>NC_052066.1:117960745-119218245 GCF_015852505.1 Tachyglossus aculeatus | reverse complement strand
AGACGTGAAGTGACTTGCCCAAGGTCACGCAGCCGACAAGTGGCAGAGCTTCGATTAGAAACCATGACCTTCTGACTCCCAAGCCTGTGCTCTCTCCACTACGCCACACTGCATCTTCAGATCCCAGTTTTAGTCTATATTAGTATATGCTTCTTCTTTTACTAGCTGTAGGTTAACTAATACAGGTCAACCAGATTCACCAGAAACAGTCCAAATCTTTTCTCCTCAAAAATGTTACAAGCTCTACAGTGTCTATCAGTTTTATCATTTCATCTGAAATTATCTTACCAGCTTATTTCCGAGGGCTCAATTTACTGAACAGAAATTCAACCCGCAATTCCAGCTATTCCAGCCTTGTAGAGCACAGATCTTGATTCAGCGGGCCGTGAGACTTCTGTGCTAAGCATGTTTCATGTAGAAAATGGAGTATTGCACCTCGCAGTGATATTTTTACAAAGTTACTTCAAAGAAAACAAAACCCATCATATGATAGCCGCTGAAGTCAGCAGCCTGTTCAGGCGTCCATTATGTTCCTCAGTAGGGATCGAAGCAGCAGACTGTGGGAACCAGGGGCAGTAGATGCCACGTGGATAGAGCATGGACTTGGAAGTCAAAAAGCCACAATGCTTAATAATCATATTAATAATAACAACTGTAATAATAATAACGTACTTCCCAAGCGCTTAGTACAATGCTCTGCACACAGTAAGCGCTCAATAAATACGATTGAATGAAAAGGACTTGGGTTCTAAACCCAGCTCTGCCACTTATCTGCTGTATGACCTTGGGCAAGTCATGTCACTTATCTGTACCCCAGTTAACTCATCTGCAAAATGGGGATTAATACTTGTGAGCCCTTTGCAGGGCCTGCACTGTGTCCAGCGTGATTAGCTTGTATCTACCCCGTACTTAGTACACTGCCTGGCACGCACTAAGCGCTTAACACATGCCATAAAAAGGTTGATATTTCCCTACAGAGGCCAAAATCAAAGTGGAAAGCAGGGGGCAATTAACCCGCATATTCCTCAGAGTGAGGAACCAAGTGAGGTTATAATAAACTGAAGAGCAATCTATAAATGGTTATGGAACAAGCTGAAACCTTTCTCTGGTATCACTGCACTTCATAGCGTCACATAAACAGCCCTCTCTGAGTCTGGTGTAGGATGCTCAATTCCTAGTAAGAAGCAAAGATTTATTAACAGAATCAGGGAGTGACCTCTAATGACTAAGACGGCACGAATTTATACACTCTCCTCCATTAAAGGGAAGGTTGTTTTAATAGTTTGTGAAAAAGAAGGTCATCGAGAGTTTCATTCAGGGCTCTGGGGGACTTGGAGCGAGTCACTTAACTTTTCTGTGAGTCATTTTCCCCACATGCCAAATAGAAATAACGATGCGGCTCTTCATTAAAACATGAAAAACAGCAGATGAACGATGGGGTGTAAATCCCACCTTTTGGTGAAGCCATGCAGTGGCAAAGCAATCAAGGTGTTGGGAGTCCCAGGCCACACTCAGTACTTTGCCTATTATTATTATTATTATTACTTCTCATCATCGATGGTATTTATTGAGTGCTTACTAGTTGCAGAGCACTGTACTAAGTGCTTGGGAGAGTAGAGTACCACAGAGTTGGCAAACCTGTTTCCTGCCCCCAACAAGCTTACAGTCAAGAGATGCTGCAAGGTCAGGGGAGGGGAAGCTCTGTCATGGCAAATGATGTTCTTATCAAGCGCTCAGTATGTGCTGAGCATGGGGGGGTCAATACAAGATCCTCAGCTCAGAACAAGCCCTTGTCCTACATGGGCTCCCAATCTAAGAGCTAAGGAAGTGCAGGTATCTTTCCCCCGCTTTACAGTTGAGCAACCAGAGTCAGTCCCTCAATCTGTCATATTTATTGAGTCAGAGAGAGGTTAAGTGAATTTTCTAAGATCACAGAGCAGGCCAGTGGCAGAGCTGGAATTACAACCCAGTTCTCTTAACTCTCACTGCCATGCTCTTTTGGCTAGAACACACTGCAAGGGGGTCTTTGTATTGTACTGTCCCAAGCGCTTAACACTCAGTAAATACAGTTGAACGAATGAATGAATGAATGAATGAATGAATGGAACTTTTGCAATCTCCTGCCTGCTGCCTGCCTGGGCATATGTCCAGGCCTTCAACTCTGAGATCAATTAATCAGTGGAATTTACTGAGTGCTGACTGTGTGCAGAGCACTCTATTAAGTGCTTGGGAGAGTATAATTCAAAAGAGTTGGTACAGATGATCCCTGCCCACAACAAGCTTACAGTCTAGAGGGGAAGACAGGCACTAATACAAATAAATAAATTGTGGATATGTACATAAGTGCTGTTGGGCTGGGGACTGGAGTGGTGAATCAAGGGAGCAAGTCAGGGTGACACAGAAGGGAGTGGGAAAAGAGGAAATGAAGTCTTAGGGAAGGCCTCTTGGAGGAGATGTGTTTTCAATAAGGCTCTGAAGGTGGGAAGCAGAATTGTTTGTTAGATAGGAAGAGGGAAGGTGTTCCAGGCCAGAGGCAAGATAGGGCGAGAGATGAAATCCAGGTACAGATTGGCATTAGAGGAGCGTTCTTCCAATTCTATTTGTTCTGATGAATTGGACACCTATCTACTTGTTTTGTTTTGCTGTCTGTCTGTCTCCCCCTACTAGACTGTGAGCCTGTTGTTGGGTAGGAACCATCTCTATATGTTATCAATTTATACTTCCCAAGTGCTTAGTACAGTGCTGTGCACACAGTAAGCACTCAATAAATATGATTGAATATAGGGCAACATACTTAAATAGCGTAATCATCATCAATGGTATTTATTGAGTGCTTACCGTATGCAGAACAGTTTACTAACTGCTTGGGAAAGTAGAATACAGCAGTGTTGGCAGACAAGTTCCCTGCCCACAACAAACTTGTTTGCAAATGATAACTCTCCATTGAGAATAGAAACCCAGAGTCCAGAGGAGTGTGTGATAATAATAGTCATTATAATTCTGGTATTTGTTAAGCACTTACTGTGTGCCAGGTACTGTACTAAGTCATTCGTTCATTCATTCAATTGTATTTATTGAGCACTTACTGTGTGCAGAGCACTGTACTAAGCGCTTGGGTAGTACAAACTGGCGACATATAGGGACGGTCCCTACCCAACAACAGGCTTACAGTCTAGAAGGGGGAAACAGACAACAAAACAAAACAGGTAGACAGGTGTCAATACCATCAGAATAAATAGAATTATAGTCATGGGGTGGATACAAGTAAATTAGTTTGGACATGGTCCCTGTCCCACATGGAGCTCGCAGTCTTCATCCCCATTTTACAGATGAGAGAACTGAGGCACAGAGAAGTCAAGTGGCTTGCCCAAGGTTACACAGCAGACAAATGGCAGAGCCGGGATTAGAACCCACAACCTTCTGACTTCCGGGCCCCTGCTCTATACATTATGCCATGCTGCTTCTATGATATGTCACACATGCTGCTGTGTGATGTGATCGGGGAGGAGGGAAAGAGAGACAGATGTACCATTTACTTGTAAGAACATTAGAATGGCAAGCAGGACTGTTTCATTTCCATTAATCAATCAATCAATAGTATTTATTGAGCACTTATTGTGTGCAGAGTACTGTACTAAGCACTTGGAAGCGTACGATACAACAGAATTAGCAAACATGTAGCTCCTCTCTGAGCCTCTATTCTTCAGAGAGAAGTGAGAGTCCATTTTGCCGAGCGGCCTAGTGGAAAGACCATGGGCCTGAATGGGGTCAGAAGGACCTAGGCTCTGCTGTGTGACCTTGGGCAAGTCACTTGACCTCTCCGTGTCTCCGTTAGCTCATCTGTAAGGTGGGGATTAAGACCGTGAGCCCCATGTGGGAGGTGGACTGTGTCCGACCCAGTTAGCTGTAACTACCCCAGCAATTTGTACAGTGCCTGACGTATGGTAAGTGCATAACAAATAAAAAAAAATAAAAAGAACAATGAAATGAAAGGCAGCTGCTGATTTGTTTCCTGGTGCAGGGGTCCTTTGGGTAGCTCCTCGTCTCCTACCCTGAGCCTTGGTTCTTCAGAGACAGAAAGAGATGCTATCTATTTTTAGAAATCCACCCAAGTGGGAGCAGGGCTCCAGACAATTGACCAGTGTAGGCCCTTCCAGCCCTATGAGTCCTGCTTAGCAAGAAGGAAGAGAGGAAATGGGAGGAGAGACAGTGCCTGAGTCTCCTCTCCTAATGGGGGGGTCTATGAGGGAGAAGTGAAAGGGAAGAGGTTAGTTAGGGTGGAGGAAGAGGAGGCAGGGATAAGAGGTTGTACAATCGTTAAAAGCAGCTGGCCAAAGGGTGGGACTCCATAAATTTGGGATCCAGAACAGTGGCCCCCGTTCACCATTCCCTATGGGCAGCCCTACCTACCTTTCAGGACGGCTATAAAAATTCATGAATTTGAAAGTCTCTTAAATCCTGCGTTATTATTTTAAAAGTTCATTGTTTCGGACCAAACGTGCACCCTACAATATGACGAGCGTGATCACGCGACTTGATACTTAGAATATCAGGGGCAACATTTGGTTTCCATTAAAGCGTGACTTCTTGTGAAATGTGAATTGGCTTGGATCTTCATTCCTTGTACAGTTGCGCGTTTAATTCAAATGTCTTCTAATAATGTTCCACTTGCTACCATAAAATTCAAACAATGTCGGGGCCTTCGTGCAGCTAATTTAACAAATACAAATGCCCACACTCACTGTGCAAATCTGTGTTGCCTGATGAATCACAGCTTTGTCAGAGTGTGACAGAACCGCATTTCACATCCTTTCCACTGTGTATTAATTAGGGACTTACCTTTTGCAGTATTGCAAATTTGCAGAAAAGCTGTTTATCCTGCAATCACAAGTATGATCATAAGTAATTTGCACCATAATTTGTAACAGGGAGAACATACCTAAAAGTCCTCAAGTACCTGTCTGGTATTAAGAAGGCCTTTATCATTTGTACCGGCGCAATTCAAGTTAGTATTCCAAATGTTTTTTCTTTTTGCTTTTTAACTAAGCGCTTACAATGTAATCAGGCACTATGTACCAGAAAATATGTATCAGAGAACAGCGTGGCTCAGTGGAAAGAGCCCGGGCTTTGGAGTCAGAGGTCATGGGTTTGATTCCCAGCTCCACCACATGTGTGACCTTGGGCAAGTCACTTAACTTCTCTGAGCCTCAGTTACTTCATCTGTAAAATGGGGATTAAGACCGTGAGCCCCACGTGGGACAACCTGATCACCTTGTATCAGCCCCCAGTGCTTAGAACAGTGCTTTGCACATAATAAGCGCTTAACAAATGCCATCATTACTATTATTATTATTACCAAGCACTGGGGTAGATATAAAATAATCAGGTTGGACACAGTCAATGTCCCACCTGGGTTTCCCAGTTTTAATCCCCATTGTACAGATGAGGTAACTGAGGCCCGGAGATGTGAAGTGACTTTCATTCAATCGTATTTATTGAGCGCTTACTGTGTGCAGAGCACTGTACTAAGCACTTAATCCAAGGCCATAGAGCAGACAAGTTGTTTTACATAGGAACTATAAAGACTTGCTCAACAATTATCAGTCACTGGTGCTTTGCCCATAGTAAGCACTCAGTAGATACCATTGACTGACTGATCGATCAATTGATTGAATAGCATTTATAGAATTCCCGTTGCCTACAGAGAAGCAGCATAGTGTAGTGGATCGAGCAAGGCCCTGGGTGTGAGAAGGTTGTGTTCTGCCTCTATAACTCATGAAAGAACCACTACAGTGTGATGTAATAATAATTGTAGTATTTGTTAAGTGCTTTCTATGTATTGGGCACTGTACTAAGCGCTGGGGTGGGTACAAGTATATCAGGTTGAACTCAGTCCCTGTCATTCATTCATTCATTCATTCAATCGTATTTATTGAGTGCTTACTGTGTGCAGACCACTGTACTAAGCGCTAGGGAATTACACGTTGGCAACATATAGAGATGGTCCCTACCCAACAACGGGCTCACAGTCTAGAAGAAATAATAATGACATTTATTAAGCGCTTACTATGTTCAAAGCACTGTTCTAAGAGCTGGGGAGGTTACAAAGTGATCAGGTTGTCCCACGGGGGGCTCACTGCCTTAATCCCCATTTAACAGATGTGGTAACTGAGGCACAGGGAATAATAATAATGATGGTATTTGTTAAGCGCTTACTATGTGCAAAACACTGTTCTAAGCGCTGAGGAGGTTACAAGATGATCAGGTGTCCCACGGGGGGGCTCACGGTTTTAATCCCCATTTTACAGATGAGGTAACTGAGGCACAGAGAAGTTGCAACGAAGCACTTGCCCAAAGTCACACAGCTGAAAGTTGGTGGAGCTGGGATTTGAACCCATGACCTCTGACTCCAAAGCCCGTGCTCTTTCCACTGAGCCATGCTACTTCTCAAACTAAACACTGTTCTAAGCACTGGGGGGATACAAGGTGATCAGGTTGTCCCACCTGGGGCTCACGGTCTTAATCCCCATTTTATAGATGAGGTAACTGAGGCACAGAGAAGTTAGGTGACTTGCCCAAAATCACACAGCTGACAATTGGCGGAGCCAGGATTTGAACCCATGACCTCTGCTTCCAAACCCCGGGTGCTTTCCACTGAGCCACGGAGCTTGCACTCTCAATCCCCATTTTACAGATGAGGTAACTGATGCACAGAGAAGTGAAGTGACTTGCCCAAGGTCTCACAGCAGACAAGTGTTGGAGTCAGGATTAGAACCCATGACCTTCTAACTAGGCTTCAGGATGGATGTATTTATTTTGCCCTAGTGCTTCATTATTCATAGCCAGGAGATTGTAACCAGTAATGGAGTACTGGGGCACTGTCAGTACATACACCCTGAAGCCTTTTAGACTCATCCTCAGACTCAGTCATCCTATCCCTCCTGGATTACTGCATCAGTCTCCTTGCTGACCTCCCAGCCTCCTGTCTCTCCCCACTCCAGTCCATACTTCACTCTGCCGATTGGGTCATTTTTCTACAGAAATCTTCAGGACATGTTATCCCCCTCCTCAAAAATATCCGGTTGTTGCCCATCCACCTCCGTATTGAACAGAAACTCCTCACCACTGGCTTTAAAGCACTCCATCACTTTAAACCCTCCTACCTCACCTCACTTCTCTCCTTTTACAACCCAGTCCACACACTTCGCTCCCCTAATGCTAACCTTCTCACTGTGCCTCGATCTCTCCTGTCTTGCCGCCAACCCCGTCTGGACTACTGCACCAGTCTTCTCTCTGATCTCCCATCCTCGTGTCTCTCTCCACTTCAATCCATACTTCATGCTGCTGCCCGGATTATCTTTGTCCAGAAGCGCTCTGGGCATATTACTCCCCTCCTCAAAAATCTCCAGTGGCTACCAATCAATCTGCGCATCAGGCAGAAACTCCTCACCCTGGGCTTCAAGGCTGTCCATCACCTCGCCCCCTCCTACCTCACCTCCCTTCTCTCCTTCTACTGCCCAGCCCGCAACCTCCACTCCTCCACCGCTAATCTCCTCACTGTACCTCGTTCTCGCCTGTCCCGCCGTCGACCCCCGGCCCACGTCATCCCCCGGGCCTGGAATGCCCTCCCTCTGCCCCTCCGCCAAGCTAGCTCTCTTCCTCCCTTCAAGGCCCTGCTGAGAGCTCACCTCCTCCAGGAGGCCTTCCCAGACTGAGCCCCTTCCTTCCTCTCCCCCTTGTCCCCCTCTTCATCCCCCCCATCTTACCTCCTTCCCTTCCCCACAGCACCTGTATATATGTATATATGGTTGTACATATTTATTACTCTATTTATTTATTTATTTATTTATCTTACTTGTACATTTCTATCCTATTTATTTTATTTTGTTGGTATGTTTGGTTCTGTTCTCTGTCTCCCCCTTTTAGACTGTGAGCCCACTGTTGGGTAGGGACTGTCTCTATGTGTTGCCAATTTGTACTTCCCAAGCACTTAGTATAGTGCTCTGCACATAGTAAGCGCTCAATAAATGCGATTGATTGATTGATTGATTGATTGATAGCCCATGTCCTGCCTCTGGTCTGGAAGCCCTCCCTCCTCAAATCTGACAGATAATTGCTCTCCCCTCCTTCAAAGCCTTATTGAAGACACCCCCTCGTCCCCCTCTCCATCCCCCCCATCTTACCTCCTTCCCTTCCCCACAGCACCTGTATATATGTATATATGTTTGTACATATTTATTACTCTATTCATTTATTTATTTTACTTTTACATATCTATTCTATTTATTTTATTTTGTTAGTATGTTTGGTTTTGTTCTCTGTCTCCCCCTTCTAGACTGTGAGCCCACTGTTGGGTAGGGACTGTCTCTATATGTTGCCAACTTGTACTTCCCAAGCGCTTAGTACAGTGCTCTGCACACAGTAAGCGCTCAATACATACGATTGATTGATTGATTGATCTCCTCCAATCAGGCCTTCCCAGACTAAGCCCCACTTTTCCTCATTTCCCATTCCCTTCTGCGTTGCCCTGACTTGCTCTTCCCCACTCCCAGCCCTACAGCACTTAATCTTCATTTTGTATTGATGTCTGAATTCCCGTCCCCTGCCCTCCCAGCCCCCGCTAGACTGTAAGCTTGTTGTGGGCAAGGAATATCACTGTTTGTTGTTGTGTTGTACTTTCCCAAGTGCTTAGTACAGTGCTCTGCACACAGTAAGCACTCAATAAACACAATTGAATGCATGAATGAACTGTAAGCCCTGTTCGAGACAGGGACTGTGTCCAGCCTAATTAACTTGTAATAATAATAATAATAGTAATTATAACAATGATAATTATGGTATTTTTTAAGTGCTTACTATGTGCCAAGCTCTGTTGTAAGTGCTGGGGTAGATACAAGCAAATTGGGATGGACACAGTCCCACATGGGGCTCACAGTCTCCATCCCCATTTTACAGATGAGGGAACTGAGGCACAGAGAAGTAAAGTGACTTGCCCAAGGTCACACAACTGACAAGGGAAGGAGCCAGGATTATAACTAATGACTTTCTGACTCCCAGCCCATGCTCTATTCGCTATGCCATGCTACCCCAACCCTTAAAATAGAGTCTGCCAGATAGTAAGTGCATGAAAAATACCATAAAAATAATAATACAAAAAAACTACACTCCTTACAACTCAGCTCCACTGAGTAGGACAGATATGGGGAGAATGGGTGAGCTTTCATTGATGAGAATGTCTTAGCTACCTGCACTGTTGAGCTGGAATAAGGCAGCTTACAATAGTCAAGTCATTCTATATTGCTGGAGGCTGACTACAAAGAACATGGTTGGCATGCAGGTCTACTGCAAACCATCAGAGATGGAGTGGACAATCAATTTGAGCAAAATCCCCATGCCTCCAAAACTGATGCATGGGACAGTATGTCCTAGTGGATAGAGCGTGAGCTCTGCCACATGTTTGCTGTTGTGACCTTGGGCAAGACACTTCTCTGTTCCTCAGTTGCCTCATCTATACAATGTGGATCAAGCAAGTGAGCCCCACGTGGGACAGGGACTGTGTCCACCCTGATTACCTTGTATCTACCCTACCACTTAGAACAGTGCTTGGCACTTAAGAAGCACTTAACAAATACCATTATTGTTATTATAATTATTGTCATTTTATTATTATTATGCAAACCGCAAGTCTTCTCAGAGCATGGCTTCAACCCCTGACTAGTCAATCCAAAAATTAATCATATTTATTGAGCACTTACTGTGTGCAGAGCACATTCTAAGGTCCTGGGAGAGTACAATATAACCCAGTTGAGAGACACAGTCCCTAATCAATAGTTTTTGTTGAGCATTTACACTGTATAGAGCAGAGTACTAAACACAGCCACTAGAGAATTAGTAGACATGATCTCTGTCCTCAAGGAGTTTATAACCTGACAGGGGACCTCACCAGCAAACCTACTACCCACTAATTCACCGAGAGGATTGCCAGTCATTTTGGCTCATGTTATAGCAGTCAGATGCTGCGTTTTGAAAATCAAAGTGACAATTCAGAATAGAATGTAACAATCAAGCACTTGTCATTCAGCAATTCAATGGGAAGACAAAGTTATCTCTTATCCCTGTCCATCTCTCACACACTCTCAGCCCCATTGGACCAATGAGATAGGAGGGGGTGCGGTGATGGAGTGCTTTAAAGCCAAAGGTGAGGAGTTTTTGTGTGATATGGAGGTGGATAGGCAACCACTGGAGATTTTTGTGGAGGGGGCTGGCATGTCCTGAACGTTTCTGTAGAAAGAAAATCTGGGCAACGGAGTGAAGTAGGGATTGGAGGGGGGAGAGGCAGGAGTTTGGGAGGTCAGAAAGAGGCTGATGCAGTAATCCAGTCGGGGTAGGATGAGTGATTGTATTTAAGTGGTAGCAGTTTGGATGGAGAGGAATGGGCAGATTTCAGTGATGTTGTGAAGGTGAGACCGACAGGATTTGGTGATGGATTGGATATGTGGATTGAATGAGAGAGCAGAGTCATGGATAACAGCACTCTGCGCCTCACTCATTCCTAACTCACCTTGCTTCTCTCCTTCTACAACCCAGCCCGCACACTCCGCTCCCACACTCCGCTCCTCTGGTGCTAACCTTCTCACTGTGCCTCCATCTCACCTAGCTCACTGCCAATCCCTGACCCTCATCCTACCTCTGGCCTGGAACTCCCTCCATCCTCAAATCCACTAGATAGTTACTCCCACCCACCCTCAAAGTCTTACTGACGGCACATCTCCTCCAAGAGGCTTTCCCAGACTAAGCCCCACTTTTCCTCATCTCCCACCCCTTCAGCATCACCCTGACTTGCTCCCTTTGCTCTTTCCCCCGTCCCTGCCCCACAGCACTTATGTATATATAGCTGTAATCTTACTTATTTATATTGATGTCTGTTTATTTGTATTGATGTCTGCCTCTCCACCTCTATCTAGACTGTGAGCTCGTTGTGGGCAGGGATTGTCTCTCTTTATTGCTGTATTGTACTTTCCCAAGCACATAGTACAGTGCTCTGCGCACGGTAACTCCTCAATAAATATGAATGAATGAATGAATTATATGCCTCTGACTGATTGTGCTAATGTCCTAATGGCATTGGTTAGAACATTTTGTTGTCTTTAGTAGGTCATAAGTCGAATCACAGAGATTTGGGGAAAATTTATTGGGTGAATAACTATATGGTAAAGTATATTTCTTGCATTATTCTGATTCTGGTGATGATTAAATCCAGTTTTTATCCTGCCCACAGTTTTAGAAACTATTTCTGTCACAAGGAAAGTTGAGCTCAAGGCAACTGAAAATTATTCACTTAAAAAACTTTCCCTAAGAGGAAAGGGAGAGAAAGATGGATGTGTATGTGCAATCAATCAATCAATCAATCAATCATATTTACTGAGTGCTTACTATGAGCAGAGCACTATACTAAGCACTTGGGAGAGCACAATACAACAGAATTAGTAGCCATGTTTCCTGCCTATAACGAGTTTACCGTCTAGAGGAGGAGACAAGGCAATATGAATAAATAAGTCATTTATAATATATAATTTAAACATATGTACATAGATTCTGTGGGGTTGGGAGCAGAGCTAATATCAAGTGTCCAAGGGTCACAGATTGAAGTGCATAGATGACACAGAAGGGAGAGCGAGCCAGGAAAAAGAGGGTTTGATCGGGGAAGGCTTCTTGGAGGAGATATGATCTTAGTAAGGTGGAGAGAGTGATGGACTGGTGTATATGGAAGGGGAGGGAGTTCCAGGCTAGAGGGAAGAGGTGGGAAAGGGTTCGGTGGTGTGACAGATGAGATCGGGGCACAGTGAGTAAGTTGGCACTAGAGAAGTGGAGTGTGAGGGCTGGGCTGTAGTAGGAGTTGAGTGAAGGGAGGACAGGGCAAGCTAAAGCAAATACTAAGGAGTTTTTGTTTGATGTGCAGGTTGATGGGCAGCCATTGGAGGTTCTTGAGGAGTGGGGAGTCATGGACTGAACTTTTTTGTTGATAAATGATTTGTTCACCAGAGTGAAGTATGGGTTGGCATGGGAAGAGATGGGAGACCGGGAGGTTAGTGAGGCGGCAGATGCAGTAGTCAAGGAGGGATAGGGTAAGTGCTTGGATCAATATGGGAGCAGTTTTGTTGGAGGGGAAAGGGTGGATTTTAGCAAAGTTGCAATAATTCAGGTGGCTGAAGCCCTGTTCTGGTGGTCTCATTCTGCCCAGTTAAGAAATGCAACCCGAAGTGCCCCCAAAAGACCCACAGATGAGGTGTGCACAGAAGACCCACAGGCATTTTGTTTTTGTCCAGCTGATCTTTAAATGGTGAACTCTTCGAGGGACTGGGACTGGGTCTAATTCCCACCTGGATAGTCATTCCTAACGCCTAGTACAGTGCCCCACACACAGCAAGCACTTTAGAAACACAACTAATAATAATAATGACATTTATTGAGTGCTTACTATGTGCAAAGCACTGTTCTAAGTACTGGACACTGTTCTAAGTGATTATTTCTACTATATCCTATAGGAGTTCTCAAGGGAGTGTGAAGACTGGTCTGAAGACTAAGATAAATTGTGTATCCTGGTGGATAGAACAGGGGCCAGGGGGTCAGAAGGACCTGGGTTCTAATCCCGACTCTGCCACTTGTCTGCTGTGTGACTTGAGCCCACTGTTGGGTAGGGACTGTCTCTATATGTTTCCAACTTGTACTTCCCAAGCGCTTAGTACAGTGCTCTGCACACAGTAAGCACTCAATAAATACAATTGATTGATTGATTGATTGACTTTGAGCAAAGTCACTTCACTTCTCTGTGTCTCAATTACCTCATCTTATAAAATGGAGATTAATTCTGTGAGCCCCAGGGTCCAACCGGATTAGCTTGTATATATCCCAGAGTTTAGCACGGTGTCTGGCACATAGTAAGCGCTTAATAAATGCCATTATTAGTAGTAGTAGTAGTAAGCACTTAAATACTACTTTTTTTTAAGGTAGGATAGTTGCTTCATGGAGAGATCCAATCTCCACTGGCTAAAGGCTAGACTGGCCTTTGAGCTTGAGAAAAAGCACCAGCAATATTGCTGGTGAAGAAGGAATCCCGGATAAATTTGGACCTTCCTGAATCCGGCAGTTTTACCATTTCCCACCTGCTTTTTTTCACACATACGCATGTGATAGTATGGAAATAACAGCAGTATTAATCTCAATCTCTTGTTCGCTAATACTAACTAGTTCCTTAGACAAAGGGAAGAAACAGGGGATTGTGGAAAGTTCATGAGTCTGGTAGTCAAAGCATCTGGGTTCTGATGCCGGCTCTATCTCTTGTCTACTGTGTCACCTCAGGCAAGACACTTAACCTCTCTGTTTCCTCAACTGTAAAAATGGAGGTTCAACCTGTCGTCCCTCCTACTGAGACTGTGAGCCCCATGTGGGACAGGGACCGTGTCTGCTCTAATTAATTGGTAAGTACCCCAGTGTTTAAAGCAGTGCTTGACACATAGTAAACTCTTAACAGATACCATTAAAAAAGGATTGCCTTATATCATGAATTCAAAGAAAGTTAATATGAGTTTTGTCTATTAATTTTGGATTATGCGAATGTTTCAAATTGGATATATTTAACAAAAACTAACCTGCAGCATTGCATCCTTTCTATCTGGCCAGTTTGACTACAGCGTATTCTTGCACCAATGAACCCAAACACAAGTGATTCCTTTCAGTTTCATCTGAAAGCTCATCAAATTTTTATGCCAAGGAAGAACTCTGATCTTTGTCCTGAAAGGAAGATTCTTAGAAGTAGGAAGCAGTGATATTGATTAGAAACGGTAGTTACCCTCGTGAGTCAGTCTAAAATCTGTAAATGATGTTTGATAATGAAATGCTCCAGCTGATCCAGTTATAGAGCTGGAGTCCGCCCTTTCCTCTCCATCCAAACCACTACCTTGCTTGTTCAATCACTTATCCTATCCCGACTGGATTACTGCATCAGCCTCCTTTCTGATCTCCCATCCTCCTGTCTTTACCCGCTTCAGCCTATACTTGTACATATTTACTATTCTATTTATTTTGTCAATGATGTGCATCTAGCGTTACTTCTATTTATTCTGATGAATTGACACCTGACCACATGTTTTGTTTTGTTGTCTGTCTCCCCCTTCTAGACTGTGAGCCCATTGTTGGGTAGGGACCGTCTCTATATGTTGCCAACTTGTACTTCCCAAGCGCTTAGTACAGTGCTCTGCACACAGTAAGCGCTCAATAAATACGATTGAATGAATGAATGAATGAGTCCTGATCTCGGTGTATGCAGTGAATGCATGTTAACTGTAGGATCCTGTCCAAATTTGTAATTATGCACTTCCATTTTCCAGAGCTGATGTTGCTTTGTTACTGCCACCGGCTTTCTCCCTAAGAATGTCACAAAGCATTTCTGTCACAGGGTTTCTGTGTGCTCTTCTGAGCTTCCCAGCTGTTGTTTTTTTTGCTCCCAGGAATGATGAAATCATTTAGCATATTTGGGTCAAATCTATCTTTCAAGTCAGTCTAAAATGTATTTAATTATAATAGTAATAATGGCATTTATTAAGTGCTTACTATGTGCAAAGCACTGTTCTAAGATCTGGGGAGGTTACAAGGTGATCAGGTTGTCCCATGGGGGGCTCACAGTCTTAATCCCCATTTTACAGATGAAGTAACTGAGGCATAGAGAAGTTAAGTGACTTGCCCAAAGTCACACAGCTGACAATTGGCGGAGCTGGGATTTGAACCCCATGACCTCTGACTCCAAAGCCTCTTTCCACTGAGCCACGCTGTATTTTACATCTTCTAGAGGGCACTGGCCTAATGGAAAGAGCAGGAACCTGGAAGTCAGAAGACCTGGGTTCTAATTCTGGCTCCCCACTTCTCTGCTGTGTGACCTTGGGCAAGTCATTTAACTTTTTTATGTTTTTATTTTTGAATCAAACACTGTTCTAAGCACTGGGGTAGATACAAGTTAATTAGGGAGGACACAGTCCCTGTCCCTCATAGGGCTCCCCATCTAAGTAGGAGAGAGAACAGTTATCCTCAACTAAGGCACAGAAAAGTTAAGTGACTTGCCCAAAGTCATACAGCAAACAATTAGCAAAGCTGGGATTAGAACCCATGTCCTCTGACTCCCACGCCTGTGCTCCTCCACTAGGCTTCACTGCTTCTCTGTGCCTCAAATTCCTTACCTGTAAAATGGGGATTCAACACCTGTTCTCCCTCCAACTTAGATTATGAGCCCCATGTAGGACAGGGACTGTGTTCGACCTGCATTTAGTACAGTGCTTGGCACAGAGTAAGCATCTAACAAGTGCCACATCTATTTTTATTACCCAGCATATTAATTCATTCAATCATTCATTCAGTCATATTTATTAAGCGTTTACTGTGTGCAGAGCTCTGTACTAAGTGTTTGGGAAAGTACAATACAACAATAAACAGTGACAATCCCTGCTCACAGTGAGCTCATAAATGGTGTGAAAGTTAATGATTACTAAATGTTTTGGAAAACAAAATTACATGAAAATACTAAATGATAACATTCATTCATTCATTCAATCGTATTTATTGAGCGCTTACAGTGTGCAGAACGCTAGTATAGTGTACTATCTCTTGGAAAGTACAATTCGGCAACAGATAGAGACAATCCCTACTCAACAACAGGCTCACAGTCTTGAAGGGGGGAGACACAACAAAACAAAACAAGAAGACAGGCATTAACAGTAATAATAATAGTATACGTCACATTGAACCTGATGTTATGGAAAGCCAGGATAAGCAAAACAGACCCAGTTCTCCTATGACATAGAGGTTACATTCTTGCCAAACCTCACAACCATGAAAAGTTTTACTATAGTAACCACTCCTTTTCCTCCCATGGTCACACCTGGAGAGTTTCCAGTACCCTACCAGTCACAACTACAAGGGGGAGAGCAAGAAGAGGCATACCCATTCTATATATGTTTGTACATATTTATTACTCTATTTATTTATTTATTTATTTTACTTGTACATATCTATTCTATTTATTTTATTTTGTTAGTATGTTTGGTTTTGTTCTCTGTCTCCCCCTTTTAGACTGTGAGCCCAATGTTGGGTAGGGACTGTCTCTATATGTTGCCAATTTGTACTTCCCAAGCGCTTAGTACAGTGCTCTGCACATAGTAAGTGCTCAATAAATATGATTGATGATGATGGGCAGTGGCTAGTGAGTGGAAGGCAATATGCTCCAAGTCAATACTCACCTGTGTCTAGCAGCAGCAGCATGAGAGAGAATCAAGAGTGGAGACTCAGGTTGACTGCACAGAAGGAGGCAATTGTAAAATGCTTCTGTATTTTTGCCAAGAAAACTCTATGGATACACTACCACAACGTTAGCAGATGGAAGTGGGGTGTTCCGGAAGAGATGTGTCTATGGCATCTCTATGGGTCGGAGACGACTCGACAGCAGAAGACAACACTCATTTTAATGTTGCATGCATTCACATTACAGCATTCTGTAAGTAGAAAGGTCCACATTGTTGAACAAAAGTTTCCCAGTGAAATGCCCCGTGAAAGCAAGTGTTCAACCGGAACTAAGCGCATAGGGAAAATTCTGCATTTGTCAAATACAAGCTATATCCGGTTCTCCTGGAATGGGTGGTCAAGTTCTTGCAAAGCCCTGCATTAAGAGAAACTCACACTAGATTGCTATACTTGTTCCCGCTCCCGGGGCACGCACATAAATTCATTCAAACATTTATTGAGCTCTTACTCTGTGCAAAGCACTTGACTTTCTTCCAACATTCTGGTGTTCCTTATCAAGGTAGGGTCACATTGTAGAAAGATCATTTCTTAAATTAGTAACAAGGTTTCTTTTATGATATTTGTTAAGCGCTTTACTATGTGCCGGGCATTCTTCTAAACTCTGGGGTAAATATAAGTTAATCAGGTTGGACACAGTCCATGTCTCTTATGAGGCTCAGAGTCTTAATCCTCACTTTATGGATGAGGTAACTGAGTCACAGAGAAGTTAAGTGACTTTGCCAGGGTCACTTAGCAGACAAGTGGTAGAGTCGGGATTAGGGCCCAGGTCCTTCTTACTCCCAGGCCTGTGCTCTATCCACTAGAGCAGTGTGGCTCAGTGGAAAGAGCCCGGGCTTTGGAGTCAGAGGTCATGGGTTCAAATCCCAGCTCCGCAATTGTCAGCTGTGTGACTTTGGGCAAGTCACTTCACTTCTCTGGGCCTCAGTTCCCTCATCTGTCAAATGGGGATGAAGACTGGGAGCCCCCCGTGAGACAACGTGATTGCCTTGTAACCTCCCCAGCACTTAGAACTGTGTTTTGCGCATAGTAAGTGCTTAATAAATGCCATCAGCAGCAGCAGCATCACTAGGCCATGCTGCTTCAGAATAGATATTGGAAAAACCTAAACTGATATAACTGAGTGTACTCACCTATGTGGGGTAAATTAATCCCATGTGGTACCCCTGGGGCCCTGAAGACTCTGCCCTTTGGCAGATGTATCTTTGGCCAGTTGGATAATGGCTAATAAGACTAGAATGGCTCATAACCACGGCCTGCAAGAGGCAGGTAGGAATAAGGAGCAGAGTGGCAGGCATAGTGGAAAGAGAGTGAGGCAGTTCCACTACTTGTCTGCTGTATGATCTCTGTATCTCAGTTTCCCCTTCTGGAAAATGGGGACCTGTTTTCCCTTCTACTTAAACTGTGAGCCCCATGAGGGACAAAGACTGTATCCAACCTGATTAACTTGTAACTACCCCAGTGCTTGACACAAAGAAAACACTTACCCCCCGCCTTACCTCCTTCCCTTCCCCACAGCACCTGTATATTTGTTTGTACATATTTATTACTCTATTTATTTTACTTGTACATATTTACTATTCTATTTATTTTATTTTGTTAATATGTTTTGTTTTGTTGTCTGTCTCCCCGCTCTAGACTGTGAGCCTGATGTTGGGTAGGGACCATCTCTATATGTTGCCAACTTGTACTTCCCAAGAGCTTAGTACAGTGCTCTGCACACAGTAAGCACTCAATAAATACGAATGAATGAATGAATTATTATTATTATTATTATTTTGTTGAGGAGCAACAAAGTTCAATCACTTGATCCTATCAGAAGTGTCTGTCCCAAGTCTTGGCATTGACTTGCTGTTCAGCTACTGGCAAGAGTCTCACCTTAGTTTTCCAACTTTTAAAATGGGAGGAAATATCATTCTACAGCATAGGGATTCAGAGGAAGGTTAATATCCCATAAATCATGGTAAAATATTTTCTAATGCACCCAGTTCTGCTAAGTCATGTTTTCACACAACATTTTGGCTAGAACATTAGTAGGGAATCAGGGAATGCTTGTTAATCAATCAATCAATCAATCGTAATTATTGAGCGCTTACTGTGTGCACAGCACTGTACTAAGCGCTTGCGAAGTACAAGTTGGCAACACATAGAGACAGTCCCTACCCAACAGTGGGCTCACAGTCTAAAAGGGGGAGACAGAGAACAAAACCAAACATACTAACAAAATAAAATAAATAGAATAGATATGTACAAGTAAAATAAATAAATAAATAAATAGAGTAATAAATATGTACAAACATATATGCATATATACAGGTGCTGTGGGGAAGGGAAGGAGGTAAGATGGGTGGGGGGGATGGAGAGGGGAATGAGGGGGAGAGGAAGGAAGGGGCTCAGTCTGGGAAGGCCTCCTGGAGGAGGTGAGCTCTCAGTAGGGCCTTGAAGGGAGGAAGAGAGCTAGCTTGGCGGATGGGCAGAGGGAGGGCATTCCAGGCCTGGGGGATGACGTGGGCCGGGGGTCGATGGAGGGACAGGCGAGTATGAGGTACGGTGAGGAGATTAGCGGCAGAGGAGCGGAGGGTGCGGGGTGGGCTGTAGAAGGAGAGAAAGGAGGTGAGGTAGGAGGGGGTGAGGTGATGGACAGCCTTGAAGCCCAGGGTGAGGAGTTTCTGCCTGATGCGCAGATTGATTGGTAGCCACTGGAGATTTTTGAGGAGAGGAGTAACATGCCCAGAGCGTTTCTGGACAAAGATAATCCAGGCAGCAGCATGAAGTATGGATTGAAGTGGGGAGAGACACGAGGATGGGAGATCAGAGAGAAGGCTGATGCAGTAGTCCAGACGGGATAGGATGAGAGCTTGAATGAGCAGGGTAGCGGTATGGATGGAGAGGAAAGGGTGGATCTTGGCAATGTTGCGGAGCTGAGACCGGCAGGTTTTGGTGACAGCTTGGATGTGAGGGGTGAATGAGAGAGCGGAGTTGAGGATGACGCCAAGGTTGTGGGCCTGTGAGACGGGAAGGATGGTAGTGCCGTCAACAGAGATGGGAAA
Organism: Tachyglossus aculeatus; assembly: GCF_015852505.1. Lineage (NCBI taxonomy): Eukaryota > Metazoa > Chordata > Mammalia > Monotremata > Tachyglossidae > Tachyglossus > Tachyglossus aculeatus. Next base: position 119,198,851 of record NC_052066.1, on the reverse strand, counting down.
GTCAGGCAGAGGGCAGGGTTTGGGAGGGAAGACAAGGAGTTCCATCTTGGACATGTTGAGTGTTAGGTGGCGGGCAGACATCCAGATGGAGATGTCCTGAAGGCAGGAGGAGATGCGAGCCTGGAGAGAGGGGGAGAGAGCAGGAGCAGAGATGTAGATCTGGGTGTCATCAGCGTAGAGATGATAGTTGAAGCCGTGGGAGCAAATGAGGTCACCAAGGGAGTGCGTGTAGATGGAGAACAGAAGGGGACCAAGCACTGAACCTTGGGGAACCCCCACAGTAAGAGATGGGAGGGGGAGGCGGAGCCTGAAAAAGAGACTGAGAATGAACGACCGGAGAGATAAGAGGAGAACCAGGAGAGGACGGAGTCTGTGAAGCCAAGGTCAGACAGCGTGTTGATGTGAGCCTGGTTTATGCACAGGCAATTGGGAGTTATTGTGGATGCATGCAAAGTCAAATTTTGGTGAGTGATACAGCTCAAATTTTCTGGACCCGGGGATTTTGCAAGGACTCTACCTCCATAATATAGGAGAATTGAATGTACTGTAAAGAGCTTATGAAGAATGCTGGGTAGAATCTATTACTGAAACCCACCAGGGACATAGATTCACTTGAACTGAGCTCTATCTCCCAAATCATTCCCATATTCTGAAGTTACGTCATTTCATCTTTCATTCATTCATCCAATCGTATTTATTAAGCGCTGACTGTGTGCAAAGCACTGTACTAAGCCCTTGGGAGAGTACAATATAACAATAAATAAACACTCTCTGCCCACAATGAGCTCAGCACTTAAGGACTTAGACCCATCCTCAGCCCTTATGTTTACACTAATATATAGCTCAGTGGTACGTTATTCTACATGTACTACTTATTTGTTCATCTATTACATAATCAATAGCCATGCTCTTCCAGTTATATTCTTGCTCATCATGGTGGCCACTGTTCCCCACTAGATTGTAAGAACAGGGACTGCATCTTCTAGTTTGTTTTGGGTTGTTTTTTGTGATATTTGTTAAGTGCTTAAGTGTTCTAAGCAATGGGGGTAGATGCAAGCTAATTAGGTCAGACACAGTCCCTGTCCCACATGGGGCTCACAGGTTAAGTAAGAGGGAGTAGGATTTGATGATGCTGGTATTTGTTAAGTACTTACTATGTGCCAAGCACTGTTCTAAGCACTGGGCACTGTTCTAAGATCTGGGCACTTTCTAAGCACTGGGGTATTTGTTAAGTGCTCAGTATGTGCCAGGCACTGTTCTAAGCGCTGGGGTGGATACAAGCAAATCAGGTTGGACACAGTTCGTCCCACATGGGACTCAATCTTAATCACAGTCTCAATCCCCATTTTACAAATGAGATAACAGAGGCACAGAGAAGTAAAGTGACTTGCTCAAGGTCACACAGCAGACAAGTGGCAGAGCCGGGAAATCCCCATTTTATAGATGAGGGAACAGGGCTTGACACATAGTAAGCACTTTACAAATACTATTATTATTATTATTATTATTATAAAGCCTTGGACTCAAAAAAGGAAATATGTGGTTGTCAGAAGCAAGAGGAAGAACAAAGTGAGAGAAGAAATCAAAATCAGTGAAGTTGATTGTGCTCAGTAGAACAGACATATATGTGTTTTGTCATGTAAATATCAACTTAAAATTGTGGCTGGTGTGAAAATCTTCAGACTTTTAATGATGCCTTGTTAAATATAGCATTGTTAATACTTATTCAGTAAATTCCATGTTGCAAAGCATGTTTTCTGTAAGACAGAGATTATCTGAATAAAGTAAATTAGAAACTGCTTCCTTCTGTTCTGAGCAAACATTAACCTGAGAGTTAAATTTAAAAAGGATGTTCTCTTTGTCTTCCCCTTTCTGGACTCTATAATTTCTAAACCACTGTAACAACAAGTTAGCAGACTTTGTCCATCATTAATGAGTTACTTTTTACTGTTATCGGTTTGTTTACATACCCAAGTCTAAAAACACAAACAAATGAGTTCTATTGTAAGGCAGACTGTCTTGGTTGAGAGCATCATTAAGGAACATTGCAGGCTTGAAAGAGATTAGTTAGTCTGCCTGAAGGCAACTCAATTACAAAGGATTTTGAACTATTATTATTATTATTATATATGTTAAGTGCCTACTTATGTATCAAGTTCTGCTGCTAGTGCTGGGATAGATACAAGTCAATCAACCTGTCCCACATGGGTCTCCCAGTCTAAGTAGGAGGGAAAGAAAGCATTGAATCCCCCTTTTACAGATGAGGAAACAGGTCCTTGTCTTATGCAGTAGAGCCGTCTCCGACCCATAGCAATGCCATGGACATATCTCTCTCAAAATGCCCCACCTCCATCTGCAGTCGTTATGGTAGTGTGTCCATAGAGTTTTCTTGGTAAAAATATGGAAGTGGTTTACCATTGCCTCCTTCCGTGCAGTAAACTTGAGTTTCTGCCCTCGACTCTCTCCCATGCTGCTGCTGCCCAGAACGGTTGAATTTTGATTTGTAGCAGATTGCCTTCCACTTGCTAGCCACTGCCCAAGCTAGGAATGGAATGGGTATGCCTCTGCTTGACTCTCCCTCCCTTAGTGGAGCCTGGTAGAATACTGGAAACTCTTCAGTTGCGACCCTCAGAAGAGGAAGAAAGAGGTACAGGGAAGTTAAGTTACTTGCCCAAGATCACAGAGAAGGAAACTGGAGGAATAGCGATTAGAACTCGGGTCCTCCGATACCAGGCCCATGCTCTTTCCATTAGATCACGCTGCTTCTCGGTCCTTATGCCGTATTAGAGTGTTGAGGATAATCAAACTTGATTCTTAGAGGTTACAAGTGCACTTCTGGGACATCTTTTAGTGTTGTTCCAAGGGGCTTATCGAAACATATAATTTTATTTATTTGCATTCATGTCTGTCTCCCCTCCTCTGGACTGTAAACTCATTATGGGCAGGGAATGTGTTTATTGTTGTATTGTACTTACAAGTGCTTAGTACAGTGCTCTGCACACAGTAAGCACTCAATAAATATGAATGAATGAACAAAACAAAAATCATCATTTTTCCACTATAAGAAACCTTTCCTACCACTGCCTGAGATAGAATACTGGGCTGACTTGTTGTGGGCAGGGAATGTGTCTGTTTATTGTTGTGCTGTATTCTCTCAAGTGTTTAGTACAATGCTGTGCACATAGTAAGTGCTCAATAAAATGAATGAAGGAATGACTGGGCGGAACATTGGCTTGATCCAGTATGGCCTATTATATGTTTCAGCACAGTAATAATAATAATAATAATGGCATTTGTTAAGCACTTACTATGTGCAATGCACTATTCTAAGCACTGGGGAGGATACAAGGTGATCAGGTTGTCCCACGTGACGCTCACAGTCTTAATCCCCATTTTACAGATGAGGTAACTGAGACACAGAGAAGTTAAGTGACTTGCCCAAAGTCACACAGCTGACAATTGGCAGAGCCGGGATTTGAACCCATGACCCCTGACTCCCAAGCCCATGCTCTTTCCATTGAGCCACGCTGCTTCTAGTATGCACCAACAATAAATCTGAAGAAAACACAGGATTACATACCTAGTTGTAACAGAGAAATCCTATATGTAACCAAAATCAATCAATCAATCAATCGTATTTATTGAGTGCTTACTGTGTGCAGAGCACTGTACTAAGCGCTTGAGAAGTACAAGTTGGCAACATATAGAGACGGTCCCTACCCAACAGTGGGTTCACAGTCTAAAACCAAAAGTTTTCATCTGCAGCACAAAACTAAATATTGTCACCCAATTCTTCCAGCTAGGTAGTACACTATCCCATATGACATGGATAGTAGGAGTAACAATACTTTTTAAGCACCAGCTGTGTGCAGAGCACTGAACTAAGCTCTGGGCAATAGGCAATGGAAGACAAATTCATCCTCAATGGTATGTATTGAGCGTTTACTGTGTGCAGAGCACAGTACAAAGCTCTCAGGAGAATACAATCAAGGAAGTGATTACATCTTTTAGGAAGGTGACAGAGCTTGACTGTGAAGTCTCTCCATTCCTCAAGACCCTCCAGTGGTCGCCCATCAACCTCCCCATCAAACAAAAACTCCTTACCATCGTCTTTAAAGCACTTAATGAGCTTGCCTCATCCTACCTAGAGAAGCAGCATGGCTCAGTGAAAAGAGCACGGGCTTGGGAGTCAGAGGTCATGGGTTCTAATCCCGGCTCCGCCAATTGTCAGCTGTGTGACTTTGGGCAAATCACTTAACTTTTCTGTGCCTCAGTTACCTCATCTGTAAAATGGGGATGAAGACTGTGAGTCCCACGTGGGACAACCTGATCACCTTGTATCCCCCCCCCAGTGCTTAGAACTGTACTTTGCACATGGTAAGCGCTTAACAAATACCATCATTACCTCACTTTATTAATCTCCAACTACAGCCCAGCCTGCCCACACTGCTCCTCTGGAACCAGCTTACTTGCTGTGCCCCTATCTCATCTACCTCACCACCAACACCTTTTCTTCCCCACAGCCTGGAACTCCCTCTTTCTCCGTATATGCCAGACCACCACTCTTTGCAACTTCAAAGGTCACATCTAGTCCAAGAGACTTTACCTGATAAAGCCCTTTTTTTCCCGGACCGCTCTCCCTACTGTGTCGGTCGTTTGATTGGTGACCTGTGAACATTTGATATTTTCCCCACCTCCAACCCCGCAGTACTTAGGGACAATCTTCAACTTACATATTATAAATTGCTTATTTATTCATATTAGTATCTCTCTCCCCCTCTATACTGTAAGCTCACTGTGGGCAGGGAACATATCTGCTAATTCTGTTGTATTGCACTCTCCCAAGAGCTTAGAACTGTGTTCTGAACATAGTAAGTGCTCAATAAATACCACTGATTGATAGGTGGATTGATCATGAAGAACAATCAAATGCAATACCAAACCCAAGTTTTACAAAACTGCAGAAGCATCCACATTTCTATTTGTGCCATCTGAACCTCACACAAAATACCCTACCTGCTGTCTCAAGCTTTTTTTATCATCATCTACATGAAATGGCAAAATGGGTTCATTATTTATCTCTATTAATGCCTCTCTTCCCCTCTACACTGTAAGCTTGTTGTGGACAGGAAACACGTCTGCAAACTCTGTTGTATTGTTTTCTCCCAAGCGCTTAGCACAATGCTATGCATATAATAAGTGCTCAATAAAAACCACTGATGATGATGGAGGTTCTGGAATGCAATCTATCTCTTTTTCTCTTATTCATTCATTCAATCGTATTTATTGAGTGCTTACTGTGTGCAGAGCACTTATGATAATAATTGTGGTATTTATTAAGCACTTATTATATGCCAGGCACTGTACTAAGTGCTAGGGGGGAACATAAGCAAATTGGGTTGGACATAGTCCCTGTCCCTGTCCCACATCGGACTCACAGTCTTAATCCTCGTTTTACAGATGGGGTAAATGAAGCCCAGAGAAATGAAGTGACTTGCCCAAGGTCCCCCAGCAGACAAGTGGCAGTGCCAGGATTAGAACCCATGTCCTTCTGACCTTCTGACTCCTAGGTCTGTACTCTGTCCACTAGACCATGGTGTTTCTCTTATGGTATTAGTTAAGCACTTACTATACATCAAGCACTATTCTGAGCACTGGGGTAGATAAAAATTTATCAGGTTGGACACCATCCCTGACCCACATGGGGCTCACAGTCTATGTAGGAGGGAGGAGGATTGAATCTCCATTTTACAATAGAAGAAACTGAGGTACAGCTAAGTGACTTGTCCAAGGTCACACTTGCCCAAGGTCACACAGCAAGCAATTGGCAGAGCCAGGATTAGAACCTAGGTCCTCTCAGGCCTGTATTCTTTCCCCAAGACCATGCTCTGCATGTAATAAGTGCTCAATAAAAGCCACTGATGATGATGGAGGTTCTGGAATGCAATCTATCTCTTTTTCTCTTATTCATTCATTCAATCGTATTTATTGAGTGCTTACCGTGTGCAGAGCACGTATGATAATAATTTTGGTATTTATTAAGCATTTATTATATGCCAGGCACTGTACTAAGTGCTAGGGGGGAACACAAGCAAATTGGGTTGGACACAGTCCCTGTCCCTGTCCCACATCGGACTCACAGTCACAGAGATCCAAGAGTATCAAGACAATGTCCATAATGTCCCCCTTCTAGACTGTGAGCCTGTTGTTGGGTAGGGACCGTCTCTATATGTTGCCAACTTGTACTTCCCAAGTGCTTAGTACAGTGCTCTGCACACAGTAAGCGCTCAATAAATACGTATGAATGAATAATGGGTGGGACGAATGAGAATAGCAAATCAGGTGCCACGTGGTCAATCAATCAATCAGTGGTATTTATTAAGTGCTTACTATGTGCAGAGAACTATATTAACCACCTGGGATAGAATGCAACAGAATCAACAGACAACCCTGTCCATAACGAGCTTAAAGTCCAGAGAGGGAGACAGACGTTAATGCATCTTTTAAAAATATGTACATAACTGCTGTGGGGTCGGGAGTGGAGCGAATGTGGTGAATGTGGGTTATTTAAAAGCAGGGAGGATGAAAGTAGAGTTACTAGGCCACCACTCTCCCCACCTTCAAAGCCTTATTAAAATCACATCTTCAAGAGGCCTTCCCCAACTAATCCCTCATTTCCCCTACTCCCTCTCCCTTCTGCATCGGCCTTGTACTTGGAATTCTACCTTTACCATTCACCCAACCCATAGACCCAAAGCACTTAAGTATATAACCATAATTTATGTTAATTTCTGCCTCCACTTCTAGACTGTGAGCTCCTTGTGGGCAGGGAACATATCTACCATTTCTGTTGTATTGAACTCTCCCAAGCACTTAGTACAGTGCTCTGCACCTGGTAAGGGCTCAGTAAATACCATTGATTGATTGACTGAATGATTACTATTTATTGAGCACTTCTGTCTCAGTGTGTTTTAGCAGCAGGGTGCAAGGGATAACACCAGGATGTAGACAAGCTTGGGATCCAGGAGAGGGATTATTTAAGCAAGGGCTGGGGAAGACCAGGATTTCAAGAGGCAGATTCTGAAACAATGAGAGATGCTTCCTGTAGATGATCTTCAGGGTCCCACTGAGTTTATGCATTTTTCATCATCATTGATGTCATCTTTGAACAAGAAAATCAATGGGAAAGTACACTTTCTTATAGCTTAGGTAGGGGATTCAGAGGGGCAGAATGGAGGGCCTCTAAATTTTCTAAATTAGAAAATACTGCAAAAAAATTGGATTCAAAATCTTGCATAATGTGAATCCTCCCACCAGGGTCAGAGAGCAATAGTGAGTATCTTAAGAGGAAAGATTAGAGAAAGTTTGTTACATTTACCAGCTGCCCCATTAACAAATAAGCTGATTATGGAAACCATTAGGGAATCTCCCTGGCCTCTGTTGCTAGACAGACTCCTTATGGCCCCATTTGAAAGAATATCATTAATTAAAAGAACGTCATTCATTATGTGCTCCTGGAATTGCATTATGGCTTTACACCCTAAGATGGGCCAGGCAAGTTCTTAAGCTTCATGTCAGATGCAGGAAAAAATAAAAGGAACAACATGAAAGCTTACATTTTTAGGCAATGCAGGTTTCTGATAGCTGTTGAGCAAGTTGAAAAGCATCGCGGCCTAGTGGAAAGAGTATGGCCTGGTAGTCAGGGAATCTGGGTTCGAATCTTGCCTCTCCCAAAAGATTGCTCTGTGATCTTGGGCGAGGGGCTTAACTTCTCTGTGCTTCAGTTCTCCTGCTTTCCATCCTATTTAGACTGTGAACACCATGTGGGTCAGGGACTCTGTTCAACCTAATTTACCTACCCCAGTGCTTGGAACAGTGCTTGACAAATAGTAAGTGCTTAACAAATACCATCAAAAAAAAGTTCTGGTGCTTTAACAGTTCACCAAGTTCCTAAAGCCATTCCATGTTGGAATGGCCAGTTGTGCTATTCCTGTGAATGACAGAAGCAGGACATGCACTCCAAAATGACCTTATAAAGAGCTGGGTTCGTTTTAGGAGCTAAAAAGGATTTTTAGGAATAGTCACCTAAAACATTGTGTTCTGACTCAGCTCTAGGAACAGTGGTGACAAATGTCAGAGCCAGGACAAACATAATCATGATAGGGCAAGAGGAAAGACTATAAATACTGGGTTTAAAACTTGAAAACGAGTCGTGTAAGCTGAGAGATTGAAATGAATTTGTTCTGAAACAGGAAGTACATAGTGGAAAAAAATCCATCTTCCTTTTCGTCTTGTTTCTGAAAGTATGAATGAGGGACACAATATGTGAAATTAAAAGAAAGCAATTTTTAAAACAAGGAGCAGTGTGGCTCAGTAGAAAGAGCATGGGCTTGGGAGTCAGAGGTCATGGGTTCAAATCCCAGCTCTGCCACTTGTCAGCGTTGTGACTTTGGGCAAGTCACTTAACTTCTCTGTGCCTCAGTGACCTCATCTGTAAAATGGGGATTAAGACTGTGAGCCCCCCGTGGGACAACCTGATCACCTTATAACCTCCTCAGCGCTTAGAATAGTGCTTTGCACATAGTAAGCGCTTAATAAATGCCATCATTAGTATTATTATTATCTCAATACAAACTTTGGAATTCTCAGCTGCAATAAGTTATCTGCACAAACATTGCAGCAAGACTTAATAAAAACTGGATAAGTTATGACCATTATTATTTGCTTCTTCACAAGCCAAATAACACCACACTTCAGGGTGAAAACTGATGGCCTGAGTAGACAAAGGGAAAGTAATTTCCCTAATGATTAGCTCTTCAACCTTGTCTCTCTTTATACAGAGTACATTATCTCTTGACTCCCATGCGATAAATGTGAGCCAGTGAGGGACAGGATATCCATATTGGTTTACCATGATATGGCACTTTCTACTCTGGGATATCCTTTGGTAAGCTCTTTGTGGTCAGGGCTCATGTCAATCAACTTTGTTGCATTTCCTCTCCCGAGCACTTAGTACAGTGCTCTGCACACAGTAAGTGCTTAGTAAATACCATTGATTGATTAATTTCTTAACTGTAAAAATATCTCATATACAGAGTCTGGGATTGGCAGACCTGAAGGCTCAGATCTTTTGTCTAGTAATAGGACAAGCAAAGTGGAAGCAGCCACAACTCAAGTCTCTTCACCACGTGCCTCCCATTTTGACCTGGAGGAACTCCCCAAGTGGCATCCAAAAATCTATTTTCTGGGACATTTTCGCCTTTTACTTCTCTGATGAAACTGCAAACAGCTAGAATTAGACCCTCGGTTCTCTGGAAGACTCTGGGAATAAAAATATTCATTCACTGAAAGCCACTGGAAGGATGACTGGGTGGGGTGGGGTGGAGTTGGTGGGAGTAGCTATGGTTTAGTCTTCCCATACAATTCCTCATGGATATTTGGGTTCTCTAAACTCAGGGCTCCGTTGGCAAGATTTTCTCCAAGATCTATCCCTCTTCCTTTACCCACTTAGGGAGACGATGACTAGAGAGTTCCATCAAGAGTCATTTAAATTCAAATGGGAGGAGAAGCCCTAAATTCTTATATGCATTGTTTCCCCCTGATGGGTGGCTTGCCTGTTATGACTTGCATCTAATCTGAACCTTGAAAACAAGAGTTCCACTGACTGGAGAAGGCTGGGGTATTTCCAGCAATTACTAGAGAATGGCACTAAATTATGCTTTCATCTGTACAATGTTAAAGCCTGCTCGGTAGTAGAGTTAACCTTTGAAATGTAATTCAATATATCATTTTCTCATTGAGTCTTCACTGGGTTAGGTTGACATGATAGCTCCAAGAGGAGGAGATTCAACTTCCTCTTTCATCCAAATCAGAGTTTAACCTAGAAGCTCAGTAGAGTATGCTGGTATTTGATTGCCTTCTCAATAATACTAAATTAAGTCTTGACCCTTCCCCACAGCACCTGTATATATGTTTGTACAGATTTATTACTCTATTTATTTTACTTGTACATATTTACTATTCTATTTATTTTGTTAATGACGTGCATCTAGCTTTATTTCTATTTATTCGGATGACTTGACAACTCCACATGTTTTGTTGTCTGTCTCCCCCTTCTAGACTGTGAGCCCGTTGTTGGGTAGGGACCGTCTCTATATGTTGCCAACTTGTGCTTCCCAAGCGCTTAGTACAGTGCTCTGCACAAAGTAAGAGCTCAATAAATACGATTGAATGAATGAATGAAATGAAAGAATAACTTTATTAAAAGGGCAATCACCTTTCCTTCCTGTCTCCCCTCTGTGAATACTAAATTATTGAAAATTTGAAAAGGAATGTTACACTCTCCCTTCTCTTTCTTGAAGATTGATAGGAAGACTTCTGTTTGGACTGCAGAACAATATCTAAAACTCTATCTCGCTTTTGAAATTAACCTCCAGGAGGAATTAGAAAATGCCATGTGCAGTTCCCATGGGCCAGCAGTAAGAGGAAAAGTCAGAGAAAGATGGTGAGGAAAGGGGGTTCAACCAAGTTGTACATCTGATTGGCTGAGATTTCCATCCAGCTGTTTCTGGTCAGAATGGTCAGTGCCTAGGCCCCTCCTGATATCTACCCTTTCTCTCCTTTCCTTGATTCCCAATGGCATGATTTTCAGTCCACCAACATGAATAATACTTATGGTATTTGTTGAGCACTTATGTGCCAAACACTGTTCCAAGCACTGGGGGTAGGTACAAGTAATTAGGTTCTCCCAGGTGGGGTTCACAGTCTTAATCCCCATTCTACAGATGTTGCAACTGAGGCACAGAGAAGTTAAGTGACTTGTCCAAGGGCATACAGTTCAACAGGTGATGGAGTTGGGATTAGAACCCACGTCCTCGAAAGCCCATGCTCTTTCCACTAAGCTACAACATCCTCTCTAATAATTACTACTAATAATGGAACTTGTTAAGAGCTTGCCATGTGCCAAGAACTAAGCGTTCTAAATGTTGGAGAAGATACAAGTCAATCAGGTTGGACACAGTCCCTGTCCCACATTCTTAATCCCCATTTTGCAGATGAGGTAACTGAGGCCCAGAGAAGGTCAAATGACTTGCCTAAGGTCACAGAGCAGAAACGTGGTGGAGCCAGGATTAGAGCCCAGGTCCTTCTGAATGTCAGGCCCATGTTCTATCCACTAAGCTATGGTGTTTCTCTATCAGATTTCGGGTCCCCTGTGCCATGCAGACACTTCCCAGGTGCTATAGGAGGGAGGATGGTAGCAGATGGTTAGACAGCTCTGCCGTGTATGGCTTCACCAACTCCATTTCATGCTGGCTCTATCCCTCGCACAGCTCCCATTCTCTAGTCACTTCAGAGGCCAAGAGTGGGAGGAGAGAAGGGAGAGCCTCCAGCGCTTTTGCCTGCCCCCAAGCTTGGAGAAGCCTCCAAAGGAATCACTCCCGCCTCTGCCACCTTCTCCTAACCCACAATGGCCTGAAATCAAGACATGCTTTAGATGGCAAAGTGAGGCAATTGCCTCAGGGTATTCCATTGGAGCAACAGCAGTGGGGTGGTACTGATTACAACTTTGAGAAACAGCGTGGCTCAGTGGAAAGAGCACGGGCTTTGGAGTCAGAGGTCATGGGTTCAAACCCTGGCTCTGCCAACTGTCAGCTGTGTGACTTTGGGCAAGTCACTTAACTTCTCTGTGCCTCAGTGACCTCATCTGTAAAATGGGGATTAAGACCATGAGCCCCCCGAGGGACAATCTGATCACCTTGTAACCTCCCCAGTGTTTAGGACAGTGCTTTGCACATAGTAAGCACTTAATAAATGCCATTATTATTATTTTTGAAAACACCCAACCCTAGCTGGAAGGGACACTTGTGTTAATCAGTAAGTCAATCAATGGTATTTTTTGAGTGCTTATGTTGTGCCAAACAATCAATCAATCAGTACATGGTTCAGAGCTCTATATTAGGTTCAGTCATATTTATTGAGCACTTACTATGTAAAGCACTGTACGGGAGAGTTCAATATAGTGGAGTAGGGGAACTTAAGCACTTGTCCCCTCCCTTCCTCCCTCCCTGACCACCATCTTCAACTATTTGATTTCCAATGGCCTTTTCCCCTCTGCTTTCAAACATGCTCATGTCTCCCCTATCCTAAAAAAAAAACCACTCTTGACCCCACGGCTCCCTCCAGTTATCACTCCATCACCCTCCTACCATTCCGCTCCAAACTCCTTGAGCAAGTTGTCTACACCTGCTGTCTTCAGTTCCTTTCCCCCAATTTTCTTCTAGACCCCTTCCAAACTAGCTTCTGTCCCCTTCATGCCACAGAAAGCACTTTCTCAAAGGTCACAAATGATCTCCTTGCCAAATCCAATGGTTTCTACTCCATCCTAATTCTCCTCGACTTCTCAGCTGCTTTCGATACAGTCAACCACTCCCTTCTCCTGGAAACGTTATCCAAACTCGGCTTCACTGACAACTGTCCTCTCCTGTTTGCCTCCTATCTTTCTGGCTGCTCAGTCTCAGTCTCTTCCATGGGTTCCTCCTCTGCTCCCCGTCCTTGACTGTGAGAGTCTCTCAAGGTTCAGTTCTGGGTCTCCTTCTATTCTCCATCTGCATCCACTCCCTTGAAGAACTCATTCAATCCCATGACTTCAACTGCCATCTCTAAGTGGATGATTTCCAAATCTACATCTCCAACTCAGATCTCCCTCCTTTTTGCAGTCTCATACTCCCTCCTGCCTGCAGCAGCGTGGCTCAGTGGAAAGAGCTCGGGCTTTGGAGTCAGAGGTCACGGGTTCAAATCCCAGCTCTGCCAATTGTCAGCTGTGTGACTTTGGGCAAGTCACTTAACTTCTCTGTGCCTCCGTTCCCTCATCTGTAAAGTGGGGATTTAAACTGTGAGCCCCCCGTGGGACAACCTGATCACCTTGTAACATCCCCAGCACTTAGAACAGTGCTTTGCACATAGTAAGTGCTTAATAAATGCCATTATTATTATTATTTTTATTATTACTTGGATGTCCCACGGACACCTCAAACTTAACATGTCCAAAACAGAACTCTTTATCTTCCCACCAAAACCCTGTGCTCCCCTGACTTTCCCATCACTGTAGACAGAGCCACCATGCTTCCTGTCTCACAAGCCCGTAATCTTGGTGTTATTCTGAACTCATCTCTCTCATTCAACTCACATATTCAAGCTATCACTAAATCTTGTCGGTTCAATCTTCTCAACATTGCTAGAATCCACCCTTTTCTGTCCATCCAAACTGCTACCACGTTAATTCAAGCACTTTTCCTATCCCACCTTGATTACTGTATCAGCCTACTTGCTGACTTCCCAGCCTCCTGTCCCTCCCCAGTTCACTACATAGTTCACTCTGATATCTGGATCATTTTTCTACAAAAATGTTCAGACCATGTTTCCCCACACCTCAAGAACCTCCAGTGGTTGCTCATCCACCTCCACATCAAACAGAAGCTCCTCACCATTGGCTTTGAAGCATTCAGTCACCTTGCCCACTCCTATCTTACCTCACCGCTCTCCCACTAGAACCAGCTCACACACTTTGCTCATCTAATTCCAACCTACTCACTGTACCTCGATTTTGTCTATCTCACCACCAACGTCTCACCCACATCCTTCCACTGGCCTGGAATGCCCTTGCTATTCATATCCGACAGACAATTAGTGTCTCCACCTTCAAAGCTTTATTGAAAGCACATCTCCTCCAAGAGGCCATCTCTGACTAAGCCCTCATTTCCTCTTCTTCCACTCCTTTCTCCTTTGCCCTTGTACTTGGATTTTCTTTCTCCCTTTGGTCACCTCTCCCTCAGCCCCACGGTACTTTTGTACATATCTATAATTTATTTATTTATATTAATATCCATCTCCCGCTCTAGACTGTAAGCTGTCTGAGGGCAGGGAACATGTCTTTCAACTCTGTTATATTGTACTTTCCCAAGCTCTTAGTACAGTGCTCTGCACACAGGAAATGTCCAATAAATATGATTGCTTGACAGTGGAGCTGGGAGGGGAACACAAAGTCTGTGGAGGAAGAGATAAAGCCCTGAGTCCCCCACTAAAAACACTCTAGGTTTGGGGGGGTTGAACAGAGAAAGTACTTTCAGTGGCCTTTTCCCTCGAACCCAGAGAAGGCCAGGACATTGTGAACTTTGCTAGGATAGGTTGGGATCAAGATGAAAGCTTCCATTCTGAGTAGATTAGGATTTTTGGCCAAGTTATTTTTTTCCACCTGCCTTCCGGTTACCTCAAGTTCTGCCCCATTCACCTCAGCTAGCCTGTCCGTCTGCCTGCTAGCCTGCCTGTCTGGAAGCAGCATGGCTCAGTGGAAAGAGCACAGGCTTGGGAGTCAGAGGTCATGGGTTCTATTCCCAGCTCTGCCACATGTCTGCTTTGTGACCTTGAACAAGTTACTTAACTTCTCTGAGCCTCAGTTACCTCATCTGTAAAATGGGTATTAAGACTGTGAGCCCCACGTGGGGCAATCTGATCACCTTGTATCCTCCCCAGTGCTTAGGACAGTGCTTCATACATAGTAGGTGCTTAACAAATGCCATCATTATTATTATTATTATGAGGAGGCTCCCCAGGATGGCAGCAGGGTGATGGGATGATTATGAGAGGGGAAGGCCTAGACTGTTGACAATGAATCAGGTTAGTGTGTTCTCCTCAGGGCTCCTGGGGAAGGCCAGGGGAAAGGACCAGTGGTCTTGGCTCAGAAAGCATTGACTCCAGCTAACTCAGGGCTCTTAGAAGATGTTGGTTTGGAAACGAGGGTTATATATGCTTGGTGCAGATTCAAGTTGCAACAGGAATTTTCTATGAAGAAAAAAATGCATCTTGTCTGTGCAGGATATCCCCTCTTCAAGGCCTCTCTAAGAAGGAGGATGTTGACAGAATCATTCTGCCGACGTCTTTCCACTCTCCTCAAACACCTCCAGTGGTTGCCAGTTCCTCTCCACAACAAGCAGAAACTCCTAACCATTGGCTTTAAGGCAGTCCATCAGCTCTCTCCCACCTACTTATCCATTTTATTCTCCCACTACATCCAAGGAGGCACTCTCCATTCCCTCTACCTCTTCAAAGTACTTCAATCGTTTCTCTCAAAGAATGTGAATTGTCCTAATCTCAACATGAGTCTCAACATGGGTCATTTTCCATACTTTTCCTTAAACTTCAAGGGATTGGACTATTGTAGTTAGAACATCTGGGTTTATCAATCAATCGTATTTATTGAGCACTTACTGTGTGCAGAGCACTGTACTAAGCGCTTGGGAAGTACAAGTTGGCAACATACAGAGACAGTCCTTACCCAACAGTGGGCTCACAGTTTAAAAGGTTTATCTAGATTCTGAGCCCATTGTGGGCAGGGATTATCTCTCTTTGTTGCTGAATTGTATTTTCCAAGCACTTCATACAGTGCTGTGTGCATAGTAAGTGCTCAACAAATGATTGATCGATTGAATGAATGAATGAATACCTCAAAGACCCTATTTCAGAAGTAAAAAAATGTATGTATATAAAAAGATGCAGTCATCTCAAGTAAGAAAAATAACAATAAAACAACTGGGCAGTTGTTCTCTTGGATTGAAAGGATTCCCAATTATGTTATTTTGAATAGTCATTTCAAATCTATAATTTAAATCAACATTTATATTATTTTATTAGTAATAATAATAATACTATTTGTGGTATTTGTCAAGTACTTACTATGTGCCAGGCACTGTACTAAGTGCTGGGATGGATACAAGCAAATCGGGTTGGGCACAGTCCCTGTCCAGTGTGGGGCTCACAATCTCAACCCCCATTTTGTTAATGAGTATCCAAGTATGTAGTTAGCCCAGAAGGGCTGACAAGATAGTTGGGAGATAAGACTGGGCAAGAGAAGAAATTAATTAATTAATTAATTAATTAATTAATCAATCAGGGGAGGCCTCCTGGAGGAGAAGTGATTTCCTAAGGGCTTTTCAGACTGGGATAGCTGTGTCCTAGTGGAGATGAAGGAAGAGGGAATCCAAGGCAGGAGGATAATAATAATAATAACGATGGTATTTGTTAAGCTCTTACTATGTACCAAGCACTGTTCTAAGTGCTGGGGTAGAAACAAGGTGATCAGGTTGTCCCACATGGGGCTCACAGTCTTAATTCCCATTTTACAGATGAGGTAACTGAGGCCCAGAGAAGTGAAGTGACTTCCCCAAGGCCACACTGCAGACAAGTGGTGGAGCTGGGATTAGAACCCAAGACCTTCTGACACCCAGGCCCATGCTCTAACCACTACACCGTGCTGCTTCTCAAATTGGCATAAAAATTATTTAGAGGGCAAACTCTGATCTCAGTAGTACAGCTGGTTCACATGTGGGTGGTTCTATTCCCCACTCTTCCCCCTACCACCCACCCACATTATCTACAGGTTTTTTACATTTCCCCTGCCAACAGTGGAGCTAGAAGGTTCTCCTATCACTACCAGTTCACTCTTGCTTGGCAGTTTGGGAAATGGGAAGTGTTCCTTATTCAGTGAGATAGAGTCGGCAGAGGGAGGTCAAAAATTTTTGCTAGTCCCGTGTAAACACTGCCTATTGTTTCCTTGTTTGCATTTCTAGGCAACAGACTTTTAGGGAAAAAATATTTTTAGAATACAAAGCCAATCTCCGTTTCCTTACAAGATCATAACAATTTTAAGGGGTCATTCATTGGACAAATGAAGTTCTTACATTTGTTATTCTATAACCTCAATGACATAAATCTGAAATCAGAAACCACCCTTTGAGATTTATTGATGATGAAGATTTAGTTTTGCTGGAAATTAATCATTGCGTGCCTCAGACTTTTTTCCCCAGCCAACCCAAACTTTTTTGGAAGGGAATAGTTTCCATTTTAGGAACATTGGAATGGCATCAAATTCCCAGCCAGTTCCTTAATCACACAAGATGGACTTTCATGGTAAAGCAAATGAATTTATATTGAAGACTTCTCTTTGCTTTGCCAAGGTAGCATGATTTAGTGGGAAGACCATAGGACTGGGAGTCAAAAGACTGGGTTCTAATCCCAGCTCTGCCAATTTCTTGCTGAGTGAACTTGGGCAAGTCACTTTGTTTCTGTGCCTAGATTTCCTCACCTGAAAATGAAAATAAAATGGCTGTTTTCCTGCCCGCTATATAGTTCATTCAATTGTGTTTACTGAGTGCTTACTGTGTGCAGAGCACTGTACTAAGTGCTTGGAAAGTACCATTCGGTAACTGAACAATGTCCAATAAGATAGCAGCGTGGCTCAGTGGAAAGAGCGTGGGCTTTGGAGTCAGAGGTCATGGGTTCAAATCCCAGCTCTGCCACATGTCAGCTGTGTGACTTTGGGCAAGTCACTTAACTTCTCTGGGCCTCAGTTCCCTCATCTGTAAAATGGGGATTAAGATTGTGAGCCCCCCGTGGGACAACCGGATCACTTTACAACCTCTCCAGGATTTAGAACACTGCTTTGCACATAGTAAGCACTTAATAAATGCCATTATTATTATTATTATTACTCCAATACTCGGTGCAGCACAAGGGCTTAATAATACCAACATTATTGTGAATGTTCTCCTTTCTGTAAATCAGGTTATATCTGCTGGAACTCCTCTTTCTACTACCATTTCTTTCTCTGAGGTAAGCAATTGAGTGTCATAGACCTCTAAGGAATCTCAATAGGTCAGTTAGTCCAGTACCCTGCCTCCAGTAGAAGTGGAAGTGAGAAGCAGTGTGGCCTATTGGAAAGAGCACGGCACTGGGAGTCAGAGGAACTGGGTTCTAATCCCAGATCCTCCATATGTCTTCTGGGAGATCTTGGGCAAGTCACTTAACTTCTCTCTGCCTCAGTTCCCTCATCCATAAAATGGGGGTTAAGACTGTAAGCCCCACATGACAATGGACTGTGTTCAAACTGATCAGTTTGAAAGCTTAGTACAGTGCATGGCACATAGTAAGTGCTTAACAAACCCATTAAAAAAAAAAGGTGGTAGCACCCAAGATTACTGAGCAATTTTCCATCCAAAATCAGTCTAGGCCCAGACCATCCTAGTGGCCAAAAGATGTCAAGATTTAGCTCATTAATGTCAGTTGTGCTTATCTTGGCTGGCAGATAGGACCCAGGACCATCCATAAAGGACATTTTTTATACCACTCTTACAATGTTTTGAGGTTCCAAAGGAACCTGTGTTCAGAAGTTGTTTGTTTTGGGGAAGTATACCTGATCAAAAGTAGTTAACGTGGCAGAACAGGGAACTATGAGCCATAAATCCATGCTCGGTCCGCAGTAAACACTCAATAAAGCAGCATGAGAAATAGTGTGGCCTAGTGGAAAGAGCATAGCCCAGGGAGTCAAAGGACTTGGGTTCCAATCCTGACACTGCCAATTGCTTACTGTGTGACCTTGGGCAAGTCACTTAACTTCTTTCTGCCTCATTTACTTCATCTGTAAAATAGGGATTAAATCCTCTTCCCTCCTATTAAGGCTGTGAACCCAATGTGGGACAGGGACTATAACCCACCTGATAAACTTGTATCTACCTCAGGGCTTACAACAGCATTCGATACATAGTAAGTGCTTAACAAAAACCACAAAAAAATGCCATTGATCAATTATCTTTCACTTCCAAGTTCTAGGAAGTAACTTTTGGAAATTTTGAGAATTGGCCTTTTTTTTAATGTTCTTGCTTAACAATTTATGAACCATTACTTCTCCTCAAGCATGTACCTTACTTTTTCTAATAAAGATTTAACTAAAAGAGGAGAAACTCAAAAACTGAACCATCATCCACTGGGGGAAAATACAATTAATTTCTATTATTATTGTTATTATTATTATCATTGCTATTACTGTATTTGTTAAGCGCTTACTCTATGTCAAGCACTATTTTAAGAATTGAGGTAGATACAAGTTAATCAGGTTGAACACAGTTCATCATCATTATCATCATTGGTACTCATTAATCGCTTACTGTGTGCAGAGCACTGTACTAAGCGCTTGGGAGAGTTCGGTACAACAGAGTTGGTAGACACAATCCCTGCTCACAACAAGCTTACAGTCTAGAAGGAGAGACAGATTATAATATAAAGAAAATTATAATATAGAGCTATGCACACAAGTGCAGTGGGGTGACTATCAAATACCTAAAGGTCCCAGGTCCAAGTGCATAGATGACACATAAAAGTGAAGGAGACGGGGAAAAGGGGGCTTGATAGAAGAAGGCCTCTTGGAGAAGATATGACCTTCTAAGTAGGAAGGAGAACAGGTAGTGAACCCCCATTTTTCAGTTGAGGAAATTGAGGCATAGAGAAGTTAAGTGATTAGCCTAAACTCACGCAAGCAATTGGCCAAGTAGGGATTAGAACCCAGGTCCTCTGAGTTCCAGGCTTAGGCTCTGTCCACAAGGACATGCTGCTCCAGTTCCTTTGAGATATATAGAAATAGTCTCAGGTGTGGAATCAAACTAAATAAAATGGAAAATTTGAGTGAATATACACATATATGTGAATGTGCTGAGGATGAGCGTGAGTAAATGAATAGATATTGAGAGAATGCAAGAGGCAGCTGAAAGTAAGAATGAGAGCACTGGTAATTAGTCAGGAAAGATTTTTTGGATGAGGTGAGAGCACTTAGAACAGTGCTCGGAACAGTAAGTGCTTAACAAATACCATCATTATTATTATTATTATTTTGATGGTGGACAGGGCCAAAGACTAGCGAAAGGACAGGAAAGGGAGTTTCAGGGCCTGAGGACCACATGGAAAAGGGTCTGGCGGAGGGAAAGACAAGAGTAAAGTCATGGTAGTGAGAGTAGTTATTAAATGCCTGTTGTATGCAAAGCACTATACCAAGCACTGGGAAAAAAATACATGGTTGAAGATTACACAGGAGATGGGCTTGGTAGAAACAAAGAGTGACCACCCATTTTTATCCAACATTGACATCAAGCAAAAAATCTTGTCCATTGGCTTCAAGCCTCTCCACTGGCATTCACTCGTTATATAAATACCATTGATTGATTGATTGATTGATTGATTATCTGTTCTCTTTGCCCACCACTCCCCAGCCTACACTCTACACTCCTCCCAGATGAAGCTTCTTGTTGTCCATCCCCTTCACTTATGGTGCATGCAGCCTCTTTATTCCCTCCTTCCCCTCTTCTTGGAACTTTGTCCCCCTTCAAATCTGCCAGACTGCATGTCTCCCTGCCTTCAAAGCCTTCAGGAAATATTTCCTGGTCTCCAGGAGGCATTCCTGACTATTTTTCTTCTCCCAGGTCATTCCCCCAACTTATTTATGTTCCTATCAATTAATGTACAAGTAGATCTCCATGTTCCAAGCACCTCAAAATATGGAAAACCCAGAGGTGCATGCTCTACTCATTGCTGACATACTCCAGAATACAGAAGCTCTGCCTTCAGGGAATATAATAATGGTAAAAATAACAATAATAACTGTGATATTTGTTAAGCACCCGCCTACCTGCCAAACACTGTGGAAGATACAAGGTGATCAGGTCCTGCATTCTAACTAGAAGGGAGAATAGGGATTGAATCCCCATTTTGCAGATGAGGGAACTGAGGCACAGACAATTTAAGTGACTTGCCCAAGGTCAAACAGCAGGTAAGTGGAAGAGCTGGGCTTAGAACCTAGGTCTTTATATATAATGGCATTTGTTAAGCATTTACTATGTGCCAGGCACTATATTAAGCGCAGAAGTAGATACAAGCTAATCAGGTTGGACATAGTCCATGTCCCATCTGGGGCTCTTGGTCTTCATCCCCATTTTCTAGATTAGATGACTGAGTCACAGACAAGTGAATGACTTGTCCAAGGTCACACAGCAGGTAAGAGGCAGAGCTGGAATTAGAACCCAGGTCTTCTGACTCCCAGGCCTGTTTTCTTTCCATTAGGCCATGCTGCTTACCCCCAAATGTTGGAAGGTAAATCCACACCTTTTCTACCTGGTTCTCTCCTTGCCTCACCTTCCCTATTCCCAGCCATATTTCAAGTCTGGGTCAAGTTTAGGGTCATGAATCTTTACTTTATTTGTTTACAGTTTCATGTTTTGCATTTTAATGTTTTCAGTGGATTTCTTTATAGAGCCTGTAGGGGAAAAATGTAATGTTAACGTGACATTAGGTTTTGAGTTACTTTACCAAGGATAAAACCATAATTTAGTGATGTTTAACATTGCAGAGCTGTAAAGGAATTTAAAGCAAGCAAAGGAATTTCATATTATTTTTCCAGAGGCTCTGGAATGGGTCCTAAAGTATCATATAAATAATTTAGGAAAGATCACTTCATGATACAACTGCGTGCTATTCAACCACATTTTCAGGAACACAGCTTCAGGTACTTCTGAATTCTACTATAGAAGCACTTATGTATGCATTTATCTATCTTCCTTTATGTTTTTCTTCCTAATGACAAATCATTTGCAAGCTTCATGAGGGCAGGGATGATATCTTTTACCGTCACTGTACCTGACCAAGCCAATAGTGAAGTGTTCTGCACATTGCAGGTGCTTAGTAAATGCTATTGATTGATAGATTGTAAGTTCATCATGGACAGGGAACGTGTCTACCAACTCTGTTATACTGTACTTTCCCAAGTTCTCAGTACAGGGCTTTGCACAGAATAAGTGTTCAATAAATACTATTGATTGATTGCTCTGTATTGATCTGTTGGTTGATTGATTGGTAAAGGGAGGGAGGCTTATGCCAGTTTGACAGGCTGATCACCTTGCTCCTCCTACCTCATCTCGCTACTCTCCTACTATAACCCAGCCCGCATACTTCACTCCTCTAAAGCCATCCTTCTCACTTTATCTCGATCTCATCTATCCCACCGACGACCCCTCGCCCACGTCCTTCCTCTGTCCTGGAATGCCTCCCTCTTCAAATCTGAAAGCAGTCATTTTCCCCTCCTTCAAAGCCTTATTGAAGGCACATCTCCTCCAAGAGGCCTTCCTTGACTTAGCCCCTCCTTTCCTCTTTTCCCACTCCCTTCTGCATTGCTCTGACTTACTTCCTTTATTCGTCCCCAATCCCTACAGCACCGTATTTCATTTATTTATATTAATGTTTTTCTCCTCCTCTAAATTGTAACTTGTTGTGGGCAGGGAATGTATCTATTTATTGTTTTATTGTATTCTCCCAGGCGTTTAGTACAGTACTGTGCACCTGGTAAGTGTTCTATAAATATGGTTGAATGAATGATTGATTGAATGAATGAATAATATAGAATTTAGGGTGTTCAAGATTTTTGAACATATTGACTGCAGTTCAGGATAATGGATTTTTATTTCTATAGGCATTTTCACTTCCCCTGGGCATTATCGGCATCATCCACTTCCTCTAGATACGGAGGGGTCAGACAGTAGAGGAAGTGGATGAAAACCTCACCTCCAGTAGCTCCTAGAAGACTTGAGTCCCCACTGGAACATGTTATCCAGTTTTATATTCCAGAGAAATGCATAGTGGGGCTTCCCCAAAACTCTGAATTACAGAGTGGAGCTAAAAAATACATTTCTATGTCCTCCACATTTTCAGCAGTAAAATCAGTGGCTTCACCATTGCTGTTGTAGGAAGGGTGTTGGAGTTTATGTAGCTCTTGGCAACCACGCTCTTCTTTCAATATTACCTTGCCTTAAAGACTTCAAAGGGCAGCAGAAATAAACCTATCTGCAAATAAGGTATTGACTCATGCCATTGAGACTACTTATACTGTGAACCCCATGTGGTACAGGGATCGGGTCCAACCTGATTATCTTGTATTTACACCAGCCTTTAATAAAATGTTTGGCACAAAGTAGGGGCTTAGCAGTTACCATTATTCAATGTTATTAGATTAAATGTTGCTTTGCTGATGGAGAGAAATAGTGGAACAGATTTCCCTGGAGATTCTAGTGCTCTTTTTGTTTCATTGCCAGTTGCCAACTTTTATGATCATTTAAAGAAAATGGACCAAAAAAAATTAAGATAGACTCCCCAGCAACTCCAACCCAATCATCCTAAGGTCTCTTGCAATGGATTTTATTGCTCCGAGTTCCGTCCCAGCCACAGATAAGTAATTTGTCTGGCCCCACTGCAAAATGATTCCTCTCATTTTTATTATGTCCCCCCATAAAACATGTAAAATCCATCTAAGATTTAGGCCTCTGTTAGTAAGAGTTCCTGAGCTGGGTGATAAAAAGCCAAAGCATTTCCTTTTCCATGCTTTTCTGAACTTGTCACGATATTTAAAGGCCATCACTCTTTCATAAAAATAAACAGAATCCCAAGTAAGCTCCCTCTTTTCAAGCAGAGGGACATCTAAAATAGTTGTATTTGTTGTAGCAGCACATGGTAACATTGTCAGGTCTGATAAATGTGTCCTTACATAAAATGGCAGGTTCACCTTGCAGTGAAAAGGCTTTTCAGGTCTCTGCAATGAGGGAGGGCGGCAGTCATCATGGGTTTGCCTTTCTGGAACAGAACACAACTGTCATCCTAGGAATCTGATTTGCAACACACAGGCAGTGTCTCTGCAGTGTTCTTCTCAGTTGAGGGTATCAATGAGCAAGGCTTAATGTATCAAATTCCCTGCTCTCATGCTAAAGGCATGCCTCTAGCCTCTTCTCCCCTTACCACCTCCCAAACAGTACTGCACCTCCATCCTTGCTCCACTCTTCCTTTCTCTCTGTCCCTGTTTTCTTGGATCTTGATCCTCCCGATTTAAGCCTCCTTAAGCCCCTCACCCTCTGGTGAAAAAAAATAAAAGAAAGAAATATATGGTATTTGTCAAGCAAGTGCTTGCTTCTCACAGGTTTCCCTTCATCCAGTGTCTCCCCTCTCCAGTCCGTAGTTCATGAAGCAGCACGGTATAGTGGATAGAGCACGGGCCTGGGTGTCAGAAGGTCTTGGGTTCTAATCCCAGCTCCACCACTTGTCTGAAGTGTGGCCTTGGGCAAGTCACTGCACTTCTCTGTGCCTCAGTTACCTCATCTGTGAAATGGGGATTGAGACTGTGAGCCCATGAGGGACAGGAACTGTGCCCAACCTGATTGCTTGATCCACCCCAGCACTTATTATAGTACTTGGCAAATAGTAAGCACTTAACAAGTACCATAATTATTGCTACTATTATTATGCAACCTAGGTGATTTTCCTAAAACAGTCTGGCCACTTCTCCCCACTCAATTGCTACCCATTTTCCCCCACATCAAATAGAAACTCCTGATCACTGATTATTGCCACAACCTTCTTTCTTCCACTTTCTTCTCCCTACTTATCCACTTTATTCTCCCTACTTATCCACTTCCTTCTCCCTACTTATCCACTCTCTTCTCTCACTGTCCCCCCAGATTGCACTCTTTCATTCTCCTCCAATTAAGCACTCACTGTGCCTCTGACCCTTTGGTCACTCACCGTGGCTCAGTGGAAAGAGACCAGGCTTGGGAGTCAGAGGTCATGGGTTCTAATCCCTGCTCTGCCATTTCTCAGCTGTGTGACTTTGGGCAAGTCATTTAACTTCTCGGTGCCTCAGTTACCTCATCTGTAAATGGGGATTAAGACTGTGAGCCCTATGTGGGACAACTGATCACCTTGTAGCTACCCCAGTGCTTAGAACAGTGCTTGGCACATTAGTAAGTGCTTAACAAATATTATTATTATTATTATTATTATTATTATTATTATTATTATTATCCTGCCTGGGATTCCCTCTTCCTTCATCTCCACCAGGATACAGCTCTCCCAGTCCGCAAAGCCCTTAGGAAATCACTTCTCCTCCAGGAGGCCTCCCCTGATTAATTTCTCCTCTTACACAGTCTTCTCTCCCAACTATCTCGTCAGCCCTTCTGGGCTAACTACATACTTGGGCACTCATTAACAACGGTAATACTTTTGCTCATAACCCATTACTTCAGCACTGATTCATTCATCTCTCCACTCTCCTTCTATTGAAAAATTATTTTCAGGTACAACTGCTTGCTGGGTGGTAAACTCCTCTAAGGCAGAGATCATGCCTACACAAACTATTGTGCTTTCTCAAGCAGTTAGTTCAATGCACAGCAAGCACCATAGCAAGCACGTAAATAATATCGATTGATTTAAGGGACTGTAAGCTCCATGTAGGCAGTCAGTACAGTCAGTCAATCTTGCTTACTGAGAGTTGACTGTGTACAGAGCACTATACTAAGCACTTGGGAGAGTACAATATAACAGTAAACAGACACATTCCCTGCCCACAACGAGTTTACAGTCTAGAGTGGGAGACAGATTTTGAGTTTCCTCTAGACCGTACGCTTGCTGTGGCAAGGAATGTGTCTACCAACACTGTTATACTGTACTCTCCCAAGTGCTCAGTACATGTTCTGCCAACAGTAAGCATTCAGTAAATATATTTGATTTATTGATTGATTCTCTGCATTTTAAGAACTCAGCATCCAAGCAGCCCAGACTGATCAAAGGTCACACCACAAATTGCACTAAGGCTTTAATTTAATTCCCAGATTTCGAGGACGCAGGACAGTATGCTGTAGAGGACAACTGCATCCAACTGCCCCTGAAGCAGTGTGACCCAAGGGGAAGAGCCTCAGTCTGGGAGTCAGAGGACCTGGGTTCTAATCTCAGCTCTTCCACTTTGCTGTGTGACCCTGGGCAAATCACTTCACTTTTCTGTGCCTAGGTTACCTCATCTGTAAAATGGGGATTGGACTCTTACTTAGGCCCTATGTGGAACATGGACTGTTTCCAATCTGAGTATCCTAGTTCTACCCCAGTGCTTGGCACATAATATGCACTTAATGAGTACCATAAGCAAAAAACCAAACCAACTCTATGACCCAGAAGGCTGAATTCAACCCCAACCCACCCTGCCAAATGTTTCCTTAGGAATCTCCCAAACAGAAGGAATACTCCTCTCTGGATAAGAAGCTGGGGTTTGGGGTTTTATTTTTTTTTTGCTTCTTTCTTTCTTTGTTTTTTTAATAGTATGCATTAAGTGCTCACTATGTGCCAGGCACTTCACTAAGCGCTGAGGTAGATACAAGCTAATCAGGGTGGACACAGACTATCAGGTTGGACACAGTCCATGTCCCACATGGCGCTCACAGTCTCAATCCTCATTTTTACAGATGAGGTAACCGAGCCACAGAGAAGTTAAGTGACTTACCCAAGGTCACAAAGCAGACAAGTGGTGGAGTAGGGATTAGAATACAGGTCCTTCTGTCCCCCAGGCCCATGTTCTATCCAGTAGGCCACACTCTTGTTGAGGCAAAAACTACTTTAGAAAGAGAAAAGGACCCCCAAAGTCTGACCAGAGCCATGCAGAAGGAAACAGGTCCTTGGAGATATTGACCATTTTTATTATTTCTCAGCCATGGGGAACTGCAGTGACGAAGTGTAAATGCCTTCCCTGAATTCTGAGAGCAGCAATGACCTCATTTGCATTTTCTACATGCCTTGCCGTGCTGAGCTCTTGCCAACTCACTTTGATCCCAATTCCTCAAGAGGGAATCAGGTAACCTCCATGAAGTCAAAGTCAGATGCCATGGTAGCATATATGGTGTGCAACTGCGGCACCTGTCTCAGCCAAAAATTAGCCCAAGACAGCCCACCAAGCCATTGCATTTTTCAGCTACTTGAGTAGGCGTACTTTCATTCCTTCTTGGTTGAATCTGAAGCAGGATCTCAAAACACAGGAACCTCCACAGCGATGAGTGGTAAAAATCAATAGGCCAGGAGGAATCACCATGTTTCCAAAAAATTTGCAGATTTTGTTTCAAGTCTCATTTTGGCATTTGGCCTTTCACCTAGAAATACAAACTGGGTTGAAGGTCCTTCTGACAGGGAAGTGAGGCTTTGGCAAAAGCATTTAACATTGCTTCCTAGGCTTGGAATTCTCTCCCTCTTCAAATCCTGCAGACCTCACCTCTCCCCATATTCAAAGCCCTCCTGAAATTCCACCTCCTATAACAAGCCTTACAAGACTGATTCCCAGTACCCCAAGATGTATAGAACCAACCTAGGTTCTAATCCTGGCTCTGACAGTTGTCGGCTGTGTGATTTGGGGCAATTTATTTAACTTACTTCTCTGTAACTCAGTTCCCTCATCTGTAAAATAGGGACTATGACTGCAAGTCCCATGTGGGACAGGGATTGTGTCCAACCCAATTATCTTGTATCTACCCCAGTGCTTAGAACAGTGCCTGGCACATAATTGCTTAACAATACCACTACTACTATTATTATTATTATTAGACTTTGGTGTGACCCCAGAGCTTCCAGGGTAGTCCTGGGAGTGAGGATTCCAAGAGGCCCCAAGAACCATTCCAAGGGACACTCTGAACTTTGGTGAGCTCCCAGTTTGGAGAACCCAACCCTACTCCCACCACACCATGGGCAGGTCTGACTCTGGAGAGTGCGTTAGAAATGCTTGTCCAGCATTGCCTTGGCAATGGAGAACCAGGCAATTGAGAACAGCTTGAAGGCCCCCGCTCGCAGTTACTGAACATGATGCAACTGCCGTGTATTCCAACAGGCAAAACTTGGTCAGGGAGCCTGGGCTGTGACTGATGTGCAATTATGTTCTTGTCACATCCATATTCTGCTATGCAAAAGTTTGAGGGGTTGTTTTTTTTTCAGCAGATGTACCCAGAAATGTTTGGGTTCCAATACTCCCCATTGTTCCAATCAAATAAAATGATTAAATAGATCTGGCTGACTGGGTCAGAATAAAACTCAGAATAGAGGCAAGAGTGTAGGAAGCCCATTTGAGCACATTTATAAAATAGACAGAACTTTATGGCTAGGATTTTGGACAGATGGGCAGGGTAGGCAGATGGTCTCTTTCAATTATGCTTATACTTTATGGTATTATTAGGATGTCCTTGTCCATCTTAAATTGTTTCTTGAAAATACCCCCATTTCTCCTATAGTGTACGTTCTTGCCAAGCCTTGCATCAAGGAAGGTTCACACTGCGTATGTACCCTTTCCTGCTCTGTGCAACGCACACATGCACACACAAGCATATGCACGAGCAGTTTCCTCTGATAACAAAGCAGGGTTAGGCCCAACAGGATCACACTGATGGAATGATACTAACTGTGGTATTTGTAAGTAATAATAATAATAATTATGGTTCTTGTTAATCACTTAATATGTGTCAAGCACTGTTCTAAAGGCTGGAGTAGGTAGAAGTAAATCAGGTTGGTCACAATCCCTGTCCCACATAGGGCTCACACTCTTAATCCCCAGATGAAGTAACTGAGGCACAGGGAAGTGAAGTGACTTGTCCAAGTTCGCACAGCAAACCAGTGGTGGATCTGGGATTAGAACCCAAGTCCTTCTGATTCCCAGCCCCGTGATCTATCCATTAAGCCATGCTTATGTGCCCAGCATTGGGGTAGATACAATACGAATGGTTAAGATATAGTCCCTGTTCCACATGGGACTCACAGTCTAAGGGGGAGAGAGATCAGGTATTTACTCCCCATTTTACAGATAAGGAAACTGAAGCCTAGCAGTTAAATGACTTGCCAAAGTTCACACAGCAGGCAACTAGCAGAGCTGAGATTGGAACCTGGGTCTCCTGATTAGTTCATTAAGAATGCTCACTAATTCCCTGACTTCCTTATAGCCAAAACACATTTTGAACACATATGTTGTGGCAATCCATCATTCAGTTGTATTTATTGAATGCTTGTATCTTTAACTTAGATATTATAAACTGGCTCCCTCTGTTCTTCCCACCTCCCAGCCCCACAGCACTTAGGTTCATATCTGTGTTTTTTTTTCTTATAATATCTGTCTCCCTTGCTGTAGACTGTGAGCTCGTTATGGGCAGGGAATGTGTCTGTTTATTGTTGCATTGTACTCTCCCAAGCACTTAGTACAGTGTTCTGCACACAGTAAGCACTCAATAAATATGATTGAATGAATGAATGAATGGCTGGATGAATGAATGAATATATTGTCTGACTCTCCTTCTAGACCTTAAGCTTGTTATGGGCAGGGAACGTGTTTGCCAACTCTGTTGTACTTACTCTACCAAGGGCTTAATACAGTGCTCTGCACATAGTAAGCATTCAATAAATACCACTGAGTGATTGATGCAGAGCCCTGTGCTAAGCACTGTGCTATGGAAGAACTGAGTGTTCTGGTATTGTGCTGCTGCTACTGAGTGGATTCCACAACCAGAGGAAGAAATGGATGAAGAGGAAAAGCAGGGCCTGGCTTCCTTCCTATCGTCTGCATTCCTGATAACTGTGATGATTCTCTTAACCTCTGGACTGTAAGCTTGTTGTAGGCAGAAAATGTGTTATATTGTTTCACTGTACTCTCCCTAGGACTTAGTACACAGCTCTTCACACAGTAAGTGCTCAGTAAATACAATTGAAGGACTGTCTGACAACCTCTGTGTCTTCCCCTTAGGGAAGCAGTGTGGCCTACTGGAAAGAGCATGGGCCTGGGCGTCAGAAGACCTGGGTTCTAATCCCAGCTGCACCACTTGTCTGCCTTGTGTCCTTGAGCAAGTCATTTCATTTCTTTGTGCCTCAGTTCCTTCATCTGCAAAATGGGGATTCAGTACCTGTTCTCCGTCCTGCTTAGATCGCGGGCCCCATGTGGGATCTTATAACTCTTTGTACCTATCTCAGCTCTTAGTACAATGCTTGACAGTAAGTGTTTCATAAATATCACAATTATTAGTAATTATTATTATCACTATTATTAGCCTTCAGGGATGGCCACATGATCAGCCACACAGTCTGCCACATTTGTTGGATTCCCTCTGCATCCAGGTCTCTGTACTAAAAAGAAGAGTGTGTGTATGTAGAGAGCTGACCTTCATTTTCGAAGATGACATTATGATGGTGAAATCTACCCCCGCTCGTGGGTGTGGACAAAGAATCTATACATGACCGTCAATCCATTCCTCATGGCGGACATGTTTCCATACTGGGAGAGGTTCCTGGGGCTATAAATATCGAAATGTCTCCACTGCTCAAGGCTGGGAGCTGGGCATAGCTCAGAGGCTTTGGGAAGATTCATTCAATCATATTTACTGAGTGCTTACTGTGTGCAGAGCACTGTACTAAGCAATGAGGCTATGGAGATGCAGTACTGGCAAGCAGGGCTTATTCTGCCTGCTGCATGCCAGGCCAGCCCTACAGCTGCTGTTGTCTCCCATCATTCAAGACTGTGCTTCACGCTGCATTTGAAACATTTCTCCAGCTCACCCTGCTCAGGAATCCCCCATTTTAGTTTCCCTTCTGAATATGCTGTCTCTGTGAATCACCCTGCTGTCACTGTTGCACTGCCCTGCAGCAGGGCCTAGTGGATAGAGCCCAGGTCTGGAAGACAGAAGTCCCTGGGTTCTAATTTCGCCTCTGCCACTTGTCTGCTGTGTGACTTTGGGCAAGTCACTTCACGTCTCTGAGCCTCAGTTACCTCAACTGTAAAATGGGGATTAAGACTGTGAGCCCCATGTGAGACAGAGACTGTGTCCAACCTGATTTGCTTGTATCTGCCCCAGTGCTTAGAATAGTGCCTGGAACATAGTAAGTGGCTAACTAAGACTAAAATTATTATTCCTGGAGGACTACTGAGGTCATGGCCTCTTTGTGTTCTGATGATGTTCCATACTGCAATTGGGAAATCTTTGGATGTGTTAGCTTTCTATAGATGAGAGCCCCGGGATGACCGCTCACAAGATGCATCATCAGTTCCCAGTGAGGAACTTGGGCCATTTTTCAGGGTACTTTTCCTAGTAATTGCAAGGGCTCAGTGGTACTCAAATTGGGCTGTTCAGATCCCCCAGCCACCTCTGAATGCTGTTGTCTCTAGACTGTAAATCTTTCTATTATAAGAATGTAACTACCAATTCTGTTGTATTGAACTCTCTCAAGCAGTCAGTACAGTTCTCTGCACGCAGTAAGTGCTCAATAAATACCATTGACTGATTGATTGCTGCTGCTGCTGTTAATTCTGATAGAATGACCAGTCTCCTAAATTCTCTACTCTAGGATAAGATTGAGGGCATACTACCACTAGCAAGAGGTATGCTTCCTTTGTTTTTCCAGCAGCAGTGATGAATTGGCTAAACCATCCACATTTTCTTGCCCAGACACCAGTTAGCAAAAGCCGAGGATGCAAGACAACTTGGTGGGAATCAGGGTGAATTAAATACATATAAACTTTGGCACCCAAATAACAAGGGAATAATCATCCGACATCCACTCTCCCCATCTAGATTGTAAGCCCATTATGGGCAGGGAACATGTCTACCAACGACGTTGTACTCTCTCAAGCACTTAATACAGTGCTCTGCACACAGTAAATGCTCAATAAATACAATTGATTGTTCTGTTCTCCCCCTCTAGACTGTAAGTTCCTTGTGGGAAGAGAATGTGCCTGTTCACTGTTACATTGTACTCTCTCAAGCGCTGCACACAATAAGCACTCAATAAATGCAACTGGTGATGATGATCTATTTGATATGTGAACATTCTGAGGGTCACCCGGTACTTTAAAACACAATTCCAATGAGGCCTCTCAGGGAGGTAGGGGGTGGTAAATTTGGGGCTATTACTTTAGATCTGGGAAATGATTTTGATCAGAGCCCAGGGCCACCTGGCAAACCCTAAAGCCTGTGGAAGGTGACCCACAGATTCCTCCTGGCTGTCAGGGTGAGACGGGGAGGAAAAGTCTTTCATGTGGAGTTTCTAACAGGGCCTACGACAGACTGGGAGTCAGGCAGGTGCCTCTCTGGGCAGCCACTTCTCCAAAAGACCAGCAGTCCAGACCAGGCCCCAAGGGTGGCATTTACCCACCCCCACTAATATATCCCTAATGAAGTGTGCCCAGATAAATGACTGTGTAAGTCACTCCATTCATTGCCCTCTAAGCTGGCCCCCAAAGCTTTACCCTTCACGATTTAGTTCACCAGAAACGGCCCATTAAACATTCCTTTCATCATAAATGGCTTGCATAAGTATGGGAAAAATAAATATTGTATTGTATTTCCTTCATGCAGGGGCTTTCTTCAAGAAGTTCAAAGTATTTGAGGAACATGCTGCATTCTCACGACACAGGGCTCAGAGCAGGTATTCATTCCAACCAGAAATGCTTGCAGGGATCCTCATCCTAGAACCTAGGAGCCTTGATCATTCTGCTACTCCCCCCAGCCCCTTTAACAGATGGAGAAACCGAGGTATGGGAAGTTAAGGAGGGTCAGCTGTACAGAGATAGAGCTGGGATGAGAGACCTGATCTCCAGGTTCCCTCATAGTGCCGTCTAACTGCTGAGGTACACTGGCACCCCTCATCTCCCAGACAGGGGGCAAGAATCCCAATCTCCAGAATGAGATCTCACTGAAACAGTGAACAAATCATGGATAAGATCACCTGACTGGCGGAAAGGCTAATGGGGAGCAGGGAGTACAGTACTCTGCACACAGTAAGCGCTCAATAAATACAATTGATTGATTGATTGATTAGAGCCCCATTAGGGGCTTTTATTAGAAGGTGAAGCCACCAAAACACTGGGGAATGCGCTCTGATGCATCTGTCACCCCATCTTCCCTTGCCGTGATGACAACCTCTCCTCTTATTATTGCCATAGAGACCATCTCTTCCTTGCCATTGCCATGGAGACAGTCATTCCCTTTAGAGGTGGGGGGCAGGGGTTCACGGAGGTACATGCAAACAAAATGTGCTAATGTGTGTGCATATCCTTGTTGCTTTGGTTGCTGGAGAGACCAGGAGGAGGAATAGGAAATTCCCATTAAGTGGAAGGATATAAAGACATGGCTGGAGATATACAGAAGAATATTATCAAAACAAAGACAGCCTTAAAAATATGAAGATAAAAAGGATCATTTAAAAAATTTATTTCACCAGGCTCCTTTATTAGTTATAAATAGTCAGAGGAAATTCCCAACTATTCAGTCTTCCAGATACTGAATATCATCCAGGCCCCCCTGTTCATCTCTCTCTCTGGCACTTCCTAATAACTGTCCCAGGCAGGGCCACCCATAGGGAAGAACAAGTTTTAATGTTAGACTCCCCCTGTAGACTGTAAGCTGCTGGTGGGCAGAGATCCAATCTACCAACTCTATTATAGTGTACTTTCCCAAGTGGTTAGCACAGTGCTTTGCATACAATAAGCATTCAATAAGAGTGGTCTAATAGATAGGAGTACAGGCCTAGGAGTCAGAAGGACCTGAGTTCTAATCCTGGCTCCGCCACTTGCCTGCTGTGTGATCTTGGGCAAATCTCTTAACTTCTCTGTGCCTCAGTTACATTATCTGTCAAATGGGGATCAAGACTGTGAGCCCCACGAGGGACATGGACTGTGCCCAACCTGATTATCTTGCATTTACCCCAGCACTTAGTACATAGCCTGGCACAGAGTAAGCACTTAACAAGTACTGTAAAAAAATGTCATTGATGAATTGATTGGTGAGTAGAACCCTGGAGCTCTACCTTCATGTTGGGTGAGCGTGTGGGGAAGGTGGAAGCAGTCATCAATCAATCGTATTTATTGAGCGCTTACTGTGTGCAGAGCACTGTACTAAGCGCTTGGGAAGTACAAGTTGGCAACATATAGAGACAGTCCCTCCCCAACAGTGGGCTCACAGTCTAAAAGTCATCTACTACTACTACTAGTAGTCTTTATTCAGCACTTACTATGTGCCAAGCACTTTGCTAAACTCTGGGGTAGCTCCAACATAATCAGGTTGGACACAGTCCCTGTCCCACATGGGACCCACAGTCTTAGAGGGAGGGAGAACACATACTGAATTTCCACTTTACAGATGAAGAAACTGAGGGACAGAGAAATGACTTGCCCGAGGTCACTCAACAGGCAAATGGTGGATCCAGGATTAGAACCCAGGTCCTCTGACTCCTAGGCTTGTTCCAGCCTGAGTCAGTGGTGTATACTGAGTTACTGTCCCCCTTTCTCCCCACATTTCCCTTGTGGTGGGAGATCTCCAGTGTCCTAACTATTGGGAGTTTCAGTTTAAGCAGACGTACAGAGCAGTGGTGCAGGAAGAAAGGCCAGTTACTCTGGCATCTGTGCCACCCTGGGGATGGCCCTGATGGCCCAGAATCTGTCCCAGCTCATGGCTCAACATTACCCCCTGCAAGCCATCACATCCTGGATCCATAATTTATTTATTTATATTCATGTCTGTCTCCCCCTCTAGACCTTAATAATAATAATAATAATAATAATGGCATTTATTAAGCACTTACTATGTGCAAAGCACTGTTCTAAGGTCACTGTGGGTGGGGAGCGTGTCTACCAGCTCTGTTATATTATTCATTCAATCGTATTTATTGAGCGCTTACTGTGTGCAGAGCACTGTACTAAGCACTTGGGAAGTACAAGTTGGCAACATATAGAGACGGTACCTATCCAACAGTGGGCTCACAGTCTAAAAGGGGGAGACAGACAACAAAACAAAACATGTGGACAGGTGTCAAGTCATCAGAACAAACAGAATTAAAGCTAAATGCACATCATTAACAAAATAAATAGAATAGTAAATATGTACAAGTAAAATAGAGTAATGAATCTGTACAAACATATATACAGGTGCTGTGGGGAGGGGAAGGAGGTAGGGCAGGGGCGATGGGGAGGAGGAGAGTAAACTAACTTTTACTTTACTTTACGTTTCATAACTTTTACTAACTTTCTGTTCAGAATTGGGTACTCTCCCAAGCGCTTCATACTGTGCTCTGCAAATAGCAGGTGCTCAGTAAATGCAATTGACTGACTGACTGAGGGAGAACAGGCACCCCCTTTTTTCATCCCCTTTTTAAAGTCGAGGAAATCGAGGCACAGGGAAGTGAAACTATTTGCCCAAGGTCACACAGCAGGCAAGTTGCAGATATCTTGTACCTATCTATTCTATTTATTTTATTTTGTTAATATGTTTGGTTTTGTTCTCTGTCTCCCCCTTCTAGACTGTGAGCCCACTGTTGGGTAGGGACTGTCTCTATATGTTGCCAACTTGTACTTCCCAAGCGCTTAGTACAGTGCTTTGCACACAGTAAGTGCTCAATAAATACGATTGATTGATTGATTGCAGAGATGGATTAGAACCCAGGTCCTCTGACTTCCAGGTCTGTCTAGACTGTAAACTCGTTGGAGGGAGGGAATGTACCTGTTTATTGTTATATTGTCATCTCCCAAGTGCTTAGTACAGTGCTCTGCAAACAGTAAGCATTCAATACATATGATTGAATGAATGAACTGGGCTTTTCCCTCTAGGCCAGGCTGCTTCCCATTGCAAGAGTGCAGTTTTCCACTGACCCAGGTATAAGTGCCTGAAGACACAGTCAGCACTAAAGCTCAGTACCTTCAGGGCCTCCACCCTGGGCTCAATTCTAACCCTGTGATGGGTCACTTCAGGTCTCTGGCCCTTGCCCTGTGGCCTATCCTGAAGTGGAGTTGGTCCAGCAACTCCTGGTGTGAAGGTTTAGTGGCTCTGGGCCAGTAATCAGTCAGTCATATTTATTGAGTGCTTACTGTGTGCAGAGCGCTACATTATGCGCTGTACTAACCAATAATGATCTAGGGCCACAAAGTCAACATCTTCTGAAAAGGCCCATGACACGGGATTCCCAGTCCTTGGTATTAAACATATCCTCTGCTGCCTCACCCTCTCCAGTGGAAATGTGTTCAGTATTTCTGTTCTGTTCTAACTGGCACAACCATTGCCCTTTCCTGCCACCTCCACGGGTACAATCCTGGGTAAAACAGAAGTGGGGCCACCTGGCTGGCCTGGCCTTACTGAGGATGCAGTTTCACCAGCTGATAAAGAAGAGAGTGTGCTGGACCGGTCAGAATCAGTGCTGAAACTGATTCAGGGCAGGAGATATTACTATGGGTCCCTTTGCTGCCAGAGTGACTATCCTAGAGCGTTTGACCATCAATTGTATTTTTTGAGCACTGACTTTGTGCAGAGCAGTGTAACTAAGCACTTGGGAGAGTACAACACAACAATATAGCAAAGACATTCCCTGCCCACAATAAGCTTACAGTCTAGAAGGAGAGGCAGACGTTAATATGAATAAATTACAGATATGTACAGAAGTGCTGTGGGGCTCAGAGGTCGGGGTGGTGAATAAAGGGAGCAAGTCAGGGCGATACAGAAGGGAGTGGGGAAAGGGGAAATGAGGGATTAGTCAGGAAAGCCTCTTGGAGATGTGCCTTCAATATGGCTTTGAAGCCAGGGAGAGTAATTGTCTGTTGGATATGAAAAGGGAGGGCGTTCTGATTCAGTGGGGGGCATGGTCAACCTTTTTCCATCTTCCTGGCAGACTCCTGGCAGAGGAAGGGGAGACCGGGGGAGCCACATGACCTCTCCGGGGCTTCACGCACTCACTGCCAGGATTCTGCCGTTAGAATGGAGGTATATGAGGAAGGGGCAAGGATCCTCAAAAATCTCCTCAAAAATCTCCAGTGGCTACTAATCAACCTACGCATCAGGCAGAAACTCCTCACCCTGGGCTTCAAGGCTGTCCATCACCTCGCCCCCTCCTACCTCACCTCCCTTCTCTCCTTCTCCAGCTCAGCCCGCACCCTCCGCTCCTCTGCCGCTAATCTCCTCACCGTGCCTCGTTCTCACCTGTCCCGCCGTCGACCCCCAGCCCACGTCCTCCCCCGGGCCTGGAATGCCCTCCCTCCGCATGTCCACCAAGCTAGCTCTCTTCCTTCCTTCAAGGCCCTACTGAGAGCTCACCTCCTCCAGGAGGCCTTTCCAGACTGAGCCCCCTCCTTCCTCTCCCCCTCGTCCCCCTCTCCATCCCCCCCATCTTACCTCCTTCCCTTCCCCACAGCACCTGTATATATGTATATGTTTGTACGTATTTATTGCTCTATTTATTCATTTATTTTACTTGTACATATCTATTCTATTTATTTTATTTTGTTAATATGTTCTGTTTTGTTCTCTGTCTCCCCCTTCTAGACTGTGAACCCACTGTTCGGTAGGGACTGTCTCTATATGTCGCCAACTTGTACTTCCCAAGCGCTTAGTACAGTGCTCTGCACACAGTAAGTACTCAATAAATATGATTGATTGATTGATTGATTGATCCAGTGGTGTTTCTGGCAGCTTAGGAGTGGTGGGCTAAAAGCTGGAGCCTTGATGATATCAATAACATGGCTAGGATTTTTATTTTTTCCAAAGGGCTACGTCAGTGTGCCTGAGACTGCAAATCCTAAGTTCACTCTTCACTCCTCTAACTCCAACCTACTCACTGGGCCTTGCTCTTGTCTTCCCTCCTCCTAAATAGCCGACATACACCATTCTCCCCATTTTCAAAGCCATTCTAAAATCACAACTCCTTTAGGAAACCTTCCCTAAGTGTTCATCTCTTCACTTTATTTCCATCTCTACTGCATCACTTATGCTCTTGGGTTCGTACGCATACTCATCCCATCCCAACTCCCCAGCAATTACATAATATGCTTATACTAGATTGTTTCCTCTTCCTGCAATTAATTTTAATATCTGTTTCCCCAAGTA
This sequence comes from Tachyglossus aculeatus, assembly GCF_015852505.1. Classification (NCBI taxonomy): domain Eukaryota; kingdom Metazoa; phylum Chordata; class Mammalia; order Monotremata; family Tachyglossidae; genus Tachyglossus; species Tachyglossus aculeatus. The sequence goes on along the minus strand of NC_052066.1, from coordinate 119,161,298 downwards.
CATGCATGTTTCTTGAGGGCAGGGGTTGTGTCTACCAACTGTATTGTATTCTCCCAAGAGCTTAGTACAAAGCTCTGCACACATTAAGTACTTTAAAAATACCACTGATTAATTGTCAGTAGCATTGAATCCCTCCAAAACTGGACCTCTGTCACTTACCTTCTCTGTGCCTCAGTTACCTCATTTGTAAAATGAGCATTAAGTCTGTGAGCTCCCCATGGGACAACCTGATCACTTGTAACCTCCCCAGTGCTTAGAACAGAGCTTCGCACATAGTAGGCGCTTAATAAATGCCATCATCACTATTATTATTATTATTTAAGAGAAGCAGCATGGCTCAGTGGAAAGAGCACAGGCTTGGGAGTCAGAGGTCATGGGTTCTCATCCCAGTTCCGCCGCTTGTCAGCTGTATGACTTTGGGCAAGTCACTTAACTTCTCTGTGCCCCAATTACCTCATCTGTAAAATGGGGATTAAGACTGTGAGCCCATGTGAGACAACCTGATCACCTTGTATCCACCCCATCATTTAGAACAGTGCTCCGCACATAGTAAGCGCTTAACAAATGCCATTATTATTATATATCCACACAATTTTTGGCTCTAGAAGGCGTTGGGTTTATAAAATCCCAGGCCCTGACCCTAGCTATAATAATAATAATGGTATTTATTAAGTGCTTATTATATGCCAGGCACCGTACTAAGCACTGGGGTGGGTACAAGCAAATTGGGTTGGATACAGTCCCTGCCCCACGTGAGGCTCACAGTCTCAATCCCCATTCCAGTTGAGGGAACTGAGGCACAGAGAAGTTAAGTGACGTACCCAAGGTCACACAGCAGACAAGTGACAGAGCCACTCTGACTCCTACAGCTGTGCTCTACCCACTATGCCATGCTGCTTCTTGACTCTTGACTATGATTCTTGGCCTTAGCTCCTGAATTGCTTACACAACTACAAGGCTTACAGACCAGTGAAAGATGGCACCAGGGATAAGCCCAGGACTCACTCTCTTCCCCATCCTAGAGCAGTGGGGCAGAAGCTGGGGAGCAGGATCACAATCCCAGTTTTGCACTAGCCTGAGAGCAGGGGTTAAGGTTTGGTGACTGACAGGAGGGGCTGAGTCATCTAGAGGAAGCTGCTGGAGAAGTTATTATTATTATTATTACATTAGTTAAGCACTTATTATGTGAGGCACTGTTTAAGCACTGCGGTAGAATCGAGTTAATCAGATGGGACAGTCTCTGTCCCACATGGGGCTCACAAGCCAACTATCTCCAGATCTGGGTTACAACCCCGGGATCTGGCTCTGAGTGCCTACACACACTATTTCCTAGTGTATTTCACCTCAGTAACCCAGAGATAGTTCCATAAACTAATACCCAGAAGGATACTATCTGGTTTAATGAACTAAGCAACAATAAGGTTCAGGAGATGCTGCCACTGATTTTTTGAGTGTTTCTGTTTCTCACTTGTTTTTCATGTGAAAAATGAGCATAAAGAGTTGACTACCACTGAGCTTCTGGGAATGATATCTGATCAGTCAATGCCACGTACTCACTCATATTAAAGTTACACAAAAGTTCCGTCATCTTAAAAATACCAAACCTGGCTCAGCCCTCCTTGTCAGAGATAATGACGAGGATGAAAACGATCAAATATTTTGCAGTTGCAGCAGTTATATGTGGTGGTAAACAGACTGAGACCTGGAAATGAAATATACCCAAAGATTTCCCACAAATGGAAAACCTCTCACCACCTTGTCTTTCATTTCTTTGCTATTTTCCTCCTGGAAGTTACATCTAATAGTGACCTACTGTCACAAATACATGCCACTTTTACCTTTAATCAAAAGAGGAAATGAAAAAATCTGTTGTTAAAACAATTAATACAGTATTGTTTGACAAAATTTCATAAAATGATGAAGCATGTTTGAAAGACTAAAGGTTGCTGTGAAATTTCACCAAGCTATTTGGGGAGAGGAAAAGGAGGAGGAAAAATCCTATGATTCTTCCAACAAAATGTCATCCAGCTTCACTGCTTTTCCCAAATGGATATAGATGTTCAGCCCCATTTGAAAACGGATAAGGTTACAACACGTAAGTGGCTTTTGTATTTCTTCCCATTAATATTACTCACGGTTAAAGGAAGTATCAGTGCAAGGGAAGTAGCTTGGCCTAGAAGAAAAAAGCATGTGCCTGGGAATCAGGAGACCTGGGTTCTAATTCTGGCTCTGCACCTGCATTCTGTGTGACCCTGGAGAAGTCTCCTAACTTGTCTGTTCCTGTTTCCTCAACTGTAAAATGGGATAGCTGTTCTCATTTCCACTTAGACTGTGAGCCCCATGTAAGACATGGCCTATGTACAACTTGATTACCTAGAATCCATCCTAGTGTTTAGACAGTGCTTAACATAAGCGCTTTACAAATACTACAGCAAGAAAAAACAAGGAAATAAGATCTTTTGGGGAACCTGAAAGAATAAAACGCAACCTTTCCTTTGCATTCCACTTCTCAAACCAAGAGTCGAGAGAAAATAACAATTTCTGGGGGTTGCATGGGGACTCCAAATTTGTTTTAAAACTCATGACTAGTCATTTTTTTATAAATGAGAGCCTTTTGTCTAAGTGGTCTGTTACCAAGTATCTAGTTCAATGCTCTGCACAAAGTAGGTACTAAGAAATCACTGGTATATTCCCATTAAAAGGCTATAAACAACTGAGGTATAAAAAACTGCAACTAGCAAATAATGACCTACTTTCAGCAATTAAGGCTTTCACCCAATAGATTGGGTATTTGAAACCATTTGATTAGGAAACGCTTTTTCACACACTTCTTCCACCTCATGTCTCCGTTACAAGGAATCCTGCTTGTAACCTTGGCTTCACTGACATTATCCTCCTCTGGTTCTCTTCCTATTTCTCTGGCTGCTCCTTTCTTAGTCTTCTTCTCAGACTCCTCCTCTGCCTCCCACCCTCTTAACTCAAGGCTCAGTTCTGGGTGTCCTTCTATTCTCCATCGACACCGACTCTGCAGATTATTCCCAAATTTACCTCTCCAGCTCTGACCTCTTTCCTTTTCTGCAGTCTCTCATTTCCTCCTGTTTTCAGTCAGTCATACGTATTTATTAAGCACTTAATATGTGCAGAGCACTGTACTAAGCGCTTGGGAGAGTAAAATACTTCCAGGACATATCTAATTGGATGTCCCATCCTCCCTGTTTTCACCCACAATGTAGTTACCACCACTACTCTAATCTTGGTATTACCCTAGACTCATCTCTCTCACTGAACCCACATATTCAGTGTCACTAAATTCTGTCATTCTACTTTCACAACATTGCTAAAATTTGCCCTTTCCTCTTCATCCAAACTGCTACCACACTGATCCAAACACTTGTCCCATCTCCCTTGACTACAGCATTGGCCTGCTTGTTGACTTCCTTGCCTCTTGTCTCTCCCCACTTCAGTGCTGTGCAGATCATTGCACCCCCCACTGGACCACCCCCTTCTCCTCAACACGTTATCTGACCTTGGCTTCACAGACTCCGTCCTCTCCTGGTTCTCCTCTTATCTCTCCGGTCGTTCTTTCTCAGTCTCTTTTGCAGGCTCCTCCTCCCCCTCCCATCCTCTTACTGTGGGAGTTCCCCAAGGTTCAGTGCTTGGTCCCCTTCTGTTCTCAATCTACACTCACTCCCTTGGTGACCTCATTCGCTCCCACGGCTTCAACTATCACCTCTACGCTGATGACACCCAGATCTACATCTCTGCCCCTGCTCTCTCCCCCTCCCTCCAGGCTCGCATCTCCTCCTGCCTTCAGGACATCTCCATCTGGATGTCCGCCCGCCACCTAAAGCTCAACATGTCGAAGACTGAGCTCCTTGTCTTCCCTCCCAAACCTTGTCCTCTCCCTGACTTTCCCATCTCTGTTGACGGCACTACCATCCTTCCCGTCTCACAAGCCCGCAACCTTGGTGTCATCCTCGACTCCGCTCTCTCATTCACCCCTCACATCCAAGCCGTCACCAAAACCTGCCGGTCTCAGCTCCGCAACATTGCCAAGATCCGCCCTTTCCTCTCCATCCAAACCGCTACCCTGCTAATTCAAGCTCTCATCCTATCCCGTCTGGACTACTGCACTAGCCTTCTCTCTGATCTCCCATCCTCGTGTCTCTCTCCACTTCAATCCATACTTCATGCTGCTGCCCGGATTATCTTTGTCCAGAAACGCTCTGGACATATCACTCCCCTCCTCAAAAACCTCCAATGGCTACCGATCAATCTGCGCATCAGGCAGAGACTCCTCACCCTGGGCTTCAAGGCTCTCCATCACCTCGCCCCCTCCTACCTCACCTCCCTTCTCTCCTTCTACTGCCCAGCCCGCACCCTCCGCTCCTCCACCACTAATCTCCTCACTGTACCTCGCTCTCGCCTGTCCCGCCATCGACCCCCGGCCCACGTCATCCCCCGGGCCTGGAATGCCCTCCCTCTGCCCATCCGCCAAGCTAGCTCTCTTCCTCCCTTCAAGGCCCTGCTGAGAGCTCACCTCCTCCAGGAGGCCTTCCCAGATTGAGCCCCTTCTTTCCTCTCCCCCTCGTCCCCCTCTCCATCCCCCCGCCTTACCGCCTTCCCCTCCCCACAGCACCTGTATATATGTATATATGGTTGTACATATTTATTACTCTGTTTATTTATTTATTTATTTATTTTACTTGTACATTTCTATCCTACTTATTTTATTTTGTTGGTATGTTTGGTTCTGTTCTCTGTCTCCCCCTTTTAGACTGTGAGCCCACTATCGGGTAGGGACTGTCTCTATGTGATGCCAATTTGTACTTCCCAAGCGCTTAGTACAGTGCTCTGCACATAGTAAGCGCTCAATAAATACGATTGATTGATTGATTGATTGATCATTGTACTAAGCACAGGGGAGAGTACAATAATGATAAATTTGGTAGATATGACTCCTGCCTACAAGGAAATTACAGTCCAGTTGGGGAGACAGTAATTGAAATAAATTACAGATAAGAGGACAAACACTCTCCCAATCTTCAAAATTCAGTCCACATCTCCCCACTCCTCAATCCACCTCCATATCAAACAAAAACTCCTAACCATCAGCTTTAAAGCACTCAATCAGCTCCCCCCATCCCACCTTACTTCACTGATTGCCAACTTCAACCAAGCCGGAACTATTTGCTCCTCCAACCCAACCTACTCAATGTACCTCAATCTTCTTCATCTCACCGCCAACCCTTTGTCTACATCCAGTCTATGACCTGCAACACCCTCCCTCTCTATATCCGAAAGGCAATCACTCGCCTCACCTTCAAAGCCTTATGAAAGTCACATCTCCTCCAAGAGGCCTTCCTCAGGCATGCTTTCATTTCTCTTACTCCCTGTCCCCTCTGCATCGCCTTTGATCTGTATCTGCTAAGCACTTGATATTCACCCCGTCCTCAGCCCAACAGCACTATGTACATATCCATAATTTATTTTATTGTCTGTCTTCCCCTCAATACTGTGAGCTCCTTGTGGGCAGGGAACATGTTTAACAACTCTCTGGTACTGTAATAATAATAATAATGATGGCATTTATTAAGCGCTTACTACGTGCAAAGCACTGTTCTAAGCGCTGGGGAGGTTACAAGGTGATCAGGTTGTCCCACAGGGGGTTTACAGTCTTAATCCCCATTTTACAGATGAGGTAACTGAAGCACAGAGAAGTTAAGTGACTTGTCCAAAGTCACACAGCTGACAATTGGCGGAGCCGGGGTTTGAACCCATGACCTCTGACTCCAAAGCCCGTGCTCTTTCCATTGAGCCACTCTGCTTCTCTGTACTCTCCCGAGCACTCAATACAGTGCTCAGCACACCGTAAGCACTCATTAAATACCATTGTTTGATCGGCTGACTGAAAGTGAAGCCACGTTTAAAGAAACAAAATATAGCATTGCAGCGCACTCGTATTTTTCCGAAGCTCTTTTACATTACTGATCTCATCTGATCCTCACAGCCTCCCTGGGACATAGTTTTATTCTCTCCATGTTACAGTTAAGGTGGTTAGGTCACTTGCCCAAGATCAAGTAACAAGCCACGGGTAGAGCTGGAATTAGAACATCTGATGACTGCCAAGTGCTAATTTGGGAAGATAGTCCGACAGCCGCAAGGTATAGACCAAAGCAGGGAAGTGACTGGAGACAGGGAGATCAGCCAAGAGACGGATACAGTAATATGACTGCTCGTGATGTGAGAAGAACTTGAATGAGGTGGGTAGCTGTTTGGAAAGAGAGGAAGGGGTAGACCCAGGAAATGCTGCGGAGGATGAACCAAGAAGATTTCTCAGTTGGTAGAATGTTAAAACTGAAACAGCAAGAAATTGAGGATGATACTAAGATCTGTGTCAGGGAAGATGGTGGTTTTAGTCAGAGATGGGCAAGTTAAGAGTGCTTGAGATAGGTTGTTTCTTCCTGTCCAATTCCTGTTCTGAATTTCCCTTCATTGTAGACAGCACCATCATCCTTCCTGTCTCACAAGCCTGTAACCTTGGCATTATCCCTGACTCATCTTTCTCATTCAACCCGCATATTCAGTCTGTCACCAAAATCTGTCCGTTCTACCGTTGCAACATCGCTAGGACCCACCCCTTCCTCTCCATCCAAACTGCTTCCAAGCTCTTATCCTCTCCCGTTTGGGCTACTGCATCAGCCTCCTTGCTGACCTCCCTGCCTCCTGTCTCTCCCCTCTTTCACTCTGCTGCCCAGATCATTTACTGAAAAAGTGTTACACATATCTCTTCCCTCCTCTAAAACCTCTGCATCATACAAAAATTCCTTACTTTCAACTTTAATCAGCACTTCCCCACCTACCTTACCTCACTGATTTCCTACTATGACAACCTACAAACTTCATTCCTCTAATACCAACCTCCTCGCTATGCCTCAATCTCATCTCTCTCACCCCGACCCTTGCCCACATTCTCTCTCTGGCCCAGATTTCCCTCTCCCTTCAAATCTAGAGAAGCAGCGTGGCTCAGTGGAATGAGCCCTGGCTTGGGTGTCAGAAGTCGTGGGTTCTAATCCCGGCTCTGCCACTTGTCTGCTGTGTGACTTTAGGCGAGTCACTTCATTTCTCTGGGCCTCAGTTTCCTCATCTGTCAAATGGGGATGAAGACTGTAAGCCCCATGTGGGACAACCCGATCACCTTGTATCCCTCCCCAGCACTTAGAACAGTGCTTTGCACGTAGTAAGCGCTTAACAAATCCCATCATTATTATTATTATAAACCTAACAAACACTCTCCCAATCTTCAAAACCCTCATAAGACTCTATCTCCTCTACGAGGCCTTCCCTAAGCCCTCAATTTCCCTACACCCCCCACCCCTGCCTTGATTATCTCCTTGGCATGTCTGTATCCCTTGAGCACTTTGATATTCACCCGACCCCAGCCCCACTGTACCTAGATATCCTTATACTCTGCCTTTTCTGTTATCTGTAATTTATTTTAATAATCATCATCATCAATCGTATTTATTGAGCGCTTACTATGTGCAGAGCACTGTACTAAGCGCTTGGGAAGTACAAATTGGCAACATATAGAGACAGTCCCTACCCAACAGTGGGCTAACAGTCAAAAGGGATAATAATGGCATTTATTAAGCGCTTACTATGTGCAAAGCACTGTTCTAAGCGCGGGGCGGCGGGGGGGGGGGGGGATATAAGGTGATTAGGTTGTCCCACGTGGGGCTCGCAGTTATCATCCCCATTTTACAGATGAAGTCGCTGAGGCTCCGAGAAGTTAAGTGACTTGCCCAAGGTCACACAGCAGAATGTGGTGGAGCCAGGATTCGAACCCATGACCTCTTACTCCAAAGCCTGGGCTCTTTCCACTGAGCCACGCTGCTGTTTAATAACTGTCTCCCCCACTGGACTGTAATTTCCTTGTAGGCAGGAATCATATCTACCAAATTTATCGTATTGCACTCTGCCCTGTGCTTAGTACAATGATCTGCACAGAGTAAGCACGCAACAAATACCACTGAATGACTGACAGAACACCCAAGAGGAAATGTCCTGGAGGTACGATGAAATGCAGAACTGTACAGCTGGAGAAATATTGGGGCTGGAGGTTTGGATTTGGGAATTATTTGCAAGGAAGTGTAGTCATGAAAGCAGATGAGTTCCCACTTTAGCATCTGCCATCCCCTCAAAACATTCTGGGTGCCTAGTTCATTTTGAAGTTTTCGATTTTGATTTCCACGGTGCACTTCGCTCAAGCCAGATGGCACACCAAGCAAAGCCAAAAGAAGCTGCTCTTTATCCTTCCTGGGCAGTGAATGTCCACCTATATCTAATCACTAAAATGTCAGGGCTTTTAGAGGAAGGCTGCCCATTTTTATAGCTCTCATCACCAGGACCAGGAGAACCATTGTGGGGTACTTGGTTGATAATGTTTGTTCAGTAGAAAGTTGAGGCTCTCATAATTCACACAGTGGCTCTCCTCTCATTGGCCTTGTAACCAGGGGGAGTCAATTTGGCAGAAAAGGCAAGAGCTATCTTGCCTCCCCTGTTCCTTATCGTTCTTTTACGAGGCTTACTGCCCAGACCATATGCCCTTCCCTTCTCCAAATCTCTCCGTCAACCCTGGGAGCCAGAAGCCTCACTTACAGGACCCCCGCTGTGGAAAATCAAAGACAACCCCAATATCCAATTGCTAACTTGGACTGATATTAAGAAGTATTCCGAACACTAAACAATCCAGTGTAATCCTCTTGACTTCTGGCACAGGAAAGGAACTGAACCCCAAAACATGGTAGACATTTGCCATTTACTTCTGGATGTTAGAGATTCATTCATTCAATTGTATTTATTGAGCGCTTACTGTGTGCAGAGCACTGTATTAGCGCAGTATTAGTACAGAGAAGCACTGTACTAGCACAGAGAAGCAGCGTGGCTCAGTGGACGGGCTTTGGAGTCAGAGGTCATGGGTTCAAATCCCGCCTTTGCCAATTGTCAGCTGTGTGATTTTGGGCAAGTCACTTAACTTCTCTGGGCCTCAGTTCCCTCATCTGTAAAATGGGGATTAAGAGTGTGAGCCCCCTGTGGGACAACCTGATCACCTTGTAACCTCCTCAGCGTTTAGAACAGTGCTTTGCACATAGTAAGTGCTTAATAAATGCCATTATTATTATTATTATTATTATTATTATTACTAAGCACTTGGGAAGTACAAGTTGGCAACATATAAAGACAATCCCTACCCAACAACGGGCTCACAGTTGTAAATCACACAAATTTACTGGGAGAAATGATCTTAGTTTTCTTCATTTAGACTAAAGTCAATACTTAGATAACTTTTTTGAGGGCCACAGAGTCTTTCCATACTCCTCGCCCGGGATCATCATGAGAATTTGAAGACACTCGGGTTTCCTGCTGCCTGTTTAGAATAGAAGATCCGTAGGCGTTATAGTTATCTTCCGTTACTCAGGGGATTAGCTTCATTCCTTGGACACTAATGAACCTAACCCACCACTCGTTTTGGATCTACCCGACTTGCGAAATCTGGAGTCGGTGAAACTCGGAGAGCAGAGAGATGTGAGGGAATAGGAAGTAGTAGTGTTCCTCATGACATGTAAAATCCTGACTCTTGTGTTCCCTCCACACCCACTGAATTCCAAACTAACCTTCTGACATTCTAAGAGTCTTAATCTCCGCTGCAATTTCTCAAACCCTGGCAGGAGCAAGAGAACACCATGGATGTTTATAAAGTTTCCGGACTTCTTTGATCGGGGCCAGTTGAGTGAGCAGTTAGGCTCTGGCAGGCCACAAAGGGTCTCCTTCAAATGGACGTCTGCCATCAGGTCCCCCTGGAAGCCTACTGCCCCCGAGGTCTGCAGCTCTGAGCGCCTCCGGATGTCAAGGTTTATGGAGAGGCGTTAATCACAACTAACAGGTGGGGTTCTTCAAATTCTTGTAGTCATCCCTCCCCCACCCCCCCTTTTTTAAAAAAAAGAGTTCCAAATCTTCAGAAGGCCTTATAAATTATGTCAACATCAACAGTTCCGTTAATGTATCATAAAAAAGTCCTCCTGCACAAGTGTGAAATTCAACTTTTAAGGTGCACAATATAAGTTTATTACATATGGCTTTTTTATGGTTTTTTGAGAAGCAGCGTGGCTCAGTGGAAAGAGCATGGGCTTCGGAGTCAGAGGTCATGGGTTCAAATCCCGGGTGCGCCGCTTGTCAGCTGTGTGACTTTGGGCAAGTCACTTAACTTCTCTGTGCCTCAGTTACCTCATCTGTAAAATGGGGATTAATAATAATAATGATGGCATTTATTAAGTGCTTACTATGTGCAAAGCACTGTTCTTAGTGCTGGATTATGATTCTGAGCCCCACATGGAGGGGCTCTTCACTTTGTATCACCTGATCACCTTGCCTCCTCCCCAGCACTTAGAACAGTGCTTTGCACATAGTAAGCACTTAACAGATACCAAAATTATTATTATTATGGTACTTGTTAAGCACTGTGTGCTCAGCACTGTACTAAGCACTGAGGTAGATACAAATTGGACACATTCCCTATCCCACAGGTAGGACAGGGACAGTAGGACAGTAGTGGATAGAGCCCGTCCCGGGAGTGGGAGGATCTGGGTTCTAATCCCGGCTCACTTGTCTGCCATGTGACCTTGGGCAAGTCACTTCCATGGGTCTCATCTGTAAAATGGGGATTAAGACTGTGAGCCCCAAGCTATTATCATTATCTACCCCAGCACTTGTAACAGTGCCACATAGTAAGCGATTAACAAGTGCCATTATTATTGTTATAAATAAGGAGGGAGGAGGATTTAATCCCCATTTTATAGATGAGAAAACTGAGGCACATAGGTTTGTGGCCTGCCCATGGTCACCCAGATAAATGGCAAAACTGGGATTAGAACCCAGGTCCTCTGACTCCCAAGCCCATGCTCTTTCCACTAGGCCATGTTGCTTTATTGAAAGCTTTCAGGATAATACGGAAATAAAGGAAATTGGGGGAGGATGGGGTGTCCAAATGTGGCCATCAGTTCCTCTTAAATGACTTAATGAAGCGCAGAACTGATAACACTCATTTCCTGCTAGAGGAAGATTTCGTAGAAGTATTATTTGTGGCAGTTCAGTGGACTGAAAACCACTGGTCTGAGGTCTTTCTGATGGTAATTAAAAAATAATAATTAGTCACATGACTGACCTGGGACCCTGCCCAATTGTTAGGAAGCACCTGGGAGTGGGCAGGATGCTTGCAGTTCTAAACTTACTCTTCTCACTGGGGTCCTCTTGGTTTCCAAAGTGGACTGGCTAAACTAGCAGTGGAACATGGAATATTTTGAAGCTTCATTTTAATCCCCTAATTAGAGAATTTGCAGGGCATGTATCAAACATCTTAGGCTCTGCTAACAGATCACCAAACTAACCTCTAATTTTTCCAACCCCCCAAAAAAAGTATGTGACTTCCTTGATATATAGTTTGCCTGGGTACCTTAAATTAGAAAATGAGACAGAGAAAAGCAAGATGGAGAAATGCTTTCTTCACTACCTCTTGCTAGACTAAAAAGCAAACTGTTTTATGTATACCATCATGGCAGTTTCCAGAGAATAATGCTATCACCAAAGGAGGAAAAGAGATTGCCTTATTTAATGGCATTTGTTAAACATTATGTGCTAGCATTATACTTAGTACTACTGTACTAAACGCTTGGGTAGATACAAGCTAATCAATTTGGACACCCTCCCCACAGCACCTGTATATATGTATATGTTTGTACGTATTTATTACTCTATTTTATTTGTACATATTTATTCTATTTATTTTATTTTGTTAATATGTTTTGTTTTGTTGTCTATCTCCCCCTTCTAGACTGTGAGCCCGCTGTTGGGTAGGGACCGTCTCTATATGTTGCCAACTTGTACTTCCCAAGCCCTTAGTACAGTGCTCTGCACACAGTAAGCACTCAATAAATACGATTGAATGAATGAATGACACAGCCCATGTCTCACAAGGGGCTCAGTCTTATTCCCCAATTTACAGATGAGTTAACACATACAGAGAAGTTAAGTGGCTTACCCTTCAATCTGCGCATCAGCAGAAACTCCTCACCCTCGGCTTCAAGGCTGTCCATCACCTCGCCCCCTCCTACCTCACCTCCCATCTCTCCTTCTACAGCCCAGCCCACACCCTCCGCTCCTCTGCCGGTAATCCCCTCCCCGTGCCTCGTTCTCACCCGTCCCGCCATCGACCCCCAGCCCACATCATCCCCCTGGCCTGGAATGCCCTCCCTCTGCCCATCTGCCAAGCTAGCTCTCTTCCTCCCTTCAAGGCCCTACTGAGAGCTCACCTCTTCCAGGAGGCCTTCCCAGACTGAGCCCCTTCCTTCCTCTCCCCCTCGTCCCCCTCTCCATCCCCATCTTACCTCCTTCCCTTCCCCACAGCACCTGTATATATGTTTGTACATATTTATTACTCTATGTATTTATTTATTTTACTTATACATATCTATTCTATTTATTTTGTTAGTATGTTTGGTTTTGTTCTCTGTCTTCCTTTTAGACTGTGAGCCCACTGTTGGGTAGAGACTGTCTCTATATGTTGCCAACTTGTACTTCCCAAGCGCTTAGTACAGTGCTCTGCACACAGTAAGCGCTCAATAAATACGATTGATTGATTGATTGATTACCCGAGATCACACAGTAGACAAGTGGAAGAGCCAAGATCAGAATCCGGGTCCTTCTGATTCCCAGGTCAGTGCTCTTTCCACGAGGGCATGCTACTTCTCTACTTGCCAGATACTTCTGGTAAGGGCCTACCATCTTGAGAGGAATGTGCAATTGCCATCTAGGGCCAAAAGAGGTTCCCTCTTTATTTCAAATAACTACAATGTACAATTTGCCCTGGTATTATTGCCAGCAAGGAGATTTGAACTTTGGTCACCTTCACCTGTCTATTGCTATACTCTCACAACTGATTTGTAAGGTGCTCAGAGTACAGTAAGCGCTCAATAAATACGACTGATTGATTCTAAAGCCCAAGACTCATAAGACCTTAAAACTGCCCTGACTTGATATAGGGGTTTCACTATGGCTGAGGCTCTACTTTTGTGGCCAGTTTTTTTTGTTTCTTTTTTAAAAAAATTGTAATTTGTTAAGTGCTTTCTGCCAGGCACTGAACTAAGTGTTGGGGTAGATACAAGCTAACAGTCCATGTCCCACATGGGCTCACAGTCTTAATCCTCACTTTACAGATGAGGTTACTGAGGCACAGAAAAGTGAAGTGACTTGCCCAAGAACACACTGACAACAAATGTCAAGATTAGAACCGAGGTCCTTCTGACTCTCGGGCCTGTGCTCTATCCCCTAGGTCACACTGTTTTCAGTTGTGGTTTGTGCATGGTTACAAAAGCCTAATAATTGTAAATTACAGTAACCCAATTTTAAATATTTGAGAATTTGCCTAATCAATCAATCAATCGTATTTATTGAGCACTTACTGTGTGCAGAGCACTGTACTAAGCGCTTGGGAAGTACAAGTTGGCAACATATAGAGACAGTCCCTACCCAACAGTGGGCTCACAGTCTAGAAGGGGGAGACAGAGAACAAAACCAAACATATTAACAAAATAAAATAAATAGAATAGATATGTACAAGTAAAATAGAGTAATAAAAGCTTCCTAATATTTTTACCCACACATACTCCCCATGATTCTTGCCAATTCTTTTCAGATGTGAAAATCTCTGGATTCACAAATTGTGCTATTCAAGTTTGTAATTAACCAACAGTCTAAACCATTAACCATTCCATTCCCAAGGCTTCAACTACCATCAGAGGCAGTGAGGCTTCATGGAAATAGCTTGGGAGTCGGATGACCTGGGTTCTAATTCTGGTTCTGCCACTTAGCTGCTCTGTGACCTTGGGCAACTCACATCTACAAAATTGGGATTCAATTCTGCTCTCCTTCCTACTTACACTGTAAGCCCCATGTGGAACCTGATTATGCTGGGTCTACCTCAGTGCTTAGTACTTTGCTTAGCACATAGTAAGTGCTTAACATATAATTATTATTATTATTACCACAATCTCCACATGGATGATTCCCAAATCTACCTCACCAGCCCCAACTTCCCACCTGGGCCACCTCACATTTCCTCCTGCCTTCAGGATATGTCTACCTGGAGGTCCCAATGACACCCCCAATTCAACATGCCCCCCAGAGGAACTCATCTTCCCACCCCAAACCTTTCTTCCTCAACACCATTGACACAAACATTATCCCAGTTTCACAAGCCCAAAACCATAGTCCTGCCATGTCCCTTCTTGACTATCAGCCTCCTCTCTGACCTGCTCCAGGTTCTCCTCTCTGCAGTCCATACTTCATTCCGTTGCCCAGCCCATTTTTCTAGAACAAGTGTTCTGTGTAGGTCTGCAAAACATTCCAATCATTGCCCATCTGTCTTTGGTCTCAAGCAGAACCTCCTCACCCTTGGCTTTAAGGCAATCAACTCTCACCCCTCTAACCTCTTCCACTACAACCTAGCCTGCACACTTCACTTCTCTAATGCCAACCTACTTGCTATGCCTCAATCTATCGAACTCCTTATTCATGCCCCTCCCTCCTGCTTGAAACTCCCTTTCACTTTGTACCTGGCATATTACCACTCTCCCCATCATCAAAGCCCTCCTAAAAATCATATCTCCTCTGGGAAGTCTCCCCAGATTAATCTCATCTCCCCACCTTCTTCTCCTTTCTTACTGCATCACTTAAGTCTGTACCCACCCTTCTACAAAGCACTTAGTCACCCATTTGTATGTCCAGAGCACTTACATACCTATTTATAATCACTTGTTTCCCCTATTTGTAATTTACTTTAATGTCTGTCTCCCCCACTAGATTGGAAGCTCCTTGAAGGCAGGGATTGTGTTTGTGCTCAATGCGATTGAATAAAAATGACACATTAATGTTTTGATGTGCCACACAGTAACAATAACCATTGTTACCATACAGTAACAAAAACATGAATCCCTGTTTTTTGACAGTCTTTACTACACAATGCATTATTTGGTAACTCAACTGAGAAATAAACCAAAATTAATTTTGCATATTGAGCTGCAACATAGAATTGAAGTAATGATTTCACCAAACTCATGCACCCCTTTGTGCAATAGACTTACCCCATAAATTATGACATTCCAGTTTATTTCCTATCTTTCAGGCAGGTACATTTCTTTCCAGTTTCACTTATTTTGTGGGTTGCAGCAAAACCTGATATACCTGCAAGACTCATGAATTACAAGACATATAACTAAAAAAAGGAATCTGGACCAGGAATGGTCAGTGCTGTTTGAAATCAGCTGCCTTTGACATTGTGGACCATTCCTTTCTCCTCAACACGTTATCCAACCTTGGCTTCTTGGACTCCATCCTCCCCTGGTTCTCCTCTTATCTCTCTGGCCGTTCATTTTCAGTCTCCTTTGTGGGTTCCTCCTCTCCTTCCCATCCTCTAACTGTCGGGTTTCCTCAAGGGTCAGTTCTTGGTCCCCTTCTGTTCTCCATCTATGCTCACTCCCTTGGTGACCTCATTCACTCCCACGGCTTCAACTGTCATCTCTACGCAGATGACACCCAAATCTACATCTCCTCCCCTGTTCTCTCTCCCTCCCGGCTCGTATCTCCACCTGGATGTCCGCCCACCACCAAAAACTGAACATATCCAAGACTGAGCTCCTTATCTTCCCTCCCAAACCCTGTCCTCTCTCTGACTTTCCCATCACTGTGGACAGCATTACCATCCTTCCCGTCTCATAAACCCACAACATTGATGTCACCCTTGACTCTATTCTTTCATTCACCCCACGCAATCCAATTCGTCACCAAAACTTTCCGGTCTCTTCTTCACAACATCGCCAAGATCCACCCTTTCCTCTCCATCCAAACTGCTACCTTGTTGGTACAATCTCATCCTATCCTGACTGGATTACTGCATCACCCTCCTTTCTTATCTCCTATTCTCCTGTCTCTCCCCGCTTCAGTCTATACTTCACTCTGCTGCCTGGATTATCTTTCTACAGAAACGCTCTGGGCATGTCACTCCCCTCCTCAAAAATCTGGCTGGCTATCAACCTTTGCATGACACAAAAACTCCTCACTATTGGCTTTAAAGACCTCCATCACCTTGCTCCCTCCTACCTTACCTCTCTTCTCTTCTTCTACAGCCCAGCCTGCACACTCCGCTCCTCTACTGGTAACCTCCTCGCTGTCCCTCGTTCTTGCCTTTCCGCCGTCGACCTCTGATCCATGTTCTACCTCTGGCCTGGAATACCCTCCCTTCATACATCTGCCAAAATAGCTCTCTTCCTCCCTTCAAAGCCCTACTGAAAGCTCACCTCCAGGAGGCCTTCCCAGACTGAGCCCTCCTTTTCCTCTTGTCTTCCTCCCCTCCCCATCATCTCCACTTCCTCCCTCTGCCCTACCCCCTTCCCCTCCGCACAGCACTTGTGTATATTTGTACATATTTATTACTCTATTTTATTAATGATTTGTATATATCTATAATTTTATTTATCTATTTTGATGGTACTGACACCTGTCTACTTGTTTTGTTGTCTGTCTCCCCCTTCTAGACTTTGAGCCTGTTGTTGGGTAGGGATTGTGCATCTGTTGAGGAACTGTACTTTCCCAACACTTAGTACAGTGCTCAGTAAATACGAATGAATGAAATCAAACTCTCAATCTCATACACACACCCCTATATGTCTATAAATCTACATATATAAATTTATATATACACACATAATAGGAATCAGGCTAATTTAATTGAATCATTTTTAATATTTACATTTTAATCTTGGCTGTACAACGCAAAAATATGTTCGATCTTTTCAAAAAATTTCCCTGGGTCACCTAAACTATATACAGATATTTACACAAAGGTACTCCTGTTTAATTCTATCGTGCACTCCATTACTCTTTAAACAGCTGAATGCAAGTAGTAAACACATTAAAATGTGTATTTACATTCAGTGTGATTCACACTTCCTTCAAGGGGAAGAAAAAAAAAATCAATGGAAGACAAATGTTTCTGTATCACAACTGTCCATTTTAGTGGCAACTATTCTGCACGACAGTCTATTTGGTAAAGAAACAATTTCAGTAGAAAGCCCCTCAGTTTCCCAAAGTAAATTCACCTTCACATCTTCGTGCTAGATTGTGTATTCACACATTTTTAAACTAAATTGTTTTCATCTGCCCAAAGGGCAGGTTAATGCAACTGTACACAAGTGAGCTATTGAAAAAATAAACAAAAAAACAAACCCCCCCCAAAAACACCCTCATAAATGTCATCAGGGCAGATCACACCCGTAACTCTCCTATTGTTTGAAGACTCACACTTCAATCATTTGTTTGACAGTATAGGAAGAAGTCCCAACTAGCCCACCAAACGGGTCTTCCAGTGTTCATCAATGATGTATTGCAGTTTTCCGCTCCAATCTGTAGAAAACATCAGTCTGAAAAAGAACACATAGCAGGGAAGAGAGGGATTAAATGGCACGAAGTTCCACTGTTGAAAATATGATACAGGCTTGGAGAGCCAAAAGCATGGACTAAACAGAATCCCAAGCGCTCAGTATGGTGCTCCGCAAACAGAAAGCATTCAATATATATCATTGATTGATTGATATCCCCTACCCGCTATGGTGAGGTGTAAGCCTAACAGTCCTGTGCAACATTCACTTTGCCCCCGCCATTGGAAGGAAAGGCAATGAGGAGAACACACAGCATTACGACACTTCAAACAGTGTAGTGCTTCATGTCAGCGAGCCCCAATATGTCACTATGCAGGGTTTTCCTATTCCTAAACATTACTTAGTACTGGATATTTTGTGCCATCTGAAGAAAGATAATATATGCGTAACAAAACCGCATGAATTACCCATTGTTCTACTTCCACGTTTTCCTCTCAGGTTTACAAGCAAAGCTTGACGATGTTGGCTTAGCTCAACAGAAACATGTGAGTCACAGGTGCATTCTGCCTTTGCTGTATTCGGTTTAACTTTTTGACCTGTATTTTATTTTGACACCCACTGACAATGTCTGCTGTTGATTACCCGCTGGTCAACTCTGACTGTGATTAAAACACTTTCTAGGCACTTCAGATTCAGGTTTCAATAGCAAGTGTTCTGTAATAAAGCTCCTCTAGTTTTTAACTCAAAAAGTTACCCACCAAATGATCACCTATTATTCATCCATGCAACTGATAATTCGCTTGCCCACTGGCATAGGCCTTGAAACATTTTACCGTGGAAAGGAAAATAGAATTAATTAACCCTACTCGGGCCTGGTCAAGGTTGTTTGTGGGCTGGTAAAATTAAATCTATATTAATCTTAATCCTGGGACTAGAATGTATTTCACTTTCTCAGCACATCAAATTGCTTCCCTTATTTACCATGGTCCAGGTGTACTGCAGACTTGCTTTCCGATGACGGTGAGGTCTCCATGTTTTCAAATGTTTTGGAACCTGGATTACCCTGCTCCACTTCACACAAATAGACATCAATAGGTCCTTTTGTGCTTTTTATATGTACTTCTATACAATCCTATGAAAATATAATGGTTCACAAAAGGGCATTAAATAACTAAAAAGAAAATGAAAGAATCCGATAGCTTACTTTATTTTATTCTACCGGGGAGTCCTTCGGACATATTTAGATTCTTTCCATTTATTTAGGGTCATAGAGACAAGTGTGAGAAAATTAAGTGGGAATATTATGTGAAAAAATTGGCAGCTCCATAGAGCCAGCTAGTAAAGCTAAGAGAGCTGGAGTTCAAGCTCTACAAGAAGATCCACCCATTTAATTCCTGATAGCCACTTCTTTATATGAAACTTCTCTATTAAGTAGCTTACTTATGTACATTTTGGAGACAGATCCTTAGGAAGCACAATTTTTTAAAGTGGAATTTGGGGGATGGAGAGACTGGTTTTGAGAAGCAGCACAGTTTAGGGGAAAGATCCCAGACCTGAAGGTCAGGAGACCTGGGTTCTAATCCTGGTTCTACCAGTTGTCTGCTGTGAAATGCTTTGGCCTTGGGCAACTCACTTGACTCCTCCGTGTCTCTGTTTCCTCTGCTGTACAAAGGGGACTGAATATTTGTTCTCCCTTCCTCTTCGATTGTGAGTCCCACGTAGGACACGGACTATGTCTAATCTGACTGCGCTGTTATCTATCCCAGTGATTAGCACATTAAGAGTTTAACAAAAAACACAATCATTAAAATTTCTAGTCCTTAAATTAGTGGTAGTGGAACTTGAGGAAGCACTTAGTAAGCACCCATTTGATGAAGTACACTGTACTAGGCCCTTGGGAAATGGCCAAAGTCAGCCTGGAGTCCAGATATCTACCACTGGTGTACTGCTGCGTGAGCAGATGACTGGAGGAAGCGAACTGTGGACAGCATGCAGGGTGGTGTGAGACTGACCGAGGAACTGAGACATGACAGAGTTGAGTCTGGCCGATAGAGAAGTAGTTGACGGTGTGGATTTATGCATTAAGGAAGAAGAGTTGGGCTAGGGAGTCAGAGGGATGTGATGGTCAGGAATTGTTGTGGGCAGGGAACGGGTCTGCCAAGTACAGTGCTCGGCACATTGCACGCACTCAAATATCACTGATGATGATGGTGGTGGTGAGGGTTAAGAGTCTCTGTGTGGGGAGGAGATGGGAGAGGACAATTTTATGGGGGAAGAGAGGTGTGGGAGATAAGGTAAGTTAGGAGGTTATGGATGGAGAGTGGGATTTCAGAGTTGGTGAGGTTAGAGACAATTCAATGCCTAATAGTGACGGGATCCAGCATGGGACCACGTAGGTGAGGGCTGAAGTAGGATGGAGCAAGTCAGTCAAGTTAAGGAATGAGAGGAAGCGGGCTCCTTGGGGGCAGCAACAGGAATATTCACCAAGACATGGAAATCCCCAAGGATCAGTGTAGGGAGAAAAAGAGAGAAAGAATGAGCATGAAAAAAGCATCAGAACTGCTCAGATAATTGGAGGTGGGACAAGGGAGGTAGAAAATGACAGCACCTAATAGTTTTAGTGGTTGGTGCAAATGGATGACTTGGGTTTCAAAAGGAGAGAAGGTGACGGATGGATGGGAGGTGGGGGAGGATGTCAAAGTGGTATTGGTGGGGCAACTCCCCTATTCCCAGGGAGTTGGTGGGGCAGGAGGGAGATGAGGTTCCCTTGGAAAGAAGGCATGCAAGACAGTGTCTTCTACAGCAAACCAGAACCTAAAGTATACTTACTTCTTTGGGAGCTGGAATTTCCAGTTTGGTTTCTTCTGGAGCCTTGACAGCAATAACAATCTGTTCATGGAAGGCCTGAATGCTATGGATATCTTGGTAAGTCACATAGGCTAGCGTACCATTGGTTAAGGAGTCTCCAAACTAAGTATCAAAGCCACCAGATTATATGCCATTCATTTGAGGGGGTAATTAACAGGTCAGGAATAGGATGAACAAGAATCATGAAATAATCAGAAAGATGATCTTTACACCTACTGATTCAACTGAACATGAAAGGTTTCAACGTACTTCTTTAAAATAATTATGGTCTCTGATTCTTATTCTCCAATTTTAATTTGTGACCACCGTTACTATAGAGTTCCTTAATTTTCATCCACATCTGCATAAAAAGGTGGCTAATAAATACTTCCAGTATCTCATAAAGCACAAGAAACATGAAGGATATGCACCAGGCTACCAAAATATGACTTTTAAACTTGGAAGTATCTTGGAATACTTGTAATCATATTTCTAATCAAATACAGGAAGGGAACATAACTGTTTTTAACTTTAAAGCTGAATAATTTAGTCACCTATGAATCATTAAAATAAATTATTTTTTTCTCCCAATAATGATCTCTCAAAACTAAAATCTAATGCAATGTGGCGGTCTATGTTTCTGCATCTGACACTTTCCTACTATAGTTCGGGTTCTTTGTCAAACCTGCAGACCCCTCAATTCTGCATTCAAAAACATACAATTTCTTTAACTTTCAGTGACAAAGTAACTGAGTGTACCGAGTTAATAAAGGATATTTAGCATTTTCTTTATCGTCTGTTAATTCAAATAGTTGGTGGGCACAATCCTTAATTAACTCATCCAGGGCTTCTTCCATTGCTGATAGATCAGCAAGTTCATCTCTTAGTTTCTCATACTCTAGAACTCTTCTCCCAATATTGTCAAGATCAATTCCTCTTAAAAAAAAAAAAAAGAGACAAGAAGTAAATATGAAACTAAAACACAAAAACAAAAAACCAATAAACAGACAACAAAAAACATTGTTTGGAAACACAAAACAATGTTCTCTGGACTTCCAGTGTCAAGCCAAGCTCCTGACAGTCTTATACATTAAAGAAGTTAATCTGCTTTGTTAAATCATCAACTTCTACTTCAATACACTAATTGTATAGGATAGTGACATGGTTGTGTTAATGAATTCCATAACTACACTGCACTCAATACTATAGCATGCTCTTTTGGAGATAATGCACTTCTGGAAGATTTTGAAAGATTACATTAAAACACTTTGAAAGTAAGTACATAAGGTGCATTTAGAAAACAAAAGAAATCAAAAAGCTATTTCACAGGCCATGGAGCACTACAGCCAAAATCAAAGAAAATCTAGACGTCAACTCACACCCACTGGATTAGGTTTTTGGATCTTTTCTGAATAAGGTTGATTCCATCTAATACGTTGGTGATGTCATACACCCTTCGTTTCCGTACTCTCAAGGTTGTTGCCACCTCATTTAAATCAAGAACACCATCAGGAGCAGACTTGATAAGATCCATAAATTTTCGGGTCAAATAAACCAGAGACACGTCGTAACGGGGCTTTGTCACCTTCACAGTCCCTGGGAAAACAGATCCAAAAGACTCTGTGTGGGTGAACTTCAAGCAACAGTAACAAATATTTCAGGACCTTTTAAAAAACAAATAGGTTAAATCTTTCCCCATATCATTAAATTATGACAGACAACAGCAAAGCTCCCAACAGAAACTGACCTAAGCTGCTTTTTTCGAGTAGGTAGGACACCAAAGACTAAAAACAAATTATGCTTTTAAGAATGCTTTCTCTAAAATCATGGAAATGGGTGTGAGTGAGCTGAACACTTGCAGTGAAAAGCTAACAGTAATTTAAAGAGGGTCCCTTCAGCACCCCTGGCACAAATTCTACTTAAAAAAACAACAAGAGAAAAAAAGTCCTTAAATGGTGGGATGACTGTTTAGCCATCTTTCATTATCCACTATAGGGATATGGTGGAATGATGACAGAGGGTTTTATTTCCTTTTATGCCCCGAATTGTTGGAAGAACATTTTTACATTTTCTCTCTAACTGTTCAGTTATTCTTTAGAAAAAAAATCCGCCTCTAGCCTATTTTTGAGTTTCCCAAGCAAAACCGTTCAGGTTCATTTTGTATGGTGACTTGACGAGCTCCTTAGACGACACCACACTTGCTATGAGTTTTCATCTTCAAGTATGGTAACTGCTTTTGACAGATTTTGAAAAAAAATCTGTTATAAAAATAAGTTCTTTTCTGAATCCTCCTCCCACATAACATACCACAGGTATCATGCTTCAGAGAAAAGGCTACAAAAACATGTTGGCATGCTGCCACACCGTAACAACAGTAGTGCCCTGTAAGCTTCAGCTGACCTCGGCTGCAGTTGGGCAGCAGTCACAGTACCTAGCTCGCCTCACAATTGCACGGGGAGTGAGATGGTTCCCGACCTTTCTGAAATCGCAAATCCTCTGGAGCAACTTTTCACATGCCTAGTACGGCCTACGGTGATTCTCTCCGCTTGTGGGCTGTGGGCTGGCTAACTGAGCTAAGTCACAATTCAGCAGCCCACTCCCTCCTCTCTAAAAGCCAAGTTGGCCAGTGTAGCTGGGCCAGTCCCAGAATTGTAGCCTGCGCTACACTCTTCCACATTCAGCGCTTAGAACAGTGCTTTGCACATAGTAAGCACTTAACAAATGCCATTATTATTATTATTATTATTATTAGACCTTTTACCTAAATGGCTGCAGTAGCTATTTGAGATTGTTCGCTCATTTCAAACACCAGAGCACTCCATCCCCCCATCTTACCTCCTTCCCTTCCCCATAGCACCTGTATATATGTATATATGTTTGTACATATTTATTACTCTAATTATTTATTTATTTATTTTACTTGTACATATCTATTCTATTTATTTTATTTTGTTAGTATGTTTGGTTTTGTACTCTGTCTCCCCCTTTTAGACTGTGAGCCCACTGTTGGGTAGGGACTGTCTCTATATGTTGCCAATTTGTACTTCCCAAGCGCTTACTACAGTGCTCTGCACATAGTAAGCGCTCAATAAATACGATTGATTGATTGATTGATTGAAGGGTGTTGAGGTGTGAGCACTTTCAGGTGTGGGTAGAGGTTAACTAAGACTGATCCCCACTGTTTCCAATTTGGAATTTTGAGGACTGACAGTGCAACGCATCACAACTCTGGTTGAAAGAAACAGGTGTATTAAAACTGGGAATTTTGCTCTGCATAATAGCAAACGCTCAATAAAAGCACTGATTGATTGATTCATGGCAGTCATTGTGCCTT
Source organism: Tachyglossus aculeatus (assembly GCF_015852505.1). Taxonomy (NCBI): domain Eukaryota; kingdom Metazoa; phylum Chordata; class Mammalia; order Monotremata; family Tachyglossidae; genus Tachyglossus; species Tachyglossus aculeatus. Next base: position 119,137,628 of record NC_052066.1, on the reverse strand, counting down.
TCACGGCTGCTACAGCCTTTTTACAAGGGGAGGAGAGCTCTACAAAAGCTGGAAATTATTGGCTTGCTCCGTGACCAGAGAATTCTGGTGTTTAGGGGCAATCCAGGCATAATCCAGACTGGAAGTGAAGCTAGGTCAAAATTAAAGACAACTCAGGCCTCACGTACAAAGAGGGCTGTCAAGCATATGTGGTTGCCCTCATGAGATGCTGGGAGTTTTAATTCCAGAAATATAAAAACATGGCACCTGCACAGGATGGCACAGAGCCCTGGAATTGAAGTCTGGATCATTTCTGGTCCAGAGCACTCTGAAGACCATAACATCTTCCCTCTGGCATTTGAACCATGGGCAATCCAGCCTTGCAGGCTGGGTTGGTGTGCATATTATCACCAAATTCTCCCAGGAAAGTGTAGAAGAGGCTGAGGTCCACGTTTAAGGGCTCAATTAATAAGGGCATGAGGAATGAGGAAGAATATAATAAAGGGAACACTACACGGAGAACTTCAAAAGAAAGCAAAGCCCTCTTCTCTGGTTATACCAAGATCAATCAATCAATCGCATTTATTGAGCGCTTACTGTGTGCAGAGCACTGTACTAAGGGCTTGGGAAGTACAAGTTGGCAACATAGAGAGACAGTCCCTACCCAACAGTGGGCTCACAGTCTAAAAGGGGGAGACAGAGAACAAAACCAAACATACTAACAAAATAAAATATATAGAATAGATATGTACAAGTAAAATAAGTAAATAAATAAACAGAGTAATAAATATGTACAAACATATATACATATATACAGGTGCTGTGGGGAAGGGAAGGAGGTAAGATGGGGGGTGGAGAGGGGGGCGAGGGGGAGAGGAAGGAAGGGGCTCAGTCTAAGATCAAAACTTTCATTCTTCAGAAATAACAAAGGAATCTCTGCTGATATCAAGACTACTACTACATTCTCACCACGTTAGAAACACAGAACATTTTAAGATTAGTGGTTGTCCCACTGGCTTCCTCCTCTTCCCTTCGAAAATCTTAACACCATTAAATTGATCCATGGCTTCTGCCAATATGAAATTCAAGTTCTACAACAAAGAAAACATTCTAAAGTTACATACTTACTTCTCCTGGTCATAAATTCTGAATGAATGTTTTTCGGCAACTGGAAGGAAGTGAGATATGATAGTAAATATTCTTTCAGGAACTTAAAGAAAGAACAAATAAGCCCACTCCCACCTAAAAACCATTTAAAAAACTTTCTCCTGCTCAAGAAAGTCTCAAAAACATATGATACAGCTGGTGATTTTGCGGGTCCCAAAAGCAGTATGCAGACCAGCCTAGCATGCAGAAATGAGGAGCCGGGTTGCTCTCCTTGTGCAGACACTTTAGAAAAACAAGAAGCATAACAGGAAGATTCAAAAACACTGACAGATGCGATGGGCAATAAACATAACAGCGTGGCCAGGAACAATTTTCACAGCAACACGATAAAGAATGTAATGACGGTCAATCAATGGTATTTGTCGAGTGCAGATCACTGTACTAAGCGCTACGCAGAGTACAATATAAAAAAGAGTTAATAGAGACAATCCCTGTCCATGATGAGCTTCCAATCTAGAGGGGGAGACAGGCAGTAATTGGTCTTTTTAAGATACAGCCCGTTGTTGGGGAGGGATTGTCTCTGTTGCCGAATTGTACTTTCCAAGTGCTTGGTATAGTGCTCTGCACACAGTAAGCGCTCACTAAATACGACTGAATGAATGAGGCTCTTCAATCAATAAAAATCAGTGGTCTTGATTGAGCGATTACCACTACTAAATATGGTTCTTGTTAAGTGCTTACTACGTACCAAGCATTAAGTGCTGTAGTAGAGACAGGATAACCAATTTGAACAGAGTGTGTCTTCAGCATGTGCAGAGCACTGTACCAAGCGATTGGGAGAGTACAACAGAGTTGGTACACATATTCCCTGCCCACAAGGATCCCACAAATCACAGAGGGAGGCATTTTTTATGATATTATATCTATGGTTCCCTCTGCCCTTCTTGAGGTCCTGTTTCTCATTCAATCTTATTTATTGAGCGCTTCCTGGGTGCAGAGCACTGTACTAAGCACTTGAAAGTACAAGTTCTCGCTCGTACATACTTGCACATTCTATTTATTTTATTTGGTTAATATATGTCTTGTTTTGTTGTCTGTCTCCCCCTTCTAATAATAATAATGATGGCATTTGTTAGGCGCTTACTATGTGCAGGGCACTGTTCTAAGCGGTGGGGAGGTTACAAGGTGATCCGGTCGTCCCACGGGGGGCTCCCAGTCTTCATTCCCATTTTGCAGATGAGGGAACTGAGGCCCAGAGAAGTGAAGTGACTTGCCCAAAGTCACACTGCTGACAAATAGCCGAGCCGGGATTTGAACCCATGACCTCCAACTCCAAAGCCTGGGCTCTTTGGGGAAGCAGCGTGGCTCAGTGGAAAGAGCCCGGGCTTTGGAGTCAGAGGTCATTGGTTCAAATCCCGGTTCTGCACTTGTCAGCTGTGTGAGTTTGGGCAAGTCACTTCACTTCTCTGGGCCTCAGTTCCCTCATCTGTAAAATGGGGATTAAGACTGTGAGCCCTCCATGGGACAACTTGATCACCTTGTAACCTCCCCAGTGCTTAGAACAGTGCTTTGCAAATAGACTGTGAGCCCACTGTTGGATAGGGACCGTCTCTATCTGTTGCCAACTTGTACTTCCCAAGCGCTTAGTACAGTGCTCTGCAGACAGTAAGCGCTCAATAAATATGATTGATTGACTGATAGTAAGCGCTTAATAAATGCCATCAGTATTATTACTTCCACTGAGCCACGCTGCTTCTAGACTGTGAGCCCGCTGTTGGGTAGGGACCGTCTCTATATGTTGCCAACTTGTACTTCCCAAGCGCTTAGTACAGTGCTCAGCACACAGTAAGTGTTCAATAAATACCACTGAATTAATGAATGAATGAATTAATTAGATCTCCAGGCTACTTTTCCAAATTCAGCCAAGAATGCTCACACACAAAAAAATTCCATCAATGAAAAAGGTAGTAACAATAATTATGGTACTTGTTAAGTGCTGACTATGTGCTAAGCATTGTTCTAAGAGTTGGGGTAGATACAAGTTAATCAGGTTGGACACAGTCCCTGTCCCACATGGGGCTCACTCTCTTAATCTCTTAATGTCCAGTATAATCTTTAACCTCTCCTTAAATAATCAATGGATAACAGCAGCTGATGTTACAGAATGTTCCTGCAGCACAGACCTGGCCTATAAAGCCATGATTTAGTAGGAGGGTTGTCTGGTTAAGCCCAAGTACTAGGCCTGGGGATAAAAGGATGACAGCAATAGTTAATAACGATGGCATTTGTTAAGCGCTTACTATGTGCAAAGCACTGTTCTAAGCGCTGGGGAGGATGCAAGGTGATCAGACCATCACACGTGGGGCTCACAGTCTTCATCCCCATTTTACAGATGAGGGAACTGAGGCACAGAGAAGTGAAGTGACTTGCCCAAAGTCACACAGCTGACAACTGGCAGAGCCAGGATTAGAACCCATGACCTCTGACTCCCAAGCCCGGGCTCTTTCCACTGAACCACGCTTTCTACTTTGCAAGTGTGATTCTCTCCCTGTGTAATTGTCTAATCTGTTTAGAAAGCTGACTAGGTTGGGGAAGAAAGAGAATTGCAGGGCCAGGAGTTGGGACCCACAGGGTAGTGGAAGGGCAGGCCATGGGTACAATAGGGAACAAGTCACAGAGTCCAATTCTTATAATTCCTAGCGTTCCCCTGGGCCTGAGATGGCATAATTGGCACCTGTCTCAGAGCTTAGGACCCTGAGTTCCCCAAAGGCTGAGTCAGAGTCATCGGGAATGCCCAGTACAATTCCTCCTAGGTAGAGTCCTTTGACGTCATTATGGGGCTACCTAGGGTACATTATTTTGTCACATTATGAGGCGGTGAAGTCAAGAATTGTCAGCACAGAAATTAATCTCAACAGTCTGGGCTCTTTTCAAATACCTTCCATCTCATGCACCTCTGCCTCTTTCCCAACCTCAATGAATCAGAGGTCCTGCACACTTCCACAGGGAAATACCACCGCATCAATTATCGCTCTGCTATTACCCTACTCCCTGCTTCTTTTCTTATGCCAACCTTTTATGTACTGGGTTTCTAATTATCATTCCTTTTCAAATTAATCAAACCTTTCTACACCCTATTATATACCTTCCAATCTTTATTCCTCCCCCTTGTTTCTCCCATCAAAATTTCGAAGACTTTGAAAGTCCTATAAGATTTTTCAAACTCTCTTTGCAAATCAAGAGTGAAATTTATCACAGAATTTATTTACAATGCTGAGTAAAACCCCTTTCACTGTGGGCCTGATAATACACATTCTAATGAGTCACATCCGGTCAATGATAAATCAAATGGTGATATGAAGTAAGAATGAACTAAAAGCTGGTACCGCCTCTCAGGATCACACCTAGAGAGTTGCCAGTACTCTACCAGAGGGAAAGTCAAGCAGAGGCATATCCATTCCAGTCCTAGCTTGGGCAGTGGCTAGCAAGTGGAAGGCAATCTGCTACAAGTCAAAACTCACCTGTGCTGGACAGCAGTGGCATGGGAGAGAGTCAAGGGAGGAGTTTACTGCGTGGAAGAAGGCAACGGTAAACCATTTCTGTATTTTTACCAAGAAAACTCTATGGATATACTACCAGAATGACTGCACATGGAGATGGGGCATTCTGGGAGAGATGTGTCCACGGAATCACTACGGGTCAGAAACGACTCAACCTCCTTTTAGACTCCCCCATTTAAGGTGTAGCTAATTTTCACTTTTATTGCTTTGGGTGGAAAATGTGATCTTTAAATAAAATTTAAGCTTTACTAAGATGCAGTTCATCTTTCCTGAGTTTCTTCACTCTTGGCCTGGGCATGTGATTAGGTCCTTGGATAAGTTTTGTCTGATGTTTCCTTTTCAACTGTTGCCTTGTGGTACTACTGAATACAATCCCATGTAAAAATGTGAAAGGTGCCCATCCTTCCTGGGAAAGAAAAGTCCGGTGCTCAGGACAGTGCCTGGCACATAGTAAGCACTTAATATCATTAAAAAAAAAAAAGGGACAACATCATTATAAAGCGATTTACTAAAGTTGAACCCATGTGAATTTTCCACTAGATGGCAATCATGCCATCTTACAGGAGTGGTCCATTCCTTTTCTGCCAAAACACATGTTCTTATTATGCATTTTGGCTAAAACACGATGGCAGAATTAAGGAACAGTCTTCCAACCCAAGCCTGTCTAGACACAGCACAATGTGGCATCGGGGAAAAACAGTCGGACACATGCAGGCGGGGGAGGGGGCCCAGAGTACCGCACTGAAAGTTTTCCTGAAGGCTGGATTCTGTGAGAACGCAACTCCCATGCTTTAAAAGAACGGAATGCACTGCATGTGGTTTTGGGGAGTTGTTTTGACAAACCGAGTCCAAAGATAAGTGCCTGAAAAAGGCCAATGAAACAAACACAGAAAAGTGTACCATCAACACTTCCACTGGAAGAACTACTCTAAAAACACAATGTGGTTTTCATTACCGTAAATCTATTGTCATGAAGTAAAGGGAGACTTTCGGGATGCACTATAATCCTAACCTATTAAGGCGAACTGAAGCAAATATCACTTGGAAAATAAAAGGGCAGGAATAAGAGGTGTGTCATCAGCAGGATGACCATCAATAAGTTATGGAGGTTCCCAGATCCTTCCCCTTACACATTTGCTAGTCAGTCCACCCTGGAGGCCACTGCCCAAAGGAATAATGCCAGCACCACCATGGATATGACTCTAATGGATTCCAATAAAAGATGATCACACCCCTTTGAAGCACACAGTAAGCGCTCAATAAATACGATTGATTGATTGATTGATTGATTAAGGAGCTACCATTATTTGTAGCAGCATCAACCATTTCGTAGGCGTGGGGGAATGCACGTTGGTCCATATTTCAAAGCCAGAGGCACTGGTACGAATGTTTTAAACAGCCAGGCAGGGAGCCACTTGCCTGGAGTGCAACAATTTTTGGCAGGGGCTTTACTTGAAAAAATAACAAAACTACATGGGTTAACAAAAAAAGGGAGTGTTAAAGAAGAGAGATCTTAATCTAGGGCTAAGCTAAATGTTTGTGGGTGAGGTGGCTGGGTTGCTTTGACTTGAGGAAGCTCTAGTATATTTTTGCAGCATTTTATCTTTAGCATACCACCTGTGGCGTTATGTGGGCTGGGGAAAAAAAAATTCTGTATAGCCCAAACGGATAATTTGGTTATTTTATACAGCATTTGTTCTAGATTTTTCTCAAGGATTTTGTCTATTATAAATCTGATGCAACCAAGTCAGGGCAGGAAACAATAAATATGAACACAAATAAGAACATTCATAAATTAGCACTTCTCCAAGTTACCTAGAAGGTAAAAGCACACTGAAAAAAATTACCTGCATCAATTTGGAGGTAGAGCATAAAGATTAATTTTCAATCATAATGACGCTGTATCATCAATAAAAAAAATCAATGGTATGTGCAGAGTGCTGTACCAAGCAAACTGAGGATGATGGGTGTGAGATGTATGTAGATCTTTCTGGACACCACAACAAGTGATGTACTTGCAAGAGAATGTTAACTGTGGCTAACTGAGGATTTCAAATGCTTTCTCTATTTCACATCTGGTCCCACCACTACTGGTACTGGTGTCCTAAAATTTTAATTATAACAGTGTTCATCTCCCCTCTCTAGACTATAAGCTCAATGTGGGCATGGACTGTGTTTGTTATTTTCTTATATTGTACTCTAAGCGCTTAGTACAGTGCTCTGCACACAGTAAATGGTAAAATATGATTGACTGACTAGAAACTCCCACTTAGTTTCACCTCAGCCCTTAACGTCTTAAGTATATGGTAGAAAAGATTTTAGCTCAGGGCATTTCTACTGGCCAGTAATCACTACCCACCAAACTGCATGACAGAAATTTAACTTTCATGGTTACAGTAAGATGCACTGATGTTATTTTTTAATCACTTTTGATTTAGATGATGTGTTTTGAGGAATTCAAAGCACTTGGTTTCACAAACTAGTCCTATCCCCACCCACCCTATGAAATCGGTACTGGGAGACAGGAAAAGAAACTGTCAGGACAGTTTCTGTAATCCAGATGTCCCCAATACCTAATACAACATTCATAAGATTGCTTCGCTCAGTTCTCAAAACTAACTTCAGAACAAAAGGAGGGCAATTTCAGTAGATAAAGCTAAAGGCAAATCATTTTTAAGTATAGTTGCAAGATTATCTTTAAAATATAGATAAAACCCAGCACCCTGAGCCAAAAAATGTTTGCAAGTAGGTTAGTCAGTCCCTGGGAATAGAATTTTGCTGCAACTCCTCCCAACTAACCTTGGCCAATCACTATGCCACTCTAAAATATCTTCGGAATACTCGGTGCTCCCTAAGCACATCAATTTGCTGACTTCAATTGCCTTTTGTGATATTAGGGCTAAAAATCCAGTCCTACAACACAGATGAGGGTAGAGAATAAGAGCCAGGCTCTCACTGAAAGGCACTCAGCCCTGGCTCATTCCCAGTAAACATACAAAATTATCCCAGTAATTCCTTCAATACGTTTGACTTTGGGTGGAGTGGCGGGGGGGGGGGGGGGTAGAGGGGAGGGAACAGGGGACTAATTTGACTTTTAAATTTAACAAAGTCTACAGCCCTGTGCTGTCAACCCAGTAGAAAGTGCACTGCTCGAAGCACTCAATAAATATGATTGAATGAATGAATCAGAAGACCTGAGTTTTAGTCCTGGTTCTTATTCCTGGGGCTCCGCTATCGGTGGTAAGGGTTTCTGATGGAAGCACCACCTAGGATATTCAGCAAGATGGACTGGGCCGGCATCAATCCTAAAAAATAACTGGCTGGCATGTGCAGCTAAGACTGTAGTGGCTACCAAGGAAACCACCTTGGTATGGCCCAGCATCACCATGATGCTGTGGTCTTTTCAGCCACCAATGGATCCTGTACGGAAACAAGAAAACCCCTATGTGCATTCTGTAGGGTGATGAATCCTTTCCCACCTACTCCCTTGTTGCACTCCGTGTTCCCCCTTAGCCTGTGTAAGTCTCCCTCTAGACTGCTGGCTCCTTGTGGGAAGGGAACATGTCTATCAAATCTGTTACAGTGTACTCACCAGCACTTAGTACAGAGCTCTGCAAACGGTAAATGCTCAATAAACAGGACTAATTGTGTTCAACCAGGAACACGATTTGCAGAGATGAAAGCGCCCGCGAGTTGCTGCTCTGAATGTACTGTTGATCTGATAGCATTAGATCTACCCCAGCGGCTAGCACAAAGTAAGCACTTAGCCACAATTTTTATTATGCTGCTCAAACCACCAGCACTATAATCAATTCCTTTGAGCAGGTTCTCAAAGGCAGGTATAAAAGTGCCTGAGTGAGGCTGCTCTGAACAGTGATCCAATTTTATTATATCAAAGTCAGTACACAGTAAGCACTTAAAAATCACAACTATTATTCTACTGCTCAAACTCCCAGCAGTATAATCAATTCCTCGGATCAGGTTGTCAGATCTGTAGTCTCAGGACTAGGGCTCATCCATTACTCTCAACAGAAGACCCCACCAAATAATAGCTTTCAGATCTGGCTTGGCTTGCATTAAAATTCCTTGCAACCGGTTTCCTCAAACCATGTAAGAAGATGCAGTCTTAAGATCAGTATATAGTGTAGAATACCTTGAGACCTTGGAAAAAACACTAACCTTTTAACTGGAATGTTCTATTATCAACATCTCCTAGACTGTAAGTACACTGTGGTCAGGGAATGTGTCTAACAACTCTGTTGTACTGTACTCCCAGGTGCTTAGGACAGTGCTCTGCTCACAATAAGTGCTCAATAAATACCCCTGAGGACGATGATGATGCAATCAACCAATAGTCTTTGCTTGATTTCTATTCAAGCTAAGGTCTGCAATTACTCTGCACACAGTAAGCACTCAATAAATATGATTGAATGACTATGGGGCATTTTATGTGAGCAATTCTCACAGGGTTCAGAAAATTTCATGGCACCTCCAAACTATTTTCCAAACTCTGGCTCCCTGAGCATAAGTAGTCAGTCAGTCAATGGCATTTATTATTATTACTTATACTAATCATATTTATTGAATGCTTACTTTGTGCAGAGTACTGAACTAAGTGCTTGGGAGAGTACAACAACAGACACATCCCCTGCCCACAATGAGCTTAAAGTCTACAGGGAGATACAGACATCAATATACATAAAATTATAGGTATGCACATAAGTGCTGTAGGGTTAGGAGGGATGAATAAAGGGAGCATATCAGGGCGATGCAGAAAGGAGTGGGAGAAGAGGAAAGGAGGGCTTAGTCAGGGAAGGCCTCTTGGAGATGTGCCTTCAATAAGGCTTTGAGTCAGGAGAGAGGAGAGGATGGATGATGGATTTGAGGAGAGAGGGTGATCCAGGCCAGAGGCAGGAGGTGGGTGAGAGGTCGGCGGTGAGATAGGCAAGATCGAGGTACATTGAGAATGTTTGCATTATATTAGAGGAGCAAAGTGTGTGATCTGGGTTGTAGTAAGAGAGGAGAAGTAGGAGGCAGGGGCAAGGTGATTGAGTGCTTTAAAGCCACGGTGAGGAGTTTGCTTGACGTGGAGGTTGGAGGTTCTTGACCTGAAAGATTTTGTAGAAAAATGATCCAGGTAACAGAGTAAAGTATGGACTGGAGTGGGGAGACAGAGGAAGCAGGGAGGTCAGCAATGAGGCTAATAGGATAATCAAGGCAGGATACGGTAAGTGATTGGATCAACGTGGTAGCAGTTTGGATGGAGAGGAAAGGGAAGATTTTAGTGATGCTGTGAGTAGTAGATCATGATCTCCAAGCAAACCTTAGATTATGCTACACAGCAGTGTTCTACTGGAAAGCAAAAGGCACTGCCTGCCTAGCAGGAGGCTTTGTGAGTAAATAAGGGATATAGCAAATAGCAGGAGTGCACTGAGCTTTAAGCTCCTCAAGAGACTGTTAGCTTCTTGAGGACAGGAATTATGTCTACATCTCTATTATACTGTACTCTTCCACGGGCTCAGTAAAATGCCCTGCACACAGTAAGCTCTTAATAAATACTATTGATTGATAGTAATGATGGTATTTGTTAAGCGCTTATTAGGTGCCAAGCACTGCCCTAGGCACTGAGTCTTGCAGTTAAATGTGCTGACTGACTGAAGAGTCTGAACTCAGATGTCAGATCAACATACTCAAACCTTTTGATGAGGACAGTTATATTTGCTTAATGTGTACAGCTGTCCTCATTTACTTATTTTATAACTAAAATCCTTTATAATTGGTATAATACATTGTTATTTTATCAAGTTGAAAGTAAAAATATATTTAACTTTTTAAAAAATGTATTTCTCTCATTCTGGATCCTGAGAATATATCAATGAGAAGCAGCGTGGCTCAGTGGAAAGAGCACGGGCTTGGGAGTCAGAGGTCATGGGTTCAAATCCCAGCTCCGCCAATTGTCAGCTGCGTGACTTTGGGCAAGTCACTTAACTTCTCTGTGCCTCAGCTGCCTCATCTGTAAAATGGGGATTAAGACTGTGAGACCAATGTGGGACAACCTGATCACCTAGTATCCTCCCCAGCGCTTAGAACAGTGCACATAGTAAGCACTTCAATGCCATCATTATTATTATTATTATCAATGCAGTTTATGGTTTTTCCAGGACAGACTGGTGTACTCCACCTCATGATACAACCGATTACTCTATCCCCATCAAAGCCTTATTGAAAGCACATCTCCTCCAAAAGGCCTCCCCTAAGTCCCTCTCCCTGTTTTCCTCTTCTCCCACTCCCTTCTCCATCACCCTGACTTGCTCCCTTTGTTCTTCCCCCCTCCCAGTCCCATAACACTTATGTATATAGCTGTGTAATTTATTTATATTAATATCTTTCTCCCCACCTCGAGACTGAAAGCTTGTTGTGGGCAGTGAATGTGTCTGCTTACTGTTGTACTATACTCTCCCAAACATTTAATACGGTGCTCTGCAAACAGTAAATGCTCAATAAATATGACAATGAATGAATCAGGCCAGAGATATAATCTGCAGGCTAGAGATATAATCTGCATTGTTACATACCTTATCCTGTGCATATGCTTAACCAGCCCTGCCGATTCTGGCTGAACTGCAGTTAATAAATCCCTTCCCATCTGGGCTGATATTAAGCAATCAGCAAAGAATGACTGACTTTTAGAGGAAGCTCTGTCCAGTTAGTATCAGATTTTCAAGATGATCCTGAGCATCAAAGGAGGTGTTGAAATGGAGCGGCAACTTCATTTAGGAATGGAAGAGGAAGATGTCTGAGTTAATTGCATCAAACTTCAATCGTTCATTTCCTCCGGCAAGATGCCAAAACAGATGCAGGCCCAACTCAAAAAGTTGAAATTCTTGGGATTTGAGGTCTCTATCTGGCCAGGTCATGTGTTATTTCATCATCATGTAGCATCCTGATGTTCCATGGCATGATGGTTATTTTCTTGGTACAAGTCCTTTTCTATGTGCATTGGCATCCCAGATATAATAATAATAATAATAATAATAATAATATTGGCATTTATTAAGCACTTACTATGTGCAAAGCACTGTTCTAAGTGCTGGGGAGGTTACAAGGTGATCAGGTTGTCCCACGGGGGTTCACAGTCTTAATCCCCATTTTACAGAGGAGGTAACTGAGGCCCAGAGGAGTGAAGTGACTTGCCCAAAGTCACACAGCTAAGTGGCAGAGTGGGGATTTGAACCCATGACCTCTGACTCCAAAGACCGGGCTCCTTCCACTAAGCCACGCTGCTTCTGCTTCCTGTGTGCACAGCACTGGACTAAGCGCTTGGGAAGTATGAATCTGTTAAGCGCTTACTATGTGCAGAGCACTGTTCTAAGTGCTGGGGGGATACAAGGTGATCAGGTTGGCCCACATGGGTCTCACAGTCTTAATCCCCATTTTACAAATGAGGTAACTGAGGCTCAGAGAAGTTAAGTGACTTGCCCAAGGTCACACAGCAGACATGTGGGGGAGCCAGGATTAGAACCCATGACCTCTGACTCTCAAGCCCGGGCTCTTTCCACCAAGCCACGCTGCCTCTCTAATAATTTTGGTATTTGTTAAGCACTTGCTATGTACGAAGCACTGTTCTGAGCGCTGGGGAGGATACAAGGTGATCAGGTTTTCCCATGTGGAGCTCACAGTCTTAATCCCCATTTTACAGATGAGGTAACTGAGGCACAGAGAAGTGAAATGACTTGCTCAAACTCACACGGCCGACAAGCGGCGGAGCCAGGATTTGAACCCATGACCTCTGAGTCCCAAACCCGTGTTCTTTCCACTGAGCCACGCTGCCTCTCTAATAATTTTGGTATTTGTTAAGCACTTACTATGTACGAAGCACTGTTCTGAGCGCTGGGGAGGATACAAGGTGATCAGGTTTTCCCATGTGGAGCTCACAGTCTTAATCCCCATTTGACAGATGAGGTAACTGAGGCACAGAGAAGTGAAATGACTTGCTCAAACTCACACGGCCGACAAGCGGCGGAGCCAGGATTTGAACCCATGACCTCTGAGTCCCAAACCCGTGTTCTTTCCACTGAGCCACGCGGCTTCTCTACAGCTTGCTAGTCACCCAGGATTGATGGACTGAGTCTGGGTGAGGCAGGGAATTCTGAGGGACCCCTCTTCTAGTCTCCTTCCCCATCTGGGGTTAACAGTGCACTCAGATAGGGCTGCTCAGCCATCCAGGATGCTGTTGAGCAACGCTGAGTTCTGCATTAACCAGTATCCTGAACGGCCTACTGGAATAGGACTTCTCCGCAACATTGCCAAGATCCACCCTTTCCTCTCCATCCAAACTGCTACCCTGCTCGTTCAAGCTCTCATCCTATCCCGTCTGGACTACTGCACCAGCCTTCTCTCTGATCTCCCATCCTCGTGTCTCTCTCCACTTCAATCCATACTTCATGCTGCTGCCCGGATTATCTTTGTCCAGAAACGCTCTGGGCATATTACTCCCCTCCTCAAAAATCTCCAGTGGCTACCAATCAATCTGCGCATCAGGCAGAAACTCCTCACCCTGGGCTTCAAGGCTGTACATCACCTCGCCCCCTCCTACCTCACCTCCCTTCTCTCCTTCTACAGCCCAGTCCGCACCCTCCGCTCCTCCACCGCTAATCTTCTCACCGTACCTCGTTCTCGCCTGTCCCGCCATCGACCCCCGGCCCACATCATCCCCCGGGCCTGGAATGCCCTCCCTCTGCCCATTTGCCAAGCTACCTCTCTTCCTCCCTTCAAGGCCCTACTGAGAGCTCACCTCCTCCAGGAGGCCTTCCCAGACTGAGCCTCTTCCTTCCTCTCCCCCTCATCCCCCTCTCCATCCCCCCATCTTACCTCCTTCCCTTCCCCACAGTACCTGAATATATGTATATATGTTTGTACATATTTATTACTCTATTTATTTATCTTACTTGTACATATCTATTCTACTGATTTTATTTTGTTAGTATGTTTGGTTTTGTTCTCTGTCTCCCCCTTCTAGACTGTGAGCCCGCTGTTGGGTAGGGACTGTCTCTATGTGTTGCCGACTTGTACTTCCCAAGTGCTTAGTACAGTGCTCTGCACACAGTAAGCGCTCAATAAATACGATTGATTGATTGATTCTTTTGAGTGCAAATAAATGGCATCCCACCGTCAGTAGGACTTGTACGGCAATTGGTTGTTTTTTGGGTTTTTTTTTTTTTTTTTTTTTTACTACTGGTGATGTTTGCACTGAGACACCCAAACTCTCTTGCCCAGTCCCCTGGAAGCCACATGGACTAGTGGTCCACAGAAGCAGCATGCCTAGTGGATAGAGCATGAGAATGGGAGTCAGAAGGTCACGGGTTCTAAACCCAGCTCTGCCACTTGCCCGCTGTGTGACCTTGGGCAAGTCACTTCACCTCAGTTTCCTCATCTGCAAAACAGAGATTTAATACTTGCCTTCCCTCCTAGTCTGACTGAATCTCATCTAGGACAGGAACTGTGTTTGACCTAATTACCTTGTAATTACCCCAATGCTTAGAATAGTACTTGATATATCGTAAACTCTTATCAAATACTACAACAGCAATAGTGATGGAAGAGAATATCTCTGTGGCCCTCCCAGCAGCAGATGCTGCTGTGTCCTCACTCAGTTTTTATACCACTGTTGAGTGAGACACTCCTATCCACTATACTAATCACTGGGGTTTTCCCTGAGGAAATATCCAATTAAATGCAGTCCTTGACCATGGCGCAGAAAATCTCTGGACATCAGAGCATGGCATCTCTTTAGACTGTGAGCCCACTGTTGGGTAGGGACTGTCTCTATATGTCGCCAACTTGTATTTCCCAAGTGCTTAGTACAGTGCACTGCACACAGTAAGCACTCAATAGGATTGATTGATTGATCTGTATTTAAATTTTTTGACTGACAGTGATTTAATAATAAAAGTGATAACTATTGTAACAGCAGTGCTATTTGCTAAGCACTTATTAAATGCTGGGATACAAGGTGTTCACATTAGACACAGTCCCTATCCCAAAAGTGGGGGAACAGCTTAAGTAGGAGAGAGAATAGGTACTGAACCCTCATTTTACAGCTCAATCAATGGTTTTTACAGAGCGCTTACTATGAGCAAAGCACTGCACCAAGTACTTGGGAGAGTTCAACACAACATAGCTGGTAGATATACTAATAATGATGGTATTTGTTAAGCGCTTACTATGTGACAGGCAATTTATTAAGTGCTGGGGTGGATACAAGCCAATCAAGTTGGACACAGTCCCTGTCCCATGTGGGGCTCACAGTCTCAATCCCCATTTTACAGACGAGGTAACTGAGGCCTAGAGAAGTGAAGGGCCTTGCCCAAGATCCCAGAGCAGACAAGTGGCAGAGCAAGGAGGAACTCTGTCCACAAGGAGCTTATAGGCTACAGAATGGTGGACTGATATCAAGAGGGAGGGAATTCCAGGCGGGAGAGAGGATGTGAGCAAACGGTCGATGGCAAGAGAAATGACACTGAGGCACAGTAAATAGGTAGAACTGACCCTTGATGGACTCCCACATTTAGGAGTTGGTGATGGATGTTGAGGGCTAAGTGATTAACGGAGCTGAGTGACCTCTGTTGTTTGGGTTCTAATCCCGGCTCCACCATTTGCCTGCTGTGTGACCTTGATCAAGTCACCAAGCTTCTTTGCCTCAGTTTCCTCAACTGCATAACCCTCACTTTCCCTATCCTATTTGCTCTCCCACCTGTATCTCACTTGGGTGTGTACCCCCTAAGCACTTGGATACGCATCCTATCCCTGGCCCACAGCACATATGCACATATCTTTATACTCAGCCACTTTCTCCTAGCTATGATTTATTTTCATGTCTGTTTCCCTGTCCATTCATTCATTCAATCATATTTATTGAGCGCTTACTGTGTGCAGAGCACTGTACTTAGCGCTTGGGAAGTACAAACTGGCAACATATAAAGATGGTCCCTACCCAACAACAGTCTCACAGACTAGAAGTGGGAGACAGACAAGAAATAGACAGGTGTCAATACTATCAGAATAAATAAAATCATAGCTATATATGCATCATTAATAACAAATATAGTAGATATACAAATAAAATAAAGAGTAACAAATATGTAGAAATTTATACAAGTGCTGCGGGGAAGGGAAGGGGGTACGGTAGGGTGGGAGGGGAGAAGGAGGAGGGGAGGAAAAAGGAGGGGCTCAGTCTGGGAAGGCCTCCTGGAGGAGGTGAGCTCTCAGTAGGGCTTTGAAGGGAGGAAGAGAGCTAATTTGGCAGGTGTGTGGAGGGAGGGCATTCCAGGCAAGGGGAAGGACGTGGGCCAGGGGTCGACGGCGAGACAGGCGAGAATGAGGCACAGTGAGGAGGTTAGTGGCAGAGGAGTTGAGGGTGTGGGCTGGGCTGCAGAAGGAGAGAAGGGAGGTGAGGTAGGAGGGGGTGAGGTGATGGAGAGCCTTGAAGCAGAGAGTGAGGAGTTTTGGCTTGATTCGAAGGTTGACAGGCAACCACTGGAGATTTTTGAGGACAGGAGTGACATGCCCAGAGAGTTTCTGTACAAAGATAATCCGGGGAGCTGAGTGGAGTGTAGATTGATGCGGGGAGAGACAGGAGGATGGGAGATCAGAGAGAAGGCTGATGCAGTAATCCAGTCGGGATGAGAGACTGAACCATCAAGGTAGCAGTTTGGATGGAGAGGAAAGGGCAGATCTTGGCGAAGTTGTGGAGGTGAGACCAGCAGGTTTGGGTGATGGATTGGATTTGTGGGGTGAACGAGAGAGCAGAATCAAGGATGACACCAAGGTTGTGGGCTTGTGAGACAGGAAGGATGGGAGTGCTGTCTACAGTGACGGGAAAGTCAGGGAGAGGACAGGGTTTGGGAGGGAAGATAAGGAGCTCAGACTTGGACATGTTGAGTTTTAGATGGCAGGCAGACATCCAGGTGGAGATGTACTGAAGGCAAGAGGAGATACAAGCCTGGAGGGAGGGAGTGAGAACAGGGGTGGAGATGTAGATTTGGGTGTCATCAGCATGGAGATGATAGTTGAAGCCGTGGGAGTGAATGAGTTCACCAAGGTAGTGAGTATAGATAGAGAACAGAAGGGGACCAAGTACTGACCCTTGAGGAACCCCTACAGTAAGATGATGGGAGGGGGAGGAGGAGCCCAAGAAGGAGACTGAGAATTAACGGCCAGAGAGATAAGAGGAAAACCAGGAGAGGACAGAGTCCGTGAAACCAATGTTGGAAAGCGTGCTGAGAACAACCTCCTCACTGTGCCTCGTTCTCGCCTGTCGACCCCCGGCCCACATCCTTCCCCTGGCCCAGAATGCCCTCCCTCCACACATCTGCCAAGCTAGCTCTCTTCCTCCCTTCAAAGCTCTACTGAGAGCTCACCTCCTCCAGGAGGCCTTCCCAGACTGAGCCCCCTTTTTCCTCTCCTCCTCCCCACCCTACCCCCTTCGCCTCCCCACAGCACCTGTATATATTTGTACAGATTATTACTCTATTTTACTTGTACATATTTACTATTCTATTTATTTTGTTAATGATGTGCATCTAGCTATAATTCCATTTGTTCTGACGATTTTGACACCTGCATACATGTTTTGTTTATTGTCTGTCTCCCCATTCTGGACCGTGAGCCCATTGTTGGGTAAGCACCATCTCTATATGTTGCTGACTTGTACTTCCCAAGCACTTGGTACAGTGCTCTGTGCACAGTAGGCGCTCAATAAATATGATTGAATGAATGAATGAGATGGGGGTGGTCCACAGTGTCAAAGGCAGCTGAGAGGTCGAGGAGGATTAGGATAGAGTAGGAGCCATTGGATTTGGCAGGAAGGAGGTCATTGATGACCTCTGAGAGGGCAGTTTTGGTGGAGTGTAGGGGACAGAAGCCAGGCTGCAGGGGGTCTAGGAGAGAGTTGGAGTTGAGGAATTCGAGGCAGCAAGTGTAGACGACTTGTTCTAGGAGTTTGGAAAGGAAGGGTAAGACGGATATAGGGTGATAACTAGAAGGGGCAGTAGGGTCAAGAGAGGGTTTTTTTTTTAGAATGGGGGAGATGTGGGCATATCTGAAGGCACTAGTGGAGAGTGAGCGGTTGAAGATGGAAGTTAAGGAGGGGAGGAGGGAAGGGGCGAGAGTTTTCATAAGATGAGAGGGAATGGGGTCCGAAGCACAGGTGGATGGGGTGGCATTTGAGAGGAGGGAGGAGATCTCATCTGAAGACACTGTTGGGAAAGATGGGAGAGTAGTGCTGAGGGTTGAGAGCGGTGTGGCGGGTGGCGGGGGGGGGGGGATGGAGAAGGGGGAGGAGTGACTTTGGGGAGCTCAGACCTGATGGTGTTAATTTTACCAATGAAGCAGAAGGCCAGATCGGTGGGGGTGAGGGATGGAAGAACCGGGGGCCTGAGGAGGGAGTTAAATGTCCAGAACACCTGACAGGGGTGATGGGCATGGGTATCAATAAGGGAAGAAAAATAGTTTTGCCTGGCAGAAGAGAGGGCAGAGTTAAGGCTGGAAGTGAACAAGGTTGGTCTAGACTTTAAGCTCCTTGTGGGCAGGGATCATTTACAAACATAGACTTTTTCATGCTCTCCCAAATAAGCCCTGTCTGGGGCTCTCATCTCTAGAACAATCACATATTTTTTTTAGCAGAAATTAAAGAAGAATGGAGGAAACAGAAGTGTCAGCTTTTCAGACACTTTGGAGAGCACTTGTTTATTAAAATGATAACAACAGCCCTCAAATCAATCCTATTTACTGAGTGCTTACTGTGTACAAAGCACGTTACTAAGCACTTGGGAGAGTACAATAAAACAGAGTTGGTAGATATGTTCTGTTCCCTGTCCACAGGGAGCTCGGGGCGGGGGGGGCGGGGACGGACATTAATAAAAGTTACAGATTTGTACATAAGTGCTGTTGGGCTGCGGATGGAGTGAATAAATGGCGATGCTGAAGAAAACTGGAGAAGAGGAAAGGAGGACTTGGTGGGGGAAGGCTACTAGTTTTGAAACAGATTAAGCCCTTTAATAGCATTTGGCCCATGAGTGCTTCCCATCCACCACTACAAAACAATTAAAAAAAGTCTTCCGTTTTTAAAAACTTAAAAAAAAGAAAAAGAGAGCATGGGGCATATTCTTTCCAGAAGTAGAAATCTACCCAGCCAAATGATGTGTGATTTCCCATTTCAGCCCTGAAAAGGGGATGGATTGCCGAGGGAGTATGGGAAGGAGAAGCAAAAATGGAACGAGAGAAAGGATATGGGAAGCTGAACACTGCCTCCGGAAGATAAAAAGTTCACAATATCCTCTCAATCCCTTTCCCATCCCACACATAAGTAAGTACTATTTCCAAGAGGATATTTAAGGGGTGGGGTAAGACCCTGAAAGATGTGTGTATGGGAAAAGTGGGAGTTGAGGAATCTTTTCTTGGGCAGGGAAAGGAAGGGGGCCTCCCGGGAACAAGTGCTTTCCTCCTCCTTGCTCAACCAATGCTCCTGGAACTCTCAAATCCATTCTAATAACAAGAACATCAAGCTCTACTATAATGCAAAATTCTGCATTAAGGGAAACTCATGCTAAAGTGCTCACCTGTTATAAAGAGTATGTGCACGAGCACAAGCTGTTTCTCCAAATACCTGGCATGCTGTATCCAAACAGGATAATAATAATAATAATAATAATGTTGGTATTTGTTAAGCACTTACTATGTGCAAAGCACTGTTCTAAGTGCTGGGGTAGATACAAGGTAATCAGGTTGTCCCACTAGGGGCTCACAGTCTTCCTCCCCATTTTACAGATGAGGGAACTGAGGCCCAGAGAAGTGACTTGCCCAAAGTCACACAGCTGACAAGTGGCGGAGCCGGGATTTGAACCCATGGCCTCTGACTCCAAAGCCCGTGCTCTTTCCACTGAGCCACGCTGCTTCCCATAGTTGTCCCCAAATTCCTTAATGTCCTGGAAAATACACAGTTTTAGCAGAACCGAGTGTGCCAGGGAAGAGAGTGTGAGGAACTAGGGGTGCAAGGGCTTGAAGAAAGAAATTAGGTCTCAGAGGTCATTTACGTCCCTGACTCAAAGCAAACATACATCTCTCCTTAGTAAGATGACCCCCATGGTGATTTACCGTACATTATCGTTGGTGTGCTGGGAAGCACCTTCAGTTTAGGCTACTAAACTGAAGTTTAGGCTACTTTAGTAGCCTAGGCTACTAAAGCAATCTTTAGGCAAGACTTGTCTTCCGCAGTCCAGCTATATATCCCTCTCCAAGCTTTTCTCCAGGAGATAATGAGCGTTACAATGCCTTGCCCGCTCAAAAAGACCCGGCCTACTGGAAGGATCATAGGCCTGGGAGCCAGAGAACCTGGGTTCTTATCCCATTTCTACCGTTTGCCTGCTGTGTGTGACCGGGGGCAAGTGACTTCTCTATGCCTGTTTCTTCACCCGCCAAATTGCGATTCAATACCTCTTTCCTCTCAGTCTGCGAGCCCCATGTGGGAGAGAGGTTGTGTCTGATCTGTTTATCAAGTATCTATCCCAGCGCTAAGCACAGAGCTAGGCACGTATGTAAGCGCTTCACAAATACTGCAATAACAACAATACTAATATTATCATTAGAAGCTTGGGAAGACAAGAGAATGCCTATCCAGGGCGGCCCCAGGAGGGGACGGGACCTGAATCCCAGGGAGGAGGTAGAGGAAGGAGCATCTCCCTCAGCTGAACTCTGGAGCTAGGGACTCCCTGCAATCACCCCCTGGTCTTCCCACATAGGTAGAAAAGACCAAGCAAAGTACTGCCTCCCTCCCTCCCTCACTCACCAGCAGATTCTTCAAGGAACGGGGGCCTGGCAACAGTGGCTTCAGCTTCTTCGTGCGGACCGAAGGCGGCCCTTTCTTCGGCAGCGACCACACTGAAGGCTGCAGGGAGCCGGACATTAAAATCCGCCACTTCATAGGCAGCCAGAAAGATAATGTGATATTTCTTTTTTAAACCCTTCGGAGCCAAATTTCACTTTTGTTTCTATAGTGGGTAATTTTGCCTTATCATAAGGGTAGACAGATCCCATCTGTGGTCATGTGAGCCAACAGAGAGTCGAATAGAAACTTAACCAACAGCCTGAATAGTGTTTTTTCAGTACACCTGTCTGGGTTACTAGACCGTAAGCTTCATTCTGAGCGGGGTCTAACTTTCTCACCTAGCTCTGAAGTTGGCCCAGTGGAAAGAGCACTGCTCTGGGAGGGACTCAGGAGACCTGGATTCTAGTCGGCAGTCTTGCCGGCAGCTGGCCAACACAGGCGAAGACTGCACACGCACTTCGGAAAGTGCTGCAATCCTGCCCGCTTATTTGCTTTTTGCGTCTCGGGGGAACGGGACTGTCAGGGGCAAGAGTGTGTTGGAACTGCAAAGACCACTGGCATTATAATCAATCCCTGAGCAGTACTGTCGACGGAAGATGGACAGGAGGCCCCACCAATGCTGCTTTGGGGGCTCACTTGATATGTTAATCCTAAAATACATGTGGGTCGGTGTGTTATATTTTCATAACTGCATTAGGCATGCATTTCAAATGCAATTTTCATTTCAAAACCTTGGTAGAATTTAGCCTAGGCTTATTTTCCTGACTTGAAAATTATGAGCTGGAGTGAGAGGGAGAGCGAAGAGATTACTTTGGGCTAGCATTTGCTACTGAAGAGGTATTTCAGATGTCCTGCGTGACTTCAAACTCTTCTTTCAGACTACTATGTGAAGTTTTCTGGACCAATAAGGAGCTGCTGTGTATGACCAGATAGGGGTCATTAAACCCTATTAACAGCCCTGTATGCTTTCAAGGCACCCTCTCCACCAAAGCCTAAAGCTGTAGGATCCCCACCCTAGCTCAGCTCCAGGCCACTGGGGAGATCAGAAGACCTGGGTTTTAATCCCAACTACGCCACTCGTCTGCTGTGTGCCTTTGGGCAAACCGCTGAACTTCTCTGTGCCTCAGTTACCTCATCTGTAAAATGGGGATGAAAGCGGTGAGCCAACCTGACTCGCTGATTGTATTTACCCCCAGTGCTTAGAACCGTGCTCGGCACATGGTAAGCGTTTAGCAAATACCATCAGTTATTACACCGTCCCCTCCATTTATGAAAGGGAGAAAACCCGAAGCAACCTAAGTAACCCGCGGCCGCCGGCCGCCCAAGGGGTCTTGGGGGGAGCCGAGGCACGGGGAAGGGAGGGGGCGGGGGGCTGCGTTTCCCGGAAAACGGGGACTGGGAATCCTGGCTCCAAGGGCGAGCATGGAGAGTCGGTGCGGGAGGGAGGGAGGATGGGAAGGCAGGAAGGAAAAGTGGGGAGGGAGGGAGGGAAGGAAGGCAGGAAGGAAGGAAAAGAGGGAAGGAGGGAAGGAAGGCAGGAGGGGAAGGAAGGCAGGAAGGAAGGAAAAGAAGGAGAGAAGGAGGGAAGGAAGGAGGGAAGGAAGGCAGGAAGGAAGGAAAAGAGGGAAGGAGGGGGGAGGAGGGAGGGAAGGAAGGAAAAGAGGGAAGGAAGGAAAGAAGGAGGGAAAAGAGGAAGGGAGGGAGGGAAGGCAGGAAGGAAGGAAGGGAGGGAGGGAAGGCAGGAAGGAAGGAAAAGAGGGGGGGAAGGCAGGAAGGAAGGAAAAGAGAGAGGGAGGGAGGGAAGGAAGGAAGGAAAAGAGAAGGAAGGAAGGAAGGAAAGGAGGGAGGGAAGGCAGGAAGGAGTGAAAGGAGGGAGGGAGGGAAGTTAGGAAGAAAAAAAGACAGAGGGAGGGAGGGAAGGCAGGAAGGAAGGAAAAGAGGGAAGGAAGGAAGGAAGGAAGGAAAGGAGGAAGGGAAGGAAGGAAAGAAAGGAGGGAGGGAGAGAGGGAAGTTAGGAAGGAAAAAAGAGAGAGGGAGGGAGGGAGGAAGGGAAGGCAGGAAGGAAGGAAAAGAGATAGGGAGGGAGGGAAGGCAGGAAGGAAGGAAAAGAGGGAGGGAAGGCAGGCAGGAAGGAAAAGGGAGAGGAAGGGAGGGAAGGCAAGAAGGAAGGAAAAGAGGAAGGGAAAGCAGGCAGGAAGGAAAAGAGAGATGAAGGGACGGAAGGCAAGAAAGAAGGAAAAGGGAGAGGAGGGAGAAAAGGCAGGCAGGAAGGAAAAGAAAGAGAGGGAGGGAGGGAGGGAGGGCAGGAAGGAAAAGAAAGAGAGGGAGGGAGGGAGGGCAGGAAGGAAGGGAAAGAGAGAGGGAGGGAGGGAGGGAAGGCAGGAAGGAAGGGAAAGAGAGAGGAAGGGAAGACAGGAAGGAAGGAAAAGAGAGGAAGGAAAGGAAGGCAGGAAACGGGAGGGAGGGAAGGCAAGAAAAGCGGGAGGGAGGGAGGGGAGGAAGGGAAGGGAAGGGAGGAGGTGGAGGGAACGGTTCCCCAGAGCCGTAGGAATCTCCTATTCCCCTTCGCCGGCGCTCTCACCGGGGGCTTCTCCACGGGGCGGGAGTCCGGCATCAGCAGCTTCAGCTTCCTCGGTCGGACTGCGAAGGCCCCGGGCCCGGGCACGGACCCGGACACAGCCCCGGCCCCGGACACCCCGGCCCCGGCCCCGGCCCCGGCCCCCACGGCCCCATCCCCGGCCGGGGGGTGGCTCATCTTCCCGGGGGACGGGAGGACGGGGAGCACGGAGGCAGGGGGGGCCCCGCCAGCCGTCGCCGCGCCCCGACGGGAGACCCCGCCCGCCCTGGCGGACATGCGCCGTTGAAAGCCGCTCCCGCGCATGCTCGCTCCCCCCCCCCCCCCCTCCGGGGGGCTTTCTCCTCCCTCCCTCCCTCCCCCCTCCCACCGCTGGGCGGGGCCCAAAACGCGGAGTGGAGGAGCGGAATGGCGGAATGGCAACCGAGGGAGGCCCCGGCCCCGCCATGCCCTCCCTCCTTCCCCTTCATTCATTCATTCATTCATTCATTCATTCATTCATTCATGGAGAAGCGGCGTGGCTCGGTGGAAAGAGCCCGGGTTTGGGAGGCAGAGGTCATGGGTTCGAATCCAGGCTCCTCCGTTTGTTAGCTGTGCGACTATGGGCAAGGCGCCTAATTTCTCTGTGCCTCAGTTTCCTCATCTGTGCAATGGGGATTAAGATTGTGAGTCCCACGTGGGACAACCTGATCACCTTGGATCCCCCCACCGCTTAGAACAGCGCTTTGCACAGAGTAAGCGCTTAACAAATACCAACATTATTATTATTATTATTATTATTATTATTATCATTATTCTCTGTGCCTCAGTTTCCTCATCTGTAAAATGGGAACTAAGATTGTGAGTCCCACGTGGGACAACCTGATCACCTTGTATCCCCCCCAGCGCTTAGAACAGTGCTTAGCACATAGTAAGCGCTTAACAAATACCAACATTGTTATTATTATTATTCATTCCATCGTATTTATTGAGCGCCTACTGTGTGCGGAGCACTGGACTAAGCGCTTGGGAAGGACAAGCTGGCAACATGAGAGACGGTCCCTACGATACCCTCCCTCCTTCCCCTTCATTCATTCATTCATTCATTCATTCATTCATTCATGGAGAAGCGGCGTGGCTCAGTGGAAAGAGCCCGGGTTTGGGAGGCAGAGGTCATGGGTTCGAATCCAGGCTCCGCCGTTTGTTAGCTGTGCGACTATGGGCAAGGCGCCTAATTTCTCTGTGCCTCAGTTTCCTCATCTGTGCAATGGGGAT
Organism: Tachyglossus aculeatus; assembly: GCF_015852505.1. NCBI lineage: Eukaryota > Metazoa > Chordata > Mammalia > Monotremata > Tachyglossidae > Tachyglossus > Tachyglossus aculeatus. The sequence continues at coordinate 119,113,270 of NC_052066.1, read as the reverse complement.
TAAGATTGTGAGTCCCACGTGGGACAACCTGATCACCTTGGATCCCCCCCCAGCGCTTAGAACAGCGCTTTGCACATAGTAAGCGCTTAACAAATACCAATATTATTATTTATTATTATTATTATTATTATTATTATTATTATTCCCTGTGCCTCAGTTTCCTCATCTGCACGATGGGGATTAAGATTGTGAGTCCCACGTGGGACAACCTGATCACCTTGGATCCCCCCAGCGCTTAGAACAGTGCTTTGCACAGAGTAAGCGCTTAACAAATACCAACATTATTATTATTATTATTATTATTCTCTGTGCCTCAGTTTCCTCATCTGTAAAATGGGAACTGAGATTGTGAGTCCCACGTGGGACAACCTGATCACCTTGGATCCCCCCCAGCGCTTAGAACAGTGCTTTGCACAGAGTAAGCGCTTAACAAATGCCAACATTATTATTATTATTATTATTATTATTATTATTATTCATTCCATCGTATTTATTGAGCGCCTACTATGTGCGGAGCACTGGACTAAGCGCTTGGGAAGGACAAGTTGGCAACGTAAGAGAAACTGTCCCTACGATGCCCTCCCTCCTTCCCCTTCATTCATTCATTCATTCATTCATTCCTAGAGAAGCGGCGTGGCTCGGTGGAAAGAGCCCGGGCTTGGGCGGCAGAGGTCATGGGTTCGAATCCCGCCTCCGCCGTTTGTTAGCTGTGCGACTATGGGCAAGGCGCCTAACTTCTCTGTGCCTCAGTTCCCTCATCTGTACAATGGGGATGAAGATTGTGAGTCCCACGTGGGACAACCTGATCACCTTGGATCCCCCCACCGCTTAGAACAGTGCTTTGCACAGAGTAAGCGCTTAACAAATACCAACATTATTATTATTATTATTCTCTGTGCCTCAGTTTCCTCATCTGTAAAATGGGAACTAAGATTGTGAGTCCCACGTGGGACAACCTGATCACCTTGGATCCCCCCAGCGCTTAGAACAGTGCTTTGCACAGAGTAAGCGCTTAACAAATACCAACATTATTATTATTATTTTATTATTATTATTCTCTGTGCCTCAGTTTCCTCATCTGTAAAATGGGAACTAAGATTGTGAGTCCCACGTGGGACAACCTGATCACCTTGTATCCCCCCCAGCGCTTAGAACAGTGCTTTGCACATAGTAAGCGCTTAACAAATACCAACATTATTATTATTTTATTCTCTGTGCCTCAGTTTCCTCATCTGTAAAATGGGAACTAAGATTGTGAGTCCCACGTGGGACAATCTGATCACCTTGGATCCCCCCACCGCTTAGAACAGTGCTTAGCACCGAGTAAGTGCTTAACAAATACCAACATTATCATTATTATTATTCATTCCATCGTATTTACTGAGCGCCTACTATGTGTGGAGCACTGGACTAAGCGCTTGGGAAGGACAAACTGGCAACATGAGAGACGGTCCCTACGATGCCCTCCCTCCTTCCCCTTCATTCATTCATTCATTCATTCATTCATTCATTCATTCATAGAGAAGCGGCGTGGCTCAGTGGAAAGAGCCCGGGCTTGGGAGGCAGAGGTCATGGGTTCGAATCCCGGCTCCGCCGTTTGTTAGCTGTGCGACTATGGGCAAGGCGCCTAATTTCTCTGTGCCTCAGTTTCCTCATCTGCACGATGGGGATTAAGACTGTGAGCCCCACGTGGGACAACCTGATCACCTTGTATCCCCCCACCGCTTAGAACAGTGCTTTGCACATAGTAAGCGCTTAACAAATACCAACATTATTATTATTATTATTATTATTATTATTATTATTATTCTCTGTGCCTCAGTTTCCTCATCTGTAAAATGGGAACTAAGATTGTGAGTCCCCCGTGGGACAACCTGATCACCTTGGATACCCCCAGCGCTTAGAGCAGTGCTTTGCACATAGTAAGCGCTTAACAAATACCAACATTATTATTATTATTATTCATTCCGTCGTATTTATTGAGCGCCTACTGTGTGCGGAGCACTGGACTAAGCGCTTGGGAAGGACAAGTTGGCAACATAAGAGAGACGGTCCCTACGATGCCCTCCCTCCTTCCCCTTCACTCATTCATTCCATCGTATTTATTGAGCGCCTACTGTGTGCGCAGCACTGGACTAAGCGCTCGGAAGGACAAGTTGGCAACATAATCAATCAATCGTATTTATTAAGCGCTTACTGTGTGCAGAGCACTGTACTAAGCGCTTGGGAAGTACAAGTTGGCAACATATAGAGACGGTCCCTACCCAACAGTGGGCTCACAGTCTAAAAGGGGGAGACAGAGAACAAAACCAAACATACTAACAAAATAAAATAAATAGAATAGATATGTACAAGTAAAATAAATGAATAAATGGAGTAATAAATATGTACAGACATATATATATATATACAACATAATAGAGACGGTCCCTACGATGCCCTCCCTCTTTCCCCTTCATTCATTCATTCATTCATTCATTCCATCGTATTTATTGAGCGCCTACTGTGTGCAGAGCACTGGACTAAGCGCTTGGGAAGGACAAGTTGGCAACATAGAGAGACGGTCCCTACCCTTCTAGACTGTGAGCCAGTTGTTGGGTAGGGACCGTCTATGTTGCCAACTTGTAAGAATAATACTACTAATAATAATGATAGCATTTATTCATTCATTCAATCGTATTTATTGAGCACCTACTGTGTGCAGAGCACTGGACCAAGCGCTTGGGAAATACAAGTTGGCAGCATAAGAGAGACGGTCCCTACCCTTCTAGACTGTGAGCCCATTGTTGGGTAGGGACCACTTATGTTGCCAACTTGTAATAATACTATTATTAATAATAATGATAGCATTTATTTATTTATTCATTCATTCATTCAATCGTATTTATTGAGCGCTTACTGTGTGCAGGACACTGTACTAAGCGCTTGGGATGTACAAGTTGGCAACATATAGAGACAGTCCCTACCCAACAGTGGGTTCACAGTCTAAAAGGGGGAGACAGAGAACAAAACCAAACATGCTAACAAAATAAAATAAATAGAATAGATATGTACAAGTAAAATAAATAAATAAATGGAGTAATAAATACGTACAAACATATGTACATATATACAGGTGCTGTGAGGAAGGGAAGGAGGTAAGATGGGGGGATGGAGAGGGGGACGAGGGGGAGGGGTAGGAGGGGGCTCAGTCTGGGAGGTGAGGTAGGAGGGGGTGAGGGGATGGAGAGCCTTGAAGCTGAGGGTGAGGAGTTTCTGCCTGATGCGTAGGTTGATTGGTAGCCACTGGAGATTTTTGAGGAGGGGAGTAACATGCCCAGAGTGTTTCTGCACAAAGACGATCCAGGCTGCAGCGTGAAGTATAGATTGAAGTGGGGAGAGACAGGAGGATGGGAGATCGGAGAGGAGGCTGATGCAGTAATCCATATGGGATGGGATGAGAGCTTGAACGAGCAGGGTAGTGGTTTGGATGGAGAGGAAAGGGCGGATCTTGGCAATGTTGCTGAACTCAGACCGGCAGGTTTTGGTGACGGCTTGGATGTGAGGGGTGAACGAGAGAGTGGAGTCGAGGATGACACCAAGGTTGCGGGCTTGTGAGACGGGAAGGATGGTAGTGCCGTCAACAGTGATGGGAAAGTCAGGGAGAGGGCAGGGTTTGGGAGGGAAGACAAGGAGCTCAGTCATCATCATCATCAATCGTATTTATTGAGCGCTTACTGTGTGCAGAGCACTGTACTAAGCGCTTGGGAAGTACAAGTTGGTAACATATAGAGACAGTCCCTACCCAGCAGTGGGCTCACAGTCTAAAAGTCTTGGACATGTTGAGTTTTAGGTGGCAGGCAGACATCCAGATGGAGATGTCCTGAAGGCAGGAGGAGATGCGAGCCTGGAGGGAGGGAGAGAGAGCAGGGGCAGAGATGTAGATTTGGGTGTCATCAGCGTAGAGATGATAGTTGAAGCCGTGGGAGCGAATGAGGTCACCAAGGGAGTGAGTGTAGATCAAGAACAGAAGGGGACCGAGAACTGAACCTTGAGGAACCTCTACAGTAAGGGGATGGGAGGGGGAGGAGGAGCCTGCAAAAGAGACTGAGAATGGACGACCGGAGAGATAAGGGGAGAACCAGGAGAGGACGCAGTCTGTGAAGCCAAGGTCGGATGGCGTGTTGAGGAGAAGGAGGTGGTCCACAGTGTCAAAGGCAGCTGAGAGTTCGAGGAGGATTAGGACAGAGTATGAGCCGTTGGATTTGGCAAGCAGGAGGTCATTGGTGACCTTTGAGAGGGCAGTTTCCGTGGAATGTAGGGGACAGAAGCCAGACTGGAGGGGGTCGAGGAGAGAGTTGGTGTTGAGGAATTCAAGGCAGCGCGTGTAGACAACTCATTCAAGGAGTTTGGAAAGGAATGGTAGGAGGGAGATGGGGCGATAACTAGAAGGTGAGGTGGGGTCAAGAGAGGGTTTTTTTAGGATGGGAGAGACATGGGCATGTTTGAAGGCAGAGGGGAAGGAACCAGTGGAGAGTGAGCGGTTGAAGATGGAAGTTAAGGAGGGGAGAAGGGACAGAGCGAGAGATTTCATCAATCAATCAATCAATCAATCAATCATATTTATTGAGTGCTTACTGTGTGCAGAGCACTGTACTAAGCGCTTGGGAAGTACAAGTTGGCAACATATAGAGACGGTCCCTACCCAACAGTAGGTTCACAGTCTAAAAGGGGGAGACAGAGAACAAAACCAAACATACTAACAAAATAAAATAAATAGAATAGATATGTACAAGTCAAATAAATAAATAAATAGAGTGATAAATATGTACAAACATATATACATATATACAGGTGGTATGGGGAAGGGAAGGAGGTAAGATGGGGGGATGGAGAGGGGGACGAGGGGGAGAGGAAGGAAGGGGCTCAGTCTGGGAAGGCCTCCTGGAGGAGGTGAGCTCTCAGTAGGGCCTTGAAGGGAGGAAGAGAGCTAGCTTGGCGGATGGGCAGAGGGAGGGCATTCCAGGCCCGGGGGATGGCGTGGGTCGGGGGTCGATGGCGGGACAGGCGAGAACGAGGTACGGTGAGGAGATTAGTGGTGGAGGAGCGGAGGGTGCGGGCTGGGCAGTAGAAGGAGAGAAGGGAGGTGAGGTAGGAGGGGACGAGGTGATGGACAGCCTTGAAGCCCAGGCTGAGGAGTTTCTGCCTGATGCGCAGATTGATTGGTAGCCACTGGAGATTTTTGAGGAGGGGAGTAACATGCCCAGAGCGTTTCTGGACAAAGACAATCTGGGAGGCAGCATGAAGTATGGATTGAAGTGAGGAGAGACACGAGGATGGGAGATCGGAGAGAAGGCTGATGCAGTAGTCCAGACGAGATAGGATGAGAGCTTGAACGAGCAGGGTAGCGGTATGGATGGAGAGGAAAGGGTGGATCTTGGCAATGTTGCGGAGCTGAAACCTGCAGGTTTTGGTGACGGCTTGGATGTGAGGGGTGAATGAGAGAGCGGAGTCGAGGATGACACCAAGGTTGCGGGCTTGTGAGACGGGAAGGATGGTAGTGCCGTAGTTAGTAGGTAGTTAGGGTAGTTAGCGATTAATGTGCTATGGCAATAATAAAATTGGCAGATAATGATGTCACAGAGAGCAGATACAAACTATTATGTGCTGGAGTAGGGTGGACCTGAGGCTCTCCTCCTATATCCCTGACTGCTCCTTCTCAGTTTCTTTCACTGGCCCCTCCTCAGCCTTTCACCTTCTAATTGTGGAGGTATCCCAAAACTCAGTCCCCTTATATTCTCTATCTACACCTACTCTCTTGAAGAACTCATCCAGTGGTGTAGTGGATAGCGCACAAGTCGGAGAGTCAGAAGGTCATGGGTTCTAATCCCAGCTCCACCATGTGTCTGGTGTGTGGCCTTGGGCAAGTCACTTTACTTTTCTGTGCTTCAGTTACCTCATCTGTAAAATGAGGATTAAGACTGTGAGCCCCATGTGGGGCAAGGGCTGTGTCCATCCCAGTTTGTTTGTATCCACGCCAGCACTTTGCCTGGCACATACAAATACCACAAGTATTATTATTATTATTATTCACTCCCAAGGCTTCAACTACCATTTCTACATGGATGATTCTCAGAGCTACCTTTCTAGCCCTACCTCTATCTCTGCATTCTCACATTTCCTCCTGCCTTCAGGATATCTCTTCTTTGCTATCCTGCCAGCACCTCAAACTTCACATGTCTGAAACAGAAGTCCTCATTTTGCCACTCAAACCCCACCCTCTCCCTGACTTTCCTATTACCCTAGACAACACCACTATCCTCCCTGACTCACAAGCCTATAAACTTGGCATTATCCTCAACTCAGCTCTCTAATTCAACCCAAATATTACATTTGTCACTAAATCCTGTCCATTCTACTTTCACAACATTGCTAAAATCCACCCTTTGCTCTCCATCCAAACTGTTACTATGCTGATCTAAGCCCTTGCCCTATCCCATGTTTACTGCATCAGCCTCCTGGCTGACCTCCCTGCACCCTATCTCAACCCTCTTTAGCTCATACTCCACTTTGCTGCCTAAATCATTTTCCTGAAAAACACTGAGGTAATAGCTCCCCACTCCTCACAAACCTCCAATGGATGTCTATCCACCTCCCCATCAAACAGAAACTCTTTACCATCAGATCTAAAGCTCTCAATCCTCTCCTCCCTACTCTCCTTCCTACTTAACCTTCCTAATCTCCTACTACAACCCAACCTACACAGTCACTCCTCTAAAACCAACCTACTCTCTCTACCTGGATCTCATCTATCCTGCCACCAACCTCTTCCCTCAGGCCTGGAACTCCCTCCTCCTTCATATCCGACAGTCCACCTCTCTCCCCACCTTCAAAACCCTCCTAAAATCACATGTCCTCCAAGAGGCCTTCCTTGATTAAGCCATTTCTTCTACTTGCTCTCCCCTCTGTGTCAGCTATGCACTTGGCTATGCAAACCCTTAAGCACTTTGATATTCACCACAGCACCTGGGTAAATATCCTTATACTTTACTATTCCCCTTATCGATAATTTATTTTAATGTCTGTCTTCCCTTCTAGACTGGGAAGAGGCATGGCATAGTGGATACAGCATGGGACTGGTAGTAGGAAGGTCATGGGTTCTAATCCCAGGTCTGCCACTTGTCTGGTCTGTGGCCTTAGGCAAGTCACTTTACTTCTCTGTACCTCTATTACCTCATCTGTAAAATGGGGATTAAGGCTGTGAGCCCCATTAGGGACAGGGACTGTGTCCAACCTGAATTGCTTGTGCCCACCCCAACTCTTTGATTAGCATCTGGCACATAGTAAGAGCATAACAAAAACCATTATTAGTAGCTCCTTATGGGCAGGGATCATATCTTCCCACCCTATTATACGGTGCTTTCTGCAGTGCTTAGTACAGTGCTCTGCACTGCTCTGCACACAGTAAGTGCTCAATAAATACCACTGACTGATCGATTGATTTAATCCTGAAACAAGCTACTTCAGGTTTCAGAGCTTCCTAGGAAACTTTTCAGAAAGGTATTTTAGATGTAGTCCTGTCCCCCAAAACTGGGTTTAGTGACCTTTAGATTACTCATTTAGCTCCACCACTCTACGAAATTCATCATCACAAGGCAACAGTTCTCACGAAAAGCCAGGATACGTGTATCGCAAGATTGTGTCGACAAAATGAAGAAACAACTTTTTTCCAAGCTAAGTGACCTCTAAAAAGTGACCCCCCGCCCCCCGGCACATCCACCCTATTTCTCCAAGCTTCATAAAGGGTGGTTGGGGAGTTAAACTTATGTTACCAAAAGAGAGGGTTAGAATTTGAAGAGCGGCACGGGTGAGTTTTGATGGGCGCCTCTCCAAGAGCCTTATTTTCTCAGTGGAGCTCCAGGACTCACGTCCTGGCAAGGGGGTGGACCTCCAGAGGGAGAGGATGACCCATATCTATTTGGAGGAAACTGAAACCCTTTCTAGTCACTGGAACAGCCTGCATAGAAGAAGTGGGGAGCTTTATAAACATCCTTAGTGGTTGGAGAAATTGCAACAGATTAAGTATCTCACTATCTCACTAAGTGAGACTGGAAATAAGGGCCTGTCTGAAACATACAAAGGATTTCAGGATCTTAGCTGTCCAGGTTGTAAGAGACTCGTGGATATCTTGATACTTGTGGATAGACTGAAAGCACGTTGTGGGCAGGGAAGGTGTCCACTACTCAACAAAGCACTTACTACAGTGCTCTGCACAGAGTAAGTGCTTATTCATTCAATTGTATTTATTGAGTGCTTACTGTGTGCAGAGCGCTTAGTTACCTCATCTGAAAAATGAGGATTAAGACTGTGAGCCCCAGGTGGAACAACCTGATTACCTTCATTCATTCAGTCGTATTTATTGAGCGCTTACTGTGTGCAGAGCACTGTACTAAGCGCTTGGGAAGTACAAGTTGGCAACATATAGAGACGGTCCCTACCCAACAGTGGGCTCACAGTCTAGAAGGGGGAGACAGACGACAAAACTAAACATGTGGACAGGTGTCAAGTCGTCAGAACACATCATTATCAAAATAAATAGAATAGTAAATATGTACAAGTAAAAGAAATGGAGTAATAATAGACCTTGTGTCTACCCCTGAGCTCAGAACAGTGCTTGGCACAACCTGATTACCTTGTGTTTACCTCTGCGCTTAGAACAGTGCTTGGCACATAGTAAGTGCTTAACGAGTACCATAATTATTATTAACTACCACTGCTTGATTGATTATGGGCCTTTCCCTGTCCATCCATAGTCTTGGGGCCCTAAGAGACTGGGGGAGAAGATGGTGGCATCGGAGCAGAATGGTAATGGACTGCAGCGGCTGCTAAGAACGATTCTAGAGAAGCTTGAAGCAGGGAGAGTATTACCCATATAATAATATTATTATTACTCTATTTATTTATTTATTTATTTATTTATTTATATTACTCTATTTATTAATCTATTACTCTATTTATTTATTTATTTTACATTATTACTCTTTATTTATTTTACTTGTACATATGTATTCCCTTCTAGACTGTGAGCCCACTGTTGGGTAGGGACTGTCTCTATGTGTTGCCGACTTGTACTTCCCAAGCGCTTAGTACAGTGCTCTGCACACAGTAAGCGCTCAATAAATACGATTGATTGATTGAGAGGAACAAGTTCTGGGCCTGGCTTTGCCAATGTTTCCTCAGCCCCCACCCATCCCTGCCTGGATGGCGCCCAAATGAACAGTTCAGGAAACCAGAGGAGCAAAGAGCCCGTGTTGAGCAGGGATTGTCTCTATTTGTTGCTGAATTGTACTTTCCAAGCGCTTAGTACAATGCTCTGCACCCAGTAGGCAATCAAGAAATATGATTTAATGAATGAATGAAACACCGTCGCTCCTGTTGGGGGCCTGTTTCTGCAGCCACCCATTAGGTTTGGATACTTTTGGATCGCCTCCCCCTCATTATTATGGTATTCAAATATTCGGGGAAGTCATGTCGATGCAGGATTCTCCAGGGCAGTTCGGCTCTTCAAACCTTCCGGGAAAGAAGTTCAAAATCTGGGGAAAGGGGAGGGAGGGGAAAGAAAAACCCCATCGTGTTTGGGGAGAGGGATTGGAAAAGGAAAAGAGCAGCGCACCAATTCACCTCCTCCAGGAGGCCTTCCCAGACTGAGCCCCTTCTTTCCTCTCCCCCTCGTCCCCCTCTCCATCCCCCATCTTACCTCCTTCCCTTCCCCACAGCACCTGTATATATGTATATATGTTTGTACATATTTATTACTCTATTTATTTATTTAATAAATAAATTATTAAATGAGAGATAATGTTTCCAGGAGGAGGTGGTGTAAAGCGTTGAAGGCAGTAGAAAATTTGGTGAGGATTAGGATGGAATAGAGGCCTTTGGATTTGGCAAGAAGGAGGTCTTTGATGACAGAAGGCCATTTCTGTGGAGTGAAGTGGGTGGAAGCCAGTTTGCAGGTGATTGAGGAGAGAGTTGGTGGAGTGGAAGTGGAGGTAATGAGTGTAGACAAGTCTCTCAAGGAGTCTGGAGAGGAATGGTAGGAGGGAGATGGGGCTATAACTGGAGGATACCAAAGGGTCAAGGGAGGGTTTTTCTTTCAAGATCGAAAGACTTTGACACGTTTAAAAGTAGTGGAGAAGGAGCCATTGGAAAGTGAGCAACTGAAGATGGTGATGAGAGAGGGAAGAAGAGAGGGGGCAAGCGTTTTGATAAAGTGTGAAGGGATGGGATCGGAGACACAAGTGGAGAGGGTAGAATTTGAGATGAGTTGGGAGATCTCCTCTTGAGATACTACTGGGAAAGTTGAAGCAGGGTAGGAGTAGGAAAAGGATTGAAGAGGAGCAGAGGATATTTTAGGGAGACCATGCCTAATGTTTTCAATTTTATCAACAAAGTACCTGGTAAGATCATTAAACATCTCCCCGCGTCTGCTTTTGTGGTGAAATGGAAAAATACAGCATCTTGAAATAGCTTGTGGAATGATGTTTTATGCCTTAAGAAACCACTGTAATAGAAATCAAAGTATTTGTTAATCATTTACCCTATGCAGAGCATTGTACTAAACACTTGGAAGAGTACAATAGAATTAACAGACTTGATCTCTGTCCTTAGGGAACTTACAACATAGAAGTGTAGAAACAGACCCTAAGAAAATTGCAGGTAGAAGAAAGCAGTGGAGTGCAAAGCTATGTACCTAAGTGCAGCAGGCGTGTCAGGTGAAGTGCTTAGATGTTGTAAAGCTAGGGAGATGAGAGCTTAACCAGGAAAGGCCTCCTGGAACAGATGTGATTTAAAGAAGGGCCCTAAAGATTGGAAAAGCAGTGGTCCTCCAGGAGGCCTTCCCAGACTGAGCCCCCTCTGTCCTCCCCCTCCTCCCCCACTCCATACCCCCCGCCTTACCTCCTTCCCTTCCCCACAGCACCTGTATATATGTATATATGTTTGTACATATTTATTACTCTATTTATTTATTTATTTTACTTGTACATATCTATTCTATTTATTTTATTTTGTTAATATGTTTTGTTTTGTTCTCTGTCTGCTCCTTTTAGACTGTGAGCCCGCTGTTGGGTAGGGACCGTCTCTATATGTTGCCAACTTGTACTTCCCAAGTGCTTAGTACAGTGCTCTGCACACAGTAAGCGCTCAATAAATACGATTGATTGATTGATTGATTGATTGAGGGAGTTTCAGGGAGAAGTAAAAAGGATGAGCAAGTGGTCCTTGGCCCGAGCGGATAACTAGGTAGTCAGTCGATCTTATTTATTGAATGTTTTCTGTGTGCTGAGCACTGTAATAAGCACTTGGGAGAGTACAATATAACAGTATATCAGACACATTGAGTTTACAGTCCCGAGGGGTAGGTACAATTCAATCGGACTGGAGAGAATCTCTGTCCCACCCGGGTTTCATGATGTTAGGGGAAGAGAGAACAGGTATTTAATTCCTATTTTACCAATAAAGAAACTGAGGCAGAGAGGAGATAAAAGACTTGATCAAGTTCCCACAGCAGGCCAGGGTGAGAGCCAGGATTAGAACCCTCGCCTTCTGAGTCCCATTCCTGTGCTCTTTCCACCAGGCAACACTGCTTCTCATTCTTTAATCTCAACTGTGTATTATTTCACCCAGGACCTTCCTCTGCAGCCATTAGGTGTTTAATAAGTGTTATTAACACTGTTAGTATAACTCTCCACGTATACATTTTCAACTATGCCTTGATCAGTCTGATTTGGAAAAAGATATGACTACAACTCCTAGACTCCAAGCACAAAGTCTTTGATGACTCACCAGTCTACTCGACAAGTTCAGTCTTTTCTCGAACAATTCAAAATACCTGGCCAGTCCAACTTTGCCTATTTTTATTACTGGCATTAACCATTGGGAAAATCATTTTCTTCATCCAAATGAAGGCTATTTCTAAGCTCTCAGCCCAGCATCTGTATTTTCTTGCAACTTTTGGACCCCACTCTCCAGCTCCAGCATAGCTTAATTCTTTGACTCTTCTGAGGCGTTCTTGAGACTCCATTGTATCTCTCTCCCAAATGCCTGGCTCTTGGCTCTCTTTTCTAAGTACTCCTTCTTCAAGCATTTCCATATCTCCCGATCCATTGTCGTTGCAAAAAAACTTGAGGACATTGTGCTCTTTGTGACATGGCTTGTGCAGGTTGATTAATACGTTGCATTCTTCAATGTGCAGGTATGGAGACAAATCTGGGTGCATTGAGAGGACTGAAGCATGTGGGCTGTGGTGCCGTGGGAGAGGAGTGAAGATAAGTAGTGGGGAGATTGTTGACTTGACTTGAAATGCTCAAGTGAGGAATGGACAACCTTTGGAAGATGGCCTAGTGGTAAGAGCATGGGCCTGAGAGTCAAAAGGACCTGGGTTCTAATCCAGACTCCACCACTTTTCTCCTGTGTGACCTTGGGCAAGTCATTTAACTTCTCTGTGAAATGGGCATTTAGACTCTGAGCCCCATGAGGGACATGGACTGTGTCCAACCTGATTAGTTTGTACAGTGCTTGGTATATAATAAGTGTTTAAGTACCATAAAAAAGTGTTTTGAAAATGAGGAGACTTGCATAGAATAATGTTTTAGAAAAATGATCCAGGCATCTAAGTGATATATGAACTGGAGAGAGGAGGGAATGGAGGCAGGAAGGTCTGCCAGGGGGCTGATAAAGAAAAGTTGGGATATGATAAGTGTCTGGACCAGTTTTGAGGCATTTTGGATGGAGGGATGGATTTATTTTTTATGGTATTTGTTAAGTGCTTATTATTTGTCAATCACTGTTCTAAGTGCTAGGATAAATACAAGTTAATCAGGTTGGACGCAGTCCCTGTCCCAAATGGAGCTCAAAGTCTAAGTAGAAGGGAAAAGAGTTATTTAATCCCCATTTTACAGTTGAGGAAGCAGAAGCACAGAGAAGTTAAGTGATTTGCCCAAGATCACACAGCAATCAATTTGCAGGGCTGATATTAGAATCCAGCCCTGGGCTCTTTCCACTAGGGCCATGCTGGACTCTGGAGATGTGGAGGAAAAACCAACACGATTTGATGGCAGACTGAATTGCTAGAAGCAGTGTGGCCTAGTGGATAAAGCGTGGTCCTGGGAGTCAGAAGTACCTGAGTTCTAATCCCAGATCCGCCATTCCTCAGTTACCTCATCTGTAAAATGGGGAGTAAGACTGTGACCCCCTTTGGGAGAGGGATTGTGTCCAACCTGATTAACTTGTTTCTATCCCAGTGCTTAGTACAGTGCCTGATACTTAGTAAACACTTAACAGATACCATAAAAAAGAATATGAGGATTAAAGGAGAGAGAGTAGTTAAGGATAATGCCCAAGCCTATGGGCATTATCAATCAATGGTATTTATTGAGCGCTTACTATTCATTCAATCATATTTATTGAGCATTTACTGTGTGCAGAGCACTGTACTTAGCGCTTAGGAGAGTGCAATACAATAATTAACAAACACATTTCCTGCCCACAGCAAGCCATACAAAGTACTGTACTAAGCACTTGGGAGAGTACAATTCAACAGAATTAGCAGACATGTTCCCTGCGCATAATGAGCTTATCTGGTTTTGGTGTCTACTGTGATGGGAAAGTATAAGTGGAGAGGAGAATTTAGAAACAAAGATGAGTTTAGTTTTAACATGTTGAGTTTGAGGTGGCAACCAGGTCATCTGAATACAGATATCCCGGAGGCTGGAGGAGATGAGAGATTGTCGATGAGAAAGGTCGCGGCTAGTGAGGTCGATTTGGGAGTCATCTACTTAGATGGGTTACTAATATGGTGGAAAGAGAGTGCTAGTCAACATCTGCCCATTCTGATCTGCCCATCTTGGTCCTGAGACTTCCACTCTGAGAACCCATATGGAGGAATTTATTATAATCTAGTGGCTGGCACAGTGAAACTCTCTTTCATCATCATCATCATAAATCGTATTTATTGAGCGCTTACTATGTGCAGAGCACTGTACTAAGCGCTTGGGAAGTACAAATTGGCAACATATAGAGACAGTCCCTACCCAACAGTAGGCACACAGTCTAAAAGGGGGAGACAGAGAACAAAACCAAACTTACTAACAAAATAAAATAAATAGAATAGATATGTACAAGTAAAATAAATAAATAAATAAATAGAGTAATAAATATGTACAAACATATATACATATATACAGGTGCTGTGGGGAAGGGAAGGAGGTAAGATAGGGGGGAATGGAGACTGATCATGTTTCCAGAGTGGAACTCAGTGCAACTCCCCCCCATTACTGTGTAAGCTCCTTTTGGGTAGGGAACATGTTTTTTCCTGTTTTTTTTTGCCTTCTCAAGAGCTTAGTGGAAAGAGCATGGGCCTGGGAATCAGAAGGTCATGAGTTCTAATCCCGGCTCCACCACTTGTCTGCTGTGTGACCTTGGGCAAGTCACTTCACCTCTCTGGGCCTCAGTTCCCTCATCTGTAAAACGGGGATTGAGACTGAGCCCCACGTGGGACAGGGGCTGTGTCCAACCCGATTTGCTTGTACCCACCCCAGCACTTAGTACAGTCCCTTGCACATAGTAAGCGCTTAACAAATGCCATAATTATTACTATTATTTTATCCAGAGTGTGATCAATAAAATCTATTTCTAGTTTTACTAGAAAGCAGGGAGAGGTGCCATACATTACAGAATGCTTTTGCAGTCTCTGAACCCAGGCCTCCAGATTTCCAGAGTAGTGTTCTATCCACTGAACCAATAACACAAATGGTGGTATTTGTTAAGTCTTATTATATGCCAAGCATAGCACTAAACACTGGGGTAGATGCAATATAAGCAGATTTGACACAGTTCCAGTTACACATAGGGCATATACTCTAAGGTTGAGACAGAACAGCTATCCCCATTTTTACAGATGAGGAAACTGAGGCACAGAGACATTAACAGACTTTCCCAAGGTCACACAATGGTCAAGTGACAGAACTCGGATTAGAAGGCAGGTCCTTCTGTCTCCCAGGCCTGTGTTCTATCCACTAGGCCACTCTGCTTCTCTTCCGCTTCTTTTATATTCTATTTTTGTCCTTCGCATTTGAAGAAGAAGCACTTATGGTGAAGTTCTTCCTTAGCTAAAAAACTTTGGCTATATGATCTTCAGATATGTAGGCGTTTGTTTTAATGTCTTAAATATGGAAAACTTTGAGCAGCTTCAGAGGAGAGCATCTTAGATGATGAAGGAATTGGAAAGGAAGACTTGTGAGACACAATTATAGAGGCTGAGATCATTTAGTTTGGAGAGAGAAGATTGATAGGGTATAATGGCTTTAAATTATTTGAAATCCACATTCTATATTACACTTTTTATGATATTTGTTAAGTACTTACTATGTGCCAGGCACTGTACTAAGTGCTGGGGTAGATATAAGCTAATCAGGGTGGACACAATCCATGTCCCATATGGGGCTCACAATGTTAATCTCCATTTTACTGATGAGGTAACTGAGGCATAGAGAAGTTAAGTGACTTGCCCAAAGTCACACAGCAGGCAGGTGGCAGAGCTGGGATTAGAACTCAGGTCCTTCTGGCTCCCAGGCTTGTGCTTTACTCACTGTGCAGAGCAGACTTCGCTGCTTCTCAAATATGTACACTATACTAGAGAGCTACTGTTTTCTATTTCCCTATAAGACAAAGCAAGAGTAGTAATAGTAATTATAGTTAGGTGATATGAAAGAGTATATAGATGAGTATTAGATAAGGACCCTGCCCCTTGAGGGGCTCACAGTCTGTGAGGAATTGGATTTCAAGTGTATCAGGAGATTGGGAATCAGAAGGACTTAGGTTCGTACCTCGGCTCTGCCACTTGTCTGCTGTGTGATCTCGGGCAACTCACTAAACTCCTCTGTATCTCCGTTACCTCATCTGTAAAATGGGGATTAAGACTATGAGTCCTATGAGGGACCGGGACTGTGTCCAACCTGATTGCTTGGATCCACCCCAGCGCTTAGTTCAATGCCTGGCACATAGTTAAGTGCTTAACAAATATGATAATTATTATTACAGTTGATACTCCGTAATTTTGTTGTGTTCAAGAAACAATGGGGAACCATTGGAATTTTTTGGGGAAGGGAGAATTATAGGCTTTGAGGCTAGAAGGAATAGTAACCCAGCTGAAAGATAATGAGAACTTGAGCCATGATGGTCACTCAAAAAGTAGAGAAGTCTATGAAATACAGTGGAAAAGTCAGCAGATATAAAGACTGATGGATTGTGGGAGATGAATGAAAGAAATATCCCAGATAACACCAAGGTATCACATTTGTGGGACAACATCATGGGACAACACATATGCATCGGACCACATTCCTTTGAACCTTATAAAAACTCTCACCCCTTCCCTCCCCTCCTTAACTACCATCTTCAACTGATCACTCTCCAATGGCTCCTTCCTCACTGCCTTCAAACATTCCCATGTCTCTCCAATCTTAAAAAAACCCTCCCTTGACACCACAGCATCCTCCAGTTATCTCCCCATCTACCTTCTACCTTTCCTCTCCAAACTCGAGTAAGACGTCTACACTCTCTGCCTCAAATTCCCCTCCTCCAACTCTCTCTTAGAACCTGTCCAATCTGGCTTCTGTCCCCTTCACTCCACTGAAACTGACCTCTCAAATGTCACTAAAGATCTCCTTCTTGCCAAATCCAATGGCTACTACTCCATTCATTCAATCGTATTTATTGAGCGCTTACTGTGTGCAGAGCACTGCCTTTGACATTGTGGACCATCCCCTTCTCCTGGACACGTTCTCCAACCTTGGCTTCACTGACTTCATCCTCTCCTGGTTCTCCTCTTATCCCTCTGGCCATTCATTCTCAGTCTCTTTAGTGGGCTCCTCCACCCCCTTCCATCCCCTAACTGTGGGGATCCCTCAAGGTTCAGTTCTTGGTCCCTTTCTATTCTCCATGGGGTCCCTCAAGGTTCAGTTCGTGGTCCCCTTCTATTCTCCATCTACGCTCACTCCCTTGGAGAACTCATTCGCTCCCATGGCTTCAACTACCATCTCTATGCAGATAATGCCCAAATCTACAACTCCTTCCCTGTTCTCTCTCCCTCCCTCCAGGCTCTCATCTCCTCCTGCCTTCAGGACATCTCTACTTGGATGTCTTCCCGCCTCCTCAAACTCAACATGTCCAAAACAGAGCTCCTTATCTTCCCTCCCAAACCCTGCCCTCTCCAGAACTTTCCTGTCACTATAGACTGCACATCCATCCTTCGCGTCTCACAAGCCTGTAACGTTGGTGTCATCCTTGACTCCGCTCTCTCATTCAACCCACATTTCCAATCCATCACCAAATCCTGTTGGTCTCACCTTCAAAACAGCACCAAGATCTACCCTTTTCTTTCCATCCAAATTGCTACCACGTTAGTACAATCGCTCATCCTATCCCACCTAGATTACTGCATCAGCCTCCTTTTTGATCTCCAAACCTCCTGCCTCTCCCTAATCAAGTCCATATTTCACTCTGCTGCCCAGATTATCTTTTTATAGAAACGTTCAGGGCTTGTTACCCCCGTCCTCAAAAATCTCCAGTGGTTGCCTATCCACCTCCATATCAAACAAAAACTCCTCACTATTGGCTTCAAAACACTCAAATCACCTTGCCCCCTCCTACCTTACCTCCCTTCTCTCCTTCTACATCCCAGCTCCCCAACTCTGCTCATCTGGTGCTAACCTTCTCACTGTGCCTCAATCTCGCCTGTCTCACCACTGACCCCAACCCACATCCTACCTCTGGCCTAGTAATGATGGCATTTATTAAGTGCTTACTATGTGCAAAGCACTGTTCTAAGCACTGGGGACATTACAAGGTAATCAGGTTGTCCCACGTGGGGCTCACAGTCTTCATCCCCATTTTACAGATGAGGTAACTGAGGCACAGAGAATTTAAGTGACTTGCCCAACGTCACACAGCTGACAATTGGCAGAGCTGGAATTTGAACCCACGACCTCTGACTCCAAAGCCCATTCTCTTTCCACTGAGCCATGCTGCTTCTCTAGTACACCCTCCCTCCTCTAATCCACCAGAAAATCACTCTTCCCTCCTTCAAAGCCCTACTGAATGCTCACCTCCTCCAAGAGGCCTTCCAGACTAAGCCCCATTTTTCCTCATCTCCCACTCCCTTCTGAGTCACCCTGACTCGCTCCCTTTGCTCTTCCCCTCCCTCCCTACAGCACTTATGTATATATCTTTAATTTTATAATTTTATTCCTTTATAATGATGCCTGTTTTCTTTTATTGATGTCTGTCTCCCTACCTCTAGACTGTGAGCCCGTTGTGGGCAGGGATTGTCTCTCTTTATTGCTGTATTGTACTTTCCAAGCACTTAGTACAGTACTCTGTACACAGTAAGCACTCAGTAAATATGATTAAATGAATGAATGAATGCAAGTGTGTCTGAAAGCTGGATGGTTGTTTTTTGATCAATTATTCTTTTTCCTCACCGCTGGTAACAGAATATCTTGCATGCATCAAATGGTCTTTTTTAAGTTGTCATTACGACCTTCCACTACTGCTTTTATGATGCTCGAACAAAATATTTCCATGCTCAATTTCATCTTACCGATTCTCAAATATTGTAATCAATCAAAATTCGTATTACAGGATCAGCATTGAAATTTGATTCTAAACTGGTCTTAAGCTTAAAGAACTTTTCTTTTAAATGATATTTTTATCCTACTTCATTTTGGTTAAGGTTTCACTCATCGACTTGAACTATGACTTGAGTTAATCTTGTATTAAAGGAGGAAATATAGCATTTTCGCCTGTGATGAGACCTGTTTCTTGGTATCAATCAATCAATCAATCAATCGTATTTATTGAGTGCTTACTATGTGCAGAGCACTGTACTAAGCGCTTGGGAAGTACAAATTGGCAACATATAGAGACAGTCCCTACCCAACAGTGGGCTCACAGTCTAAAAGGGGGAGACAGAGAACAAAACCAAACATACTAACAAAATAAAATAAATATTTTATAAATATAAAAATAATAAATATAAATATAACTAATACAAATAGAAATACAATATAATAACAATAATAAATATAATTGATATAATTAATATAATTAATATAATATAATATAATATAATTATAAATAATACAGTTTATATAACTATAAATATAATAAAATAAATAAAATAAATATGGTATGAAAATAATTCAAAATAAAACTCATTCCTGTATTCTCCATTAGATGGCAGTCATTCTATTTAATGGAAGTACTTTTGCCTACTGTTTTTAAGGTTTGGTCGATTTCCCCAGCGATTACAGTGTATATGGTGCAATAGTTACCAGTAAACGGGCAATTATCAGAAAATTGCTGCTAAATTGACCATCAGTGTCCAGCTTAATTTTGGATCACCTCAGCACTTTCAAACATTTTGATTTACATACGCTTTATTTTATCACTTCTCTTTTCTGTTTGTTCAGTGTTATCTCTTTCCTAATTAGAAGGTAAACTCATTATGGGCAGGGATCATGCCTCTTTATGTCTATTGTTCTCTCCCAAGCTCTTTGTACAGTGTTCTGCGCACAGTAGGTGTTCAATATATATTTTTGATCAAGTTTTTCAGCAAAGCAAACATAGCATGCCCAGGAACACTGCAGTACAATTCATTGAAATTCATTTTCCAGGAATTTTGAAAAAGATGACAATTTAAAAAAAAAACATCTGGGCTGGTCTAACTTCTAAGGTTTGCCCTCTGCAGTTGCTAACTGCAACTATTCAGGCTGACCTTTCTTCTCAATTGTGTCTAGCCAGAGACTAGGTGTAGCTCTGAAGATGTATTCCCACAGGATATTTCTGTGTAATTTTTCTACTCCTACCTCTACTAGCAAGCATCCCATTCCCATTACCTAGAGTAGAGCCACAGAACCCTGAGGAAAATGGGGATTCAGAGTCACAGCCCTAAAATTCCAGTCTTTATCTTCTGTTTTTCATTCCCTCTCACTATCCTCTAATCTTAAAGTCCTATGGGCTCACCTCTGAGTAGGGAGGTGAGGGTCAGGAATTTGTGGACATTTGTGGATCGGATTCTCATGGCCATGGTAGTTAGCTCAGTTGCTATGCCCAGCAGACCAGTGCAGGAAACTCATCCAAGGTTTATTAAGATAATTTCTGGAAATGGACCAGGACCTGTGCGGTTCAGTTTCAGTTTTCTAGCTTGGCATTTGTTCCAACAAGGAATAATTCAAACCGGTTGGATTCAGGGCAAGTTAGGAAAATTAGTTCCTGACATTCAGTTTCAAGTTTTCATTCAAATTCAAATAAAAGGTGAAGTGTCAGTGGTGGCAGTACTGGGCAGCAGTGGCTGTGGCAACCACTGCTGAAAGGAAGAGCATGACAGGGGGAGGCTTTGCCCTTTTACCTTGCCACTGTGATGGTGGCTGAGAGGTTCTCTTGTTCATTTATTCATTCATTCATTCATTCAGTCAGTCAGTCAGTCAGTCAGTCATTCAGTCAATCATAGTTATTGAGAG
Source organism: Tachyglossus aculeatus (assembly GCF_015852505.1). Lineage (NCBI taxonomy): Eukaryota > Metazoa > Chordata > Mammalia > Monotremata > Tachyglossidae > Tachyglossus > Tachyglossus aculeatus. The sequence goes on along the minus strand of NC_052066.1, from coordinate 119,092,712 downwards.
CTTACTGTGTTCAGAGCACTGTACCAAGTGCTTGGAAGAGTACACTATAACAATAAACAGACACATTCCCTGCCCACACCACCCCAGCTGGAAGTATAAATCTGGAAGACTGTGGCTGCAACTACAACTCTGACTGTAACCACAGTTAGAATGGTCTAATAATTATAATAATAATAATAGTAACAATGATTGGGGTATTTGTTAAGCTTTTACTATGTGCCAGGCACTGGACTAAGCACTGGGGTGGAGACAAGTAAGTCAGGTTGGACATAGTCCATGTCCCACATGGGGCTCACAGTCTTAATTCCCATTTTACAGATGAGGTAACTGCAGCACAGAGAAGATAAGTGACTTGTCTGAGGTCAAAGAATAGATTAGAACCCAGGTCCTTCTGATTTACAGGTCCAGGCCATATCCACTAGGCCACTCTTACCTCAATATCTAAACTTTTGCTCATAGATAGCATTATGCTTGTCTTTTTTATGATTTTTGTTTTCATTGCTTTATCTTTCCTTATGTGTCTGTTCCTTGTCCCCTCTCCTCTCTCTCATTCTTAGATTTTAAGCTTCTTTAGAACCAAGAACTATGTCTAATTCTCACCTGTGTATGTTTTTTTCCACTGTATTATGTACAGTGCTCTGCACAAAGTAAGTGCTTAATGTTTTTACTACCTAATGGGTCCTGACTTTCATCTTGTGGGTAGTGGTGCAGGACCCTCCCAAAATTGTGACCGTCTTGTCTAATGTGTGATGACTGGTTACCTCACTTGAACCATATTTTGTTCACCTGAACATCCCCTCTTTATTGAAGAAATGTATTCTAGGCCCCTAAATGACATTTAAAAAATATTTCTTCAACAGGGAAGCCACAAAATATTCATATTTCAGTTTAGCTTAAAATCATGTTTTGTATTACTACGGGTGACTGAATTGAGCCCTCCCTTGGTTTATTTGCCAATCCCTTTGGCTCACGTGTTTGGATTGAAGAGCTTTGTCCATTAAACTTGACTGAAGGGCCAAGCAAGGCAGGGTGGTTTCCATGCCTAGAGCAAGGTAGCCCTTTACCAAGAGAACTAAGAGGGAGCAGGAGGAAAAGTATGTCACCGCTAAAGAATTGGGACTGACTGGAAGGAATTCACCCAGAGGTCTAAGGGTAACAGAGATTCTGAGAGTGCCTTTCCTCATTGGGAATACTTAGCGCCTGTGATCCTTACTTTATATGGCCCAGTGGATCTGTGAATCCAAACCAGTACTGCCCAAGGGAGTTGGGTTTAGGACCTGTGCCACAACAGAAAGGTTCCCAGCGGCTTCCAGGAAGATGATAGTTAGATCATCAGCAGCTGTAGGGTGGACAGAGACTTGGAGGGTGATTATCTCTTTTTCTGAGGCCCTACAGGGGTGCCTTGAGCCTTCTATAATCAAAAAAAAAAAAAACCCAACCCACCATATTTTCACACTTGCAAGGGATCCTGGCACCAGTCAACTTTCCAGGTTTCTGGGTGGCATACTCAAGCCAGGAGTCAGGAAGTCTATCTAGTAGTGGACACAACCCTCACCCAAACCACATTTGGCAGAAGAGGTTTAAGAGATGGGAGAAGGAGGAGTAGGCAAGGTTATATTAGAGATCTGGTGGATTTCCTTCCCAAACTAAAGTCTGCCCCTTCTCACTCTTTCTGGAATGCAGGGACTCCAGCCTCTGGTTCAGAGTTTCCTGTTCCTCACTCAGTGGGATCTCTTTTTAGCCCCACAGGAGCCAAGGACGAAGGGAGGTGGAGGACTTCTTAGATGATTCTAGGGGGACCCTGAAGTGGGGAAACCTGGGGGTAACTGCCCCTTCTGCTTAATGCTGAAAATGGCCTTCTGATGGAGAAGAGTCTCATGAAAAGTGATTGATCAATCAATCCATGGCATTTATTGAGCACTTACAATGTACAGAGCACTGTATTAAGCCCTTGGAAGAGCACAATACAACAGAATTAACAGATATGTTCCCTGCCCATAATGAGCTTACAGTCTAGAGGGAGAGACAGACATCAATATAAATAATTTATAATATATAATCTAAAGATATGTACATAAATGCTGTGGGGCTGGAGGTGGGGTGACTATCAAATGTCCAAAGATCACACATCTAAGTGCATAGACAGAGTAGAAGGGAAAGCGAGCCAGGGAAAAGGGGTCTTATTTGGGGAAGGCCTTTTGGGGAGATGTGACCTTAATAATCATCATCAATCATATTTATTGAGCGCTTACTGTGTGCAGAGCACTGTACTAACTGCTTGGGAAGTACAAGTTGGCAACATATAGAGACAGTCCCTACCCAACAGTGGGCTCTGAAGGTGGAAAGAGAGGAGCTCTGATGTATATGAAGAGGAAAGGAGTTCCAGGCTAGGGGGAAGATGTGGGAAAGGGGTTAGTGGTGAGAGAGACGAGATCAGGGCATAGTGAGTAGTTGGAGCTAGAGGAGCAGAATGTACGGGCTGGGCTGTAATAGGTAACTAGTGAAATGAGTTGATGGAGTCTATGGTGATGACATTCTTCTCATCCATTTTTTTTTTCTGGTAATGGTATTTGTGAGTACTTACTATGTGCCAGATTCAGTACTAAGCACTGGGGTAGATACATGCTTATCAGGTGAGCTTGTTGTGGGCAGGGAATGTGTCTGGTTATTGTTATTTCTTTACTCTTCCAAGGGCTTAGGACAGTGCTTTGCACACAATAAGCACTCAATAAATAAGACTAAATGAATGAATGAATGAATGGATACAGTCCACATTCATTCATTCATTCATTCAATCATATTTATTGAGCGCTTACTGTGTGCAGAGCACTGTACTAAGAGCTTGGGAAGTACAAGTTGGCAACATATAGAGACAGTCGCTACCCAACAGCGGGCTCACAGTCCACATCCACATGGGGCCCACAGCCATTTTTTTCCACAATCTTAATTCCCATTTCACAGATGATGTAACTGAGGCACACAGAAGTTGTGACTTGCTCACAGTCATACAGCAGGCAAGCGACAGAGCTGGGACTAGAACCCAGGTCCCCTGACTCTCAGGACCATGTGCTTTCCACTATCCCAAGCTGCTTCTCCCTGCTTCAAGGGATCTGTGAACTCTCCTTCCACCTTATGTCTTGAGAAAGAAATACGGCAGTGATAAGGTAACAGTGGAAATATTGCTACCAATAAAATTCCTTTAATACTGTGTTAAAATGAAAAATTTTCATTTCCAGTTTCCAACATTCTGTAGTCATGAATATAATTTATCGCACGCCCCAGATGTTTTTGATTTAGCTGCCAATAAAAAGGGTACATCCCTCTCAGGATCGCACCTGGAGATTTTCCAGTACTCTACCAGTCTTGACTATTGGAGGGAGAGTCAAGCAGAGTCATACCCATTCCATTCCTAGCTTGGGCAATGGCTAGTGAGTAGAAGACAATCTGCTACACATCAAAACCCACCTGTGCTGGGCAGCAGCAGCATGGGAGAGAGTCAAGAGTGGATACTCAAGTTTACTGCGTGGAAGGAGGCAATGGTAAACCACTTTCTTATTTTTACCAAAAAAACTCTATGCATACACTTGACCAGAATGATTGCAGATGGAGTTGGGATGCTCTGGGAGAGATGTGTCTATGAAGTCACTATGGGTTGGAGAAGACGACAACATAAGACAAGGAAAGGGTATATGACGGTTGCCGTCGAGTTCACGACCTAACCAGGAGGAGGAAATGGCTGACCAAGTGATGGTAGACTATTTCTTCCCATTATAGAGTGTCTAGAAGAGAGTTAAATGGATTGAAGTCAGCCTGGGATTGCCTGAGAGAAGAAAGAAGGGCCAGGAAAGTGGAGAGGAAAGCAGGTTCAATACCCATGGTCGGTGGATCCTGGGAGATTTTGACAGTCTGAGTCTTCATAATATAATCATAATAATTGTAGTATTTGCTTACCATGTGTCAGACACTGTACTAAGCACTGGGGTAGATACAAGATATTCAGGTTGGACATGGTCCATGTCCCACATGGGGCTCACTATCTAAGTAGGAGGGAGAACAGATATTGAATCCCCATTTTGCAAATGAGTCAACTGAAGCAGTGTGGCCAATTGGACAGAATATGGGCTTGGGAGTCAGAAGGACCTGGGTTCTAATCCTAACTCCACCACTTGTCTGCTGTGTGACCTTGAGCAAGTGACTTAATTTCTCTGTGCCTCAATTCCCTCATCTGTAAAATGGGAGCTGTGTCCAACCCGACTATCTTGTATCTACCCTGAGGTTAAGAGGTTTAGCCGGAGGGCGGCAATACGGACCTACCGAGGCCAGGACCGAGTGAGCCAGGGCCGGCACGGGAGCCTCTCCCAAAAGCAGCATGGCTCAGTGGAAAGAACACAGGCTTTGGAGTCAGAGGTCATGGGTTCATATCCCGGCTCTGCCAGTCGTCAGCTGTGTGACTTTGGGCAAGTCACTTCACTTCTCTGGGCCTCAGTTACCTCATCTGTCAAATGGGGATGAAGACTGTGAGCCCCCCCTGGGACAACCTGATCACCTTGTAACCTCCCCAGCGCTTAGAACAGTGCTTTGCACACAGTAAGTGCTTAATAAATACCATTATTATTATTATTATTACTCTGGCATTTAGAACAGTGCCTGGCGCATAGTAAGCACTTAGCAAATATCACAATTATTATTACTGAAGTACAGATATTATGAGTCACTCAAGGTCACCCAGCAGGTATGTGGTGGCGCTAGGATTAGAACCCAGGTCTTCTGACTCCCAGGCCGTGTACTTTTCACAAGGCCACACTGCTTCTCCATCCCCAGACCTAAAGTCACTGGGAAGATAATGATGGTCCTGGCCCTTGGGAAATGGGCATTCCAGTTCTGTGGGCCCAAGGAAACACATCTATATTGGCACAATAGAACACTTATTCAGAGCAGTAATTTCAGAGAAGATCTCCTCCCTCCTCTCAAGTGCTACCCCTTCCACCTGTGCTTTGGACCCCATTCCCTCTCATCTTATAAAAATTTTCACGACTTCCCTCCTCCCCTCCTTAACTTCCATCTTCAACTGCTTATCTCCAATGGCTTCTTCCCCTCTGCCTTCAAACATGCCCACGTTTCCCCATCCTAAAAAACCCTCTCTTGACCCCACTGCCCCTTCCAGTTATTGCCCTATCTCCCTCCTACCCTTCGTTTCCAAACACGTACAGCGAGTCATCTACACTTGCTGCCTCAAATTCCTCAACTCCAACTCTCTCCTAGATCCCCTCCAATCTGGCTTCTGTCCCCTCCACTCCACTGAAACTGCCTTCTCAAAGGTCACCAATGACCTCCTTCTTGCCAAATCCAATGGCTCCTACTCTATCCTAATCCTCCTCAACTTCTCAGCTGTTTTTGACACTGTGGACCACCCCCTTTTCCTTAACATGCTATCCAACCTTGGCTTCACAGACTCCATCCTCTCCTGGTTCTCCTCTTATCTCTCTGTCCGTTCATTTTCAGTCTCCTTTGCGGGTTCCTCCTCCCCATCCCATCCCCTTACTGTGGGGGTTCCTCAAGGGTCAGTTCTTGGTCCCCTTCTGTTATCTATCTATACTCACTCCCTTGGTGAACTCATTCGTTCCCACAGCTTCAACTATCATCTCTATGCAGATGTCACCCAAATCTACATCTCCTCCCCCGTTTTCTCTATCCCTCCCTCCAGGCATGTATCTCCTCCTGCCTTCAGCACATCTCCACCTGGATGTCCGCCCGCCACCTAAAACTCAGCATGTCCAAGACTGAGCTCCTTATCTTCCATCTCAAACTTTGCCCTCTCCCCGACTTTCCTGTCACTGTGGATGGCACTACCATCCTTCCTGTCTCACAAGTCCTCAACCTTGGTGTCATCCTTGCCTCCGCTCTCTCATTCACCCCACACAACCAATCCATCACCCAAACCTGCCGGTCTCACCTTCACAACATCGCCAAGATCCATTCTTTCCTCTCCATCTTGTTGGTACAATCTCTCATCATAAACTGACTGGATTATTATATCAGCCTCCTCTTTGATCTCCCATCCTCCTGTCTCTCCCCGCTTCAGTCTATGCTTCACTCTGCTGCCCGTATTTTCTTTGTACAAAAACGCTCTGGGCGTGTCACTCCCCTCCTCAAAAATCTCCACTGGTTGCCTGTCAACCTTTGAATCAAGCAAAAACTCCTCACTCTCAGCTTCAAGGCTCTCCATCACCTCGCCCCTTTCCAACTCACCTCCTTCTCTCCTTCTTCAGCCCAGCCCGCACTCTCTGCTCCTCTGCCACTAACCTCCTCACTGTGCCTCGTTCTCGCCTGTCCCGCCGTCGACCCCTGGCCCACTTCCTACCTCTAGCCTGGAATGCCCTCCCTTCTAACATCCACCAAACTAGCTTCCCCTCTTCAAAGCCCTACTGAGAGCTCACCTCCTCCAGGAAACCTTCCCAGACTGAGCCCCCCTTTTCCTCTCCTCCTCCTCCCCTCATCATCACCCTCACTCCCTCTGCTCTATCCCCTTCCCTGCCCCACAGCACTTGTGTATATTTGTACATACTTGTTAAACTATTTATTTTATTAATGATGTGTATATAGCTATAATTCTATTTCTCTGTTTTGATGCTATTGATGCATGTCTACTTGTTTAGTTTTGTTGTCTGTTTCCCCCTTCTAGACTGTGAGCTGGTTGTTGGGTAGGGATTGTCTCTGTTGCTGAATTGTGCTTTCCAAGTGCTTAGTACAGTGCGCTGCACATAGTAAGTGCTCAATAAATACGATTTAATGAATGAATGAATGAACACTGACCTGAACCCTCAGGATTTAAAACAAAACTTCTCTGAGAACCACTGGGCTTTGGGGGAGGGATTACTATGGTCCCAGGAACCACTGCTCATGGCAGCAGATTCAGACTTGAGCTGGGCCAGACCTGACTTGGGCTCACCTGATAGCTCACCAGAATCATGGAATGGGAAACAAAGAACCAGTGGTCTATTGATTCCTTCTATGTGCACTGCAGCCACCTTAGTGTGCCGTGTTGTGCCAGTACTATTAGAGATGGAGCAAGATAATATCCCTGCTGCCTGGTGTGCCTTTAGGGAGATTAGTCTCGATTCTTCTCTCCTGGGCTGTTGCTCCACTATCCTGATATTTCTCCCACATTGATGTTGAAACTCTAGGCAGTCACAAACAAGGCAGCAAAAGGAAAGAACTAGGGAGAAGCTTGAAAACAGGGGGGATGAAAAAAACAGATGACAGCAGGAAGGGAAGGGCAGTTGGAGGGACTGAAGTCAGGACATTATTTCCGAGGCCAACAAGAGGTTTTGGGGGAAGAGGTGGGTGGAGGAGGCGAGAAGATAGAGAAGCATTTTTCTCAAGCAGCACGTGTTGGCAATCCTGCTGCTAACGGCCTCAGGCTCCTTCAATAACTTCTCTCATCTCCTGCCTCACCCCAGGGTGGAAAAGGCAGCATTTCCATTTTGTTGGAAATGCACAGCCCAGGTTCTTATGCATTTGTGGGGGGAGGAGGCAGGGAGAGGATGGGGAAAAGGTTTGGGGTGAAAAAAAGGAGCTGGAACAATGATATCTCCAGTTCAGGGAAGGGAGATTTGGGAAATGATGTTGAGAGGACTGGGGCAGTTTATGGAGGACAACTATATGCACTGGAGGGAGAGTGTTAGACTGACAAGTATGGGCTGGAAACCTGGCAGACAGACTTTCACTGTGAGATTCCTCTCCCATATTTTTGGGGGAATCCAGCCGATAGTCTTGCTTATGTGGGGAATGGCAATCTGACAAGCGGACCGAGGAGGGTATTGATCTGGAGGCAGGCCAGCAGTCTGGGGACACAATGGGGATGCTTTTTCTTGCTGAGAGGTAGCCAGCTGCCCCAAGGACCCCAAGAAAGGTGCTTATTGTCTCGCAGCCCCCCCTCCCCCCCCTCCAGTAGGGTTCACTTTGAAGCTCCAAACCTTTCCTGATCACTGCTAGGGGCCTCTCATTCTCACAGAAGGATGGAATGGCAAAAGAGAACCAGCTGCTCATCATTTATAGGATCAATTGGCCATCCTTTGCCCACTCGTTGGGAGTTGGTTCTTCTCTTGGCTTCACTTTCTGACCCCTTCCTAGGGAAGGGGCCCTTCCAGTCTAACTCTGGGCTCATTCATCCAATCGTATTTGTTGAGCACTTACTGTGTGCAGAGCACTGTACTAAGCGCTTGGAAAGTACAATTCAGCAGCAAAGAGAGACAATCCCTGCCCACACCGGGCTCATGCTAGCTTCCCTCCATTCCTAGGACCCGAAGGGTCATCCCTAAGCAGTCAGGCTGGGACTGATAAACTGACTCTAAACTGTCTCTAATAAACTGTCTCTGATAAACTGACTCTAAACTGTCTGGTTAGCCCCTAAAGGATGCTGCCCTTGTGATCCAGGGCTGGCCAGTTCGAGGCCCCAAGCAAAGCCGGACTGATGCTGCTGCTACTTTTCCAGTTATCCCCCCCCCGACCCCACCTTTCCTTTTCATCCCCTTCCTTTCGCCCTTTTTCGTGTTCCATCCCTGGGTTGAACCCGGTGAAATGTCCATCTCCCTCGACCCTCCTTCCTCCCCTCCGAGCCACGGCTAAAACCCGGAGAAGCGGAGTAGCCCCCCATCCCCACTCTAGGATAAGGGTCTTCACGATTGCAACTTTTGATCTCCGGGTTTTCAAATTTCCCCCAGCTGCAGCTCTAACCGGGGGAATTATTGGTTTAACCCGGAGCCTGGAGATTATGCTCGCCAACCGGACTCCAGGTCAGGCCCTGAACGGTGGTAACCCTAGGGAGAAGACAAAGAGGGTCACAGAGGTAAGATTCACTCCCCTCCCCAGCCTCTGCAGACATGTAGGGTTTGGAAGTCTGCAACACCTCGGGATATCCCCCCACTTTGGACCGAGATTGGGTTCTGGAATGGGGGGGAAAAACCCTCATGGTTGTATCTCCCTCCTTCCAGGAGAAGCCAAGGATACAGTTTGCTGCTGCAAAGCTGGGTCGGGTGGAGAGCCAGGATTGGGCATGAAATGCAAGGGATCAGCTCCCAGAACAGTCCACCCGCTTCCCTGCTGGGAAAGGGGGTCTCCGCCCTGGGAAGGATGGATGGAAAGGGACGCTGGAAATCCAGAAATCCTGCCTAGTGCCCAACTCTGAGAACCAAGGAAATTATTGCAGCCACAGTGAGTGTAGAGGGGGTGGGGACTATGGATGTCCTGAGACGCCCTTAGACAAATTAGGATCTTCCTAAACGCTGGAGCTCTTTTTTTTTTTTAACTTACCCAACTAATTCAAGTTGTCCTGAGGTTTCCCTCCATCTCAGGCTTTAAACAGAGAGGACAGAGAATGGAAAAGTGTTAAGTGGGACACGATGGGGAGAAAGTCTCTCTCCTTAGGCTGCTGTTGATCCCCACCCTGAATTTCTAGACTGTGAGCCCGTTGTTGGGTAGGGGTGGTCTCGATTTGTTGCCTAATTGTACTTTCCAAACGCTTAGTTCAGTACTCTGCATGTAGTAAGCGCTCAATAAACACGAGTGAATGAATGAATGTGTAGGTTGTGTTTTCAAAGATGCTACTGCACGGCTTCCCCCTGTGGATGTAGGAAAGGATGACCGCAGCAGGGCAGGCGGTAAATCACCCAAAATTGTAGGAAGACATTAAGATTTTTAAATCATCTGACTCGGGATTTTAATCAAACAGTTTGATTCATTTAGAAAAGCGAGGTGGAGTTTATTTTAAGGAGGAATTTTCCCATTAAGGGAATTTGGACAAGCCTTGAAAAACTGAGAGGTGAAATTAGGTGGTGAAGGTTCTATTGTGTAGGTTAGTGAGTTTAGTATAGAGGAGCTATTGTTTTCCATCTTGTAATATGATGTTGGGCCATTTTGCCATCAGGTCTTTTCTGATCATCTATCAACAAGATCAGCTGAAAAGAGGAACCACTTAATTTACACGATAAAACTTTTCTCTAGTCAACTTTTATTATGGATTGAATTATTTCAGGATTAAAGGTTTTATTATCCCTTTAAAACAATAAATGTGTGAATTTATCTAAAACCCCCTTTCATACACATGAGTCATTTTTATTTGACTTGTTGCGACTTAACTAGGAAAAAATTGCCTCTCCTTTTGCTGTTTTTATGTGCTTTCCTGAAAGCTTTCCCTTGTGTTTAGTTTTAAATGGAACACCTTGGGGTTTTAAAAAAAATCTCACCAAACAAAATACTGTAGGGAAAAAAATATAACTCTTAAAGATTCTCTTAGATCTTAGTTAAAATCATGTGTAGAGGATCCTTTCTTTAACAATTCATCATTTCAAACATTGTCTAAAAAAGGAAACTAGAGGGAAATATATGTAAATTTATTAAAAACAAATTAGGAAACAGCGAAGTTTGATTAAATGGCACCACAAATGTGTCTTTCTGGTGCCAGTGTCTGGTTAGGTTAAGCCTGTCTTATAGGTGTGACACTGCCCTGTACTGTAGGGGCTGATTCAATATTTATATCCATGTGGGCAGTTTACTGAGCTGAATCCCTTTTGCTATTAAATGGAGTAAAAATGAAATCGATCTCACCATTTCATTTGCGTACATTGATTAGAAGTAAAACAAATATTATTTGCAAGCTAGCAATCATTCCTAGCAATAAATGCTAAGAAGGAGCTTCAGCACTAGTATGTATGAATAGGTGAAATTGTTGCAACCAAATCCTGAAATGATAGTTTGTTCCCTGGCATACTGGTGATGTAGTTATACTTGAGCATTGTTAATATTGTATGTTAAAAAACAAAGTTGCTTCATCTTTGAATTTTGATTTTAGAAATGTATGTGGCTTTATAATATCCTAGGTATATGTGGACATGTAAAGCTAAAAATTAATTTCTTGGGTATTGAATGATAAGTTCAGTCCCTTAATGCATTTGTATTAACTGGGTATTCAAACTCTCTGTAACTCAAACCTCTCAGAAAGGGGGTGAAAGTGTTTTTACAAATGGTGAATTTAGGGGGCAGTATTATAATGCCTGAAAAGCATTTTTTTTTTTGCAAGTATTGTCCTGTGGGGCTTTTATTTCTAGTGTCTCAAGTGAATACAAAGCTGAGTAGTGAATAAATAGTAAGTGGTCTGTCACCCAAACGAATGCAAAATGAAGTATTTGTCTAACTTTGCAGCAAAACTTTCAAGGGATGGGTTAAGACATGTCCTGTCCCTTTCTTGTGGTAACCTAATGCTCTAATTAACTCTAAAGAACTAGGAAATTGCTATTTCAGATGATGAGAACCCGTTGTTTTGTGTTTGCTCTGTGGTTTTGTATTGACATATCACAGGCTTTAGTTGCAAAGTGTTTACTATGTTTTCCTTATCTTAATTTTTTTGTTATAGAGTCAGTTGTTTCAATTGAAGGTGGCTGTAATAGTTTTCTTTTGAAGAGTTGCTTGCAAAATATTTGAAATAATCACAGAGACACATTAGCCACAGAGTTCATTCTTGTAACTGTAAGGGAAGCAATTTTGGGTAATGGTCATAAAGCTGATTAAATCACTTCTTTACTAAAGTAACTTTTTATGTGTAGCAACATCAATTAAAATATTTCAGTGATTTTCTTGATCATTCAAACCTTACCTTAAAGTGTCTATTTACAAGGTAAGGCAACTACCTAGTGCTAAGGTGAACTGCAACTTAGCCTTTTTTTAAAACGTGACTATTAGTTCTCTGCTATTGGCTTATAAACAGTATGGAAGGTAAGGCTCTAGGGACCACAGAGAACCACAAACAGAATAGGATTTAATTTCAGAGTGGTTAAAGCCATGTAGAAACTACTTTATTGGAGTTTTGTGATAGTTTCAACCTCCATAATTAAGTTTTGGAGAATTTGGAGAGCTCTTAGAGCAGTGTTAGTAAGGTAATTAATGATTGGATAATCATACCTGTGAGGAAAAGTTATAATGTAACCTCCTAGGAGAGAAGATTAGACCATTTGAGAAAGGGTAGGTGTTTCGTATATGTCTTGCGCAAGATTTTATAATGTTTGGGGTACAATAAAATTGAATGAATGTAGGTAAAGGGATTTAGGATTATTTAGCCCTTTGAAGAGTAGACTAAGGTGTGACCAAAACAGTCTTTTAGTTCACAAGTTCATTAGTTTAAAGTGTTCTATTTTGGAACTTATGGGCTGTTGTTGTTTTTTTTCCCTCCCCTATTAAAAAAGAAAAAGAGTTTGGAATGTAAACCCTCTTTACTCTGTAAATTTTAGGGTTTTTTTCTCATATTAGATGATCTCTGGAGGTTTCTTCTAGCCCTTTGTAGTGTAAGAACTAATATTAGTTCATTGCATTCTATTTCAGTGTTAGCTCTTTTCTTCATTAGCCATAAATATTTATGATTGGCATTAGAAAATTTTCCCATGAATTTGAAGCGCACACAAAAAGGAAAAGGGGAAAAGCCCCATTGTTATTTCTTGACTTTATACCTGTCTGTTTTGAAGGGAGTAAATAGAAATGATCTTTATAAAATATAATTCTTTTAAGTTGTTTCTAGTTTCTAATTTTAGTCATTCTGTGAATTATGTTATACCCTCCCATGATTAAATTATGTTGAAATGGATTTCAGATGCTAGTGAATTACAAGACAGTAGAGAATGAGATGGGCAAGACATTTCAAGAGCTAGCTGGGTGAAGTATGTCAATGGGTCAGACAACTGGTTGGAACTAGAAATGTCATGAAATGGCTAGACTGAATGAGTAGGCAAACTTCTTGTTGATAATGAAACTCAAGTGAATTCAAGTTCAAGCAGCTGAATCAAGGGAAAGGGGGAAAAGAATATGACTCAATCCAAGAAATAGGGCCCTGGGAACCTATATCACTCCATAGAACCTAAGTGGGGTTTGAGGTTGCCCAACTTTGGGTAGACCCAAAGAAGAATGAGTACCTATGGCTGATTAAAATCAATTGCATTTACTGAGCACTTACTGTGTACACAGCACTGTTCTAAGTGCTTGGGAGAGTACAATAAAAAATAAGAACTTTAATGTTCATGTAATTGGGAAGGTAAACGTTTTAACTTTTTGTTCACTGAATAATTTTTAGGTGTATTTCAAAGGATGTGGCCTGTGATCACAAGAAATTCTTGTTCAGCTTAACCAAAGGGTTCTTCAAGGGCCAGGTGGAAATTCATGCCTGCCATGACATGTCTGGGGATTGCTTTGGTATGGAGAAGGGGCACGGCAATTGATATACTTCATCATTTTGCTTCTTAGAGAATAATTAGGAATTTAAGCAACGCAAAACTGCGTGTTTGAGAATTCTGTCTTTGACAATGGTATGGAAGGTGGTGTAAGAGAACTGTGTGTCGATTGCCCTCCTAGACATCTATTTTCCTAAAGAACCAATCTATCAGTGGTATTAAGCACTTCCTGTGTGCAGAGCACTGCACTAAACTCTTGGGAGTGTACAATATAACAGAGTTGATAAATGCATTCCTTGCTTATAAGCTCGAGTCACTACTTAACATCTCAAACTTTTAAAAAAAGTTATCATCAGTAGTAGTTGTAGTATTTACTGAGCTCCCACTTTGTGCAGGAGAGTTTGCTAGGTGCTTGTAAAGTAACAATAATAAGATGCCATACACATTTCCTGCCTCAAGGAGCTTACTCACCAACAGAGGGGATAAACAAAAATATTTACAATTAGAATGCAAAAATCAATAAAGCAGTTGTACATACATAAGTGCTAAGGAAGTTGTAAATAAGTTTATAAGTGCTGGAGTTTGCTGAAGGGGTGATACAGCTCAGGGTCCTGGGAAATTAATCTGGAAAGACTTGGAGGAGGAGGTAAGATTTTGTGTGGGGGGGGAGCTGTGGTTTGATCAGTCAATCCATCAATGGTATTTATTGTGTGCTTACTCAGTGTTCAGCATTAAGCTAGGTACCTGGGAGAGTACAACACAGTAGATTTAGTAGACAATTTCTTGCACACAAGGGGTTTACAGTCTAGAGATGGGGGGACATGTCCGATGTGGAGAGGGAGGGAGTTCCAAGACAAGGGGCAGTAGTGGGGGGTAGTGAGAGAGTGAGGTGCACACAGTAAGCACTTGATAAATGCAGTTGATGAGGAAAAGCTAGAAGACATCTAGTTGGGGAATAGCAGGTGGAGTGAGCAGATAGGTAAGATGGAGCCAGCCGGTAGAGAGCCTTAAAGCATGGGAAGCAGCATGTCCTGGTGAATAGAGCAAAGACCTGGGAATCAGAAGGACATGGGTTCTAATACTGCCTCCACCACTTGTCTGCTGTGTGACCTTGGGCAAGTCATTTCACTTCTCTGTGCCTCAGTTACATTATCTGTAAAATGGGGATAAGACTGTGAGCCCCATGTGGGACAGGGACTGATTAGCTTGTATCTACCCCAGTGCTTAGAACAGTGCTTGACACATAGTAAGCACCTTAACAAATACCATTTTTATTATTATTGTTATGGAAAGCTTGCATTGACGCAAAGAGCCTCTGGGAAAAAGTGGAAGGTTCTGAGAACAGGGGAGATGTGGGCTGAGCGATAGTTCAAGAAGAAGATCCATGTAACAGAATGCAGTTCAAATTGGAGGGCAGGGAGGCTGGATGTGGGGGACCAGCACAGAGATTAATGCACTGGTCTAGCTGTGTGGTAAGATCAGAGCTCATACCAGAGAGTAAGATGACAATGAGGTTGTGGATTTTTGGGTTGGGAAGGATAATAGAGGTGTAGACTGAGATGACTAAGGTAGGGGAAGGAGTGGGTTTAGAGGCAAGGATGAGTTCTGTTGTGGTCATATTGAGTTAGAGTTGGAAGGAAATCCCAGTGAAGGTGTCTTGGAGGTAAGAGGAAATGTCAGAGTGAGAGGTCAGGGCTAGAGAAATTTATTTGGTGTCATCTGCAAAAAGGTGGGAGTTGAAAAACCATGTGAGAAGATGAGCTTCCCTCTGATACCCCATTATAGTTCAGGTGTCTGACTGTATAATTCAACTCTTCTCAAATGATGTAACATCCCTAGCATTTCCCTCTAATTAAAAATCTGTTACAGGCTATTTGTCTGTCAATTTACCCACATTCCCTGGATGGATGCATTATTTGGTAGCAACTTTTCCAAGGCTGACTAAAGGTTTAAAAAATCAGGAGACATTACTTTCCAGATTGATACTTGACTGTACAATAATAAGCCCAATTTTTTCCTACTACATGATTGGAGATCAAGGCTGTTTAAACCCGTGAACATCTCTGTGAGGGAATAGGACAGAGCAACAGCACCAATGTACCAAGCTTTAAATAAAAATCTCTCAGCTTGGAGATTTATCAGTTGTTTCCAAAATTGTAACCCCTAACATCAGAACTTCTTTTGACTGCCCTCTGGAGCACAAAAATCTCCAGAACTCTGTGGCTGAGAAGCAGCTATTCCTTCATTTAGGCAGAACAGGTGTGGTTGTGCAACCCCAAAGTGACAAAGTCTTTTTGAATGTTAACAGCTGCCTGTCTTCACATCAGCTCAGCCCTCTGTTTGCTCCTGAACATTCTCCTCTTTGCTCTTGGGGACCCTGAGACCTGCGTGCAATTTAGAGGTTGGTCAACAGAACCACTAGATTAAACAGTTATGGTTGCTGACAACTTCTCCTATATCCTTTAACTTCTCTAACCTCAAAATCCCCCTTGATCTCTTCAGTCTCATCAGTCCGTTCATGGCCTTCCTTCCCAGCATCCCCTCCACTCACTTCGATTCAACCCTTCCCATCCCCTCATGCCATCTTCTTCCCCTTCCCCATCCTACCCCTATCTCTTTTTTCCACTGATGCCTCACATTACCCCCCCTCCCAGTGTTGGCCCCCATCAGCTCACTTCCATTGTCCCATCCAATCCTTTCCCCCTTCATGCTATCCCTTACCCCCATTCCTCCCCAACACCTTCAACCAAGTTTGGCCTGTGGAACCCCACTCCATTATGGGAAAGCTTCCCTTCATCCTTTTCATTCATTCATTCATTCATTCATATTTATTGAGCACTTACTGTGTGCAGAGCACTGTACTAAGCGCTTGGGAAGTACAAGTTGGCAACATATAGAGACGGTCCCTACCCAACAGTGGGCTCACAGTCTAGAAGGGGGAGACAGACAACAAAACAAAACATATTAACAAAATAAAATAAATAGAATAAATATGTACAAATAAAATAGAGTAATAAATACGTACAAACATATATACATATATACAGGTGCTGTGGGGAGGGTAAGGAGGTAAGGCTGGGGGGATGGGGAGGGGGAGGAAGGGGAGAAGAAAGAGGGGGCTCAGTCTGGGAAGGCCTCCTGGAGGAGGTGAGCTCTCAGTAGGGCTTTGAAGGGAGGAAGAAAGCTAGCTTGGCAGATGTGCGGAGGGAGGGCATTCCAGGCCAGGGGGATGACGTGGGCCCGGGTTCGACGGCGGGACAGGCAAGAATGAGGCACGGTGAGGAGAATAGTGGCAGAGGAGTGGAGGGTGCGGGCTGGGCTGTAGAATAAGAGAAGGGAGGTGAGGTAGGAGGGGGTGAGGTGATGGACAGCCTTGAAGCCCAGGGTGAGGAGTTTCTTCCTGATGCGTAGGTTGATTGATAGCCACTAGAGGTTTTTGAGAAGGGGAGTAACATGCCCAGAGCATTTCTGGACAAAGACAATCCAGGCAGTGGCGTGAAGTATGGATTGAAGTGGGGAGAGACAGGAGGATGGGAGATCGGAGAGGAGGCTGATGCAGTAATCCATATGGGATAGGATGAGAGCTTGAATGAGCAGGGCCTCCCTTCCACGTCATATCAACTCACTCCCTTTGCTTTCTCCCCACCTGCCCCACAGCTCTCACATTTATATGTATATATCTGTAATTCTATTTATATTGATGCCTGTTTACTTGTTTTGATGCCCGTCTTCCCCCTTCTAGACTGTAAACCCAGTGTGGGCAGGGATTGTCTCTTTATTGTAGAATTGTACTTTCCAAGTGCTTAGTACATTGGTCTGCATGCAGTTAGTGCTCAATAAATATAATTGAATGAATGAAGAGGATTTGGGTCAGAATGCCAGTTGAGGCTCAACTGTGAGGTAGGAAGAGAGAGGTCAGAAAGTGCTAACACTACAGATACAGGCTCCATGTGAACTCCTGGGTAGAAAAGTGTGGTCCTGATATAGGTTGTGAGAGATGGCAAACTCCAGGTTAGGAAGATGTGAGGACTTATAATTTATTACATGCCTATTGTATGGAGCAATTGGGAAAAGTGCAAAAGAAGCCAAAGAAGCAGCCTCCTGTCCTCATGTCTTCCTCTTCCTTTTTTTCTTTTTCTCTTGCTCCCATTATTTCTAGACTTCATTGCCTGTATGGGGTTGCAAAAATTGCTCCCCAAAACGAGACAATTATGCGAGTAAAGTACTCTTTCCTTTGACTGTCTCCAGGGAAGGAATTTTTGCAGTCTTAATACTTTATAACTCATGCATTCAAGTCATTTTCCTTATTTCTAATTGAACTCTCTTGCCCTAATTAAAGCCCAGTACCATTCAGGTGTCTGTAGAAATGGACAACTCATCAGAATTCCCTTCTTAAATGTTAAAATTTAAGGCCTGGTGCCAGAGGTCACCCAGGTAGAACCAGCCATGGGTCATGGTGTTCCTATCCAACGCTAATTCCACCAAACCTGTCTATTAAATATTCAAATAGTAAGCACTTGTAGGGGCTCTATTTGGGCATTGAAGGAAAATAAAATAAAATGCAAGATTATATTCTCCAGCTCTTGGAACTCGAGTAGACCTCATGGGAGGCTGGTGTACTGATGAGGGGAGATTTGGATCTACTCTATCATTGACTCATTGGACTACATGTCTGTAGGCAAGTCATTTCTAATTCACTCACTCCCTTGGTGACCTCATTCACTCCCATGGCTTCAACTATCATCTCTACACTGATGACACCCAAATCTACATCTCTGCCCCTGCTCTCTCCCCCTCCCTCCAGGCTCGCATCTCCTCCTGCCTTCCAGACATCTCCATCTGGATGTCTGCCCGCCACCTAAAACTCAACATGTCCAAGACTGAACTCCTTGTCTTCCCTCCCAAACCCTGCCCTCTCCCTGACTTTCCCATCACTGGACGGCACTACCATCTTTCCCGTCTCACAAGTCCGCAAACTTGGTGTCATCCTCGACTCTGCTCTCTCATTCACCCCTCACATCCAAGCCATCACCAAAACCTGCCAGTCTCAGCTCCGCAACATTGCCAAGATCCGCCCTTTCCTCTCCATCCAAACTGCTACCCTGCTCGTTCAAGCTCTCATCCTATCCCGTCTGGACTACTGCATCAGCCTCCTCTCTGATCTCCCATCCTTGTGTCTCTCCCCACTTCAATCCATACTTCACGCTGCTGCCAGGACTGTCTTTGTCCAGAAATGCTCTGCGCATGTTACTCCCCTCCTCAAAAATCTCCAGTGGCTACCAATCAATCTGCGCATCAGGCAGAAACTCCTCACCCTGGGCTTCAAGGCTGTCCATCACCTCGCCCCCTCCTACCTCACCTTCCTTCTCTCCTTCTCCAGCCCAGCCCGCACCCTCCGCTCCTCTGCCGCTAATCTCCTCACCATGCCTCATTCTCGCCTGTCTTGCCGTTGACCCCCAGCCCATGTCATCCCCCTGGCCTGGAATGCCCTCCCTCACAACATCCGCCAACCTAGCTCTCTTCCTCCCTTCAAGGCCCTACTGAGAGCTCACCTCCTCCAGAAGGCCTTCCCAGACTGAGCCCCCTCCTTCCTCTCCCCCTCCTCCCCCTCTCCATCCCCTGTCTTACCTCCTTCCCTTCCCCACAGCACCTGTATATATGTATATAAGTTTGTACGTATTTATTACTCTATTTTACTTGTACATATCTATTCTATTTTATTTTGTTAATATGTTTGGTTTTGTTCTCTGTCTCCCCCTTCTAGACTGTGAGCCCACTGTTGGGTAGGGACTGTCTCTATATGTTGCCAACTTGTACTTCCCAAGCGCTTAGTACAGTGCTCTGCACACAGTAAGCGCTCAATAAATACGATTGATTGATTGATTTCTAATAATAACTCTGACTGCTCTACTAACTTGAATTGTTTGGAGAGTGGGGCGTGGGTGAGAATTGTGAACTGCAGTCAGCATTCAAGGGTCGACAGGATATATATATGCTGACATTGGCCCATCTTTTCTCTTCTCATTTTCCTCTGTTCCCACCCCACTCCTCTTCCTTCATTCCTACTCCTACACTGCCTGGAAAGAGGAAGGGGGAAAAGAAAGGAAATGGGAG
Organism: Tachyglossus aculeatus; assembly: GCF_015852505.1. NCBI lineage: Eukaryota > Metazoa > Chordata > Mammalia > Monotremata > Tachyglossidae > Tachyglossus > Tachyglossus aculeatus. Next base: position 119,073,387 of record NC_052066.1, on the reverse strand, counting down.
ATATATTGCTGCTGGTATCAGCATGTGGGCACTTTCTCTTCTGGCCGGTTAATGCAATTATCCGCGTCTGCCCTAGGCTAAAATGACAAAATTTGAAGGCTTTACACTTACTAGTTTGGAAACAGATTTACCTCATCATTATCTATCCATTCTCATTGGTGAGTTTAATTTTGATTATATTGATGTGGGTGTAAATCAGGATTAGGTAAATCATCTGCCATAGGCATATGATGCTCTCAAGATGACACTCCAATGCTTCAATGATATTTAACTAAAGAAAACATGAGGAGACGATTCCTGTAGCTTAATCAATGATATTTTTTGAAAGTTTACTGTGCGCAGAACACTTGGGAAGCAGCGTGGCCTAGTGGAAAGGGCACGAGCCTGGAAATCAGAGGACCTGTGTTCCAATCCCGGCTTCACTACTTACTGCTCTGTGTCCTTGGGCAAGTCACTTAACTTCTCTTTAAGACTGTAAGCTTGTTGTGGGCAGGTAACTGTCTATCAGTTCTGTTGTATTAGTGCAGCACTTAGTGCAGGTCGGACACAGTAAGTACTCAATAAATATGATTGATTCTCTGTGGCTCAGTTTTCTCATCTGTAAAATGGGGATTCAATATCTGTTCTCCCTCTCATACTCTGAGCATCATGTGGGTCCTGATTATCTTGTAGCTACTGTACTGCTTAGTAGTAATAATAATGATAATAATTATGGTATTTGTTAAGCACTTACTATATGCCAGGCACTGTACTAAGCACTGGAGTAGATACATGCAAATCAGTTTGTACTCAGTCCCTGTCCCACGTGGGGCTCACAGTCTCAATTCCCATTTTACAGATGAGGTAACTGAGGCACAGAGAAGTGATGTGACTTGCCCAAGGTTGCTCAGCAGATAAGTTCCAGACCTGGGTTTAGAACCCATGACCTTCTGACTCCCAGGTTCATGCTCTATCCACCACACCATACTGCTTCTCTTAAAAAAAAAATTAAGGATTTAATACCCATTTAACAGAAAAGTTAAGTGACTTAATAAATATGGTATGTGCTAAGCACTTACTCTGTGCCAATCACTGTTCTAAGCTCTAGGGTAGATGCAAGTCCCTGACCTACAGTGGGCTCACAGTCTCAATCCCCATTTTACAGATGAGGTAACTGAGGCCCAGAGAAGTGACTTGGCAAAGGTCACCCAGCAGACATGTGGCAGAGCCGGGATTAGAACCCAGGTCATTCATTCATTCAATCATATTTATTGAGTGCTTACTGTGTGCAGAGCACTGTACTAAGCACTTGACAGCCTGTGCTCTATACACTAAGCCACGCTGCTTACTACAGCACATATAGGAAGCATTTAGTAAACACTAGCATTATTAGGGGAGTACAATGGACACAGTCCCTGCCCTTGATAAACTTACAATTTAATGTGGGAGACAGATAGATATTAATAAATTTCAGATAGGAAGAAGAAACAGAATATAAAGATATGTTCATAAATCCAATGAGGGTGGGAGAGTATCAAAGTGCTTAGGTCGTACAAACTCTACTGCATAGGTGTCATGGAAGAGGGAGAATAGGGTAAGGAGATGAAAGGTTAGTCAGGGAAGACTTCCTGAAGGAGATCTGATTTTTAGTAGAGTTTGAAGATGATGATGCTCTATCTACTACACCATGCTGCTGCTGGTCATATATTTGGAAGAACCATGCCATTTCTTGGTATTGTACTTCTTAAGGGCTTAGAACAGTGCATTCTACTAAGTAAATACTAATGAATACTACTACTTTTACTACTACAACTTTCTCTTTCCCTATATTCATTCAATCATATTTATTGAGAACTTACTGTGTGCAGAGCACTATACTAAGTGCTTGGGAAGTACAAGTCGGCAACATACAGAGATGGTCCCTACCCAACAATGGTCTTGTGTCCTAGTGGAAAAAAGCACAGGACTGGAAATCAGGAGACCTGGCTTCTAATTGCAGTTCTACCTTTTCCTGCTGTATGATCTTGGGCAAGTCTCTAATTTCTGTGCCTGTTTGCTTATACATAAATGGAGAATGCAGTGCCTCTTCCCTCTTAGACTGAGAAACCCCTGTGGCATAGAGACTGTGTCTGAACTGATTATCTTATCTTTACCCTCTCACAATGTTTAGTACTGTGTGTGGGCTTGATATGTACTATAATAATAATTATTATTGTCATTAATAGTAATAAGGAGTTGGGAGCATGGAAATAGATTGGGGAAGGCTTGGTCAATGGGAATGGTGTCCATACTTTTGGGTCAATGTTGGGTAGGTCTAGGGTAAGAAAAAGGACAGTAGGATGGTCCAGGTAGAATTAGAATGACTTGGCAACTCTAGATTTTAGGGGTAGGATGGAGCCCTTGGTGGTAGCCGTGATCAGGGTTCAGACAGCTGGGGATGCCTGGAGTGTGGACACATGATCAGGATTTTGGAATGTTAATGAATATTGTTTGAAAATGGTTCATCTTTACCTTTCTGATGAAAGATCATTTTTGCCGCCTCTTAATGGAGGTCGAGGATTGATTCATAGGTTGGTATGTTTCCTATGATCAGTTCCCCTCAAGTCATGGCTGACAGGGTTTAGCATCTATGTTTTTCCGCTTATTCCTATCATTTGTTCATCTTTGCCTTCCCCATTATATTGTAAATTTCTCAATGTCAGAAACCTTGTCTTTTACTCTTAGTGGTCTGTACGGTGCTCTGCACGTAGTTAATGCACAAGTCCTAATGAGTGAATGAATTTCACTGGCTGACAAAGGACTATTTAAAAATCATGCTGGGAAGGGGTGTGTGTGTACGTGTGTGTGTGTATGTATGTACATGCATACGTGTACTTGAGCTGTATTTCTGGAAGAGTTTTTGTCAAGGGCAGCCAGAGAAAGCATGCTTGTCTCTCTCTGTTTTTAAAATTCCATTCTCACTCCAACTGGTACATTAGCACACAAAACTAGCCTGGAAAGAGAAAGGCATCCTTTGCTTATTGGTTAAATTTGGAGAGAATTTTTGACATCTCTGGCCATCCTTCAAATGAGATCTTTGTGTGGGGGTGCAGAGGTCAGGGAAGAGAAGCCTTGGGATTTCAAAAGGTGGTGAGAAGAATGGCTTAGGTTCCCAACAGCCCAACAGTGTTCTTTTGTTTCCATTGGTCACTTGTCTAGGATGAATCCTGTGCACATCAAAGAAATGTCTAAACAGTGTTATCTAGCTCTGTCCTTTGCCCCCTGCTATGTAATGGGCCTCTTTGCTGGGAAACATTGGGTGAACAGAGAGAGGATTTGCAGTAGTGCTATTAATTCAGCCAACAGCCAATCAATAGCATTTGCATTAATCAAAAAGAATGCCCTAGTTTTCAGGTGGGGGTGGGGGGGAAGAAAAATGAAATAATTCATTTTCCTGAGGCGCATTTGTGAGATAGTTGAAAATGCTAGTCTTTTAACAGTGTAGTTGTCCTTGGGAAGTAGGCTAAAGAAAGCATACTGTGAGGACTGAAATAACCCTGATGGGTTGGAAGGGGAGAAAAAAACTAGTACAACTCAATCTTTAAAACAATCTTTTTGAATGACACAACAGTGGCTATTTAATACATTTCTATTCAATAGCACCACCATGGTTAAATATAGGTATCTAACAGGTTACTTACCTGTTTATGTTGTATCTATCCCAATGCTTAGTACAATGCTTTGTACATAGCACTTAACAAATATCACAATTTATTATTGTTATTATTGACAGTTGTAAAATAAAGTGAAAATAGATTTCTCTGAAGTTGTAGTTTGGCTTTCAAGTGAAGATTTAGAGTGAAAAATGATATTCCATTTGAAATGTTGTAATTGTTTTATGAAGAGGTAAAAGTTTACTTATGTTTTTGGACAACTGTATTTCAAAACTGTACATTTCCTGCTATAATTGGATATGAATCAATTTAGGTTATAGTAAAAGAACCCCATTTTGGGACAGTTAGTATGAAATAAATTCTTTCAAGCAAATGCAACTATAGGAATTAGATCTAATGCATGAAATTATCGAGAAAAAGGTTATCCCATTTAGTATCACTGATGATTGGGTTCTTTTTAAATATTTAGTGATGTTTCAGAGTTAATCTTGTCTATTATACAGGATGAGGGGAGTTTATAATAACAGGAAGGGGGACAGTAACTTAGTTCAACAGTTTTGTGAGAGGCAGAATTTTTCCTTAAGAAAACTCTATTGAGTAGACTATAGCCTAGTTAGTATATCTCCTATAAAACTGGTTCATTTTCATTTGTTAGTCTTAATATTTGGTGTTCATATTTTTTGAGATCTCTTGATAAATTATAACCCATATTTCCTTTTCAGATAACCAAATGGTATTACTTTGTATGATTTGGGACTTGATCAGAGATTTCTAATACTATGTTTGTCGGCAGAAAATGAAGGTTGCATTCCAGATGATTCCAACTTTTGTAGGAAATGGGTCAGAAATGGATAATCCAGTAGGATGTTAGGCTGTAAAGCTGGTGATTATCAAATAACAAGGAGGTAATAGCCTGGAGTTTGGTGGAAGATCCCATTTTCCCTTATCTCAGGCAGAACTCTGCTTTTGTGTATTTTTCCTTCCCCTCGGTAGTCCTATCTCTTAACAGTTTTAACAGATACACAGAAAAGGCTGTCCAGCTGGGAACATCTTCTCTGTTCCTTTAACAAAAGCATGATTATTCAGGACATAGAAATGGTGAGATTCTTGCTTCTATATCCATTTTGTATTCTATTTTCCTCTGCCCTCCTTTCCCCCTCCATTATGGGCCCGTATTCTTTTTTTTTCTAAACGTACCAACGGTAGCCTTGGGGCCAGTTATTGCAAGGCAAATTTCGGCTTTGTAACTTTGGTAATTTATTTTCTCTGTGATATTGACTGGCAGTTAGCTGATGTATACGTGACAGGATGGTGGAGAGGTAGGAGGTGGGGGAGGGTTAGTGGGGCGGAACGATAGGAGACAGGCCTGTTGAGAATTTAAAATAAAGGATGATTTTGCCCCAAGATCTTTTTAAACCCGATGGCAGCTTCTTTCTTTTACTCCATTTGGGAGAATTAATTGCTTAAATGGGAAGGCTAGTGATTAGACACATTACTCAATAGTGTAGCTGTTCTCTGAATTTGAAGATGTATTCAATACTGAGGCCATGGGGCACTGGTAACATGAGAACATTAGCAAGCCAGGAAAATAAAAAAAAAACAAGGCTACTTCCCTTTACTTTCTAAAGCAGCAAACATGACTTAAAAAAAATAAAAGAGAAATGGAGAGAATGTGCGTGGGTTTGGAGGGGGTGGTTTTGGCTGGAAAAATCTTTCAGAAGGGAAAGATGGGGGTGAAAAACAAGCCATCAAAGCTATTATGCAATGGGTAGCCTCTAGACTGTGATCCCGTTGTTAGGTAGGGACCGTCTATATATGTTGCCAACTTGTTCTTCCCAAGTGCTTCGTACAGTGCTCTGCACACAGTAAGTGCTCAATAAACACAATTGAATGAAAGAGTGAAAGTAATTCAGTATTGCTTTAAATCATGGATGATCCCCATTTCCTCATCCACAGAGAATTAGGTAGCTTTTTGGTATTGCCGTCGGTGTTGCTAATATAGGCCACATTGGCGTGAAATTTCTTGGGCGGGGGAACATTACAGGGAAGAAGTGTTTGCCTGGATATCTTTCATGCAACGAGCTCTTCTCAGTAGCTGAAGGGAGCGAGGAGAGGTCTGAGGGTCACCTTTAGGTAATTAGAAGTCAAAGCTGTGTCAATTATCTTTTGAGCTGTCAGCTGCATGTCAGCAAAGTGAGCATTATTAAAGAAACTTTTCTAGAATTTAGGAAATTCATTTCTGAGTCTCAAGTAAAACCCAATTTAGTTCAGTGCACTAACCACTCTGCCTCTGATGGGCAGTCCTTTTACTCTTTTATTTTTCCCTCATAAATTTGAGGCATATCATGATAGAGAAGCTGCATGGCTCAGTGGAAAGAGCATGGGCTTTGGAGTCAGAGGTCATGGGTTCAAATCCCAGCTCCACCTATTGTCAGCTGTGTGACTTTGGGCAAGTCACTTAACTTCTCTGTGCCTTGGTTACCTTATCTGTAAAATGGGGATTAAGACTGTGAGCCCCTCGTGATCACCTTCTAACCCCCCAATGCTTAGAACAGTGCTTCACACATAGTAAGCACTTCACAAATGCCATTATTTATTATTATTATTATTATTATTTGGACAATAATAAAATACATGGGGCAATTTACAGAGAGGAATGCAGTATTAGCTTCTATCAGAAGAAATGAATATAGCCAGGACTATCAATCACTCAACTATTGACAGGTGTTCAGTGATGAGTTACAGGAGCTTGACCTCAGAACCCAGCATTTTCTCAAGACTGTCAAGCACATGCATAATTAAGAAGATGAATGTATGTTCCTGGTCTCCTTGGGTCAGTGTGCAGATTAAATTTAATTTCAACATGATCAGATTAAATTTGGGGGCCTTTCTCTTTTCCTCTTATTTTTTTATACTATGTTGTACCAAAAATGCTTAGTTGTCATGGCATTTTTACTAATATCTTTTTTTGGTATAAAGCATTTGCTACGTGCCAAGCACCATATTAAACATTGGGGATAGATAGAGATAATTGGATTGGACACAGTCCAACACAGTTTTACTCTCCATTTTACAGATGAGGTAACTGAGGCACAGAGAAGTAACTTGTCCAAGTCACACTGCAAGCAAGTGGAGGATCCGGGACTCCCAAGCACTTGCTCTTAAATGGACTCATAAAATAGGGTGGTAATTGAAATCCCTTTTAGACTTTTGTTTCAGTGACTCAATAATAAAAAAATATTATTTTAAAAATAGTTTAAAAGAAATGATTCAAAATTATTTCTGGGATCCTGTCTTTTGCTCAGAAGCTACTAAGTGATTTAAAGCTCATAGCAAGATCTTATAGTTTCTTGGAGAAAGACAGGGACAGCCTCAGCCTCCTATACTGAGAAATATTAGAATATTTCCTGTCAAATATTGTTAGACCAGAATGCTAATGAGACTAAATAAACAGGTTTTTTTAAAGAATGTCTATCATTTGTCTAATCAGAGAGGGAGAGCTTGAACAGGCCATCCATCTTCTAAGTGTTCGCTGGCATGGATGGCAAGAAAGAGCAAAAGCGATATCCTCCCTTTCATGCTTTAAAGAGAGCCACTGGCATGAGTGTGTCTATGGCTGCTTCATCAGTTTTCCACATGACAACTTTCAGAATTGCCTCAGGTTTCAGGAAATGTAGGAGCCCCTGGTTCTTTTTCAGACCCTTCCCACAGGATTTGAAATGGGACCTATTATATCGCCTTTCTTGCCCTCCAGCTTAGTCTGCCCAGAAATAAGGTATGCAGGGGATCCCCACATGTGAAGGCACAGAGGCCGAATCATTATCTGTGCCTATGGGTATTGCTGAAAACGTTGATAAATGGACCAACAGCACCGTCTGTATATCGGTTTTTGTCCGTAGCCAGCAACTGCCTCTCCTGCTGCTGTTTTCCAGCCTGCCTCCCTGACTTCTGGTTTTCCTGAGCCTGTGCTCAGGAAAAGCCACCCTAGTCCAGGCAGATGCAATATGTCATCTTTTCTGTCGCTCCTTCCACTCGGTAGTACAAATCCACACATTACATTCTTTGAGGCTGTGCGCTCATGTTTTTAAATTATTCTTTCCACCAACCTTACTTGCTTGAACTTTACCTCAGTTCATTTGTGTATCCTGCTGTCATTCATTTTCCTCACATGCCCTGCTTGTCTTGCTTTTTGTTTTATGGAATTTGTTAAATGCTTACTATGTGGCAGACTACCAAGAGCTGGGGTAGATAAAATCTAATCAGATTGGATACAGTCCAGCTCCCACATGGGGCTCACAATCTAATCCCCATTTTACAGATGAAGTAACTGAGACCCAGAGAAATTAAGTGATTTACCCAAAGCCACAAAGCAGACAACTGGCAGAGCTGGGATTAAAAGCCAGGGACTCCTAACTCCCAGACCCATGCTCTATCCACTAGACCATGCTGCCTCTCGATTGTGTTATGTTCACTGACGAAACTACTCAAGAAGCTGCATATGCTATCTGTGATGTTGAAAGCTGTCACATCTGAGTCTAAGATTGGGCATTTCGACATCTTTTATGAGTCCCGACTGGATTACTGCATCAGCCTCCTCTCTGATCTCCCATCCTCCTGTCTCTCCCCACTTCAATCTACACTTCACGCTGCTGCCCGGATCATCTCTGTGCAGAAACGCTCTGGGCATGTTACTCCCCTTCTCAAAAATCTCCAGTGGCTACCAATCAACCTACGCATCAGTTAAAAACTCCTCACTCTTGGCTTCAAGGCTGTCCATCACCTCTCCCCCTCCTACCTCACCTCCCTTCTTTCCTTCAACAGCCCAGCCCACACCCTCCGCTCCTCTGCCACTAACCTCCTCACTGTGCCTCGTTCTCGCCTGTCCCGCCGTCGATCCCTGGCCCACATCCTCCCCTGGCCTGGAATGCCCTCCCTCTGCACTTCCGCCAAGCTAGCTCTCTTCCTCCCTTCCAAGCCCTACTGAGAGCTCACCTCCTCCAGGAGGCCTTCCCAGACTGAGCCCCCCTTCCTCTGCCCCTCCCCCTTCCCCCGCCCTACCTCCTTCCCCTCCCCACAGCACCTGTATATATGTTTGTACAGATTTATTACTCTATCTTACTTGTACATATTTACTATTCTATTTTATTTTGTTAATATGTTTTGTTTTGTTGTCTGTCTCCCCCTTCTAGACTGTGAGCCCGCTGTTGGGTAGGGACCGTCTCTATATGTCACCAACTTGTACTTCCCAAGCGCTTAGTGCAGTGCTCTGCACACAGTAAGTGCTCAATAAATATGATTGAATGAATGAGTCTGAAGCTTAATGTCGCATTAATGCTGCAATCTATTTGTCAGACTCCCTAAAGATGGTTTGGCATGCTCGATTTAGTTCTGTACTTTATCTATTAGAAAAATCACAGATCAATTAACTGAGTTGAGGATAATGCCAAGTTTATAAGCTTGTGAGATGGGGGGTGATGGTGTTGTCCACAGCAGGAAGACAGGGTTGGGTGGGAAGGTGAGGAATTCTGTTTTGGGCATGTTAAGTTTGAAGTGTCAGCAGGATGTCCTGAAGAAAGGGGGAAATGCAAGACTGCAGAGAAGGAGAGAGGCCAGGACTGTAGAGGTAGGTTTGGATATCAGTTGTGTAGAAATAGTAGTTGAAGCTGAGGGAGTGAATCAATCAAACAATTGTATTCATTGAGCGCTTACTGTATGCAGAGCACTGTACTAAGCGCTTGGGAAGTACAAGTTGGCAACATATAGAGACAGTCCCTACCCAACAGTGGGCTCTCAGTCTAGAAGGGGGAGACAGAGAACAAAACCAAACATATTAACAAAATAAAATAAATAGGATAGATATGTACAAGTAAAATAAATAGAGTAATAAATATGTACAAACATATATACACATATACAGGTGCTGTGGGGAAGGGAAGGAGGTAAGACAGGGGGATGGAGAGGGGGACGACAGGAGTGGGTATAGGTGGAGAATAGAAGGGAGGACCCAGTACTGAGCCTCAAGAAATCCTCACAGTTAGAGGGTGGGAGTCAGAGAAGGAACCTGCAAAAGTGACTGAGAATGAGTGATCAGAGGGATAGGAGGGAATAGTCAGAAGAGAACAGTGTCAGTGAAGCCAAGTTGGATAACTTTTCCAGGAGAGGGTGGTGGTCCATGGAATCAAAGGCAACTGAGAGGTTGAGGAGGATTAGGATGGAGTGTCATTATGGAGAAGATTTAAGATCCAAGATAGCCAGATATACATGGTAGCTATGAGATGTACTATTGGGATTGAATGCTTTAATCCCTACACCAGTGCAGGATTGAGATCCTCCCCTTGGTTGCTGTGAAGGTAGTTGCTCTCCGAGGGGTCTCCCCTTCTTCTTACCTGCCAGCACGGGGGCCCAAATATGGGTATGGGTTTCCAGAGCACAAGATCTGCCGTTGTATTGGGAGAGACCCAATTTCTGAGCTACCATTGGTTCAATCTCTTTTGATGTCATCAGTCGTTCCCTTTCTTTTCCTGCTAGGTGCACTCTTAAAATGAGGCAGCAATTTAGATACTGTGAGTTTGAAAATGGGTCCATGTCCTTGTCCTCCTGCTGGCCTCAGTGGATCCCCTTCCAGTTAACAGTACAGATCAGGTCTTACGGTACTTACATTTTTAGATATAGTATTGCTGAAGATATAGTATTGCTGAAGATAAACACAACTTTGACCCTTCCCTCCAAAAAAAACCCAAACCATATATTACCTAACACAACAGTACGGAAGGTCTTGGCTAGGATTCTGCCAGCAATGTAAAACAATTAGGTGTCATGATAGTTTGCACAGTCAACTATTTCACCTGTCTGAACATGGTGATTGATGGTAGTGGTGTCTTGGAAATCCCTGCAAAATTTTCTTAGCTCAATGTGGGCCAGGGAGTGGGTCTGACCTAGTTTTCTTTTGTCTATCCCAGCCCTTAGTACTGAACTTGGCACATAGTAAGGCACTTGGCAAATAGCACAATTATTATTATTATTAGTGCCAGATGATCAAGGAACTCATTACTGAATAAGCACCAAATATGATGTTCTGGATGTGGTAAGTGCTCAAATAAATACCACTGATTGATTGAGTAGTCCTCTTCATTGCTTGCACACTTCAGAAGGTAGATCACCATGGGAATGCATGATTTTGAGTATAGGGATAACATGAAAGGAGGAGCAAAGCATCTTTTTACAAGTTTCTGATATTTTACAGCAATTAAGGGTATTAATAATGATGATATTTGTTAAGCACTTATGTGCAAAGCACTGTTCTAAGTGCTGGGCAGGATACAAGGTGATCAGTATGTCCCACGTGGGGCTTACAGTCTTAATACCTATTTTACAGATGAGGTAACTGAGGCACAGATAAGTTAGGTGACTTGCCGAAAGTCACACAGCTGACAATTGGTGGAGCTGGGATTTGAACCTATGACCTCTGACTCTGAAGTCTGTGCTCTTTCCACTGAACCACGCTGCTTCTGTAAGTGCTTACTGTAAGTGCTTACTGTGTGCAGACCGCTGTATTAAACACTTGGGAGAGCACAGTAGAGTAGGAAATCATGATCTCTGCTCTTAAGGAGCTTACAGTGTAGTGGTATTTTGTATGGTTTCAGTAGGGAAGCAGCATGGTGTGGTGGATAGAGCGTGGGCTTGGGAGTCAGAAGATCGTAGATTCTAATCCTGCCTCCACCACTTGTCTGCTGTGTGACTTTGGGCAAGTCACTTCACTTCTCTGTACTCAATTACCTCATCTGTAAAATGGGGATTGAGACTATGAGCCCCAGGTGGGACAAGGACCCAGTCCAACCTGACTCGCTTGTATCTACCCCAGCGTTTAGTACATTCCTGGCACATAGTAAGTGCTTAACAAATACCACAATTATTATTACCCTAATTATTATTATTATTAAGCACTTCAATACCATAAAACATTCTCAGAGGTGAAAGCGGTATCTGACAGGCTATTGAAGGGTGTTGTCATCTTAGCAAGGGTGTCTCATCTTTAATGAGGGTGGAACGATAGACACACTTTAGTAAAGTGCTTTATAATATCCTATTGATTGTGGTTTCATTATGGACCAAATAGAGACTTTAGGGGTGAATAAAAATCTGCTAGTATATTGGTGACTACTTTGATCCTGGATTTCTTCAGTGCTGGCATTTCCCCACCAGTGGAGCAGATTATCCCGTTAGATCTGCGGGATCATCAATCAATTAGTTGTATTTGTTGAATGATTAATGTGTGCATAGCACTGTACTCCCCCTTTTAGACTGTGAGCTCATTGTTGGGTAGGGACCGTCTGTATATGTTGCGATTTGTACTTCCCAAGCAGCTAGTACACTTCCTTGCACACTGTAAGCACTCAATAAATACATGTGAATGAATGAATGAGAGAACATGATATAATGGAGTTGGTAGAAGTTCCCTGCGCACAGTGAGCTTAAAGTCCAGAAGGAAGCCATCAGGTAAGCAGCATGACCTTAGTGGAAAGAGCACAGGCCTGGGAGTTGGAGGATCTGGGTTCTAATTCTGGCCACACCACAAGTCTGTTCCGTGGCCTTGGGCAAGTCACTTAACTTCCCTATGCCTCAGTTTCCTCCTCTGTTAAATTAGACTGTGAGCCAATATTCATTCACTCATTCAATCATATTTATTGAGAACTTACTGTGTGCAGAGCACTGTCCTAAGTGCTTGGGAAGTACAAGTCGGCAACATATAGAGACAGTCCCTACCCAACAACCGGCTCACAGTCTAGAAGGGGGAGACAGACAACAAAACATGTAGACAGGTGTCAAAATAATTAGAACAAATAGAATTAAAGCTATATGCACATCATTAACAAAATAAATAGAATAGTAAATATGTACAAATAAAATAGAGTAATAAACCTGTACAAATATATATACAGGTGCTGTGGGGAGGGGAAGGAGGTAGGGCTGGGGGGTAAGGAGGAGGAGAGGAGAAAGGGGGCTCAGTCTGGGAAGGCCTCCTGGAGGAGGTGAGCTCTCCATAGGGCTTTGAAGGGAGGAAGAGAGGTAGCTTGGCGGATGTGTGGAGGGAGGGCATTCCAGGCCAGGGGGAGGACGTGGGCTGGGGGTCGACGGCGGGATAGGTGAGAACGAGGTACAGTGAGGAGGTTAGCGGCAGAGAAGCGGAGGGTGCGGGCTGGACTGTTGAAGGAGAGAAGGGAGGTGAGATAGGAGGGGGCGAGGTGATGGACAGCCTTGAAGTCGAGAGTGAGGAGTTTTTTTGCTTGATTAGTAGGTTGACAGGCAGCCACTAGAGACTTTGGGGAGGGGAGTAACATGCCGAGAGCGTTTCCGCACAAAGATGATCCAAGCAGCAGAGTGAAGTATAGACTGAAGTGGAGAGAGACAAGAGGATGGGAGATCAGAGAGGAGGCTGATGCAGTAATCCAGTCGGGATAGGATTAGAGATTGAACCAGCAAGGTAGCGGTTTGGATGGAGAGGAGAGGACAGATCTTGGTGACGTTGTGGAGGTGAGACCGGCAGGTCTTGGTGATGGATTTGATGTGTGGGGTGAACGAGAGAGCGGAGTCGAGGATGACACCAAGGTTGCGGGTTTGTGAGACGGGAAGGATGGTAGTGCCATCTACAGTGATGGGAAAGTCAGGGAGAGGGCAGGGTTTGGGAGGGAAGATAAGGAGTTCAGTCTGAGACAGGGACTACCCTAATAATAGCAAGTGCTTAACAAGTACTTATTAGTAGTATTATAAGTGGTAGTATTGTTGTTTCCCTTCTCAGGGTTGTACCTGGAGGGTTTCCAGTACTCTCCCATAATCGAGACTGGTAGGGAGAGTGAAACAGAGGCATACCCATTCCATTCCTAGCTTGAGCAGTGACTAGTCAGTGGATGGCAATCTGCTGCAAGTCAAAACTCCCCTGTGCAGTGTAGCAGCAGCATGGGAGACAGTCAAGGGTGGATAATCAAGTTTATACTAAGTAAACCACTTCTGTATTTTTATCAATAAAACTATGGATACACTACCAGAACGATTGCTGATGGAGGTGGGGTGTTCTGGGAGAGATGTGTCCATGGCATCGCTATGGGTTGGAGATGACTCGATGGAATAAGACAAAACTGTTGTTATTGCTATTATCACTCAGGCTTCTAGATGCACAACATTTGCCAGTGTCAGGAGGAACTATAATATGCTCCTGATATACTCTTTGGTCCTTTAAAAGCCCTTTCGGGGACTTGTTTTCATCAAAATGGTTTGGTAGCATTGGTAAATAATGTCCACAGATTGTATGCTGTGTAGTAGAGGATATCCCGGAATGTTGCCCTTTTACTTTTTATTAATACATGCACGTGGAGCAAAGGTTCTTATGATGGAGCTTATTGCATAATTCTTTGTTTTTCAGGAGCCAACACTGAGTTGGATAGATGAGTCAGATGCTCCTTTTTTGATACTTTTAGTTCTTTGAAATGTCTTGAATCAGTATTCCTCAAGACTGCAATTACTATGCTTGTAGCATCCTGGGGGAAGATGGTCTATATAGACAGTGTTAGTAATGGAGGAAGAGAAAGCCATTTGTACCTCAAGAAAATTGTGTTAGAGAATGACTTACCATGTAGCCTGGAGAAGAAAGGAAAAAGTCTAAGGCACTCCCAACTCCAAAATTTATGTCTTGTTGGTTTGGTTTCATTCTTAGAGAATTCTGGGAAATATAGATCTCTGACTTCTGGGAAATGTAGTTTCCAGGCAGCAGGCGCTCACCATTTGTTTGAGAAACCGTGGTGCCGTGGATCACCAATCAATCAATCAATCGTATTTATTGAGCACTTACTGTGTGCAGAGCACTGTACTAAGCGCTTGGGAAGTACAAGCTGGCAACATATAGAGACAGTCCCTACCCAACAGTGGGCTCACAGTCTAGAAGGAGGAGACAGAGAACAAAACCAAACATACTAACAAAATAAAATAACTCTCAGATTCTCTCCACTCTTACTTGCTACCCCTAGGATTCCCATCACAGAATTCAGCATCATTGCACCAAGCACTTACCATAGAACGAATTGAGAGATGACTGTAATATAACTGTGACACTATAAAATATTTCTTGTAACTTGTATTCTGGGGGTTCACAGCTATTTCAGGTGGTGGGGGAGGCAGATTGCTAAATATGACAAGCTTGTTGAGGGCTTCACTCAAATGTCTCCCAGCTGCCCCAGTGAAGAGTGTTGGTGGTGGATTAGGAGGTGGAAGTGGGAGGGGTGTCCTGTTTATCCTAGGAGGCTCTGGAGGCACAGTCCAGGCATCCAGGAGGGCATCTGTGGCTGGCCTGGCATCAAAAAGGAGCCACTGTGGGAGAAAGTGCGGAGAATTTTGCCTTCCAATTGGAGGCTCCGACACCATCTGTGGATTGTATTTTGTCCCCTCCTGGTTAAAATCTTTAAATTGTATTTGAGGTAAATAGAAATGATTTTCCCACATTGTATGTTCCTGTATGATCGTATGCAGCATTTTTAGAGCTGGTTTAGAATGACACAAACTGTCCAAACTTCACCCATTTGATTGATACTGTAGAGTCTCTAATCCTTTTTATGGAGAAGCAGGATGGCCTAGTGAATAGAGCATGGGCATGGGAGACAGAAAGACCTGGGCTCTAATCCTGGCTCTTCCACTTACCTGCTGTGTTGCCTTGGAAAAGTCACTTCACTTCTCTATGCCCATTACCTCATCTGTAAAATGGGGATTGAGACTGTGAGCTGTATCTGGGACAGGGTCTGTATCTGACCTAATTATCTTGTATCTACCCCAGTGCTTAGTACAGTGCCTGGCACATTAACAAATACCATAAAAAAGTCTTTGGTTTGTCCAGTCACAATTGGGCTAGCTAGGGGAGATTTCTAGAAATTTATCCCAGTGTTTGGTGAATATAAGTCATATTTGGTCTTTTGACTGCCTAAATGATTCACTGTATACTGTATTTGGTTTCCTGTCATTCTTTTCCTAACATTGGAAAAACCTGTTACAGCTACCTGCAACTTTTGCATGATACACCTAGAGAGGAAGAGAGAGTATTTGGAAACATGACATGCACAGGTTAAGATAGAGCCTTCCCCTTATTTCCCTTCAAATTTTTTTTGTGAAAAATACAGTGGGTTGATAATGCTTTGGCATTATTGGAAGATGGATACTCTCTTTCAGACCACCAGTGCTCCATTTAGCACCCCAGAGTAAAACTCACTAAGTGATTCGTTACACTCACATTTCACACCACAGAGAAACATAAAAACTCATGCATTTTTACATTGCGGCCATGGGTTATATAATCTTGGAATCTTTGTAACACACTTAACTCTTAATATTCCATCAGTGTTCTTAAAAAAGCCATGGGCGAGAGATATTTTAAAGTCTGTCCTCAGGAAATGAGGGTCATGATAATTCATTTCTTTTACTTTGGGAATTAAAGTGCAAAATGTATGCTAAAAAAAGAAAACATGCTTGAAAGGAGGAATTTTCTGATTCAGAATGTATATGGTTTAAAATGCATTCCTGCTGAAGAGCAACTTCTTTAAAGTAGAGAGCTGTCCATTAGCCCTTTCAATGTTACTTTACATTTTGGATTACAGTTAATCTCAGAATACTCAGATCAGGAGAAGGAACTTTCTTGATGGTACAATTGCTTTGTCTCTAATATGTATTTTGTAATTGTTTTTTAGTGGTGGTTGGGTTGGGAGGGGAAAGACAAGACAAAGATGCCCAGACACATATTCAGCTAAAAGAATGTGGCCTGTTTACATACCTTGAGTAATTCAAGACCAGAAAATGTTTTAGTATTTGATTCGGGTCTATATGGAAATTTTTTCCCCTTTAAAAAAGAGAAGTTTTGGTGTCTACTGCAGTTTGTCAAATTTATCTTTTCTAAATGACATTGCTTCCAAAAGTGGTGCTACAGAGAAATTCCCTTAAAAATCAATTCAATTTTTTTATATATTGAAGTATAGACATTTCAATGTATGCATCATTTTGATGCACATTAAATAAAAAAATTATATATCAAGGTATTCGGGTCAGAATGACTGCCCTTTGTTTTAATGATAAAGTAAGTCACAAACGGGCTTAATATAAGCAATCAATTGGGCCTTAATTTGTTAAGAACTGGGTGAGACAGAATACTCCAACAGAAAATCACATTTACTGTTTCTTGCATCAATTGGACCTATTTCTAAACAGCAGGTCTATATGCTTTTTAATTTTGTATTTATAAATTAGTATAAGTGAGGGTTCAGGATAAATACTCTGCAGATAGGTTGATTCCCTTCATCTTTAAAGAAAACATTTTATAGGTATTTCTGTGGGTATCTCTATGGGTATCCGTACCTCTGGAGGAGATCTCCTGCCTCCTCTCAAAACACAGCCCCTCTATCAGTGCATCTGACCCCATTCCTTCTCAACACTTGCCCCCCACCCCTTAACAGCCATCTTCCACTGTTCATTCTACAATGTCTTCTTCCCCACTACTTTCAAACATGCCCTTGTCTCCCCTATCCTAAAAAGCTCTCCGTTGACCCCACGGCTCCCTCCAGTATCAACCCACCTCCCTGCTACCATTCGTCTCCAAACTCATTGAGTGAGTTGTCTACACCTGCTGTCTCAAATTCCTCTCCTCTAATTCTCTCCTTGACACCCTCCAATCTAGTTTCAGTCCCCTTTACTCCACAGAAACCGCCCTCCCAGAGGTCACCAATGATCTCATTCTTGCCAATTCCAATGGCCTCTCCTCCATTCTAATCTTCCTTGACTTCTCAGCTGGCTTTGACATTGTCGACCACCACCTTCTCCTTGAAACATTGTCCAACCTCAGCTTCAGTGCCACTGTCCTCTCCTGGTACTCCTATCTCTGTGGCTGTTCATTCTCAGTTTCATCTATGGCTCCTCCTTTGTATCCTAATGCATAACTGTGGGGGTCCCTCGAGGTTTAGTTTGGGTTCCCTTCTATTCTCCATCTACACCCACTCCCTTGGAGAACTCATTCACTCCCATGCATTAACTACCACCTCTATGTGGATGATTCCCAAATCTACATCTTCTTCCCTGATCTCTCTCCCTCTTTGCAGTCACCTCAAGCTTAACATGTCCAAAACAGAACTCCTTATCTTCCCACCCAAACCCGGTCCTGCCCTGACTTTCCCATCACTGTAGACACCACCATCATCCTTCCTGTCTCACAAGCCCGTAACCTTGGTGTTATCCTTGACTTTTCTCTCTCATTCAACCCACTTATTCAATCCATCACTAAATCCTGTTGGTCCCAGTTTCACAACATCGCTAAAATCCACCTTTTCTTCCCTATCCAAGCTGCTACCACATTAATGCAGTCAGTCATCCTGTCCCTCCTGAGTTACTGCTTCAAGCTCCTTGCCTATCTCCCAGCCTTCTGACTTTCCCCCACTCCAGTCCATACTTCATTCTACTGCATGAATCATTTTTCTACAAAATGTTCAGAACATGTATCCCCATTCCTCAAAAAAACCCAGTGGTTGCCCATCCATCTCCATATCAAACAAAAAACTTCTCACCATTGACTTCAAACACTCAATCACCTTGACCCCTCCTACTTCACCTCACTACTCTCCTACTACAACACAGCCCGCATACTTCACTCCTCTGTTAACCTTCTCAGTGTGCTTCGACCTCATCTATCTTGCTGCCAACCCCTTGCTCATGTCCTGACTTTAGCCTGGAATACCCTCCTTCCTCATATCTGATGACCTCTTGCCCACATCTTGCTTCTGGCCTGAAATGCCCTCCCTCCTCATATCCAACAGGCAATTATTCTCCCCCTCCTTCAAAACCATATTGAAGGCACATCTCCTCCAAGAGGCCTCCCCTGACAAAATCCCCCTTTGTTATTCTCCCACTTGCTTCTGTGTTGCCCTGACTTGCTCCCTTTGTTCTTCCCCCCTCCTAGCCCCACAGCAGGCTCAGTGGAAAGAGCATGGGCTTTGGAGTCAGAGGTCAGGGGTTCAAATCCTGGCTCCACCAACTGTCAGCTGTGTGACTTTGAGCAAGTCACTTAACTTCTCTGTGCCTCAGTTCCCTCATCTGGAAAATGGGGATGAAGACTGTGAGCCCCTGTGGGACAACCTGATCACCCTGTGACCTCCCCAGAACTTAGAACAGTGCTTTGCACATAGTAAGCACTTAATAAATGCCATTATTATTATTATTAATTTATTTATATTAATGTCTTCCTCCCTGGCGTCTAAACTGTAAGCTCATTGTGGACAGGGAGTGTGTTTGTTTATTGTTGTATTGTACTCTCCTAAGTTCTCAGTACAATGCTCTGCACACAGTAAGTGCTCAGTAATTGAATAAATGGGGATTAAAAAGCTGTCTAATTCAGTTTAACACACTCTCTGGTTAGGGAAGCAGCATGGCCTAGTAGAAAGAGCACAGCCCAGGGAGTGAGAGATCCTGGGTTCTAATTCTAGTTCTGCCACTTACCTGCTGTGTGACCTTCTCCCTCCTATTTAGATCGCCAGGCCCATGTGGTAAAGGGACTGGGTTTGACCTACTTATCTTGTATCCATGCAAATTCTTAACATATAACACAATCATTATTAGGGAAGAAATCAGAAGTGTGATCTCTGACTTGTTCGAAGAGTACTGAGAGTTTGGGCGTTGGTCATTCTAGTTCAACAATTTGGGATGAATCTGGAGTGAAGGATGACCAATGGAAGAAGGGTGTAACACTCTCAGATTGGGTAAATTGAATATCAGGTGATAATTTTATTCTTCACCCCTTGGGTCCTGCTCATTTGTCTGGTAAAGTATAGGAAATTTTCAAAGGCATTTGGAGAAGCAGCGTGCTGTAATGGCTAGAGCATGGGCCAGGGAATCAGAAGGTCATGGGTTCTAATCCCTGCTCTGCCACTGGCCTGCTTTGGACCTTGGGCAGGTCACTTCACTTCTCTGGGCCTCAGTTCCCTCATCTGTAGAATGGGGATTGAGACCATGAGCCCCACGTGGGACAGGGACTGTGTCCAACTCGATTAGCTTGTATCTACCCCAGCACTTAGTGCAGTGCCTGGCACATAGTAAGCAATTAACAAATACCATTATTATTATTCATTCATTAAATCGTATTTATTGAACGCTTACTGTGTGCAGAGCACTGTACTAAGCACTTGGGAAGTACAAGTCGGCAACATATACAGATGGTCCCTACCCAACAACAGGCTCACAGTCTATAAGGGGGAGACAGACAACAAAACAGAACATGTAGACAGGTGTCAAAATTGTCAGAACAAATAGAATTAAAGCTATATGCACATCATTAACAACATAAATAGAATAGTAAATATGTACGAGTAAAATAAATAGAGTAATAAATCTGTACAACTATATACAAGTGCTGTGGGGAGGAGAAGGAGGTAGGGCGGGGGGATGGGGAGGAGGAGAGGAAAAAGGGGGCTCAGTGTGGGAAGGCCTCCTGGAGGAGGTGAGCTCTCAGTAGGGCTTTGAAGGGAGGAAGACAGCTAGTTTGGAAGATGAGTGGAGGGAGGGTGTTCCAGGCCAGGGGGAGGACGTGGGCCTGGGGTTGATGGTGGGACAGGTGAGAACAAGGCACAGTGAGGAGATTAGCGGCAGAGGAGCGGAGGGTGTGGGCTGGGCTGTAGAAGGAGAGAAGGCAGGTGAGGTAGGAAGGGGCGAGGTGATGGATAGCCTTGAAGCTGAGAGTGAGGAGTTTTATTTTATTTATTTATTATTATCATCAGTGAGTCACAGGATGGCTAGACAGAGTCCCTGGTCCTCATGGGGCTCACAGTCTAATGGGGAGAATGAGGAAGAGGAACAGCTATTTCATCTCTATTTGACAGATGAGGATGTATAAGTATGCATGTTCCCTGCCCACAACAAGGTTACAGTCTAGATGGGGAGACAGACATTAATATAAGTAAATTCTGGGTATGTACTCAAGTGCTGAGGGCGGGGTGAATAAAGGGTGTAAATGCAAGGGCAATGCGGAGGGGAGTGGGAGAAGAGGAAATGAGGGCTTAGTCTGGGAATACCTCTTGGAGGAGATGTGCCTTCAATAAGGCTTTGAAGTGGAGGATGGATATGAAGAGGGAGGGCATGGAATGGATGAGAGGTCAGTGGTGAGAGAGAGAAGATGGAAGTACAATGAGAACGTTGGCTTTAGATGAGTGAAGCATGTGGACTGGGTTGAAGGGAGAGCAATGAGTTGAGGTCAGAGTGGGGAAAAGTGATGGTGTGCCTCAGCAGAGTTTGTCTCCTTCCTGTTTGGGCAGAACTTTTCAGAGTCCAGCTGTAACTTCAGCCCCAACCAGAACCTGCTCAAACTGCTCAGAGTTGAGAAAGCAGTGCTACCCTGCAGCCTCATCCTGCCTGCCTGCCTGCCTGGAGCAGGGTCTGATGGGAGGTCGTGGATGGTGTAGGGGTGGGACTATTTCTCTTCCAGGTGGTGTTCCTCTTATGATAAGAGTTCAGCTGCAGTAGTTGAGAAGCAGCGTGGCTCAGTGGAAAGAGCCTGGGCTTTGGAGTCAGAGGTCATGGGTTCAAATTCCGGCTCCACCAACTGTCAGCTGTGTGACTTTGGGCAAGTCGCTTAACTTCTCTGTGCCTGTTACCTCCTTTGTAAAATGGGGATTAAAACTGTGAGCCCCCTGTGGGACAACCTGATCATCTTATAACCTCCCTAGCTCTTGAGAAGCAGCGTGGCTCAGTGAAAAGAGCCCGGGTTTTGGAGTCAGAGGGCATGGGTTCAAATCCCGGCTCTGCCACTTGTCAGCTGCGTGACTTTGGGCAAGTCACTTAACTTCTCTGTGCCTCAGTTCCCTCATCTGTAAAATGGGGATGAAGACTGTGAGCCCCCCATGGGACAACCTCATCACCTTGTAAGCTCCCCAGTGCTTAGAACAGTGCTTTGCACATAGTAAGCACTTAATAAATGCTATCATTATTATTATTAGAACAGTGCTTTGTAAGTGCTTAACAAATACTATTATTATTATTATTATTATGTGCTACAGAGAGATAACGAGTTGCATTCATTCAATTGTATTTATTGAGTGCTTACTGTGCTTAGAACTGTGCTTGGCACATAGTAAGTGCTTAACAAATACCATTATTATTATTACTGTATGCAGAGCACTGTATAAACACTTGGGAGAGTGCAATACAAGAATAGGTAGACATTCCCTGCCCTCAAAGACGTTGCAGTCTACAGCCGGGGGACAGACATTAATATAAATAAATCCATTGCACCTGTGTTAAGTGCTACGGGGCTGGGACAGGGGAAGAACAAAGAGAGCATATCAGGGTGAAGCAGAAGGGTGTGAGAGAAGAGGAAAGAGGGGGTTTGGTTGGGGAAGACCTCCTGCAGGAGTTGTGCTTTCAATTAGACCTTGAAGTGGGAGAGAGTAATTGTCCATCAGTTTTGAGGAGGGAGGGCGTTCCAGGCCAGAGGCAGGACGTGGGTGAGAGGTCAGTGGTGACATTAAGGCACAGTGAGAAGGTGAGCATTAGAGGAATGAAGTGTGCAGGTTGGGTTGTAGTAGGAGAGTAGCGAGGTGCGGTGGGCCTGGCGGGCAAGGTGATGGAGTGCTTAAAAGCCAACGGTGAAGAGTGTTTGTTTGCAGAGTTGGATGGGCAACCACTGGAGTATTTTGAGAGGTGGGGTGACAACTACTGAACACTTTTGAAGAAAAATGATCCGGGCAGCAGAGTGAAGTGTGGACTGGAGTGGGGAGAGGCAGGAGACTGGGAGGTCAACAAGGAGGCTGATGCAGTAATCCAGGCAGGATAGGATGAGCGATTGTAGCCGTTTGGATGGAGAGGAAAGGGTGAATTTTAGCGATGTCATGAAAGTGGGACCAACAAGATTTAGTGATGAATTGAATATATGGGTTGAATGAGAGAAAGGAATCAAGGATAAAAGCAAGGGTGTGGGCTTGTGAGTCAGGAAGGATGGTGTTGCCATCAACACGTCCTACCTCTGGCCTGGAATGCCCTCCCTCCTCAAATCCTCCAAAAGATCATTCTTCCCCATCCTCCCAACCCTTCAAAGCCCTACTGAAGGCTCACCTCCTCCATGAGGCCTTCCCAGACTAAGCCCCCCTTTTCCTCAGCTCCCCCTCCCATCTACTTACCTCAACTCACTCTCTTTGCTCTTCCCCACCACAGCACTTATGTATTTATGTATAATTCTATTTATATTGATGCTTGTATACTTGTTTTGATGTGTACATATCTATAATTTTATTTATATTGATGTCTGTTAACTTGTTTTGATGTCTGTCTCCCCCCTTCTATACTGTAAGCCCTGTATAAACAGGGATTATCTCTCTTTATTGCTGAATTGTACTTTCCAAGCACTTAGTACAGTGCTCCTCACAGAGTAAGTCAATCAATCAATCAATCAATCATATTTATTGAGCGCTTACTTGCAGTAAGCGCTCAATAAATATGATTGAATGAACAGTGATGGGAAAGTAAAGGGGAGGACAGGGTTTGGGTGGGGAGATAAGGAGTTCTGTTTTGGGCATGTTTAAGCTTGAGGTGATGGGAGGACATCCAAGTAGAGATGTCTTGAAGGCAAGAGGAAATGTCAGACTACAGAGAAGGAGAATAAGGGCTAGAGATGTAAATTTGGGTATCATCTGCATAAAGTAGTAGTTGATGCATTGGGAGCGAATGAGTTATCCAAGGGAATGTGTGTAGATGGAGAATAGATGGGGACCTTGAACTGAATCTTGAGAGACTTCCACAGTTAAGGGGAGGAGGTAGAGGAGGAGCCTGCAAAGGAGGCTGAGAATAAAAGCAGGAGAGATAATAGGAGAACCAGGAGAGGACACAGTCAGTGAAGCCAACCTTGGAAAACATTTCCAGGAGAAGGGGGAGGGCCACAGAGTCGAAGGTGGCTGAGAAGAGTGTCAAAGAGGATTAAGATGGAATAGAGGCTGGTGGATTTGGCAAGAAGGAGATCATTGGTGGCCTTGCAGTGGACAGTTTCTTTGGAGTGAAGGGGATGGAAGCTAGAATGGAGGGGGGTCAAGGAGAGAATAAAAGGATAGGAATTTGAGGCAGTGCGTGTAGACAATTTGCTCAAGGAGTTTGGAGAGGAATGGAAGGAGGGAGAGAAATGGGTTAACTGGAAGGAGCAGTGGGGTCAAGGGAGGGTTGCCCAAGATGATTGCTAATGGAGAACTTAGAACATAGAGAAGCAGCGTGGCTCAGTGGAAAGAGCCTAGGCTTGGGAGTCAGAGATCATGGGTTCTAATCCTGGCTCTGCCACATGTCTGCTGTGTGACCTTGGGCAAGTCAGTTAACTTCTCTGAGCCTCAGTTACCTCATCTGTAAAATGGGGATTGACTGTGAGCCCCACTTGGGACAACCTGATCA
Source organism: Tachyglossus aculeatus (assembly GCF_015852505.1). Classification (NCBI taxonomy): domain Eukaryota; kingdom Metazoa; phylum Chordata; class Mammalia; order Monotremata; family Tachyglossidae; genus Tachyglossus; species Tachyglossus aculeatus. Next base: position 119,049,325 of record NC_052066.1, on the reverse strand, counting down.
CGTGTATCCCCCGCAGCGCGTAGAACAGTGCTTTGCACATAGTAAGCACTTAACAAGTGCCATTATTATTATTATCATATAATCGAGTATTCTCCCAAGCACTTAGTAGAGTGCTCTGCAAACAGTAAGTGCTTGATAAATATGATTAATTTAGCCCTGGAGCAGGCTCCAGAGGTTCCTAAAGGAAAACATCCAGGACTAACTTCAAAATGTGTCACCTGGACACACTGATGTTTGGGAACTTGCAGCACAATATGTATTTCCCTGATGTCTGAGGGTCCAGTTCCACACTGCCAGAGCCAATGAGAACAAGGCTAGGTGAAAGGTGGTTTTAAATACTGCTGAACAACCATTGCTCATCTTTCTGTACACACCCTGTGGTTGGCTGAGGCACATACCTTGTTCCCTCATAAAGCACCAAATGTGATGGGGTTGAGGCTTGTCAATTGCATTTGACCGTAGAAGTAACAGCCATTATACGTAAGTGCTGAGAGTGGGTGTAAATGCCTGGGAAGGCTTTTGAGTTGTTTCAACTTTGAATCAACCAATGAGTCAGATTTATTGAGCACTTAACTGTGTGCAGAGCATTGAACAGTGCTTCACACATAGTAAGCGCCTAACAAATGCCATCATTAATATTATTGTACCAAGCACTTGGGAAAATACAACACAACAATTTAACACACAATCCCTGCCCAAAATGAGCTTACCGTGTACATGGGGAGAAGGCTCATCTACTCCAGGAAGACTTCCCTGACTAAACCTTTTTTTCCTTCTCTTCATCTCCTTTCTGTGTCACCCTGACATGCTCCCTTTATTCATCCCCCACCCGGAGCCACACAGCACTATGTACATATTTATAATTTATTTATATTGTCTATCTTTCCCTCTAGACTGTAAGCTCGTTGTGGGCAGGGAATGAGTCGGTTATATTGTTGTATTGTATTCTCCCAAGCATTTAGTACAGTGCTCTGCTCACAATAAGTAGGGACCGTCTCTTTATGTTGCTGACTTGTACTTCCCAAGTGCTTAGTACAGTTCTCTGCACACAGTAAGTGCTCAATAAATACGATGATTGAATGAAAGTACTCAGTAAACACAATTTACTGACTGACAAATATAAATAAATTACTGGTATATACATGTGCTGATGTTGGCGAAGGCTCCTTGGAAGAGTTGGGTTAAGACATTAACTCAAATTTTGCAAGGATACACAATTTTTTTGCATGTTTCCCATTCACTGCAGAATGAATGTATTACTTGGAACAATTTTTAAGAAAGGTGTACACTGTAGTAACATTCAGAAGTACTTAGGAGAGAAGCATTTAGGCCCAGTGATATTTTATTCAATGTCCAGCAGAGGGCAAAGACTGTAAAAATAGATCTAGAATATTAAAACGTTGTCTCCACTGTTCTTTGCTGTTATAAAGGGAAGGGGAAAAAAGTGAGGAAATTATGGATGCTAGACGTTTTTAAGGAAAATGTATTATGTCATAAATTCTGGTCAGGGAAGAGGAGATGTCTCTCTTTAGCAGGCAGACTTCTAGCAGTTTGCCCTTGTGTTATGTTACAATTCAAGATCCCCCTTTTCAAACTTAGCTCTTTACTACCACAAATTTTATTCTCCAGTTTCTTGCTACTTTGACTCTGGTGACCATGCAGTGTCATTACTAGTGGGTGATTGCTATAAGCTTTTGAGGACTGACTCTCTAGAGTTTAAGGACAGCTTGGGCTGAGAGGTCCTTGGAATTTCAATTTATTCTTTGCTCCTATAATACATGTTTTTGCTGGGTATTATGGATAGAACATTATTGCTGATTTAGGGAACTTTTTTTCTGACTACATGCTGGCATATTATGTGACAGAGGTGGAAGAAGCAGCTATGGGCATGCGTGCTGGGTTGGTGAAGACACGAATACTATAAAGTGAGTTTTCTTTAGTGTGGGCTTTTCAAGAATTTGATTCCCACACCCACCCTAACCCTGACATTTGGAGAATTGATGTACCAGGGCCAGTTTCAGATGATAAGCAAGAGGGGTAAGCACGTCAGAGCAGCAGTGTGAGAAGCAGTGTGGCCTAGGGGATAGTGTATAGGCCTGAGAGTCAGAAGGACCCGGGTTCTTATCCTGCTTCAGCCACTTCTCTGCTGTGTGACCTTGGGTAAGTCACTACACTTTTCTGTGCTTGTTACCTCATTTTGGCAGTTGATGATTGACTGTGAGACCTATGTGGAACAGGGACCGCGTCCAACCTAATAACTTGTATCTACCTCAGTGCTTAGTACAGTGCCTGGCACATTGTAAGTGCTTAGCAAATACCGTAAAACAAATGAAACAAACACACCATCAAAGGGATGATGGAGATTGAGAATTTGAAAGTGCTCAGTGTCCCTCTGCTTTGGCAAAATTGCCTGTGTTGGGTCCCAGTAAGGGCAACCCCCACACCAATGGGACTGCCGGAGACCCTCGTTCCCAATTGTGAGATGCTGCCACCCCCAGGGATCACCCCTCTAGGGACTGTGGTAGCTTGGGGATGTATTTGGCACATAGTAAGAGTTTAACAAATACCATCATCATTATTATTATTATTGACTGTTGTGTGGTCTTGGGTAAGTCATTTACATAGTCTGAGGACCTCAGATGGGACAGGGACTATGTCCAACCTGATTAGCTTGTATCTACCTAGTGCTTGGTACAGTTCTTGATATGTAGAAAGCACTTAACAAGTACCATTAAAAGGCAAGAAACCAAAAACCAAACCCAGTGCTCCGACTCCCAGTCCAGTTCTCTGTGTCTACAATAGCACCCCCACTTACATCTGCAGGGCTGATGGGAAGGTGGCTACCCTCCCCTTCAACTCCCCAGTACTCTGGCCATTCTCAGTTTGCTCTACCCAGAAGTCTCTTAGTTTGTACGTATTTATTACTCTATTTTATTTGTACATATTTATTCTATTTATTTTATTTTGTTAATATATTTTGTTTTGTTCTCTGTCTCCCCCTTCTAGACTGTGAGCCCACTGTTGGGTAGGGACCATCTCTATATGTTGCCAACTTGTACTTCCCAAGCGCTTAGTACAGTGTTCTGCACACAGTAAGCGCTCAATAAATATGATTGAATGAATGAATGAACCACTCACTTGACCTACCTTTCTTCAGCTCCCAAGTGGGTGTGTTGAGCGGGACTCCAGAGGGGCTGAATGCCCACAGGGATCAGGGATACCTTCCATCCTCAGTCAATCAATCAAACCACTGTTTTTGTTGAACACCTACTGTGGTAGAACAATGTACTAAGCACTTGGGAGAGTACAATACAGCAAAATTGGTAGACATATTCCTTGCCCACCACATTCTTCTAGACTGTGAGCCCACCTTCTAGACTGTGAGCCCACTGTTGGGTAGGGACCGTCTCTATATGTTGACAACTTGTACTTCCCAAGCGCTTAGTACAGTGCTCTGCACACAGTAAGCACTCAATAAATACGATTGATTGATTCTCATGTAAACTGTCAGTGAGGGGAGGACTTGAAGAGTACAGGATGGCCCTCTCATCCTTTCCCATCATCCTCTTTCCTCCCTACCCCATTTGGTGCTGCCATGGCCATTGGGGAATGTAGGGTTGGGGAGAAGCTGACAGAATACTCAAAGCTTGGGGTTAATAAAGCTGGGGCCCTTGTGAGATTTATTCCAGCTTCTACCTTCCCCAGCACATCTTCTACTGTAAAAGGACTGTTTATGCCCCCTCTGCTAAATGTAGGCTTTGCTCTTTTGCTAACCTTCTCTATAGCTATGTGGGATCCCTGATAGGCAGCCACTGAGATCTGCTGACCCATTCTGTTTTTCTATTTTTAAACTCGGGGCATTTTAGCCCAAGTATTCATATTCATATCCAAATAGCATATCCAGAATGTGAGCACATGGGCATTGCTGACGTATTGTTGTTTCTTTTTTCATGCTACTGTTTTAAAGCGGTTTCCATTTTTTGAAACAGAAAATAAGACAGAATAATATTATCCCTAATGCTCAGCCTAGCGTTATTACATTTTTTCAGTTAGATGATTGAAATGAAGCCTTATAAATTATGAACATTTATCAGCATTTATTGGTCAGATTTCTTTTAGATATGAAGGGAAGCTGCTAGTACAATTGCTGAAATTATTTCTATTCATTTTCTATTTGGGTCTAATCAATGCACCTGGCATAAACTATTTTCTAACTCGGGGAAGTAAATGAATGAGTATTACCCAGGTTGTGGTTAATGGCATTTGGGTTAAGAGTGTTAGCTAGATTCTCTTTCTCATAATTAGAGATGCAGTTCTGTCTAGTGGAAAGAGGACAGCCCCGGAAGTCAGAGGACCTGGGTTCCAATCCCAGCGCTGCCGATTTCTTTCTGTTTGACCTTGGGCAAGTAACTTAATTTCTCTGTACCCCAGTTTCCTTAATTTTTAAATGGGGATTAAATACCCATTCCCCACCTCCTACCTGTGAGTCAATGTGGGTCCTGTGGGTCCTGATAAACTTGGATCTACCCTAGCACTTACTGCTTGACACTTAATAAGTGCTTGACATAATAATGATGATAATAATACTGATGATAAACACCATTTTGGAGAAATAGAAAGAAGAGGAGAACATAATGGGACTGGAGAAGGATTCACGATCAACATAAACGTGTAACATTCTAAACCGAATTGCTGAAGACACAGAGGTCGAAAACATAAAATCAACATAAAGACAAGGCTAGAAGTGGAATTACATAAATTCTAGAGGGGCTTGTGTAGTGGGGGCAGAAAATGTGTACCTCAAAGGATTGGGAAGTTCAGAGCCTAGTGGAATTGGTCTAAGAGTTATCCACTGAGGAAGTATGTTTTTGGCTGAGTTTTGAAGAAGGGGAGGGCTATGAGTTGACAGGGATAAGATGGAAGGGCAGAAGGGCAGAGAAGAGATTATTGGAAAAATATACCTAATGAATTAAGTCATCTGGAAATTCTTCAGTTACCCCTTCTCAGAGAGAACTCTTTTTGGGACAGTTTCAGGTCTAGAAAAATCCTTGGTTGGCTTTGAATTTTGGGAGTTTGAAAATCATTTTCATGTTCTTATATCTGTACTTTGCCCCAAGATACAAATTATTTGGTTTTATCCTTGTTTTATACAGTAGATATAACTGAGAGCGAATAGTCTTAACTTTTTTGATGAATATGTTAACTATTGCAAAATTGGGTCTCAACAAGTACATTAATCTACTCACCAGTAAAATAGCAGGTGTAATTGGAGGGAGAGACACAGGCATACTCAACAATACAGTGCACTTATGTTCGTGAAAATGTGTTTGTATTATGGATGGATTTATCATCGGGCCCATTTTCAAATCTATTCAGATGTTATAAATTAGGATCCAGTCCAGAACCTCTGAAAATAAATTAACTTCCTTCTCATGCTAGGAGTTCATCTGTCATTTAATCTTTAAGGTAATCCAAAGTTAACATCACAACATTAAATACATAAGTTGTAATAAGAGGCTAATTCTGAACACCTCTGTGCACTTATGAACTCTTTTCTCCATCAGGCTCTTCTAATAATTTCATCCATTTCCTTGAAATTTGATGTACACTTTGTAATTCAAAATCTTAGCCGGCAAAGGGTTTTACTACTACTTCATCCAGTTTGATGTGTTGCGATAACGATTTGGAGTGTGAAAGATTGAGGAGGTCTTTGGCATCACTTTCTCTGAATGAGGTGTAGTTAATGCGTCGATATCTGCAGCATCCATTTCTAAATTGTCACCTCCCTAGTTCAACTATTTCTTTGGCTGTCTGCTCAGGTGTCCCTTTGATGAATGCTTTGGAAAGCTGACAAAGTGTCTATAGAGTTTCCTTCAAGGTCCATTCACTGATTGCTTTATCTCATCCCAGGTGGGAAGAGGACAGGAAGGGATTAATTTACCTGCAGCTGGAACTTCAAGAAAGTCAGACTTTTGTGTGGGGTAAGGCATTGAACAATATAAATTGTATCCCAAGGTAGTTGTGTCATGAAGTAATTGTAAGATAGGTCAGGTAGCCAAAAAAAAAAAAATTTTTAACGGTCTTTAAGCTCTATGGATACACATACCAGAACGACCTTATGATAGAAGATGGTACATTCTGAAGAGGGTGTGTCCATGGAGTCGCTATGGGTCAGAAATGACTCGATGGCATTTAAGAAGAAAAATTTAAGTGTTTACTATGTGCCAGGCACTGTATTAAGTCCTGGAGTAGATACAAGCTACTCAAGATGGACCCAATCCCTGTCCCACCTGGGGCTCACAGTCTTAGTCCTCATTTTACAGATGAGGAAACTGAGGCACAGAGAAGTCAATTGCCCAAGGTCACACAGCAGACTTGTGGCAGTGGTATTTCTGGGTTGTTATGTCTCATAGGGTAGCTACAACCTCGAGTATGCTATCATGAGATAAAACATCAATCTCTCCTACTCTCCTCCCTTACCCTTACCAGGCAAAGTTAAAAATGGAGCACACCACTAAAGGCAGAGACTATGTGACAGTGGCAGCTTTTACTGATTATCAATCAGATGCTAGATATTGTATAGGAAATTGAATATCTTAAAAAGCGTTTTTTTTGGGTGCGGATGGGGGTCAATGGGAATTTCATTAATAATGATGGGGACTGAGTTATTGAGAAATAAGAGGAAAAATCTTGTGCATTTTAAAAGTTATTGATAGATGGAATTTATCATTAACAGTTAGCAGTAAAACTTATCATTAACAACTTGCCATAAAATACCAGCTACAATTTTTATCTGAAGGTCATGAAAGATTATGTTAAGTAATTTCAAGGCACCTGGCATAAACTATTTTCTAACGGAGTTTAGGATTTTCAAGTGAATATTGAAACTAATGCCATGTTGATTAACACACATTGCAAGAAGACAGAGTCATGACCTGTGTTTAGACTTTGCAATTTCTGCTTGAAAGTTTCAGCAAAGTCTTGATTCTACTGCATTTTTTGCAGAGACTTCATCTTTTCCCCGGGTGTCATCTTTTTGGCCTCTCAGCTGATGAGCTAAAATACAGAGCCCTCCAAAAGCAGAACATTTTATAATTTGGTCATGTTTGTGTCCCAGTGACACTGTTTGAATTCTGTTTGGGAAAGGCAGACGTAGTTGAATGAAGTTTAGGTCATCCGACCTTGTTCTGGGAATGTTCTGACCTTGTTCGGCATGGTGTGAACATGCTAAACCTATAATCTGGTAAAACAATGTTAAACAGATTTCAAATGCAGTTTAGTTTTGGGCCAGTCTCAACAGAACCTGAAGAACTCAGGCCTTCCATATGAATATCAAATGGAAAACCATCTATGTAGATATACTGTAGATCTTTCCAAGTGATAGAGAAACATTTCTTCTTACAGCTAATGATTATAGGAGACTTAGTATAGATAATTTAACTGAAAAGTAGAGTTATTTTGCCCTTCGAAACGGGACCTACAGTTCTCAAGATAATAATAATGGCATTTATTAAGCGCTTACTATATTCAAAGCACTGTTCTGAGCGCTGGGGAGGTTACAAGGTGATCAGGTTGTGCCCCGGGGGGGCTTAGTCTTAACTGCCATTTTACAGGTGAGGTAACTGAGGCCCAGAGAAGTTAAGTGACTTGCCCAAAGTCACACAGCTGACAATTGGCGGAGCCTGGATTTGAACCCATGACCTCTCACTCCACAGCCTGTACTCTTTCCATTGAGCCATGTTCAATAATGCCCCACTTTGGGGAGTAATTTCAGGCAATCAATCAATCATTTATTGAGTGCTAACTATGAGCAGAGCACTTTACCAAGCACTTGGGTTAGTACAGTATAACAGAGTTTTACTGTTAATATAACAATTTTTCACCTTTATAATATGTATTGTCTGGTGTCATATCTTTAACATAAGTGAAGGGTTTTTTAAATATTTTACAGTATTTACAGTTGGCTTTCATTTTAATTAAAACACACTTTATAGGTCGTTAAAAAGTGAACAAAATGCCCTATTTTGGTTGGCCAATTATTTTGCTAAATAGGAAGAGAAGGCCCAGGATGCTGAGTCCAGAAGGGATAGGGGAAGAACGCCTGATAAGGGGTGGGGAGGGAGGTGCAACATTCACTTTTGTAGAATGGAAATAGATGCTATGTTCTGGACAGGCATTCAAGGGTGCAAAGCGCTGAAGTGAGGATAAGGGGTGGGTGATCGCTGCTGGACATGCTGCCATTAGCTCAGCTTCACAGCATCTCTTCACAAAGTACCGTGGGGGGAAGCAGAGCCTCTGCCATGTTTTTGGCTGCTTGGAAAGACAATGGGAAGTCACTTTCCCCTTCATTATTCCTAGGGGTGCGTGACTGTTCCCCCAAAGTCTTCATTGGGAGTCGAACTCAAAATATTTTCCTTTTTGGTAGGACAATACTGAATTGAGTTGTGATTTACCTGTGGGTTCATCAATAGATATGGTTGAGCCTCTACAGGGATGTGACACCTAGCTTAGGGCTGTGTAGCACTTAAGCTTAAAACATAAGGTCCCTGTCCACAAACAGTTTCCATTTTAAAACTAGGGGCACCACAGGGAAAATTTATTTGCAAGGAATAGGCTGACAGCTTGGGGGTAAACTAATTTTCATATTTAGAGAGAAGCTTATAAATTGAGCTTCTTAGCTGCAAAAACATGTTCGTTTCACTTTCAGTGCATTTAAGTGGGAGATTTGCAGTGGTGGCTTCCATTATTATTATTATTATTACTATTATTGTTATTAATATACACTTATGTGACAAGCACTGTTCTAGAAGCTAAGGTAAATACAGGTTAATCAGGAGAAGCAGCTTGTCCTAGTGGATAGAGCACTAGACTGTGAGTCCGTTGTTGGATTGGGACCATCACTATATGTTGCTGACTTGTACTTCCCAAGCACTTAGTACAGTGTTCTGCACAAAGTAAGTGCACAATAAATATGATTGAATGAATGAATGAGTCAGAAGGACCTGGTTTCTAATCCTGGCTCTGCCACTTTGCTGTGTGACCTTGGGCAAGTCACTTAATTTCTTTGGGTCTCAAGTTACCTCATATGTGAAATGGGGATTAAGGGTGTGAGTTCCATGTGGGGCATGGGCTGTGTCTGACCTGATTAGCTTAATTCAGAGCCTGGCACATAGCGATTAACAAACACCATTAAAAACGAAAGTCAAGCAAGTCCGGGGCCTACATGGGACTCAGTCTAAATAGGAGGAAGAACAGGAATTCGAATCCCAAGGTCCCGAAGTTGTTTCTTTTGTTTTTACAATTCCATATCTTTGGAATTTGGTTCTTGGAGTTTGCCTTGCTCTATGCAGATCTGGGTCTGAACCAATTTTTTTTTCCCCTTAGTTCTGAATGTCAGTTCCAAATATACATTTGCTCAGCTTCAGCCATGAAACATGTACCATCTCCTGTAACTCAGCCAGATGTTGCTAGTTTGTCCATTCATTCATTCATTCAGTCTTATTTATTGAGCACTTACTGTGTACAGAGCACTGTACTAAGCACTTGGAAAGTACAATTCGGCAACAGAGACAATCCCATCAAACGAAAGGCTCACAGCCTAGAAGAGAGGAAACAGACAACAAAATAAAACAAAGCAAATAGGCATCAGTAGCATCAATATAAATAAATAGAATTATAGATATATACACATCATTAATAAAATAAATAGAATAATATACAAGTATACAAGTGCTGTGGGATGGGGAGAGGGGTAAAGCAGAGGGAGGGCTTAGTGGAAAGAGCATGGGTTTGGGAGTCAGAGGTGGTGGGTTCTAATCCTGGCTTCACTACTTAGCTATGTGACTTTGGAAAAATCACTTAACTTCTCTGTGCCTCAGTTATCTCATCTGTAAAATGGGGATTAAGACTGTGAGCCCCACGTGGGACACCTGAGTACCTTGTATCTACCCTAGCACTTAGAACAGTGCTTGACACATAGTAAGCACTTAACAAACACCATCAGTATTATTACTATTATTAAATAATGCATATTGATCCTTTGGTGCAAGGACTGAGTTCTTTTTTGATTACCCTTTTGAAACACCACGTTTCGTAGACAATGATTCCTAATAAGTATTGGTGGTGATGATTAAGTGGCTTTGTGAATGTTTTGATATCTTCAGGATGAATTTTTTGTGGCACCCACCTTATTGTTTCCATTGGTCTCTTGGTTTCACTTACCTTTCATTTTGAATCCTAATTCCATTATTTTCCTAATTTGTTTTTTGCTAAGGTTAACAATGAGAAAATGGTAGGCAAATTTATCTTGATCCGGGCCAGAGCATTTCTGAGGATGTACACTAGATTCTTCAGTTCTCTTTCTCTTCAGGCTAGGAGAAGCCTGATTCTCCTAGCTAGATTATAGTCATAACTCATATAACTGCTACTACAGTTGTATCCAGATGTAAATAAAATTCATAAACATCTCAAATTTCCCCATTCTTATAAAATTGGACATGTTTGAGCAAATGTTTGGAAGTGTTGTGAAACATTTGGTTAATAACACATTCTATTAAGAAAGCATGGGAGGTTTGCTGAGGTATGATTCATCATTGTCTGGCACAAAAAATTTATAAGTCCTTTGGTTCTAGGTCATAATGACCTAATTCATTATACTTTTTTTCACTGTTGGAGTGCTATTCAGTGAAGATAAAAAAAGTTCACCGATCAAGCCGTACATATGGCTTCTACTGAGAGCGAGAAGCATATTAGCTTTCGTTTTAGGAAATGGTGTCTTTAAAAGGCCACATGTTAACCAGTTTGCTCAAGTGCCTTGTTTAGGTGAAAATTTTGAATTTATTAGGAAGAAGTGACTTATGCACAAGACATCAAAGGGGGCCATGAGGAACAGTGAGAGTCGTCAAGTGCATCTGACTTTCCCTGGACAGCCTAGGTCTGAACCAAAGGCATTCCAAACTATTCCTGCCATTGAGTCACTTCGTCGTCAAGGAGTACTGCAGAGGGTGATGAATGGCTCGCGCATGTCTAAACTACCGAAGTATGAAAGAAGATCACAGAGTAATTGTTACAGTCAGTAACCCTCTGCTAGACACTCTTAGGGCAAAGCCTCTGAGGAGAATAGTTCGTTTATCTTGGTTTGCTCTTAGACTACTACAAATAAAAGGGCAACCCGTTGGTTTGAGTGACCGTATAAGTGTGTCGTCTTGTTTTTCTTTTAAATTGCCGTTATTTCCTGAGGCAGCCGCTGTTGCAGTAATGAGACAATGAGCCAGTTTATCTTCTCTGCATGTCAGGATGTTCTGTGATGCCTTGTTAACTAAAGCTTGACAAGGCAGCTTCATGGGAAACTTTAAAGGCTGTGGTGGAGTGTCCCTGGAGGAAAACATCAATTGGTTTTAACATAAAGAATAATGACAGAGACAAGGCTTTGAAACGTGTGTGTGTACTCAGTGCAACTCACCAGAATCCTCCTGATTAGCGTAAAGGAAATTGGTGGAGTTGCCACTATTGACTTGGTACAGAGGCCGTGCCCACCCAACTACCACCGTCCGCCTTTGTGACTGCTTCTTGGGTCTGCTCCTAGCCCCCTCTCAGCTACTTTGTTCACTCTTGGAATCAATGGAGGGAATGGAGTAAGAGTAAGAGTTTGGGATGGGGAAAAATGGTTGGAAGAAGTGGCCTCCTGCAGTGACAAAAAGCATCATCAAAACATATTCATCTAGAGCTTCTCTATCACACCGAGCAATTGTTTAAAAAAAGCACTTCTTCCTGATATTTGGGCATGCTCTTTATTATTACTACTATATTTAAGTGCTACTATTTGTCATGCATTATTCTAAGCACTGGAGTAGATACAAGTTAATTAGGTTGGACACAGTCATAAACGCATTCATATAGTGCTTCCCTTTATCACTCCAAAAGACGTGTTTTTAAAAAGTGCCTCTTTTTACTGACATTTGGGTATGCTTATTATTATTATGTTTACTAAGTGTCAAGCACTGTTCTAAGCGCTGAGGTAGATACAAGTTAGTAATAATGATGGCATTTATTAAGCGCCTACTATGTGCAAAGCACTGTGGTTGAACACAGTCCCTGTCCCACATGGTGCTCACTGTCTAAGTAGGAGGGAGAACAGGTATTGAATTCCCATTTTACTGTTGAAGAAACTGAGGCATGGAGAAGTTGTGACTTACCCAAGGTCACTGAGCAAGGAATTGGTACAGCTGGGATTAGAACGCTAGGCCTGTGCTCTTTCCACTAGGCCATGCTGTTTTTTTATGACCAGTGTTTTGATTTATTGTGAACTACATTCCAAATTTCCCAGCAGTCATCTACTAAAGAGTCAGTAAGAGTAGGTGGTGAGGAGAAAGAATGTTGATTTTATTTGCATTCCTATTTGTGTAGTCATCAACTGGATAACCACAGATTAAAATATGTAGTAAATAATATGTTTATCTACAGGGCTTATTTAAACCAATAAATTCTTCTAGATGCACCTGGCAGTTTGTGATGAAATAGAAAGGCAACATCTGATTTCAGTGCCAAACACAGCCAAGCAGTGTTTCTACATTCTGGAACAAATTGAAAATAATTTGACCATGAGAAAGGTATTTAATATTACATAAACAGCCATTCAATAGGAGAGGCAGGACAAACATAAATATCTATCTGCAAAAAGATTAGAAGTTATTTGAGGGAAGGAAAGTAATCCTTGGGTCCTAGTAGTTGAGGTGGGAGCAGGGAGCATGTCTACCAGCTCTGTCCCGTCTCACAAGCCCGTAACGTTGGTGTCATCCTCGACTCCACTCTCTTGTTCACCCCTCACATCCAAGCTGTCACCAAAACCTGCCGGTCTCAGCTCCGCAACATTGCCAAGATCTGCCCTTTCCTCTCCATCCAAACCGCTACCCTGCTCCTTCAAGCTCTCATCCTATCTCGTCAGGACTACTGTATCAGCCTCCTCTCCGATCTCCCATCCTCTTGTCTCTCTCCACTTCAATCCATACATCACGCCGCTGCCCAGATTGTCTTTGTCCAGAAATGCTCTGGGCATATTACTCCCCTCCTCAAAAATCTCCAGTGGCTACCAATCAACCTACACATCAGGCAGAAACTCCTCACCCTCGGCTTCAAGGCTGTCCATCACCTCGCCCCCTCCTACCTCACCTCCCTTCTCTCCTTCTACAGCCCAGCCCGCACCCTCCACTCCACTGCCGCTAATCTCCTCACCGTGCCTCGTTCTCGCCTGTCCCGCCGTTGATCCCCAGCCAATGTCATCCCCCTGGCCTGGAGTGCCCTCCCTCCCCACATCCGCCAAGCTAGCTCTCTTCCTCCCTTCAAGGCCCTACTGAGAGCTCACCTCCTTCAGGAGGCCTTCCCAGACTGAGCCCCCTCCTTACTCCCCCCCGCCTTACCTCCTTCCCTTCCCCACAGCACCTGTATATATGTATATATGTTTGTACGTATTTATTACTCCATTTATTTATTTTACTTGTACATATCTATTCTATTTATTTTATTTTGTTAATATGTTTTGTTTTCTGTTTCCCCCTCCTAGACTGTGAGCCCACTGTTGGGTAGAGACCGTCTCTATATGTTGCCAACTTGTACTTCCCAAGTGCTTAGTAGAGTGCTCTGCACACAGTAAGCGCTCAATAAATACAGTTGATTGATTGATTGTTATAGTGTAGTCTCCCAAGCACTTAGTACAGTGCTGTGCACACAGTAATGGCTCAATAAATATGATTGAGCAGTGCTAAAGGGGTGCTATTCTGGAAGGATTTCATGGAAGAGGTGAGTCTTTGTAGAACCACGTGTTGTGGTGAGAAATTGTAAGCTCTGTTATACTGTACTTTCCCAAGTGCTTAGTACAGTGCTCTGAACACAGTAAGCACTCACAATGTATAATTGATTGAGATGGCAATATAAGAAGTAGGAATAGTAATAGTATTTATTTTTTAATGGTATTTGTTAAGAGCTTACTATGTGCTGGGCACTGTACTAAGTGCCCCGGTAGATACAAGCTAATCAGGTTGGATACAGTCCATGTTCTATGTGGGACTCAAAGTCTTAGTCCCTAGTTTACAGGTGAGGTAACTGAGGCACAGATAAGTTAAGTGACTTGCCCAGGGTCACAGAGCAGACCTGTGGAGGAGCCAGAATTAGAATCCAGATCCTTTGAGTACTATGCTAAGTTAGTGAGGGCTCTACTGGGTGCAATGCATTTTACTAAGTGCTTGGGGAGTACCCAACAGAAATGACATATTTCTTGCCCTTAAGGAGGCTGACATTTTAATGGAAGGAAAGAGAAACTAAAAAAGTATTTGCAAATAGGGTAATCTAAAGTAATTGAATGTACAATTGAGCAACATATACACAAAAGGGATCAGTGTGGTTATAAATAAGTGTTCCAAGCGATGGAGGTTGCTGGTGGTTTGACTTGGGGTGCTGGGAACTAATCTGGGAAGGCTTATAGGAGGAGGTGGGGTTTTAGGAGGGCATTGAATGCGGGAAGCACTGTGGTTTGTAGGATTTGGGAAGAAAGGCAGAATAATTGTGGTATTTAAGTGCTTACTATATGTCAAATATCAAACTAAGCACTGGGGTAGGTAAAAGATTGAATAATTAGATCCCACATGAGACTCATAGTCTAAATATTGGGGAGAACAGGTATAGAATCCCCATTTTCCATATAAGGGAACTTAGGCACAGAGAACTTAAGTGGCCATTCCTCTGCTGTGTGACCTTAGGTCAGGATTAGAACCCAGGTCCTCTGGCTCCCAGGCCTGTGCTTTTTCCATGTGACCACACTGCTTCGTCATGCGGGATGAGTTGATGGTTGGAAACAGGGAAATGTGTAGGAGGGTTGGAAAGACGGTTGCCTGACTAGGATGGGTGGGGAGAGAAGAGAGAAGTTAAGAGATTTATCCCTTCTTTTTTTTGACTCTAGATTCTTTGCCTGACCACATATCAGTTAAACACTTTGAACAGTGCCAGAGAACTTTAGTCTAAATTCTCAACAAAAAAATCCATCATTTAGTCAAGAATAATGTGTTATTTGCCATTGAGGGTCCTTCTTTGCTGATAATGAAATAAACCAAACAACCTTGAGAAGTCGTAATACAGAAATTCAACGTGAGAAGTAAAAGAACAAAAAGATAATGAAAATCCAAGACAATGGTACATATAAAAAATAGTGCTACATGTAGCAGTCTGATATATATTTATTCATCCATCAATTATATTGTGTGCAGAGCACTGTAGTAAGCTGTTGGTGAGAGTACAATATCTACTATATACATATAGTACATATATTGTATATATGTATATATGTTTGTACATATTTATTACTCTATTTTACTTGTACATATCTATTCTATTTATTTTATTTTGTTAGTATGTTTGGTTTTGTTCTCTGTCTCCCCCTTTTAGACTGTGAGCCCACTGTTGGGTAGGGACTGTCTCTATATGTTGCCAACTTGTACTCCCCAAGTGCTTAGTACAGTGCTCTGCACACAGTAAGCGCTCAATAAATACAATTGATGATGACGATGATGATTACAATATAACAATACGACAGATTTGGTAAACATGCTCCCTGCCCACAATGAGTTTACTCACCAGTCTCACACTGGTTGCCAGTGTTGGCAGCCAGGTTGCACTGTTCAAAGAAAGAATGCATTGTTGGTATCTCCCTTCAGTAAAGTCTCGGTGAACCTATTTGTGTTTCCAGTTCCATATGACTTTAGGAATCGAAAGCATAATTCAGAAATCAGTTAAGGCAATGCAGTGGTAACTGGTGGTGACATTGGGCAGAGGTGCACTCTCTGTTTTTCTCCTTCCAGCAATATCAATCAGTCAATTAATGGTATTTATGGAATGTTTTCTGTGTGTAGAGCACTGTTACTAAGCACTTGGGAGAGTATAATATAACAGAGTAGGTAACTACAATCCTGCTCTCTAGGTCCTTACAGTCTAGGTTAAAGGACGAGAAGTAGTATGGCTTGGCGGAAAGATCACTGGCTTGAGAGTCTGAGGACCTGGGTTCCAATCCTGTTTCTGCTACTTGCCTGCATTGTGACCTTGGACTGATCACATAACTGTTCTGTGCCTCAATTACTTCATCTGAAAAATGGGGATAAAGTACCTGTTCTCCCTCCCCACTAGACTTGAGAGCCCTGTGCTTCCATTCAGTTTACATTGTTACCTACCCCAGCACTTAATACAGTGCTTGGCACAGAGTTCCCATTTAACAAATACCATAATTATTATTATTATCATTATTATCACTGTAGTTCACGAGAAGCAGCGCTATCCAACCTTGGCTTCACAGACTCCGTCCTCTCCTGGTTCTCCTCTTATCTCTCCGGCCATTCATTCTCAGTCTCCTTTGCAGGCTCCTCCTCCCCCTCCCATCCCTTTACTGTAGGGGTTCCTCAAGGGTCAATTCTTGGTCCCCTTCTGTTCTCTATCTACACTCACTCCCTTGGTGAATTCATTTGCTCCCATGGCTTCAACTGTCATCTCTAAGCTGATGACACCCAAATTTACATCTCTGCCCCTGCTCTCTCTCCCTCCCTTCAGGCTCGTGTCCTCTTTCCTTCAAGACATCTCCATCTGGATGTCTGCCCACCATCTAAAACTCAATATGTCCAAGACTGAACTCCTTATCTTCCCTCCCAAACCCTGCCCTCTCCCTCACTTTTCCATCACTGTAGGTGGCACTACCATCCTTCCCGTCTCACAAGCCCGCAAACTTGGTGTCATCCTCAACTCCGCTCTCTCGTTCACCCCTCACATCCAATCCATCACCAAAACCTGCTGGTCTCACCTCCGCAACACCGCCAAGATCCGCCCTTTCTTCTCCATCCAAACCGCTACTCTGCTGGTTCAATCTTTCATCCTCTCCCACATGGATTACTACATCAGCCTCCTCTCTGATCTCCCATCCTCCTGTCTCTCCCCACTTCAATCTGTACTTCACTCTGCTGCCCGGATCATCTTTGTGCAGAAATGCCCTGGGCATGTTACTCCCCTCCTCAAAAATCTCCAGTGGCTACCAGTCAACCTAAACATCAGACAAAAACTCCTCACTCTCGACTTCAAGGCTCTCCATCAACTTGCCCCCTCCTACCTCACCTCCCTTCTCTCCTTTTACAGCCCAGCCCACACTGTCTGCTCCTCTGTCACTAACCTCCTCACTGTGCCTCGTTCTCGCCTGTCCCGCCATCGATCCCCGGCCCATGTACTCCCCTTGGCCTGGAATGCCCTCCAGTACAAGTGCTTAGTACAGTGCTCTGCACACAGTAAGCACTCAATAAACATGATTGAATGAAAGAGCCTGTGCTTTGTAGTCAGAGGTCTCGGTTCAAATCCCGACTCAGACAATTGTCAGCTGTGTGACTTTGGGCAAGTCACTTAACTTCTCTGTGCCTCAGTTACCTCATCTGTAAAATGGGGATTAAGACTTTGAGCCCCCGTGGGACAACCTGATCACCTTGTAACCTCCCCAAGCTTAGAACAGTACTTTGCACATAGTAAGCACTTAATAAATGCCATTATTATTATTATAGTTTCTAGTCCCTTTCCTCTTCTACCTCCGTATCCTTCTCCTCTGTTATTTCTGCCACCTTATTTCCAACGTCTCGAGTTCCACCAGTTTTCCATGCCCCTGGACATTCTCTGCTCTGGCCTAACTTCTCAGTGCTGGCCACAGTATACCTTTGCCCCTCATGTCTCTTGGATGGCAGCAGGCCACTTAGATACCTTTGGTTCTGGGTGCCCCTCATGTCACAGAGATTAAATACCTGTTTACCCTCCCTCTTAGACTGTGGACCAAAGACTGTCCGAACTGATGATGTTGTATCTACCCCAGTGCTTTGTACGTAGTAAATGCTTAACAAACACCATAGGAGTTAGTATATCTGTGGATTGAATTTGAACCTTAGAAAAGTTGAGAGAAATACTCTCAGAATTGGAATATGAAGTGCACTGTGGATTATTTTTAGAAAAGAATGTTATGCTGGAATGAGCCATATTAAAGGAGAAGATTGTGCCATTTAAAACATTTCAGAATTGCATGAATATCGCCTGGGGTTCTTACATATGTGGTTCTTCTCTTTAACTTGTTGAATGACTTAAAATGCTGAGTCCATTTAAACTAAACTAAAACTATTAAGTGCCAACAACATCTGACTCCTTAAGCTACTAAACTGGTGGAATTGATGCTAGTACTTATTTGCTGTGCTTCAGGGCAAGAATTCTAAAAGCTAAAAAGACAAAGTATTTCTTTGATGAAAGTGACCTTGTGCATGTGTCCTAATTGTCTGGGAGACAGCATTATTGATGGCTGCTTTTTGGGAGTCAGGGTACTCTGTACTTCCCTGCCGGCACAGGGTTGGGGAGCAGGGGGGAGGGAGTGAGTGCGTGGAGATGGTGTGTGTGTGTGTGTGTGTGTGTGTGTGTGTGTGTGTGTGTGTCTAAAAGTCTGGCCTGCTGTCTGTCAGACAAAGTGGGCCTGCTAGGGTTAGGATCCCCAGGTTTGAGCTTGGAGAAAGCTCAGGCTAGTGGCTCCAGAAATGTTAGGCCAGTCAGCGTTGTGCCATCTCTGCTTACTTTAGGCGGTAATACCACCTTAGGGCTCCCTTGGGCAGTGTCCAGAAGGAATTTTGTAAAGGAAAATTCTCTTCCAAAAGATCTTGTCTCTGTGAAAACCGGGGTAGATGGGGAATTACGCTTTCTTTGGCCTCTGAAGTCACTATTTGCAATCTATTAATCATTGGTATTTCATTCATTCACTCATATTTACTGAGTGCTTACTGTGTGAAAAGCACTGTATGTGCTTAGGACACATTCCATGCCCACAACATGTTAACAGTCAAGGAGGGGGGGATGGAGACAGACATTACTATAAATAAATTACAGATATGTACATAGTGCTTATTGAGTACTTACTGTATGTAGAACCCTGTACAAAGTACTTGGGAGAATACCATACAATAAAGTTAATAGACATGTACCCTGCCCCCAGGAGCTTTACAGTCTAGAGAGGGAACAGACATTAAAATAAATTATGGATATGTGCATAAGTCCTGGGGGGTGAATATCAAGTGCTTTAAGGTTACAGAGCCAAGTGCACAGGTGAGCAAAAGGGAGAGGAGTGGGGACAGTGATGGCTTACTGGGGAAGGCCTCTTGGAAGAGATGTGGTTTTCATAAGACTTTGGAGGTTGGGAGAGTGGTGGTCTGTTGTACATGAAGTGTGAGAGAGTTTCAGGCCAGAGAGAAGACTTGGGCAAGAGATCTGCGGTGAGATAGATGGGATCAGGTTACATTGAGTTGTTTGGCATTGGATGAGTGGTGTTCATGGTCTGGGTTGTAGTAAGAGTTGAGCAAGGTGAGATAGGAGGGGTTGATATATTCAATTTATCTTCCCTTCAAGGAGGGAATTAAAATGCAGGAAGTAAAAGCGATAGACCAGACTGTGCCCCCTTTCTCCTTTCCTCCTCCCCATCGCCCCCCACCCTACCTCCTTCCCCTCCCCACAGCACCTGTATGTATTTGTACAGCTTTATTACTCTATTTTACTTGTACATATTTACTATTCTATTTATTTTGTTAATGATGTGCATATAGCTTTAATTCTATTTGTTCTGACGATTTTGACACCTGTCTACATGTTTTGTTTTGTTGTCTGTCTCCCCCTTCTAGACTGTGAGCCTGTTTTGGGTAGGGACCGTCTCTATATGTTGCCAACTTGTAATTCCCAAGTGCTTAGTACAGTGCTCTGCACACAGTAAGCGTTCAATAAATACAGTTGAATGAATGAACGAATTGTAAACCCCTTGAGGCAAGGATTTTTGGGCTTAATATATTCTTACAAGTGTTTGGAATAGGACTCTGCACCCAGTAACGCTCAATGGATGTGCCTACTGATTGATGATGATTCCTAAAGTACTCTCAATAGATTGGAAAAAAAGATATATACTGAGACAAAGTAAAATTTGTTCTGTAGTGATAACTAGAAAACTACATATCTTGTGGAATTATACCTTGTATACCATTATCTACACATGTTAGAAACCCTTTTAGGTATAATCAATGCCAGCACGGTAAAAGCAAAGCAAAGCAATCTCTGTCATGGGTAATAGAAACCATCCATTTCACTGTTAGTGTCAGCCACTTGGGACACTTAATAGTGAGAGCAGGGCATTTTGAGAGAGATTAAGAAGAATGATTCAAAGTAAATATAACCTCAACCACAGACAGAGTTGCCACAAATAGCTGAATTAAATTTAGAGTCAGGAATCAGATTAGAGCAATCCCTCCCCACCCCAGGACCTGTCACAATTTAAAGGGTTCAAACTTGGCATGCTGTGGCACCCTCACCCTTTCACGATAAAGCCAAGCATTCAATTTGCAGGTCAAAATACTTTCTCAGTACTAAAAGAGTATCCAGTTTAAAAACAACTGTAATATAACTAAGCCCCAGATTATTCTTTCAATAGGTGTGTAAAATTAAAGTAAATCCAAAGTCATACCTCTTTGGAACTCCAAATTGCTGCATGATTGGCTTATCGCCTGCTCTCATCAACAGTGTAAATTATAGCCTCTCAGCAGGTATCTGTGTTCTGCAATACAAAAAATCATATTAAACAGTATGCTGCAGTGACTTGAGTTTCACCAACTAAATTGTGAAGGGGGCCATTTCCTAGTCTCAAAATCCATTTGCTTAGTTGATGTCGTTGTCACTCATGTTCCATTGTTGACTCATTGCACTTGCATTTTAAAACCTCTATGTAAAAGACTGACGGGCCCTCTCATGAAAGCATTTATAAGGTCACCAACCTCAGCTTTGGGAAAGGGAGGAGAAGGAAAGCACAAAGAGCATTCTTGGGGAAGGAGAATAGAAGAACTGGATTTGGCCAATTGCAAAAACTAGGAATTTTTCTCCCAGCTCCAATGCAATTGTGTGCTTGTAACCTTGATTCTGCAAGCTGTCCATTTCAGTTTAATAAAGCTGCTGACTTGCCTAGCTGCTGCAGCCGGCACTATTATGGAAATTCCAGTTACCAGTTTGTTCCGTGAAGATAAAAGGACCAGACCAAGGAGACGAAAATCGATCGCCTCCATGAAAACAAAGACAGTTGAAAAGTTAAATAACAGATATCCATGTGATAAAAAATAATTAAAAGGATTTAATGCTCAAATCTAGGGATTGGTATTAACTTTGTAAAATAGTGGGGCTGTAGTCTTGAAATCTTACCAGCTGAAACTTGCTCATTCATTGTCTCATTTATTGAGCACTTACTGTGTGCAGAGCACTGTACTAAGCGCTTGAATATGAATCTGAGAAAATGGGTTTAATGGATGGACATTGCATATTACAAATAATACCAAGGCATTAATGAAAACTACACCCCATAGTTTAAAATATGTGCAACATGTGACATTTTTAGTTTAGATTTTGGAATTATTTCTTACTCTTATTATGTCTATTTGCCTTTACTTACTACCACTATATCACTGGCTCAGAATTTTTTTTCTTAATGTTTTCTATAGTTCAATCTGCTTATAGTAAAGTACTTCTTAAAAAAAAGTGAAGGGTGATGGTGGTTTAGACTGACAGATTGGTATGTACCTGCCTAAGAGCAACATGACCCAGCAAAATACTTCAGTGTTAATGACATAAAATTGTACTATTTATCACCAAAAACAGCAGGGGCACCAATGGGAAGGACAACATGTTAGATTATAGGGTGGTGTTATTATTACTTGTAAAAACAATAATATTAAAACACTGATGATTATTTTGTTTTTTCGTAACTTCAATACAGATAGCTTTGAAATCCTTCTCTGCTCTGCTGTGACAGAAGAGCGAGTGTGTCAGGCTGACCTGACTGAGTGTTCAGTTGCGCACTGAGCTGAGTAAGGGGCATTAAGTGCTCCATACCAATCCTCGAAACAACAGCCTTCCTGAATCAAAGCAAGGAGAACCCTTACAGATATATGGTCATTACTGACTAACCTGAAAGGAAACTCTCTCTCTCTCTCATACCGAGTCTCAAACTGTAAGATTCTTCTAGTGTGAACCTGATTCTCTGATGGTTTAGGGGTGTAACCGGGGGCCACATTTTCTTGAAGGTACAGTACGTTTTATTTTGGGGCATAGATCTGCATTTTTCATTTAACTCACTAATGTTTTATTGCTAATAATACGGGCTGTATTATATTGTGTTTAAAAGTATGAATGTAGTATTTATTGTATAGCTCAGTTCAAACCAATTAGGCAAACTGCCTAATTCAAATGACATCATTCTAATTTTTCCATGAAACAAATGAAGAACCAATTTTACAGTTTTTATTATATTTCACTTCTTTCAAACTAAGGATATTAAAATAATCCTTTTGCTCTGTTTTGCATAGGGGTTCTAAAACAATGTATTCACTGTTCCCAGTACTTGTTTTCTCTGCTGTTTCTGACCATCAGGGGCTTTTCTTGCTTCCACTGTCTGGGAAGTTTTGGACATTATATTTAGTTCTGGTTTGGGGAGGGTTTAAGACTCTTCTCAGAATTGCTTTCCTGACATTCAAGAAGCAGGTGATCAGAGAAGCCTAGGAAACTGAACAAGGGCTAGAGAAGGGGATGAGATAGAACCTGCAAATCTTTATGGACCACAGAAATGTTACTTCTTTTTGGATCAGCATTTGGGAAGCTTATACTTTTCTATAGGAAATGTTTATTTAAAAACATGGTTGGCTGTAGGGAACTTCCAAATAATTTTCGAGAACTTATGCTACTTTCACAAAATATTTACTTCATTTATATATATATCCCAGGATTAATATGTCACTGAGACATCACAATAACTCTAGATTTACTTTGAGGTGTTCCCCTCAACATGATCTTTGGAAATTAAGTAGTTAGAAATGAAATAATCTTATTAGTTGTTAATAATGAGTTCCACTCTTGGGAGAGGGCCTAAATTTCTTAGTTCTTGATTCAGTAGAAGGGAAAAGAAGAGGCAAATTCCATTTCCTATTTGAGTTGTGGGATTTCTGGAAAGATGGATGGATGGAAAGACAGATTTTGGGAGTTTCCTTGTTTGTGATGGTGAGTGGCTCTCTTCAATCATACATGAGAGGCAAAGAGAACTAAAAATGTGTTATTGGCCTGCCGTCACCCAAGCAACACAGGGTGGCAGGGGTGGTGGTGCAACTAAAGTATAACTAAACTATAGTAGTAATAATAATAATAGTGATTGTGGTATTAAGGGCTTACTATATGCCAAGCACTGCACTAGCTCTGGGGAGGATTACATGATAAATCAGCCTGGACACAGCCCCTGTCCCTGACTGGCGATCACAGACTAACTAACAGGGAGGGAGAATAGGCATTTAATCTCTTTTTTACAGATGAGGAAACTAAGGTGCATTGAAGTTAAGTGACTTGCCCAAAGTCACAGAAATGGCAGGTTGCAGAGCCAGAATTAGAATCCAGGTCTCCTGACTGCCTGGCCTGTCTCCTTTGCAGTTGTGAGACCGTGGAGAAAGTCAGAAAACTAAGAAAAGCAGAAATTCCTTTAAGGATGAGGATAAAATGACAGCAGTACATAAACTGATATATTTATTTCCTTTTGGCTTGTTTCATTTTGGTAAGCCTAGAAAGCTGAAGAGAACATATCAAAAGGGGGTTTTACTGACATATATTCCACAGCATTGGCCAACAATTTCATGAACTATTGTGATCTTGAGTAAAATGAATAGAAAGTTGATAGAAGGCCAGAGGGAGGAATAACAAGTATCCCTAAATAAGTAACTTAAAAATGGGGAGGGAGATTCCATTACTGTCTTCTAGAATTTTCAGTCTAAATCTTGGAAAATGTAATACATTAAATATTGAGAGAACAATATGTAAGCATCTGGAATGAAATAGAACTGAAAACAATTATCAATTGAAGTTTGCTTTTAGAGAAGTGCTTTGCTAGGAATGAAATGTTAGAGGCCCTGCAAACAAGCTGCTGTGGTAAAATGAGATAGTATTTTGTGTTACCTTTTGTGATTTGTATTTACGTCATCAAAATCTTCATTGAGAAGTGGGAAATTAATGGTGTCTAGGGCACTGAAGTTTGCTAAAATAAATATGTATGTTCATGCATATAACCCTAGAATTTTGCAAGGCGCACCTCAGTCTCATAAGCCTAATGAGGTTAGAAATATGGCCAAGAGCTATGAAATGAGATTTAGTGGGAAAGCTTGAAAGTTAATGTAAATGAGGAAAAAGAATCTAAAATATGAAAACTTACTTGGAAATCATACAGCTGAGTGATAGTTGACAGGGTTGTACTGACAGCAAGTCTCTTTAGTTTGAAGTGCCACATAGCTGTTTTTACTACCAAATCAAATTAAGGCAGAATGATTAATGTGATCTGGGGCTGCAGATTGTCCAGTGCTATCATGTGAACAGCGGGACATAACATTCTTTCTTCATGAGATACTAGTTTGGAACAGTGTCTTTCATTAGAAACGTGCAGTTTCTAGCTTAATATGGGCAAAGTGAAAGGATGTAAGAAAGGAAAATCAAAATTGTGTATGAAACAGGTTTTACTTGGAAGGATGTCTTAGGTTTGCAAAGTGGTTATAAATATTTTTATTACAATTATATTGCCTCTTGAGTAAGTCCATTCAAAGAGTTTTCTTTCCTTCTATTTTTTTTAAAGGAAATGACAATAGGAAGTAAAGATTTGAGTTGGGGATTGATCGCAAATTTCTTTGAGGAAAATACAATTTTTAGCTGCTTGTTGGAAGAAAACTGATGTTACAAACAAGTTAGATGCTCTGGGGAAGAGAACTCAGGCCAAGACCTGAATGTTAGAGGAGTTTTGAGAAAGTGTTGTCAAATTGATTGTGAGAGTGGGTGTCATTTGTTTGCCTTCTTTTTCCCAAGTGTCCCTCATTCTGAAGTCTCTGAAGAAGGTCTTTAAATTGCTTCATAGAATTCTGAACAGCTGGATTTTTCCCTGTTGTCTGTAGAAATATCATTTTCAAGAAAGGTAATAATAATAATAATAATGGCATTTGTTAAGCGCTTACTATGTGCAAAGCACTGTTCTAAGCGCTGGGGGGATACAGGGTGATCAGGTTGTCCCACGTGGGGCTCACAGTCTTAATCCCCATGTTACAGATGAGGTAACTGAGGCTCAGAGAAGTTAAGTGACTTGCCCGGGGTCACACAGCAGACATGTGGCGGTGCTGGGATTCGAACCCATGACCTCTGACTCCAAAGCCCATGCTCTTTCCACTGAGCCATGCTGCTTCTCTGTTATCTTTGTGTGTGTTATCTTTGTGATTTGTTTCAGTAACTCACCTTTTCCTTAGTGACAGACACATTATTTTAAATAACGTTGAGAACATGCTTATGGCTGCTCATTTGCATTCACTCAACCAACGGTATTTATTGAGTGCTTACTGTGTGCAGAGCATTGTCAACTAAACGTTTTAGTATATTGGATGCTTCCTCCCTTCGAAACAACCATTCAAAGAGGCTTACCAACTTTCCCTAAGTCAGTAAATGCTAAATTACTATAATGATTTTAGAGTGGATTTCTGACATTTTAAATCATAGCATTGCCAAAACCTTTTTTTACATCTTCTCTACCTGCGAGCTCTCCTCAAAGGGCAGTTGAAAATTTGGCTGGGCTCGTTACAAAGTCTTGCTCTGAGATTTTGTTGTTGGGAAATGTGAGCCTGCCAAGAAAACAGCATGAAGAGCAATGTAGGAAAGTCAATCTTAACATTAGACTTGTCTCCAGGACCCAGGATCCTAGGCAAAATGAGTAAAAGAAAATGGGAAGGAAACGTGTGATTTCAGAGATCTGAAAAATCATCTTGCAGGTAGCTGCACTTTGCTTTCTGGAATCAGTGGTGGAATTATTTTTGCCTGAGCATGATG
Organism: Tachyglossus aculeatus; assembly: GCF_015852505.1. Classification (NCBI taxonomy): domain Eukaryota; kingdom Metazoa; phylum Chordata; class Mammalia; order Monotremata; family Tachyglossidae; genus Tachyglossus; species Tachyglossus aculeatus. The sequence goes on along the minus strand of NC_052066.1, from coordinate 119,023,375 downwards.
GAGGGAAGAGGGTTGCGACTTTATTCTATTCTTGTATCATCTCTAATTAAAATTTGAGGGCACAAAGTACACTTCTACAGTTGTTTTCCTGCTCTGGACGTTAGTTCCTGATTCACACAAAGCAGATACAATGAGCTAGAAGCGGGCAGTTCTGGAGGAAAGGATTTATCCTTTTTGAAGGGGGCCTAGTGGGCAGGAAACAGGCCTGGGAGTCAGGAGATCTGGTTTCTAATCCCAACTCCACCACTTGCTTGCTCTGTGACCTTGGGTAATGTAACTTATCATCTCTATGTCTCAGTTTCCTTATCCGTAAAATAGGCAATAAATAACTGTTCTCTCTCTCCCCTTCCCCTCCCCCACCTTTTCTCCCTCCTCCTTTAATGGTAATATAAATTATAGTATTTGCTAAGTACTTACTATGAGCGAAGCACTGACTTACAGGACTGCCCTTCCACTTGGCAACCACTGCTTCTCGGTAACCATGGACCGTATGTGAAATATAGACTTTGTCTGACCTGCTTATCTGGTATCTAACCTAACTCTCAGTACAGTGCTGGGCATCCAGCACTTAGTACTTGTTTCGTTGTCTGTCTTCCCCTTCTAGACTGTGAGCCTGTTGTTGGGTAGGGACTGTCTCGATATGTTGCCGATTTATACTTCCCAATCGCTTAGTACAGTGCTCTTCACACAGTAAGCGCTCAATAAATATGATTGAATGAATGAATAGTACAGTTCCTCCCCCTTTCCCTCCCCACAGCATTTGTGTATATTTGTACATACTTATTACTCCATCTTATTAATGATGTGTATATAGCTATAATTCTATTTATTCTAATGGTATTGACACCTGCCTACTTGTTTTGTTTCGTTTTGTTGTCTGTCTCCCCCTTATAGACTATGAGCTTGTTGTTGGGTAGGGACCGTCTCCATATGTTACCGATTTGTACTTCCCAAGTGCTTAGTACAGTGCTCTGCACACAGTAAGCGCTCAATAAATACAACTGAATTGAATTACAGTGCTTGAGAAACAGTGTGGCCTAATGGAAAAGGCACAGGGTTGGGAATTTTTGTCACTTGTCTGCTGCATGACTTTGAGCAAGCCATTTCTGTGTCTTTCAGTTTCCTCCTCTGTAAAATGGGGATTTAATACCTGTTCTCTCTCCTCCTTGGACTGTGAGCCACATGAGACAGAGACTGCATCCAACCTGATTAACTTGTATCTACTCCACTGCTTGGCAGATAGTGATCACTTTAAAAGTAACACTGTCATATTCTAAGTGTTTAACATACCACAATTATTATTTTTATCATTTTTATTATTATTAAAGGTTTTAATACATGAATTTCAATTCTCACATCTGGCTTGGTAGTTTGTGACCATTTACCTTTCCAAATCATGGTAGGAGCAGAGCCTGCCTCCTCTCATCTCTTACTTGTGGCTTCACTCATTTGTTGCCCTATGGAGAAGCAGTGTGGCCTAGTAGAAAGAGCACGGCCTAGGAGTCAGAGGACCTGGGCTCTAATCCTGGCTCTGCCACTTGCCTGCTGTGTGACCATGGGCATGTCACTTAATGTCTCTGTGCCTCAGTTTTATCATCTGTAAAATTGGGATTTAATACACATTCTCCCTTCCTCTTAGATTGTGAGCCTCATGTGAGACAAGGACTGTGTCCAACCAGACTAATAACAATAACAACAAATGTGGTATTTAAGTACTCATGTGCCAAGCACTGTTCTGAGCACTGGGGTAGATGCAAGGCAATCATATCGGACACAGTCCCTGTTCCACACGGGTCGGTTTGTACTCCTATTTTATGGATGAGGCAACTGTGGCACAGAGAAGTGAAGTGACTGCCCAAGATTGCATGGCAGACAAGTGGCGGAGCCGGGATTAGAATCCACATCCTGTTCCTCAACCCCAATGTTTGGTATAATGTGTGCACAGTAAACACTCAAATATGACTGGCACATAGTAAGCATGTAATAATTGGCATAATTATTGTTATTGCATAAAATGCCAGAAATACCATTTCCCACACTAAAAATCAGCCTGTAGAAAAGCTGCTTCTGAGAACTATCTGTAGTTGAGCAGTTCTGGGTCAGGATCTCCATAGCTCCCCTATCCAGGTTAAGCTGCTTGCTGGGTAGTGTAAATGTTGTGGCCAAGGAATGGATGAAAAGGCAGTTTATGACAGTCCATGTTCAATTATTTGTGCTAATTAGGGTGGACAGTATGGAACAGTAGATAATGGGAAAGCTGTGGGACTGCTGTATTCTGTATACTGTAGATTGTAAGCTCCTGGAGGTCAGGAATCATGTCTACCAACTCTTTTGAATTATACTTTCGCAAACTCTTAGTACAGTGCTCTGCACACAGGAAGTGCTCATTAAATATCAGTGCCTGATTGGTTGGTTGATTGGAGGGTAGCTGGGAGAGAAGGACACCCTAGGGCTTTTTTGGGTGACAGATCATCATCATCATCAATTGTATTTATTGAGTGCTTACTGTGTGCAGAGCACTGTACTAAGCGCTTGGGAAGTACAAGTTGGTAACATATAGAGGCAGTCCCTACCCAGCAGTGGGCTCACAGTCTAAAAGGGGGGAGACAGAGAACAAAACCAAACATACTAACAAAATAAAATAAATAGAATAGATATGTACAAGTAAAATAAATAAATAAATCAATAGAGTAATAAATATGTACAAACATATATACATATATACAGGTGCTGTGGGGAAGGGAAGGAGGTACGATGGGGGGATGGAAAGGGGGATGAGGTGGAGAGGAAGGAAGGGGCTCAGTCTGGGAAGGCCTCCTGGAGGAGGTGAGCTCTCAGTAGGGCCTTGAAGGGAGGAAGAGAGCTAGCTTGGCGGATGGGCAGAGGGAGAGCATTCCAGGCCCGGGGGATGACGTGGGCCGGGGGTCGATGGCGGGACAGGCGAGAACGAGGTACGGTGAGGAGAACGAGGACAGATGTGGTGGAGGATTAATTCATTCATTCAATCGTATTTATTGAGTGCTTACTGTGTGCAGGGCACTGTACTAAACGCTTGGGAAGTACAAGTTGGCAACATAGAGAGACGGTCGCTACCCAACAATGTGCTCACAGTCTAGAAGGTGGAGACAGACAACAAAAAAAACTTGTAGACAGTTGTCAAGTCATCAGAACAAATAGAATTAAAGCTAAATGTGCATCATTAACAAAATAAATAGAATAGTAAATATGTACAAGTAAAATAGAGTGATAAATCTGTATAAACATATATACAGGTGCTGTGGGGAGGGGAAGGAGGTAGGGTAGGGGGGAAGGGGAATAGGAGAGGAAAAAGGGGGCTCAGTATGGGAAGGCCTCCTGGAGGAGGTGAGCTCTCAGTAGGGCTTTGAAGGGAGGAAGAGAGCTAGCTTGACAGATGTGTGGAGGGAGGGCATTCCGGGCCAGGGGGATGACGTGGTCAGGGGGTCGACGGCGGGACAGAGCTCCTCAGAATGGGAGCTCGAGGAAACTCGGGGTTGCGTGGGGTTTATCTCCAAAGACTTGAGTGTATAGATGTCCACCCCAGTGCTTAGTATAGTGCTGGCACATAGTAAACACTTAACAGATACCATCATTATTATTATATCCGTAGTTCTAGGGAGACTTCATTTTTGTTGAAAATCAGAGGAAAGCTGAGCTAGGTCGCAGGAGGGATAGAATACGCAAACACTGCCGGTGAACTGCCAGTGAACCTTTTATGCTAAGTGGAAAAGGAGAGGTTTTTATGCAGTAATGGTGTGCTTATTCCTACACTTTCCCACCTCTTTCAGCCGTGAGAAATGAGGATGAATTGGCACCAAACTTACAGTTCCAAGTCTTGTGCCGCCCCCAATGGGCATTTGGTAAAGGATCTTGGCAGTCGAACGAGGGGAGTAAGCATCCTCTGTGAGATGCATTCCTGAAGTTTAAGGTTAAGTGCTTAATACTGTGCTCTGTAAATAGTAGGTGCTCCGTCGATATGATTGATTGATGAGTAGTACTGCTGACCCTGATTCTCCTGCTGGGAGAAGAAGCCAGCCCCTCAGTGCTTATGTGCTTGCTCTCTCCTTCCCAGGCTTGATTGAGGCTCTTATCTATGGACCTTGCCCGCACCTGCTGAAATGGAAAAACCTCACCATGTCCAGCAGCACCTGCTAGCCACTTAAGCGCTCCATGCCTCAGTTTCCCCACTGTAAATTAGGTATAATAATACATGAACCCTACCTTGCAGGGGTATTGAGAGGTGTAAATAACTAGCTAGTGAAAGGTGCCTTGGTAATAAAAGCACCACATAGACACACATTGGAGAAGCAGTGTGATGTGGTGGATAGAGCACTGGCTTGGGAGTCAGAAAATCATGGGTTCTAATCCCGGCTCTGTCACTTGTCTGCTGTGTGACATTGGGCAAGACACTTCACTTCTCTGGGCCTCAGGTCCCTCATCTGTGAAATGGGGATTGACACTGTGAGCCCTGTGTGGGACAGGGACTGTGTCCAACCTGAATCGCCTGCATCCACCCCAGTGCTTAGTACAGTGCCTGGCACACAGTAAGCGCTTAACAAATACCATCAATGTGGCCAACCCAGCCACCTTGCAGATGAAAGGAGCAGCCCAGCTGGGGTACATGAACCCCGGCGGGTATTGAGGTGTCTCTAGTCCTGAGCGGATTTGGGATTTTCATGAAGGAAGACGGTGTAAATGTTTTAAAGAGGGGTGAGAGATGTGTCCATGGAGTCACTATGGGTTGGAAATGACTCGATAGCATAAGACAATATAAGAGAGAGGATCAGGGTTGGAAAAGCCAGTGGGTCTTAATGGGTCATGAGTCCTGGGGCCACACAAGGTTGGTACAAAGCCAAATGCACCCCAGCTTGGACAGGACTTGGGCAACTCTACCTTCCAGAAGGGAGTCTCCAGTCACTTCATGTTTGGGCTGAACAATTCTGGTTAGGCACCGAGGTGTCCCATCTTAGACCAGGGCAGGTGAGCGTTGGCAGGAGCCAGATTTGGTGCTTCAGTCAGGTAGCCCTCCCCTTATGCCTAGGGTTACAGTACCCTAGGCTGCCCTAAAGTCCTCTGTCCACTGGGAAGCCCCGGGAATGATTCCTTGCTTAGATTTTGCAGGAAAAAGCAGTTTTAGGAGGCAAGGGCATAGTTGGCCACAGGATTCCCATTGAGAGCACCCTGGTGGGAAGGTCAGCTCTGCTAGTGGGAGGGAGAGAATGTATGCAGAGGATAAACCAAGGGACTGAGAGGAAAAAAAGCAGAAGAAAAGACCAGAATCAAGGGGCCAACTTGGGGAGGGGCGTCCTGCTGTAAGGAGCTTTAACTTAATGGGGAAAGAGGGCAGTTGGTAACAGCTGGTAATGGCAGTGAGGAAGTCAAGAATAGGTTCAAAGCAGCAGGAGGATGTGACAGAATTACTCTTGCTTAGCCCAGACACTGCGTTAGAAGGCCTTTTCCTGACAGGGAAGTAGTCTAGATTGGCAGCTCCTAAATTTTTCTCCGGTGACCTCTGCTGATATCTGATCAAACCCTCCAGGCCTTTTCTCATTGTTTATACTTACATTCTCTTTCCTTCAGCCCTTGGTCAGAGTGCCTTTATCTCCCCCAAATCTCCAGGCTCTTTCCCTGTCCAACCCCCAACAAATAACCACTCTGTTCTTTTCCTTCCTCTGTGCTCCTCCCATCCCTTTCTCCTGATCCTTTTCAGGCAGCAGAGCCCAGACCATTGCACTTCCTGTGCCTAGGACCCCCACGTAAGTGACAGAGGTCTGTAGGAGTTCCTTTAGTCTCAGTTTGGGAAATGTGTTTTCTTTTATCAAGTTGGAAAGGGGTGACCCATTTGAAACAGGTGTACTCAAAGCTTTTGACAAGTTCTTGAGTGCCGTTATGGGAGAATGATCCAAAAAAACCCAAGGTATTTTTCTGAATATGAATAATGACAACAGTATAACAAAGGAAGACTGTTTAGAATGATCTTTTGGAGTCTGAGTTTTAGTGCTATGAGTAGTTGGGACCGCAACAAATGTGGAGAAAGTCAGGCAAAAAGCCTAAATGAGCTCCTAGGAGACTTATTGTAAGCTGACCTCATTCATTCAAGATAACTTGTCTTTGTTGAGGTACAATTCCAGCAGCAAACTGCCCAGACAGTTTATTTCCCCAGGCAGTCACCAGTGGCTGAAGAAAGGAGTCTGGTGGTCAGGAATTATTGCCACAAGCAGGAAGTGTTTAATGGGTTCCATTTACTTTTAGTTGAAAAAGGCAAAACAATGTTTACATCCGAAAGAGAAAATGAACAGGACTGTTCACCAGTTCATTTCACTTTCAGCGGAAACCATTTCACTTTTAGCGAAGCATGGTGATTGTAGATTATTTAAAGGGTTCAGTGAGGCATGCGTTTGGGGGTTCACCAAACAAAAGACCCACCACTCAATGAGCTGATGACACATGCTAATTATATGGGAAAAAGAGATGGCTGAATTAATGCAGCAGAGAGCTGCAGTGACATTTGTTCTGTAAATACTTGTTAATGACCGACAGTCTTTTTGTTCAGATTCAGTACATTGTTACCAATAACGTCCTTCCGGAAGGCAAGGTGCTAATGAAAAATTGGTTTCCCTAATTCCTGAAAGGGGCATATTTTGGAAAGCAGTGTGATTTTGCTAGAGCGTAACAGGGTTAGAATGCTCTAACCTAGCCACAGTTTTTAGGTACATGTTGTTTATGGGTCACTAAATAGCCATTTGCCATAGCGTACAAAGAGTAAAACTCATCTCCAGAAAGTCCTTAGGGGACGCTCTGGCCTAAATTTTGACAATCAAAAGTTATTGGATGGTGATGTCTGTTTCAAATGCATCTTTGCAATCCTGGCTTGTTAAACCTGGGAATGACTGGAATCCGATTTCCAGGGAAATCTTTAAAAAGGTGTCAGACCCTGCTGCCTTTCTGTTGCATTACAGAAAGCTGTTACTTATATAACTTCCTGTAATTTACCAGCAGGGTCTGCTTAGTGAGGGCTGCCAGGTTAGACAATGTAGGAGTCCTTCCTTTCTTTCAAAAGAAGGATTGAATTCCACACTTTGCTCTCTGGGCTCTTGTTTGTTCAGTGACCTGAAATGGAAATGTGACTTGAAAAAATAATAATCATCATCATCATCCTTGTTTCAGAAGATGGGGAATTCTTATGCTGGCCAGCTGAAGACCACCCGTTTTGAAGAAGTGTTACACAACTCCATTGAAGCCTCCCTGCGGTCCAACAGTTTGGTTCCCCGACCGGTTTTTTCTCAGTTATACCTGGAAGCTGAACAGCAGCTTTCTTCCCTGGAAGGTAGGAGATTCACTTCGATTTCATTTATGAGCAATCCCTGGAGTTGTAGGGTGAGGAATTCTTTCCTTGATGCTTTTCATTTGTTCTTCTGTGGACAGCAATTAGACCAGTATTTCTGGCACAGTTGAAAATGAAGAGTTGAAGTTCGCCTTGCCAGAAATCTTTACCTAGTGATTTTTTGGTGGGAGGGATTGCAAAAAGGCAGGATTATTGTCAAATTAAGAAAAAGAAAAAGGGAGAATCATTAATTTGACCACATACGCAGTCAGGTCATAGAGCCATGGGCTAGCATTTGTCATTTTGTGTATGTGTGCTGTGAGTTTTTTTTAAATTTCATTTAGACTGATAAAAACATTTTTAACATTCTGGGCATGTGGGTACATCTCTCCAAATAACTCAGGGGGATGAGTCAGAGGCAACCTAGAAAGAATAAAAAAAATTATTTGCACCTGAAACAGATTGGAAACCTACTAAAAGATTGCAGCAATTCTTTGCCTCATGAAAAACGTGATGTTTTGCTATTGAATGGATTTTGTAATTATTTAGGGAATTAAGCAGTGCTGTAAGAAAAAAGAATTCCTCTGGGCAGGGACTATGTCTACCAACCCTGTTGTATTGGACTCTCCCAAGCACTTCACACAGTGCTCTGCACACATTAAGTGCTCAATGGATAAATGCAATTTATTGAAGTATTTCCCACCCTGCTTCAGTGTAAAATCATAGTCTAGTGTTTTCCTGCCATAAGTAATTCCAAAGCAAAAGATGGAATGAGACAGTTCTAATCAACAGCCGCTGAAACAGTATAAAAAAATGGAGACTGAAATGCATTACAATTTAATCAATTACCATCACAGTAACTGGGGAGGCTCCACTCTGTGTGCGTATGTGTGTGTGTGTGTGTGTGTGTGTATGTGTGTATTAATAATGGCATTTATTAAGCACTTACTATTTGCAAAGCACCGTTCTAAGCACTGGGGAGGTTACAAGGTGATCAGGTTGTCCCACAGGGGGCTCACAGTTTTAATCCCCATTTTACAAATGAGGTAACTGAGGCACAGAGAAGTTAAGTGACTTGCCCAAAGTCACACAGCTGACAAATGGCGGAGCCGGGATTTGAACCCATGACCTCTGCCTCCAAAGCCCAGGCTCTTTCCACTGAGCCACGCTGCTTCTCTGTACAAATTTACTTGTACAAATTTAAGGAACTGGAGATTCTTTTTCTTACTGACCTCAATTCCACAGATAGTATTTTTGGATGCCTGTCAAGTAAATTGGATATTTTTTCTTTTAAATCTCAATTATTCATACTTACAATGTGATGAATGCCATAGTATAATGGATCAACACCAGGTATACTTGAGAAATAGAAATGTAATAATAACAATAACATAGACATTCCATCAAGAATGACTCCTAGATATAGTTATTTTAGCCTATAGCTGCTTCATCAGGTTAATTAAATTTAGTTACCTTAAGGGTAGAACCTGGGAAATATTTAAGCCAGAGAAGGAGCAGTTGGTATTTTTAAAATTCAGCTGTTAGTCAATGGTATTTAGAAGCAGCTTGGCCTAGTGGACATAGCACAGGTCTGATAGAGGACCTGGGTTCTAATGCTGCTTTACCACATTGGAATATATATATATATATATATATATATATATATATATATATATATATATATATATATCTGGCTGGTATAAATGTGATGGTTTGAATAAGGAAGCCTGTCTCTGTGAGCCCATTGTTGGGTAGGGACTGTCTCTATATGTTGCCGATTTGTGCTTCCCAAGTGCTTAGTACAGTGCTCTGCACACAGTAAGCGCTCAATAAATATGATTGAATGAATGAATGGTCACTATGGAATTTACCAAATGTGAGGTGAAAAGGAAAATGTACAGAGAAGCAGCTTGGCTGAGTGGAAAGAGCCCAGGCTTTGGAGTTAGCGGTCATGGGTTTGAATCCCAGCTCCGTCACATGTCTGCTGTGTGACCTTGGGCAAGTCACTTAACTTCTGAGCCTCAGTTGCCTCATCTGGAAAATGGGGATTAGAACTGGGAGCCCCACGTGGGACAACCTGATCACCTTGTATCCCCCCAGTGCTTAGAACAGTGCTTTGCACATAGTAAGCGCTTAACAAATGCCATTATTATTATTATGTCTGCCTTGTGACCTTTGGCAAATCACTTAACTTCTCTGTGCCTCAGTTTCCAACCCCGTGTGGGACATGGACTATGTTCAACCTGATTAACTTGTTTCTAGTGTCTGGCATATAGTGAGCACTTTTCAAATACTTGGAAAATATACTGAGGGATTACTGTGAGTAGAACACTGTACTAAGCACTTCATCTGGAGCCTTTTATTCAAATAATTGCAATAAGTTTCACGTGGTAAGAATGAAAAACCACTTCATTCTGGAAAATTCTGCACTAAGGTTTTAAATGACAACCTGCATTGCCTTAGATTTTATGTTATGTTATGTTTAGTTAGAAGAAGCACTGAGCAAAAATTGATTGGGACCATGGGTTTTCTCAGTAATCTCCATGCTGAAATGAATAATGGGCCCAGGATTCAACGGGCCTGGGCCTTAGAGATCAGGGAAGGGGTTATTAAATATTAAAAAAAAAATTAAAAGTAAGATGCCAAGTATGGATCATTACAACCTTCTCATGCCTAGAGTCACCAGCCCTAACTCCCTAGGGATGCTGATGAATGTGGACAAAGGGGTGAATGTTTGTAGGCTGATCAGTCAATCGATCAGATTTATAGAGCGCTTATGGTGTGCAGAGCACTGTACTTAGCGCTTGGGAGAGTACAATGTAACAGAATTGGTACATGCTCACAATAGTGGCATCCTTTGGACATTAAGCTCATTGTGGTCAGGGAATATGCCTGTTTGTTTATTGTGATATTGTACTTTTCCAACACTTAGTACAGTGCTCTTCATGCAGTAAGCCTTCAGTAAACATGATTGAATGTTTATTGAAAAGCCAAGCAAATTCATCATCACCATCATTTGTTGCACTAGGGGGACATTTCTTAGAATTGAAGTTTTTGAATTTTGGCATACTTTAAAAATTGGCTAGCCCAGATGTCCTGATAGTATTAAAAATAATAATTATGGCATTTGTTAAGCACTTAATGTGGGCCAAGCACTGTTCTAAGCTCTGGGGTAGATACAAGGTAATCAGGTTGTCCCACATGGGGCTCACAGTCTTAATCCCCATTTGACAGATGAGGTAACTGAGGCACAGAGAAGTTAAGTGACTTGCCCAAGGTCACACAGCAGACAAGTGGCAGAGCTGCGATTAGAACCCACGTCCTCTGACTCCTAAGCCTGTGATCTTGCCACTAGGCCAAGCTGCTTCTTTGCCCAAATTCAAGTAAGGCTTCATGCATTATTGCCTCATAAAACAGATATTCTCAAAAAGTAGAGATGGTGTCTGTAATAAAGGTTTGCACCATGGGCGTTCTTTTAAACCTGAGATGCAGACCATATTTTAAAGATTCACCTCTTGGAATGCCTTACAAAGTACTAGGAAGAAACTCGAAGGATTATCAGTCAAGGAATCGAGATCCCTTAAGATTTTGACCTTACAGGGCGCCTATATCTGCTTGAAATGCTTTGGGAAAGAGTAGGTTTTCAAGGTCAGCTTTGTGGTTTACAATTTACATTCCTTTGGTGTTAAATGTCTAGCATTTTTGCTGCCAGATGTCAGTTGACTAGTTCAACCTACACTTTGGTATGAAAACCAGGGTCAGATTGTCTCTTTGCCTTTTCTCATTTTTTTTTTCAGTTAAATTGGCACCAGAAATTGGTTAGTGCTATGTTGTTTTGAATGTCTTTATCCTTATGGCGTGGAGGGGAGAGCAGCAGCCTTTTGTGTCATGTTTATGTCGGCTTTTGCAAAACCACTTAAAGCTCAAGCCACTGTTTTCTGCACCATAAAAACTCTGTGCAGACCAGGTTGCTTAAATCTCATCTTGTTTTGTCTGTTGCTGTGGGGCTGCCTCTTATCTCTTTGCTCTCCTTCCTCAAGCAATAACATTAAAGATTATTTTTATTGCCATGGTACTGGTATGCTAAATACCCCTTTGCTCCATTAACATTTTATTTTTTTGTTACTGTGATTTAGCAGTGGGCTTGTTACTGCAGGATAAACCGTTTTTCTTTGTTCTTTGAATTAGGAACTTTTCCTCCCACTGGCATCAAAAAGCACCAAGCATTCTCTTTTTTTGACTTTATGCAAATATACATATCAAAGTACAATTTATGAAACACACCAAATAATGAGGAATCCCAAATTCACAATAAAAAAAGAAAGCAAGTGTTTTCCTGGCTACAGTTTAAATATAATGTAAATGTAAGATGAAAATATAAGACTGAGGAGTTTAGCAATGTGAAGGACTCTTGACCTTTGAATTTAAAGACAAACGTACAACTTCACTCAACAACATGGGAAATAGTGGAAAAAAAAAACAAACAAACCAAAAACATCTTACCAGGACAAGCTAGTGAATGAGTTTTGTCCTGTAATGGATCAAGGTAAAAAAGCTAAAACTTGTTGCTAGCTAACTAACTGGTCCTATCAAAGACCTTGGAATGTCTGATGGGGGACCTTTGACCCTTATTCTTGCTTTTTAACTGACTGGCTTGACTACTTCCCTGACTTTCACAGGCTTGAAAACCCCCTCCTTTGAGAATATTCTCCTCTGAGAATATTGTGATTCCGAATTCTTTCTACTTTCAGGTTTGCAAAGCAACATGGATAAATTTGCTATTAAAGATGATAAAATTGTTTAAGATTAGGTCTAGTTGAATTCCAGGGCAGTTCTGCTCTTATTATTGTGTTTATTTTACAACCTGGATTGCATCTTCATGCTACAACCATTCTCAGCCATTCTGGTGAGGAAACTATAATTTCGTCTTTTTTTTTTAAAAAAAGAAAAAGTAGTAGTTTCCTCTTTACTTTCCCCTTTGGGCAGTGTGTGAAAGAGTCAGCAGAAAAAAACCAGAGTTTCACCTTTCCACTTCTCACTTTCTGCTTCCCCCAAGTGTCACTGAATAGCGGAAAGAGCTGCTTCAACTCACAAAGTTGGCACAAAGAAAAGGCAGTAAAAGCTTTATTTGGGCAATGTCAAGGATCCCATGTCCAAAAGATGACTTCTTTCCAAGATCAAGGGCCAGTGACTAGTTAGGATTCTTGGCTTCTCATGTTGCTCATTTGAACGGAATGCATTAATATTAATAATAATAATTTTTAAGTGCTTACTAGGTGCCAGACACTGTACTAAGTGCTGGGGTGGATACAAGCAAATCAGGCTAGAACACAGTCCCTCTCCCATGTGGGGTTCACAGTCTGTTCCCATTTTACAAATGAAGTAACAGAGCCCCAGAGAAACGAAATGACTCACCCAAGGTCAAACAGCAGACATTCTCCTTCAGTGTTGGTCTCCTTGTCTTTTTTTTTCTAATCGTATTTGTTAAGTGCTTACTGTGTGTCAGGCATTGTGCCAAGTACTGGGGTAGATACAAAATAATCTGCTTGAACACAGTCTATGTCCCACATCGTGGGTCACAGCTTTAATCCCCATTCTACAGATGAGGTAACTGAGACACAGAGACATTAAGTAACTTTCCCCAGGTCACAGAGCAGGCAAGTGGTGGAGCCGGGATTGGAACCCAGGTCTTCAGGCTACTGTGCTATTTCTCATGTCTTTGGTCTAATGTCCAGTTCGTGTTGGGCTTGAGATTGGCATCAACCCCCTTCCCGTCTCCTTTGGCCTTGCTCTGAATGATCATATTTAGTGGTTTGCTCAGAGGATCCCAAATCTTCTTGTGACAGGTGAGTTCTACCCTCTCACTGATTCCCTTTGAAAGTACCAGAGTGGATGAAGCATGATCCTGGGAGTCAGAAGGACCTGGATTCTAATCCCGGTTCCGCCACTTCTCTGCTCTGTGACCTTGGGCAAATCACTTCACTTCTCTGGGCTTCAGTTCCCTCATCTTTTTATTAAGAGTGCAAGCCCCATGTAGGACAAGTAATATGGCCAACCTGATTAGCTTGTATCTACCCCACTGCTTAGAACAGTGCCTGGTGCATAGTAAGTGATTAACAAGTACCATTATTATTATTATTATTATTGTTATTATTACTATGAGAGAATAGCCCAGTCTCTCCCAGTGACAGGGCAAATGGAGAAACAGGTGGGCATGTAGACCTTTTGGGTGCATGGATAAAGAGAAGGTAGGGAGCCAGGAAAAGCTCTCTGAAGAAATGTTTGCAGAAGCATAATATTCGAGAGCTTCCTAGAAAATCCTGCATTATATATGTCCCTGGGAGAGTACAATAGAATAAGTAGACAGTCTTCCTCCTCTCAAGGAGGTTATAGTCTAGCAGGAGAGAAAGACACCAAAATAGATGAAAAGAAAGGAAGGTAACTGAGTATGAGGAAATGCACATAAGTGGTTGAGGGTTGGAATTCATTCATTCATTCATTCAATCAATCGTATTTATTGAGCGCTTACTGTATGCAGAGCACTGTACTAAGCGCTTGGGAAGTACAAGTTGGCAACATATAGAGATGGTCCCTACCCAACAGTGGGCTCACAGTCTAGAAGGGGGAGACAGAGAACAAAACAAAACATATTAACAAAATAAAATAAATAGAATGAATATGTACAAATAAAATAGAGTAATAAATACGTACAAACATATATACATATACACAGGTGCCGTGGGGAGGGGAAGGAGGTAAGGCGGGGGGGGGGGGGGGGATGGAGGGGGGAGGAGGGGGAGAGGAAGGAGGGGGCTCAGTCTGGGAATGAGATCCTAAATACTTTAAGGGATGGGGCTTAATTCATTGATGAGAAAGTAGGGTGGGAGGATGAGAGTTTAGTTGGGGAAGGTTTCTTGGAGGAGGTAAGATTTTTTGTAGGGCTTTCAAGATCAGAAGAATGCTGGTCTGTTTGATGTTAAGTGGGAGGGTGTTCTAAGCAGGAAGGAGAGTGTGAACAAGGGGTTGACAGTGGAAAAGAAGCAGTGTGGCTTGCAGAGAAGGCATAGACCTGGGAGACAGAAGGACCTGCGTTCTAATCCTGGCTCTGCCACTTGTCTGATAGTGTGACCACGGGCAAGTCACTTCACGTCTTTCTGCCTCAGTTTCCTCATCAGTAAAGTGAGGATTAAATCCCACTCCCTCCTACCTAGACTGTGATCCCCATGCGAGACAGGGACTGTATTCAAATTTGATACCTTTGTATCTACCCCATTGCTTAGAATAGTGCTTGGCACATAGTAAGTGCTTAATAAATACCATAAAAAAAAGAGATGAGAGGGACAGCGTAGATTGGTATTAGAGTGAAGTTGTGGATTGGGTTGCAGAGGAAGAGGACTGAGGATAGGTAAGGGGGAGAGAGCTGATTGAGTGTCTTAAGAGTAAGCCTCTGGTTACCCCTGGGGATTGTATTTGCTAAACCCTTTTGGAAATACCTAGGGCATCTCTCTGCAACTTATTGACAATATGTTCTACCTCGATGGAGGCTAGAATAGGATTAGTATTGATAGTATTATTTTTCTTTTTTACTTAGGTGAATCTCATCTTTATCCATATGAGACTATAGACATTAGTCAAGTTAAAATTTTCTATTGTTGAGATAGAAATCTTATAGTTATGTGACTGACAGGTAACTATAATAATAATAAATGTGATACTTGTGAAGTACTTACTTTGTGCCAAGCACTGCACCATGCACTGGTTTAGATTCAAGATAATCAGGTCAGTTGCAGTCCCTGTCTCACATGGCACTCACAGTCTGAGGAAGGAGTTGGGGAAGCAGTGTGGCTTAGTGGAAAGAGTCTGGGCTTGGGAGTTGGAGGACATGGGTTCTAATCCTGGCTCTGCCACTTGTCACTGTCTGCAAAATGGGGATTAAGTGTGTGAGCCCCACGTGGGACAAACTGATTACCTTATATCTACCTCAGCGCTTAGAACAGTGCTTTGCACATAGTAAGTGCTCAACAAATACCATTATTATTATTATGACTCTTTCCAGTAGGGCACACTACTTTGAAGTATCAAATAGCAGAAGGCACTGCCTCCTTAAATGAAGCCAATCTGTAAGGCATCTCCACTTCCTTAAGGTCAATCAGAGGTATTTACTGAACACTTATCATGTACAGAGCACTGTACTGAGCACATGGTAGAGCTCAAAATAACAGAGTTGGCAGACAAATTCCCTTACCCTTCATTTTCTGTAGCTCTTTTATTCTCAAAGCTCTCTCTCATTAATGATCTCATTTTTTCCCTCACAGCAACTCTGTGAGGTAGGTAGGGAAGACAGACATTATTATACCCATTTTTCAGATGAGGAAACTGAGGTACAGAGAAGTTAAATAATTTGTCTACAGTCACATGGCAGATTAGTGTCAGAACTTGGACTTGAACTCTGGTCCTCTGACTCGTAAACTGGCTCCCTGCCACTTCCCCATGCTGCGTCCCCCGGAACCTTCCAGGTTATGATAACTTACTTCATATGTCATATCTCTGGCCCTCTGCTTCTTTCCCCTTCTCTTTCTGAGATCCGTTGATGTCTCCCCTGCATATATTTTTGTATCATTTTTGCTTAGGGAAATAGTATGATCAACATACTTCACCACAAGAACACGTTATAAAACAAGTCTATAAACCTGCACTTACATCCTCCCAAGCACTTAGTACAGTGCTCTGAACACAGTAAGTTCTCAATAAATACAATTGATTGTCATCACTGCTATCAAAGTATGAACCGACCAAGCTCATAGCAGTGGGGCTTAGTGAAAATGGCACGGGCTTGGGAGTCAGAGGTGGTTGTTCTAATCCTGGCTCCACCACTTGTCTGCTATGTGACCTTGGGCAAGTCAGTTAACTTCTCTGTGCCTCAGTTACCTCATCTGTAAAATGGGGATGAAGACTGTGACCTTCAAGTGGGACAACCTGATTACCTTGTAACTACCCCAGCTTTCAAACATGCCCACATCTCTCCCATCCTAAAAAAACCCCTCTCTTGACCCCACCTCACCTTCTAGTTATCACCCTATCTCCCTCCTACCATTCCTTTCCAAACTTCTTGAACGAGTTGTCTACACGCACTGCCTCGAATTCTTCAACTCCAACTCTCTCCTCGACCCCCTCCAGTCTGGCTTCCGTCCCCTACATTCCATGGAAACTGCCCTCTCAAAGGTCACCAATGACCTCTTGCTTGCCAAATCCAACGGCTCCTACTCTGTCCTAATCCTCCTTGACCTCTCAGCTGTCTTCGACACTGTGGACCACCCCCTTCTCCTTCAGGAGGCCTTCCCAGACTGAGCCCCCTCCTTCCTCTCCCCCTCCTCCCCCTCCCCATCCCCCCAGCCTTACCTCCTTCCCCTCCCCACAGCACCTGTATATATGTTTGTATGTATTTATTACTCTATTTTATTTGTACATATTTATTCTATTTATTTTATTTTGTTAATATGTTTTGTTTTGTTGTCTGTATCCCCCTTCTAAACTGTGAGCCCACTGTTGGGTAGGGACTATCTCTATATGTTGCCAACTCGTACTTCCCAAGCACTTAGTACAGTGCTCTGCACACAATAAGTGCTCAATAAATACGAATGAATGAATGAATGAATGAACACGCTATCCAACCTTGGCTTCACAGACTCTGTCCTCTCCTGGTTCTCCTCTTATCTCTCCAGCCATTCATTCTCAGTCTCTTTTGTGGGCTCCTCCTCTCCCTCCCATCCCCGTCTCAAGAGTCAGTCCTTGGTCCCCTTCTGTTCTCTATCTACACTCACTCTCTTGGTGAACTCATTCACTCCCACGGCTTCAACTATCATCTCTACACTGATGACACCCAAATCTACATCTCTGCCCCTGCTCTCTCTCCCTCCCTTCAGGCTCATGTCTCCTCCTGCCTTCAAGACATCTGCATCTGGAGGTCTGCCTGCCATCTAAAACTTAATATGTCCAAGACTGAACTCCTTATCTTCCCTCCCAAACCCTGCCCTCTCCCTGACTTTCCCATCACTGTTGATGGCACTACCATCCTTCCCGTCTCACATGCCCACAACCTTGGTGCCATCCTTGACTCTGCTCTCTCATTCACCCCTCACATCCAATCCATCACCAAAACCTGCCGGTCTCACCTCCGCAACATCGCCAAGATCCGCCTTTTCCTCTCCATCCAAACTGCTACCCTGCTGGTTCATTCTCTCATCCTATCCCTACTGGATTACTGCATCAGCCTCCTTTCTGATCTCCCATCCTCCTGTCTCTCCCCACTTCAATCTGTACTTCACTCTGCTGCCCGGATCATCTTTGTGCAGAAATGCTCTGGGCATGTTACTCCCCTCCTCAAAAATCTCCAGTGGCTACCAATCAACCTACACATCAGGCAAAAACTCCTCACTCTTGGCTTCAAGGCTGTCCATCACCTCGCTCCCTCCTACCTCACCTCCCTTCTTTCCTTCTACAGCCCAGCCCGCACCCTCTGCTCCTCTGCCACTAACCTCCTCACTGTGCCTCATTCTCACCTGTCCCGCCATCGATCCCTGGCCCACGTCCTCCCCCTGGCCTGGAATGCCCTCCCTCTGCACATCCGCCAAGCTAGCTCTCTTCTTTCCTTCAAAGCCCTATTGAGAGCTCACTTCATCCAAGAGGCCTTCCCAGACTGAGCCCGCTCCTTCCTTTCTCCCTCCTCCTCCTCCCCATCCCCCGCCTTACCTCCTTCCCCTCCCCACAGCACCTGTATATATGTTTGTACATATTTATTACTCTATTTTACTTGTACATCTTTAGTATTCTATTTATTTTATTTTGTTAACGTGTTTTGTTTTGTTGTCTGTCTCCCCCTTCTAGACTGTGAGCCCACAGTTGGGTAGGGACCGTCTCTATATGTTGCCAACTTCTACTTCCCAACACTTAGTACAGTGCTCTGCACACAGTAAGCACTCAATAAATACAATTGAATGAATGAATGAATGATTTTAGAACAGTACCTGGCACATAGTAAGCACTTACCAAGTACCATTATCATCATCATCAAGCTCTTTGATTTGATAGTGTTCTGCTCAAGATCCATAAGCAAGAAGAGGGATGCACTGCTTAGTTCCCTGCATAGTCTCTCTTCCTAGAGAATACTGAGGAAACGACACAGGATTACAAGTAAATCGCTACTTTATGAAGAAAGAAGATAATAGTAGCAGGGACGGTATTTATTGAATGCCAACTGAATGCAATGTACCGAATCAAGCACTTTGGAAGTACAACAGAATGGTAGAGCAGAAGCACAAGACACGTTCCCTGCCCACAATCAATCAATCAATTGTATTTATTGAGCGCTTACTGTGTGCAGAGCACTGTACTAAGCACTTGGGAAGTACAAGTTGGCAACATGTAGATTCGGTTCCTACCCAACAGTGGGCTCACAGTCTAGAAGGGGGAGATAGAGAACAAAATAAAACAAATTAACGAAGTAAAATAAATAGAATAGATATGTACAAGTAAAATAGAGTAATAAATATGTCAAGCATATATACATATATATAGGTGCTGTGGGGAAGGGAAGGAGGTAAGGTGGGGGGATGGAGAGGGAGAGAAGGGGGAGAGGAAGGAGGGGGCTCAGTCTGGGAAGGCCTCCTGGAGGAGGTGAGCTCTCAGTAGGGCCTTGAAGGGAGGAAGAGAGGGACTTACACACTAATGGGGGAGACTGACCTAGAGATAAGCGCTTAGTACAGTGCTCTGCACACAGTAAGCGCTTAATAAATATGATTGAATATTTACACATAGTGAAAAGAGAATAAATATAAAATTGAATGTTCAAACAAATATATAAGCACACACACTAAAGATGTGCACAAATAAATATAAATAGAAATACAAGAAGCAACTGAAGGGTAGAAAAGATTCCTGGTACTGATAATTAATTTGGGAGAGAGCTGACTGTAGGGAGCCTCGTGGGATCTCACTGCTGGTAAAAGTTTAGCCGAAATTCCGGACAAACTGCTGAGAATATGGTTAACCACTCCTCCCCGCTCCCCCCTCCCCCACCCTCAAATCACAATGAGGTTTCAGCCTATGATTTTAGGTTTTGACCTGATAGAGGAAAAGTGCAGGGAACAGCACCAAGATCTCTGTACCATGTTGGCATTAGGAAATACATTAATTTGGCTTTTTAATCATGTGTGCTTGAGTGATGCCCAACCTGATTGGTAAAGGAGCTAGAAGACACAGACTGTCATATGTGCATGGATACACTGTCACTCTTGGATGCAATCTCACCTAAGGACCACTCTCTACATTATTCACAGACCATACAAGAGCATCTGACCCCATCCTAGATGTGGGCGCTGGCATCTGTTGAATCCTTTTGGCTCTCTTGAGACAATTATCAAGAACCTAAGATTACATCAAGATAATGGGGCAGATTTTGTCAGAATTGGAGGGGTTTTGTTTGACCCTCCTCCTCAGCCCCCACTTCCCCCCCATCACCAACTGACTAAAGTAGGTCTAAATACTTGGTCAACTTCTATGCAGCCATGCTTGAAAATGCAGTAAAGAATTTGGAAGCTGGCATCAAATGGGATTCCAATCCTCTGGAAAACTATTTTAATCTAACGGGCAGAGAGCATCATTGACAGTCTTTGAATCGCTGACATCATCATCATCATCATCAATCGTATTTATTGAGCGCTTACTGTGTGCAGAGCACTGTACTAAGCGCTTGGGAAGTACAAATTGGCAACATATAGAGACAGTCCCTACCCAACAGGGGGCTCACAGTCTAAAAGGGGGAGACAGAGAACAAAACCAAACATACTGACACAGGAGCTTCTCGATACTCTTGGCTGAGATGACTTTGAACTGCTCCTCCAAGTCAGCAAAGAACTGACAAATTGGCATTCAATCTGAAAGAGACCAAAGCTACTTACTAGTCTGCCCCTGGAAATCCTTGTCTTGTCTTACGCTGTCGAGTTGTCTCCGACCCATAGTGACACCATGGACACGTTTCGCAGACCGCCCCGCCTCCATCTGCAATTGTTCAGGTAGTGTAACCTTAGAGTTTTCTTGGTAAAAATATGGAAGTGGTTTACCATTGCCTCCTTCCACGCAGTCAACTTGAGTCTCCACCCTCGACTCTCTACCATGCCGCTGCTGCCCAGCCCGGGGGGTCTTGACCTGTAGCAGATTGCCATCCACTCGATAGCCACTGGCCAAGCTAGGAATGGAATGGGTATGCCTCTGCTTGACTCTCCCTCTCGTAGTCGAGACTGTTAGAGTACTGGAAACTCTCCAGATGTGACCCTGAGAGGGTGCTGGAAACACTACTTAAGCTTTAAATTAATTTGCTCTGCTTGTTCCCACTTTACTTGTTAACTGCCTCAATACTAAGGGTAGAGGAGAAGGCCCTTTTTTTGTCAGAGATGGATTCTGCTACTTCCAGTGCTCTGTGGAAATACCACATACTTATTGGAGAAGAAACAGGTAAGGCAGAAGCAGTGTGTTCTAGAGGAAGAAGCACAGAATGGAGAATTGGAAGTCCTGGGTTTTAATTCAGGCTCTGCCCCTTGCCTGCTGTATGAACAGGCAAGTCACTGAACTTTTGTGCTTCATATTCTCCATCTTTAAAAATGAAGATTTCATACGTATTCTCCCTCTCTCTTAGACTGTATGTCTCATGTGGGTCAGGGACTGTATTTGAACATACTGTATGTTTCTACTCCAGGTCTTAGTGCAGTCCATGGCACATAGCAAACACTTCGGAGTCAGAAGTCATGGGTTCAAATTCCGGCTCTGCCACTTGTCAGCTGGGTGACTTTGGGCAAGTCACTTCACTTCTCTGGGCCTCAGTGACCTCATCTGGAAAATGGGGATTAAGACTGTAAGCCCCCCCGTGGGACAACCTGATTACCTTGTAACCTCCCCAGCGCTTAGAACAGTGCTTTGTACATAGTAAGCACTTAACAAATACCATTAGTATTGTTATTATTATTATTACTTAAGCACCCCAGAGATTAGTACAGTGCTTGGTACATAATAAGCACTTAATGAATACCATCATCATCAACAACAATTATTATTATTATGTTCTTACAAAGAAGAATAGGTCCCTTTTCCCAGACTGTAAGCACCCAGAAAGGCTGTGCTTACAATTAACACTTGATTGATTTATAGAAGGAAGAGCTTGGGCAACATGATTTTAAAAACTTTCATTTGAGTCAGTTGTTTAAAGAAATTCTTAATCACCAAATATTTTGCCAGGAGCGGTAGTAAGTATCAAAAGTGGTCAGTCTGAGCTTTACCTCATTTTAGTTCTTCTGCCTGCTACCTAGTGAAGGTGCTAAGAATAGAGGAATGGACAAAAAACAACGAGACAGTTAGAGAATTAAAGGGCTTTGAGTGGTCCACAAACTGTACCACCTGCCCCGGAGTCACTGAGAGGAGTTTTTACTCACCCACTCACTCACCCCTACCTGAAATGAACACACATATACAAATAGTTTCTTCAGTACAAAAGAAACTATCCAGAAGACAATTTCTTGCTTCTGAGGGTAAAGGTATTGAAATCTGAGAGTCAGGAACTTGAGTTTACCACTTTCAAAAAGGTGCACCTGCTCTGTGCCTCTAATAAGTACAGCCCTTCTCACTTTTCCACCTCAATTTAGCAGGTATCAGGGCAGACAATGAGGAAGAGGAAGATGATGATGAGGGATCAGACTCAAACAGTCCTCCTAATTCTTATCAGATGAACCCACCTCCGGAAGGCTGCTGTACGACAGATGGTAAGAATTTGATGGCATTTTCAGGGGAGCAAGTTTACCTTTCATTTACCATATGCTGTGAAATGCTCGAATACCATAGATTTTCCCAACTGTTTAGTGTCCTGACAAAAGCCCACGTGCTCAAAGGGTAGGCGGCATAAGGTGACCATCTGCCCTGCTTTCCTCTCTGTAGTATTACCCATGGTTATTATTAGTCGGGAAATGATGATTCTGGAAAAGTAGGCCAAGAAGGTTGGGAAAAGCCAGTGGCTGTCAGAGAGGAAGTGGGAGAATGGGGATGGGGGTGACAAGACTGTGAGTCCGCTGTTGGGTAGGGACCATCTCTATATGTTGCCAACTTGTATTTCCCAAGCGCTTAGTACAGTGCTCTGCAACAGTAAGCACTCAGTAAATACAATTGAATGAATGAAAGGCAGTGGTGCCTAGAGGGTGGAGAAATGGACAATAGCACAGACTTGTGGAGTTGTTTAAATTGTTAGCTCAATGTGGGCAGTGAATTGTCTGTTATTGTTGTATTGTGTCCTCCCAAGCACTTAGTACAGTGCTCTGCACACAGTAAGCACTCAGTAAATCTGATCCACTGACTAGAGAATGGCGGAGACAAGAGGTGGCGGAGATATGAGACGTCATCTGGGCTGGGGTGTAGAACCTGGTAGGGGGTCAGAGGGAAGCTTAAACCTGGCAGGCAGTCAACATGGGCATGTGGTGGAACCCTTTCTTCTCTTTCTACTCCCTGAAACCTATGCCCACCCATAAAGACCCAAATTCTCTTCTCACTCTCTCCCATCCACCTCCACCCATACTTGCTAGTTTATTCTTTGTCCTTTATCTGTCCCACTACCTGTCTCTAGTCTCCTACCTCCTGTTCCAAACTATAGACCTTTTATCTTCTCACTCCTTTTTTCTCTTCTTCATTCTTCTCCCTGGAGCCATGTGATTCCTCTTCTGTTCACTTCAAACCTCTTCTGATCTCTTTTCTCAGTCTTTCTAAGCTCTGTAGGGTACCATGAAATCAATACAATTCCCCTTGTCTGGAGAATTCTCAAATGATTTGTCTTTTTTGAGGAAGCTTTTCAAAGCAACTATTCCCTTTCTCAAGTGAATTCCTACTACTGTCATCAATCATATTTATTGAACGCTTACTGTGTGCAGAGCACAGAGTACTACAGTACTACTACTGTTCCTCCTCCTACTAGTAACTGTGGGATTTGTTAAGCACTTACTAGGTGCTGAGCACTGTATACACTAATCAAATTGGAAACAGTCTCTGCTCCCCTTAGGGCTCATTATCTGAACCGGGAGGGAAAACAATTATTAAATCTCCATTTTACAGATGGAAAAACTGAGGGACCGCGAAGTGACTTGCCCGAAGTCCCACAACAGGAAAGAAATTAAAGCACCAATCCCGTCACTCCCAGGCCTAAACTCCTTCCACTAGACAAGGCTGCTTGGTGTTGGTATCCACACTGCTAGTGAAGAGGAGACAGGAGGAGGAGGGAGAAGCAGGGTGGAGTCTCTCCCCAAGCCAGCTCAGGGGCAGGATCGGATGATTAGAGTGGTGTGCTCCACATTTCCCAGGGGATTTGCTTGCACCTGGGAAGGACAGAAAAAGCCACCAGATCTGAAGTTCTGCTTCCCTCTGGAGGAGCCTCCTCAGAGGCTACCCCGTGGAAGGAGTGCCCCCCCGGACCTCTTTCCCCTTCTTACCACTGTGAGTCTGGGGACAGTACTAGTGCTCTGATCCATTCTGGGGAAGGCACAAGTGTGCCCCATGAGAGGGAGTCCTGCACAGCTCTAAGGCTGTTCCCCTAAAGCTATGCTGAACTACTGAGTGTGACACCCTCCTAGTTGCACCTAAATTATCCCCTTCCCTCCCCCACCCCTCCACAATTCCACTTTTGCTAAAGAAAAAGCACAAGACTGGTAGGAGAACTGTGAAAGAGTACTTACTGCCATGAAAATCAAAACATAATGTGTATCGAGTACCCACTGTACTCACCCTCCCTCATTCAAAACCAGAGGGAATTGTGTCAATAGAATGGGGGACTCAGAAAGCAGATTTTCCCTCCAGAAGAAGGGCAGATCATGAACCAATGTTTTAATTGGAAAAATCCAAACAACCAAATTTTCCCAGAAGCGTTTGAATTGCAGAGGGAGCCATAGACTAGCAAAATGCACATCTGCGATGAACTTCTCTATACCTGCTGCTGCTACTCTTGCAGTTTAGCATCTTAGGAAGTAGCTTTTTGTTTAGGTCATTGTGTATTTAGGACCAAGGTTGACTTTCCCTTGGTCAAGCTTGTTAAGTTACCCCTCTTCTTTCTTCTCTTCCTCCCTTTCACCCACCCCACCAATGGAGCTCATATTTTTTCTGGTTGTTAGGCTGCAATAGAAGCAGCAGGTGTGAAGCACTTTAATCAGCCTGTAAACTTCAAAGACTCGAAGGAAAGCTCACTCTGCCTTGGACCATTTTGAGTCATGCTAAGTTGAAGCTAACTCAGAGCATACTAGGGTGCAGGAACTACTTCAGTGACTCAGAATGACTGATGGAAGAAGTGTGGGTGGGTGGGGGGAGGCAATCAGAAGGCAAAAATCCAAGGCAGAAATTTACAGAAAGGAGACAAGGGGAGTGAATTGGCCCTAGGGAAGAAAATGTAAGAGAAGAAAAAGAGCTCAAAGATGAGGTGCTATAGCTGGGCTTCAAGCAGGCCTCACCCTGGGCTTCAAGGCTCTCCATCACCTCGCCCCCTCCTACCTCACCTCCCTTCTCTCCTTCTACTGCCCAGCCCGCACCCTCCGCTCCTCCACCGCTAATCTCCTCACCGTACCTCGTTCTCGCCTGTCCCGCCATCGACCCCCGGCCCACGTCATCCACCGGGCCTGGAATGCCCTCCCTCTGCCCATCCACCAAGCTAGCTCTCTTCCTCCCTTCAAGGCCCTACTGAGAGCTCACCTCCTCCAGGAGGCCTTCCCAGACTGAGCCCCTTCCTTCCTCTCCCCCTCTTTCCCCTCTCCATCCCCCCCGTCTTACCTCCTTCCCTTCCCCACAGCACCTGTATATATGTATATATGGTTGTACATATTTATTACTCTATTTATTTATTTATTTATTTATTTTACTTGTACATATCTATCCTATTTATTTTATTTTGTTAGTGTGTTTGGTTTTGTTCTCCGTCTCCCCCTTTTAGACTGTGAGCCCACTGTTGGGTAGGGACTGTCTCTATATGTTGCCAATTTGTACTTCCCAAGCACTTAGTATAGTGCTCTGCACATAGTAAGCGCTCAATAAATACGATTGATGATGATGATGATGATGATGGGAAGATAGGAGAGAAGTGGCAGAGGAATTGAGAGGTGCAGGGAGAGAGAAGGGTCTTGGAGAGAGTGAGTGAAGGCACTTACAGATTGCTGAGACGGGGAGAGTAAATAGGGTGAAGTGAGTGAGGGGAGTGGAGTGAGTAAGGACTTCCTGGGTTTGGGATCTGCATTGCATCCCCCACCAAGGTCCATGGCTCCATTTTCCAGTCTGCGCCACTACCTTTCTCTGCACTCTGTTCTCTCCATCACTAGTGTCTTCCCACCGAAGTTGGACTCTTGGTTAACTTATTTACTACAGGGTGTTGATCATTTCTGTTGTCATCCACCAACTTCCCCAGGACACACTGTGCCTTGAGCAGTGGCCTGAAGGGATCTTGCTTCGCTGGTTTTGGCTTTGACCTCTTACAATCACTGAAAGCAGAGTGACCTAGTGGAATGAACACAGACCTGGGGGTGAGAAGACCAAGGTTCTAATCTGAGCTCTGCCACTTGCCTAAAGGATAGCATTGGAGGATACCACAACTTTCTGTGCCTCAGTTTCCTCATCTGTAAAATGGAACTTTAATAATAATAAATAATAATAATAATTATGGCATTTAAGCGCTTACTATGTGCCAAGCACTGTTCTAAATGCTGGGGGTAGATACAAGGTAATCAAGTTGCCCTACATGGGGCTCACAGTTTTAATTCCCATTTTACACATGAGGTAACTGAGTTAGAGAAGTTCAGTAGCTTGCCCAAGGTCACATAGCAGACAAGTGGCAGAGCCGCACTCAGAACCCATGT
Organism: Tachyglossus aculeatus; assembly: GCF_015852505.1. NCBI lineage: Eukaryota > Metazoa > Chordata > Mammalia > Monotremata > Tachyglossidae > Tachyglossus > Tachyglossus aculeatus. The sequence continues at coordinate 118,997,119 of NC_052066.1, read as the reverse complement.
CCTTTGACTCCCAATCCCGTGCTCTTTCCATTGAACCATGCTGCTACTACCTATTCTTCCTTCTATTTAATATCTAGTCTTCCTTCTGTTTAGACTATGAGTCCCATGTGGGCACTGGCTCTGATCTGATTGTATTGTATCTACCCCTGGGGTTACTACAGTATTTGACAAATAGTAAGCACTTAACAAATGCCACCGTTATTATTATTACTATTTGGCTATTGCAAAGAAGGCTAAGTTCCTCTCTTTCTAGTACTGCTGGTGTGGGAGAGAATTGGTTTTTCTGGTTCCGAGATGGTAGTCAGCCTCAGTGGAACCAGCACTTAACCTACTGGTATATCTACCAGTCGGGACTTGACTGGGCTCATCCCCAGGCTGCTTCAGTACTTTAGATGGCACATCATTTACAAATAACAAAAGTTCACTTTGGCCCAGTAGCATAGCCAAAGCCCCTGGAGAAAGGAAATACATTTTTTTTCAGACTCATTTTACTTATCACCATTCCTCTAAATCACCTGAAATACTTCTAGCTGATGATATTTATATCATCATATTAAATAGACTACTAGTTAATTTGATTCAAATCAAATTGATAGTTCAGTGCAATTTTACATTTGAATTCAATTTCATATGCTCTTTTCTTTGCAAATTACAAAGTTGTTTAGGGAACTTAGTCTAATGTAAACAAACCATCCTTTAGACTGTGAACCCCATGTGCGACAGGGGTTTTGTCCAAACTAATTCATTAGTATCTACCCCAGCACTCATTATAGTGCTTTGCACATAATAAGCACTTAAAAATACCATATTTACCTTTGAATTGAACAGAATTGGGCAGAATACTCCTTTCCACCTACCTGGTGACAAATAATCTTTTATGCTGTCTGATAACAGGACTATTTTGATGGGGTTGGAAGAAGGGTGGAGTCCTCTCTTTTTAATGAAGCAGCATGGCCTAGTGGATAGAGCACAAACCTGGAAGTCAGGAGGACCTGGGTTCTAATCACAGCTTTGCCACTGTTTTCTGTGTGATCTTGGGCAAGTCATTTCACTTCTCGGTGCCTTAGTTACCTCATCTGTAAAATGGGGATTAATTTTGTGAGCCTCATGTTTGATATGGACTGTGTCCAACTTGATTAGCTTGTGTCTACCCCAGTGCTTACAGGATGGTCTGTTTACACTAGACTAAGTTCCCTAAACAACTTAGTAATTTGCGAAGGAAATGGCATATGAAATTGAATCAATTGTAAAATTGCACTGAACTATCAATTTCAATCAGTCCTGGCATATGGTAAGCATAATGAATACCATAAAGAAGAAGCAGAAGCAGCGTGGCTCAGTGGAAAGAGCCTGGGCTTTGGAGTCAGAGGTCATGGGTTCAAACCCAGGCTCTGCCAATTGCCAGCTGTGTGACTTTGGGCAAGTCACTTCACTTCTCTGGGCCTCAGGTACCTCATCTGTAAAATGGGGATGAAGACTGAGAGCCCCCTGTGGGACAACCTGATCACCTTGTAACTTCCCCAGCACTTAGAACAGTGCTTTGCACATAGTAAGCGCTTAATAAATGCCATCATCAGCAGCAGCAGCATCATCAAAAAGTCATTAAGTTCTTGGAGAGGAGTGATTTTTAGAATTCTAGAGATCTTAAATGGCTATTGAAGATGGGTAAAAATAGGGTCGGTCTTTTGAAAACCAAGTGTAGTTTTATAGTTGTCATTTTTTGTCTGCACTAACAAGTTTCTCCATTTTTTATGGTATTTGTTAAGCACTTACTATGCATCAAACACTGTTGTAAGCACAGGCGATAGGAACAAATTAATTAGGTAGGACACAGTCCCTATCCTACAAGGGGTTCACAGTCTAAGTAGGAGGGAGAACAGGTTTCCCCATTTTACAGTTAGGAAACTGAGGAAATTGACTTGTCCAAGGTCACACAGCAAGCAATTGGCAGAGCCAGTATTAGAATTAAATGATCCATCTATCAATTTTAATGATGGTGTTTGTTAAGTGCTTACTATGTGCCAAGCACTGTTCTAAGCACTGTATTTATTGAGTGCCTACTCTGTGCAGAGCACTGTACTAAGCATTTGGGAGAGGACAATACAACAGAGTTGGTAGACATATTCCCTGCCCACAGTGGGCTCACAGCCCCTGGTCCTTCTGACTCCCACTCTATCCACTAGGCCACCCTGCTTCTCAGTTTGGTTAATCAGTCACAGCTGTAGAACAGCCTTAGGTAAGAAGGATTCAGAAGCTTAAAAATTACCTTTCCCAGTATGAGGCCGTAATCACAAATCTGGGTAGCTTTTCATCCATCAGTCATATTTATTGAGAGCTTACTGTATTAGCTTAACACTGTACTAAGCACTTGGGAGAGTAGAGTATAATGGTCAAACAGAGTTGGTAGACATGGCTGCCCACAAGGAGCACTAAACTGATCATGTTTATGACAGAGCCCAGGCATTGAATTGTTTATGAATTGAGTCAACCTGGTGAAACTGCAGGTCTCAGGAAAGAACTACCTACCCAAATGTTAGGTCCTCAGTGGTATCAATGTGGCAGGTATTTAAATATGAACCTATGGGCTCACAGTTTTTGTAAATAGTGAAATATATTGGAAACATGTGGTTGACATCATCATCATCATCATCAGTCGTATTTATTGAGTGCTTACTATGTGCAGAGCACTGTACTAAGTGCTTGGGAAGTACAAATTGGCAACATATAGAGACAGTCCCTACCTAACAGTGGGCTCACAGTCTAAAAGGGGGAGACAGAGAACAAAACCAAACATACTAACAAAATAAAATAAATAGAATAGATATGTACAAATAAAATAAATAAATAGAGTAATAAATAGGTACAAACATATATACATATATACAGGTGCTGTGGGGAAGGGAAGGAGGTAAGATGGGGGGGATGGAGAGGGGGACGAGGGGGAGAGGAAGGAAGGGGCTCAGTCTGGGAAGGCCTCCTGGAGGAGGTGAGCTCTCAGCAGGGCCTTGAAGGGAGGAAGAGAGCTAGCTTGGCAGATGGGCAGAGGGAGGGCATTCCAGGCCCGGGGGATGACGTGGGCTGGGGGTCGTTGGCGGGACAGGCGAGAGCATGGTACGGTGAGGAGATTAGCGGCGGAGGAGTGGAGGGTGCGGGCTGGGCTGTAGAAGGAGAGAAGGGAGGTGAGGTAGGAGGGGGCGAGGTGATGGACAGCCTTGAAGCCCAGGGTGAGGAGTTTCTGCCTGATGCACAGATTGATTGGTAGCCACTGGAGATTTTTGAGGAGGGGAGTAATATGCCCAGAGCGTTTCTGGACAAAGATAATCTGGGCAGCAGCATGAAGTATGGATTGAGTGCTGCCTTCTGTAAGATTCTAATGCCTTTGTGGATAGGAGAAGCAGCATGGTGTAGTGAATAGAACATGGACCTCAGGGTCAGAAGGTCATGAGTTCTAATGCCTGCTCTGCCACTTGTCTGCTGTGTGACAAGTCATTTCACTTCTCTGGGCCTCAGTTACCTCATCTGTAAACTGTAGATTGAGACTTTGAGCCCCACGTGGGACAGGGACTGTGTCCAATTCGATTTGCTTGTATCGACCTCAGTGCTTAGTACAGTGCCTGGCACATAGTAAGCACTTAACAAATACCATTATTTTGCCTTCAGGACATCTCCACCTGGATGTCCACCTGCCACCTGAAATTCAACATGTCCAAGACTGAGCTCCTTATCCTCCGTCCCAAACCCTGTCCTCTCCTTGACTTTCCCGTCACTGTGGACAGCACTACCATCCTTCCCGTCTCACAAGCCCGCAAACTTGGTGTCATCCTTGACTCCTCTCTCTCATTCCCCCCACACATCCAATCTGTCACTAAAACCTGCAGGTCTCAACTCCACAACATTGCCAAGATCCACCCTTTTCTCTCCATCCAGACTGCTACCACGTTAGTACAATTAGTCATCCTATTCCAACTGAACTATTACATCTGCCTCCTTTCTGATCTCCCACCTCTTGTCTCTCCCCACTTCAGTCTATACTTCACTCTGCTGCCCCGATTATTTTTGTCCAGAAATGCTCTGGGCATGTTACTCCCCTCCTCAAAAATCTCCAGTGGCTACCCATCAACATACGCATCAGGCAAAATCTCCTCACTCTTGGCTTCAAGGCAGTCCATCACCTCGCCCCCTCCTACCTCACCTCCCTTCTCTTCTTCTACAGCCCAGCCTGCACCCTCTGCTCCTCTGCTGCTAACCTCCTCACTGTGCCTCGTTCTCGCCTGTCCCACCGTCGACCCCCAGCCCACGTCCTACCTCTGGCCTGGAATGCCCTTCCTCCACACATCTGTCAAACTAGCTCTCTTCCTCCCTTCCAAGCCCTACTGAGAGCTCACCTCCTCCAGGAGGCCATCCCAGACTGAGCCCCCCCTTATCCTCTGTTCCTCTTCCCCTCTCCATCACTCCTACTACCTCCCTCTGCCCTACCCCCTTCCCACCCCCCACAGCCTTGTGTATGTTTGTACATATTTATTACTCTATTTTATTAATGATGTGTATATATATCTATAATTCTATTTATTTTGATGGCATTGACACCTATCTACTTGTTTTGCTGTTTGTCTCCCCCTTTTATACGGTCTCCCGCCGCTCTACCCTCTTCCCCTCCCCACAGCACTTGTGTGTATTTGTACTTAATTATTACTCTGTTTTATTAATGATGTGTATATAGCTGAAACTCTATTTATTCTGATGGCATTGACACCTGTCTACTTGCTTTGCTTTGTTGTCTGTCTACAGTAAGGGAATGGGAGGGAGAGGAGGAGCCCGCAAAGGAGACTGAGATTGAATGGCTTAAAAACCTTTTAAAATATACACACTGGTTTACTATTTTCTTAGATTAAAAAAGAAGTTCATTGTCATGGCTAATCTCATTTCAACAATGAATCTCTAGTTATTAAGAAATGCAATACCTTAAAAAGGGCAATAGCTAAGCATGGTGTGCTTATACATCTTCTAAATACAATTGGAATATGCTCAACACACTCAAAACTGACCCCTTTGGCTTCCTTTCTTGCTTTATGTATATATTTTGCAAAAGGTCACTTAGAAATATGTGTTAGTCATGTTCATTTTTCCTAGGCTTTTGTCAAGCTGGAAAAGACTTACGACTGGTATCGATTTCCAATGAGCAAATTGAAGTTCCCTCAGGCTTTCTTCTGGTTGGGGCCAAGTCACCAAATCTGCCAGATCATCTTCTAGTCTGTGCAGTAGATAAAAGGTTCTTGCCAGATGATAATGGGCGGAATGCGCTACTAGGTAAGTACAATGTTTTAAATTCTATAAACACAACTCGTTTGAGGTCAAAAAAGTTGTCTTTTAATTTCATTTAGATTGTTAGAATTAAGCAAGTCTAGCTACTTTGAACAGAAATTTGAGCGTGCAGCATTCTCTTACATTTTAGTTAAGCTTTGATTTACTCGAAGGAAACACAGAAAAGACTTTTGATCATATATAATGATAATAATGATAAAATTTGTTAAGTGCTTACTAGGTGCCAAGCACTGTTCTAAGCGCTGGGTTAGTTACAGGGTAATCAGGTTGTCCCACTTGGGGCTCACAGTCTTAATCCCCATTTTACAGATGAGGTAACTGAGGCTCAGAGAAGTTAAATGGCTTGCCTAAGGTCACACAGCAGAGAAGTGGTGGTGAATCGATTAGAACCCACATCCTCTGACTCTCAAGCCTGTGCTCTTGCCACTAAGCCATAATGCTTCTCTACTTTATACTTTATATACTTTATTACCTCTCTGCAAAAGGTCATGGCAAAAGTCACGATTGGACTAGCCAATACCTTAACCTCAACCAACACTGTCTGTCTTCATGGGACGATACCTGATGTTGTTCCCTGCTTTTAGTGTTAAAGAGTTTTTAAGCCTCAAAGAGACAACCACGATTCACTCCCCTTTGTGTTTGAGAATGGCCATTGACTGAACCACTATATCCACAAATTTATTATGTGTTGAGCTTCTAGCAAAAAACAGCTTTGTTACTCCTGTTTCTTGAGTACAGTTGTACCTTTGTGGCTGTGCAAAATAAAGAGATTGGTATTATCTTTAATTTCAATCCATCAATCACATTTATTGAGCACTTACTATGTGCAGATCGCCTGGTAGAGTAAACTTTAACAGAGTTGGTAGGCAGATTTGGTCCATGCCCAAGACTGTAAACTCATTGTGGGCAGGGAATGTCTGCTTATTGTACTTTCCCAAGTGCTTAGTGCAGTGCTTTGTGGCTCAGTGGAAAGAGCCCGGGCTTTGGAGTCAGAGGTCATGGGTTCAAATCCCAGCTCTGCCACTTGTCAGCTGTGTGACTTGGGGCAAGTCACTTCACTTCTCTGGGCCTCAGTTTACCTCATTTGTAAAATGGGGATTAAGACTGTGAGCCCTCCGTGGGACAACCTGATCACCTTGTAACCTCTCCAGCGTTTAGAACAGTGCTTTGCACATAGTAAGCGCTTAGTAAATGCCATCATTATACAGTGCTTTACACACAGTAAGGGCTCAATCATAAATAGAATTGAATGAATGAGTTTAGCTCAGGCCTGGGAGTCAGAAGGTCATGGATTCTAATCCCAGCTCTTCCACATGTCTGCTGTGTGACCTTGGGTAAGTCATTTCCCCACAGCACTTGTATATATTTGTACATATTTATTACTCTATTTATTTTACTTGTACATATTTACTATTCTATTTTATTAATGATGTGCATATAGCTATAATTCTATTTATTCTGACGGTTTTGACACCTGTCTACTTGTTTTGTTTTGTTGTCTGTCTCCCCCTTCTAGACTGTGATCCCAATGTTGTGTAAGGACCATCTCTATATGTTGCTGACTTGTACTTCCTAAGCGCTTAGTACAGTGCTCTGTACACAGCGCTCAATAAATACAATTGCATGCATGAATGAATGAATTTCACTTCTCTGGATTGCAGTTACCTCATCTGTAAAATGTGGATTAAGAGTGTGAGCCCTATGTGGGACAGGGATTGTGTCCAACCTGACTAGTATCCATCCCAGTGCTTAAAACAGTGCTTGGCACATAGTGCTTAAAAAGTACCATCATTATTATTATTACTTTTTTCATTCATTGTTATATTTATTGAGAGCTTACTGCATGTAGAGCACTGTACTAAGTGCTTGGGAAAGTACAATACATCAATAAAGAGAGACAATCCCTGACCACAGTGAGCTCCAGAGGGGGAGACAGACTTAATATAAATCAATAAATTAAGGATACAGTAATGGATAGGAAACCCATCATTGCAAATTGTAACAACCATGTTTTGAAACAAACAAAATTGAGTGTTTGAGATTTTTCGGACAAAAACTTCCAAAGTTAGTGTAGTCTGAAGTAGCAACTCCTCTGCAAAACGAAACACGTTTCTCCTGTTCTTGCATTTTCTTGTCGTTCCTGTTGCTTCTCAACATCACCTGCTGATCCTTCATTGCAGAATAACATGGCTTCTTTAGCCAGCTGACCCACTTGGCAACATCCCAGCAAATTCACTTTTATGATTGCTGGGAATGGAAGGTGGACCCATTGATTCAATCTCACACTGAATAGGACATCAAGCCACTTCAGATAATGGTGTGAATGTGTTTTGTAGGACTACTTGTACAGTAACTTCTTTCAGTATGTCATCTAGTTGCTTTAGATTGGTCAGAATACAATTGACTAGTGACTGTAAAAGAATCGAGGGGTGGTAAATCAACCCGAGTGTTGTCTGTAATAGAGGAATCTAGCATTTCATTCAATGTTAACAACTCAAAGCTCAAAGCAGTGTCATTGTGTCATTGTTAACAGTTTGCCAAACAAGCCCAGAAATGAGAAAGAGAGACAGTTAGGAGTGAAAAATGCTTTTTTCTTTTTTAAAAAAATGCTGCTTTATGTTCTCTGCTTGTACATTGACTATTTTAGAACTGCTGCAATTAGCTATTGTGGCTAATTGGGAAAGACTAAATGAGTAAAGTTTATTGCTCTCTAATGGCCCACACACTAAAGTTGAAATACATTCCTGTTAGACAAGCAGTGCATTTGAAGATTTTAATATTTATCAAGAAGTTAGAATGTCTAAGGTTTTATATCAGTGATGGAACAAACAGTACTCAAGTGTTTTTGCATGAATAAAGTCAGAGAGGCCAGACCAGGTGTTTTGTCATTATTTAACCACTGAGACGCCCCTCTGTATCACTGCATGGTCATTGCTTCTCTCTACTGTATTTCTGAGAGTTGGTGAGTGTCTTTGAGGATATTTTTTTCAAAGGGGAAACCTTTTTTTTCAGGTTGAGAATAACGTCTTTCCACTTTCCTGAATAAAAAAGTTTGTTCAGAAGAAAAAATGCACTCATCCCCGAGTTTTCAATAATTTCTCCAGTAGTTTTTTAGTTTCTTCCCTGGAAATATTTAGGGTCAGTTTTTGATATGATATTGTAGTTGGGGGGCAGAGGGGCATTGAGCCACTTTAGTAATGAGTAAAAGTTCTTAGTTGGTAGTAGATTTCTGACAACTCTAGAATTCCACCACTGGCCTTTCATATTACTAAGCTTGATTGGCAGATCCTAATTCATACATTGTATCTGGCCCCAAACGGGCTCACAACCCAAAATAAAAGGAAGAGAGGGAGAGAAGGGAGGGAGAACAGATAGGGAAAGAAATAATGAGGTAAATTCAGCTAAATAATGATAATAATGGTGGTATTTATTAAGCACTTACTATGTGCCAGACATTGTACGTTGTACTTGGGAATTGGGAGAACTGGTCTCAATAGGCAATTCCCAATTTCCAAGTTTCACTGTGAAATCGTTTGGCGGTACATCACTCTTTCAGGCTGTCTCAATGGAGCATTGAAAGGTATCCTAGATATTTGAAATGTTGAAGGATCTCCTGAAGTTCCGAAGCAGCTTCCTATCTCTAGCAGGTCTAACCTCCGCTCATATGTCATTTATACCTATGAGAAATTGGTTCTCAGGAAAATAGTTTATTCCCAAACTGAATGTTTTCCCTTTTTCCTAGAAAGGGCTCAGATGAGATGGTTAAAAGTGTTTGAAATATTGTAATAATTGCCCAAAGTCAGTTTACAAGTAAACAACTGGCTTTAGTGGTTTCTTTTACTACTTGTTTCTAATCTGTTCAGTATTGCTCTTTGAAAATGAAGGGTTATTTTGGCAGAAAATTTTTATTGCATAAGATTATTTGTTGGCCTCTTCCTTTTCCCCCCAATATTTACAGTGCTACTGAGACTTGTGGTTTTCCTGCTGTGGTTTCTGCCATCAATTTTTGTCAACAAAGTATCTGAATTGGTTTATCTTCCCCATTGTTTTTCACCATTCCTGGTAGATTAGTGAATTCTCTTACTGTATAATTTAGCTGAAAATAGAGGATTCTCACAACCCCACTTTCTTTCTTGCTTTTTTTGTGTTTTCCCAACCCATGTAAGTTCAAAAAATGGAATTAAAAAATCAAATAGTATTTAATCATTCCTACTACAAACCAATTTCTCTTTTCAAATGACTGCTAGCACTTGACCTTGTAATTTCCTTTTTTGTTCTTCTTGAAGCTTTATGACCCTCAGGAGAAATCCGAATACCTGTGTTATTTTTTCCTTGGCTATTGATGCTATTTTTTATCATCCACTTTATGGTTGTCACATATACTGTCTTCTATTAAATCTGGCTACTAGGTTCCTTGGTTGAGTAGCTTCTCATATAGATTAAACTAGGGAAATGTATTTTAGTGGTACAGTGAATAAAGGTCTGACAGAAAGCTCTGTAACCTACTTGAAAATCATATTTTATAGCAGTTTAATTTGTAATAATGGTGCTTTGGTGGACACTGTACTGAAATGGTTACCTTTGTCGCATCTTGAAATAAGAATGCTAAAATAAGGCTATGCTGAGTTAAAATAAAACACAGTACTTATTTGGAATCAGTAAGCTCCTTGTGGGCAGGAAACATGTCTACCAACTCTGTTATATTACACTTTTCTAAATACATAATACAATGTTCTACACACTGTAAGGGCTCAGCAAATACGATTGTTTGATTTTATGCCGAAGAATCAAGAACAGATTACCTTTGTCGCATCTTGAAATAAGAATGCTAAAATAAGGCTATGCTGAGTTAAAATAAAACACAGTGCTTATTTGGAATCAGTAAGCTCCTTGTGGGCAGGGAACATGTCTACCAACTCTGTTATATTATACTTTTCTAAGTACATAATACAATGTTCTATACACTGCAAGTGCTCAGCAAATACGATTGTTTGATTTTATGCCAAAGAATCAAGAACAGATTACCACAGGAATGAACTGCCCTGAACACCTGCCAGGTTAAATCTTGCTATTTCTATCCTATGGGCATTTCAGAAATTTCAAATTTTACTCTAAGATCCTGAAGCACTTTGAGTTTATTGGGTGGGTAGGTTGGGGGGTGAGATGTCAGTGGGAAGAAGTTGAGAGCCCTAAATTACAGATGAAAAAGCCCCCGGAGTCACTGTAGGAGTTCCCAGACCCCAGTCAGACTGCACTGGATCCTAAAGTTCTCCAGCATTTCAGTTCTTCTCATGCAGGTTGGGAAGCTTTTTCTTCTCAGGGTTCCCCAACTCCTGCACCCATCACTCTGTCACACCTTATAACTGAAGCTCAGGCAACTCCCTGAAGGATTGGGAGTCACTGGGGATTGGGCTACCCTTGATTGGTGGGGGGAATCTTGAAAATAAGTGGTCTCACACTGGAGAGGTGGCCAAACTCATCCCAGCCGACAGCGTAGGTATTTCATGGAAATTGAGCTGAGGGTGCCATAGTCACAGCCACATATGCTCAAAAGGAAGAAAACTCTGGGCCCACGTTGTCTTGTGACTGGATACAGTCTTGGCCTGAAAGGTTGGGATGGATAGGTTCTCCTCATATTGGAGTGGCCCCAGAAATGTGGCCTGCTGAGAGATCCTCAGGCCTAGAGGATGCCCAGTATCAGGCTGGGTGGATTGCAGATTGGTCTGGGGCCTTCAGAGTCATTTTGGGGTGGCTCCTTGGACGTCCAAAACCAGATCCCAGGGCTGTAAGACAAAGTCACGCCTGAAGTCTACCCCATTTCCCAAGGGTCTTTCAAGAGAAGAAGTGTGGCTTAGTGGCCGGAGCACAGACCTGGGAGTCAGAAGGACCTGGGTTCTGATTCCAGTTCTGCCACATGTCAGACCTTGGGCAAGTCACTTCATTTTGCTGTGTGTCAATCTGTAAAATGGGTATTGAGTGAGCCACATTTAGGACAGGGACTGTGTCCAACCTGATCAACTTGTATTACCCTAGTGCTTAGACCAGGGCTTGACACATAGTACTTAGTAAGCACCATTATTATAATTATGCTAAAGGTGACCAGAGACTGAGTTGACAAGTTCAGACCTGGCCGAGCCTTCTGCTTGATGAGTTAATGCTTTGTCAGACAACCTACTTCATGCTGTCCCTTGCTCATTTTAAGACATTTTCCTTATTACCCCCCAGTAAGTAATTTTCCCAAGTCATTAGCGCAACAAGTTTCCAAGTTTCTCAGTGGTTGGTCTTGCTTCACCTTTTTTTTTTTTTTTTGGCTACTCATTTTATCAAACCAGGGCTCCCCAAATAGAAATGTCTTGAAGGACTTCAGGGTTGGGGAGAGGATGGAGGTGGGGGCATCAGAGGTCCAAGTCAGTGAGGAAACATGAAGTAACTGCAAGCTTCTAATCATCTTTCTACTCCCCTTTCAAACTGGGGAGGAGGATATGAAGGATTGCTTTGATATCCTGGAGGGGGCCTTTGATATGGAGCGTGAAGTAGGATGAGAAAGTTTTAGTACCACTGCACTTGAGTGAGCTACTCACTCTGTTGGAGATCCAATACACTCATAATTCCCCCTTATTCCCTTCACCCAACCAAAAAAAATCTCCTGGAAACTGCACAATAAGGGGCAAGATAGGAAAGACAGAGTTTATTAAATTGCTTTAAGTACATTGCTTAATTTTTCATCAAACCCACTTATTAAATTCACAGATCCACTCTTTCTTGGAGTATCTGTCCTAATTTTGTGGCTTGGCTACAGTGCCAATAGTAGTTCCAGTATTTATTGAGTGCCTATTAGGTGCACTGTAATAATAATAATATTAATTAATAATTATGTATTTAAGCACTTACTACATCCAGGTACTGTACTGAGCACTGGGGTGGATATGATAGAGAAGGAACATGGCTTAGTGGCAAGAGCCCAGGCTTGGGAGTCAGAGTTCGTGGGTTCTAATCCCGGCTCTGCTGCTTATCAGCTGTGTGACTTTGGGCAAGTCACTTAACTTCTCTGTGCCTCAGTTACCTCATCTGTAAAATGGGGATGAAGACTGTGAGCCAAATGTGGGACAATCTGATTACCTTGTATCTCCTCCAGCACTTAGAACAGTGCTTGGCACATAGAGCTTAAGAAATATAATTATAATAATTATTATTATTACAAGCAAATTGAGTTGGACAAAGTTCCTGTCCCACACAGGACTCCCAGTCTTATTCCCCATTATACAGATGGGCTGTAACTGAGGCACAGAGAATTGAAGTGATTTGCCCAAGGCCACGCAGCAATCAATCAATCAATCAATCGTAGTTATTGAGCACTTACTGTGTGCAGAGCACTGTAGTAAGCACTTGGGAAGTACAAGTTGGCAACATATAGAGATGGTCCCTACTCAACAGTGGACTCACAGTCTAGAAGGGGGAGACAGAGAACAAAACCAAACATACTAACAAAATAAAATAAATAGAATAGATATGTACAAGTAAAATAAATAAAGTAATAAATATGTACAAACATATATACATATATACAGGTGCTGTGGGGAAGGGAAGGAGGTAAGGCAGGGGGGATGGAGGGGGGAAGGAGGGGGAGAGGAAGGATGGGGCTCAGTCTGGGAAGGCCTCCTGGAGGAGGTGAGATCTCAGTAGGGCCTTGAAGGGAGGAAGAGAGCTAGCTTGGCGGATGTGGGGAGGGAGGACATCCCAGGCCAGGGGGATGACATGGGCCGGGGGTCGACTGTGGGACAGGTGAGAACGAGTCACGGTGAGGAGATTAGTGGCAGAGGAGCGGAGGGTGCGGGCTGGGCTGTAGAAGGAGAGAAGGGAGGTGAGGTAGGAGGGGGCGAGGTGATGGACAGCTTTGAAGCCGAGGGTGAGGAGTTTCTGCCTGATGCGTAGGTTGACTGGTAGCCACTGGAGATTTTTGAGGAGGAGAGTAACATGCCCAGAGTGTTTCTGGACAAAGACAACCCGGGCAGCGGTGTGAAATATGGATTGAAGTGGGGAGAGACAAGAGGATGGGAGATCGGAGAGGAGGCTGATACAGTAGTCCAGACGGGATAGGATGAGAGGTTGAATGAGCAGGGTAGCGGTTTGGATGAAGAGGAAAGGGCGGATCTTGGCAATGTTGCGGAGCTGAGACCGGCAGGTTTTGGTGACGACTTGGATGTGAGGGGTGAACGAGAGAGTGGAGTCGAGGATGACACCAAGATTGTGGGCTTGTGAGATGGGAAGGATGGTAGCAGATCCATGACCTTCTGACTTTCAGGCCTGTGCTCTATCCACTATGCCATGCTTCTTCCCCTTAATTACTGTAATAGGTTCCTGGGAAAATGAAACACTACACTAGAACCAGGAAGACAGTGTGAAAATATTTGGAAGTACAGTAGTGAGAATAAATTATTGACTGTACAAATGGTTATATGTCTGTACACAAGTCTGAAGAAGAAGCTACATATGCAAGTGCTAGAGGTTGGCTGTTGAGCCTGTGACTCGGGGTAAGTCATGTTGGATGAGATGGGATTTTAGAAGGTCTTTGAGCATAGGGAGAACTGTGGTCTGTTTGGATTTTCAGAGAAAGGGACTTCTAGGCCAGGAGAGGTCGTTCGTTGTCGTCAGGGTACATGTCTATCAACTCTGTTATATAATACTCTCCCAAGCACTTAGTACAGTATACAGTAAGAGCTAAATAAATACAATTGAAAAGATCTGAGCGGCAGGAGATTTGAAAGTAAAGATATACTTTGAATGTTAGTTTGGGAGGACTGAAGAGAGTAAGTTGAGTAGTAGCAGGTAAAGAGAAGTAATATGTAAGATGGGAAGATGTGGTAGAGCTCACTGAAATCAACCGAGGTTACTCTACCCTTGATGTGGAAGGAAATGGAAAACTAATGGAAGGCCAGAGGGTTGGCAGATAAGAGTGTTGGGTTTACATTGTATTCACTGCCAGTATTCCCAAGAGGAATGTTCAGCTGCAGTGGACAAAAGAGTTTATGATACTGAGTTGTTTTGTGTGGCTTGTAGATGACAATTAATTTGAAACTGCCCAATATTAATGAATGTGAAATGGCACACTGGTCCTTATCTCTCGTATTGGTATATTTATTTTTCTAGGTTTTTCTGGCAACTGCATTGGCTGTGGAAAGAAAGGATTTTGTTACTTCACTGAGTTTTCCAATCACATAAATCTAAAGTTGACCACCCAGCCCAAGAAACAGAAACATTTAAAGTATTATCTGGTTAGGAATGCACATGGAGTTCTCATGAAAGGCCCCTTAATCTGCTGGAGAGGATCAGGTAAGGCTGAGATGTTGTCTGGTCAGTGTTCAGATGGACTCTTACCTACTTTCAAGGCTGCAAGGTCACTGCCAAGTTATCTCTGTCAAAATAAATCACATTGCATCAATTAGCTTTAGGGTGTGAGGTTTTGTAGAATGCTTAGTTTGCAGGGGTTAAGACCCCTCAAAACATCTTTGTATGTTAAGGAACTGTGAGCCCGTTGTTGGGTAGGGATTGTCTCTATTTGTTGCCAAATTGTACTTTCCAAGTGCTTAGTACAGTGCTCTGCACACAGTAAATGCTCAATAATAATAATAATAGCATTTGTCAAACACTTACTATGTGCCAAGCACTGTTCTAAGCACTGGGGGAGTTACAAGGTAATCAGGTTGTCCCACATGGGGCTCACAGTCTTAATCCCCATTTTACAGATGAGGTGACTGAGGCACAAAGAAGTTAAGTGACTTGCTCAAAGTCACACAGCTGACATGACCTCTACCAATTAGAGATAGACCTATGACTCCCAAGCCCAGGCTCTTTCCACTGGGCCACGATGTGATTGAATGAATGAATACATTTATAATTAAAACGTGTTTCATGTTCGGTAATTAAGGTTTTGGAACTGTCCCCGTTTTAATAGCCCTGGGGTTTGGAAGAAAATAATTAAAAATTAAAAGTTGTGACAAATCAATATCAATCAGTAATTTTTATTGAGTGTTTACTTTATTCAGAGAACTCTACTAGGCACTGGGGAGAATACAATACAACAGAGTTGGTAGATATGGTACCTGCCCACAATGAGTTTAAAGTCTAGAGGTCTTAGAGTCTAGCGGCTGTAATCAGTAGTGAAGGTTATCTCAGTAGCACCATCCCCTTTACCCTTTTTTTCCCCTTTCACCCCGATCCCTCTGGGCAGTAAAATGGTTGGATATTCAAGCTAATATTCCTGCAGCTACACAGCATATCAGTTCTCTCTTCCCACAGAGATCTCTGATCCATATACCGCTACTTCACTGACCGCTAGCCGACAGGTCCCAACTGATCATACATATATATATGTATATATGGTTGCACATATTTATTACTCTATTTATTTATTTATTTATTTTACTTGTACATTTCTATCCTATTTATTTTATTTTGTTGGTATGTTTGGTTTTGTTCTCTGTCTCCCCCTTTTAGACTGTGAGCCCACTGTTGGGTAGGGACTATCTCTATGTGTTGCCAATTTGTACTTCCCAAGCGCTTAGTACAGTGCTCTGCACATAGTAAGCGCTCAATAAATACAATTGATTGATTGATTGATTGATTGATCTCACCCTCTCCCCTCCTCTCCCTTGGTGTGCAAATCCACACCCTCAAAATTGCTCTCTCACCTCCCACACCCCCCTGACCTTTCCTCAATCTCAATCCACCAAACCTAGCCCCGAATCACCCTTGGAGCATACTTGCCCCACATGAGGAACATCCATGCTCAGAACTATTACTTCTCTCTGACTCTCCTGTCCATTTCCTCACCTGTTATTCCAGACCTTTCACTCCCTTTTGAAGTCCCCCTCCACCCTGCCCCAGTGCCCAAGTACTTCTTTAAAAAAAAATTAAACTGGGAGGCACAAGCTCTAAAAAATGTTCCCTTTACTTCGTCAAATCCCTTCCTACCGATCATCCACTATCTCATTCTTTCCCAGTCATCTTTGGCCTGTTTCCCAAATCTACTACCTCTGACCCCATCTCCCAGATGTGATTCCCAAATCTGCATCTCGAACCTTGACCTCTCTCCTACCCTGCAATCTCACATTTCCTCCTGCCTTCACAACACATCTACTTGGACGTCCTCCCTGCTGACACCTCAAATTGAAAATGTCCAAAAATGACCTAGTCTTCCCACCCAAAACCTATCCTCCCACTCTTAAACCCTTCACTGTAGACAATACTACTATCTTCCCTAGCTCAGCATGGGCCTGGGATTCAGAAGGTCATGGGTTCTAATCCCAGCTCCACCATTTGTCTGCTGCGCATGGCCTTGGGCAAGTCACTTCAATTATTTGTGCCTCAATTACCTCATCTGTAAAATGGGGATTGAGACTGTGAGGCCCACATGGGAAAGGGACTGTGTCCACCTTGATTTGCTTGTATCCAACCTAGTGCATAGTACAGTGACTGGCACATAGTAAGTGCTTAACAAATACCAAAAATTTTTATTATTATTAAGTACAGAACCTTGGTGTTACCCTTGGCTCATCTCTCTCATTCCATTCAAATTTTCAATCTGTCACCAAATCCTGTCCCCTCCCCATACACGAGTCCACCTCTCTCTCCACCTTCCAACCATTATTAAGGTCACATCTTCTATGTACTTCCTAAACGCTTAGTACAGTGCTCTGCACACAGTAAGCGCTCAATAAATACGATTGATTGATCTTCTCCAAGAGGTCTTCCCCGATTAAGCCCTCTTTTTCCCTGCTCACTCTCCCTTCTGTGTTGTCTATGCACTTGTATCTATGACCTTTGAGCATTTGATATTCTCTCCACCTCCAATCCCACAGCATTTAGGTATATATCTTCAAGTTACATATTATAAATTGCTTATTGATTCATATTAATGTCTGTCTCCCCTCTAGACTATAAGCTCATTATGGGCAGGGAATATGTCTGCTAATTCTGATATATTCTCCCATGCGCTTGGTACAGTGCTCTGCACACAGTAAGCACTCAATACGTGTGATTAATTGACTGATTGACCTCTCACCTTTTGTTTCATTTCATTAAGTAGTGTATGTTGATAATAACAATATTAATAATGATGATATTTGTTAAGCATTTACTGTGTGCCAAGGACTGTTCTAAGTGCTGGGGTAGACACAAGGACATCAGGTTGTCCCACATGGGGCTCACAGTCTTAATCCCCATTTTACAGATGAGGTAACAGGCACAGAGAAGTTAAATGACTTGCCCAAAGTCACACAGCTGACAAATGGCGGATCTGGGATTAGAACCCATGACCTCTGACTCCCAGGGCTGTGCTCTATCCACTAAGCCCCACTGCTTCTCTGTTAAGAATTTACTCTGTGCAAAGCACTATACTAAACATGCGTTGAGTACACTGATGAGAATTAGACAGTACCTGTCCCTTAAGAGGCTTTCAACCTATTAATAATGTTATAGGGAGGGACCAACCTGATTATAGTGTATCTATCCCAGTGCCTAGTATAGTACCTGATACATAGTAAGCACTTAACAACTCCCACAAAAAGCTACTACATCATTCATTCATTCAATCGTATTTTTCGAGCGCTTACTGTGTGCAGAGCACTGTACTAAGCACTTGGAAAGTACATCAGCTCACTTTATCTTATTATCAATTGTATTTATTGAGTGCTTATTGTCTGTAGAGCATTATACTAAAGATGTGGGAGAGTACAATGCAATTTAATTGGTAGACATGTTCCCTATACATAAGGAGCTTACAGTTTAGGTGGGGAGACAAACATTAAAATGAATTACAGATATGTGTATAAGTGCAGTGGGGTTGAGGGGCGAGTTTCAAATGCTTAAAGGGTACAGATCAAAGTACGCAGGTGGCACAGAAGCTAGAGGGAGTAGGGGAAATGAGGGCTTAGTTGGGGAAGGCCTCTTGGAGAATCACTGCATGTGATTTTAATAAGTCTTTGAAGGTAGGGGGAGTAGTGGTTTTCATATAGCTTGGTGGGGGGGCATTACATAACAATCCACATTCTCCTCCTACTTACTACCCCCTAGCCTGCCTCTCCATTCCTGCCAAGCTCACTTTCTCACTATGCCTCATTTCTGGCTTTCCTCCCTCCAACCCCAAGCTGCATCCTTCCTCTTGCCTGAAAATTCCCACCTTGAAATCAGCCAGATCCTCAGCTTTCCTCATTTTTGAAGCTCCTCTGAAATTCCTGCATGAAGCTTTTCTTGATTATCTTTTCTTCTCCAAGGCTTACCACCACCCAAGTATCATTTCAGCACATCTACACTCACAACCCCCTCTGAGCTTTTGCACATTTTGATTTACAAACTCAGCTGCTTAAGGACCTCTTCCTCCTAGCTGCAAAAAAATACCCTCTGCCTCCATTAGCTTGTAAGCATCTTGGGAGCAGGAGGCTATGTCTTCTGAATTTATCTTCTCCCAAGTGCTTACTACAGTGCTTTGTCCACAGTAAACACTCAGTAAATACTATTAATCTATGATTGGTTGATATCGACTTGATGCCTAGCACTGCTTCCTCTTCCTTCCTTCATTTGCTCCTCTTTAAACTGATTTAAAGAGTTCCTCTCCCTCCTCTCCCCCTCCTTCCTCTCCCCCTCAACTCCCTCTCCATCCCCCCGTCTTACCTCCTTCCCTTCCCCACAGCACCTGTATATATGTATATATGTTTGTACGTATTTATTACTATATTTATTTATTTATTTTACTTGTACATAGCTATTCTATTTATTTTATTTTGTTAATATGTTTGGTTTTGTTCTCTGTCTCCCCCTTCTAGACTGTGAGCCCACTGTTGGGTAGGGACTGTCTCTATATGTTGCCAACTTGTACTTCCCAAGCGCTTAGTACAGTGCTCTGCACTCAATAAATACGATTGATTGATTGATTTAGGGGAATTCAGAAAATAGGACCGTCAGCCTTATGCCTAGGGATAGAAGAAAAGATTCCTAAGATATGGTTGCTTTATTAGTTGAATAATAATTCAACTAATACATTAAATAGGGGGGAAAACAAAAACAAATTGTTTCTGACCTTCTCTTTCTTAGAAACAAGGTCCAAAATAAAATGAAAGAAACCCTTCATTATAAGATCTGCATGTGGGAGATATTCTCTGTTTCGTAATTTCCTTGGCCTTTTTAAGGGCAGAAATTGCAGTTAGAGACTGCGGGCTGCTTTTCTCTATGCACCATTTTATTTCCCAACCCATCAGCTTTCCAGCCCTCTCCTAAACCTCTAAAGGAGGCTAGGAAATTGAAATTGGCAGCCTGTTCTACGGGGTGATGTGAAGGTCTCTGTCCTGACTGTAGACTGTAAGCTTGTTATGGGCAGAGAATGTGTCTACTAATTCCGTTGTATTCTTCCAATTACTTAGTCCAGTGCTTTGCACACAATAAGCACTCAATAAATATTATTTATTGATTGATTCTGCCACTTAAAGCTATTCAATAACATATTTGGGCTCTTTTAAAGTAGGCCACTATTTTAACTGCAGCCCATTGGACCTATGCAGTCTAAGCAAACCTAATGGTTCTGTAAGCATTAGAGTCTTCTTTCCCTAGAGTTCCGAAATCGACAGTCCTCCTCCGGCCCCTGTTCCAGCTCGCTGTTCCAAGCTCCAGAGAGTTCAGGGTCTATGGCTGCCATCGCAAGTGAGCCTATTCAAGGACCTCATCCACATGTTCTCCTTGGCGCTCAACACTCAGGTAACCAAGAGAAGAACATTTGTGGATGCTAAATCCATGATGTTGTCCAAATTGTATATGCTGGGAGCTTTGTTTTTTTTTTTTTCCTGAAAAGGGATCTGGTTCTGTTGACTTCCACATCTGAGAGCAGTTTTGAGACCGCAGTGGATGGGGAAGGGAAGCTTCCTCACGGTCGGTTGGTCAGACGACAGATGATCTCTCAGCTTTCCCCAGTGATTTATGGACCATGTTCTAGGGGAGTGGGAGAAGCTTGGGACCCCCCTCTTACCAAGATCTGTGTGGGTCAGAGGTTGGGGGAAATATTGCAGCTCCCCACAGCGACTCCAGTCCCATTGGCCTTCCTTGATACCTTCCACTCTCTCACCTCTTTTCAGTCACTTTCAAACCTAGTGCAGAAGTCAGACCCTTCCCTTTATTTTATCATACTGCCCCCAGATGCTAAAGCGAGGACCCGTCTGCAAAGACAGTATATTGGGAAACCCCAGGGTCTGGAACTGGGGTGGAAAGATGAAATACCCATTCTCTTTCCCTGATGATGATAATAATAACAACAATAATAATAACAACAACTGTGGTATTTGTTAAGCACTTACTACATGGCAAGTCCTGTTTTAAGTGCTAGGGTAGATACAATACAGTCATATCATGGAGAAGCAGCATGGCTCAGTGGAAAGAGCCCGGGCTTTGGTGTCAGAGGTCATGGGTTCAAATCCTAGTTCTGCCAATTAGCTGTGTGACTTCGGGCAAGTCACTTAACTTCTCTGTGCCTCAGTTACCTCATCTGTAAAATGGGGGATTAAGACTGTGAGCCCCCCGTGGGACAACTTGATCACCTTGTAACCTCCCCAGCGCTTAGAACAGTGCTTTGCACATAGTATATATGTATATATATACATACATATATATATGTATATATATACATGTATATATGTTTGTACATTTTTATTACTCTATTTTATTTATTTTACTTGTACATATCTATTCTATTTATTTTTTTCTATTTTATTTTGTTAGTATGTTTGGTTTTGTTCTCTGTCTCCCCCTTTTAGACTGTGAGCCCACTGTTGGGTAGGGACTGTCTCTATATGTTGCCAACTTGTACTTCCCAAGCGCTTAGTACAGTGCTCTGCACACAGTAAGCGCTCAATAAATACGATTGATTGATTGATTGATTGATAATAAGTGCTTAATAAATGCCATTATTCTTATATCGAAGAGGCTATGCCCCACATTGGGTCTCACTGTCTAAGAGGAAGGGAGAGCAGGTATTTATTTAGTCCCCATCTCACAGATGACAAAAAACGGAGGCATAGAGAAGTTTAGTGACTTGCCCAAAGTCACACAGCTGGCAAGCAGTAGAGCCAGAATGAGAACTCAAGTCTCCTGACTCCCAGTCCTCTGCTTTTTCCACTAGGCCATGCTGCTTCTCAATGATGACTGTGGTATTTGTAAAACACTTACTATGTACCACGCACTGTACCAAGCGCTGGGGTGGATACTAGCAAGTCAGGGTGGATATGGTCAGTCCCTGTCTGACATAGGGCTCACAATCCCAGTCCCCATTTTACAACTGAGGTAACTGAGGCCCAGTGAAGTGTCTTGCCCAAGGGGACACAGAAGACAAAGTAAAAAAATTACATTAGATTTGTAAGCCCATTGAGTACAAAATGGAAAAAAGATGAAAACACAAAGATCAAGCCCAAGGTCATAATGATGGCAGGGTCAAGGCAGTATTTAAACAACAAACAACTTATCTCCCTGTTCTTCTACCTCTTATTCTCACTAGCTTTTCCTGAGCCTCTTGTGGTACAGGGACCTGATTATCTTGCATCTACCTTAGTACCTAGTACAGTGCATGACACATAGTAAGCACTTAACAAATGCAACAGTAATTATTATTATTAACCTAAATATTTGTTCTTTTTGCCTGCTACTTAATGAGCCCTAAGTATGATTTTTCAGTGTCCTCATAAATGTGAGTAACAAAATTTTGTTTTTGTGGAATCCTACAGAAATAAATCAGATACTAAACATATTCCCTATCGTATGATGGAGCATTAGTTAAAAATAGAAGCTCTTTTGACCTGATTCTTGCGGCATGGGATTTTACCTTATGAATCCACAATTCACTGGGCAGGAAGGAATCCAAGTAAAGACATACATGTTTTGATATTTGCTTATTTCAAAATTTCAGCCTAAAATTTGCCAATTTTTCAGAATTTCATAATTCTTTTTTACTTATGTTGGATATTTTTAAGTTGTTTCATCTGCGAAGTGACCCAGTTGGTAGAAAAAGGATGAGAAAGAAGGTAGCCTGCATTTTCTAAAGATCTTAGAATTATTACTAAGCCTAGTACATTTCTTGCCTTCATTTACAGCAACACCAATCATCAAATAATCTGTTAGTGTAATAGAATTCCATTTTCAGAAAGATGATGTCCAGTCTTCGTGTTTTCATCTTTTCCCATTTTGTGCTCAGTGCTGACAAATAGGCCTCACCACTAAAGAAGCAGTTTAAATTTGTGGTTGTTAGGTTCATTCATACCGAGAAGTTTATCTGTGCTTGGTTTTGTGTAGAAGAATGATTGACAAGTCCAATCATGAAAAATGTTTAGTGGAATAGTCTGAGTAGACAGTAACCACCAAACAGGATTTAATAAGAAAAACCTTAATAATAGTAAGAATAATAATAATAATAAATAATAATTATGGTATTTGTTATGCACTTACTATGTGCCAAGCACTGTTTTAAGCCCTGGGTAGATACAAGGTAATCAGGTTGTCCCACTTGGGGCTCGCCGTGTTTATCCCCATTTAACAGATTAGGTAACTGAGGCACAGAGAACTTAAATGGCTTTCCCAAGGTCACACAGCAGACAAGTGGCAGAGCCGGGATTAGAACCCACATCCTCTGACTCCCAAGCCCGTGCTCTTTCTTAGAACGTATTCTCCGCTCTTTCCTTTTTTGTCTTTGTCTTTCAGGGTCTACATCTGATCATCTCCAGCCAACAGCAACAGTGAGTCCTGCTGTTTTTAATGGGACAGATCTCTCTAAACATCAACAGTTTGTGAAAACCCATTTGTCTGTCCCAGCGAAACTGTCCGTACTAGGTAGGTTTATGTGGTCTACTCTTTGTTAGTTATTTTCTGATTTCAAACCAAGATATGGCAGATAAACCCACCTGAAAAGGGGGTTTAAATTTCAACTCCTTTGCTTCTGGATCAGAAGTACCTAAGAATTGGTAGTGGTTGTAAGTAATTATAATACTCTCATCCTTAGTATTAACATGTTTGGGTTGAAAATTAAATGGTCCTAGCCCCCCAAAAGAAAATTGAGCCTTTCTAATCAGTTTACTTGAGGGGGATATATTTAATTTAAGTGACATATTCTTATGGTGTCTGTGGATTCCAGCCCAGTAGCACTAGAAGGAAGCATTTCCAGAGCAATGTAATGTTTTTGAATCCCATCATTTATTTTAATGTCTGTCTCATCCTGTATACTCTAATATCCTTATGGGAAGGGATCATGTCTAGCTACACTGTTGTACTGTACTTTCACGAGCTCTTAATACAGTGCTCTGGACCCAGTGAATGCTCAGTAAATACCACTGATTGACTGATTGGTAAGTCTTAGAATTTGGAAACAAGACAGAACAGCATGAGGATGTCTAGTTCATATGTTCACACCCAACCTGACCGAGAGGATATCTGAGTTCTAATACTACCAAAAGCTGCAATCTTTACCCTACCCTCCCTGCTGCTAAAGGAATGCCCACATCAACTCGGGATGCTCCCAGGGCAACCCTGAGAACCTCCCAGGTGGCATTCTGGGAACTGCTCAATATGTCTCTCATATTAATAATAATAATAAAATTAATAATATTACAAAGTGTTTACTATATAATAATAATAATAATGGCATTTGTTAAGTGCTTACTATGTGCAAAGCACTGTTCTAAGCACTAGGAGGGATACAAGGTGATCAGGTTGTCCCACGTGGGGCTCACAGTCTTCATCCCCATTTTACAGATGAGGGAACTGAGGCTCAGAGAAGTGAAGTAACTTGCCCAAGATCACACAGCAGACATGTGGCGGAGCCGGGATTCAAACCCATGATCTCTGACTCCAAAGCCCAGGCTCTTTCCATTGAGCCACGCTGCTTACTATATGCAAAGGCACTGTTCTAAGTGCTGGCATAGATACAAGATAATAAGGTTGGACATAGTCCCTGTCCCACATAGGTCTCGCAGTCTTACAGATGAGGAAACTGAGGCACAAAGAAGTGAAGTGACTCACCCAAGGTCACACAGCAGACAAGCGGCAGAGCTGGGATTAAAACCCAGGTCCTTCTGACTCTCTGGCCCATGCTCTATCCACTAGGTCATGCTGCTTCTTTGTCTCTCACCTGTCTGAGAGATCAAGAGCAGTCCGGAGAGATCATTGTCACATCTTTTGAACTCCTCCTAGTCTCTCTTCTCTGTTGGCCAGGATGAAGAAAGGACACGAGTGAGACAGCTGGAAGGCCACAGCTTCTAGCACCCTCCAGGATGATCCCATCCTGAAGTCCTATGCAGGAGATGGGATCGGGAGGTAGAGGGGAAATTTGAGCGTTTTTGAACTACCTCGTTCTTACAAAATGTCCCTTGGAACTTCAAGACCAGAAGAGTTCTAGGCAGTGCCTCTGCTGAGAGAATTGCTTTGGATCACTTGTTGATTGGATTCAAGTTTAGACGTCTTATAGCCTGCTAAATGATTATATCTATAATAATGATTGTGGTATTTGTTAAGCTTTTACTATGTGCCAAACCCTGTTATAGTCGCTGGAGTAGAGCCAAGATAGAGAAGCAGCATGACTTAGTGGAAAGAGCAGGGGAGTCAGAGATTGTGGGTTCTTATCCAGGCTCTGCCACTTGTCAGCTCTGTGACTTTGGGCAAGTCACTTCATTCAATTGCATTAACTGAGCACTTACTGTGTGCAGAGCACTGTACTAAGTGCTTGAAAAATATAATTCGGCAACAGGTTGACACAATCCCTACCCAACAATGGGCTCACAGTCTAGAAGGGGAAGACAGACAACAAAACAAAACAAGTAGACAGGCATTAACCTCTCTGTGCCTCATTTACTTCATCTGTAAAATGGGGATTAAGACTGTGAGCCCCATGAGGGACAACCTGATTACCTTGTATCTATCCCAATACTTAGAACAGTGCTTGGCACATAGTAAGTGCATAACAAGTGCCATCATCATCATTATTATTATTGTAATCAGATCGAACACAGTCCCTATCTGGGATGAGGATCACAATCTAAGGTGAGGGAGAACAGATATTTAATACCCATTTAACAGATGAGAACTTTATGCACAGATGATAACTTTCTTCTCTTTGCCCAGTTGGTTTATTTCAAATGGTCATAAAGCTTTGTAGATCTTCCTGTAATGCAAAAAATATTTCTTCCTACATAGGACTCATTGTGGGCAGGGAATGTATCTTTTTATTGTTACAGTGTACTCTCCCCAGCATTTAGTACAGTGCTCTGCATGAAGTGCTCAGTTAATACAATTGACTAATAGTGGTATTTGACTACCTATTGAGTGCAGTGCTCTATTCTAAATGCTTGGGAAGAGCAAGGAAATAAAAGATTTTTTTTCTGCCCACTAGGAGCTTACCTTCTAACAAGGGAGGCGTAGATAAATATTGAATGCACATGTATTTCTATATTCTATCATACATTCATACAAGCAAGAGGTTTCAGGCTCTGTGGTAAATATGAACTAAGGGTCAGAGGCAGGCAAGACAAGAACCAGGTACATTCAGGAGGTGGGCTTGGGAGGAGTGTTGAGTGCTATCAGGGGAGTTCTGAGTGAGGAGAACTTATAAGTGAGGTGGACATGCCTGGTGGAGAGAAGTAGTAGTAGTAATAGTATTAATTAAGCACTTACTGAATGCAGAGCTTTGCATTATGTGGTGGGAATTAGACACACTCCCTGTACCTTAAGGAGTTCATGATCTAAGAATTTAAACAGCAAGAGAGGACTGGTGACAGACATATAAGGAGCAATGTAACAATAAAACATTAAAGCAGCATACAAGACAAGGACACTACAGAAAATAGAAAGAAAATCAGCTGGGTGCTGTGTCTAGAGGAGCAGGATTTCAGGCACGTCCATAGCCACAGAAGCCACCAGTCTACCTTGGGTTTTGTGGAAGTCTCATGCTGAGGGTGATTTCTCTCTTTCCCGTGGAGATTGTGGAAGGTGGGATGGGATGGAGGCCTTTCCATGGAGCAGAGGAGGGCGGGTGAGCATTCCCAGGGAGGCAGTATGGCTGGCTGTCCGGGCGGGGGATACACACCAAGAGTGCTTGGCTGCACTTTGTCACATTGCTTACTGGGCCCATAGTATGTCAAGAGCAGGGTTCTGGGTGGCGTGGAGGGAAAAGGCAGCAGTATTTACAGTGATTTGTTCCTAGTCTTGAAGGGATAATATGGAGCTTTTGCTTAATGCAGAGGGAAATAGACAACCATCAGAGAGTTTTGAAGAGAGGGGAGATGTGTACTGAGAGGCTTTTTATGGTATTTGTTAGGTGCTTATTACATGCAAGGCACTGTTCTAAGCACTGGGGTAGATACAAGGTAATGAGTTTGGACACAGTCTCTGGCCCACATGGGGCTTTCAGTCTTAATCCCTATTTTACAGATGAGGTAACTGAGGCACAGAAAAGTGAAGTGAATTGCCCAAGGTCACACAGCAGACAAGTGACAGAGTTAGGATAAGAACCAGGTCCTTCTGATTCCCAGGCCCATGTTCTATCCACTGGGCCATGCTGCTTCCCCTGACTTTTCAGGAAAATGATCTGGGCAGTAGTGTGAAGTGTGTACTGAAGGTGTGAGGGATTAGAGGCAAAGAAGCCAGAGAGCCAATGGTCTAATTGGGCTGAGATAAGAGCTTTAAATAGGGTAATGGTTGTGTATGTGGTGGTGAAGGGGTGCATCTGCAAAATGTTTCTGGGGCAGAATCAGCAGGGTTTGGTAACATATTGGATGTGAGAGTGAAGGAGTCAAAGATGATACAGGGATGGTGGCTTCAGTCACAGGGAAGAAGGTGGTGTTAACAGCAGAAGTTGGGAGGTGCAGAGGAAAGATTTGGACATTTTGGGTTTATGATGCTGGTGGGGCCATCCCATTGGAGATATCCTGAAAGAAAGAGGAGATGTGAGATTGCAGAGGAGAAGGGGTTGGGTCTAGAGAGGTGGATTTGTCAATCCATCTGCAGAGCCATTATAGAAGAAACCACAAGAGTGTAGAGGGAGTAGAGCAAGGGATCCAGAAGAGATCCATCTTGGATCCGCATTGTTAGGGGATGAGAGGTAAAATAAGGACCACAAAGGACAGAGAAGGAGTGCTTGGAGATATTGGAGAACTAGGGGAATTCAAGTCTGCAAATCTAAGATCAGGTAGCATGACTCAGTGGAAAGAGCATGGCCTTTGGAGTCAGAGGTCATGGGTTCAAATCCTGGCTCCGCCACTTGTCAGCTGTGACTTTGGGAAAGTCACTTAACTTCTCTGGGCTCAGTTACCTCATCTGTAAAATAGGGATTAAGACTGTAAGCCCCACGTGGGGACAACCTGATTCATTCAATTCATTCAATCGTATTTATTGAGCACTTACTGTGTGCAGAGCACTGTACTAATCACCTTGTAACCTCCCTAGTGCTTAGAACAGTGCTTTGCAGATAGTAAGCACTTAATAAATGCCATTATTATTATTATTATTATTATATAACATTTTAAAGAGAAGGTGGTGGCCCATAAGGTTGAAGGTGGATGAGGAGTTGAGGAAGATTAAGACAGAGCAGTGATTTGGTTATGATGAGGAGGTCTTTGGTGACTTTGGGGAATGCAGTCTCTGTGGAGTGAAGGGAGCATAAACCTTTCTGTCCTGGTGAAACCTCTTTAGTTCAAGAAAAGAAAGAGTGCAGTGACAGCTAAAATTCCCTGTGAGATTCTTTAAAAACAAAAAGTTCACTGGTTAGCACACTGTCGGTGTTTTGGATCATTCACAAGAACAATGTAACCCACAAACATGACCTTGGGTCGGACTCCAGCCTTATCTCAGACTTGGCAAATGTTACAAGAGACTGGGTATGTTGCCAACTTGTACTTCCCAAGGGCTTAGTACAGTGCTCTGCACACAGTAAGCGCTCAATAAATACGATTGATTGATTGATTGATTGATTGATTGGGTAACAGTTACACTCTGCTCCTTCAGCATCTGGGCTTTTCAGAGGTTATTTGATGATCAGTACAACTAGGTTCGGCCTGACCTCTTGTGGCCAAAGCATGATAACTTCCCTGAACCCATGAAGTTTTTACCCAAATTTGCAGAATACTTAAAATTTAGAGTTTTGAAACTTGCTTGGAAGCTAAAATAAAAGGAAAAAATAGTAATTCAAATATCAGCTTTGAAGTTGAAGCTCTAGTATTGTTTTGAAAAAAAAAATGAATTTCCAGAACAGATTAGGCCATAATTCCAGAACATAATAAAAACATGTTGCAGCATTTCTGAATAACTGATTTCAAAAATGATGTCTGTTGTCTAGGCACTTTATCGAACTCAGGCCCTCCAAAAAAACGCCATAAAGGGTGGTCACCAGAGTCACCATCAGCCATGGACACCTGCTACTCACAAAGCACTATGAGAAATAAAAATGGTGAGTTATACAGGTTTTATTTTGGTTTTTGGAAACAGACTTCAGGAGAAAATAATGTGGCTATTCCATAGAGGTGGGGTAACAGGAAATGTTAACCATTCTAAGCATGTTGCAAATGATGAAATAATCCTTTGATGTACCATTTTTTTCCCCAAAGTGTTTTCACTCTACACATCTCATTTTGTCCTCACAACATCCCTGTGAGACAGGGAGAGACGAGGATTATTATCTTCGCTTTGCAGATGAGGAGACTAACCCTCAGGGTGGTTAACTGCTGGTCATTGGCTTCTCTGCAGGCCAGCAGTAGAGCAGGGACTGATGCCCAGACACATGCTTTTTCCACTACACTCAAATGAGATCTATTTTTATTGGAACTAATATTGTAGTATCCATACATATCACTTCTATGGTGAAGCAGCATGGCACAGTGGATGGATTACGGGCCTGGAAGTTAAAAGGTCATGGCTTCTAATCCCGGCTCTACCACTTATCTGCTGTGTGACCTTGGGCAAGTTACTTCACTTCTCTGTGCCTTAGTTACCCCCCCGTAAAATGGAGATTAAGACTGTGAGCCCCATGTGGGACAGAGACTGTGTCCAACTTGATTTGTTTGTATCCACTCCAGCACTTCGTACAGTGGGTGGCACAAAGTAAGCACATAAAAAATACCGTCATGGTTTCGAGGATTGTTTCCTTTTAAATTATTTGCCAGAAGTGTGCTAAGGAGTTTCAGAATTTTTTTATTAATGCTATTAAGGCTGTAGGATCAGAAATAGTTTTTGTTAGTATGGGGGCAGTTGTTTTACAGAGTGGAAAAAAATGATTAATCCTGTTATTAACAAGCTCATGGATTTTCTTTACTGTAACTCAGTAAAGGAATTACACATCAGTTCAGATTGAAAATATTGGTGTAAAATAACTGGGGGAAAAGAGCTTTTGGGTGGTGCGTTTCTCCTAACATTTCAATGTGTCCTTAGAAAGCATAGGGCTGACGTGTTTGCCCCCGTCTGGTTTGGTGGGTCCAGTCTCTTCTCCTGCTGTGGCTTCAGGAGAGCCGGTGTCTGTTCCTGATAATCTGCTGAAAATATGCAAGGCCAAGCCAGTTATATTTAAAGGTAAAATTGAACACAACCCATTTTGGAGAAACTAAAGAAAGATTGCTATCCCCTGTAATAGATGAAAAAACATAAAAAAAGAAATTGCCAAGCATCTGTCCAATTGGAGATGGGGTTTAACATGACCATCTTGTGTTTATTTGTGTGTCACTTTCACTGTAGCTGTTAAGTGCATTGGGAAGCACGGTGCACTATATAGGTGCCAAGTATGCTTCTGTGAACCCTCTAGCACTCAGTAAATACTTGGTGACTGATGAGAACTAAAAACATATCAATCAGGAACTTCTTGTTCTTTGGGGGAAGGGTGGTGTGCAGGAGAGGAAACTGGGAACAGAGGAAGTGATAAACTGCAAAAAGAGGAGTCAGGGTGACAGGAGACAGGGAGCGCAGGGAAGTGGGGGATAGGAGGGAAAATGGAGTGGCAAAAGAAAGGAACCCACCAGTATCAAAGTGTTGGAGGCCACCATGCTTTCTGTTCAAAATGAGATCCTGTCCTCTTGCTACTTGTACAAGTTGTGGGTGGGTGAGGTGTGGAGGAGGGTAAAAAGTCTGGGGAAAAACATCCACCATACTTTTCCAAGTCAGTAGAAATCTCTGAAAATCAGTGAACCTTAGAATTTCACAGTGAAGCAAATGAGAAGGCAGTGTAGAGGGTAGAATTCTGGTGTAATATGTATCAAGGATTTCGTGTCAGCTACCTCTCCCTCTCAAGCATGAAGAGTGAAGAACAGTTGGGATGAAGGGCCTTGGAGCCCCATTTCTTCCTCCTCCTGAGAGTGAAAGAAAGAGGCTGTTGGGATAACTATGCCTCTTCCATCTCTGCACTGTGCTTGCCAACAGTGGTTCTAGGTGACCTCAACTGATACCTTTCTCAAAGGGAGCATTGTGTGGCATGCTTGGAAACATTTGGGTTCCATGGGCCTCTTCAGGGTCCGTTGACAGGTTCTTTGCTCTGTGGCTGCATGTACACAAGATTGGCCTTTCTACTGGCCAGTGCTGCACAGCAGGGAGTGTTGCTTCAGATACAACTGTCATTCCAGTATTCCAGAGATTTGGGAGGGGAGTTGAGCATGAAGCTGGCATGAAAGATCTATTTTAGGGCCACCTGAAGCTGTAGATTTAGGTATTGTCCCAATATGCAGGGCTCACAGTTTGACAGTAAGTTTTGTTTGCTTTGCAGGTCACGGGAACTTCCCTTACCTTTGTGGTAACCTTAATGATGTCATAGTAAGCCCTCTTTTGTACAATTGCTACAGAAATTCCCAGTCCATATCCAGAGCCTATGAGCAATATGGTGCCTCGACAGTACAGCCAATTTCCGAGGAGATGCAGCTCTTACTAACTGTCTACTATCTAGTCCAACTTGGTGGGTAATATTTCCTTTCAAATAGACCACAAATCCTGTCACCAGGACAGTTCTGGATTGTCACACAACTTCTGAGCAATTTTAAGGAAAATGAACAATGTCCCGGAATTGGGATTATTGAATTTATACTATTCATATGCTGGTTCATTTTAATTATTTGGCTTTCCACATCCAAGCTGGACCCTGCTTAGCATATGACAAGAGAAGGCCCCACAGCATTCCGGGACATGCATTACTAATGTCTAAATGCCGGGGCTCATAACCCTACACTCCTCATTTATCCCCACTCACCCTCCACTCTCGCCATTGCTGAAAGGAAAATGTGGTGTGATACTCTGGGGTCTTTTATTTCCAAGAACAATGATGTGATCATTCTGTTTTGGGGGGGGGGATTCTACAGAGAGATCTGCAGGATGATAAATGACATGTAATAGCATTCCTGCAACATCCACAAGAACAAAACCTCTGCAGACTAACTCTGGGAGCTAGATAGTGAAAAGCTACTACTTAAGAGGAAAGATGGGTTAAAAGACTAGTTTATTCTTTCGGGATACTCTGAAGGGACTAAACACTTCTTATAGGGGTTGAATAATGCTTTGTTGCCCTGCAACCAGGAGATATATACTAGGCATGTTTTCATTAAGCAATCTCAGAGCGTCCCCAGGGAGAGACTGTCTTTGTTGCTGAAAGGATCCTTGGGTCTCTTCAGTGAGTGTGTCTAAAATGGTCTTGGGATCTGATGGGGCCCTGGGGGTTTCCAGGTGATCCACTCCTGCCTGCAACTCCCCTTTAAAGACCCTCTTGGGAATGAGTCCACTTGGTCTTCCATCTTGGATTCCAGCCCACCCCAGGGAGACTGGATTATGGTGGGTCTGCAAGATACTAAGAACTGTCCTGTGGGCCAGAGGAGGGCTTGGGGTTTTCCAGACTGGAGTGTCCTCCCCGGGCCCTAGGCTGGTCCAGATGCACATTTCAAATGGAAATCTGGGTTGTGTTTGTGGCCCTAGAAGCCCTGGAAGCTGTAAGAGATTTTTTTTTTTAATGTGTGAGTGTGTGTATGTTTTAGTAAAGGGACAGAAAGGGCAGCCAGAGTGCACTAGAATAATGATCTTCCTTAGTAAAGCCTGTAAATGATATCCTAAGGAAATGTTGTTGGAATAAGGATGGAATCTCTGAAGCACACAAAAGGACTCTTCTCCCTTGTGTATCTGGTGACATTGAGAAGACCGTACCTTTACACAGTTTGTTGTGGGAAGGGAATGTGTCTGTTCATTTTTATAGTGCACTCTCCTAAGTGCTTAATATAGTGCTTTGGACACAGCATGTGCTCAATAAATACGATTGAATGCATGTGTGAGCAGCTGCAACTCCATTGGGAGCCAGGACTATGGCCAAGGCAGATGGCATGAATTTAATACAATTCAATAAAACTGTTGTTTTCCTAGCTTCTGACCAGGTTCCACTGATTGAAGACCTAGAACAGATATTTCTGCGCTCCTGGCGGGAGTCACACCTCCCAGAGATCCGGCAGTATCAGCAGGCGGCGTCCCAAGCATTCCTCCCAGTCCCTGGCCACCTCGCCCCTGTGACATCCGCTCAGCTCCCATGGCTTGCGGGCTTGGCTGCCAGTTCGTGCAATGACAGTGTACACATCATCGAGTGCAGCTACTCTCTGGCGGAGGGGCTGGCTGAGCTGTTCAGGTTGCTCAGCGAAGGGAAACTGGTGAAGACCAATTACGTTGTGATCATCTGCGCCTGCAGAAACCGATCGATAGAGTCTTGCATTGTGGTAACAGGCAAGTCTCGACGCTCCTTCTCTCTTTACCTTTATGGGATTTAGCTTGTGAGTAAGGAATGATGGGATATTTTCAAGGAGATTCTCTTAGGCAGTGCACGAGGTGTGTAAACCGTTGTCCTTCAGTTTGAAGGATGAACTATTTATTTGTTTCCCTCTAGACTGTAAGCACGTTGTGGTCAGGGAGTATATCTGCTACATTGTACTCCCAAGCGACATGGCTTAGTAATTCAGTGAAGTGTTCTCACGAGAAGCAGTGTGGTTCAGTGGAAAGAGCACGGGCTTTGGAGTCAGGTGTCACTGGTTCAAATCCCTGCTCTGCCAATTGTCAGCTGTGTGACTTTGGGCAAGTCACTTAACTTCTCTGAGTCTCAGTTCCCTCATCTGTAAAATGGAGATTAAGACTGTGAGCCCCATGTGGGACAACCAGATCACCTTTCATCCTCCCCAGCGCTTAGAACAGTGCTTTGCACATAGTAAGCGCTTAACAAATGCCATTATTATTATTATTATTATTATTATTGTTAATGAGCATGGGCTTGGGAGTCAGAGGGTGTGGGTTCTAATCCCGGCTCCACCATTTGTCTGCTGTATGACCTTGGGCAAGCCACTTCACTTCTCTGTCCCTCAGTTACCTCACCTATAAAATGGAGATTAAATAATTATAATAATGATGGCATTTGTTAAGCACCTACTATGAGAGAAGCACTGTTCTAAGTGCTGGGCGGGGGGGATGCAAGGTCATCAGGTTGTTCCCTGTGGGGCTCACAGTCTTCATCTCCATTTTACAGATGAGGTAACTGAGGCTCAGAGAAGTGAAGTGACTTGTCCAAGGTCACACAGCAGACATGTGGTGTAGTCGGAATTAGAACCCATAACCTCTGGCTCCCAAGCCCGGGCTCTTGCTATTGAGCCATGCTGCTTCCTGTAGGTTGACTGTGACACCCACATGGAACCACCTGGTTACCTTTAATCTACCCCAACGCTTAGAATAGTGCTTGGCACATAGCAAGCACTTAACAAACGCCATAATTATTATTATTACAGTGCTCTGCACACAGTAAGTGCTCGGTTGTACAACTGATTGATTCCTACTGTGTGCAGAGCATCATACTAGGCATGCAGGAGACTAGACATAATCAATCAATGGTTTTTATTGAGTGCTTACTGTGTGCAGAACACTGTACTAAGTGAGCTTGGGAAAGTACAATACAGCAAAATTGGTAGACCCATTCACTGCCCACAACAAATTTACAGCCTAGAAGCCAAGGCAGACATTATTATAAGTAATTTATGGATATAATAATAATAATAATAATAATAATAATGGTATTTTTTAAGCACTTACTATGTGCAAAGCACTGTTCTAAGCGCTGGGGGATAAAAGGTGATCAGGATTGTCCCACGTGGGGCTCACAATCTTTATCCCCATTTTACAGATGAGGTAACTGAGGCCCAGAGAAGTTAAGTGACTTGGCCAAAGTCACACAGCCGACAAGTGGCGGAGTCAGAATTAGAACCCATGACCTCTGACTCCCAAGCCCGTGCTCTTTCCACTGAGCCATGCTGCGGGCTGAGGGTGGGGTGAATTCCAAATGCTACAGATACGTATATTCAGTTGTTCCATGACATGTGTTTTCATTATGCACTTTAACTAGAACATTGTTACGAAATTAGGATACCCTCTCCTTACTGCAGGTGTTTACTTGGGTACATTGCGACATGACATTAGAAGAGATAGTTGTGTGTATTTCCATGAAGACTGTGTGCAAATACTCAAACAGAATTTTTCTTTAACACAAGGAGTGCACATAGTAAGCGTTCCATAAATTCCATTGATTAATTGGGTGTTAAGAATATAGCCCTCATGTTATTAAAGAGCTCCATCCCTGCTCTCATAAAGTTCACCATCTAATGGCGTAGACTGGCAAATATGAATTTTATAGCTTCAGTGAGAGTAGGAGAAAATCTAGATACAATTGCTGGAAATAACGTGGAAGAGTGAATTACGTGACTAGGTGGAATATGGTAATAGATGCATACATAAGTAATAAGTATGCTGTACATATATAAATAGTGGCTGTTGGGTTGACAAAACCAGGAGTAGTAGAAATTGAGTTACTATTCAACTTGAAAAAAAATTACCTGTTGCCGTTTATGTAGTCCTCATAAAGAGCAAGAACCTACATGCCCCAAGCATAGTACTGCTTTTAGCCACTGAACCCAATTGCAACTCCATTTCATTTCCTTTGCACTGCTCAGTACAGGGGTAGTTGTGTTTAAAAAAAAAATGCATTTCTTGCAAATTGCAGTTAGTGTTCTTTGCTATATAGAGCCAAAGTTTAAGCATCCTTTTGACTCAAATAATCTGCCAAATATGTTTTACAAACCAAACTCGGCTTTTTCTCTTTTATCTTAACTTGCTGATGTCCTGCAACACAGTTCACACACTTGGCTCTTCTAACACCAAACTACGTCCTGTACCTCAATACTGTCTATCTCACTGCCAACTCCTTGCCTCACCTTACCTCTGGGCTGGAACTCCCTCCCCCTTCATATATGACAGACCACAATTCTTCCCATCTTCAAAGCTCTACTAAAATCACACTTCCTTCAAGAGGCCTTTCCTGACTTACGCCTCATTTCCCCATTCTATTCACCCTCCCTTCTGGGTTGTCTATGCCCTTGAGTGTTTGCCCGTAAAGCACTTTGGTATTCACCCCATAGCACTTATGCACATATCTTTATTTCCTGCTGCTCCCCTATCTGTAATTTAATTTTGATGTCTATCTCCCCTACTAGACTATATGGTCCTTGTGGGCAGAGATTGTGTCTATCAACTCATATTTGCCAAAGCATTTAGTGCAATGCTGTACCAAGTTATTAAATGCAATAATTATTAATGCTTATAGTGTACAGAGCACTGTACTAAGCGCTTGGGAGAGTAGAATGCAACAGGGTTGGTAGACACATTCCTTGCCCACAGTAAGATCAATAAATTCCATTTATTGATAGATTGGAAACTTATAGAACACTGTTAGGGTTTTCACATAGAAACACCAACTGACTCTATATTGGAAAATTTTGCCCAATGTTATTTGAAAGGCGGTTTCCCCTAGAGTGCCAGTCTAGTATCTGAGTTTACTGTGGACATGGCTTTAATTTGAAAAAAAAAATGATGAAGGGTGTGTGTGTGTATGTGTGTGTAAAAGTAAAATATGGAATTAGGGAAAGTCCACTCTCAGCATTTCATTTCAGGTTTTGAATTAATTAAATGTTTAATAAAAATTGCACTTTATTTTGTAGGAAAATATCAGGCCCGGATTCTCTCTGAAAGGCTGCTCACACCTGCTGACTATCAGAAAGAAGTTAACTATGAACTTGTGACCGGGAAAGTGGAGTCTCTAGGGTCCTTTTTTAGCACCCTCTGTCCAGGTAGGATGTTTAGTAGTTCAGGGGTGTGCAAAGCACAAAGAAAAGGTTCAGGATGGAATTCGCCATCCAGCCAAACTTTGGGAATGAGCCACTGGACCTAGTGGGAAGGGCATGGGGCTGAGATTCAGGTGATGTGGGCTCTGGTCCCAGCTGTTACTCACCTGTTGTATGATCCTGGGCAGGTCACTTAAAATCTTCACCTCTCAATTCCTCAACTATAAATGGGGGAG
Source organism: Tachyglossus aculeatus (assembly GCF_015852505.1). Classification (NCBI taxonomy): domain Eukaryota; kingdom Metazoa; phylum Chordata; class Mammalia; order Monotremata; family Tachyglossidae; genus Tachyglossus; species Tachyglossus aculeatus. The sequence continues at coordinate 118,960,398 of NC_052066.1, read as the reverse complement.
AATGATGACCGCCTCTCTTACCTCACTGGGCTGTTGTGAGGTTTAAGTCGATAATGGATGTGAAAGTATTTTGGAAAAACAAAAACCCTACTTAAGTACAAGATATTCTGCTTTGTTTAAAACAAAAATAACAAAACCCAAAACAAAAAACAGCTACAACCTACACCCTGTCTTTACATTTGTTTTCGTGTGAGTGGGATGTGACACCCCCAGTCTAGTGTGGCAGAGACAGGAATGAATGGTTTGTTATGGTTGAGCTGGCTCCCCCCAAGCCTCCATAAAAAATGACTTTCCCCTAAATGAAGCATCTTCAGATAAAGTGACAATTTACCCCACCCCGGGAGTGATTTCCAAAGCATGTTGATCCCCTGGTCTGGCCACCTGGCTTTCTGTGTACAAAATTGGCAAAAAAACCACATTCTGGTTCATGACAGTAGTGGCAAGAGTAAGGATTGCAGATGGTCTTTGTTGGAAGCAAGCAAGAGTCAGGAGGAGGCAATTTATGCTGCAAATAAGCAAGGCAAGTAGCGTTATCGGTTCCCTGGAGTTCTTGCTGTTTCTTCTTCCGTCTATCCAGTGGTAGGGTTGCAGTTGCTGCTGTTTATTCTTTCCCCCGGCTGCTTCTGTTAAACTTTGTGTTGAGCATATCTAGCGAGTGTCCAGCTGGTACATGTGAGTGAGTGTGTGTTTTATGAAAGTACTAATAACAATTGCAATAAGAAGGTTCTTACTATGTGTTGAGTGGCATGCTTTGGGGTGGCATAGATGCAAGAGTATTACTTTGGACAAAGTGCCTGCCCCCCGTAGGGCTCACAGTCTATGAAACAGGAGAGTAGGTGTATTATCCCATTTTACTTGCCATTTTAAAGTCTTATTTTTTTGCTCCATTTTACCTTACTGCAGCTAATGAAAGCCTGACCATCTCTTTTCCATCACTTTCTAAACTCACCCTATCGTGCTCTTTGTCTAAATCCCTTCCCCAGGCCTCCTTGTGCTCCCAGATTTTGTAACCCTGAGTTTCTTGACCCCATATATCTTCATTCTCCCATTGCTTCTCTATCTGATGATTCCCAAATGTACCTCTTCAGCCCAGACCTCTCTCTCTCCTTTTTTTTTAAATGGTATTTATTAAACACTTATTATGTGCCAGGCACCATACTAAGCACCAGGGTAGATACAAGGTCTTAATCCCCATTTTATGGATAAGATAACTGAGGCACAGAGAAGTGAAGCGGTTTGCCCAGGGTCACAAGGCAGATATGAGGCAGAGTGGGATTAGAAATCAAATTTTTCTGACTCAATCCACTAGGCAACACTTTCTTCTGCCTTCAGTACATCTCCACTTGGATGCCCTACTGACACCTCAAACTTAGCATGTTCAAACCAGAACTTCTCATTTTCTCACCCAAACCCTTTCTTCCCCCAGATTAACCCACAACTATAGACAACACGAATCAAGCAGTGTTATATATTTGAGTGCTTACTGTGTGTAGAGCTTGTACTAAGCACTTACGAGAGTCAATGCAATAGAGTTGGTAGACATATTCCCTGCCCACAGGGAGCTTACAGACTAGAGGTAGAACATCGTTATCCTCATCTCACAAGGCTGCGACCTTGGCTTTATCCTTGACCCATTTTCTCTCATTCAACTCGCATGTTTGAATTGTCACCAAATCCTGTCACCAAATACTTAGAACTTAGAACCCAGCACTTCGAACAGTGCTTTGCACATAGTAAATGGTTAATAAATGCCATCATTAAATACTATGTGAAGCATAGACCAAATATTATATGAAGCATAGTAAGTGCTTCACAGTATCACTAGAATTATCTCCTTCCTCTCCTCCGAAATGCTTTCATGGTGATAGAAGCATCGATCATTTTCTGCCTTGCAGAACTCCCTGCTTCCTGACTCCCATCTCCAATCCATACTTCATTCTGCAGCACAGATCATTTTTATCTAAAAAAGGCTGTTTGCATCTGCCTGCCCCTCAAAAACCATTCATCTCCATATCAAACAGAAACTCTTTACCATCAGCTTTAAGGCACTGTCAGCTCTCGCCTTCCTATTTTACCTCACTCACTTCCTATTGCTACAACAACTCAACCTGTACACTTTGCTCCTCTAATGCCAAATTACTCGCTGTACCTCGATCTTGTCTTTCTCACTGTTGATCCTTTACCCACCTTCTCCTTGTAGCCTGAAACTCTCTCCCACTTTATTTCTGGCAGACCACACTCTCCCCATCTTCAAAGCCATTTAAAAATCACATCTCCTCCAAGACCCCTTCCTTGACTAAACCCTTACTTCCTCTATTTCCCAGCCCCCTTTTGCATTGCCTATATACTTGACTCATAAACATGCTTATTTTTCACTTCACCTTCACAACACTTACATGCATATCCATCTCTAATTAAGTTAATGTCTATCTCCCTCTCTCATCTGTAAGCAATTTGCGCGCAGTAATTGTGTCTGCCTACTCTATTGTTTTGGACTCTCCCAAGCTTTGTACAGCATCCCGCACATAGTAAGCACTCAATAAATATTATTGATTGATATTTGTGAAACAGCATGGTCTCGTGAATAGAGCTCAGGCCTGCGATGCTGGATCCTCCCCTTGTCTGCTGTGTGACCTTAGGCAAGTCATTTCACTTCTCTGGGCTTCAGTTGCCTCATCTGGAAGATGGAAATTAAGACTGTGAGCCCCATGTGGGACGGACTCTGTCCAACCTGATTAGCTTGTATTTACCCCAGTGTTTAGAACAATGTTTGACACATAGTAAGAACTTTACAAATACTTAGCAAATTATTATTATTGATTGGCTGATTGCTTCTTACAAGTCTCTAATTGCCCCTTCATGTCCTCTACCTCCCTTCACCACACCTCCATCCTCCCCGTCTCCACTCCTTCATACTCCCTCTTTCAACAACACCACCTGAAACCTCACTCCTTCCCAACTACGACTCCATTCTGTTTTGCCCTGTGGACAACTGGCCTGTCCCTTTTTCCTCTGACCTGTTTCTGACCCACTTCTTCCTTGGCCTCATTGAGACCTGACTCTCACTTGGCACTACTGTTTCCCTGCCACTCCTCTTGCTCACTAGTCACCAGCTTGAAACTCCTTCCTAATCTCCTAATCAATCAATCATATTTATTGAATAATTACATTTGGGAGAGTACAACATAACAGGTGGTTGACACATTCTCTGCCCACAGAGAGCTGTAGGCTACAGCCCCATCTTCAAACCCCTCCTAAAATCCCTTCACCTCACGAAGCCTTTCCCAAATTAATTCCTAACTCCCTAAGTCACATCAAGCCAACAGTCATCCTTAGCACTTGTGTATTTATTCCCATTGTCAGTCCTTATACACACGCGTATATGCACACACACAACACACACACACACACACACACACAATCTCTCTGAATATATCTAGTTATTCTGTTAACTTCATCTTCACATAGGCATATTCTGACATATTTCATTATTATTCCTCCTCTTGGTCCCACTATTTGTAAATAATTTTTTCAGTCTCCTCTGAGAGTATAAGCATCTTGATCATGATTATGGTATCTAAGCACTTATTATATACTAAGCACTAAGTACTGGCATAGAAACAAGTCAAGCTTCCTTGCTGACCTTCCAGCCTCCTACCTCTCCCCACTCCAGTCCATACTTCACTTTGCTGCCCAGATCATCTTTCTACAAAACTGTTCAGAATATGTCACTTTAGTCCTCAGAAAACTCCAATGATTGCTCATCCACCACCACATCCAATAAAAACTCCTCACCAGTGTCTTCAAAGCACTTCATCACCTTGCCCCTCCTACCTCACCTTGCTGCTCTTCTACTGCAACCCAGCCCTCACACTTTGCTCCTCTAATGTTAACTTTTTCACTGTGCCTCAATCTCGCCTATCCTGTCGCCGACCCCTCATTCACTTCCTGCCTCTAGCCTGGAATGCCCTCTCTCCTCAAATCTGACATACAATTACTCCCTCCCCCCTCCACCCCCTTTCAAAACCTGTTGAAAGCACGTCTCCTCCAGGAGGCCTTCCCTGACTAAGCCCCATCTTTCTTCTTTTTCCACTCCCTTCTATGTTGCCCTGGCTTGCTCCCTTTTTTCTACATGCTCCCTCCCCCACTCCCAGCCCTACAACACTTATGTACATATTTATAATTTATTATGTTAATATCTGTCTCCCCCACTCTAGACTGTAAGCTCACTGTGGACAGGGAATGTGTCTGTTTATTGCCTTATTGTACTCTCCCAAGCACTTAGTACAGTGCTCTGGGCAGAGTAAGTACTCAATAAATGTGATTGAATTCGAGTCAGATGCGGTCCCTGTCCCTCCAGGGGCTCACTGTCTAAGTAGGAGGGAGAAAAGGTATTAAAGCCCCATTTTATAGATAAGAAAACTGAAGCACAAAGAAGTTGTGACAAAGATCACATAGCAGTCAAGTGACAAAGCTGGAATTAGAACCCAGATCCTTTGCTTCCAAGGCCTGTGCTCTATTCATTTGGCCATGCTGCTTCTCTTGAGGCCAGGGAACATATTTTGGTCCTGTACTACTATCCCAAGTGCTTAAAACATCATCGTGGATCATCATCAGTGGTATTTATTGGGTGCTATTATGTATAGAGCACTGTACTTAGGGCTTGAAAGAGTAAAATATAATGAAATTGGTAGAGACACTATTCCTGCTTTTGAGAAATTAACAATTTCCTGAAGGATTTTAACGTTGATTGATTGAATTAGCTTGTCCACAAGGTGTCTATGATTTCCACTTGAAAGCGACCCATAAATAACCATTTAAATATCCAGGGAATCCATGTGTTTCCTCCTATTTTAAATTTTATTCCCTGAATTGTATAGTTATCCCATTTTGTTGGTGAGGGTTCTCAATTATTAGAAACCCTTCCTTTTCCTTTCATGTCTGGAAAATTATTTAATTTTTAGGATAAAGTGTGTCTCATTGGACTCAAACCACATTTCCATTTGTTCCTATTGTTTTTGTTAGAGGGGGACATTGATGTTTTGCTGGACAAATTTTATCAAGAAAATCAAGGTCATATTTCCTCATCTCTCACTGTGTCAGTCAATAAAGCAGCAGCTTTGGATGTCAGTGGGGCAGCTGTGTGCACAAGTAAGTATATGGAGAAAGAAAATTCAGGGGGAAGTGAGGTGTTCACTTCCTTGGGTTGATCTGACCCTTTGAGGAGTGAAGTGCAAAATTAATCTAACAGTGGTATTTATTGAGTATTTGCTGTTTACTAATCCCTGGGAATGAATACGTAGATTGAGAAGCAGCATGGCTCAGTGGAAAAGAGCCTGGGCTTTTGAGTCAGAGGTCATGGGTTCAAATCCCAGCTCCGCCACTTGTCAGCTGTGTGACTTTAGGCAAGTCACTCGACTTCTTTGGGCCTCAGTTACCTCATCTGTAAAATGAGGATGAAGGCTGTGAGCCCCCCGTGGGACAACCTGATCACCTTGTAACCTCCCCAGCACTTAGAACAGTGCTTTGCACATAGTAAGTGCTTAATAAATGCCATCATTATTATTATTAGATGGGAATTAGACACCATCCCTATCCCTTGAGGGACATGTAATCTAAAAAAAAAAGAAAAGGGGAGAGGGGTTGATATGGATGGAAAGATTAAGCAAAATACCAATCCATCAATGCATTTACTGAGAACCAACTGTGTGCAAAACACTGTAATAAGAGCTTTAGACAACATAAGGACAAAAGCAAAGATCTGTAGGGTACTGTGTCTAGAGGAGGAGAATTTCAGTCTTCTTCCAGTTTACAGCCACAGTGGAGACGGTGCCAGGCTAGACAGGCTCCTTACCAGAGTGCTGAAAGTGCCTCTCCCTAAAATGAAACATTATGTGAGGTTATATATGTCTCCTATAAATATGCAAATATGTCACCTTACCATTGGAACTTCCTCATCTGGTTTTAATGGCCAAGATAATTTCCAGAAAAAATGGTTGTGAAAGAGAATGCCTGGTCCAGTGAAAACCCCCCTGCCTCCTGTCTCTCCACACTCCAGTCCATACTTCACTTTGCTGCCCAGATAATTTTTCCAAAAAAAAAGTTCAGTCCATGTTTTCCACCTCCTCAAGAGCCTCCAGTGGTTGCCCATCCACCTCCACATCAAATAAAAACTCCATGCCATCAGCTATAAAGCACTCCTACCTCACCTTGCTACTCTTCTACTACAACCCAGCACATTCACTTTGCTTCTCTAATGCCAACCTACTCATTGTTCCTCATTCTCATCTATTTTGCAACCAGCCCCTTGCCCATGTCCTCCTTCTGGCCCAGAGCTCCCTCTCACTTCATATTTGACACACCATCACTCTCCTCACCTTCAAAGCTTTATTAAAATCACATCTCCTCCAAGAGACCTTCACCAACCATGCCCTCACTTCACCTTCTGCGTTACTCTTGCATTTGGATTTGTACTCTTTATTCACCCTATGGTCAGCCCCACGACACTTATTTACATATATGTAGTTTTAAAGTCTGTATCCTCTCAACTCTAAGCTCCTTGTGGGCAGGGAACTTGTCTCCCTTGTCTCTCAATAAATGTGCTTGATTGAACCAAGTACATAGATGATGCTGAAAGGAATGTGAAAGAACTTTGGAAAATAAAACACTATGTAAATATATACTTTTAAACCTTTCCTTGTGGATGATCCACTTTTGAAAATTGATTAGGATAACCAGATTCCACCATGTAAATAGGCACCATGACCATTTTCCCCATTCTCTTTGGAGGAGAGTAGATGCGCTACTTGCTACAGTAATGCAGGTGCAAGCATCATAGAAATAGTGGATAATTGAAATCATCTAGATGTGCATCCAGCCTAAGGTATTGTTCTTTCATCATCACTTTTCATTAAATCCCTGGAATTAAGCAGGATTGGACTGGCTAATATCCGGAATGAAGCCCACAGAAGCTACTAGGTACTAATGATTCTTTTTATTATTATTATCATCATTGTCATATTATTACAACAACAACGATGATGCTTTTTATGAAGCACTTACTTTGTAAAGCACTGTTGAAGTGCTGGGTGGATCCCAAATATCAGATCGGACCCAGTCTCCGTCCCCCCTGTGGCTCACTGTCTATGAGGAAAGGAGAAAAGGTATCTTACTCTATGCTATGGATGAGGGAATTGAGGTACAGAGATGATAAGAGGCCGGCCCCAAGTCCCATAGCAACAAAGTGGAAGAGCTGAGATCATAACTTGGGTCTCCTCATTCTGTCCAGTGCTATCTACTGTGGTGCTCTTTTCAACATCATTGCTCAACTGTTTTGAACTTAAAGAAGAACTCTTTAAAGTGAGTAATTAAATTCAAGCTATGCCAACAGCGCGTTTTGTCTTTGCCTCCAGGTTATAATCTTGAGCGCCACCAAATACGTCCGTTCCAATTGGCCGTGGCTCAGAAACTGCTTTCTCATGTCTGTTCAATTGCTGACTCCAGCACTCAAAACCTTGACTTGGGTTCCTTTGAGAAAGTTGATTTTCTCATCTGTGTGCCTCCATCTGAAGTGACGTATCAACAGACCTTGTTTCATCTCTGGCATTCAGGTGAGCTGTTTTGTTTTTTACAAGTTTAATGGCATTGTGTTTAGAGTCTTTGTATCCAAATTGGAATCAAACTTTGGAAACACATTAGGTTTAGCATTTGTGAGAGTGAATTCTCTCCAAATACAGTGGTATTTTTTTGAGACTATTTGGTCCTGAACAGGACAATTTCCAGCCTTCACTTCATTTCCTTTGGGTGAATTAGATGTAGAAATAGTATTGAAAAATATCAGTTACCCACAGTCATTTTCAGTATCCCATAATTTTCTCATCCTCTAGAGACCTGCCAGCCCATGCCCACAGACCATCCTCCTCCCATACCTGCAAAAAACTCCACTTACTTGGCCCGACCTGTCAGTTTGCTGGAGATACTCACGGTTCAGGTCGGATAACTTGCGAGTGTGTTGGTCTGCACTCATCATCCACCGTGAACCCGATATTTGCATGCCACCTCCCCATCCACCCAATTTCCACATGCTTCCAGAGCCTCCTCCATGCCTATCTAGCTATGCATCTAAGGTGGTGATGGCGATGGTGGTGGTGGGCTGAAGAAAATAGCGGGAGAGACTTTCCTTTCAACATCACAGACAGTTTAACTCACAGGTGGGGCAACAGGCTTCCGGTATTGGTCAGAAGACTTCCAGTCCCATGTGAAGACCAACTCTCTGCATCCTCTCCCCTAACCATTGGTTTAGTTCCCCTGGCCCCAGTACTAGTGCCTTAAGGTTCCTGCATGGCTTTCTGCTTGCATTTTGGGGTCAGATAGATCATACGCAGGGGTGACTCTGTCACAAGATTTGACTGGGGAGTTTTTACTTTCTTGTAGGGGTCTTACTGGAGCTCGGCTTGGAGAAGGAACATGTTACCAAGCAGCGAGTGGAACAGTATGTGGTGAAGCTGGATGCTGAAGCCCCGACCAAATTTAAAGCTTTTTTGCAAAACTCCCTTCAAAACCCCCATACGCTCTTTGTTTTGATCCATGATCATGCACACTGGGATCTCGTGAGGTAAGAATGAGCCACATTTACTCTGTTGTAGTCTCCCAAGGGCTTAGTACAGTACCCCGAATACAGTAAGTGCTCAGTAAATGCCATTGATCGATCAATCTCAGGTGGTTATTCTTTTTTCTCTGCTGAAGGACTATGAGGAGAGCACACGCTTGGCTTCTGGGATTTGTGATAAGATATTTCTGGAAATGATGAATTAATAAATCAATAATATTGATTGAACACTTCCTGTGTGCAGAGCAATGAGCTAAGCACTTTGGTAGACACGTTCCCTGCCCACAATCAAGAATATTGACTAAACCTTTTCTGTAGGCAGAGCACTGAGCCTGTTGTTGGGTAGGGCCCATATCTATATGTTGCCAACTTGTACTTCCCAAGCGCTTAGTACAGTGCTCCGCACACAATAAGCGCTCAATAAATATGATTAAATGAATGAATGAATGCTAAGGAGAGTTCAGTACAATGGAGTTGATAGACTGATCCCCGACCACAAGGATCTTATGACCTAGAAGGAGAGACAGACCTTAAATTAATTATAGCTAAGGAAATGGCAGTGTAGAGGGACACAAGGACCTGGGTTCTAATTCTGGCTCTGTCACTTGTCTTCTGTGGGGCCTTGGGCAAGTCACTTAACTTCTCTGTGCCTCAGTTACCTCATCTGTTAAATGGGGATTAAGACTGAGAGCTCCATATGGGACCGGGACTACCCCAGCACTTAGAACAGTACCATGCGCATAGTAAACACCAAATACTATTACAAAAAGATACGTAAGTGTGGTGGATTGGGTGACTGTCAACTATGTAAAGGGTATGGATCCAAGTGCACAGGTGATCTAGAAATGAGGTAGGGTAGGGAAAACAAGGGCTTGTTAGTTAACTCAGGAAGAGGCTTCTTGAATTTGAAGGGCATTTTTATGCTCCATAGTCCTTTCATATCAATTATATCTCATCTTTGGTGAAGTAGGGAGGAAAGGTATTCTCTCCACTTTAAAAAGAAGGCATACTGAAAATGTGCACACTAAAGAGGTTGTGTGAAGGGGTGAAGTGACTTGCTCTACAAAAATCCATAGATGAGGGCCAGAGCCAGCATAAAAATCAGTTCTAATTCCCAGCTCTGTGCTCTCTCTCCATCAAACCAATCTCAAACCCTTCTTCCTTGAAAGGTTATGGAGGATCTAACTGCCATGTAGTGACCCAGCTAGAAAATATCTATAAAGTTGTTTTTCTGCCAGTGACTAAAAAGGGCAAATATCAGAAGACAGTAATTTTCCATGTGTATCACGATTTGTATTTTCAGTAGGCTGCATTCTGTAAGACAAAGTTAATATTGTTATCCCCATTTACTAATGAGTGAGCAATTTATCTCTGGTCAGAGTTGGTGGTTGAAGACCTATCAACTTCGGAGTTCTAATCCCAAGAAAAACACAAAGCCCATAAAATCTCCCACCCCAGAAGCTGCTTGGGTGGCTGATCAGGACTGCTGAGGACCTCAAGTGAAGTAGAGGAGAAATAAGACCTTTTCAATTTGTCTTCTAAAAGGAGAGAAATCTTAATTAAAGAGTTTAAAAGGGAATATTGGCCTGGATAGCAGGTAGTAATAATATTGATTGAGTGTCAGTTGGGTAGAAAGTGTTTGAGAAATACAAAGCATGCAACTGACACAATCCCTGCCCACAAGGACCTTACACTCTAATGATGATATGGGCATATCATTTTTTACAGGGTAATCTAAAGATAATAATTGAACATACAGTGCTGTGCACATAGTAAGCACTCAACAAATGCCATCATTATTATATATAAATTAAGGGCTGAGGAGGAGTGGAAGCAAGCTGATGGTTTTATGTGACTTGGAATATTACTTGTATGACTGAGAATTCGTGGGTAGGCATGCTGGAATAGGTGAGATTTTGAATATGGGGTGGGCTGTTGTCTGTTGGATTTGGTGGTGAGGTTTTTCGACCAGTGAGGGGATCAGGGAGAGTGAGGGGTTGGAGGCGAGAGAATCAAGGACAAACTACAGTTAGAAGGTTATATGGTAAGATCAACAGTGAGGAAAAGCATCATGTGGTGGAGAAAGGAAGCTTATTGGGATTGAAGTAGGGACAAAGACCTTTAAAAATTGCCTATTTTTAGAATTAGTTTTCACACATGTAAATCACTGACTATGCTTCCTAGTCCCTAGTTTTATCTATAAACTAGTGTTATGAAGTAAGATTAGAGAAGCCAGACCACGTGGAATCCATTGTGCCTGAGATTAAAACTGCCTTGACTTTTGTTTCTGGGCTTCTGGACTAGAAGCATGAATAATGTCTCTGTGGCTTTAACCTTGGCAGTGCTGTCCACCATCTCTATCCTCAAAATGAACCAGCTATAGGACTTGTGGATCGATTGCTGAACTGCCGCGAAGTGAAGGAGGCCCCCAACATTGTTACGCTTCACGTGACTTCCTTTCCATATGCTCTGCAGACCCAGCACACCCTCATAAGTCCTTACAATGAGATCCACTGGCCAGCTTCTTATACTAACGTAAGTGACTTGAGGTTTCACTAAATCAAATCATTGTTTTTAATGTTTAAGCTGAACGTTGAAAGAGATTTTTGCTCTTCTGTTTTTATATTGATTTTAACGGATCAGATTAAATGAGTGCACATGCGCACACACATACATATATGTATATACATGTAATTTATTTATATTAATGTCGGTCTCCCCCTCTAGACTGTGAGTTCATTGTGGGCAGCAATGTGTCTGTTGTTGTGTTCTCCCAAGCGCTTAGTACAGTGCCTTGCACGGAGTAAGCACTCAGTAAATATGATTGAATGAATGAATGAACACAGTCATTTGTTCTGTGATTCTCATGACATATTTTTATGGTATGCATTAAGCACTTAATCCACTTAACTTTTCTGTGCCTCAGTTTCCTCATCTGTAAAATGGGGATTCAATACCTGTTCTGTCTCCTACCTAGACTGTGAGCCTCATGTGAAACAAAGATCATGTCTGATCTGATTGTATTGTATGGTGCTTAGGAAACACTTAACATATATAATAATAATTACTATTATTATTCATGGCATTTGTTAAGCCCTTAAAATGTGCCAGGGTCTGTACTAAGTGCAAGTTAATCAGTTTGGACAAAGTCCATGTCCCACATGGGACTCAGAGTCTTAATCCCCATTCTACAGATGAAGTAACTGAGGCACAGGGAAATTGAGTGACTTGCCCAAAGTCACACAGCAGACAAGGTAGAGCCAGGATTACAACCCAGGGTCTTCTGAGTCCCAAACTCATGCTTTATCCACTTTGCCACACTTCTTCTCACACTGTTGATGGTGAAATCCTAATCACCAGAGTAGTGTACACTATCCAATAATGACAAAGAAATAGGAAGCCTAATAAATATCCTTGGGAAGCCTGACAGAGTATGACTGAGTCAAGATCCAAAAATCTGGTTCTTCCAAGTTGTTAAACATTTATGCAGTCGTGAGAGCCAGCAGCGTGGCTCAGTGGAAAGAACACAGGCTTTGGAGTTAGAGGTCATGGGTTCAAATCTCGGCTCCGCCAATTGTCAGCTGTGTGACTTTGAGCAAGTCACTTAACTTCTCTGTGCCTCAGTTATATCATCTGTAAAATGGGGATTAAGGCTGCCCCCCCCACCCCCCTCACCGTGGGACAACTGGATCACCTTGAAACCTCCCCAGCACTTAGAACAGTGCTTTGCATATAGTAAACGCTTAATAAATGCCATTATTATTATTATTACTTATTCATTCATTCAGTTGTATTTATTGAGCACTTACTGTGTGCAGAGCACTGTACTAAATGCTTGGGAAGTACAAGTTGGCAACATATAGAGACAGTCCCTACCCAACAACGGGCTCACAGTCTAGAAGGGGGAGACAGACAACAAAACAAAACATGTGTACAGGTGTCAAGTCATCAGAATAGATAGAAGTAAAGCCAGATGCACATCATTAACAAAATAAATAGAATAGTAAACATGTACAAGTAAAATAAATAGAGTAATGAATCTGTACAAACGTATATGCAGGTGTTGTGGGGAGGGGAAGGGTTATTATATGTAACCCAGGAGGCACTACCGTCTTCCCTAGCAGTTGACAGCCAAATCTCTGAATTGTACGCAACATCAAGGACAAGGTTGCCAATAGCCAGGTCCTAGAATGCTATAGGTTAAATAGGTTTGCAGCAACGCTTACAGTTAACACAGCCCAAGTAACAAGGGGTGACAAAAGGATACTCCATTAGTTGCTACGTTATTGTGAACTGATATGGGGCACATGCATTTGAGAAGAGCAGAATTAATGCTTTAATGGATAGTGAGAAACAATCTTCTAAAACGTGGCAGATCACTGGAAAACAACAGCTACAGAGAGAGACCTGTCTGGTATAAAGTACTAGGTAGAAACCATACAAAAAGCTGCCTATTGATGTAGGCACCAGTAATAATAATAATAATAATGATGGCATTTGTTAAGCGCTTACTATGTGTAGAGCACTGTTCTAAGCTCTGGGGGGGATACAAGGTGATCAAGTTGTCCCACGTGGGGCTCACAGTCGTAATCCCCATTTTACAGATGAGGGAACTGAGGCTCAGAGAAGTTAAGTGACTTGCCCAAGGTCACACAGCACTGTGGGGGTGAGGTATAAGTTTTGCATCTAGTGGTAAACAACCTTGCCCTGGGTAGTACACACATAGCCCTTTCATTTTTAACATGTGAAAGGAATACATTTCTCTGCTATAAACGGTGTGCAACAGGTAAAGCTGGGCTTTTCCTGCAGTTTCTTTGGTGCTTGTAATGTGAAATAGGATTGAAAAAAGTTGAGAAATTTATCTTCAAGGGAATAATAGCTTTTTACTCTTACAGTGTTAAGCTTGAGCCTAGGTACTAGGTAAGTAAAGGAGGTGTATCGGAGCTGTAGGCCGAAAATCATTTGATGTCTTTTATTAGGAACTTATGAATTCCTATGAATTCATTATGAATTCATAATAAATAAGTAAATAAATTATGAATTTATTATGAATTATAAATAAATAAATAAATAGAATAGAATAAATGCAATAGAAAGGATTGAAATATTGTCTTTTTACACAAAAATGCAAACATTGAGTTACAGAATGCATATACAGGTGTTATAGGTGCACATGTAAATATCAAGTTAAGCAGTTTTGGTATCATCATCATTATCTGTATTAATTGATTACTAAGCACTGAACTGGGTGCTTTGCGAATGTATGACAGGAAGTAGAATATATACAACCTGTTCACCATGAGTTTTTCATCTGATTGGGGCTATAGGTAGACTGTTAACTCATAAGGGCAGGCAACATGTCTGCTAATTCTAATGTATTGTACTCTCCCAAATGCTTAATACAATGTTCTGCACAAAGTGCTCAATAAATACCATTGATTGATTAATAGGTAGAACATCTTGCAAACTGCAGAAACAGGAGTAAATGCCTAGCTGCCACTGATAAATAAAAGGCGATAAACAAATCAAACAAATAAATGGAATAAATATGAGTAAAGCAGTTCAGGGAAGATCAGCCAGTATGCTTGAATGACTAATGTTTTGTTTGTTTCAGGGATTGGATTTATATCATGAGAACAAAAAGTACTTTGGACTCTCAGAATTTGTTGACTCCACTCTCTCTGGACACAGTCTCCCATTGCTTCGATATGATAGTTCCTTTGAGGCAATGGTCATGGCACTAGGAAAAAGGTACCTCTTTCTGTTTGAAGTTATTGAAATAATTTTTATTTAGATCCCAGAAGTATCAGTTTCCTTGACATTCCTGATGAATTTATCTCATTAGACAATGTGGTGCAGATATGAAAGATGGGGCTGCATTTTATGGTTTGCACTTTTTCACTCAGTTTATAGCTCTAGAGAATTACAAATTCAAGGGTAGATAGATATATGATAGAGACTAAAGAAAGACAGAAGGGAAGAGAAACAGGGGAGATAATTGGAAAAAGTGAGCAAATTCTAAATATGAAGAAAAACAGCAACCCCAGTACTGTACTCCTTTCTTCTTCCTAGCTAATGGAAAGCCTGCTTTCTGGAGCAGAGACCCCTCTTGCAGTCCTTGTGGATTTCTCTATTTCAATGATCATTCAATCATATTTATTGAGCTTTTACTGTATGCAGAGCACTGTATTAAACGCTTAGGAGAGTACAATATAACAAAGTTGGTAGACGCATTCCCTGCATACAAGGAACTTATAAAGAGGGACTGCTTACAATTCCTCTGAGCAATACATGGTTCTACAGAGGCTCACCTCCTCCATGAAACCCTTCCAGACTAGCCCCACTCTAGTACTACTCAACCAGAGGTATTTATTGAGCACTTACTGCGTGCCGAGCATTGTATTAAGTGCTCGGGAGAGTACAGTGTATCAGCATGCTAGGCACATTCCCTGTCCACAATGAGCTTACAGTCTAGATGGAACTTAGTCTAGAATGTGATGATATTCTAGCTTTAAATTGATTAATTACAAGAACAAGAATAAAGGCATTTGGACCTGACTTCAAATAATTTTGTGATATGCCAAACGTGGGGGTTTTAGGCATATTTCAGATTGGAGCTGGGTGATCTTGCTCATGGTTGAATTTAGCCCTGTGCTTTTGATGTCTATGAACAAATCACATGATCATGCTTTAGTCTAAATTATTCCATCTCAAAGAAAGTGGGCTCTGAATTTCTTATAAAATGGATTTTCTTATGAATTTTGTAATGGTAAGAAATTATAACTCTCATTTTTAATAATCGTGAAGGATTTTTTACCTTTCACAGCAGAGTAGAATACTCCTACCCTTCATTCCGCTTCTGAACCCGTGGCTCTTCAATGACGTTTTAATTTACTGTGGATTGGGCCGGGTCTAAATTTATGACCATAAAAGGCATTCGGTACAGTGGCAAGCTTTAACTCTAATAATAATAAAAAAACTTGTTTCAATTTGGAAGCCAAATTGACCAACAGATAATGAGAGTGAATATGAAGTCTTTTATGAGATCACTAATGGGGCTTTTATACAAGCCATGGCATTTTGAATGTCATAGTTCAAAACTGTTTAAATGTGTTTTTAGCAAAAATCAGTAAAGTGTCCCTGAGATATTCAGATTAGATGACTCCAAGAATAATTTTTAATGTCCAGCATGGAAAAAAGAAAGCTGAACTTCAAGAGATGACATTGAGGCTCCAAAGGGGTAAGGAGCCATTAAACTGAGGGGAAAAAAAAGTCAATCTCTTTTGAAGGTGGTCATAGTAGTCCCTAGTGAAAAGAAGTCTTCAGCCTACTAAAGGTTAGAGTTGTCTGACATAGTTAGCCCAGCAGATTCAAATGTTTCTAATTATGTAAGAGTTGCCACTATCATTATAAGACTACATGGATTTCTCATTTTCTCTGAAATGGATCAAATGAGATTTACAGCAGCAAAAACTGCCTTTGATCAGGAAGTGTCCCATGGACATTTCATCCAGTTCTCCTCAAGGCTGGGCTTGAATTCTCATTAAGCCCACATGAAGGAAAACCCATACTGTGGTACTCATGGCATCTGGTGTCATATGCATGCTCATAAGCCGATTCTTGGCAACCTGGGAACTTTTAACCAAAAGTTTCCTAATTGCTGGATACCGTTCTAGCCAAAATGTATTTTGGAAACATGTGTTCTAGTGAATATTGTGGAAACATCTATTCTAGTGAACTGGGTGTTTTGTGTCGTAACAATTCTCGTCAAAACCACACTATATCCTCCTCTCCTCCTTCATAGGGTTCTCACCTATCCTTTATTCGGTGAGATTCATGGCATAGCTCGTTGTTAAAATGACGTACTGTTTCAGATGCCATTTTTTAGTGTCTACGATCACGAGTAGTCTAGGGATGACCTACCCAGAGCAGACATACAACAGCAGTTGGTAGGCATTTTGTGGGTTTTCTCATTCATAGCAAAGCACTGTTTGCAATGTATCTTGTCTTATGCTGCCTAGTCACCTCCCACTCACAGCGACTCCATGGACATACCTCCCCGAGTATTCCCCACCTCCATCTGCAATTTTTCTGGTAGCGTATCCAGACAGTTTTCTTGGTATAAATACGGATATGGTTTACCATTGCCTTCTTCCTCACAGTAAACTTGAGTCTCCGCCCTCGACTCTCTCCCAGTCCACTGCTGCCTAGCTCAGACAAATTTTGACTTTTAGCAGATTGCCTTGCATTCAGTAGCCACTTCCCAAGCTGGGAATGGAATGGATATGCCTCTGCTTGACTCTCCCTCCTGTAGCCAAGACTGGTAGAGTTCTGGAAACTCTCCAGGTGCCATCCTGAGAGGGGTTTAGAATGTATCAGGACATGGTTAACTATTGCTTGTAAACTGGCATCCTACTGCTTGATGACCTAAAAGCTTGTTCTCTTAGGCAGATTGGAGCGCTAATAAATTCATCTTGTGCGCATCCTCCCCCTTCCCGGTTCAAAAGTCAATGGTGCTTTTTCTGGTGGCTTCCAGGTTTCCCAGGCTGCACAGTGCCGTGATCAGGACCTTCGTCCTGGTGCAGCACTATTCTGCCGCCATGATGGCGGTCAGCGGCTTGACCCAGATGAAGAACTACACCTCTGTGGAGACCCTGGAGATCACCCAGAATCTCATAAACTCATCCAAGCAGTGCTCCTGTGGCCACGGCCTCATGGTGGTGCTCCGGATCCCTTGCGTTCCCCTCGCGGCTGTGGCCTACGAGCGGCTCTACCACGTGAGAGGGAGGCTGGCTCTCGAAAACCATTTTGAAATCATCTTGGGAAATCCCAATTCAGGAATAACCATAGGGAAGCATTTTATAGAACAGCTCAAGGTGAGTGGGCATTCGGTGCACCTAAAATGAAGTCATTCCTTCGTCGGTATTTAGCTGCTTGCAGGGGTAATACTTGGGAGGGTACATAAAATGCACGGTTCCCGATCTCTAAGCTTACGCTCTAATAGGGAGACAGGCAGACATAAGTTATAAGTTGCACAAGCATGCATGCGCACACACACACACACACACACACACACACACACACACATTGATGCACAGTGGGAGCAAGAGGAAAAACAAAGATATAACCTGTCCACTGAAGTATGGAAAATGAATGGCGTATATAGATCAGTTTGTGCCTAAATGCTATGGGTGATTATTTAGATTGACAAAACATAGAGGAATGGCTGTATTTGTGAGTTTATGGTGATAATGGTGCATAACATACTATGAGGGACAGTATTTCCACATTTAGAAAGACAAGAAACATAAGGTGTTTATATGCTTTCAGTTTACAAATAAAACTAGTTGGGAGGCAACATGGCCTAATGGAAAGAGAATGAAACTGGAATTCAGAAGATCCAGGTACTAGTCCTGATTCTGCACTTGTCTGCTGTGCGACTAAGAGCAAGTCACTTCTCTGTGCCTCAGTTTCCTTAACTGTAAAATGGGGATAAAACACCCATTCTCCCACCCAATTAGACTATGAGCCCTCTGTGAACAGGGACTGTGTCTGATATGATTATCTAACATCCACCCCCATGGCTCAGTGGAAAGAGCACGGGCTTGGGAGTCCTAGGTTGTGGGCTCTAATTCTGGTTCCCCCATATTTCTGCTGTGACCTTGGGCAAGTCACTTAACTTCTCTGAGCCTCAGTTACCTCATCTGTAAAATGGGGATTAAGACTGTGAGGCCCACGTGGGACAACATGATCACCTTCTATCCTCCCCTGTGCTTAGAACGGTGCTTCACATATAGTAAGCACTTAACAAATGCCACTATTATTATTATTATTACAATGCTTGGCACAGAGTAAACAATTCATTCCATTATTGTTTATTATTAATGAATTGTTATGGAACAAAAAATGAATATGTTCAGGCCCCTTATTCTTATTATTTTTCACATCCTATGTCAGGTGTGGCAGAAAATTGATGACACAGAGTGGAGACCGCAGACTTACTTGGAGTTAGAAGGACTTCCCTGCATATTAATATTAAGTGGAATGGACCCGCATGGGGAATCTTTGCCAAGGTAAGTGTGAATGAACAACTGTATTAAAAGGTTTATTTATCATGTGTGATTCAAGGCAATTTTTTATAGTGAGAGTACTATCTTTATGGGACTGATGGTCTGCTGCGGCCATTTCAGTGTTAGAAGATAAAATGCCATACTCTATTCTTCTGGTTTTGCACCCATGGAGGACCCGGAATTACATGTTAAATACAATATCCCACCATCCTGTTTCCAATAAGTAGGTTTACAGTAGGTCCTCTCCCTGACTTTCCCATCACTATGAACAACACAACCATCCTTTCCATCTCACAAGCCCACAACCTAGGTGTCATCCTTGCCTCTGCTGTCTCATTCACCCCACATATCCAATCTGACACCAAGGTCTGTTGATCTCACCTTCACAACATCGCCAAGATCCTCCCTTTCCTCTCCATCTAAACCGTTACTGCATTAGTACAATCACTCATCCTATCCCAACTGGACTACTGCATCAGCCTCCTTTCTGACTTCCTGTCTCTCCCCACTTCAGTCCATACTTCATTCTGCTGCCCGGGTTATCTTTTTACAGAAACGTTCTAGGCATGTCACCCCCTCCTCAAAAATCTCCAGTGGTTGCCTATTAACCTCTGTATCAAACAAAAACTCCTCACTATTGACTTCAAAGATCTTCATCACCTTGCCCTTTCTTCCCTCACCTGCCTTATCTCCTTCTACATCCTACCCTGCAAACTCCACTCCTCTGCTTCTAACCTTCTCTCTGTGCCTCGTTCTCGCCTGTCTTGCTGTTGACCCATGGCCCATGTCCTCCTATCTCTGGCCTGGAATGCCCTCCCTCCTCAAATTTATCAAACAATCACATTTCCCCCCTTCAAAGCCCTCCTGAAGGCTCACCTCTCCAAGAGGCCTTCCCAGATTAAGCCCCCCTTTTCCTCAGCTCCCTCTCCCCTCCACGTCACCCCGACTTGCTCCCTTTGAGCTATCTCCCTTGTCCCTGCCCCACAGCCCTTGCATATATATGTACATATCTATAATTCTATTTATATTGATGCCCATTTACTTGTTTTGATGTGTATATATCTATAATTCTATTTATATAGATGCCTGTTTACTTGTTTTGATGTCTGTCTCCCCGCTTCTAATCTGTAAGCCCATTATGGGCAGGAATTGTTTCTCTTTATTGCCAAATTGTACTTTCCAAACACTTAGTACAGTGCTCTGCACCCAGTAAGAGCTCAATAAATATGATTGAATGAATGAAACAGCTTCTTCCAAACAGAGGAAGATCCAGTTATTAAGCTCACTTGAAAAGTGGGTTTGTACTTCTAGTCAAGAATGCTAGTAGCCGAGGCCATTTTCTGATATGTAACTCTTCAGCCACTGATCTATTCCCAAATATTGTAGTGATATTGTAACTCAGAAATTCCCAGAGCATCCCAGGAGAGAGCAGGATGAGACTAAATGGTGGATGTGGAAAGGTAGAAACTCTACTGCTCAAAGACAGGAGCTGCAAATGAGTACTTCTAAGGGCAAATGATCAAAATATGAGAGAAAATGGAAAAGTAATAATGTTGAACAGATTTACAAATGGGCATTTATGGCACATTTTGCTTACCCCTTTAGGTTTGTAAAGTTTGTACTTTTACCCACTCCAGGAGCAAAGTTTGGACTTTGTTATGTCTTGAATGAAGAAATGTCAGGGTGACAGTTGAGGAAATAACAGAGGATGGGAGGTTTTCATGTTGTTTTCATATCCAATTCTAGGTCTTTAAGATACTGTGACCTTCGTTTAATAAATTCCTCCTGCTTAGTAAGGACGGCTTTAGAGCAAGAGCTCGGACTGGCAGCTTATTTTGTTAGTTCAGAAATACCCACGGACAAGGTGGCGGCAAGCGAGGTCTTGGAGAGTGATGCGGATAAATTGAGCAGCACTGACAACGAAGATGAGGAGATAGTGACTGAAGGTGAGGGATAATCCAAGGGGCTTGTGCAATCCATTAAATAATAATAATAATAATAATGGTATTTTTTAGGCACTGACTGTGCCCAGCACTGTTCTAAGTGCTGGGGCAGATAATCACGTAATCAGGTTTTCCCACATGGGGCTGGGTTTACAGTCTTAATCCCCATTTTGCAGATGAGGTAACTGAGGCACAGAGAAGTAACTTGCCCAAAGTAACACAGCTGATAAGTGGCAGGGCTGGAATTGGATCCCACAACCTCTGACTCTTAAGCCAGTGCTCTTTCCACTAAGCCACGCTTCTTCTTAATAATAATGATATTTGTTAAGTGCTTACACTCCTATCAGCATGTCCTAATTGATATTTGAGTACTAAATGGACCTTTAAGGTGGCAAACTAGAAGCATATATACATTATGAAAAGAAACAAAAAGGCATTTTCATATGATGAATTTAATAATAATTATAGAAATTATGGTGTTTGTTAAGCACTTACTATGTGCCAACCACTGTTCTAAGTGCTGGGGGAGATACAAGGTGATCATGTTGTCCCAAGTGTGGCTCAAAGTCTTAATCCCCATTTTACAAATAACTGAGGCACAGAGAAGTTAAATGGCTTGCTCAAGGTCACACAGCAGACAAGTGGTGGAGTCAGGATTAGAACCCATGTCCTCTGACTCCTAGGCCCAGGCTGTTGCCACTAATAGAAAAAAATTCAATAGTGCACACTAAAGTCAGAGTTTTGCTTTGTTCCCACTGTTTCTGCATGAATGTATTCAACTTTAAATCATTTTTTAGCTTTATGTAAATTAGACTTTCACCTGAAATTTCAGAGATTATTTGCACCTAGAGGATAAACTGTGCAAGGTGTTTGATAGTTGAATAATGTAGGTAGGTCATCATGCAGAAAGATAATATCTAGAGACGTAAGGAAAACATATAAAATGGATGAGCTTGAACTTTACTTGTTTGTTTTAAAACAGGTTCCCTTTCAGAGAAAAGTCCTATGAAAAGGGAAAGATCCTCTTCTCATGATTCTGCATCTTCATGTCTTTCCTCCAAGGCCTCAAGTAAGATTCACAAATAAAGGGCATAAAAATTGAAAAATATTGGGACTCACCAGTGGAGAATTAAAGAAAAAAACCTATTCTAATTTTCCCATTCGTAATCTGTTCATCTGATTTCTTCTTGCAAGCACTTAGTATAGTACTCTGGCCCAGTAAGCATTCGATAAATACCACTGATCTGTTCATTAACTGCAAGGTCTTACAGGTGTTAAAAGCATTAAAACCCTGCATTGATTTAATTTTGTGCTGTTTCTTGAACGGCTTTATCATTATTTCTTCCACACCAAAAACACTAATAGAGTGACAAGGTCAGCCTTATTCTTGCCCACATCTATGCTTTGTGATTGGATGATGGTGTATGAAGAAGGGGCTTAGTAGTGGATATTATTATTATTCTTAATATTATTCTCTTCATGTAAAGTACCGTATGAAGTATGAAAGATGATATGAATGAAAGATAACCAAGAAAACACGAACTTACTAGTTGTAATTTTAGGCTGATGAGCAAATTTCCTTTGTTTTGGTTTATTGCATAATCCATTTCATAATCCATAGGTTATTGGGAGACCAGCATGGCGAAATAAAGCTTTCGTTCACAGGGGCAAAGAATCCTGTAACTTCAAAGTCAGGAAAGTCAAATATTTCTCATAATTACCCACCTATTCCCCAAATCAAGGGAGATCTATAATGCAAAAAAAAAAAAACCAAACTCCAAAACCACAAACAAAACCAATGCAAACAGGTTTGTCATCCTTTATACTATGGCCAATATAATAAACTGGCTCATTTTTTTTGTCTCATTCTTGCTACAGTGTTCTAAATATGCTAGAAGCATTTTCCTAGCCCATGTCCTAAAACAGATTGTTCAGTGGTAGTAGTAATAATAATAGTATTTATTAAGGACCAACTGTTTGCAAAGACTGTACTAAGCACCAGGAACTCATAGTGGGCAGGGAATGTGTCTGTTTATAGTGTACTCTCCTATTTGCACTCAGTAAATACAATTGAAAGAATAAAAAACTACATGGATGAAAATTAGATGAGGTCCTTGGCCCTCAGTGGGTCCCCAGTCTAAGAATGAAAGGATGTAAGCCTGGCAACAGACACACCAGGACAGATGAAACACCAATAAGAAGAAAATAACATCAAAAGACTTTTAGCTTTTAGGAAATGTGTCTACTAACTTTGTTGTACTCTCCCAAGCGCTTTAGTACAGTGTTTTGCACACAGTGAGTGCTCAGTAGTGAGAATCCCTGTGGCCTAGTGGAAATAGCATGGGCCTAGGAGTAAGAGGACCTGTTTTCTAATTCTGACTTCACCACTTGTCTGTTGGGTGACTTTGGACAACTCATTTGACTTTTCTGTGCCTCATCTCCTGTAAAATGGAGATAAAGACTGAGAGCCCAATGTGGGATATGAACTGTGTCCCAACTGATTATCTTGTATCTACCCCAGTGCTTAGTATTGTACCTGGCACATAGTAAGCACTTAACAAATACCATTAAAAAATACCATTGATTAATGAATTTTAACAATTTATGTTCACTGACTAGAAGGATAGTCAGGCTCGCAATACCCCAGAGACTGACTCGCGACGCACAAACCGGGGGGTCTCTCTGCTCCAAAACGGGGGGCTGGGCTCAGGGATTCAAGGTTATGAGGCTGCTCGCATTTTTCACAAAGCCAAATAAACGGCACATTTTGTAAATGTGAACACCTTATATATTTTCTATTTATTTTATTTGTACATGTTTATTCTATTTATTTTATTTTGTTAATATGTTTTGTTCTCTATCTCCCCCTTCTAGACTGTGAGCCCACTGTTGGGTAGGGACCGTCTCTATATGTTGCTGACTAGTACTTCCCAAGTGCTTAGTACAGTGCTCTGCACACAGTAAGAGCTCAATAAATACGATTGAATGGAATTATAACCCTAAATTGCTCTTTCAGTGTCATCAGACCATTCCAGTACAGGTGCATCACTGAATTTATAGTTCTCAGAAGGTTCTCATTAATGAAACATTGCTTTATATATAATACCTAGCTTTCAGTTGGGTAAATTCAAATTCCATAAGTGGTGTTCTTTGACCCAAATGCAAAAAGTTCCTTTAGATAAATTATGCTGTGGTACAAAGAATGAATTTATAGCATGGTAATAAATTAAATACGCTCTTAGGTTCTCAGTTGAATGTACATTACAATATAATCAGGAAAAAATAATCACCTTTTCTTTCTTTTAAAAACAAATCCCAACCAATACCCTAAGATGACTGTGATCATATAGGTCCAGCATGGACCTCGTTCTCAGATGTCTCAGCTCTTATTCCGATTACTCAGGTCTTGGTTCATTACATGAACTAGAGAATCTTTGTCAATCACCAGAAAATTGCTGGTTTTCTCCAATCAATCAATCAATTGCATTTATTGAGCGCTTACTGTGTGCAGAGCACTGTACTAAGCACTTGGGAAGTACAAATCAATCATTTCCTTTTACTTTCAGCCTCTGTAGATGAAGATCTGTACATTCCAGAGATTGGTATTGTGTGGCAGTGGGATGGAAGAAGGTCTTCTGATATTGCACTGGAAAACCCAACTTCTACAAAGTTGTTTTCTTATGAGTGGATTAATCCTGGTTTAACATTCACGCTGGGCTGAAAAACAGTTTTTCTTTCCAGGCACAGCCTTTTGCACTGAGTCATCGTCACCTGGAGTCACCTTGGGAGACAGAGCAAAATCACCACGCCTGAGCAGCACTACGGAGGAGAATGCAATGAACTGTGAAAAACCAAGACTCAAAGTAGATCAGGCAGCCCAGACCACCATCACCCGGCACTGTTCAGGAGCAAGCGAACAAGAGCCTGGCTCAAATCTGAAACCTAACCTGAAAAACGCCCAAGTCTCGGTTACTTCCTCCTCATCACCATTTTCTTCCTCATCTTGCTCTTCAGCACCAACTCCCAATTCCTTCATCCTGCAGACGCCTCAGTGCGCCTTAACAAAGGCCTTGAAGCAGCCCCCCATCATTTTCCTGCCCAAGTTGGTGTATGACATGGTCACCTCAACAGACAGCAGTGGGCTTCCCAAGTCCTCTTCTCTCTTGCCCTACCATTCTGTCATGTGGGCCAGTTCTTTTCGCCCTCTTCTCAGTAAGATGATGACCTGCACTGAGCAGTCTCTCTATTACCGCCAGTGGACAGTGCCCAAACCCATTCACATGGACTACAATAACAGGAATGAAGGCAGAATGGATAACTTCCACCCCAGGCGTCTATTGTTGAGTGGACCACCACAGGTGTGTAATGTGATCGAGGTTCAATTGAGGTGTATTTGTTGAGCACTTACTGTGTGTAAAACACTGTATTAAGCACTTGGGAGAGTAAAATAGAACAATAAACAGACACATTCCCTGCCCACAGTGAGCTTAATAATAATAATGATGACATTTATTAAGCACTTACTATGTGCAAAGCACTGGTCTAGAGACGAGCTTATAGTTCACAGGACACAGTCATTTTCTCAATAGCATCATAGTGTCCCTTTTTATAGGTGAGGCTTTTCCTAGGGACTAAAACAATTTGTTTTTCACCTTCTATTACTGGGTCTACTTATGTCAAAAGGCCTTTTCACACCCACAATCTAGTTCCTGAACTGAAGGGATGTGCATTTCTTAAGCTATTTTATAAAGAGTTGTCAGGCAACTAAATTGACTATTGAGATGAAATCAGTTTGCTTTAGAGTAAGTACCTAAATGTACTAGAGTCAAGGTACTCCATAGGCTCCATAGGCTAAGATGGCCCACTTGATTGTTTCCATTGTATGTGGCCAAGGGAAAAGCTCTTCCAAAGCTTTTTGGAATGATAAAAAAAATGCAAACATGAGAAAAAGAATTATGGGTGAACAAAAGGTGGCATTATAGGAAAAAATAGGAATGAATTTTAGTTGAAAAATACTCTTTTCAAAGTCTTCATATTCAGTCAATCGAATTCATTGAGTGCTTACTGTGTGCAGAGCACTGTACTAAGCATTTAATATGCATTTATGTCTACTCAGGTGAAGCAGTGAAGCAGAAGCAAGGCACACAGTATTCTGGAGTGGCTTCCTATAAATGTCTTAGTTATAAAGTAAAAGAACAAATTTTGCTCAATATTAACCCTCATTTATTAAAGTGATGCTGCTATAGAGGCAACCTAGGAAATCTCATTTGTGCTCAAATCCCCTTTGGTTTCATTGGTAGTAACAGACTTGACTTGAATTAATATTTTTTTTCAAAAAATCTTAAGCTCATATATATTTGGGATAGTGGAAATGAAAGAGGATTTACTTTGCTTAAATTTTCTTCCAACACAAGCTTTATTATAATTTGACTTCCCCTTTAATAATTATAATAATTATAGTATTTGTTAAGCACTTACTATGTGCCAAGCACTGTTCTAAGCGCTGGGGTAGATACAAGGTAGGTTGTCCCACGTGGGGCTATACAGTCTTAATCCCCATTTTACAGATGAGGTAAATCTAACCCAGTCATTTAAGTCTTTTATTCCCTTCCCTGTTCCTTCCCACAGCTTTATTGAATCAGAAGAAATGGATTAATTCATACCACCTACCGGGGAGAAGAGTGGTAGAAATAGTGATAGTAGTAGTCGAGAGGAAGAGTTAGTAGTTAGTATTTAGCAGTTAAAAATCACATCAATATTCTCGATGTGCAGAAGACTGCACTAAGCACTAGGGATGCAAGGCCTGTGATTCACATATTATTGCAGGGTGGGGAATGACGGGACGCATACATCCATGAGTGCCCAGGGACAGAATCATGGTAAGTTCAACAAAAGCAGTAAGACTATGTTGTTGTTACGCAGGGAGGAAATAATCCTGAAACTCTTCACTATCTGTAGTCCAAATCACCACAACCATCTTGTTGTTAAAAATGTTGCTGGGGGGGCTGGCAGATGTGGGATTGGGCTGGGGACAGTACAGGTGCCGATGGTGGTGATGATAGCCATTGTATGAAGTCTTGGGGAAGAGCTTTGAAACTCCTTAAGCAACACAGTTCTTTTGGATGGGTATTTGGGCTGTTCTCAAACTTCACCCACCCACTTCTTTTCCAGAGATTGGAGAAGAGAGGTCCTTTTTTTATGGGGTCCTTTTTATGGACCTACTTTCCTTTCTTTGAGAACTTTTGTTTGATTATATCATGAACTATTTTTAAAACATTTCTTAAAATTTTAAATCTTATTTTCAAGATTGCCAGTCAAATTATTACATTTTACACACAGTGAATATTTTGAGACCATAAAATGACTATTCTATTCTTCAGTAATATGAGCATTTATCAGCTTTCAAACGCCACCTCTATTATTTCTGAAGCTTTGTGTGCCTAATCACTGGCTCACATGGCTTAGTGGAAAGAGCATGGGTCTGGGAATCAGATGACCTGGGTTCTAATCCCAGCTCTGCCACTTTTCTGCTGTGTGACCTTGGACAAGTCACTTAACTTCTCTGTGGCTCAGTTTCCTCACCTGTAAAATGGGGATCCTACTTATACCGTGAACCCCATGTGGGACAGGGACTGTGTCCAACCTGATTGTTTTGTATTTAATACAGTGCTTGGCATATTTTAAGTCCTTAACAATTATCTGTATTATTTTTATCATTATTATCATTATTATTGTTTTAGATTGGAAAGACTGGTGCCTATCTTCAGTTCCTCAGTATCTTATCTCGGATGCTCATCAGGCTGACGGAAGTGGATGTTTATGATGAAGAAGAGATAAATACCAGTAAGTTATAATTTGACAACATCTACTGTGGGAGAAGTTGAACAAGAGATGAGTAGCATTTATTATTTTCTTTGTTTTTAATGATCAGTTTAGCTTTCATTAGCACTGAAGCTCATATTTCCCCTGCATAGTTTACATGGAAGAGAATACCCAACATTAATAATTGTCACAGTTTTGTTTTCAGATGATCAGTTCATTTTTATAGCTACTTTCCCTTTTATTTATTCAATATTAAAAGAAGCCATGAAAAGTTATGTTGAGTTAAACTGTATAAAATATGATCCCTTTTCATTTGGAGATACTTTCTTACATTCAGGTCCTCATCAAGATTTAGCTCTGCATTTAGTTGAGCTAATCCCGGCTCCAACACTTATCTGCCGTATGACTTGGGCAAATTTCTTAATTTCTCCCTCGGGAACAAGACGTGTTCCCCAAGTGAGACATGGACTATGGCCAACTTGATTAGCTTGAATCTACCCCAGCATTTAGTGCAGTGCCTGGCATGTAATAAACACTTGACAAATGCCAAACAACAACAACAACAACAAAAAAAAAAAAACCTCAAGGGTAAAATGTGTTCTGAAAGCTGCTGATTTTTTCATAGTGCTTTTTTTTGTGTCCCCTAGGCAAAGTGGAAAAATTGAATGTTTTATTTTTTTAATGTGAAATTGCTGTTCTAATCAGAAATCAATCAATCAGTCAATGGTATATATTGAGTGCTTACTGTGTTCAGAGCTCTGTACTAAATTCTTGAGTGTACAACACAACAGAGTTGGTAGAGACATTGTTTCCTACTCGCAAGAAGTTTATAGGGAGGCAGGTGTTAATATAAATAAATTACAGATATGTAGGGCTAAGTGTGGAATGAATATTGAGTGCTTAAAGGGTACAGATCTAAGAAACAGAACAGAAACTCCTAGTTAATGGTGATATTTGGAAGGAGTGCCCTGTTGACTGAATCTGGTATACCTTTCTCTTTCCGCATTTCACATTTGGCTAGTTGTGTAGCAGAGGAGGGGAGAGGTGCAGGAAACATTGCCGGGGATTTACCCTGCCCTAAAGCACTCAAATGAAGCCCGGTTTGCTTTTCACACAGCAGTAATTAGTGCCTCTGATTTACACATTCATTAAAATCCCTCCTTTTCTTCCATCTGCCATTGGAATAATACCAAAAATTGAATATGGTCCATCCAACTGAGAAGACAGTATTCTAGGAATTCCATTCTTAATCACATCTAGCTACTCTAGCACACTTTCCAAAGCACTTAGTTAAGTGCCCTGCATGCAATAAGCTTTGAATTAATAAACCAGTGGTATTTGAGTGCTTACTGGATGCAGGACACTGACTGATTGAATAATTATGGAGTAATTTTTCTTTTTCAACCCTTCCGGGCATTTCAAATACAAAAAGTAATTCTCTTCATTTTTTTGTCGTTTACCTGGGCTTTTTTCAACATTGAAGTTTTCAGAGAAGAATCAGATCAACAGTATCATTCACATTCAGTGGCCTGGCCTGATTTGGAGGTATTTAAGAAGATGCCTTTTGATTACACCATCCACGATCCAAAGTATGAAGATGCGAGTCTGATTTGTTCTCGAACCCAGAATGTAAAGAGTGAGGGTAAGGCTTTAAATTTCGGATTGGATTTTGTTCTCTGGCAGTGGATTCAGTGCACAGAATTAGACAGCGAGGCCATAATTTATTGGGGATTGAATGATTTAGTGGTAGTTAACTAGCCAGATGATGAACCACTGAGCCCAATAGTTCATGTCCACGTTGAGTAGAAGTGGAATAAACTAGATGAAGCCTCCACTGCTTCCATTTAACAGTTATGAGTTTGTCTTGGCTTTTGTCCCCTTCTCCTGAAGATCTCACTGTTTGCTGTATTGAGGTGGCAAATACACTGTTTAAGAAATGCATCATCCTTACGCACTGGAATGCATTGGAATGCATTGTTGGTTCTGCATACTAACCATCATTCACTTACAGCTCTAGACTGTAAGTTCATTATGGCAGTGAACATGTCTGTTTATTATTATATTGTACTTTTCCAAGTGCTTAATACAGAGCTTTGCACACAGTAAGCACTCAATAAATACGACTGAATGAATGAAGGAATACAGCTCAGAGCTATCCGGAAATGGTCTTAATAGATTAAAATAGTTTTCCCCCATTGTCTGTTGTTTTCTTTTCATTGCTATTGGCTGGATATTTTGGTTCAAGAATTCGTTCCAAAGATTGCCCTTTACGCCTGTAGTTGGATAAAGCAGTGAATTTCTGCTTATTACAACTGAAATATTTTCGAAGCATTAAAAATGTGGGTAAAGAATAAATCTAAGTTAAAATGAAGGACAAGTCAACTTGATGGTCCTGCTCCTATTAGAAAGCTAGGAACTAGGGCTGTGTGGGAATCTTTCACAATGATGAATACATTCTTAAAGTCTTGTATTAAATGATCTTTTAATATCTTCAGTTAAGTATACGTCAGGCAGGTCTAGTGAATACAGCACGATCCAGGGAGAAAGAGCTGGGTTCTAATGCCAACTCTGCCACTTGTCAGCTGGGTGACCTTGAGCAAGTCACTTAACTTCTCTGTGCTTGTTTCATTATCAGTAAAATGGGTATTTATACTGTGAGCACCATGTGAGACAATGACTGTATCCATCATTTGCTTGTATTGACCCCCAGGATTTAGTACAGTGCCTGGCACATAGTAATTTCTTAACAAATACCATTAAAAAAAGTAGGTATTTCACTTGGGGCCAAGTTCATGTGCTGGTAGCTCTTGGTGAAGTAGAAACTAGTGTCACCCTTGCTTCCAAGGCCTCCCCCAATTTCCAGTCCTTTGCTGCTGAAAAACTCTCTACCCTTCCTCCTCACCAATTTTAGTGCTGAGTACACTGCTCTCTGCTGCTTGCAGCCCCATCCTAAGCAGGGTTATATTCACTCTGGGGCTTAGAGTAGGAACAGTCCTTAACATAAAGCAAGCGCTCAATAAATATCCTTCTCACTAGAGCTGGAAAAAGGGGGAGAGAGAGCGAGCGAGCAGAGCTGTCCCACCTGCCCACAGTAGTGGTGATGAGCCTCTGACACCAGGGGGACATTCACCCATAACCACCTTTATTAACTGGTATCCACCCCAGAACATAAACAGTACTTGATGGCATTTGTTAAGTGCTTAATATTTATTTTATCCAATAAATATAGCTGGCCCACTCTCCCTGGCATATTAAAGTTAAAGCACTGGGTTTCAGTATGAGAAAATGGGTTGTGGGGATGTCTTTTATTCTTCTGAAGCTTAATAACAAATCAGTGGCCAGAAAACAAGAGGCACTATACTAAGCACTGGGGAGGATAAAAACAAATGGAGCTGGACACTATTCCGTGTGGGGCTCACAGTCTCAATCCCCATTTTACAGACGAGCTAACTGAAGCACAGAGAACAAGAAGCCACTTGCCCAAGGTCACACAGCAGACAAGTTGGTAGAGCTAGGATTAGAACCCATGACCTTCTGACTCCGCTGTCCATGTTCTAACCACTATGCCATGCTGCTTCCCTTGACCCATGCTCTATCCACTATGCCATGCTGTTTCCCTTTCCCTTGACCCATAGTAAGTGCTTAGATACCATAACAAATTAATTTCATCCAATAAATATAGTTGACCCATTCTCCCTGGTTTATTAATGTTAGAGCACTGGGTTTCAATATGAGAAAATGAGCTGGGGGATGTCTTCTATTTTGCCGTAGCCTACTAACCATATGACATCTTATACAGACCAATCAATGGCCAGAAAACAGGAGGATTTGTATGTGCGGCGCCAAACGACCCGAATGAGATTATCTAAATATGCAGCTTACAATACATACCACCACTGTGAACAGTGTCACCAGTACATGGGCTTTAACCCAAGGTACCAGGTAGGTCACATCTCATTTCCAGTAATTTGTTAAGCATTAGTAACCCTACAAGTAAAGTTACCTAAAAACAAAGGGAAGTCTTATAATCATAAGAGTCAAGGTAATGGGGGCACTGGGGCATTTGCCTCCCAAAGCTTTTGAGCTGGAGTCCCAGCCTCACTCATCTGAAGTCTCTGATCAGACCTGAGAGTTTCCAGTCAGGGCTGAGAGAATCCAGAATGGTGGCCTGTTAGCTCTCGGAAGCCTATCCCCTCCCAGCCCCTCCCTCCACTAAAATCCCTACCCCTTTTTCACCTCTGCAAAATGACAAGTTGACATCTCTGATCATGAACATTTGTGTAAAGCTGAGAGAACATGAATATAGATGGACTTGCTTTTGTTTTAGCCCAGTGCTTTGTCTTTCTGTTACTCTGTATCATTTGTTGCCCTTAGAAATTGATTTTTTAAAACAGATTTTTGTGGTTTGTTGAATGAAGTCATGGTCTGGTTATTCAGTCTGTGGGTAATCCAGGCCTCTGAATTCAACATCTCCCATGCTGTCAGGCTTTAGCAATCTCACTGTTGTCAGGCAAAGACAAAGAGTGCAGTCACTGCACAGTTAATGGCTAATTAATGGTTAATTGCTTTAACCACTGGGAGTTGACTATGCATTGATTTTGGCACTAAAGAAAAGTACTCAGTCTATCCAAACTCACTAATCACAGAAACATTCCCATTTTAATGACTTTTCAATTTCCACTTGAATGGGAATTAGTATAATAAGTTTCTCTTCAGCCTTATGTATTACTGATGAAAGCTCGACAGAGTTGCCTATTATTTTCAAAATAGGAATGTAGTAGAGCCTGGCAAACATTAATTCAATTGAGAGTCAAGAAACAAAGAGAATAACAAGTAATGACACAATTCAGTGAATCTGCACTTTGAGCTCATTGAGTCATTAACTACCTTGATCAACTTCTGCTGAATCTCAATTTTTGTGAAACTGGGGACACAGTGTGACCTACTGGAAAGAGCATGAGCCAAGGAATCAGAAGACCTGGGTTCTCATTCCAATTCTGCCACTGGCCAGCTCTTTGACCTTGAACGAGCCACTTAACCTCTCTAGGTCTCAGTTTCCTCTTCTGCAAAATGGTAACTAAATGGAACCTGATAAGGGACTTGTGTCCAATCTGATTGCAACCTTGTAGTTACCCAACTCTAAGCATATAGGAAATTCTTTGAAAAATTCCATATTTTTATTTATAAAAAAAGGCTATAATGTTCCCTCCTGGTTAAATTTACATTGCAGTCTGTGGATTAGATGGTTATTAATATATAGGTTTATGAGTCATCAATTGTGCGTCAGTGCAAATTTATTTATGGGGGCTTGAAATCTTTAAAAAGGGAATGAAATGAACCAAAGCAACCTAGAGATTTTTTTTTTTTGTTTCTTCCAGTGAAATGATGTAGGGTGGGGAGGAGAGAACAGATATATGCTTGAAATCTTTGCAGAGGCAAATGGGCCAAAATTACAATAAGGAAAAATTCCATTAGAAATAAGAAAAAACTACTTAAGGTTATTAAACATTGAGATAGACGTCAAAGATGTGCAGTGAATTCACTATCCTTGGAGAATTTTAAATATGGGATAGACAATAATAATGATATTTAAGTGCTCACTATGTGTCCTACGCTGTTAAGTGCTGGGGTAGGTATACGTTAATCAGGTTGAACACAGTGCCTGTTCCACAGTAGGTTCAGTTTAAATAGAAGAAAGACCATTTTTCATGTGAGGAAGCTGAGTCCCAGAGAAATGTGTCTTGCCCAAGGTCACACAACAGGAAAGTAGCAGAGCTGAGATTAGAACCCAGGTCATCTAACTCCCAGGGCCGGGTTCTTTCTCTAGGCCGAGTTTCATTTATCTTGACTTGTTTAGGATTTCATCTTCCAGAGGAAGAAAGAGCATTGGGCTTAAAGTTTTTTCTAAGTCATTAACTTTATGATTGAGAATTAACCCCAGCAATCATTTCTCTTTGTTTAGGAGGAATAGGGATTGGACTTTAGGGTTCTTCTAGCCCTTTAATTTTATGATTTAGAATTCACACCACGTACCTATTGCAAATTCGTTCTGGAATCCTGAAAATAGGGTAGATATAACTACATGATTACATTTAGCTCAGAGTATAATATTGGCAGAAGACAGTGAACCATATACAGCAGACACAGGTATTCAGTAATATGTAAATAAGTGAGGCTATCTTTCTGATGTTAAGTAAACAGCAAGCTGTAGTAACAGATGTAGCATAAACAATTGAACAACAGCGTGTACTATGTATGAAGAGATTTTGTCCAGTGAACATCTCAATTTAGCATTGATTCTATACTCTGGAATTCTTAGGTTTTGCCCAGCATAAAGGTAGTGATAATTTAAGAGACTTGTGTGTTACTGGTAGGTATAGTTGGACCCTAATGATCAGCTCTTGTCCTTTCCCCTACTCTCTCTTTCCCTCCCTTCCCATCCCCTCTGCCTCAGCTTTTTGAATCTTCCCTGCACGCCTTTGCCTTTTCTTACTCCATGCTAGGAGAAGAAATCCAACTTCATTTTATCATACCCAAATCAAAAGAGCACCATTTTGTCTTCAGTCACCCAGGAGGCCAACTGGAAAGTATGAGACTTCCCCTTGTCACAGATGCGGTAAGTGGATAATTAGATTTCCAGTTCACACAAACCTCTGTGAGGCTGGTATTGATCTGATGGTATTAGGACAATTATCACTTATTGGAAAAAGATCATCCTATCCTATCTGGTTTACTGCATCAGCCCCCTCTCTGACATCCCATCCTCCTGTCTCTCCCCACTTCAGTCTATACTTCACTCTGCTGCCCAGATTATCTTTGAACAGAAATGCTCTGGACATGTCACTCCCCTCCTCAAAAATCTCCAGTGGTTGCCAGTCAACCTACAAATCAAGCAAAAACTCCTCACTCTCGGCTTCAAGGCTCTCCATCACCTCGCCCCCTCCTACCTCACCTCTCTTCTCTCCTTCTATAGCCCAGCCTGCTCCATCTCTATATATTGCCCATTTGTACTTCCCAAGTGCTTAGTAAAGTGCTCTTCACACAGTGAGCACTCAATAAATACGATTGATTGAATGAATGAATGAATTTCTTCAGGGCAAGGGCACACTGATGAAGTTGCTATGAGTTTTTGAGCCTCAGGTGTCAGGGGAACACAGTTCATCTCCCAACTCCCTTTTGTGTTGCCCTGACTTGCTCCCTTTGCTCTTCCCCACTCTCCCAGCCCCACAGCACTTATGTGTATATCTGTAATTTTATTTATTGATGTCTGTTTATTTGTA
This sequence comes from Tachyglossus aculeatus, assembly GCF_015852505.1. NCBI lineage: Eukaryota > Metazoa > Chordata > Mammalia > Monotremata > Tachyglossidae > Tachyglossus > Tachyglossus aculeatus. The sequence goes on along the minus strand of NC_052066.1, from coordinate 118,925,675 downwards.
TTGATGTCTGTCTCCCTCCTCTAGACTGTGAGCTCATTGTGAGCAGGGAGTGTCATTCTTTATTGCTGTACTTTCCCAAGCACTTAGTACGGGGCTCTGCACACAGTAAGCACTTAATAAATACAATTGAATGAATGAATGAATGGTGACAGGAGAAGGAAGACTGTGTAGAATAGTCTTTGCTTCAAAGAGGACTTGGTCACGGGATCTATGTCCATAACAACAATAATAATAATAATAATAATAGCATTTATTAAGTGCTTACTATGTGCAAAGCACTGTTCTAAGCACTGGGGAGGTTACAAGGTGATCAGGTTGTCCCACGTGGGGCTCACAGTCTTAATCCCCATTTTACAGATGAGGTAACTGAGGCACAGAGAAGTTAAGTGATTTGCCCAAAGTCACACAGCTGACAAGTGGGGGAGTAGGGATTTGAACCCATGGCCTCTGACTCCAAAGCCCGTGCTCTTTCCACTGAGCCATGCTGCTTGAGTATCTTGGAAAGAGAATTCCTTAGTATGCAAGTGGGCCCATGAAAACACAGTTTCACCTTTCCTGACCTCTTGCCACTAGACCGTGAGCTCCTTGAGGGCAGGGATCATGTCTATCTACTCTAGTCTGAGTACAGTATTCTGCACCGTGTCAATGGATATCATTGATTGATTGATTTGGGGGAAAACTGCTCAGATACCAAGGGTTAAGGGGAATGGTAGGTCCTCTTGCCAGCAGGACACGTGTGTGAGTTGTTCTTGCAGTATTGATCCCCCTTAACCCCTATGCCCAGCAGCACACTCCAGTCCATATTTCACTCTGCTGCCAGGATCATTTTTCTCCCAAAACGTTCAGGACATGTCACCCCACTCCTCAAAAACTCCAGTGGTTGCCCACTCCCCACAGAACTTATGTACATTTATTTGTATCGATGTCTGTCTCTCCCTCTCTGTACTGTGAGCGCACTGTGGGCAGGGATTGTTTCTGTTTGTTGCTGTATTGTACTTTCCCAAGCACTTAGTACAGTGCACACTGTAAGTGCTCAATTAATATGATTGAAATACACTATGTGGTCACAAAGTGAATATCCCTGAGACCTCGGCAGCAGCACATACCACTGTGGCCTCACCTTTTCCCGAAAGTCATCACTGAGTTTGAGAAGCAGCGTGGCTCAGTGTAAAGAGCACGGGCTTTGGAGTCAGAGGTCATGAGTTCAAATCCCAGCTCCACCAACTGTCAGCTGTGTGACTTTGGGCAAGTTACTTAACTTCTCCATACCTCAGTTACCTCACCTGTAAAATGGGGATTAAAACTGTGAGCCCCCCATGGGACAACCTGATCACCTTGTAACCTCCCCAGTGCTTAGAACAGTGCTTTGCACATAGTAAGCGCTTAATAAATACCATTATTATTATTATTATATTATTATTATTATTAATAATAATCCAAAGTGGCTTAGGAAGGGTTCAGAGAGTCTTTTCCATTTTCTTTTGAAAACCTGGGGGAAAAGCAAAAAGTAGAACCACAAAAATAAAACAAAAGAACATAGAGGTCAAATATCTCTTTGTGTGGGGAGGTAAAAAAACAAACAAACCCAAAAAGCTGAAAAGTCCATGTCAGCGCTAAAAATATACAAGTAGTAGTAGGAAAGCTGCCCTTTCCTCTCCATTCAAACCGCTACCCTGCTCGTTCAAGCTCTCATCCTATCCCTTCTGGACTACTGTATCAGCCTCCTCTCCGACCTCCCGTCCTCTTGTCTCTCCCCACTTCAATCCATACTTCACGCCACTGCCTGGATTGTCTTTGTCCAGAAACGCTCGGGGCATGTTACTCCCCTTCTCAAAAATCTCCAGTGGCTACCAATCAACCTACGCATCCGGCAGAAACTCCTCACCCTCGGCTTCAAGACTCTCTATCACCTCGCCCCCTCCTACCTCACCTCCCTTCTCTCCTTCTACAGCCCAGCCTGCACCCTCCACTCCTCTGCTGCTAATCTCTTCACCGTTCCTCGTTCTCGCCTGTTCCGCCATCAACCCCCAGCCCACATCATCCCCTGGCCTGGAATGCCCTCCCTCCCCACATCCGCCAAGCTAGCTCTCTTCCTCCCTTCAAGGCCCTACTGAGAGCTCACCTCCTCCAGGAGGCCTTCCCAGACTGAGCCCCCTCCTTCCTCTCCCCCTCCTCCCCCTCTCCATCCCCCCCCGCCTTACCTCCTTCCCTTCCCCACAGCACCTGTATATATGTTTGTACGTATTTATTACTCTATTTATTTTACTTGTACATATCTATTCTATTTTATTTTGTTAATATATTTTGTTTTGTTCTCTGTCTCCCCCTTCTAGACTGTGAGCCCAGTGTTGGGTAGGAACCGTCTCTATGTGTTGCCAACTTGTACTTCCCAAGTGCTTAGTACAGTGCTCTGCACATAGTAAGTGCTCAATAAATATGATTGATTGATTGATTGGCATCAAGGCTAGGAAAAGAGATATCAGTCAATCAATAGTATTTACTAAAACCAGTGTGGTTTAGTGGATAAAGCATGTTCCTGGTAGTCAAAAGGACCTGGATTTTAATCCTGGCTCTGCCACATGTCTGATGTGTCTGTCCTTGGGCAAGTCACTTCACTGCTCTTGACCTCAGTTACCTCATCTGTAAAATGTGGATTAAGAGTGTGAGCCCCAAATGGGGACCGGGACTGTGTCCAATCTGATTAACTTGTATCTACTCCAGCACTTAGAAAAGTGCCTCGCACATATTAAGTGCTTAACAAGTACAGTAATTATTAATGCCTACCATGTGTACAGCACTGTGGTAAACGCTTTGGAGAGTTCCCTACAAAAGAAGCGGTAGACAGGACCTGCCTACAAGGAAGTTACAGTGGAGAGAAGTGATAAAGGGGGAGGTAGACATGGAAGAAGAGAGAGGATGGAATGAAGAGAAAGTGACAATTCATTTCCCTGAAACTTCAGAATGCTGTCTGCAATGGCAGGAGAGTATGGATTCCCAAGATTTAAAGGTAGGTTCCCCCTCTCTCCCCACAAAATGGGAACACCATACCATTACTGTATGACCCCCTATTTCTGGACTCTAGGATTAATACTTTGAGAAAGTACACTTCACTGGCTGGTAGCCCGTCTTAGTTCCCATGGAGCTGGATTCCCTCACTATTAATACTTTACCAGATGCCAAGATTGCCACTGTCATTTTTGCTTTCCTCTTGAGAGATCACTCTTCTTCCTTGTTCTTATAAAAGGCAAATATCCCTCTTCTCATCATTCCCATCATATATGTTTATTGAGATATATTCTCTGAGATTCGGGTTCCCGAAAGTATGATGTCCAACAGGGGCTAGGGAATGAGGGCTTTCCAGGTGCATGTGTGGGAAAGGCATCCGGGAACCCTGGTGCTCGTATAGTGTTATGGAGAGGGGAGCTCCTCATGTGCTGTGCACACAGTAAGCACTCAATAAATATGATTGAATGTGTCTGTTTATTGTTGCATTGTACTCTCCCAACCGCTTAGTACTGTACTCTGCACACAGTAATGGCTCAATAAGTACGATTGAATGAATGAATGAATGCTATATGAGAGAGTAGAAAACAGCTAACCCGAATGATTTCTTCCACTAATACAGTGCTGCTCCCCTCTTCCTTTTCTGTCTTTCTCTTTCCCTTCTCAGTCTTTGTATTTCTTTTTCTCTCTCTTTCTCCCACATTCTCTCCCTTTCTCTCTCCCTTACTTCACTGACTCCTTCCCTCAGACCCTTCTCTGTCTAGTTGGAACATGGGGTCTACCCACACCAGTCTTCTCAGCAATGGAAAATTATTTATATTGTCTGTCTCCCCCTCTAGAGTGTAGGCTTATTGCGGGCAGGGAACATATTTACTAACTCTGTGTTGTACCCTCGCAAATGCTTAGTACAGTGCTCTGTATATAGTAGGTGTTCAATAAATACAACTGGTGATGATCATGATAGTCTCGGTGCTAATTTGTTTTTAGCCACTGATATAGAGTCTCTTCTCCATCTCCTCTCAGCCACTACTATTTCCCTTCTGACACTAGCTACAAATGAGATTCAGCCTCAAGAAATTCTACTGTCATTATGGTTGAGGTTGCCACTTTAGGGGAAAAAATATATTATTGGGAAAAATACATTACATGATATGGGAAGCATCTGGAGTGAGTTAAAAGTGATACTAAAGTCGTTGCTTACTCAGATTGTTTGTTAAAAATGGATTCTACTTCACAGACTTATATCAGCACATCCAGAAGGGGACCAGTGGGCCGTGACTGGGGTAGTGTATGTGCGATTGAAGTTGTGTGAAGCATCTTCTGCTGAGTCTATGTTACTAGATTTTTAATCAAGGAATTTGATTTGTATGCTTGGTATTCCCCTCCTTCCACTTTACAGAGTCAAGAATATATAAAAAGCCCTACATTCACTCCAACAACTGGTCGCCATGAGCACGGACTTTTCAACCTATATCATGCAATGGATGGTGCTAGTCATTTGCATGTTTTAGTAGTCAAAGAATATGAAATGGCAATATATAAGAAGTATTGGCCAAATCACATCATGCTGGTTCTCCCAAGCATCTTCAACAGTGCTGGCGTTGGTAGGTATAAAGAATACTGCTGTCCCTTAAAAAAAAATATATTTTGTAACCTTGAAGGTCCAGTGCTCAGCAGAAGAATTTTCCTATTTTCGACTTCTGAAATTCAATGTTCATCTTCCCCATGACATCAGTGTTTCAAGGTTCAAGGCTCTGTTCCTAGCATTTGGGGAACATTAAACAATAAACACAGCTGCTACTCTAAAAAAATCATCGGTGGTATTTACTGAGCACTTACAGTGAATGGTGAACTGTACTCAGCATTTGAATCAAGTGCTTACAATCAAAGAGTATGATAAGCAGATAAACGTTGTCAATATGAATATGTAGGGAGAAAGAACAGCATGAAGAATGCCTTGAAGAGTTAGTCTCAGAGGAGGTAGAGAGGATGGATGTTGCAAAAGGGCCATAGGAAAGCAAGTTTAGTCAGATAGGAGTTACAGGCTGCATAGGCTGTAAAGCTTTGAAGGCAGCAGTCAGAAACAGATAGAAACAGTTGGGTCAATTACTGGTGTACATGTTGTGTAGAAATAAATAGGGATCAAAAGTCCCTCTAGACTGTAAGCTTCTTGTGGACAGGGAACATGTCTGCCAACTCTGCTACTGTACTCTCCCATGTGTTTAGTTTAGTGTGCACACAATAAGAGCTCAGTAAATACAATTGATGGAGAGATTGCTCAGAACCTCCTCGAAAAAAATTATCTTCCTCACAAACTTAGCAAATAACCCAAGTTGCCTGTCTAGGCAGTTCTTTGCTGGCAGGAGAATTTGTAGTATACATTGGATTCACTTTCATGGACAGATTAGTCAATGTGTAGTCAGTGTGGCATTAGAAAAAGCAGTGTTTAGGGTAGTTCCACTGCTTCCCATGATATGTATGAATCAGGGAGCTCAGTGGGAGTAAGCAGGTTGGCAGCAGGGCTAGTGAAAGATGGCAGAGGAGCAGGTTGATGAGGTAAACCTCCCATCTTCCTCGGCCAGGATAATATAAAATCTTCCAAAGAAGGGATCCACCCACAGAATACACTAGAGTTAACACTAGCTTCATGACAATGATATTTCATTAGACCTAAACAATCACTATGTGAAATGCACACATGGATGTGTATATATGTGTGTTTGTGAGTGTGTGTATATATGAGAAGTTGTCCTGTATATATGTTTGTACATATTCATTACTCTATTTTACTTGTACATATTTATTCTATTTATTTTATTTTGTTTATATGTTTTGTTTTGTTGTCTGTCTCCCCCTTCCAGACTGTGAGGCTGCTGTTGGGTAGGGACTGTCTCTATACGTTGCCAACTTGTACTTCCCAAGCAGTTAGTACAGTGCTCTGCACACAGTAAGTGCTCAATAAATACGATTGAATGAGAAGTTGTCTCCATCTGGGACAGTGCTGGCTACTCTGGCTCAGAAACAGCTCTCTAGTGGTGACTGGCTGGAAGAACTGGTTTACTGAAGGGACAGATCAGGTGTCAGAGCATTGGGCGTCTTCCCCTCTAGACTGTAAACTCGCTCTGGGTGGGGAACGTGTCTGCTAATTCTTTTGTGTTGCACTTTCCCAAGTGCTTAGTATAGTACTCTGCAGTAGTAAACGCTCGATAAACACCACTGATTGATTGGGTTGTGTGACTGACACAGGAAAGAGGAAGCAATCACTGTGGAAGAGAAAACAGAAGCTAAGGAAGAAGGGGGCCTAGGGCTTGAGAGCCAGAAACCACCAGGACAACTGGAGGATTTAAGGGGGCAGGACCAACTCCTAGAAAGAGTATCTAGTTTAGACAGGAGCTGGTATCTGTTGTCATGACAGAAACAGTAGCAGGAGCAAGAGTTAGGTCAGAGGCAAAGGTAGGAGCCCTTGGACTCAGACAGACAGACCATTTCTGTTAGTACATTTCTGATATATGGTAAAATGACCTGTTTTGGTTTCAGGCGCCGCACATTTCCTAATAAAGGAGCTCTCCTATCACAATCTGGAATTGGAACGCAACAGGCAGGAGGAGCTGGGTATTAAACCCCAGGATATCTGGCCTTTCATTGTCATTTCAGATGATTCTTGTGTCATGTGGAATACTATTGACGTTGACTGTGCAGGAGAAAGAAGCAGGTAAAACATAATGAAAAATAATGTTTTCCAATAATCCTTCTCCAGCTCCATCAACAATAAGGGGAAAATAAATAATGTTTTTCCTGGAAATTTTTATTTATCGCACAAACTGACTCAAATATTGCTCCAGTTAGTCTTGCTGTTAATCCTTTTTGTAATATTGAAATATGAAGACACTTACCATGAACCTAGTTTTCTTTTAAAATTCCTAGTGGATTCTTGATGTTTCATAATAAAAGCAATAACTTTTTTTAGTTAATTTGTTATGACCAGTGTGGGAGACAGCTCCCCTGCTTAGCCCTTTTAGACAGGGTGTTTGGAACATAAAGGAATATGTACTTACGCTCTCAGACACCTTTTCTTTTTCCTAATATTTTTAGGGACTATCTATTGTCGGAAAAAAACGTTTCCTTAAAGCACATTCTGCAGCATATTGAAGCAACTCCCAACATTACTCACTATGCCGTTATTGGGATGAGGAAGTGGTCGAGTAAAATGAGCAGTGATGAGTTCCGGGAGCCATTCTCTCGCTGTCACATCCACGATTTTATCATCCTGAATGTAGATCTGACACAGAATGTTCAGTATAACCAGAACAGGTGAGTTAGAAAATGAAGGCTGCTAGACTGCAAGCTCCTTTTGGACAGGGAGCCTATCTATGATTTCGGTTGTATTGGACCCTTGCTAAGTGCTTAGTGTAGTACTTTGCACACAGTAAGCACTCAATAAGTACCACTGATTGATTGACTGGGGCATTACACAGTTCATCTGGACCTGGAATGATTAGACGCTCAGTGGGGCATTTGCTATACTTTCCTACCAATAAGAAGAGGGGCCCAGGCTGGTCTCTACACAAAGTGAGGTAGAAATGGGACCTGGCATTTAAGAGCTTAATAATGGCCGTGGTCGTATGAGGCCTGCAAAGCACTGTGGAAGGGGAATGTTGGATTTGAGTAAGGCCAATGTTCTCCTGCACCTCAACAACACCATTCCTATTTCCTGGATCCAGCTGTGTGGGGAGCACTTTGTACCAGAAGCTAGGGAATATAAACATACAGTAGGAAGAATTGTAATTAACTCCCTTTCTGCCCTCTTTAGGATGAATTAATAGAAGGAAACCACCTTGATTAATCATGGAATCAAATCTCTCTTCCACCTCTTCTGTATTTTTAGTTCCTTGAATTTGTTTTCTATGACAGGAATCCAGTCCTCACCTGGTTTCCAACTCCAGGCTTAATAAAGGCCCAATGCATCTCTAGATTTCTTGTGAGCAAGCTATACCTAGTGCAACTCAGCACTCCCCCAAAGTTATTAGCCCACATGTATATAGACTCTGTATCTTTAAAGTAGGACAGCCAAGGGGGTTGTCTTTCATTGTCCCTTTTTGAATTCATGCAAGCTTAGAAGCCAAAGGAAAACTCCAGGAGATCATAGTGTGAAGAGCACATATCAATGATCTAAATGAGGATATAATGAAAACAGGAAATCTTGACTAGAAGTGACAGTAGATCAGTTGAATTCAGTGTTGTGGATTTGATTATCTTTTACTAACTCTGAATGAAGTATATGCTTAGTATAAATGTCAGCTCGGTTGGCAATTCAGAACTTTAATATTAGAATCCTTAGGGTGCTTATTGAGTACATTTGCTTCCACCTTTGGTTAGATTTATGTGCGATGATGTTGACTTCAACCTACGAGCCCACAGTGCCGGCCTGCTGCTTTGTCGATTCAATCGCTTCAGTGTGATGAAGAAGCAAATTGCAGTGGGAGGGCACAGGTCTTTTCACATTAAATCGAAGGTGAGTGTGGTGGGAAAGAATCCCACCTATGTTCTATATTGCTCTATGAGGGCACCTGGACATTTGTTTCACTTTTAAACTAGAGTTGCGTATTTGGGGTACAACTGCCCTTCAAAAGAGAACTATAGTAGCCACCTCAGTGTTCACTGAGGTCAGGTTGATGCTCACTAATTGAATTGTTGGAAGTACAGAATAGGTTCTGAGGCTTTGATTCAGGGATGACTGTACTTCCTCCTGAGTTCCCAAGCCCCACCAATGGCTTGCCACTCATCTGACTCTTAGTGACCTCCAGAAAGTTGATGGCCCATGGAAAATGATTACAGAAATATACCAAGCCTGACACTGGCAGTTGCAAAGGAAAGTGAATAGTGATAATGGGACTGAGAGACATCAGCGGGGTAAAAGAATTACTTAGTGAGCATCCATTTTAGTCCTTACGGCACTATTGCTATTATTAGTAGATAGAACAACAAAACAGGGGGAGATCTTTGTGTGAGATTGATGCCATTTTCAAATTTTCTGGTCCCTAAGCAGACAGGTTTTTAACAGGTTTTTCCTGAGAAATGGCAATTAACCTTTGAGAAATGGGCTCTTTAGCAGAATAATGGAAAAGCATCTTCCCCGCTGACTCCAATCCAAGGTGTGTTAAAGGCATATCACATTCTGGAGAAATAGAGAAGGATTTTTTAATGTTTCCACTAGCTGAGGCTCATAAACAACTCAGGAGATTTAGGTGTTTTATCCCTTTTCTTTTTCCCTGTTAAAGCAATCTAAAAATTGGCTTTGGTGCGCTAATGCAAAGAGAAGAGCAGAGTGCTATTATGGCATCAACGATCACATCCTAAAAAAAGCCTTTCTATGCTAAGTAGCAGAGAGAAAAATCAGATTTCTGTTTGCTATGGTCAGCCTCTTCATATTCCTAATGCGGGAAGAACTCCATAACCCCTTAGAATGTCATAGGCTTGCCATTGGTCAATTTTTAGCGTTTCTCTCTGGCAGACATAGTGTCATGGATTTACTCTAGTATTTGTTACGTACTGACAAGTTGTCAATCACTGTGCTGAGCAGTAGAGTAAATACAAATCATTCAGATCAGACATAGTCCCTGTCATACACTGGATTGGGATGGTTGTAGATGGAGAAGTGCAGAGAGGGTACATGACTTGCTCAAGATCACATATCATCTCAGTGGCACAGTTAGCAAGTCACTTAACTTTTCAGTTACCTTATCTGTAAAATAGGGATTAAAAATGTGAGCCCCATTTGGGACATGGATTGTATCTAACCTGATTGTCTTGTATCTATTCCAACTTTTAGTACAGTGCCTGGCACTTAACAAATACCATAAAAAAACCCACCTACGTCTTTTGCTTCCCAATCCCATGCTATTCCCTCCAGGTCCTGTTACCACCTGCAAACATTCAGTTTATTTTAAGGCAGAGGGATCTAAATACTCCAAATGAAGTACTTCATCCTTACTGTCACCTCATCATCATCTTCATCATATAAAATATAATGCCCAGCACAAAACTCCATTGTATTATTGAATGTGTTCTAATCCCGAAAATTAAAATCAGCCACCTTTTAACTTGGGTCCACCCAAGATAAACCTTCTGGGTCATTTTTAAATAGAAAAGCTTTCTTCCTATGGTCAAATATAGGTCTAAATTTTTGTCTCCTTTCCAAACAAGTTTTCAGATGCAACATCCATAAATGTGTTATAAAATGATCTTGATCCTGCTAGGGGATGTAAAGCATTGCTTTCCTTCGGAAAACACATTTCCTCTCTCCCACCACTCTGGAATCAATTATTTCAGTATCAGCCACCACAGTGTACCCCAGTATCATCTGATTGGTGTGTATTTATTCTCCCACCTCAATGTATTTGAACTCTTCTTCTTTTTCCTTCATAGGTGTCTGATAATCCAGTGTCCATTGCCCCTGTTCAGTACATCTGTGCTCCTGACAGTAAAAACACTTTCCTCGCAGCCCCTGCTCAACTTCTGCTGGAAAAATTCCTCCAGTATCACAGCCATCGCTTCTTCCCTCTCTCCCTGAAGAATTACAACCACCCTGTGCTGTCTGTTGACTGTTATCTTAATTTAGGTCCACAGGTAATCTACTAAACGATTAAGATTTGAGTTCTGTGAAGTTGACTTGGAACTGGGGAGGCTGATTGGAGTTGTTTTGAGGAATATAGTTTTGAGAATTCTGCTCAATTCAAATCTTGAGAGAATGTCACCATCCCTTCTTCTTTGCTGCTGCCCTCCCTGCCCCCTGCACTCCCTTTACCCTGCCTCCTGAGATTGATTCAACCTTTGACCTGGTTCCCTACAGAAGTTACAGGCCCTGGGCTCACCCTTCAGTGCCTTAAGCGTTTAGTACAGTGCTCTGCACACAGTAAGTACTCAGTAAATACAATTGATTGCTCCATTCTGTGGCCTAGAGGATGGAGCACGGGCCTGAGAGTCAGAAGGACCTGGGTTCTAATCCTGGCTCAGCCACTTGTCTGCTGTGTGACCTTGGGCAAGTCATTTCTCTGTGCCCTAGTTACCTCATCCGTAAATTGGGGATTGACTATGAGCCCTATGTTGGACAGGGACTCTGTCCTACCCGATTACCTTGTGTCTATCACAGTGTTTAGTACGGTGGCTGGCACATAGTAAGTGCTAACCTTCTCCCTGTGCCTCTGTCTCGCCTGTCTTGCTGCTGACCCCTAGTCTGCACGCTGCATAGAGAAGCAGTGTGGCTCAGTGGAAAGAGCACGGGCTTTGGAGTCAGAGGTCGTGGGTTCAAATCCCAGCTCTGCCACATGTCTGCTGTGTGACCTTGGGCAAGTCACTTCTCGGAGCCTGAGTTACCTCATCTGTAAAATGGTGATGATGATTGTGAGCCCCGCGTGGGACAACCTGATCACCTTGTATCCCCCCAGCACTTAGAACAGTGCTTTGCACATAGTAAGTGCTTAACATGCTATTATTATGCTATTATTATTATTAGTAGTAGTAGTAGTATCTTGTCTCTGGCCTGGAATGCCCTCCCTCTCAAATCCAACAGACAATTACTCTCCCTTACTCTCCCCCTACTCAAAGTCTTATTGAAGACACATCTCCTCCAAGAGGCCTTCCCAGACCTAGGCCCACTGTTCCTCATCTCCCACTCTCTTCTGCATCACCCTGACTTGCTCCTTTTGCTCTCCCCCTCCTAATCCCAAGGCATTTATGTACATATCTTTAATTTTGTTTATTTGTATTGATGTCTGTCTCCCTGCCTCTAGACTGTAAGCTTATTGTGGGCAGGAAACATCACTGTTTATTGTCTTCCACTTTCCCAAGCCCTTAATAAAGTGCTCTGCACACAGTAAGTGCTCAATAAATATGATTGAATGAAAGTGCTTAACTATTATTATTATTATTATTTTCATAGTTTGCTAGCCCCTTGAGGGGCAGGGTCCATGTCTAATCCCTAGACATCCCTAGACAATCTTCTAGACTGTGAGCCCGTTGTTGGGTAGGGACCGTCTCTATATGTTGCTGACTTGTATTTCCCAAGTGCTTAGTACAGTGCTCTAAGCACAGTAAGCGCTCAATAAATACGATTGAATGAATGAATCCCCAGTGTATACGCTTTCCCAGTGATTACTAAAATGCTAAGCATTTAATAAGTACTGGTTCTCCTAACAATAATGATCATCATTATAATTGTGGTATTGTTAAGCATTTACTATGTACCAAGCTCTGTTCTAAGCGCTGGGGTAGATACAAGATAATCACATCCCACATAGGGCCCCACGGTCTAAGTGGGAGGGAGAACAGGTATTAATCCTCATTTGCCGATGAGGGAACTGAGGCAAAGAAAAGTTAAGTGACTTGCCCATGGTCACAAAGCAAGTATATGGTGAAACTGGGATTAGAACCCAGGTCCTCTGACTCCAGGCCTGTACTCTATCCACTAGGTAACACTACTTCCTCCTCCCTACCCTTGCATCCTCTTTTAGGCCTGTACTGGCTCCCTGCTTTTCTCCCCACACTCCTCCCTCTTTACCTGCTCATATGTGCCCATCTGAGGAGGGATACAGATTTTTCCAATATTATTTATAGGATTTTCTTCCCATTTTTTGTTTTGATCTTGCATCCTGAGATGCCTGAAATCAAATGAATTCAATACATCAGTATGTGGGGGGAGAGAGAGAGAGCACATAATATTGCTGGTTATCCCTAATCAAGTAATAATGATGTTTTTCTGTATTTCCCCTTCCATCAGATTGCTGTGTGTTACGTGAGTTCTCGTCCTCATTCTTTAAATATCAGCTGCACTGATTTGATATTCAGTGGACTCTTGTTGTATCTCTGTGATTCATTCGTGGTGGCTAGTTTTCTGAAGACGTTTCATTTTCTAAAAGGTAAGAGACGAATGATCCTGTCTGGAGGTATGTACCGCCATGATAAAAGTGTTCCATTATATCTTAAGCATCTCCATTCCATGTTGAATCATTGTTCATTTCATGCCTTGACTCTTGCATCAGCCTCCTTGCTGACTTTCCAGCCTCCTGACTGTTCCCACTCCATTTTATTTTTGTACCAGAATATTCAGTCCATGTGTCCCCACTCTTCAAGAGTCTGTAGTGATTGCCCATCCACCTCCACATAAAGCAGAAACTGCTTACCATCACCTTACCCCCTCTATCTTACCTCACTGATTTCCTTCTACAACTCAGGATGTTCATTTCACTTCCCTAACACCAACCTACTCAATGTACCTCAATCTCATTTTATCTCACTGCTGACCCGTCACCCAATTCCTGCCCTGGCCTGGAACTCCTTCTCCTTGTGTATGATAGATCACCACTCTCCCCACCTACGTAGCTTTATTAAAATCACATCTCCACCAAAAGGCATATTCCCTCTACCTTCTGCACTTGGATTTGTACCCTTTATTCACTCCACCCTCAAGCCCCATAGCACTTACGTACATAGCCATAACTTATTTTAATGTCTACCTGTCTCCCCGACTGGACTGTAAGCTCCTTGTGGGCAGAGAATATGTCTACTAACTCTTATATTCTACTCCCCCAAGCCCTTCATGCAGCATTCTGTATATGGGAAGTGCTCAATAAATATGATTGATTGTCTTTCCACCCATATTATCTGCTTTTTTTTTTAAAAAAAAAAAAAACAGGATGCCTCTTGATACCTAAAGCTTATTGTTCTGATATCTAACCTGCAGATGATTCTATCTGATCTTGACTGAAGTCTTGGTTCTACTCCCTTTCCCTCTCATGGACTTGCTATCATGATGAAAGACTTCAGGTCAGGGCCACACATGATTCACATTCTCTCTATCCATGTCTTTTTTTCCATCCAAATTGCTTTTATCTTTCCTTTCCTCTCTCATCTTCCACATAACATGCATAGAAATGATTTTCATTCCAACTGCTCTGCCTTCTATTTTCCATCCCGTATCAATTGATTTCTATATTCAGTTCTTTTTCCCCTCTTTGTTACCTCAAATGCTTCTTCTCATCCCATCTCACCCACCCAAAAGTTCATAAATCAGTAGAAAATGAACAAAATGTGATATGAAAAGCTGAATTCACTTCAGTCACTGTGACTTCAACTTAGACAACTAATTTAATTTTTCTTTTTCTTTCTCAAACCATATTTAGGTGCCACCTTGTGTGTGATCTGTCAAGATCGCAACTCTCTCCGCCAGACTGTTGTTCGCCTGGAGCTCGAAGACGAGTGGCAGTTCCGGCTTAGGGATGAATTCCAGACAGCTAATGCCAAAGAAGACAGGCCGCTGTTCTTCCTCACCGGACGCCACATTTGAGAGGACTGCTTCACTTCCTTCAAGAGCAGTGGCTTCAGAATGCTAATGCAGTCATCATAGCTGCAAGAGCCTCTGACAACAGGATCATCTAGGAAGTCTCTTTTTATGGGGAATATTCATCAGTTTATCTTTATACTTCCAAGGGCAAAACCTGCAGTTTCATTAGCTTTAAAGATTCACTCTCCGGGAACACCACAGTGGCTTTAGAATTTCACAAGGTGAGAACATTTATAGAGAAGGAGAGTGGCTAGCTATGAGATGTGCATATCTTCGATCAAAATCATCGCACAGGGGAAATGGGGGCTTTAGAAGCTGTGTTTAAAATGTTAATGGCCAGAGTTAGGGAATGCAAATTTAAAACTAAATGACAGTTTTGAAGTTTTCCTGGTCTAGAAGATAACGTTACATAAAGGCAAATATTTTCATAGTAAAGATGATGCTCTTACAGTTCACTGCGGGTTATGAGCTGCTGTAATTGAAAAGCCTTCTCTTCTTAAAAGGGAAATACTGACAGAATTCTAAAGAGAAAGTTATGGTGCCTGTTTTGGGATTCTCAGGAAAGAAAAGTAACAGACAGGAAGAGCTGAATTTGTTCTCTAAATAAATCTCTGGGTGGTGTGGAATAATGATTGATGAGAAATGAGAAAGGATTTCAAATCCCTGAATTTATTTATGGTTTCCTCGTAATGCAATTGCAATATAGCAGTTGAAAAGACCAAATAAAGTGAAAATGTATTTGAGACTCTCACATAAACCTGAAATCAAGTCATTCCTCACTCTGAAATCCTGAAACAATAAACTTACCTGGCCTGTTAGAATACTAGGAGAGAGGGTATCGAAGTGTTTTGTATTTAGAGATGTGTGAAGGATATGCAGTTTTCAAACATCTTTTACATAATTAGAAAGATAGTATTCTTAACTAATGTATTATTTTCTGATGTCTGCCTGACTTTGGAAGCACTGCCAAATGAGTATTGCAATAAGGTGGTGTTTTAAAAGGATTGTGCCAAAGAGTTGACAAAGAACTCCCCCGTCCTCCCACCCCCTGCCCTCATCCCCCAGGAAAGAATTTCAGTGAGTGTTGGAGATTTAGGTTGATGTTTACAAAATTATTTTATTAGAAAATGGTAACCTTGTATATTTCATTATTCCTATTTTGGAATGAGAATTTACTTTTAGATTTATTTGTTCCTTGTAAATAATCTTGTGCATTTTTTTCCACATTTGATTAGCTAATTTAAACTTTTTAATGAACTGAAATATTCATGTCTGCACCAGGCTGATAAATAAAATTTGTAATGCATTTTCTGTTGACTCGTTAATGTGATACCGATCTGTGAAAGCAGGGCTACCTCCAAGAACAGTGTGTGTCTTCGAGCACTCCAAAGTTCTATTTAACCTAATCCTCTCCTATTGCAGTTGGGTTCTCTCTGGACATGGATGAAAACTGGTCAGTGTTTTCCTCATAATAGCCCTTTATATACTTGGTTAGCTTTTAAGTCACCTCTTGGTCTTCTTCGGGTTCAACGGATATCTGTTTCCTTAACCTTTCCTCCTATTGGTTCATTATGGTATTTGTGAAGCGCTTATTATGAGTCATGCACTGCACTAAATACTAGGGTAAATATAAGATAATCAGATCAGAAGCAGTCTCTCTCATATATGGGCTCACACTCTAAAAGGCACCAATAACCGGTGTCTTAGCTCCATTTTCCAGATGAGGAAAATGAGGAGAAGCAGCATGGCTCACTGGAAAGAGCCCGGGCTTTGGAGTCAAAGGTCATGGGTTCAAATCCCAGCTCCGCCAACTGTCAGCTGTGTGACTTTGGGCAAGTCACTTCACTTCTCTGTGCCTCAGTTACCTCATCTGTAAAATGGGGATTGACTGTGAGCCCCCCGTGGGACAAACTGATCACTTTGTAACCTACCCAGCGCTTAGAACAGTGCTTTGCACATAGTAAGCGCTTAATAAATGCTATTATTATTATTATATTATTATTATTAAGTGACTTGCCTGAGGTCACTCTCACAACCGCTCAGTGGCAGAGCTGGGATTCGAACCTGTATCACCTGACTCTCAATCCCCCACTCTTTGCATTCTCTAGACCACGTGGACTCCCAGTACTGCGTGCCATTGCTTTAATTATCTTGTTTCTCTTTCCTGGCCTTGCTCCCTTCTTGTACATCTTTTTTAAGAATTAGAGGGTCCCAACTGGACAGTCCTGGTAATAAGTGGGAAGAGGGACACAACTGGGTGAGGTGAGCCTTTCAGAGGGGGAACACAGATCCTGAAAGAGGAACTTGTGAATGAGAATGAAAGGAGAGTACTGTTGAGAAATGCTGTTGTGGCTGCCTCAATGGGTGGCGACCTTTCATTCATTCATTCAATCGTATTTATTGAGCGCTTACTGTGTGCAGAGCACTGTACTAAGCCCTTGGGAAGTACAAGTTAGCAACATGTAGAGATGGTCCCTACCCAACAGCGGGTTCACAGTCTAGAAGGGGGAGACAGACAACAAAACAAAACATATTAACAAAATAAAATAAATAGAATAAATATGTACAAGTAAAATAAAGAGTAATAAATATGTGCAAACATATATACATATATATAGGTGCTGTGGGGAGGGGAAGGAGGTAGGGCATGGGGGAGGGGGAGAGGAAGAAGGGGCTCAGTCTGGGAAGGCCTCCTGGAGGAGGTGAGCTCCCAGTAAGGCTTTGAAGGGAGGAAGAGAGCTAGCTTGGTGGATGTGCTGAGGGAGGGCATTCCAGGCCAGGGGGAGGACGTGGGCTGGGGCTCGAGGGGGGCCTCTCTTGTATATGTGGTTTTTCTATGCTGGGGAAACCTTAGTCTGAGGGTGACTTCCTCAGATTAATGCTTGCCTGTTAAAACTGACCTGACTGAAGGGTTTATACCACAATTCATTCAATTGTATTTATTGAGTGCTTACTGTGTGCAGAGCACTGTACTAAGCGCTTGGGAAGTAGAAGTTTGCAACATATAGAGATGGTCCCTACCGAACAGCGGGCTCACAGTCTAGAGGAGGGAGACAGACAACAAAACAAAACATAAAAACCAAATAAAATAAATAGAATAAATATGTTCAAGTAAAATAGAGTAATAAATATGTACAAACATATATACATATATACAGGTGCTATGGGGAGGGGAAGGAGGTAAGGCAGGGGGATGGGGAGGGGGAGTAGGGGGAGAGGAAGGAGAGGGGCTCAGTCTGGGAAGACCTCCGGGAGGAAGTGAGCTCTCAGTAGGGCTTTGAAGGGAGGAAGAGAGCTAGCTTGGCGGATGTGTGGAGGGAGGGCATTCCAGGCCAGATGGAGGACGTGGGCCGGGGGTTGACGGCAGGACAGGCGAGAATGAGGCACAGTGAGGAGGTTATACCACAATGTCATCTGACAAATTCTTAAGCAAGCAAAAGGGGGCATCATTTACTAACTCAAGTTACTTCTGGAAATCAGACTCCCTTCCTCTTGTGTATGGGTCTTTGGTATGTATTAATTGAGCAGTTGGATTTTAAAAGAATACCTGCAAAGCAATCACAGTATAGTTCTGAGGACAAAGTATTCATTCATTCAGTCACATTTATTGACCCTTTACTGTGTGCAGAGCACTGTACTAAGCGCTTGGGAAGTACAAATTGACAACATATAAAGATGGTCCCTACCCAACAACGGGCTCACAGTCTATTGTTGTCTATTTCTTGCCTAGTTACTCTATCCTTAACAAATTCTCCGCTTCATAGTACATGTTCTATTACTCACATAATGCAGTTTCCAAATTGGAATAAATTACCCAATCATCAGTAGTACTTACTGAGTATCTACTGTGTGCAGAAAACTTTACTAAGCACTCAAGGGAGTGCAACAGAGTGTAGTGCACCCCATCCTTAAGCATGGTTACCCTTAGACTGTCCTTGGTAAGAGAAGGGGCCTATAGCCATTGAAATCCATGAAAAGCCTTCTCATCAGTGTTTACAAACTTTGGTTATCAAGCCACTTAAACTTGATCACTCCATTTGAAATTCAACATCAGGAAGAATTATTTTTCCAGAACGACACTACACCTGCAACTATGTCCAGCTGTGTTCAGGGAATTGTGAACTGATCATTCTTTTCAGTCTGTTTGTCTGGGAAATGCCCTCAGTGCCACTTTTCAGTCAGCCCTGTGGTAGCAGAATTCAAATGGATTGAGCACTAGAAAAGGACAAAGAAGACAAGAAGCCCCTTGTGTCAATGTGAGGAAAACAAATTCTGTGGAAGCATTTGTCTTTTCTTGAGTCATCTGTCCCAGCTTGCCTCCTTTTAAAATATCCATCCATCCATCACATAGAACATTTTAATACTGTTTATTCTTCTAATTGACCTTAATTTCTGCTCTTCAGCTTTGTAGCTTTTCCTATATAGGAATCTTACTGATGACAACTGCAGTTTCAGCTGGCAAAATCTTTTCCAGAACTACATTTGAAGTCAGTATTATCAATAGGCATTATAATGCTCTGCCTTCTAGATGAAGAGTACTGTAATAAATACAACTAAAATGGCACTCTCCCTGCTCTCAAGTAGCTTACAGTCTCCTGTAAGGGAGAAGACACCTGACTTAAACACCTAGAATGAGGAATGTTAATAACCTTTTTCATTCATTCATTCAATCATATTTATTGAGCACTTACTGTGTGCAGTGCCCTGTACTAAACTCTTGGAAATACACTTCAGCAACAGAGACATTCTCTGCCCACAGTGCCAGCTGTGTGACTTTGGGCAAGTCACTTAACTTCTCTGTGCCTCAGTTACCTCATCTGTAAAATGAGGTTAAAGACTGAGCCCCCCATGGGACAACCTGATCACCTTGTAACCTCCCCAGCACTTAGAACCGTGCTTTGCACAGAGTAAGTGCTTAATAAATGCTATCATTGTTATTATTATTAGTGGTAGTAGTAGTGGTATTTGTAAAGTGCTTACTTCGTGCCAAGCATTGTCTAGGTGCTGGGGTAGATATAAGGCAATCAGGGCAGGCACAATTCCTGTCCCAGTTAGGTTCATAGTTTAAGGGGTTGGGAGACAAATATTTTATCACCATTTTACAGTTGAGGAAACAGACTCAGAGAAGTAAAATGACTTCCCCAAGGTCACATAGCAGGCAAGTGGCTTTATGTTTTAGTTTTAGGGGATGAAGGAAACTCAAAAAGCAGATTGCACCAGTATCAAATAGTATCAGTAAGGCGGTTTTCTGGACAGAGACAAACCCTACTTTGTCATAGTCCTAAAGCTAGTAGAGGCAGGATACTCTTTATTTGCCTGCTGTGTGACCTTGTGCAAGTCACTTATCTGTGCCTGTTACCTCATCTGTAAAATGAAGATTGATATTGTGATGCAGTCCTTTGTTCAATGCTCTTTGGGGTTGTTGTGGGGTTTATCACACACTCCCAAGCAACTGAGATGGTTGCTGCACTGCTTTCCACACACCCTGAAGTGACGGCAAGGTTTAAAGGGTTATGTACTGTAAGCCCCATGTAGGACAGGGACTGTGCCCAATACGATTGACTTATATCGACCCCATACCCTAGACCAGTGCTTGATACATAGTAAGTGCTTAATAAATACCATACTAATGATGATACTGTACACATATATGAGGTTTCTATACAGTCTTCCTTTGGGTTTATGAGTCATTATTAATGTCTATGGAGTTCAATTCTAGCTCACTGTCAGCACCATAGTCTATGAACCAAAGGACAATTCTATTAAAGTTCTAGTCCCACAGTATATTTTATGAATAGTGTGATAAGAAACTATACTTGGAAGGTTACTAATTTTATTTTAAAAAGACTAAAATGTCAGATTTACTTGTGGAAACTGAAGATAAATGTAGTTCATTATAACCATTTTTACAGGCTATCACAGAGGAAAATCGGCTAGAAAATAGAACAGATGATAGTTTCCATTTTACTCACTGTACTGTGTGCACATAATAACACACTCAGTGTGCCTCTGAAAATTTCTGAGGGGGCTGGCTGCTCAGAAAGGGCAAGGAAGAGAAAAAGGAAAGGGCAGGCCAAGGTCTAGCTTGTTTATAAAGCTCATAAGAGAGGAAGAAAATCCCTCTTTCCCCTAGTCAGGATTTCACAGTTCATGAACACTTGAATTAATGGTCAACTTGGGAAAGAATTCCCTCTCTCGCCAAGATTATTGTATGAGGAAGTGAAGGTGGGGCACAGATCTGGAATTTCCACTCAATGAGTGTCATCCTGATTCAGTTCAAACTCTCCTTGAGAATGAAAAGGGGAAAAAAGTTCCATCATCCACTAAGTTGGATTAGCAAACATAGGAAGAGAGGATTGGGAAGTGGTCCTTGACTTGTACAGGAGGGAGGGGAATATGGTTCTTTTGTCTATGTTTTTATAACCATTTAAACTCAGTTTAATCAACCAATCAATCATATTTGTTGAGTGCTTTCTGCATACAGAGCATCATATTAAGTTTTAGGAGAGTACAACATAACCAAGTTGGGAGACACATTCCTAAACTTACAGCTTCCAAATTTTGGAGACGGTGTATATAAAACCCAAGGTGTAAGGGGGTGTTGGACTTATGAATTTAGAGTGAGTAGGTGGCCATACAGATTGTTTGGGCTTCAGAGTGGTATTTAAGACTAAGATTAAGACCTGCCCAGACTAATTTGACTAGCAGCATGGCGTAAAACTAAACTGGGAAACAGTGCACTCAGGTTGCAAGAGCACAGGAGTGGGAGTTAGGTAACCTGTGTTCTAATCCTGACTCCACCCCTTGTGCAGCCTTACTGTTGTGTGATCTTGGGCAAGTCACTTAACTCCGCTGTGACTCAGTTTCCTTTTCTGTAAAATGGGAATTAAATACCTGTACTCCCTTTCCCTTAGGTTGAGACCCTTTGTGGAAAAGAGACTGAGTCTGATTGTATTTAACCCAGCTTTTTGCCCTTAGAAAGCCCTTAACAGATACCATAACCATGAATTATTATTTAAAATTGCCTCTTTCTGCATTACTTTGTGCTAGGTAGGTCTGATGTTGGTAGTTCAAGGGATGAAGCATCCACATTCTACTACGTCTCATTTTCTGACCAATTTTTCAACATATGCAGGATGCAACTAGAGGTTTTGCCTCCACTGTCTCAGCAGGCCCCTACTAGACTTGTCCCAGTTGGATGCTTAATGGTTTACTTAACTAAGCACACATATGCTGTCCTGTAGTGCCTGCGTGTGTCTGGGATCCACAGATATGGCCAGGTTTTCCTTTCTGGCAGTAGAGCTGCTTTCTCCACATGGTGAACAAGATGAGCGATCTCTACTCCTCCTCCAACTTCCCCTCCTCCTGTCCAGCATGACAATGATGATGGCATTTATTGAACACTTCTACATGCAAAGCACTATTCTAAGCACTGCCATACATACAAGGTAATCAGAGTGTAATCATGGAGATAGTATGGGTGCTACTGTGTGAAGAATTGCAGGAGCTCTGGGAACACAGGGCTACCAGATGCTTCACCGTGACCTGATTCAGAAAGGCAGTCAACACTAGAAGCAGCACGAAGGACACCAACATATTCACCAGCAGAAACAGTGACAGGTCAGAAGGATAACCAAAATGGGCCAGGGAATTCTGGCCTGGTTAGATAATCCAGATTTTCTGTGAGACACATAGTCTCTTTGGGAATCAAACATGGGAGCTGATTTTTTTTTTTCCAATTACCAAGCATGTCTGTGGGAGAAGGGGAATTGGGGAGAGGTAGGTTAGAGTCAAGGTTCAGGGCGAGAGATGGAGAAGAAGAGTGGTATGGTAAATGGGTGTAGGTGAAAGGAAGAAGAAAGAGGGTAGAAAGAAAGTAGGGGGAGAGAGAGAGGAGGGAAGTGCAACTATTCTTTGTTGTTTTGGTTTCACCTGAGTTCCAAAGAAAAATAAAGCACCCTCCCCTTGATTCATTCATTCATTCAATCATATTTATTGAGCACTTACTGTATGCAGAGCACTGTACCAAGCGCTTGGGAAGTACAAGTAGGCAACATGTAGAGACGGTCCCTACCCAACAAAGGGTTCACAGTCTAGAAGGGGAAACAGACAACAAATCAAAACATATATACAGGTGTCAAAATTGTCAGATCAAATAGAATTAAAGCTATATGTACATCATTAACAAAATAAATAGAATAGTAAATCTGTACAAGTAAAATAAATACAGTAATAAATCTGTGCAAATATATGTACAACTGCTGTGGGGAGGGGAAGGAGGTAGGGCGGGGGGGATGGGGAGGTGGAGAGGAAAAAGGGGGCTCTATAAGACTAAGCTCTGTATGGGCAGGGAATCAACTACAAACTCTGCTCTATTCTACTCTTTCAAATGCTTAGTACAGGGCTCTGCACATAATAAGTGATCAACAGATAAAATTGTTTGGGCCCATGGAATGGGGGAGGGAAAGGAAAGGGAATTGCTCATCTAGAGTCATTCGAGCCAACTGAAAGAGGAGACACTGGAGGAAGCTGAGCAAGTTAGGCTTGAACCGTGTTTGGAGTAGGATAACTGGAACAGAGAGCAAGTTGCAAGATTATATATGAGATCTCTGGCCAGGGTACACATATTTCTGGGGAAGGGCCTGGGATACTTTGAAGAGGAATGTGTGAAATGGATTAGCAGGCAGGGCCTGCAGAGGGTCAACCGACTCTCCTTAACAGGAGACACCTGCACTGCCATTAATCACATCTGTGTTGACACCAGAAAGGGAGATGTATCAGCTGTGGGTAGGGGTAGCTGTGGTAGCCATATACCCAAATCCAAGAGCTGTGCATCCAAGCTGTGGAGGAAGGCCAGCTAGGGAAAACCTGTGGAAATTGGGGCCCAACTCAGTGACACTGAGGTAAGCAATCCTTTCACTGCACTTCTGCAGGGTGGAGCTGGGGGAGGGCTGTGTGACTTTGGGCAAGTTACTTAACTTCTCTGTGCCTCAGTTACCTCATCTGTAAAATGGGGATTAAGACTGTGAGCTCTACGTGGGACAACCCGACGACCTGTCAAGAAGCAGTGTGGCTCAATGGAAAGATCCCGGGCTCTGGAGTCAGAGGTCATGGGTTCTAATCCCGACTCTGCCACTTGTCAGCTGTGTGACTTTGGGCAAGTCACTTAACTTCCCTGTGCCTCAGTTACCTCATCTGTAAAATGGGGATGAAGTCTGTGAGCCCGCCGTGGGACAACCTGATCACCTTGTATCTCCCCAGCACTTAGAACAGTGCTTGGCATGTAGTGAGTGCTTAATAAATGCCATTATTATTATTATTATTATTATTATCCCAGTGCTTACAACAGTGCTTGGCACATAGTAATCACTTAACAAATACCATGATTATTATTATTAACAGAGGTCTGGCCATTCATAAGATTAAGAGAGGTACTAGGAGTGGCAATAGTATTTGCTAAGCACTTTCTATGTGCTCAGTGATATTTATTGAACACTTACTCTGCAGAACAGTGTACTAAGCATTGGGAAGGAACTACACAGCTGAGATATAGACAGGGTCTCTGGCCCCAAGGGGGTTCTCAATCTAAGAATGAGGCAGGCAGGGCAGGAGTTGATGACATTCGATCAATCAAATTTACAGAGTGCTATTATGTGCCAGACACCATACTAAGCAGTTGGGAGAGTTCAAAACAACAAAATTAGCAGAAAGATTTCCTGGCCATAGTGAGTTTACAGTCTAGAGATGAACTTACACATAGGGAAAGATGAACAAAAATATAAAAGACAAGAACAAGGATAAACACAAAAGGAGCTAAACTGGTTCAAGACAGAGGCGGGTTATAGCAGAACCAGCAAGTGGTTGAGGATTCATTCATTCATTCAATTGTATTTATTGAGCGCTTACTATGTGCAGAGCACTTGTGATGTGAAAAGCTCCTTGCAAACAGGATTTGTGTCTATCAACTCTATTATACTCTTTCAAGTGCTGAGTACAGTGTTCTGCACAGTAAGTGCTCAATAAATATCACTGATTACTTGATTAGAATGGGCCAAATAAGGCAATGGAGTATGAGCTGTGTTGGAGTGGGTGTCAAGTTGGAGTCAGGCCCGGCTTCAGACAGTGAATGAGGCAAGTACCTCAGGATACAATTGGCATGGGGTTTGGGGTGTGGCCTGAGGTGATTAAACATTTAAAAGCACTCAGACTGAGTTGAAAATGGGGCTTCTGTTTCCAGGGACCTGAAGTGGGGGAAAACAGCAACTTTGGAGCAGGGGGGAAGAGGTAAGATGTTCCTCAGCTGAAATGGGGCAGGTGTCCAGACTTTCGGATTCAGGGATTTGAATACACACAGTGTGTGCCTGATGGGAGGGAGGAGACCTGGGTTCTAATCCATTTGCCTGCTGCATGACCTAGGGCAACTACTGTGCTTCAGTTTCCTCATCTGTAAAAATGGGGATTAGATACCTGTTCTCCCTCCCCATTAAACTGTGAGCCCAATGCGGGATTGAGACCATGTCCAACCTGCTTATATTGCATCTACCTCAGTGCTTAGTAATAATAATAATAATAATAATAATGGAATTTAAGCACTTACTATGTGCAAAGCACTGTGCTGGGTACATACTAAGTGCTTGTCTTGCTGCCGAGCTGTCTCTGAGCCATAGTGATACCATGGACACATCTCTCTCAGAACAC
Organism: Tachyglossus aculeatus; assembly: GCF_015852505.1. NCBI lineage: Eukaryota > Metazoa > Chordata > Mammalia > Monotremata > Tachyglossidae > Tachyglossus > Tachyglossus aculeatus. The sequence continues at coordinate 118,900,636 of NC_052066.1, read as the reverse complement.
CCCATCTCCACCTGCAATTGTTTTGGCAAACGCTTAGTACAGTGCTCTGCACACAGTAAGTGCTCAATAAATATGATTGAATGAATGTATCCATAGAGTTTTCATGGTAAAAATATGGAAGTGGTTTACCATTGCCTCCTTCCACACAGTAAACTTGAGTTTCTGCCCTCGACTCTCTTCCATGCCACTGCTGCCCAACACAAGGGGGTCTTGACTTCTAGCTGATTGCCTTCCACTCACTAGTCACTGGCCAAGCTAGGAATGAAATGGGTATGCCTCTACTTGACTCTCCCTCCAGTAACTGAGAATTGTAGAGTATTGGAAACTCTCCAGGTGCAACCCTGAGAGAATAGTAAATGCTTAGTAAATACCAAATTATTACTATTTCTTCTTCCTTCTACTGGATGCTATTATGAGATACTGCTTGTCCATGTAGTGCAGGAAAATTACATCATTTGTGATGGGAGGTGGACCTTTTCCCCACTTCAGAGTGGCCAAATGTCTGAAGCCAGCCTTGGTTGGATTATCTGACTGGTTCTGGCCAGGAAGATTTTCACTGTGCCAGAACATGGGGCAAAGCAATCAGCGCAGTCTTTTCCTCTTAGCCACCCAACTCATTCCTCTCGCTTTTTCAGTTGTGCATTTCTTAAACACTTACTGGGGGCCAATACTTTCCTAAGCACTGAGGTAGATGCAACATAATCGGATCAGGCCCAGGCTTTGACCCACCTAAGGCTTTGCTTCACTTTTTATATCCTCCTACTAAAATTACAATTATGGCCAGAGAACATGTCTAACTCTGTTATATTGTACTCTCCCAAGTGTTTAGTACAGTTCTCTGCATGTAGCAAGCACTCAATAAAGCCTAGTAGGAAGAGCACAGGCTTGGGAGTCAGAAAACATGGGTTCTAACCCCAGCTCTGCCACATGACAGATGTTTTTGACCTTGTACAAGTCACTTCACTTCTCTGTGCCTTAGTTTTCTCAACTGAAAAAATTGGGATTCACTAGCTATTAATCCTGCCTATACAGACTGTGAGCTCCATGTGGAACAGGGACTGTATCCAACCTGATTAACTTGTATCTACCCCAGTGCTTAGTACAATGTTTGTGAGTGCTTAACAAATACCATTAAAAAAAGGAGTGAGTTTAAGAATGGGCATAGGAGCTAGCTCTCTAGAGATATTGTTTGAAACTGAGAAGAAACAGAGCACTGCACTAGAGGTAAGGCGACTATGTGTCGGATAGAAAAGAAGAAAAGAGAAAGAATTGGTTCATGAATTCTCAGAGTGGAGAGTTGAGGAAGAATTGAAAAGTTCTCCTTGAGAACTGCATTTAAATTACTTCTTTGCAAAATATACGTCCCACAAGCTCATCTGTATTCAGATTTGTTTATTCCCTTAGTTTTGCAGCAAATCAGAACATAGTTTGAATTTTGAGCTGTGAAAATTGCTTCCAATATTTGGAAATAGTTATCTCTGGTAGAAACTTAAAATGACCAATCCCTGGCCCCACCCCACCCCCATCTCTCCCCGCCCCCCCATTTCTCCCCCCCCCCACCCACTTCATCCCGCTCTCCCCACCATCACTCAAACTGGGTTCTCTGCTTATCTGCAGTCTCATTATGAATTGTTTCCTTTGAAACTGAAATGGTAATGAATTTGCAGATGATGGGTTTATTAGCTTTGAATCACTTGTCTGAAACTGCCAAAGGGGCTGTAAATATTCACATGTTATTTCATTTCAGTTAAACGCAGATATTCCATTTTCTGTGAGACTACAAGTTTTCCCTAGCATTTCTAAGGTTTCAGAAACACGCTGTTTCAGTTAAACCTAATGATGATGGAAGTTCCCAACTCAACTTAATTTCCAGTCAGTCTTTCTGCACTCCTTAAGATACATCTCTATTGGTTCATTGCTTTAACAATGTGGCTGGCTTCTAAAATTCAAACCAATGCCTACAGAAAATAATCATTATGGTAAATATTCTGTTTTGTGCATTTTCCCAGTGTTAAAGTTTTCTTACTCATCAATATTTCCTTCCTAATTTTTTAAAAGTACTCCAAAGGGACCAATAGAGGGTAGAATGCATTAATTAAGAAATTTCATGTCACAGAAGCTTGGGATTGTATGGTCTAGCAAAAAAGACACTAAACTGAAAGGAAAGATAGATGTCTGTTCTGGATGTTTCACACCCTCATTAACTGAGCTAGAGAGATTCTATTCCTTGCCCATCCATGCCCTCCCTTCTCTCTTTTCCCAGTTCCATGCTTCCCTTTCTTTCCTGTCACCACTCCTACCATGTGTGCACTCTCTCTTTCTTTCTCTCTCTCTCTCTTTCTGCAGGTGGGAAGCTTGGTTGGATGGGTCTAACCTGAAGACAACTGTTCAGTTTTCATTTCACTTGGACTGTGCAAACACAATAATATCACAGTATAGGTTTTCATTAAGGTCTGGTTTTATCCTAAATCTGCATGAGGCAAATCAGGATCTGCAATTCAAATAAATGTTTGCGGGAAGGAGTACTTAGTACCGGGCACGAAAAGAAGCACTTGGGAGATTATGATATATCAAGACATATGTTCTCTGCCTTCAATCAACATACAGTCCAATGAGGGAAGCAGAGAAAGAGTATTTATAGATTGTGAAAACTGGAGACAGAGGCATAACATCAGCATAAATACGATTGATCAGCAGTGTGGAGGAGCAGCCTGGTTTAGTGGCTAGAGCCTGGCCCTGGAAGTCAGAAGGACCTGGGTTCTAATTCCAGCTCTGCCACATGTCTGCTGTGTGTCCTTGGGCAAGTTACTTCACTTCTCTGAGCCTCAGTTAACTCATCTGTAAAATGGGGATTAAGAGTTTGAGCCCTTTGTTGGACAGGGACTGCATCCAGCCAGATTAACTTGTATCTACCCCAGCACTTAGAACAGTGCTTGGCACACAGTAAGTGCTTAACAAGAACCACAATAACAATAATCAGCAAGTTCATCTAATTAGTGGAAAGTATTTCAGATTCCTCTGCTCTTGTTCTGCACCTCTAACAGCTCCGCAGCTGCCATAGAGCAACTACTTCTTTGTAGTAGTAGTGATATTTATCAAGTACTTGCTCTGCACTGTACTAAGTGCTTGGGAGAGCACAACATTTCAGAGTTCGTAGACATATTCCCTGTGCACGTTTGAGTCTAAGAAAATGTGGATTTGGGATGGTTCTGATCAAATTAGTATTAGTCTTGCATTGTACCAACAAGAAGAGTATCTCCTCCCCATAATGCATATGCTCCACTTATGGCTGTGACCCCCAGATACAACCCTGATGATGATAATAATAATGATATTTGTTAAGCACTTACTATGTGCAAAGCACTGTGTGCCAACTGTAAGTAATCACTTGACACTTTACCACTGCTCTGCTACCCAGAGAGCCTCAAATTGCATCACATTTAAAGAGGCTTAGCTGAAATCTTCTGCAGTCACCGCTGCTGGCACTTTCTGTAGTTTAGAGAGAGCTTCCCCATTTCACTGGAAAATACAAGCTGGTTGGCCCAATGGGGAGAATATGATCCTGTGTTTCAGTTCCTCTGCCAACTTCGCAGACAAGTTTTGAGAGGAGCTGAGATAGCATGTAGGCAGTCATTTGAGCCACTTGACAGAAAGCTGTTGAATGATATTCTGGGGCTGTCCAAATCTATCCCTTTCTGCTCCTTTCAAATGAATGTTGACTTTTTTTGAACCCCTTTGACTAAGCTCACATAGGGTGATATTTAGGGAGGGCTTTACAAGATGAAAATTAATGGAGCAAGAAAATTACAATGAGTAATGGAAATTTGACAGGAGAAATAGAATTCAGTTTTAACTTTAGCTCTGGAAACAAACAAATATGATAGACTGAATGAATGAATACTATTCTTTAGGTTTAGGTAATTTAAGGTTTTAGTTTCTGGCAAAGCAACATGCAGGCTGCTAATTTTGTGGAAATGGAAGGCTTTATGGTTCATGCTTCTGGGTTTCCATTTTTTTATGGTATTTATTAAGTGCTTACTATGTGCCAAGCACTGTTGTAAGTGCTGGGTTAGTCACAAAGTAATCAGGTTGTCCCAACTGGGGCTCACAGTATTAGTCCCCATTTCACAGATGAGGTAACAGAGGCACAGAGAAGTTAAGTGGCTTGTCCATTTGTTTGCTGTGTAACAGAGGCACAGAGAAGTTAAGTGATGTGCCCAAAGTCACACAGCTGACAATTGGAGCCGGGATTTGAACCCACGACCTCTGACTCCAAAGCCCATGCTCTTTACACTTTGGGGTCAATTTGTGCCTTTTGAGTCTCACTCAGATTCATTTTAAGCTGTTGAATGTACTTTAATGGTTTTATCATAACCAAAGTTGCGACTACTGGGCATAAACCAGACGCAATTATATGTTCAACATATTACTGAAAATAAAAAATGACCATGCTAGAAGTCCTGAGTCCCGGTCATTCTCTAATGATGCCCTAAGTGCTCCTGAAGAAAGGCAAGGCCACTAATAGAACTGTAAAGAGGCAGCAAAGGAAGCAATAATAAAGAGGACAGTCTCCTTTTGAAAGGGCGGAAGTCTGCCTTCAGAGGAATTCTACCAGGCTCTCTTGGGGAGACGAGTTTTGGGCTCCGTGGGGACTTGGGAGAGGTGGGAATTCATTTTTAACTGTGCCAATATAGTGTCTTTCCTTGGGCAGACTGCATATATAGGCAGAAATAATGGCCTAGTGGATAGAGCATGGGCCTAGGAGTCGGAAGGTACTGGGTTCTAATTCTGACTCTGCCATATATCTGCTGTGTGACCTTGGGTAAGTCATCTCACTGATCTGTGCATCAGTTCCCTCATCTGTAAAATGGGGATTAAGACTGTGAACCTTGTGTGGGGCAGGGACTGTGTACAACCCAATTATATTGCATCTATCCCAGTGCTTAGAACAGTGCCTGGCATATACTAAGCACTTAACAAATACCATTGCTATTATTATTATTATTATTACATATTTGGGAGTCCAGGGGAGTGAAAGCTGTTGCTAGGGATGGCTGAGATATTGGAGAGGTCAACTCCAGAAAAGCATCACTAAAATCATGCCCTCAGCAAAATGTCCTCTAGACTGTAAACTTGTTTTGGGCAGGGAATATATCCGTTATATTGTTATATTGTATTCTCCCAAGCGCTTAGTAAAGTGCTCTGCACACTGTAAGCACTCAATGAATCCGACTAATTGGTTGATTCCTCTCTGGGGGGTTGGGGGCCGGGGGCTGGTGCACCTCAGAAATGAATCTTCTGACAGGCAAGGTCAGGGTTCAGGAAACTTCTAGCGGGTCACCACCATTCTCTGACTGCAACAGAGCAGGGAGAGAAGGAGCTTTGAACCTAAGAAATAAAAGGGCTGTGATTTTTCTGTCTTTTCTCATCTCCCTCCTGGAAGGAGGCAGATTTGAGGTGGGAACTGGAGGAAGATAATATGGGGAGAGGACGGAAGATTGAAAAAGAAGGTGGGGAAAGAGAAGGAAAAGAGAAAGACAAAGGCAGGACGCTGGTGTTGTCTGAGTTTTCCCTTCCTCCTTTTCCTCTTCCTCCCTCCTTCTCAGTTCTTCCTCATCCCTCCTCTCCTCTCCTCCATCCTTCCTGGTCTCTCCTCAATCCTTCCTCCCCTGGTCCAGCTTTACATGGATATAGGGTTTCAGGGTGGCTTTTTTGTGGTATTTTTTAAACACTCACTATGTGCCAGGCACCATACTAAGCGATGGGCTGGGTACAAGTAAACAAGGTTGGACACAGTCACGGTCCCATGTGAGGCTCACAGTCTCAGTCCCCATGTTACAGATGAGGGTACTGAGGCCCAGAGAAGTGAAGTGACTTACCCAAGGTCATACAGCAGACAAGTGGTGGAGCCGGGATGAGAACCCATGACCTTCTCACTCCCAGGCCTGGGCTCTATCCACTAGGCCATGTTGTTTTTCGCTCACCGGGATGGTGCACAGCCTGAAGGCAGTGCCCCTTTGGGCACTCTCCTGTGGGTGCTTCTCACCAATGGTCCTTCAGGCCATGGGCTGGGCAAGAGCCAAAGAGGAAGCCCAGATGAACCCCAGCTTTGTCCTGCATTGGGAGAGGAGGCAGTAGGCATGGATGGGCTGGCAGCTGGCCCAGTAGCCTTCTCCTCTCATACTGCCCTTGCTGAGCACTGTGGCATAGGCACAGAGATCCCACAGTCCATCAATCATATTTATTGAGCGCTTACTTTATGCAAAACATTGTACTAATCACTTGGGAGAGTGCATTGCAGCGTTAAATGGACATAGACTCTAAGTTCATTGTGGGCAGGGAATGTCCCTGTTGTATTGTTCATTCATTCAGTTGTATTTATTAAGCGCTTACTGTGTGCAGAGCACTGTACTAAGCGCTTGGGAAGTACAAGTTGGCAACATATAGAGACGGTCCCTACCCAACAACGGGCTCACAGGCTAGAAGGGGGAGACAGACAACAAAACAAAACATGCGGACAGGTGTCAAGTCATCAGAATAAATAGAAGTAAAGCTAGATGTACATCATTAACAAAATAAATAGAATAGTAAATATGCACAAGTAAAATAAATAGAGTAATAAATCTGTACAAACGTATATACAAGTGCTGTGGGGAGGGGAAGGAGGTAGGGCAGGAGGGATGGGGAGGAGTAGAGGAGAATCCCAAATGCTTAATACAGCACTCCGCACACGCTAAGTGCTCAATAAATACCACTGATTGAATGAAGTAGTAACAATAATAATTGTGGTATATGTTAAGCGCTTACTGTGTACCAGGCACTGTATTAAGTTCTGGGGTGGATACATACAAATCAGGTTGGACACAGTCCCTGTCCCACATGGGGCTCCCAGGCTCAAATCTCATTTTACAGATGAGGGAACTGAGGCCCAGAGAAGTGAAGTGACTTGCCCAAAGTCACACAGCACACAAGTGGCAGAGCTGAGATTAGAACCCTCGCCCCAACAGCCCGGGTCAGCGAAGGTCACCAGAGTTGAAGAGTTCGATGCTGAGCAGGAGCAAGTGGGAGAGTGCCAGGCTGACCTGCTGTTGCTGCAGGCTGCATTGTTTCAGCACTCCATGGGTGGATGGAGCTTTGCCCCTTGTGCCCAGGAGGAAAACAAACTAGTATAATGCGGGTAACAGCTCCTTGGACAACAGGTGTGTGCCCATCCTCAGTTGCTCTCCCAGGCTACCCACCGGCCCAGATGCTCCCTTCGCCCAGGGACTGGCTGCCCCTCTCCATTCTGCACAAGTGACGGGGGCGTTCAGGCCCCTCAGGTGAAGAGCGGGCAATCCCTGGGCCACAACAGGGCCGGGAGGGTGTCCTTCATTCATTCAATCGTATTTATTGAGCGCTTACTGTGTGCAGAGCACTGTACTAAGCGCTTGGGAAGTACAAGCTGGCAACATATAGAGACGGTCCCTACCCAACAGTGGGCTCACAGTCTAGAAGGCGGAGACAGAGAACAAAACAAAACATATTAACAGAATAAAATAAATAGAATAAATATGTACAAGTAAAATAGAGTAATAAATACGTACAATCAATCAATCGTATTTATTGAGCACTTACTGTGTGCAGAGCACTGTACTAAGCCCTTGGGAAGTACAAGTTGGCAACATATAGAGACAGTCCCTACCCAACAGTGGGCTCACAGTCTAAAAGGGGGAGACAGAGAACAAAACCAAACATACTAACAAAATGAAATAAATAGAATAAATATGTACAAGTAAAATAATAGAGTAATAAATACGTACAATCAATCAATCGTATTTATTGAGCACTTACTGTGTGCAGAGCACTGTACTAAGCGCTTGGGAAGTACAAGTTGGCAACATATAGAGACAGTCCCTACCCAACAGTGGGCTCACAGTCTAAAAGGGGGAGACAGAGAACAAAACCAAACATACTAACAAAATAAAATAAATAGAATAGATATGTACAAGTAAAATAAATAGAGTAATAAATATGTACAAACATATATACATATATACAGTTGCTGTGGGGAAAGGAAGGAGGTAAGGCGGGTGGGATGGAGAGGGGGAGGATGGGGAGAGGAAGGAAGGGGCTCAGTCTGGGAAGGCCTCCTGGAGGAGGTGAGCTCTCAGTAGGGCCTTGAAGAGAGGAAGAGAGCTAGCTTGGCGGATGTCGGGAGGGAGGGCATTCCAGGCCAGGGGGTGTCCTTCACTCTCTCCCTGGGGAAGCACCTCTCTCCTGTCCCTCTCAATCCTCCTGGAGAGGGGAAACCAGAGGAGCAGAGAGGCAGGAGAAGCTTGGAGATTGCAGAGGATCCCTTGCCCCCATACAGTGCTCTGAAGGATGCCAGACCCTCTTCAAGTCAGTTGCCCGTCTCCATCTGTAGTGTTGGCTCTTTTATTCATATGGAGCATTTCCCATCTTCGTATTACAAATACACTTCTGCTTAAGCCCCTCAGGAGGCGAAGTACTCTACACTCAAAGATGATACATTATATTGTGTGTAATATGGCTCCTGAAGGAGCCAGAGAAACCGAGGACAGTAGACTGAATAATAATAATAATAATGGCATTTATTAAGTGCTTACTATGTGCAAATCACTGTTCTAAGTGCTGAGGAGGTTACAAGTTGATCAGGTTGTCCCACGTGGGGCTCATGGTCTTAATCCCCATTTTACAGATGTGGTAACTGAGGCCCAGAGAAGTTCAGTGAGTTGCCCAAAGTCACACAGCTGACAAATGGCAGAGCAGGGATTTGAACCCATGACTTCTGACTCCAAAGCCTGGGCTCTTTCCACTGAGCCATGCTGCTTCTCTAGCCACGCTGCTTTTATCCAGTCGATTCATCAGTCATATTTATTGAGCTCTAGTGGTGTGCAGAACACTGGTCTATACATTTGGATGGTACAACAGAAAGGAAAGACATAGTCCCAGCCTTTAAGGGGTTTGCAATCTAATGGTGGAACCAAGCAAACAAACATTATTTTTCAATACTGTGAGCAAGAGGAAAGGGAAAAGACTAAAGGGTAACCATAAGCAGGGTAGACAAAGTGATCATACACAAGTAGGAAGGATGGCTGTGAATGAAGAAGTATTGTCCATGAATGGAAAACTCTAAGTAGTATGATTTTTCTTCCTCTATCCAAGTTTTAAGTGACCGATCAATCTATCAATGGTATTTATTGAGCACTTACTGTGTATAGAGAACTATAGTAGGCACTTGCCTGTCAACCTATGCATCAAACAAAAATTCCTCCCTCTCGGCTTCAAGGCTGTCCATCACCTTGCCCCCTCCTACCTCACCTCCCCTCTCTCTTTCTCCAGCCCAGCCCGCACCCTCCGCTCCTCTGCCGCTAACCTCCTCACTGTACTTCATTCTCGCCTGCCCTGCTGTCAACCCGTGACCTCCCCCTGGCCTGGAATGCCCTCCCTCCACACATCCACCAAGCTAGCTCTCTTCCTCCCTTCAAAGCCCTACTGAGATTTCACCTCCTCCAAGAGGCCTTCCCAGACTGAGCCCCCTCTTTCCTCTCCTCCTCCCTATCCCCCCTCCCTACCTCCTTCCCCTCCCCACAGCACCTGTATATATGTTTGTACAGATTTATTACTCTATTTTACTTGTACATATTTACTATTCTATTTATTTTGTAAATGATGTGCAATTAGCTTTAATTCTATTTGTTCTGATGACATGATACCTGTCCACATGCGTTGTTTTGTTGTTTGTCTCCCCCTTCTAGACTGTGAGCCCGTTGTTGGTTAGGGACTGTCTCTATATGTTGCCAACGTGTACTCCCCAAGCACTTATTACAGTGCTCTGCACACAGTAAGCGCTCAATAAATACAATTGAATGAATGAATAAGTAAAATACAACAGAATTGATAGACATTCCCTGCATGGGCTAGTTAAAACAGTACAGTCCTGGGAGTCAGAAAGACCTGAGTTCTAATTATGGCTCCACTACTTGTCTGCTTTGTGACCTTGGGGAAGTCACTTCATTTCCCTGTGTCTCACCTACCTCATCTGTAAAATGGATATTAAGATTGTGAGCACCATGTGGTGCACAAACTGTCCAACCTAATTAACTTATATCTACCCCAGTGCTTAGTACAGTGATTGGTACATAGTAAGTACTTAAATACTATTTTTTTAAAAAAGGAGCTTATAGTCTAGAGGAAGAGAAGACATCTTAAAATAAATTATGGATATGTATAAAAGTGCTGTGGGGCTGAAGGTGGGGTCAATATCAAATGCATAACTAAGGTGTCTCAACACTATCTTCCAGGGCTTCCATCATGATCAGTGGTGCTTATTGAGTGCTTATTGTGTGCAGAACAATGTCCTAAGCAATTGGGAGAGTATAATAGAAAAGAGTTGGCAGACACGTTTTCTGCCCACAATGGGCATACTAGAGGGGAACTTCAGTCTCACCAACTTCAAATTTTCTACCTTTCAAATGCACCAATTCTGTCTACAACTTTGATGTTAGCTTTTATGGAAATAATTTAAAGTAGTTGTGCTTAAATCCAACGTCTTCTGTGAACCAAAGGACAACTTTACAGCTTGAGGCAATAAATTACTAGAAGCAGAGCCATTTAAAGAGAGTTGATTTGGGGAAAACACATCTGCTGTGTAGATTGTTTCACATGTTTCCGAGTTGTATTTAACAAGGATGCTTGTATGACTTTTGATATTTTCTGAACATGTTTCTCAAGTAAGTTTTTACATGAATATCACAATTATTCCATCAGTTTTCTATGAGTTTTTTTGCTTTCGTTGATTATCTATGTGGGACAGGGACTGTGTCCAACCTGATTAGTCTGTATCTATCCCAGTGCTTAATACAGTGCCTGATACATAGTAAGTGCTTAGCAAATACCATTAAAAAGAAAATAAGTACCCACTACCTTTCTCTAAGTACAATAGCATTCTTACATACTGCTGCTGTTACCAATCATAGTACAAAACTTCTATGCACTTGTATAACAAAGTGTTTTTCCCAAAAATTCAAAATTTACATAATATAAAATAATAATTATGATATTTCATTCATTCAGTCACATTTATTTAGCACTTACTGTGTGCAGAGCACTGTACTAAGGGCTTGGAAAGCAAATTCAGCAACAAATGGAGACAATCCCTGCCCACAATGGGCTCACAGTCAAGAAGGGAGGAAACAGACATCAAAACAAGTAAACAAGCATCAGTAGCATCATTATAAATAAATAGAATTATATTTGTTAAATGTGCCAAGTGCAGAATTAAGCATGGGGGGGTAGATTAAAAGTAATCAAGCCAGACACAGTCCCTGTGCCATATGGGGCTCCCAACTTAACGGGGAAGGAGAATAGACACTGAATACCTATTTTACAGGTAAGGAAACTCAGGCATGGAGAAATTAAGTGACTTTCCCAAGGTCATATAGCAGGCAAGTGGTAGAGCCAGGACTAGAACCCAAGACCCCTGACTCCTCATAGAATAAAAAGCACCCACCATGAATTTTCCCTACATGTCCATATAGTCTCTATTTGCATATGCACTTATAAAATATGTGCTGACTCTGCTAAACATAAATAACAAAATATATTTTCAGACAATAAACCTGAAAAACCACAAGTCTGTACACAAAGTTAATCTGGGAAACCTATATAGTAGCAAATACTTTAATCATTATAATAGCATTTAATGCTGCCATTGAATTCTGCTACCTTAACAATATACTAGTAATAATAATAATAATGGCATTTATTAAGCGCTTACTATGTGCAAAGCACTGTTCTAAGTGCTGGGGAGGTAACAAGGTGATTAGGTTGTCCCACGGGGGGCTCACAGTCTTAATCCCCATTTTCCAGATGAGGGAACTCAGGCCCAGAGAAGGGAAGTGACTTGCCCAAAGTCACACAGCTGACAATTGGCGGAGCCGGGATTTGAACCCATGACCTCTGACTCCAAAGCCAGGGCTCTTTCCACTGAGCCACGCTGCTTCTCTAGTAGCTAGAGAAATGTGAGTGAGAGAGCTGGATTGACTTTTTTGAAGATTTACAGCCAAAACTGGGGGACAGTGGGGCATCAAGATTCATACAAAGTTGATATGTTAAGTTGTAGTGGTGTGAAGATCTACAGAAGACACATCCAGATTGAGCATTTTCACCTGTGAGTCACCCTAATTATCAAATGGCAGGAAATGTTTACCACCGCAGTACAGTCACCGAACAGTTGCTATATGGTAAACTGAAAGAAGGCAAATTAGAGAATCTGAGACATTTGAATCAGGAGAACAAAGTCAGGGAGACTTAGATGTATAGCCCTAAACTAAGACCAACACCATCCATTCTGAACTGAGGAAGATCCAAAAATAATATGGGATTATGAATTCAAGTTAGGACCTGGAAGTTCTGTGAAGGCCACCCTGACCACAGGTAAACCAGACCCAAACAGTTTCATCCCAAATATAGAATGTAATCAGTATCATAAATTGGAAAGACTCGCTTCAGTAAATACCATAGTCAAGTGTGCAAGGTAATATTTTAAGCCACTGAGGTTCAAAACTGCTAGGGCCAAACCTGAGAATCTGTTTCCAGAAATAAGGCACCAGTAGTTTTACCAAGCAGCTGACTGAAGGCTTTTCTTGGGGAAATGGCTGGACAAAGGGGTTTCACTGAAAAAAATCATGTGAAATGAACTTTCCCTAGCTTTCCTTTTACTGCTAGTATTATTAAACTGAGAGAAACCATTTACTATGTGGAACTTCCTCTGGCTGAGAATGAGGGTGATCAAGTGGAAAGAACATGGTCCTGGGAGTCAGAGGACCTGAATTTTAATCCCGATTAGATCCCCTGCCTGTTGAATAACCTTGGGTAAGTCACTTTACTTGTTTTTGCATCTGATTCTTCATCTGTAAAACAGGGATTTAGTATCCATGCTCTCTCCTACTTAGGCTGCATGTAAGGCAGGGATTGTGTCAAATATGCATCTGACTGCATCTATCCCAGTGTTTAGTACACTGCCTGACACGCAGTAAGCAAGCACTTAAAAATACCATGACAAATACCATGATTTGTTGGGACCCAGGGGAGCAGACAAGCAGACACAGCACACACCGCAAGTAGATCCAAATAATAATAATAATGATGGCATTTATTAAGCACTTGCTGTGTGCAAAGCACTGTTCTAAGTGCTGGGGTGGTTACAAGGTGGTCAGGTTGTCCCACTGGGGGCTCACAGTCTTCATCCCCATTTTACAGATGAGGTACCTGAGGCATAGAGAAGTTAAGTGACTTGCCCAAAGTCACATAGCTGATAGGTGGCAGAGCTGGGATTAGAACCCACGACCTCTGACTCCCGTGCCTGGGCTCTTTCCACTGAGCCATGCTGCCAACTGTCTGAATTCTCGTGAGAAAGGAACCTGTCGCCCACTTTTGTTATATTATGCTCTTCCAAGTGCTTAGTATAGTGCTCTGAACATAGTAACTTGTCAATAATTACCATTGATTGATCTACTTCAGGAGAACTTGGCTGTGCCCTCAACATGATTCAGCTGTGGCCATACTCACAGGACTCTCTCAAGTAGAGAGGGCAGAACAAATGCAATAATAATAATGGTAGTAATAAAAATAATGCCTATGGTACTTGTAAGTGCTTGCTATGTGCCAAGCCCTGTTCTAAGTGCTAGGGTAGGTACAAAGTACTCATTTTGGACACAGTCCCTGTCCCATAGCGGGATCACGTTCTTAATCTCCAATGAGAAGTTAAGTGACTTGCCCTAGGTCACACAGCAGGATTGTGGTGAAGCAGGGATTAGAACCCAGGACCTCTGACTCTCAGGCCTGTGTTCTTTCGACCAGGCTATGCTGCTTCTATAGACATAGTGCTCTAGAGACATAGTGAAGTACAGTAGCAAACTGTTGCATTATACTTTCCGAAGTGCTTAGTACAGCAATCTGAACATAGTAAGTGCTCAATAAATATCATTGATTAACCAAGTAATATTAAGAGTTGAATTTTGGGAGGCCACATCCGTACGTGGGTAAGGCTGGTGGACAACAACTGAGAGTAGGTGTTGTTCCCCTTGAATGAAGTCTTAATGAAATCAAGTTACCAAGAGGCAGTGTGGGAAACAGAGATAAGCCTCTTATGGGACACCTTATGTCCAAGTCTCTCAGAGCAAGAGGGAAGTATCTTTATACATTCACAATATGGAAGGGAGTTTGTTATGCACTAATCTTTCCTGCCCACACTCTCTTATAGATAGAAGCATCATCTTTGAAAGCAAAGGACCAGTGTACACCAGGGAACATGGCAACTATTTCTGTTATATTGTATTCTCCCAAGCACTTAGTACGGTGGTATGCACATAGTAAAAACACTCAATGAATACCACATGATGATGATGAAGGGTCAGTCTGCTTCCTTCACTGGGTAGTTCCACATGAGGAGGAGGAGGAAGAAGAGGATGATGAAAAAAGGGTATAAGTGTAAAGTAATTAGCTACCTTCATTAGGGAGTTCAAGTGAAACAATCACAGGCATTTCAGTTGGCTTTGAAATTATACATGCAATCATACTTCTCTTCTGCTCACATTGTAATGTGTTTCCATCACATTTGTGCTGTCATAAAATGAGCAAATAACTAGCACTTGTTTCAGTTTTAGCTCTGAAAGGCATCTAAAAGAACTGCAGATAACTCTTTATAATTTTGATAATTAACTACTGGTTAGGGGACTGCTCCTACTTTGGATTCACATCCATGATTTGGCTCCACGTCCATGATTTGGCTCCAGTTAGATCTTCCTTAGTAAATTGAATTACCATTTAATTCAGGATGAATTTGCTGAGAAGCAGTGACTTTGAATTTCCTCATTAAACTTTTTAATGGTATCTCCTCATTATCACTATTTGTTAAATGATGCTTACTTTTTCACTGTTATCATCTGCTCCTTTGTATCAGCCATTTCATGCCGGGTCAAAGCAAAGATCAAAAGAAATAAGTAGTATCCGACCTTACAGAAAAGATCATATTAAGATCAATTTTTGAAAGGGAGCTTGATTTTCTAGCTGGTATGATGCTGTGTAATCCTTGTTTTTCCTGAGCATACTCACTAGAATAATTCCAAGTTGGATTTTGAGCTAGTTTATAAAACTTTTGTGGAACTTTTCTACATTTTGTGGAAGACTTACATAAGCTTTTGACAAATTCTTTTTGGAAGTCCCAGTGTGTGGAGCTATTTATGTTTTACTTTAAAATTTCTTCCATAGCAGTGGGTCCTTATGTGACCTAGAAGAAGAGGAGGAGAATGGGGCTCATTATTATGCAAAGTAACTCAGAGTTTTCAGTGCTTCTGTTGCTACATTTTCTCAATCAGCAGCCAACCCAAACACTTCACTGTGAACTTGGGTCACTGGCTCTGAGGACACAGTGGCCTGAACAGATTCTTGGTCCCTAATACCCTCTACCACGCAGCTGTGGAACATTAAAACAATATTAGTTCACTGGCTTCAGTAGGGGACAAACAACAAAAACCTGTTTTCTCTGCCTTCTGAAAGGTTACCCTTTAGGCAATGAATAAAGCCATGTTCATGCCCTAAATCAATAATATACACCTTCAAGATATCTCTACTTGGATGTCCTCCCATCACCTCAAACTTAACATGTCCAAAACAGAGCTCCTTATCTTCACACCCAAACTCTGTCCTCTCCCTGACATACCCATTGGTGTAGACAGCACCACCATCCTTCCTGTCTCACAAGCCTTAACCTGGGCGTTATCCTTGACTCTTCTCTTTCATTCAATCCATCACTCAATCCTTTTGGTCCCACCTTCACAATATTGCTAAAATCCACCCTTTCCTTTCCATCCAAACTGCTACCACATTAATACTTGTCTACGTGTTGCCTGTCTACATGTTTTGTTTTGTTGTCTGTCTCTCCCTTCTAGACTGTGAGCCCGTTATTGGGTAGGGACCGTCTCTATATGTTACCAACTTGTACTCCCCAAGCACTTATTACAGTGCTCTGCACACAGTAAGCACTCAATAAATATGACTGAATGAATGAATTAATATATTCACATCCTATCCTGCCCGGATTACTGCATCAGCCTCCTTGCTGACCGCCTAGCCTCTTGTATCTCCCCATTCCAGTCCATAGTTCACTCTGCTGCCCAGATCATTTTTCTACAGAAGAATTCAGTACGTCACCCAGCTCCTCAAAAAAACTCCAGTGTTCACCCATCCCCATCCATATCATACAAAAATGTCTCACCATTGGCTTTAAAGCATTCCCCTACCTTGCCCCATCCTACCCCACTTTACTTCTCTCCTTCTACGACCCAGCACCCACACTTTGCCCCTTCGCACTGTGCCTCTGTCTTATTTGTCTTGCCACCGACTTTCACTTTTATAGCCCATGTCCTGCTTCTGGCCTGTAATGACCTCCTTCCTCAAATCTGACAGAAAATTACTCTCCCCCCCTTTTCACAGCTTTATTGAACTCGCAAAACTTCCAAGAGGCTTTCCCAACCAAAGCCCCACTTTTCCTCATCTCCCACTTCCTTCTGCATTGCCCTGATGTGCTCCTTCCACCCTCACCCCCTCAAGTCAAAGGACTTGTTAACATATCTGTAATTTACTTATTTGTATTGCCTCCCCAACTCTAGACTATAAGTCCATTGTGGGCAGTGAATGTGACTGTTGATTGTTATATTTACTCTCCTAAGTGCTTAGTATAGCGCTGTGCCCAATAAATACTCATTAAAAAGAGAAGCAGTGTGGCTTGGTGTAAAGAGCATGGGCTTTGGAGTCAGAGGTCATGGGTTCAAATCCCAGCTCTGCCAATTGTCAGCTGTGTGACTTTGGGCAAGTCATTTAACTTCTCTGTGCCTCAGTTACCTCATCTGTAAAATGGGGATGAAGACTGTGAGCCCCCGTGGGACAATCAGATCACCGTGTAACCTCCCCAGAGCTTAGAACAGTGCTTTGCACATAGTAAGTGCTTAATAAATGCCATCATTATTATTATTATGAAATGAATGAATGAGTTCTTCCTGTCTTCTCTGTAGCAGGAGGGGGAAGCTTCCAGCTGTATACCACCCAGAGTTTCTGCTCTTTCGATTGTAATCTTGTTGTGACCAGAGAATGTGTCTGTTTACTGCAATATAGTACTTTCCCAAGTGCTCTGCACACAGTAAGCACTCAACAAATAGGAATGACTGACTGACTGATTTACCTCCTCAGTCGAAACCTTCTCACCAACCTTTTCCCTAAACTGAAAACTGAAAGTTTGGCTTGGCTTTCCCCTGTAATGCTGCCAAAGTTAGCGAGACCTGGACAGATCTCTGCCCTGAACTGCATGTACTAGTAGCAAAAGTTCAAGTTGCTGCCTTCTAATTTTGTAATTTACGCCACATGCTTACCCTGCATTATTAATGAATGTGGTCATATTTTTCAAACTGAATTATTGATAGAAAATAACTATTATTTGTTTGGTTTTTTATTGTATGTTAACCATGTCCAAGGTTAATTTCTCATGCTTTAATCACTGATTCATCATGATGTACTTAAAATAAATTGAAAGAATCAGCTAAAAATAGCCATGGTAGAAGGATATAGAGTTTTGGTGTAAGAGTTGGAACTATAATGGTATAGTCAGTTCACTTTTATAGTTCAGGATGTTCAAATGGAATTCAAATTATTAGAGTATTCAAGCAACTCTTGAGTTTATTTTTCCCATGTATGACTCACAATTGACACTCTCCAATAAAATTCCAGTTCTCACACACTCTACAAACCTGAATCCAGTAGCAATATTGCCTAATAACAAAAGTATCACATTCAATCTGCTTAAATAGCGTGGTCTGTATTTGCTACCACCATCATAACTTATTAAAAACACAAATGAAATTGACAATTTTATTTGTAGAAAGGCAGACCTGAAGTATCAGATGCATAATTTTAATGAAGTATTGTTCATTTTATGTTGAATAGCTAACTTCTTTTCTTAAAACAATTTATAGCAAACAAAATCTTGCTGAAAATTTTTTCCCCATTTTGAACTCCTCTACTGGGCTTATTTTTTATAAATTCCTCTGCTTTGTTGAAAATTAAGTTGTGAAATTTTTTAATACCAATATTTTAGCTGGTGGTAGAGAAACCATAAATTCTTCATAAATGTGGCATCTTGCAGTGATGCACTGGATTTCCAAACTTGATGAGTTTCTCGTTGAATGGGCGCACTGGTTGAGAAGCAACGAACTCACTGACATCTGCCTCATCCATTCCTAAATTTTCAACTTCCCAGTTCGACAGCCTGTTTGTTTGTTGAATTCTATGCTTCAATGCCTTGAAAAATCTGACATCCACTTTGGGTAAGAACTTCTTTCAAGATCCATTTATTATTTATATTAATGTCTGTCTCCCCCTCCAAACTGTAAGCTCATTTTGGGCAGGGAACTTGTATACCAACTCTGTTGTACTGTACTCTCCCAAGAGCTTAGTACAGTGCTCTGCACACAGTCTTCAGTGCCACTGATTGATTGATTAACTGATTATGGATAGCTTAATTTCAGCCGGGGGAGCAGGCAAGGGTGTTTTATTTACTTGAACTGCTTTGTCAGAATGTCTGAATGGTTGGGCTTTGATGTGGGATTTATAGTTTATTCCTCAGATTTTAAGAGAACACCACTGATGGTAAAATTCATTCATTGGTGTGTATGTTAGCCTGGAAAATGCCAATGCAGAACTAATCATCCTTAAGGCCAACTGAGCCCCTCTTCCTGGATTACAGTATGCCATGCTGATCTGTCTTCAGGAATTACTCAACTTTCAGTTGAGATGCCACATCGAGGCTTGACTTTACTGTCTCTGTCAAACATTTCTTGCTTTCAGTTTTCCAATTTCAGTTTTCCACACAGTGGTTGTTGAGGTGTCTGCTGTCACCCATTTTCCAAATAAGGTCCATTCAGCACAGTTTGTGGTGATCACAGCTTCAGTGTTAGGCCAATGACCTCATGTAAATAGAAATATACATAAAAACTTACAGTAGGAATATAAGCAAAAGTGTTGTAGGTGGTTGTGGGATTCTCATGACTTAGGAGGGTTTTCAGTGGGAAGTTGAAGATGGAGAGAGCTATGGTCTGGCAAATTTGAAATAGTAGATAGTTACAGGCAGAAGGAAAGGCTTGAGTGAGAGGCTAGTGATATGAGACTCGAGAGTGGGGCCCATGGAGAATGTTAGCTTGGGTGGAGTAAAGAAGAGAAGCTGGAGTATAGTTAGGAAAGAAAGCTTCTACATAAGAGGGAGGGACCTTTACAGATATCACCAGCAGATTTTATTTGGACATGTGTGCAGGTATTGAACAAGACTCTTGGAAATATACAATAGAAATAGACTCAACTTTTGCCCTTTAGGGGATTACATTCTACCTCAGCACCCTCTTTCCACTCAGGAGCAGACTATTATTCTATATTTAAATATTGGACACCTGGAGCAAGGGGATTATCTATGGCTTTGCTTTAAAATTTCCTTCCTCTCTTGAGCAGAGAGACTCTGAGTTTAAAGTCAGTGCCAGGGCAGTCTTTTTGATGCAGTCTTCACAAACAGAGAGTTTGTCAGCAGTTTGGGGAAGCCTATTCCTTGCTTTGGATGGATTTTATATCCAATTGCCCTGTTTACAAACTCCGTGAATAAACTTGTAAGGGATTGAGTGCAGGTTACAAGTAAAGCACCTTTTCTTGTGCAGGAGGCTATACACTCATACAAAGTCTTTCAGGTGGAAGAGATTTTTAGTTTTTATGCCCTTCTCCCCTGGCCCTTGTGACTTGGCAGGAATTCTTGAGGAGTCAGTTGTAAGAGAGAGTGTGTTGGTAACTGAGCTCGTGTTTCTGGTCTGGCTTTGCTTCTGAGCACTTAAGCAGGTAAAATTAGCAAGCAACCATGATCGCCTGAATATTCCCTCTTCTTCTCTGTCATGAACAGTGATTTTTAGGCAGCAGACATTTGGGTAACGGTTGAAGTGGGGCCAGTGTTTGGAACATCTGATTCAAAGGTTTCCTGGCAATGGAGGAAAATGATCAGCTTGAGGGGTCAGCTGAGGACACATCATCTGGACAAGGCATGTCGGACTCTCCCTGGTCATGGGTAAGGACTCTTAATGGAGAGTTTCCCTAAATGTTTTAAAACCTTGAAATTGTTTAACCAGCTCACTGCCCAGTCATGGGAAGGTTAATTTTTTATTCAAACATCCAGTCGGGTGTATGTTACCATTTGTGGGCAGGGAACGTGTCTACCAATTCTGTTATTGTACTCCCCCAAGTGCTTAGTACAGCACTTTGTGCAAAGTAGTGCTCATTGAATATGACTGATAGATTCCCTTCTGAGAGAACAATTTTGGTTGCTTTTTGACTGAACTCTAGAATAGGACATCATTTCTAGATGCCACATTATAGAAGATTGGAATTTTTTCTGCCTTCATGGAAATTAAGAAAGATTATCTGAACAAAATGGTGAGAGCATGCATGATCTTTGTTTGAAGAAAATGATCATTTCAGATCTGCCGTATAAAACTCAGTTCTATAACCTACCTAGATATCATTGCATTGATCACCACATCTCCAATCTCTGCCAGCCAATCAACTGATGATCTTTATTCATTCATTCATTCATTCGATCGTATTTATTGAGCACTTACTGTGTGCAGAGCACTGTACTAAGCGCTTGGGAAGTACAAGTCGGCAACATATAGAGATGTTCCCTATTCAACAACGGGCTCACAGTCTAGTAGGGGGAGACAGACAACAAAACAAAACATATAGACAGGTGTCAAAATTGTCAGAACAAATAGAATTAAAGTTATATGCACAGCCCTTGAGCCCTTACTGTGTGCTGAACACTGTACTATAAATAATAATGGATAGCATTTATTAAGTACTTACTGTGTGCAAAGCACTGTTCTAAGTGCTGGGGAGGTTACAAGGTAATGAGGTTGTCTCACGGGGGGCTCACAGTCTTAAAACCCATTTTACAGATGAGGGAACTGAGGCCCAGAGAAGTTAAGTGACTTGCCCAAAGTCACACAGCTGACAAGTGGCGGAGCTGGGATTTGTACCCATGACCTCTGACTCCAAAGCCCATGCTCTTTCCACTGAGCCACGCTGCTTCTCTGTACTAGTGCTTGGAAAAATACAGTACAGTTGGTAGATACGATCCCTGCCCTCAAGGAGCTTAGATCCTAATGGGGGAGACAGAACATCTGCCTCTGTGTTTGGGACTGTGTTATAGGTGTTCTTAAAATATATTTTAGAATTCAGTGAACATGAGTAGCAGAGAGAAAAAGCATACCGAGTCAAAAGAACATGGTATTGGGAGTAAAGAGGCCTGGGTTCTAGGCTCAGCTGTATCAATTGTCTCTTCTGTGTGACCTCGGTCAAGTCAAACATGACCGCTCTGTGCCTCAGTTTACTTATTTGCAAAATAGTGATTAGACTATTAGCCCTAAGTGGGACAAGGACCCTATTTAACTTGATTATTTTGTATCTTTCCCAGTGCTTAGTACAGTGCTTGGCACAGAGTAAACACTTAGCAATTATTGTTATCATTATAATTTTTACTGTTTTTATTACCTCTTCTTCTACCCTCTTAGAATGTGTGCTTCATTTAGGACAGAGTGGGTCTGATTGAATTATCTTGTATCCACACCAGTGAATGGCCCATAGTAGACGTTAATAAATACTCTCATTATTAATATGAGTAGAATCAAGAAGTTCACGTAGTCAACTTCCCCCAAAGCAGTTGTTAAATATATTGCCAATGGATGTCTGAAAATATTCTCTTTTATATGTATTTATTGGACTTGGAGTAAAAACTGCTTTAATGTTCACAGGCTGTAAACTCATTGTGGACAGGGAATGTGTCTGTTATATTGTTATATTGTACTCTATCAAGTACTTAGTATGGTGTTTTGTACACAGTAAGCACTCAGTAACTACAATTGACTGACTGGTTATGCTGGTATTCAGTTACAGTGGTAACTGTTGAGAGTGGAGCTCGATGTGGGGAGAGATTATCTCCCTTTATTGCTATGTTGTACTTTCCCAAGGGCTTAGTACAGTGCTCTACACACATTAAGCACCTAATAAATATGATTGAATGAATGAATATGTTTGAATTTGCTTTGGAACCTATATATTTGAAACCATACTGAGAACAATCTTTTCCTAAGGCCTCGCAAGCCATCATTGGCCTACCAATTTAGGACAATTAAACATTTAGGCTGGGAACATACCTGCTAATTCTGTTGTAGTGTGGCTCAGTGGAAAGAGCCCGGACTTTGGAGTTAGAGCTCATGGGTTCAAATCCCGGCTCTGCCAATTGTCAGCTGTGTGACCCTGGGCAAGTCACTTAGCCTCTCTGTGCCTTAGTGACCTCATCTGTAAAATGGGGATTAAGACTGTGAGCCCCACATGGGACAATATGATCACCTTGTATCCTCCCCAGTGCTTAGAACAGTGCTTTGCACATAGTAAGCGCTTAACAAATGCCATCATTATTATTATTATTGTATTGTACTCTCCCAAGTGCTTATTATGGTATTCAGCACATAGTAAGTGCTCAATAAATACAATTGATTGATTGATTCAGGCTGGTTGAGTAGAAAGGAATATAGACTGTATTCATTTCATTGTCTCAAAGGAAGGAAGTTGATAAATATGCAGACCTATTTTTGAGGTTCACTTGAGTCACTGTCATTTAATTTGTTTATTTTCTTCTCATCAATAAGTGGCATTGAATAACTAACTGTGCATTTAAGTGCTTACTATGTGCCAGGCACTGTACTAAGTGAAGGGTTGATATAAGAAAATTGGGTTAGACACAGTCCATGTCCCATGAGGGGCTCACGGTCTCAATCCCCATTTTACAGATGAAGTAACTGAGGCACAGAGAAGTGAAGTGACTTAACCAGAGTCACACAGCACACAAGTGACAGTGCCAGGATTAGAACCCATGATCCTGTGACTCTCTGGCCTTTGCTCTATCTACTATACCACGCTGCTTCATATGTACCCACTGGATAAAGCATTTAGATGGGCACAATGGAGAGAAAAGACACCATCCTTGTCCTCAATGAGCAACTAAATTCCAAATCTGAAAATTGAGAGGGATCTCTAGAGGTAATATGTTGCAGCCTCCTGACTCAGGCAATATTGATTCTAACCTTCCAAGTAGAGGTTATTGATTCCATTTTGAAAAGTCTTCAGAAACAAGAAATCCCACAATCTCTTTTCATTGCCCAGGTGGTCATCCTTATAGTTATGAACTTCCTTCTTCAGTCAAATCAAACTCACTACAACTGAGATGATAATAATAATATCAGTTGTATTTATTGAGCACTTACTGTGTGCAGAACACGGACTATTGGGAGAATACAATATAACAATATAACATATATACCCTGCCCGGAGCAAGCTTACAGTCTAAAGGGGGAGACAGACATTAATATAAATAAATGAATTATGGATATGTACATGCATTTTGTGGGGCAGAGTTGGGGGATGAATAAAGGGAGCAAGTCAGGGCACTACAGAAGAGAGGGGAAGAAAAGGAAAAGGAGATATGCCTTCAATAAGATTTTGAAGGGTGGACTGGGTTGTAGTAGGAGAGAAGCGAGTTGAGGTAGGAGTGGGCAAGGTGATTAAGTGCTTTAAAGTCAATGGTAAGGAGTTTCCGTCTGATGCGTAGATGGATGGGCCACCACCGGAGGTTCTTGAGGAGTGGGGAAACAGACTGAATATTTTTATGGAAAAATGATCCAGGCAGCAGAGTGAAGTATGGACTGGAGTAAGAGAGATAGGAGTAATGGAGATCAGTAAGGCATTTGATACAGTAATCAAGGCAGGATAGCATAAGTGCTTGGATTAATGTGGTAGTTTGGATGGAGAGAAAAGGACAGATTTTTGTGATGTTGCTTAATCAACAGGATTTAGTGATAGACTGAATATATGGGCTGAATGACAGAGAAGAATCAAGGATAATATCAAGGTTATGGGTTTGTGAGACAGGAAGGGTGGTGGTGTTGTCTATATTCAGGGGAAGTCAGGGGAAGGACAGGGTTTGGGTGGGAAGAGTTATGATAATAACAATAATTATAATAATGATTGAATGCTTATTCTATGCCAAGCATTGTACTAAGTGCTGGGATAGATACAAGATAATCATGTTGAGACCAGTCCCTGTCCCTGACTGGCCTCAGAGTTTAGGTAGAAGGGAGACGAGGTATTGAATCTGCATTTTACAGATGAGGAAATTAATATACAGGTAAGTGAGGTGACTTGCCCAAGGTTACACAGCAGGCAGGTGGAAGAGCTGGGATTAGAACCAGGTCTTCTGACTCCCAAACCTGAGCTCTTTCCACTGGAATGTACTGCTTCCCATTCCTCTCACTATTGTCTTGCATGGAGAGGAAGGACTTGCTAGTATGTACCTTCTCCTAACTCTTCATAGAACTGTTATTAAATTCCTTTTTACCTTCTCTTCTCCAGATTAAACACTTCTAACTCCTTTAAATTTTAGTTCTATTTAGTTCTCTATGATTTCTCAAAATTTCCTCTTAAAATACAGAACTCCAAACAGGGCAGAGTATTCTGATGTCTGTCTTCCCGATTAGACTGTAAGCTCTTTCTGGGCAGGGAATGTGTCTGCTAATTCTGCTGTATTGTACTCTCCCAAGTACTTAGAACAGTTCTCTGTGACAAGCATCAAGACTTAGGGAAAAGAGCACAGGCTTGGGAGTCAGAGGTCATGGGTTTTAATTCCTGCTCCATCACTTGTCAGCTGTGTGACTTTGGGCAAGTCACTTAACTTCTTTGTGCCTCAGTTACCTCATCTGTAAAATGGAGTTAAGACTGTAAGCCCCACATGGGATAACCTGATTACCTTGTATTCATTCATTCATTCAATCATATTTATTCAGTGCTTACTGTGTGCAGAGCACTGTACTAAGCACTTGGGAAGTACAAGTTGGCAACATATAGAGATGGTCCCTACCCAACAGTGGGCTCACAGTCTAGAAGGGGGAGACAGACAACAAAACAAAACATATTAGCAAAATAGAATAATAAATATGTACAAGTAAAATGAATAGAGTAATAAATATGTACAAACATATATAGAGGTGCTGTGGGGAGGGGAAGGAGGTAGGGCGGGGGGAGGATGGGGAGGGGAAGGAGGGGGAGAGGAACGAGGGGGCTTAGTCTGGGAAGGCCTCCTGGAGGAAGTGAGCTCTCGAAGGGAGGAAGAGAGCTAGCTTGGCGGATGTGCAGAGGGAGGGCATTCCAGGCCAGGGGGAGGACGTGGGCCGGGGGTCGATGGCAGGACAGGTGAGAACGAGGTACGGTGAGGAGGTTAGTGACAGAGGAGTGGAGGGTGTGGGCTGGGCTGTAGAAGGAAGGAAGGGAGGTGAGGTAGGAGGGGGCAAGGTGATGGAGAGCCTTGAAGCCGAGAGTGAGGAGTTTTTGCCTGATGCATAGGTTGATTGGTAGCCACTAGAGATTTTTGAGGAGGGAAGTAACATTCCCAGAGCATTTCTGTACAAAGATGATCTGGGCAGCAGCATGAAGAATAGATTGAAGTGGGGAGAGACAGGAGGATGGGAGATCAGAGAGAAGGCTGACGCAGTAATCCAGTTGGCATAGAATGAGAGATTGAACCAGCAGGGTAGTGGTTGTATCTCCCCGAGTGCTTAGAACAGTGCTTGACACATAGTAAGTGCTTAACGAATACCATAAAAAAGCGTTCAATAAGTACCACTGATTGATTAATAATGGCCTGGCCAATAGTCAATGGAGCAAAATGACTTCTTGACAATCAGCTATCATATTAAAAATATACAGCTGCATTATGCTGATTTTTTTTAAAATCCAGTGTCATGCTGTTCACATATTGTCCACTCTGACTCCAGGTCTTTAGATGCTATTGTTTGAATATTGACAGAGGTAAGCAGGCAGCCTGAGGTGGGAGCTGGGTTATTTAGGATCCTTCCATTGAAACTCTGGCAAATGGTAATGCTGGCTGCCCAACTTTCATTTTGCTTTTCCAACAACTAATTAATAATTACAGAAATAGACATCTCAGTCTGTCAATTCCTTGTGGGCAGGGATTGCATTTAACAGCTCTAGTGTATTGTACTTTCCCAAGTGCTTAGTACAGTGTTTTCCACCCAATAAGTGCTCAATAAATACCACTGATTGATTTATTGCAGAGTAGATGGGTGGTGTGAGAGTCTATACTGTTCCAAATGGGTTTACTTTTTGACTTCTCTTTCCTGTGTTTTCCATTTTAAGATCTAGTGAATGGAGGAATGAGCAAATGTGAGAGCAATGAGCTCTTCTTCCCATGCTTGGATAAACCTCCTCAGCATAGACTGAATTTATAACTCAAGGAGGCCTTTTCGGAAACAGTGGCCCTTTCTGTAGCTTCCTACCTTCAGAAGCACTTTAGATCTCAAGACCAAATCCTGCCCTGAGTGGGCCAGTCAGCTGCCCCTTAAAGCTTGCCACTCAAATGGTCAGACTCAGACTGCCACAAATGGTCAGTTGAAATAAAAGGAAATCATAGCTGAAAAGGCAGAGAAATATCTGGAGAGTTTTCAGTTGAAATAAAAGGAAATCATAGCTGAAAAGGCAGAGAAATCTCTGGAGAGTTTTGTAATGATCTTGAAAAATCAGAGAAAATTAGAAATATTCACATGACCTAAAGTTGGAGTTAAAAATGGACAAATTTTCCTTGGCCACAGAAATAGTTAAAATTCTCCCAAAATTAAAGACAAAAAAGTCTAGGAGCTTTGTTTTTGAACATTTGTTCATGCCCAAGCACTCAAGACAATACTAGCTGTAACTAGAACTATGTGGGGAATAGTTTCCTCAAAGATTAACTCAAGCAGAATAATTGCTTTGTAAGTTTTTTAGCTTTTTTCTAAGTACTGAAAGGATTTTTTATTCACTGGGGGAAACCTGAGTTTTTCCCAGTGAATGCTGCACTTAGATGTTTACAATGGGGAAAAACTGGTGGTTCTTTAGTCAAAGGATTATCCCTTTGGGAAAGTGAAGCTGAATTTGACAGTCTCTCTATCTCAACAGGAAGAATGAGTCTTAGCAGTGGAAACAGGGAGCGATTCACCCATCTTCTCTTGCTTCTCCTCATAATAATAATAATTGTTGTATTTGTTAAGTGCTTGCTATGTGCCAAGCATTATGCACTGAGAGAAAAGATAATCAGGTCAGACACAGTCCCTGTTCCATATAGAGCTCACAGTCTAATAATAATAATAATAATAATGGCATTTGTCAAGCGCTTACTATGTGCAGAGCACTGGGAGAACAGGTATTGAATCTACATTTTACATATGAGAAAATTGAGGCACTGAGAAGTTAAGTGACTTGTTTCAGGTCACCCAGGAGGTAAGTGACAGAGTGGTATTAGAACCCAGTGTCTCTGAGAAGGTTGTGAGTGATTCCCTTACTATGCACAGCAAGACTTAATGGAAAGAGTAATAATACTAATGGTGTTCGTTAAGCACTTACTATGTGCCAAGCACTGCTTTAAGCTCTGGGGTAGGTACAACATAATCAGGTTGTCCCACGTGGGGCTCACAATCTTAATCCCCATTTTACAGATGAGGTAACTGAGGCACAGAGAAGTTAAGTGGCTTGCCCCAGGTCACACAGCAGACAAGTGGCGGAGTCAGGATTAGAACCCACATCCTCTGACTCCCAAGCCCATGCTCTTTCCATTAAGCCATGCTGGGAGTACAAGACTGAGAGTCAGAGGACCTCAGTTCAATTCAGCACTCTCGATACTTTTGGCATTTATAAGTTTGATGCTGATTGTAATCGAAGCAAGTTTTTGAAATGCTAATAAAGGCAAGGTTTTTTCTCTTAAACTCGAAACTGGCCGGAAGTTTCTCCAGAAGAACTGGAAGAATTGTAACTTATCCCTGTCTTTCTATTTATTCTGGAGAAATTTCCTTCACTTTGCTGACCTGTCACAATATGCTTCAAATATTGGTCAAAAGAAATTCCAAGCCAAATATTTATTCAGGAGTTCCACCTGGGAGACTGGGAATTCAGGACTACAGTTTCCTCAGCCCTGTACTAATTGATCATGTCCAGGTCTTCATCCAAAGAACATTTGCAACCTTAAACTGCAAGGGAAGCAGCGCTGTCTGTGCTAAAGCATGGCCTGAGAGTCAGAAGGACCTGGGTTCTAATCCCATCTCTGCCACTTGTCTGCTGTGTGACCTTGGGCAAGGCACTTCACTGTGTCTGTTACCTCACCTTAAAATGGGGATGAAGACTGTGAGCCCAATGGACATGGACTATGTCCAACCCAATTTTCTTGTATCTATCCCAAGACGTAGTACACTGCCTGGAAAATAGTAGACACTTAACAAATACCACTATTATTATTATTATTGTTAGTAGCATTGAGTAGTCTTTCCAAGCTAGATCAAATTAAATTATAGGGAAAAATACTGTCTCTGTGCAGTGACTAACAAGAAGCAGCTTGGCCTAGTAGATAGAGCACGGGCCTGGGAATGAAAAGGACCTGTGTTCTAATCCCAGCTCCACAACTTGTCTATTGTGTGACCTTGGGCAAGTCACTTCACTTCTCTGTGCCTCAGTTACCTCATCTGTAAAACATCGATTAAGACTGTGAATCCCATGTTGGACATGGACTATGTCCAACCTGATTACTTTGTGTCTACCCCAATGCCTGCACATAGTAAGTGCTTAACAAGTCCAATTAAAAAAAAAAAACCCAAACAGAAGCAAATACTGTAAAAAAGAGATTTCCCCCTCAAAACATTAAGGGTGCAGCTAATCTAGTCCAGTCCTCATGACTGGCTATACTCTCATTTAGTAGATTTCTGTTCTAAGATCTGGTTTAGAGGTGAATTCTAGAAAGTTTAACCTGCCAAATCCTGTTATGCTGCAGATTTTTTTCTCTGATTCATTACACCAGTTGGCACACTGCTTCCTGATGCTGACTTCTGTCATCAACACAGCTCACTTTAACTCCATAAGGAAAGAGAAAGTTCTCCTTCACTTGCCTTCCCTTACCTTTTGATCTAGTTTAGGTCTCTGACTCCACTTCTGACTCAGTGTCAGTTCTGCCTCATGATGTCTATCATCCATGTAGAGAAGCCCCCAGCAAGCATGCCTGTCTTACTCTCTCAGCTCTTAGAAAATGGACAATACAGTCAAAGACAGGGAACTTGCAATTAAGTCTGCCCAGATAAATCCCTTTCATTAGGTCAATTTTACTTCAACATCAGGTGCAGAATGGAAAAAATATATATTTTTCAGAACATCCCCGGAAAAGCCTTGAGACTTATAGTTCCTGTAGTATGAGTCATCAATTCTAAAGGAAACCCTCATCCCTGAAAGAGCTTCTGAAGTTGGACTGAGCTATCAGTCAAAGGTTGATGTTAAACTGCATTTATATTTAGTTACTGCACCTTGGCCACAACTCAATGGGGCCAGGGAAAAGGAAGAGCAGCTTGTAGTGGTGATCAATTATAATGTGCATTTTACTCACCTGAGCATTTAGTACAGTGCATGGAGAGTTCAATAAATACCATTGATTGATTGATTTGGTAAATTAGAGAGGTTGAAGAAATCTTGGATAGGTTTGTGGCTTAGTGGATAGAGCAAGGGCCTGGGATTCAGAAAGATCTAGGTTCTAATCTAGGCTTCACCACATGTCTGCAGTGTCACCCTGGGCAAGTCACTTCACTTTTCTGTGCCTTAGTTACCTTGTCTGTAAAATGGGGATTAAGACTGTGAGCTCCATGTGGGACAGGAACTGTGTCCTCCCTGATTAACTTGTATCTATCTCTTAGCTACTTAGAACAGTGCTTGGAACATAGTAAGCATTTAACAAGTACCATTATTATTATTTTCTGGATGCTTCGGATGAGTGGGGTAAGTTTTAGGAGTGGAAGTGATTTTCAAAGGCTATGCCTGAGACTATAAGCTTCTTGTAGGCCAGAAACATGTGTTCGAACTCTACTGTACTGTACTTGCCCAAACACTTAGTACAGTGATCTTTACAGCATGAATGCTCAATAAATATCATTGATTCTGAGTGGCTCCATACCTGCTACAAGTTCTGGCAGCTCTTAGTTCTGTATTATCATGGCCCACGGAGTCTTACAGGAGCCTATTATTCCCAAAGTTCAAAGATAAAGGGGAAAAAGGTAAAAAAAAATCTCCCAGAATTTTCTGTTGGTGTTGTTTCTATCCCAAGGAAACCAATTTAGTAGATTGGTCAGCTTAATGAGAATTGCATATGTGATGTAGAAAGGAGGCAGTATGGATTGAGAGTCAAGTGACCTGGCTTTGTCAGACGCCTGCTGTGTGACCTTGAGCAAGTCATTTAACTCTCTGGGCCCCCGGGTCCTCATCTGTAAAAATGTGGCTTAAATGCCTGTTCTCCTTCTCTTTAGGCTATGACTGTGAGCCCCATGTGAGACAGGGACTACATCTGATATGTTTTCATTGTATCTACCCCAGTTTCAGCACGGTGCTTGGCACACAGAAAGTGCTTAACAAATATCACAATTATCATTATTATAAAATCTACATGTTCTCTAACAACAGCACTGAGGAAATGTCCAGGTCTGCCCACCCCTAGAGTTCTTGAGGTAAAAGTACATGTCTTCAGTGGAAAGTTGCTTCATTTCCTACCACCTGAAATTCCAGTATTGGAGAAACAGGTACAGAATGGGATAATGACATTAGGGATGTTGTAAAGCCCTGAAAAACTGAAGGGAGAGGGCTTTCACAGATGCTTCAGATTTGCTTAAATAGGTATAGTATATGGTCACGTTGTTAGTAAATCAATCAGCGGTATTGAGCTCTTAATATGTGCTGAACAGAGTACTAAGCACTTGAGAGTACAATACAACAAAATTAGTAGACACGTTCTCTGCCCTTAACGAGCCCACAGTGTAGAAGATGTTGGAACACAGGCCTGCAACAAATGTGGATATCCAATATAATGGCTAGCCACTAGTCTTGTGAGAATGGTCATCGACAAAGCCTTCACGCTATTAACCAGGATCTAGATCTGTGTGGAGGAAGACCTGCTGGGATGACCTTTTTGGTTCTTTCATTCCTCAGGGTGGCCAGGTGGATGAATTGGATAGTGTAGCTCACTGTTTGTCATGCCTCAGGCTTGCTCTGACCATTAACTTCACACACAGCAGATGAACTAAAGGCCAATGTCACAGAGAGCTATTTCTTGCCCAAGCTAATTATAGCAATTGGTTCAGCGGTATTACTTGGAACGAGTACTCTCATAAGCACAGAAGTAATTTCAAAGGGAGTCGGACTAATGGTTCATCTCGGCCACAGTTGTATTGCCTGCTGAAGCACCAAAGGACCCTTGCAGGAATTTTGTGCTAGATGCTTTCCTAAACATACAAGCTTTTTGATATCTCAAATTTTTCTGGGGCAAGCATAAAGCCGACCTTTCTGGAGGGCAGGCTATGAAATGTAACCTTGGATGTTGCATAGACTTCCCAGGGACACCACTCTCATTCCTACGTCTAAAAGAACAAAATTTCAGACAAGCTCATTGTTAAATACTTTTCCTCTGTTTCCTTCATAGTTTTCAGTATTTGGACACTGTAAATCACTGCCTAAAAGAACTTTACTGCTGCAATCTGTTTTTCATTATACATAGTCTCTAGACTGTCCACTCCTTGTGGGCAGGGAACATGTCTGCCAGCTGTTATAATGTGCTCTCCCAAGTGGTTTGTACTATGCTCTGCACACAGTAAAGGCTCAATAAATACCATCAATTGATCGATGGGCTCAAATTACAACCAGTTTTAATTCTTTTTTTGTCACAAACTCAAATTCAAGCTGGACAGGCAACTCAAATTACAAAACAATTTCATCTTAATTCTAGGCTTTATTTCCAAGTCCCATAACTGAGACATTTCCCTTGTGCTTCCCATAACTATCCATTCTGGAGATGATGGCTGAGAGTGAATCCTGCACTTTACAAATCTTCATTTCTTTAAGCATCCTCGAGCTAGAGGAGGCTGAAACACAAATGTTGCCCAGTGGCCATGCATATTTATGCTCACGTGTCAGCATCTCTCTCGCTTGTAAACAGATGATAAGCTAGATGCGAAGTTTGTTTTCTCCTTGAGTTTTGCGTAATCACGTGGGACTAAAGAATGCCAGATCAGAAAAATAGTGTCTCTAACAATGCTGGAGAGACTTTCCTCTGGGCTGTCACCCAGGACTGTGTAGACACCCCCATTTGCCAGGGGCTAATGGACGTCACCCTGATTTGTAGGGTGATATCGACACTGGCTTCCTACACTTGGTTAACACTGGTTCATGAGCTTCCCCTATTCCCATGTGGGCTCTCCAGCTCCACTTTCCCAACCCAGGAAGAGACTGATCACTTGTTTGTATGCCCTGGAAATAGTTCCCATTAACAATTGCTAATACCTCTTCAATTAGAATTGATCAATCAGTCATTGGTATTTGTTGAGTGCTTACTGTGTGCAGAGCACCATACTAAGTGCTTGGGAGAGTACAATAAAACAGAGTTGCTAGACATGCTTCCTGCCCACAGTGAGCTTACAGACTATGGGGCTACGAGCAGCATAAGAAGCTGCATGGTACAGTGGTTATGTCATAGGCCTGGGCATCAGAAGGTCATGGATTCTAATCCCAGCTCTGCCACTTGTCTGCTGTGTGACCTTGAGCATGTCTCTTCACTTTTCTCTGCCTCAATTACTTCATCTGTAAAATAGGTATTGAGACTGTGAGCCCCATGTGGGGCAGGGACTGTGTCCAACTCAATTTGCTTGTATCCACCCCAGCTCTTAGTACAGTGCCTGGCACATTCATTCATTCATTCATTCATTCAATAGTATTTATTGAGCGCTTACTGTGTGCAGAGCACTGTACTAAGCACTTGGGAAGTACAAGTTGGCAGCATATAGAGACGGTCCCTACCCAACAGTGGGCTCACAGTCTAGAAGGTGGAGACAGAGAACAAAACAGAACATATTAACAAAATAAAATGAATAGAATATGTACAAGTAAAATAAATAAATAAATAAATAGAGTAATAAATACATATATACATATATACAGGTGCTATGGGGAAGGGAAGGAGGTAAGGCGGGGGGAATGGAAAGCAGGGGGAGAGGAAGGAGGAGGCTCAGGCTGGGAAGGCCTCCTGGAGGAGGTGAGCTCTCAGTAGGGCCTTGAAGGGAGGAAGAGAGATAGCTTGACGGATGTACGGAGGGAGGGCATTCCAGGCCAGAGGGATGACGTGGGCCGGGGGTCGACTGCGGGACAGGCGAGAAGGGGGCACGGGGAGGAGATTAGCGGCAGAGGAGTGGAGGGTACGGGCTGGGCTGTAGAAGGAGAGAAGGGAGGTGAGGTAGGAGGGGGTGAGGTGATGGACAGCCTTGAAGCCGAGGGTGAGGAGTTTCTGCCTGATGCGTAGGTTGATTGGTAGCCACTGGAGATTTTTGAGCACCTAACAAATAGCATACTAACATACTAAGCACCTACAAATACTATTATTATTACTAACATTAGCCACTGTTAATGGGGCTAATCACCTTTAGGTTGGGGGCCGGCATTTTCTTGGGTTCTCAACAGGTGCGGCTCTACCCTGGGCACAGCGTCTTCTGAGCTGGGTTAGCTGGGAATGTAGCTATCGCCCCCACCCCCTGGCTTGTTGTCCCTGGCATAGGACTAGAGACTAGAGCAGCAAGGAGGGGAGGTAGTTCGGTGGCAAGGAGGAGGATGATGGGCGGAACTTGGGCTTCTCACCCTGCTGCTCTGGAGGGTGGAATTTGGCAGGGGTTTAGAGCAGTGGTGACACTTTGTGCCTCTGGGAGGTCGCATTGTGAGCTCCTTGTGGGTGGGGAACCTATCTACTAATTCTGTTACGTTATCAATCCATTCAGTAGAAATAGTAATTGGGGTCTGTAGTTTTTATTTATATTTACAAGATTATAATTAATAATATCTCCTCCAAGAGGCCTTCCCTAATTAAGCCCTCCTTTTCTCTTCACCCACTCCCTTTTGCATTGCCCAGACTCACTCCCTTTATTCATCCCCTCTTAGCCCCTCCAACACTTATGTCTGCCTCCCCCTCTAGACTATAAGCTCACTGTGGGCATGAAATGAGTATACTGTTATATTGTACTCTCCCAAGTGCTAAATACAGTGCTCTGTACACAGTAAACCCTCAATAAATACGACTGAATGAATAATAATAATAACAATAATGGCATTGTATTTACTCTGTGCCAGACCTGTAACAAGCAACAGGGTTGGTACAAGGTAATCAGGTTGGACACTGTCCCTGTCTCACACTGGGCTCACTGTCACAGTGGGAGGGAGAAGATGATGGTAATTGTTAAGTGCTTGCTATGTGCCAGACACTGTACTAAGTGCTGGAGTGAATACAAGCAAATCGAGTTGGACGCAGTCCCTGTAGTAATAATAGTAATAATAATAATAATAATAATAATAATAATAATAATAATGGCATTTGTTAAGTGCTCACTATGTGCAAAGCACTGTTCTAAGTGCTGGGGAGGATACAAGGTGATCAGGTTGTCCTACCTGGGGCTCACAGTCTTAATCCCCACTTTACAGATGAGGGAACTGAGGCACAGAGAAGTTAAGTGACTTGTCCAAAGTCACACAGCTGACAATTGGCGGAGCTGGGATTTGAACCCCTGAACTCTGACTCCAAAGCCTAGGCTCTTTCCACCGAGACACACTGCTTCTCTAATCTCCATCCCCATTTTACAGATGAGGTAACTGAAGCACAGAGAAGTGAAGTGACTTGCCCAGGGTCTCAAACCATACACATGGTGGAGCTGGGAATAGAACTCATGACCTTCTGACTCCCAGTCCCATACTCTATCCACTATACCATGCTGCTTTTCCCATGAGAAGAGGTACTTAATTCCTATTTTACACAAGAGGAGACAGAGGCACAGAGAAATTGCCTACAGTTATGCAGCAGGCAAATGGCAGAGCTGGGATTAGAACCCAGGTATTCTGATTCCCAGGCCTTTGTTCTTTACACCAGGAAAATCTGCTTCTCACAAGTGCGGCTTTAGCACATATAAAAGTGTGCATGAACACTTCTACCCCCCATTCATCTCTCTTTCTTCTTAATTTGAGGACCCACATTCCTCCCTCCCCCTTGATATTCACTGTGCACCACTGGGCTACTGTATAGGTGGTTGGGAGCAGGGGTGGTGTTATACTTTTTCTTGATGCCCCTTCCCTCTTTGCCTATCACTACCGTCCCCCTACTCCTCCATTTACCTCTTCTCCTTCTCCTAATCAATCAGTAATATTGAGTGCTTACTGTGTGCACAGCAGTGGACAAAGTATATCTAATAGACATGATTCCTGCCCTCAGGGTGTTTACATTCTAGTCAAGACACACAGAATACTTTACAGGTGGGAGGAAACAATAGAGTAATGGAACTTATCTGCCAATTATGTTAATATTGATAATAATAATAATAATGGTATATGTTAAGTGCTTACTATGTGCCAAGCACGGTTCTAAGCACTGGGGCAATAATAATAATAATAATAATAATAATAATAATAATGAGTGAGCCCGCCTGTCCCGCCATCGACCCCCGGCCCACGTCATCCCCCGGGCCTGGAATGCCCTCCCTCTGCCCATCCGCCAAGCTAGCTCTCTTCCTCCCTTCAAGGCCCTATTGAGAGCTCACCTCCTCCAGGAGGCCTTCCCAGACTGAGCCCCTTCCTTCCTCTCCCCCTCGTCCCCCTCTCCATCCCCCCCCTTCTTACCTCCTTCCCTTCCCCACAGCACCTGTATATATGTATATATGTTTGTACATATTTATTACTCTATTTATTTTACTTGTACGTATCTATTCTATTTATTTTATTTTGTTAGTATGTTTGGTTTTGTTCTCTGTCTTCCCCTTTTAGACTGTGAGCCCACTGTTGGGTAGGGACTGTCTCTATATGTTGCCAATTTGTACTTCCCAAGCGCTTAGTACAGTGCTCTGCACATAGTAAGCGCTCAATAAATACGATTGATGATGATGATGATGATGGCATTTGTTAAGTGCTTACTATGTGCCAAGCACTGTTCTTCTAGACTGTGAGCCCACTGTTGGGTAGGGACCGTCTCTATGTGTTGCCAACTTGTACTTTCCAAGCACTTAGTACAGTGCTCTGCACACAGTAAGTGCTCAATAAATATGACTGATTGATTGTTCTAAGCACTGGGGGGAATACAAGGTAATCAGGTTGTCCCACATGGGGCTCACAGTCTTCAATCCCGTTTTACAGATGAGGTAACTGAGGCATAGAGAAGGTAAGTGGCTTGCCCACGGTAACACAGCTGGGATTAGAACCCATGTGCTCCAACTCCCAAGTCTGGGCTCTTTCCACTAAGTCATGCTGCTTATCTATTATACTTCTTTATTATTCTACTGTACTCTCCCAAGTGCTTAGTATGATGCTCCGCATACAGTAAGTATTCAATAAATATATTTTTTCATTCATGGGGACAAGGTGAGAGACTACACATGCACTTAGGTGATCTTAAAGCACTGAAGTGGCAGGGGGCATGAAATATGTTGGGGAGATGAGTGATCCCCTTCTAGACTGTGAGCCCACTGTTGGGTAGGGACTGTATATGTTGCCAACTTGTACTTCCCAAGCGCTTAGTACAGTGCTCTGCACACAGTAAGCGCTCAATAAATATGATTGATTATTCTGGGAAGGCCTGTACCCCTTAAGCACTTAATATACACTTCACCCTCAGCCCCAGAGCACTTACGTAGAGATCCGTACCCACTGCCATTTCCTTTAGCTGTAATTCATTTTAATGTCTATCTCCTCCTGCAGACTGAAAGCTCCTTGTGAACTGAGATAGTGTCTACCAATGTTATTGTATGGTATTTTCCCAAATAGTACAGTACTCTGCACACAGTAAGTGCCCATTAAATACCATTGATTGGTTGATAGATGTGATTTCAGAAGGGCCTTGAAGTTGGGGAGAAAAATAGTCTGCTGTAGAAAGGTAGTTTCAGGTAGAAGTGGTTGATTTTGAGACATAAGAGAATGAGATAGAGAGGGTAGGTTGACTTGGGAGGAGTTATGTGTGAAGAGGGAGAGGAGCAAAGATAAGAAGGGGGGAAGATAGTTGATGGAGTGCAGTGCCTTAGAGCCAGTGGCAATTAATTTCTGCTTGATGTGGTGATAAATAGACAACTGTGAAGGTCCTTGAGGAGTGGGAAGATGTGTGTGTAAAATCAATCAACGATATTTATTAAGCATTAAAATCCCACCACTTTCTTTCCGTTGTACTTCCTGGATCCATCCTTTCCCCTTCATTGGAATGGCCACTACTCTGGGCCCAAGTCCTCATCAGCGTGGCTCAGTGGAAAGAGCACGGGCTTTGGAGTCAGAGGTCAGGGGTTCAAATCCCGGCTCTGCCACTTGTCAGATGTGTGACTTTGGGCAAGTCACTTCACTTCTCTGGGCCTCAGTTCCTTCATCTGTAAAATGTGAGCCCCATGTGGGACAACCTGATTACCTTGTATCTACCCCAGCGCTTAGAACAGTGCTTGGCACATAGTAAGCACTTAACAAATACCAACATTATTATTATTATTATCAGACTCTGGCTACTTTGACTGTGAGCCCCATGAGGGAGAGGCACTGTATCCATCTGGTTTAACTTGTAACTACCCCAATCCGTAGAACAATGCTTGACACATAGTAAGTGCTTAACAAATACTATAAAAAATGATCTTATAGAAAAGAGATCCAGACAACAGAGTGAAGTGTGGACTGGAGAGGAGAGAGACTTTGAAGTAGGGAAGCCAGTGTTGAAGCTGACACTGTTGTAGAGTCGGCAAAGAATAAGTGATTGGACAATTGTGATGTTCTTTGTTGCCTTCAAAGTAGATATTGATCCACCTTTCCACAAAAGAGCCCGGGCTTTGGAGTCAGAGGTCATGGGTTCAAATCCCGGCTCCGCCACATGTCTGCTGTGTGACCTTGGGCAAGTCACTTAACTTCTCTGAGCCTCAGTTATCTCACCTGTAAAATGGGGATTAAGACTGTGAGCCCCACGTGGGTCAACTTGATCACCTTGTATCCTCCCCAGCGCTTAGAACAGTGCTCTGCACATAGTAAGCGCTTAACAAATGCCATCATTATTATTATTATTATGTCCACCCACTATGCCACTCCAACTCTGACCCAGGCATTTCTACCAGTGATCTCTCTCATAGACTCCCCACACATTATCCTTGGTATCCCTCTGGATGGATGGGACACCATATTTTGATTTTAAACTGGGTGACTTATTTGGAATATATATCCCATGGGATTGGGGTTGGATTTGAGAAATGATCTTAGGAAATTCAGCTCGGGTCTGAAACTGACTGCCAGACGATAAGTTTTGTGCAGGACAGAAAGGTTATTTGTAACTTAGCAAATTCAAACTCTAGGCTCCTCCCCAACAGTCAGTTTGCATCCAGGAAGATGGCCTAGATAACATTGCTGGGGACTGAACACATAATCAGTTCAGGATTTAAATCTGGAACCAGAACCAGAGGAAGGGTTCATCAGAAGGAAGACAGGAACCTAAGGCTCTTTAATGACTGAGTATTAAGTGGAATCACGGGTTACAGAGAACTTTCCAGGTCAGAGAGTGTGGTGAAGGAAACAGAAACCTCTGCCAGATCTGGAGTATTTTTTAAGCCCTAAGACCCCATAACCTGGTGTTGGAAAAACCCAAGGAAGGGAATGTTTGTGTTTTGTAACCAAATTTCCTTTTAAGATTTTTTGGAAGTTGTATTGATGTGGCTTTATTTTGCCTGTTAAATGCTAAAAGCTGTTGTGTGACTATGGGAAGCAGCATATTACAGTAGTTAGAGCACGGGCCTGAAGTCAGAAGGTCATGGGTTCTAATCCTGCCTCTGCCACTTGTCTGCGGTGTGCCTTGGGCAAGTCATTTCACTGCTCTGTGCCTCAGTTGCCTCATCTATAAAAGGGGATTAAGACTGTGAGCTCCATGTGGGACAGGGACTGTGTCCAACCTGATTTGCTTGTGTCTACCTTAGAGTTCAGAACAATCAATCAATCAATAGTATTTGAGCGCTTACTGTGTGCAGAGCACTGTATTAAGCGCTTGGGAAGTACAAGCTGGCAACATATAGAGACAGTCCCTACCCAACAGTGGGCAGTGCCTGGCACATACTAAACTCTTAACAAATGCCTTAATTTAATTTTAATTTTTACCTTTAGTGAAATAGTGCTTTTAATGCTTTGTGTCTTTCATTCTAAGAATTCCCATCATCTTTTGGGCCTAGAGTACAGAAGAGAAAGTATACTTCTCAGAAAAGCAGTGATTTTCACACTATGAGTGGTTCAGAACCTTAAATTAGAGAGCCTTAGAGAGGCAGTGTGGGCTAAGGGAAAGAGCACTGTCAATCAATCAATCAATCGCATTTATTGAGCACTTACTGTGTGCTGAGCACTGTACTAAGCGCTTGGGAAGTACAGGTTGGCAACATATAGAGACAGTCCCTACCCAACAGTGGGCTCACAGTCTAAAAGGGGGAATCCTGTTCTGGGAGTCCGAGGACCTGGGTTCTAACCCCAGCTTCTCCACTTGTCTGTTATGGAGAAGCAGCATGGCTCAGTGGAAAGAGTACGGGCTTTGGAGTCAGAGGTCATGGGTTCAAATCCCAGCTCTGCCAATTGTCAGCTGTGTGACTTTGGACAAGTCACTTCACTTCTCTGGGATGCAGTTACCTCATCTGTAAAATGGGGATTAAGACTGTGAGCTCCCTGTGGGACAACCTGATCACCTTGTAACCTCCCCAGCACTTAGAACAGTGCTTTGCACATAGTAAGGGCTTAATAAATAGTCTTTTATAAATAGTCTTTTAGACTGTGAGCCCACTGTTGGGTAGGGACTGTGTATGTTGCCAACTTGTAATTCCCAAGCGCTTAGTACAGTGCTCAGCACACAGTAAGCGCTCAATAAATACGATTGATTGATTGATTGAATAAATGCCATTATTATTATTATTATTATTCTCTGGGCCTCAGTTACCTCATCTGTAAAATGGGGATTGACTGTAAGCCCCCAGTGGGACAACCTGATCGTCACCTTGTAACCACCTCAGCGCTGAGAACAGTGCTTTGCACATAGTAAGCACTTAATAAATGTTATTATTATTATTATGTGACCTTAGGCCAGTCACTTCACTTCTCTGTGCCTCAGTTCCCTCATCATAGGCTTTCAGCCACTTGAGGGATGGGATCCATGATCACTTCCCACCAGGGAAGGCTTTCCCACAGCTTAGTACACTACTCTGCAAGCAGCAAGTGCTTAATAAGCACTTTAACTGCTACGGGCTTTGGAGTCAGAGGTCATGGGTTCAAATCCCGGCTCCGGCAATTGTCAGCTGTGTGACTTTGGGCGAGTCACTTAGCTTCTCTGGGCCTCAGTTACCTCATCTGTAAAACGGGGATTAAGACTGTGAGCCCCCCGTGGGACAACCTGATCACCTTGTAACCTCCCCAGCGCTTACAACAGTGCTTTGCAAATAGTAAGCGCTTAATAAATGCTATTATTATTATTATTATTATTATTATTATTACTTCAGTTTTCAAATGCCCAAACATTCACCACTTTTGGCGAAGTTATCATTCGGTCGGTGTCCAGGAGAGGGCGTGCTTATGTAGCAAGTTGCAAATGTTTTCCTAGAAACGTGTCCAAAACGATCTGCTAAATTACACAAAGCCTGTCCCAAGCTGGGGCCATTTGGTATGAACTTGGGATTCAAAATAAATTCTGGGAAAAATATAAAATTCCTTCCTTAAATTCTTTTCCAAACGCTTTCTTGACCAGGACGAGAGTGCGTTTCAAAATCATCAACTGAGAGTCTCTCTGGAAGGGAAATTGGGGCAGAGTTTTTTGGCAAGTTTTACTTCATAACTTGGTTGTGAAGTACTTCATCCCTTCATCCCTTGCTGGTTTATTAAAAGCCATTTGGAAGACTCTTTTCTTAGAATCCTTCCCCTCTTCTTCAGGGGCCATACTGGATCGAATTTATAAAGTTTGTTCAAGAATAAATGCCCAACAGGTGATAGGTTATCAATTCAGAGAGAGCAGTAAATGATTTGCAGGGAACATTTTGTGTGAAGTGCTGAAAGCGGAGTGCCAATATTTTCATATGATCAATCAAT
Source organism: Tachyglossus aculeatus (assembly GCF_015852505.1). Taxonomy (NCBI): domain Eukaryota; kingdom Metazoa; phylum Chordata; class Mammalia; order Monotremata; family Tachyglossidae; genus Tachyglossus; species Tachyglossus aculeatus. Next base: position 118,859,299 of record NC_052066.1, on the reverse strand, counting down.
CAATCGTATTTATTGAGTGCTTACTATGTGCAGAGCACTGTACTAAGCGCTTGGGAAGTACAAATTGGCAACATGTAGAGACAGTCCCTACCCAACGGTGGGCTCACAGTCATAAAGCATGAGGTAATGTTTTCAGATATAAATTTGTAGTTTTGTGAATTAATCAATGATATTCATTTATGTGCTGAATACTCTATTAAGCACTTGGGAAGTAACAATAGAGCTAGCAGAAATGATTCCTACCCTCAAGGAACTTACAGTTTAGCAGGGAACTAACATTAATGGAATGATTGCAGTTTGTGTGATTTTACAGTGATTAAACCCAATGTCCCCATCTTCAAAACCCTCCTGAAATCCCACCTCCTGCAGGAAGAAGAAGAGAAGCAGTGACCTGGTGGAAAGAGACCAGGCCAGGGAGACAGAGGACCTGGGTTCTAATTCTGGCTCGCCACTTGCCTGCTGTGTGACCTTGGGGAAGTCATTTAACTTCTCTGCCTCAGTTTCCTCATCTATAAAATGGGGATTAATAACCTTATTATTACTATCATTAATACTATTCTTATTATTCTCTGGTTCATTTCATATAGTCATCCTTAGCAATTATGTGTATTCATCCAACCTCAGCACATATGTATGAGAACATATGAGAAGCAGCGTGGCTCAGTGGAAAGAGCATGGGCTTTGGAGTCAGGGGTCATGGGTTCAAATCCCGGCTCTGCCAATTGTCAGCTGTGTGACTTTGGGCAAGTCACTTAACTTCTCTGTGCCTCAGTTCCCTCATCTGTAAAATGGGGATGAAGACTGCGAGCCCCCCGTGGGACAACCTGATCACCTTGTAACCTCCCCAGTGCTTAGAACAGTGCTTTGCACATAGTAAGCGCTTAATAAATGCCATTATTATTATTATATTTATAGAGTTAGTTTTCCTATAGCATGTTTTCCCCATGCAATTTGGATAGAACTTGATGAAGTGTCAGAGAAACAACTAAGCTCATGCATGTCATTTCAGTTAATGTGAATTACAAGATGAATTTTCCTTAATGCAAGGTTCTTCAAAAATGCTATTCCTTCCAAAGGAGGATGGATTTCTAAATACTTCTTATTTATTTGCTCATTTATTCATCTATTCATCCTATACCTTTGCCATTATCAGTTGTATCTGTCCTCTTCCATCTGCTCTCACCATCTGAAAATAATTTGTGCCTGCCTATTAAGAATCATGGGGATAGGGAATATATCTTTTGCTTCTGTTGTACTCCCCCAAGCAATAAGTATGGAGATCTGCATACAGTAGTCACTTTATAAATAAATTGTTTGAAAACCCTTTTTATTGTACCTAATTCTCCCAGAATGTAACTTGCTGCCTAGACACAATGGTTCAGTGGTTATAGAAGAGGATGGTGGAGTGCATCAATAAGAATCATTGGGCCTTTTGAGTTGATGGATGCTGATGTGTTCAGTTCTCCATAGAATTCCTCCTCTCTTCTTCAGAGTGGAAGGGAGGTTCTGCCCCAGGCAGTGAAATCTCTGAATGCATTTAAAAGGGTCAGAGAAAAGAATCCTCAAAAATGACGACTAGAAGCAGCGTGGCTCAGTGGAAAGAGCACGGGCTTGGGAGTCGGAGGTCATGGGTTCTAATCCCGGCTCCGCCACTTGTCAGCTGTGTGACTTTGGGTAAGTCACAACTTCTCTGGGCCTCAGATCCCTCATCTGTAAAATGGGGATGAAGACTGTGAGCCCCATGTGGGACAACCAGATTACCTTGTATCCCCCCCAGTGCTTAGAACAGTGCTTGGCACATAGTAAGCGCTTAACAAACGCCATCATATGAGAAGCAGCGTGGCTCAGTGGAAAGAGCCTGGGCTTGGGAGTCAGAGGTCGTGGGTTCTAATCCCGGCTCTGCCACTTGTCAGCTGTGTGACTTTGGGCAAGTCACTTCACTTCTCTGTGCCTCAGTTCCCTCATCTGTAAAATGGGGATGAAGCTGTGAGCCCCACATGGGACACCCTGATTAGCTTGTATCTACTCCAGCACTTAGAATAGTGCTTTACACATAGTAAGCGCTTAACAAATACCATTATTATTATCTTTTCTACTTCTCAAAATTTAGAATATAAAACTTATTAAAAATATTTAAAGTAACATCTCGAAGGACCCTGTTTCTAATGGAGCTAAGTATGGAAGGACCGAGAAGTTAGGAGCTTGGGAGTTTTTGACAACTTTGGTTTCTCAAATCTCATATTGCTTTCTGTAGTAATGAGTAGCTTTTTATTGCTAGGCACCAGGGTGACCTGGAATAAGGGTTAAGAAGGATGGCTTCCCCTTGTTGGTGTTTTCAGCATTAATCAAACACCAGGCAGAAAGTTTAGGTCAGTATGACAAGAGCTATAGAAACCACAGGTAGAGTTAAAGAGAGAGTGTGATAAAGCTACCCAATCCAGATGCTAATCCAGATCTCAGGCAAAGGTAAACCTGCTAAACCTACTCTTAGAAAACAGTTCCACAACAGTGACAAGGAATGGACTATTTTTTAAAATCATTTTCTCTTTTTGCTTTATGGTATTTGTTAAGCGCTGGTTGGACACAGGTTGGACACAGTCCATGTCTCACATGGGGCTCACAGTCTTAATCTCCATTTTACAGATGAGTTAACTGAGGCCCAAGGAAGTTAAATGACTTGCTCAAGGTCACATTAAAATAAAAGTTCCTTCATTTTTAATCACATCTATGACATGCTCCTCTCTGGCATTACTCATTTTTAATCACATCTATGACATGCTCCTCTCTGGCATCACTACAGTTGAGAAGCAGCATGGTTCCGTGGAAAGAGCACAGGCTTTGGAGTCCGAGGTCATGGGTTCAAATTCCAGCTCTGCCAATTGTCAGCTGTGTGATTTTGGGCAAATCACTTAACTTCTCTGTGCCTCAGTGACCTCATCTGTAAAATGGGGATTAAGACTGTGAGCCCCCCGTGGGACAAGCTGATCACCTTGTTAATTCCCCAGCGCTTAGAATAGTGCTTTGCACATAGTAAGTGCTTAATAAATGCCATTATTATTATCATTGTTATTATTACAGTTGATTTTACCTGACTTTCCCACTTATAAAATGGAGGAAATTAATACTTATGTCCTGTGGAACCGATTGGGGTTAGTAAAGTGCTTTCACGTCAGGATGTTCTAAAAGAGTGGAAATTAGGAAGTGTACGGAGATTGTCAATTTTTAACTTTCCATTCCGTAGCCCAGAAAATCCCCTCTCAGGATAGTATCTGAAGAGTTTTCAGTGCTCTACCAGTATTGGCTATGGGAGGGAAAGCCAAGCATTGGCATACCTATTCCATTCCTAGCTTGGGCAGTGGCTAGCGAGTGGAAGACAATCTGCTACAAGTCAAAACTCACCTGTGCTGGACAGTAGCAGCATGGGAGGGAGTCGAGGGTGGAGACTCAAGTTTATTGCACGGAAGAAGGCAATGGTAAATCACTTTTTGAATTTTTACCAAGAAAACTCTATAGATACGCTAACAGAACAATTGCAGATGGAGGAGAGGCATTCTAAGAAAGATGTATCCATGGAGTCGCTATGGGTTGGGGATGATTCGACAGTATAAGACAAGACAGAACAAGCCTAGGAAACAACTGGGCTTTTACTTACGTTTAATGATCCCTAAAGGAACTGGTGACCCAAGCCTCGTTCAGTACATGAATTCATTCAATAGTATTTATTCGGCGCTTATTGTGCACAGAACACTTTCTAAGCACTTGGGAGAGTGCAATATAAAAATAAACAGACACATTCCCTGCCAACACTATGTTTAGGTATGGGAACTACAGGATTTCTGGAAGAAACTCCCTAGCTGAAAAATCACTATTGAGGTATTGTCTGTTTTGGCCATCTGCTGTGAAATGGAGCAAGACTGTGATTTGTCATCTAAATCAGTAGTGTTTATCGGGACTTACTGTCGGCAGAGCCCTGAATTAAGTGGTTGGGAGAGACATGAGTCATTCATTCATTCAATTGTATTTCTTTATTCAGTAGCATTTTTTGAGTGCTTACTATGTGCAGAGCACTGTACTAAATGCTTCTGAGAGAACAATACAATGATAGACACATTCCCTGTCCACAAAGACATTAATATAAATAAATTACAGATATGTACATAAGTGCCATGGGGCTGGGATAGGAGGGGATGAATGAAGGCATGAAGCAAAAACTCCTCACTATTGGCTTCAAAACTCTCCATCATCTTGCCCACTCCTACCTCACCTCCCTTCACTCCTTCTCAATCCCAACCCGTACACTCCGCTCCTCTGCTGCTAACCTCCTCACTAAGCCTTGTTCTCGCCTGTCCCACCGTCGACCCCTGGCCCACATTCATTAATTCATTCAATCATATTTATTGAGTGCGTACTGTGTGCAGAGCACTGTACTAAGCGCTTGGGAAGTATAAGTTGGCAACATATAGAGATGGTCCCTACCCAACAGCAGGTTCACAGTCAAGAAGGGGGAGACAGACAACAAAACATATTAACAAAATAAAATAGAATAAATGTGTACAAGTAATATGGAGTAATAAATATGTACAAACATATATCCATATATATATAGGTGCTGTGGGGAGGGGAAGGAGGTAAGGCGGGGGACAGGGAGGGCTAGGAGGGAGAGAGGAAGGAGGGGGCTCAGCCTGAGAAGGCCTCCTGGAGGAGGTGAGCTCTCAGTAGGGCTTTGAAGGGAGGAAGAGAGCTAGCTTGGCAGATGTGCAGAGGGAGGGCATTCCAGGCCAGGGGGAGGACGTGGGCTGGGGGTCGACGGCGGGACAGGCGAGAATGAGGCACAGTGAGGAGGTTAGTGGCAGAGGAGTGGAGGGTGCGGGCTGGGCTGTAGAAGGAAAGAAGGGAGGTGAGATAGGAGGGAGCGAGGTGATGGAGTGTCTTGAAGCCGAGAGTGAGGAGTTTTTGCCTGATGCTTAGGTTGATTGGTAGCCACTGGAGATTTTTGAGGAGGGAAGTAACATGCCCAGAGCGTTTCTGCACAAAGATGATCCGGGCAGCAGCGTGAAGTATAGATTGAAGTGGGGAGAGACAGGAGGATGGGAGATCAGAGAGGAGGCCTACCTCTGGCCTGGAATGCCCCACCTCCTCACATCTGCCAAACTAGCTCTCTTCCCCTCTTCAAAGCCCTACTGAGAGCTCACCTCCTCCAGGAGGCCTTTCCATATTGAGCCCCCCTTTCCCCCTGCTCCTTCCCCCCTCCCCATCACCCCTACTCCCTCCCTCTGCTCTACCCCCTTTCCCATCCCACAGCACTTGTATATATTTGTACATATTTATTCTTCTATTTATTTTATTAATGATGTGTATATAGTTATAATTTTATTTATCTATTTTGTTGCTATTGATGCCTGTCTACTTGTTTTGTTTTGTTGTCTGTCTCCCCCTTCTAGACTGTGAGCCCATTGCTGGGTAGGGATTGTCTCTATCTATTGTCGAACTGTACTTTCCAAGTGCTTAGTGTAGTGCTCTGCACACAGTAAGCTTTCAATAAATGAGATTGAATGAATGCATGAATGAAAGGGAGCAAGTCAGGTTGATGCAGAAGAGAGAGGGAGAAGAGGAATGGTGGGTTTAGGGAAGTCTTCTAGGAGATGTGCCTTCAATAAGGCTTTGAAGGAGAAGACAGTAATTGTCGGATTTGAGGAGGGAAGGTGTTCCAGGCCAGAGGTAGGAAGTGGGTGAGGTGTTGGTGAGAGGATAAATGAGATCGAGGTACAGTGAGAAGGTTAGGATTAGAGTAGCAAAGTGTGTAGGCTGGGTTGTAGTAGGAGAGTAGTGAGGTTAAGTAGGAGGGGGCAAGGTGATTGAGTTCTTTAAAACCAATGTTGAGGAGTTTTATGATCTCTGCCCTCAAATAATTTACAATCTAGAGGAGGAAAAAAACCTACATTTACTGTGGCCTACGAGAAACAGCATGGCCTAGAAGTCACAGGGGGAGCCTGGGAGTCAGAGGACCAGGATTATAATCCAGTGTCCACCATTTTTCTTCTGTGTAACCTTGGGCCAGTCACTTAACTTCTCTATGCCTCAGTACCTCATCTGTAAAATGGGGACTGAATCATAACTGGGACAGGGACTTTGTTCAATCAGTCAATCAATCAGTGGTGTTTATTGAGTGCTTACCATGTGCAGAGCACTGTTCTAAACCCTTGGGAGAGTCCAACCTGGTGATCTTGTGCTCTGCACACAGTAAGCGCTCAATAAATACAATTGAATGAATGAACCCAGTGTACCTGCACATAGTACATTGCCTGGCACATAGTAAATGCTTAACAAATACCAATTTTTGTTTTAGGGCCATGCCTGGCACTTAATAAGCACTTAACAAATACTATAAAATGTATTTGAGGAGCACTATTATATTTACAAAGCATTTTCATATCAATTCTTTCATTTTAACTCCACAATATTCCGGTGAGGTAGAGGTAATGCGGTTAACCTCATTTTATAGGTGAATAAACTGAGATCCAGAGAGGTTAAGTAATCTGCCAGGGTAACCCAGATAGCCAGAGGCAGACCTGTGACTAGAAATTGGGTCACCTGATTCCCAGATCCACGTTCATTTCCCTAGACTCACACTGCCTCCAACCTTTGATTATTCTGAAGAAATAGTTTCTGTATTGTCCTATTCTTTTCTAATTGAAGAATTTAAAAATCAGGCTCCTAACTATCAGGGACTGAGTTCTAATTCTGAATTAGGAGCAAAATAAAGGAAATCTTTTCATTTAATAATAATAATAATGATGATGGCATTTATTAAGTGCTTATTATGTGCAAAGCACTGTTCTAAGCTCTGAGGAGATTACAAGGTGATCATGTTGTCCCACGGGGGGTTCACAGTCTTAATCCCCAGTTTACAGATGAGGTAACCGAGGCACAGAGAAGTTAAGTGACTTGCCCAAAGTCACCCAGCTGACAAGTGGCAGGGCTGGAATTTGAACCCATGACCTCTGACTCCAAAGCTCGTGCTCTTTCTATTGAGCCATGCTGCTTCTCATTTACATGGGTTAGCACATGCATTTTCTACCTCATCAGCATTCCTTTCAGGTTTGCTGTTCCATGGCTTGGGGGATTTTAATTTTTCTTGGCTTTATGAATAAATGGGTAAAATTAGTGTTTTCCATAGCTGTAATTTATTTTAATTCCTGTCTCCCCCCTAGACTATAAGCTCCTTGAAGGAGAGAACATGCCTACCAAATCTGTTTTATTGCACTCTCCTAAGTTTTAGTATATTGCTTTTCTCACAGTAAAATGAATATACAATTGACTGAAACGAAATTGATATCTAATGAATGAGCTATAGTTAGCAATATAGAGTACATAGAGTAGAGATTAAAACAATAGAGAAGAAAGAGGAAGTGTCATGAGATGTTCTGACATTTCATCTCTGAATGCAGAATCACTTGATGTAACCAAACGGTCAGTGCCTTAGACTTTCTCAGGCAGCGACCTGCTGTATACTGCTGTTGCCATGGAGTGCTTTCAGTGCGTGGACAATACACTTTTATAATTAGAAAGTTCAGAACAAAGAGGAAGGAATTTCTCTGGTGCTCCCTCACCTTATTTTTAAGATGGGTGATCTTTCAGACACGAAGCAGTTTCGACCAAATTAGAGTTGAAATCGGAGCTTCTTATTGAGGCCCACCAGTCACGAGACTGTTCTGCTGCACGTTCCAGGCTGTGTCAGCTAGATCAAATGACCTTTAGTACGTCAACATGTCACCTTGCCCCCTGCCAGCATGACAAGCAGGAATGAGCCGCCGTCTTGGTTGGATGGGGTTGTGGGTTGGGGGCAGGGGAGAGAACTGGATGGAAATAGTCACTACAAGAGATTAGGGCCATATTCCTGCTGCTTACGGAGTTGAAATGGTCCTTGGGTTCCATTATTCATTCATTCATTCATTCATTCAGTTGTATTTATTGAGCACTTTCTGTGTGCAAAGCACTGTACTAAGCACTTGGGAGAGTACAATACAACAATAAACAGACACATGCCCTGCCCACAATGAGCCTACAGTCTCGAGGGACAGACATTAATATAAATAAATTACGGGTATATTCACAAGTGCTGTGGAGCTGAAAGGGGGGCTTAATAAAGGGTGTAAGTCAAGTTAACACAGAGGGAATGGGAGAAGAGGAAAGGATGGTTTAGTCAGGGAAGACCTCTTGGAGGGGGTGTGCCTTTAAATAAGGCTTTGAAAAGGGGAGAAGACCTGTCAGATAGGACAGGTTCATGCCCCTCCAGAGATGGAATCGTAAAGGGGATGGGGATCTCTGTAAGTGATGGACCAGCGAGGCTCACTGCGGTCAAGGAAGGCTCACTGCAGTCACTTTTTTCCAACAGAGGCTTCAAGTAGATTGGAAGGGGAAGAGGTGAAAGAAAAAACAGTACCAGGTCCCACCATCAAAAACCACAGCACAACTGGAACAGCTTTTGTATGTGCATACCATGGTTGGGATTACCGCTCTCTCCCGTGACTGTTCATTCACATTCGCCAATTGGTGAAATTACTATTTGTGGCTTCTTCTGCAGCTATGAAGAGCAACTATATAGAAAGAGGTGATAATAATAATACTAACAATGATGGCATTTGTTAAGCGCTTACTATGTGCAAATTCATTCATTCATTCAATCGTATTTATTGAGCGCTTACTGTGTGCAGAGCACTGTACTAGTACAGCAGACAAGTGACAGAGCTGTGATTAGAAAGCAGGTCCTTCTGACTCTGAGGCTCACACTCTTACCACTAGGCCACACTCCTTCTCTAGTGCCTTCAGCTGCCTGAGAGAGCTAGAGAATGAGCATTGCAGCAACGTGAGATCAATTTTTTTCATGGTGTTTGTTAAGCCCTTACTGTTAGTCATTGTTATCGACAAGTAGGGTGCAAAATAGGTTAATCGGTGTAAATCGGCCGCAGGGTTCTTGTACCCAGGGTGGTGACACAAATAGGAAAAATGACTCAGCGACATGAGTTCAGATAGAGCAGCAAAGAAGGAAAGTGGCTACCTGCCCGTTCACCTCCCGGGAGAGGTACGAGTGACAAGCAGCCCCGATCCCATTCTCACTGTGTCTTTTATTGAGTTACAGCAACATGGGAGCGGAGCAATTGGGAATTTCAGGAATCCAATTAGGACCGACAGGATGTTATAAATTCTCATTATTCTCTGTTTTCACTGCCTTGTGCAGGTTGTTGTTATCTGCCCTATGGCCTTGCCTAGATAGGTGTTATTGGCCTTGAAGACATCTGTTGCTGAGCCTTGCATAAAATACAAAAAAAGGAGTTGTTCTCTCGGCCTGCACAAAATGGAGGGTTACTGTCAGCATACACAAAATGGAGTCAGTCATGTCAAGTCCGCTAGTGGACAACAGTCATGCACTGTACTAAGTGCTGGGGGTAGATACAAGCTAATCAGGTTGGATGCAGAAAAGTTAAGTGACTTGCCCAGGATCATACAGCAGACAAGTAACTGAGCCAGAATTGGAACCCAGACCCTTCTGACTCCTAGGCACATACTCTATCCACTAGCCTACACTTCTATTGCAGAATAATCCTGATCAATACATCAAGCACTTTGATAGTTACTCCATCTCCACAGCCCCTTTATAAAAATCCTTATATTCTAGTATTTTCTCTATCCTTATACTGTACTGTTTCCCTAGCTGTAATTTATTTCAGTGTCTCTCTCACCTTGTAGAATGGATAGGGATCATTTCTACCAACTCTATTATATTGTACTTTCCCAAGTGCTTAGTGCAGTGCTCTGCACACAGTGAGCATTCAATAAATACCATTGACTGCATTATTGAATATAGTTCCTCAGGCCTCTGTCTTCACCCCATCTTTCTTTGAAGTAAAAGCTTGAATCGAGTTTTAGCAACTGCAGAAATGAAATAACTTGTTTATGACTTAGCTGTGTCATGAGAAATGTTCTGAACAATATGCCCAATGACAGAAAAAAAACCTGTCTCAAGGGTATATTCCTCAGGAACTAATCTATTCCTGTTTCTTGCTTCCACCAGAACTCTTGGCAGACAGGAGTATTTTGGGAAGCCTAACTGTGTTTCAAACAATCCGAGATTCTCTGCTTAGCTTTCCGTACTTTTCTAAATTTAAATATTTGCCTGATCTCCTGAAACTTTCCCAGAAGAAAAAATAAAGATTGGGTGATTTTACCCAGTGCCACTGAGCAATCCCATGGGACAGGGACTCTGTCCATCTCGATTTGCTTTTATCCACTCTAGCGCTTAGTACAGTGCTTGGCACAAAATAAGTACTTAACAAATACCATTATTGTTATTATTATTATTATTTGACCCCCAAGCCCATGATATCGTCACCTTTGAAGAGATGAGTTCAGTCCATCAGTGATATCTTCTGAGTCCTTAATAGGAGCAGAACACTGTATTAAGCATTTGGGGGAGTACAGTAGAGTTAGTAGCCATAATCCCTACCCCCAAGACCTTACAATGTCCATTTAGGTGTCAATCCCTGCCCTTCCCCGTGTGGGTATAGTAAGGGTAAAATAAAATAACCAATGTGAATGTGCTCCAGAAAAATATAAGTTCTACCAACTGAAGTTATTAATGATGGCATTTAAGTGCTTACTATGAACAATTATTTATGGAATGTTACTCAAATGGTGAAAAGACAAGTAACAGGACAGCTTTGTAAAATTATAAAGAATTTCTGTATAAATTATAGAAAAGTAACTGAGGAAAATGGAGATCTTTTTCATCTGAATTACCCAGATATAATCTACTATTATCCTTTATTAGGTGTCATGACATAGGATGGATGAAGAGAAGTGGCCAGGACTTGCTCAAGTTCAAGACCAGGAACTGCGTATTAGCAATGAGGCTTCTTTCACCAGATTTGCCAAGAATTAAAAAAAGAATTCATTAGGCCTGCACGCTCCCTTTTCCATGAATATCTTCCCATCTTCTCCCTCTGCTCCTCCTCTGCGGTTATACTTCTCTTAACTTCCACTCAAAAGTTCAGAGAAGTGTGGCCTAGAGGAAAGAGCATGGGCCTAAGAGTCAGAGGACCTAAGTACTAGTCCCAGCTCTGTCACTTCTCTGCTGGGAGACCTTGGGTAAGTGACTTAACTTGTCTGTGCCTCAGTTTCTTCATTAGTAAAATGGAGATTAAGATTGTGTCCAACCTGATTAGCTTGTACCTATTACAGTGCTTAGTACAGTGCCAGGCACATAGTAAGAGCTTAACAAATATCATATCATTATCTATCTTGTCTACCCCAGTGCTTGGAACAGTGCTAGGCACATAGTAAGTGCTTAACAAATACCTTCATTATAGAGAAGCAGCGTGGCTCAGTGGAAAGAGCCCGAGCTTGGGAGTCAGAGGTCATGGGCTCCAAACCCAACTCCACCACTTGTCAGCTGTGTGACTTTGGGCAAGTCACTTAACTTCTCTGTGCCTCAGTTACCTCATCTGTAAAATGGGAATTAAGACTGTGAGCCCCAAGTGGGACAACCTGATTACCTTGTATCCCCCCTAGTGCTTAGAACAGTGCTTGGCACATGATAAGCGCTTAACAAATACTATTATTATTATTATTATTATTATCTTCCAATCAACAATGTCTGTTGGGCAAATCTTGATGAGGCAGCAACATGTTTTGGAAGTCTAGAAAAAAAAATTTGGGGTCAAGTTAATATTAACAGGCACTGAACTTTGTGAACAAAGGCTATGTTTTGGGTAGTCTTGTTCTATTAACTCAGCTCCAAGAACCCTGATGTCAGCCCACTCACCTGATTGACAGATTACACTAGTTCTGGGCCAGTTTCTTTCTAGTTTATATAGTGTGGAGTGGCAACAGAGTCCCTGTCATTAGTCTGTCCCTGTTCCTGCTTCTGTGGCTCTGACTGGAGGGTAATAATGACAATGATAACAACAATAATAATAATAATAGTAATGATTTTTATGAAGCACAAGATTGAGACTGTAAGCCGAATGAGGGACAGGGACTGTGTCCAACAGAATTTGATTGTTTCCACCCCAGCGCTTAGGATAGTGCCTGGCACATAGTAAGCACTTAACAAATGCCATAATAATAATTATTATTATAATCAGGTGAGGCAAAGTCTCTGTCCCTCAGAGGCTCACAGTCTAAGTAGGAGAGAGAAAGGGCATTGAATCATCAATTTATAGATAAGGAAACTGCGGTCCTGTGAAGTGAAGTGATTTGCCCAAGGTCACACAGCAGGCAAGTAGCAGAGTCAGGATTAGAACCCAGATCCTCAAACTCCCAAATCCATACTCTTTCCACTCACCAGACCATGTTTGCCAAATGAAAGGTGAGAGTGAATACTGGGAAGGAGAAGAGGTGGGGCAGTGGCGGTGGTTCCTGCCCCTGCAGCTGCTATCATTCATTCATTCAATTGTATTTATTGAGTGCTTACTGTGGGCAGAGCAGCACTATCACTGTGGTCACAGAAGAAAAAAAGGACCAGTGTCCTGGGACCCAGGAAGTGGGGTGAGTTTGGGGTGAAGGAAAGTGGGAGAACTGAAAGGGTCTGAATGAGAGGAGAAAGAAACTGGGAGGAAATTGACTTACCTACAGTGACTGGAAGTGAAATCAGAGTTGTGTGGTTGCCTGCTGAGATAATAAGCAGATAGTCCCATGCTTTGCACATCTTGAATGTTAGGAAGACTGGTTGGCTGTATATCTTGGGTAGCCCCATCAACAGCAGCTGTAAATATGAAAGACTCTCAGGATAGTAAGCTCCTTGAGGGCAAGGACCTTGTCTGCTTTGCTGTGCTCTCCCAATTATTTTTATGGCATTTATTAAGCACTTCCTAATGTGCCAGGCACTGTACTAAATGCTGGGGTTGATACATGTTGATCATCTTGGACACAATTTATGTCCCACAAGGGGCTCAGAGTCCTAATCCCTATTTTAGAGATGAGGTAAAAGGCACAGAGAAGTTAAGCAACTTGCCCAAGGTCACACAGCAAGCAGGTGGGGAAGTGAACACTCAAAAAATACCATTGATTTTTTTTGATTGATTGAGCAGAGTGGTGTTCTCAGTCTCTCAGGAAAAAATAACTTGGGTCAAAATGCTAGTTGTTATTCTACCTTCAATGGGGTTAAAATAAGGCTACATCTATCTTCTACAGGGGACATGTGGATTCTGAATTTTTTACAAAAATGCTGTTTTGTTCATTGCACTTGGTCTTTGAGTGGCTGTTGTATCTTTAATGGGCTCACAATGTGAAATGGATTGCCATTCACACATTGGTCTTTTTAGCTATAGTTGCACACAGGGATAGACTTTCATAGACAGTAGTTGCATATTCAAAAATAGGCACATGTGTCTACACATACCTGTATACACATTCTCCCTTAAACTCCACATTCTCATAAAAACATAAAAAAGAATAGTTTAAATTACTTTTAATTTAAATTTCATTTAAATTCTAGACTGTGATCTCATTATGGGCAGGGACTGTGTCTACCAACTCTGTTGTGCTCTCCCAAGTGCTTAAGATGGTGCTCTGTACAGAGCACTGAATAAATACCATTGATTAGATTGATGGATTACATTTCTTTTAGGTTTTATTTCCTAGATTTTACTAGGTCTACTGCTTGGAATCACTTGGAGTTATCCTTAAATCTGGGGGTCATAGACCAGTGCTTTTTTTCTGATGGATGTTTATATTCTATTGCCCGATTCAATTATAACCATTAGTAGAGCATTTTACAGAGTGTTTAGTGTGAATGAGTCCTGCTATTATTGGTCAGTGGGAAAGAGCACCAGCCTGGGAATCAGGAAATCTGGGTGCTAATCCTGCTTTTTCTTTTTATGGTATTTGTTAAGCGCTTACTATATGCAAAGCACTGTTCTAAGTGCTGGTGGGATACAAGGTGATCAGGTTGTCCCACGTGGGGCTCACAGTCTTATTCCCCATTTTACAGATGAGGGAACTGAGGCACAGAGAAGTTAAGTGACTTGCCCAAAGTCACACAGCTGATGATTGGGGGAGTCAGGATTTGAATCCATGACCTCTGACCCCAAAGCCCGTGCTCTTTCCACTGAGCCTCGCTGCTTCTGCCTGGAGTCTGCTAACCTGGGTGAAGATCATAAATGCAATCTCACACCATGCTAAATACAGATCTGACAACCATCTGTAAGTTTATAAACAGGCTCTCAAATTGACCTAAAATCAGTTGTGTCGATAAAGCATGTAAAAATATTTTAATGTCGGTAAATGAGGGTGGCTGCCACACTGGGGTAATGGCGGGAATAGTCCCATTTGCTTTTCATCATGGCCCAGTGGCTTCATCTCATGGGGCCCTTGTTTTCTTCCCTGTGGGAGCCCAGCTCTCCAGAATACACGGGGCAGCCACAGTTGCTGGGGTAGCGATGGAAACCAGCTCTGTTGTCCAGGAGGACTGGGAAGGAATCCCTGCCCTCTGTGGCCAAACAGCAGCAGCTTCGACCCTGAAACTTGAGTCAGGGGGGCTCCTCCCCTACCCAGCAAGGGAAAGTACAACTCACCTGTAGCAATCAATCAATCGTATTTATTGAGCACTTACTGTGTGCAGAACACTGTACTAAGCACTTGGGAAGTACAAGTTGGCAACATAGCAATTGCTCTTGGGCCAGGTGATCTCCTCACTGCCATGGCTTTCTCTTCCTTCCACCACTGGCCACAGCTAAGGCTTCTTGACCCTCTTCTCCCCAGCTTGTGAAGGTCCTGGATCCCCCTTCTCTCCACACCCCATTTCTCCAAAGGTGTGCCAGCGCTCTGCACTCCCTTGAGAGGGGAGAAGGAAGCATGTAAGGGAGGAGAGGAAAAAGGGAGAAATTTCGCCCTTTCCCCTCTTTTTTCACTTTTACTAGTCAATCCAATCAATCAGTGGTCTTTATTGACACTTACTGTGGGCAGAACCCTGTTTTAAGCAGTTGGGAGAGTACAGCACAGTATTGTACCTTTTCCTATTCCTCCCTTTTCCCCTTCCCTTTTTCTCCTCCCTCCCCTCTCTTCTTTTCCTTACCTCTTCCCTCCTCTCTCTTTTCTGCTTCCTCTGTTCTCCTTCTCCTCCTCCTCTCCTCAGACCCTTCTTTTCCTGACCCCCAGTCTTGGTGAAAGGGGTCTGGGAGCTCTGTGGAAAGAGAAGGCAGAAAGGATGTGGGGCAGTATGGTTTATACACAGTTTCTAGTCACACAAATTCTTCTCCCTCTTCCTATGCCTGGGGTACATGTTCTGCTGAGCTCTACCCCCACTGATGCTATACGTTAAGTAGATGCTGTAACTGTTACCACATTAGTACAATCACTCATCCTACCCGGATCAGATTACTGTCAGCATTCTTTCTGACCTCCCAATCTCCTGTAACTCCTCACCTTAGTCTATACTTCATGCTGCTACCCTGACTATCTTTCTACAGAAACATTCTGGGTATCACCTATCTCCTCAAAAATCTCCAGTGGTTGCCTGTCAACCTCTGTATCAAGCAAAAACTCCTAACTATTGGCTTCAAAGCTCTCTATCACCCTTCTTACCTCACCTCCCTTCTCTCCCTCTACATCCCAGCCTGCATACTCTGCTCCTCGGCTACTAACCTTCTCACTTTGCCTCATTCTCACCTGCCCCGCCGTCAAGCCCTGGCCCATGTCCTACCTCTGTCCTGGAATGCTCTCCCTCCTCACATCCGCCAAACTAGCTCTCTTCTCCCCTTCAAAGCCATACTGAAGGCTCACCTCCAAGAAGCCTTCCCGGACTAAGCCCCCCTTTTCCTCAGTTCCCCCTCCTATCTCATTGTCTTGACTTGCTCCCTTTGCTCTACCCCCTTTCCCCACCCCAGAGCACTTGAGTATATATGTACATAGCTAAAATTATGTTTATATTAATGCCTGTTTACTTGTTTTGATGTGTATATATCTATGATTCTATTTATTTTGATGCTATTGATGCCTCTTTATTTGTTTTGATGTCTGACTCCTAGACCATAAACCCATTGTGGGCAGGGGTTGTTTCTCTTTATTGGTGAATTGTACTTACCACGTGCTTAGTACAGTGCTCTGCACACAGTAAGTGCTCAATAAATACGATTGCATGAATGAATGAATACCCAATTACCATTTCTCTATGGAAAATGGTTTCAGTAGAAAGTTAGTAATTTTTTTCACACTGCTTGCAAAAATGACCTCAATCCTTGGCAGTCCTGGTTGCATCCATTCCCCATGTACTCACTCACTACACTCTGTGCCCTAGCAGGAATGGCTGCACTGAGCAAGCCACTGACCCAAGAATCAATTCCTTTGCATGAGTTCTTGGTTCGGTTCTGAAGCCTCAGGACTGAGGGTCCTCCCTTATTCCTTATGGGACCCTCCATTATCAGAGTGTGAATAAGCTGAGTCTACGAAGGAATTAGAGAAGCAGTGTGGCTCAGTGGAAAGAGCCTGGGCTTGGGAGTCAGAGGTCATGGGTTCTAATCCCAACTGTGCCACTTGTCAGCTGTGTGACTTGGGCAAGTCACTTAACTTCTCTGTGCCTCAGTTACCTCATCCGTAAAATGGGGATTAAGCCTGTGATCCTCAAGCGGGACAACCTGATCACCTTGTATCCCCCCCAGTGCTTAGAACAGTGCTTTGCATATAGTAAGCGCTTAACAAATGTCATCATTATTATTATAGAGCCAGCAACTCAGTTTCTTTAATCTCCTAACATAGTTTGATGACTGTGGGTGTTAATCTTTTATGGCTAGGCATAATTATATGATTGCTCCCTAACCATAATAAATCTTGTAAGATGCTTAGTCTTGTAAGGCTCCACTACTCGGGTAACTTTGTCTTAAAAAAAAAAATGATGTCTGTTTGGTCTACTCGAATGGTTCACTTGGCTGAGGCTGAACTCCTTTTCTAAGGAATGAAAGTACTGAACTCTGTGTAGCCAGAAGGAGGTACACTTGGGAATAGAATTTCATCAGAAGAGCATGTTTCTTCACATTTCCAAATATGAATTTCCACAAACACACACATATGTATGCAAAACACACATCCCCACACAAACCCTAATTGATTTACTCCTTAGGTATTAAAAATTGAGTTTCCTAATGTATTGCAACTAGAGTTTTGATCTATTAGATACACATCTGGTTTTATTTTGAAGCTAAAATTTCTCATGCTTCAGTTTTCCTTTATTTCTTATGAATTATGAAACAGCCCTTGAGACAGACAAAATAAAATAAGATTTTCTTGGCAAGCGTTCTTTTAGTCCCTCTTCTTATTAGTAGCTTGAACTTCTAGAGTGCTTTTATTTTTCCAAACTGTTTTCCATCAAATATTTTATCTTCACAACATCGCCGTAAGGTATGGACATATATTCATTCAATCATATTTATTGAGTGCTTATGACATTCCACTTTACTGTTGAGGAAAGTGAAATTCAGAGAGGGTATGCTTTTTGCTAGAGGTCTGAAATTCCCCTCTCTGCCCACACCTCCTGATTTGTGTTCTCTCCCACACATACCCTCCCACCAACATCTCTGATTTTTTGACCCCCTTCCAATCCTCTGAAGTCATCAGGCTTCATATGCCCCCATACCCAACCTAGGTTCTTTTAATACACAAATCTATGCCCTCAACACGACCTGCTCCACTGAACTCAAAGTCTCCATTCCATGGCCTTCTGCTGATCTCATACCACGAACCACTAGCCATGTATCATCTCCACTGTTGTGCTCAAGTGTCAAGCACTGCTAGTGGAAATCCTGACCCCAACTTTACCTCATCTATTTTAAATTCAACTTCATCTGCTTTAACTCTGCCCTCACCTGGCAACTCCATCATTATTGACTCCCATGCATGTGACACTGTCTCTTGTAACCCTTTATCTCTCTGCCCCTACCTGTCTTGCCCTGAAAGACCCTGCCAGGTACATTGTCGATAAAGTTAAAGCCATTAGGAGTGGTCTCCCTAAAATAGCCCCTGCTCTTCTCCAGGCCCTTCCTCCTTCTCTTTCTTTGGCTCTCCCAACCTTCCCAGCAGTATCTCAATAGATCTACCACTTCCTCTCAAATTCTAACTGCTCCACCTCTGCTTCTGACCCATCCCTTCTCACCTTATCAAAACAATTGTCCCTTCCCTTCTTCCTTCTTTGAATGCCTTCTTCAACCAGTGACTTCCAGTGGTTCCTCCTCTATTGCTTTCAAACTAGCCTTGTATCCCTTATCCTAAAGCAAATCCTCCTTTGACACCACAGCACCCTTGAGTTATCACTCCATCTTTCTCCTACTGTTCCTTCCAAACTCCTTGAGTGAGTTATCTATATCCACTGCTTCCATTTCCTCTCCTCCATCTCTCTTTGACCATGGGCAGTCTGATTTCTGCCCTCTTCACTCCATGGAAACAGCCTTATCTAAGGTCATCAGTGACTTCCTTCTTGCCATTTCCAATGGCCTCTACTCTATCCTAATCCTCCTCAACATCTCTGCTGCCTTTGACACTGGGACCACCCCCTTCTCCTGGAAACCTTATTCATTCATTCAATCATATTTATTGAGTATTTACTGTATCTGGAGCACTATACTAAACTTCTAATAATAATAATAACAATAGTAGTTATGGTATTTGTTCAGCACTTACTATGTGCCAAACACCGTTATAAGCACTGGGGTATATACAAGGTAATCAGGTTGGACACAGTCCCTGTCCCACGTGGGGCTCACGGTCTTAATCCTCATATAACAGATGAGGTAACTGAGGCACAGAGAAGTGATGTGACTTGCTCAAGGCCACATAGCAGGCAAGTAGAGGAGCCGAGATTAGAACACATGACCTTCTGATTCCCTGTCCACTACACCATGCTAATCTTGGATTCACTGACACTGCCCTCACCTGGTTCTCCTATATCTCTGACCATTCCTAAATTTCTTTCCCAGGGTCTTCCTCTGCCTCCCACACTATAACTGTGGGAATCCCTCAAGGCTCAGTTCTGAGTGTCCTTCTCTTCATCCAAATCCACTCCTTTGGAAAACTCAGTCGCTCCTATGGCTTCTAGCACCATGTGGCCAGGGTGGACAATTCCCAAATCTACAACTCTAGCCCTGACTGTTCTCTGCAATCATGCATTTCCTCCTGCCTTCAGAACATATCTACTTTAATAATAATAATAATAATAATAATAATAATGGCATTTGTTAAGCGCTTACTATGTGCAAAGCACTGTTCTAAGCACTGGGCACTGTTCTAAGCTCTGGGCACCGTTCTAAGTGCTGGGCATTGTTCTTGAATGTACTGACACCTCAAACTTAACATATTCACAACAGAGCTCCCCATTTTACTACCCAAACCTGTTTCTCTCCCTGAATGTATAAATATAAATCTATAAAATGTTTTTGGTTTGCTTTATTTTCTGGGATAACAAATTTCAGATATTTACCAACTGTAGGGCACACAAAATTGAAGTTCTGATTAAATTGGTGTACTTTAGATTGTAAACCCCTTTGAAGGATGGTGACCATGTTTAATTCCCACCCTTGTAGTTTTCCCAATGCTTAGAACAGTGCTCTGCAGTCAGCACTTAATACCATTAATACTACCCCTTATACGAAAACATTTTCCTAATTTTTATTTTGAAACTTCCACCTTCAAGCTTTGGTGGATGTCCCATAGTCTTGCTGTTGTGGATTTGAACAATTCTGTAGCTACTCTATCATTACCCTTAGTGACTCAATAATCATAAATATATTCCCACTTAATGTTCCTGTGTCTAGACTGAAGAGTTCTCATCATTTTATTCTATATTTTCCTAACTCACCTTACCAATCCATCAATGGTATTTACTGAGTGCTTATTGTGTGCAAAGCACTGTATTGAGTGCTTGGGAAAATACAAAACAACAGAGTTAGAAGATGTG
Organism: Tachyglossus aculeatus; assembly: GCF_015852505.1. NCBI lineage: Eukaryota > Metazoa > Chordata > Mammalia > Monotremata > Tachyglossidae > Tachyglossus > Tachyglossus aculeatus. The sequence continues at coordinate 118,839,360 of NC_052066.1, read as the reverse complement.
TTCCTAGCCCACAAGGATCAGTGTGTGAAGCAGCAAGGCTTAGTGGGAAGAGCATGTGCCTGTGAGCTCTGTTCAACACCACAATTTCTAAGGGTTCGTTTTGCATTTTGATTCCGAAAAGAACAGAGACTCTGTCCTACCTGATTATCTTGAACCTACCCCAGTGCTTAGAACTTGACACAAAATAAGGGCTTAACAAATTCCAGTGGGGAAAAAAAAAGCATTTACAGTCTACATTTTATGATAGAGAGCTTTAGCAAAACACCTTGTGTTGATAACTGGTAAGGTACCAACACTCTAGTTTGGGTCTCTACACTATAGTACAACAATATTGTGTGCTGTTTCTCAGATGACCTCCCTTCCTGGTGACATGGTTTGATAGGAAAGACAAAAGAAGAAATGACCCAAGTGTAGTGCAACAACATTATTATCAAATTCTCATCATGCCTTTCAAATGCCATGCTTATCCTTACTACTTCCTGGTGAGATATGCATCGTGTCACAAATCTGATTTTGCAGATGAAGAAACTCAGAGACAGGATAAGTGACCTACTATAGAACAATGAATAGGAGTCTGACTCATTCTAGCTGGGAAGGCAACCTTTAATAAATTCATTTTTAGTTCCTGATTTCTGAGTGAGTCACTCGGGCACAGACACCACGCAAGGTTCAGAGGTAAGAGAAAGCTTCAAGTTGCTTATGGAAAGCCTAGTCTGCTCAGTGTTATCTGTCCTGAGAAAGCCATACATGACCATTTCTTAGATACTAATAAAAGGATTCACATCATTGATCAACACAACTGATTAATTTGTCCATTCACAGAGTAAAATTTCAGCTTGTGTGAGATATGGCAAGATTTACTTTAAGAGAATTGCCTTTACCCTAGATAGAATTTCTATAGACCAAGTTTCAAAACATTTATTCCCTTTAACCCTCGATATTTTCTTCAGGTTATGTTGGCATATATCCAAGACTCAAATTATTTCTCCTATGCCCTGGAAAGTAAAGCAGAGTGGAATTTTTTTTAGCTGTTGCAAGAGACTGTGTCCTAACCAAATGGAATTTATATTTTTTTATGGTATTTGGTAAGTGCTTACTATATGCCAGGCGTTGTACTAAGGGCTGGGGTAGACACAAGCTCATGGTTGGCCACAGTCCCTGATCCTCTTAGGGCTCACAGTCTTAATCCCCATTTTACAGATGAGGTAACTGAGGTTCAGAGAAGTGAAGTAACTTGCTCAAGGCCATGCAGCAGACAAGTGGCAGAGCTGGGATTATAACCCAGTTCCTTCTGACTCCTAGGCTTGTGCTGTATTTACTAGGCTATGCTGCTTTGTTTATGATAAATTTTAATAGACTCTACATAAAAAAAAATCAGAAATGTTGGGAAGAAGTTTAAAGCTTAAATTCTGGGTCCAAAATATTAATCTCAGGGGATTTTTTTTCTCTTCTTTCTTTGAGAACTGTGATATTCATTTGGGTGTCTGTAATACAATCTGTTTTATAAAACTGCAGAAGATATGGGCTCAGGTGCATAGCCATCTTTCCCAGAATAGTTTAAATCCCTCATTTACATTTTATCCAAGAGGAGAGTACAGGAATAGCAAGGTGGGAGGAAAGAGATGGTTGATCATGAAAATTAAATAATTGCCTATCAGTATCAATTGCATTTATGAAACACCTACTAGATGTGAAGCACAGTTCTGGGGAACATACAAATAAAAGTAACAGAAGTTCCTGCCACTGAAGTGAGTTATGGGGTAACTCAATACAATCAAACAATCAATTGATGATATTTATTCAGTGCTTACTGTGTGAAGAATACTGTGCTAAATGCTTGGGAAAATACAGTACAACAGAGGTAGACATATTCCCTGCCCACCAGGAACTACTACACATAAATCTAGAACATAAAAATCGAGGCTTCTATTCAGTTGTCAAAATGGTTGCTTTCCTATTCTTTATTCTCCTTCAAACTTACAGGTTGGCTTTGATTTCGCAACTGGTGTATGCTCCATTCTTCCATCAATCAATCGATCGATCATATTTACTGAGTGCTTACTATGTGCAGAGCACCGTACTAAGGGCTTGGGAAAGTACAACAGAATTAGCAGACACCTTCCCTGCCCATATACAGTATACAGTATAGAAGGGGAGATGGACATTAATATGAATAAATAATTTATAATATATGATTTAAAGATATGAACATAATTACTGTGGGGTTGAGGTGGGTTTATTTTTGGATTTCCAAAGGTCACAGATTGAGGTGCATAGATGAATAGGAAGACATCCCGATTCCCTAATAGGGATGAATAGGGAGCTTGGTGAAAAGAGTGCTGAATCCAGGAAGGCCTCTTGGAGAAGATGGGAAGAGCGGTGGTCTGGTGTATATGGAGTGGGAAAGAGTTCCAGGCTAAGGGGAGGACATGGGGAAGTGGTCAGCACTGAGATAGATAATAATGAGATGAGATCAGGGGCACAGTAAGTAAGCTGGAACTAGATAAGAATAATGATGGCATTTATTAAGCGCCTACTATGTGCAAAGCACTGTTCTAAGCACTGGGGAGGTTACCAGGTGATCAGGTTGTCCCACGGGGGGCTCACAGTCTTAATCCCCATTTTACAGATGAGGTAACTGAGGCACAGAGAAGTTGTGACACTCCCAAAGTCACACAGTTGACAATTGGTGGAGCCGGGATTTGAACCCATGACCTCTGACTCCAAAGCCCGTGCTCTTTCCACTGAGCCATGCTGTTTCTCATAGATGAGCAGGGCATGTAGGTTGGGCTGTAGTAGGAGATTATGAGGTGAGGTAGGATGGGGCAAGCTGAATGCTTTATAGCCAATGTTGAGGAGTTTCTGTTTGATGTGGAGATGGATAGGCAGCCATTGGGGGCTTTTGAGGAGTGGGGAGACGTGGACTGAATTTTTTTTGATAAATGATTTGTGCAGCAGAGTGAAGTATGGATTGGAGTGGGGAGAGACAGGAGGCAGGGAGGTCAGTGATGAAGCAGATGTGATAGCCAAGGCAGAATAGGATGAGTAGTTGGATCAGCATGGAAAATATGGATTTTAGCAATGTTGTGAAGGTAGAACTGATAGGATTTGGTGAAAGGTTGACAACGTGGGTGGATTGAGAGAGATGAATCAAGGACAATGCCGAGGTATGGGCTTGTGAGGTAGGGAAGATAGTGGTGATGTCTACAGTGATGGGAATGACAGGGGAGGACAGAATTTATGTGGGAAGATCAGGAGTTCAATTTTGGATATGTTTAATATGAGGTGTCAGTGGGACAGCCAAGTAGGTATGTCTCGAAGACGGACAGAATGCGAGATTGCAGGGAAGGAGAGAGGTCCAGACTGTAGACATTGATTTGGGAATCATAGCATGTGCTTTGCTGTACATTTTGGATAGTTGAGGATGAAGTCTCCCATTAGAAACAATAGATCAATCTTGGTCCTGAGACTTCAGGACTAAGAATCTGCATAAAGGAATTGCTTTTAGTGTTGGTACCTTGGGTAGCCTAACTCACATGCATGTCTTCCTGCCAGCCATGTGCCCACTGGGCTTCTGTGTGAGGCTAGTTAGTAGGGGGGCAGGGGGGCCACATATTGCAGGTGCTGTTTTTGGCCACTTTACCCTGCTAACTGAGAGAACTGGCATAGTGTACAGGTTTGTTAATTCTCAGGGCAGTGCTCTATTCACAGGATCAGCAGCAGCAATGTTTGGGGTGGAACACTGGAATTAGGGGAATTGGTTGCTATGTTGTATGTGAGTGATAATAATAATGATAGCATTTGTTAAGCGCTTACTATGTGTGAAGAACTGTTCTAAGCGCTGGCGGGGTATACAAGGTGATCAGGTTGTCCCACGTGGGACTCACAGTCTTAATCCCCATTTTACAGATGAAGTAACTGAGGCCCAGAGAAGTGAAGTGACTTGCCCAAAGTACACAGTTGACAAGTGGCAGATCTGGGACTAGTACCCATGACCTCTGGCTCCCAAGCCTGTGCTCTTTCCACTGAGCCAAGCAGCTTGACATGTCAATCATTACACATTTTGAAATCCATTTGGTAACGCTCCATTCATAGCACAGAGATGTGAAACAAGAGACATATTGATAGACAAAACAGTAAATCACAGGGAATCACTCTTGTGGCTGGAGTAAGAAAGCAAAATCGGGCCCTTGTCTTTTATGAAGGGGCACTAAATTGAGAGAGTTGGAACATACCTGAGAATGAGACACTGGCCAGCTTATAAGTGGCCATGCTAGAACTCATCTAAACAATCAATTTGCAATTTTAAGATTTCTTTATGACCAACTCCCTGTGGCACTCCTGTTGGTCTCTCACATTGCTAAGGAACATTAAAACCCAATTATGACTACTACATTTTCAAAATAAGGCCATATGATTGATCAGTGCTCCTGTCATGTTTAATGGTGAGCTGTCATTGACATCTAAGTCTAAATATGCTGCCCAGGGTGGAATTTCTGGTTTTGCATACTTCAGTTGGGAAGAACTACTTTAGAGATGTGCTTCCAAGAGTTTTATCAAGAGTTTTATTGGAAGCAGCGTGGCCTTGGGGAAAGAACACGGGAGTGTGAGTCAGAGGGCCTGGGTTCTAACCCCGGTTCTGCCACTTGCCTGATGTATGACCCTGGGCAAGTTACTTCACTTCTTCACTGTGCCTCAGTTTCCTCAATTATAAAATGTGGATGAAATATCTCTTTTCCCTCCTATTTAGACTGTGAGCATTGTGTGGGACAGGGACTGTGTCTATCCTGATGAACATGTATCTGCCCCAGCTCTTAAAACAGCACTTGACATATAGTAAGCACTAAACAAATACCATTATAGTTATCCTAAGAGCAGTTACTCTTGCTACTTGATAGAATTATCAGGTTGGATATAGTTATATAGATCCATAGGTGGATTTGAGCATTGCAGTATTCATTTATTTTAATGTCTGCCCCTCTAGACTGTAAGCTACTTTTAGTCATTCATTCATTCAATCGTATTTATTGAACATTTACTGTGTGCAGAGCACTGTACTAAGCACTTGGAAAGTACAGTTCAGCAACAAATAGAAAGAATCCCTGCTCACAGTCTAGTAGTGGGGGGAGGGGTCTACCAACTCTATTGTATGCTACTCTCCCAAATGCTAAGTACAGTGCTCGCACACAGTAAGCACTCAATAAATATCAATTGATAAGGCATTTTCACACTTTAATTCCACCCAGTTTTAATGATGATAAATCAAGTCAGGCAATCTGAAAGGACTATTCCTATAAAAGTGATCTCTATGAACACATATATGTATTTTGTGCCATTTTTCTAGCCTTGTGTTTACTGCATTATTTTTAAGCAGAAGTCTACATAGCTTTAGGCAAATAATTATAAATTTGCTAAGGAGAAGGAGATCCGTATCTAAATCTCCTCCCCTGTTCTCTCTTCCTCCCTCCAGGCTCACATCTCCTCCTGTCTTCAGGACACCTCCACCTGGATGTCCTCTCACCACCTAAAACTCAACATGTTCAATACTGAGCTCCTTATCTTCCCTCCCAAACTCTGTCCTCTCCCTGACTTTCCCATCACTGTGGATGGCACTACCAGATGGCACTACCGGCCTTCCCGTCTCACAAGCCCACAACCTTGGTGTAATCCTTGACTTTGATCTCTCATTCACCCCACACATTCACTATGTCACCAAAACCTGCCGGTCTCACCTTCAGGACATTGCCAAGATCTGCCCCTTCCTCCCCATCCAAACTGCTACTACATTAGTACAATTACTCATCCTATCCCAACTGGACTACTGCATCAGCATCCTTTCTGATCTCCCCACCTCCTGTCTCTCCCCACTTCAGTCTATACATCACTCTGCTGCCTGGATTATCTTTCTACAGAAACATTCTGGGCATGTCACCCCTCTCCTCAGAAATCTTCAGTGGTTGCCTATCAACCTCTATATCAAGCAAAAACTCCTCATTATTGGCTTCAAAGCTCTCAATCACCTTGCCTCCTCCTACCTCACCTTCCTTCACTCCTTCTACAGCCCAGCCCGCACACTCCACTCCTCTGCTGCTAACCTTCTCATTGTGCCTCATTCTCACCTGTCTCACCTTCGACCCTGGCCCATGTCCTACCTCTGGCCTGGGATGGCCTCCCTCCTCTAATCTACCAAACAATCAAGCTTCCTCCCTTCAAAACCCTACTGAAGGCTTACCTCCTCCAGGAGGCCTTCCCGGATGAAGCCCCTCTTTTCCTCAGCCCCCATCTCCATACTCTCCCCGACTCACTCCCTTTGCTCTACCTCCCTCTTTGCCCCATAGCCCTTGTATATTTATGTACATATCTATAATTATATTCATATTAATGCCTGTTTTACTTGTTCTGATGTGGATATAGACATATATCTAATTATATTTATTTATACTGATGCTATTGATGCCTGTTTACTTGTTTTGATGTTTGTCTCCCCCCTTTCTAGACTGTGAGCCAGTTCTGGGCAGGGATTCTCTCTCTCTGTTGCTGAATTGTACTTTCCAAGAGCTTAGTACAGTGCTCTGCACACAGTAAGCACTCAATCAATACAATTGAATGAATGAATGAATGAATCCAGAAAGCATACTGGAATGAAGAATTGAGTATTCAGAAATTGAGGGTGATTTATGAATACAGGATCTAATTAAAACCTTTCTTACTGTAAGAAATATATCCAAGCAGGGCTTATAGTCAAGAAAGGCTATGAACCCCTTGAAATGAGGACCAGCTGGCACGTGTGCTGTGCACATAAGTGTATATCGTGGCCAGTAATCTCCCAAAAGAACCTCTTGGCTCTGGGCCCAAACTCTTTTTGGAGGAAATTGATTTTATTGAGAATGTCTTGTTCTTTTTGCTATTTACACAAATACCAAGGGAAGGGAAGGGAGTTGTCTGGTCCTGCCCTTTTTCTTTTCATATCTGCTGCCGGATGAGAACTCCAGGTGAGTGATGTAGCACTTAGGAGCATTATGTGGATTTGTGTAGCTCTCGGAACACAAAATATGAATGGGCTGGAAGGAGACAGATAGTGTTTGTAAGTGCCACAGTCATCCTACTGCAAGACAACTTTAAAATAGCATCTACATTCATTAAGATAATCACAAAGGGTTGAGGCACCGCTCTATGTGAATCAACTGAGAACGTGACATTTAATTGAATAGCAGCTGTCGGCTAATAAAAAAGGGACAAACGGTTGCTGCTATTACTCGACTAACAAAACGTGTGAGATGGATGAAGTTGCTGTAATTGTTTTTCATGGTTTGTGATCACACATCAGAATGCAAATTTTTCAATTTTAATAGTGTTTTAGGGCAAACACATTTTCACAGACTATTAACAGTGTCCATCAAATTATAATTCATGCTATTTTGAAATAGTGCCAAGGCTGGCTCATTACAAGCTTGCAGTATGATGGAGTTCTCTGTTGAGACTGAGGGATGAACCTTGATCTTGAGGCTTCAGACCAGGAATGTGCACAAAAGAACTGATCAGAGTAAAAGTGGGTCATGTAATACCATTCGCACACTTTCATCCCTGTCAGTCATATTCCTGTTGGGACACAGAGTGCAGAGAGTTAGTAGGTGGGCAGGAATGAAGCCCACTGTGATGTGCATGTAGAGCTTTTTTGTTTTGTTTCTAGCACACTAAATCCATTTAAGGGTGAAATGGCTGCAGGAATAGTGAAGCACAGTACTGAGGCTCTGCCATATAGGGCCAGAACCAAGCAGGTGGCTGAATGCCTTGCTAGTCATTATGGTTTTACCACCCATGTTGGTCAGGAGCAGTATGACCTAGTGGAAAGAACACAGACTTGGGGGTCAGAAGACTTGAATTCTGATCCCGGCTTTGCCATGTGCCTGCTTCTGATTCCCAGGCCTGTGTTCTCTCCACTACTCCATGCAGCGCCTGATACATCATAAGTACTTATCAAATACCATAAAAAAGTTTACATGAATGATTTATCTTTTTACTAATTGTTAACGTGGTTGTGGAAAATTGCTAAATATCTTGTTATGCATTAAAAAATCAATTCCTTAGATTTTGTATAATGGTGCCTTCAGAAATGACACTTTGACATGTAACACATTAGGTTATATAGTTTCCTGATGATTAATAATTCTCCCTAAGAGTTTCCTTTTTCAAATGCAATATTCACCACCAGGGTTTGAATATTTAAATATTCAAGATAAAATCTAACTTTTTCCTTTAGAGTCTAACTCTGTATTTCTGAGGATAATTGAATAACAATGAAGAAAAGAGGACCTTTTTCCAGGACAGGTATTTACAAAGAGGAGGAGAATCTATTCACAAATCTTTCCTTCATCTTTTTGCCTCTTAAAAGAACCTTCTTCCTTTTTCTGTTTACTTAGTCTTGATTAGGCATTTGCCAGAATTACTTTGTCTTCAAATGGATTACCAGCCACCACCTTCTATGCTAATATTTAATAGTCCCTCCTCAATCCCTTTCATATATTGTTTGAAAGTGACCCAAAGAAGGGGCTTTGCGTTCTTATTCTCATTTATAGATTTCCTTATAACCATTGGAAATGCCAGTATTCACAAATATAAGTAAAAACAAAAGTGAGCAATTTAGCATATTTAGAAATTTGGGAGTAATTCTTTATAAATAAATGTAAGCACCTAGATCACAGTGTTCTCCACCTTTGAAGGTGGTATCATTCATTCATTCAATCATTTATTGAGCGCTTATTATGTGCAGAGCACTGTACTAAGCACTTGGAAAGTACAATTTGGAAGCAGTTAGAGACCATCCCTACCCAACAGCGGGCTCATATTTAACCGCCTTCTGGACAAATACAGCATAAACCAGGAAGGTTTTATTGAATCAGTGTATTTATTGAGCATTTACTATGTTCAGAGCACTGTCCTAGGCACATGGGGGAGTACAGTACAGATGAATTGGTAAACATGTTCTCTGTCCACGAGGAACTTAGAGTCTAGAGTGTGGGAGATATTAATATTTTATTCATTCAATCGTATTTATAGAGTGCTTACTGTGTGCACAGCACTGTACTAAGCACTTGGAATATTTAGTGCTTAGAACAGTGCTTGACACATAGTAAGAATTTTACAAATACCATAATCATAATCAATAAATTATGGATATGCACATAACTATTGTAGGGCTGAGGGTGGGTTGAATACTATGTGCTTAAAGGGTATGGATTCAAGTGCCTAGGCAATGCAGAAGGGAGAGGAGTAGGGTGAAGGAGAGCTGAATTGGGAAAAACCTCTTGGAAAAGATGTGGGGCATGGCTAGGTAGAGGAGTTATGTGAAGTGCTAGTCAAGTCTTTGCCAATATTAGCTGTAGTCAGGGCTGGGACTAGAACCCACATCTCCTGGTTCTCAGAGCATTGCTCATCCCATTGGACCAAAAGAAAAGCTGGACTGGAAATAAGCACGAAGAAAACCAAACTTATGAGCCAGCCTTTACCCAGGAAGCCTATATGCACCAAGGTTGGCCTAGTGGATAAAACACGGGCCTGGCAGCCTAAGGACCTGGATTTTAATCCCTACTCCAGCACTTGCCTGCTTTGTGACTGTTGTGAGCCCCCACTTCATACCAACCAGGACCTTTCTGGACCAGGGAAGATTGGGTGACATAGTAAAGTCAATCCACACCTCTGATCACCAAGGTTACTGTGAAAAGTTTTTTACTTAGTTTTGCCAACATGCAAGGGGGTGACACACACACACTCACTCCACTCCACCAAGGGTCTATTACCAGTCTGTGGTCAAAGGAGCCCTTTCTGCCAATGCATCTTTTTTCTGCTTCCAAGTGCTGCTGCCTTCTGCTGCTTCTGAGTACTGCTCTCAGCATGCTTCCTTCTTGCTTCTCCTCTGCATGCCTCTGCTTCAGTGCTGCCTTCCATGTCTCTTCCTTCTTGTTGTTCACGTGTTCACAAAGAGTCACTAATAAGGCAGCTTGTTGTGGGCTCTCCACAGTGACCTTGATCGTGTCACTTAACTGGTCTCCCTAAAATCTCCTCTGCTCCTCTCTAGCCCCGGCCTCCTCCTGTCCCTTCTTCAACTTACCCATACTTTGCAGCAGTACCTCGAGGAGATCTCCTAACTTCTCTTAAAATCTAGGCCATCCACCTATGCATCCAACCCAGTCCCTTCACATCTTATCAAAACTCTTGCCCTCCTTGATCTTCAACTGTTCCCTTCCCAATGGCTTCTTCCCTACTGCTTTCAAACATCTCATGTCTCCCCATCCCCCAAAAACCCTGCCTGCCATGGCATACCCTGCCATGGCTCCCTCCAGTTATCGTCCCATCTCCTGCCTACCATTCCTCTACAAACTCTTTGAGCGAGTTGTCTAAACCCACTGTCTCAAGTTCCTCTTCTCCAATTCTCTCCTTGAACCCCTCCAGTCTGGCCTCTAGTCCCTTCACTCCACAAAAACTGCCCTCTCAAAGGTCACCAATGATCTTCTTCTTGCTGAATAATAATAATAATAATGGCATTTGTTAAGCGTTTACTATGTGCAAAGCACTGTTCTAAGCGCTGAGGGGGGACACAATATGATCAAGTTGTCCCACGTAGGGCTCACAATCTTAATCCCCATTTTTACAGATGAGGGAACTGAGGCTCAGAGAAGTGAAGTGACTTGCCCAAGGTCACACAGCAGACTTGTGGTGGAGCTGGGATTCGAACCCATGATGTTCTCCTCTCCTGGTTCTCCTGGTTCTCCTGGTTCTCCTCTTACCTCTCCGGTCGTTCTTTCTCAGTCTCTTTTGCAGGCTCCTCCTCCCCCTCCCATTCTCTCACTGTGGGGGTTCCCCAAGGTTCAGTGCTTGGTCCCCTTCTGTTCTCGATCTACACGCACTCCCTCAGTGACCTCATTCGCTCCCGCGGCTTCAACTATCATCTCAACGCTGATGACACCCAGATCTACATCTCTGCCCCTGCTCTCTCCCCCTCTCTCCAGGCTCGCATCTCCTCCTGCCTTCAGGACATCTCCATTTGGATGTCTGCCCGCCACCTAAAGCTCAACATGTCGAAGACTGAACTCCTTGTCTTTCCTCCCAAACCTTGCCCTCTCCCTGACTTTCCCATCTCTGTTGACGGCACTACCATCCTTCCCGTCTCACAAGCCCACAAACTTGGTGTCATCCTCGACTCCGCTCTCTCATTCACCCCTCACATCCAAGCCGTGACCAAAACCTGCCAGTCTCAGCTCCACAATATTGCCAAGATCCGCCCTTTCCTCTCCATCCCAACCGCTACCCTGCTCATTCAAGCTCTCATCCTATCCCGTCTGGACTACTGCATCAGCCTTCTCTCTGATCTCCCATCCTCGTGTCTCTCTCCACTTCAATCCATACTTCATGCTGCTGCCCGGATTATCTTTGTCCAGAAACGCTCTGGGCATATCACTCCCCTCCTCAAAAATCTCCAGTGGCTACCAATCAATCTGCGCATCAGGCAGAAACTCCTCACCCTGGGCTTCAAGGCTGTCCATCACCTCGCCCCCTCCTACCTCACCTCCCTTCTCTCCTTCTACAGCCCAGTCCGCACCCTCCGCTCCTCCACTGCTGATCTCCTCACTGTACCTCGCTCTCGCCTGTCCCGCCATCGACCCCCGGCCCACGTCATCCCCCGGGCCTGGAATGCCCTCCCTCTGCCCATCTGCCAAGCTAACGCTCTTCCTCCCTTCAAGGCCCTGCTGAGAGCTCACCTCCTCCAGGAGGCCTTCCCAGACTGAGCCCCTTCCTTCCTCTCCCCCTCGCCCCCTTCTCCATCCCCCCATTTTACCTCCCTCCCTTCCCCACAGCACCTGTATATATGTATATATGTTTGTACATATTTTTTTACTCTATTTATTTAATTTATTTGTACATATCTATTCTATTTATTTTATTTTGTTAGTATGTTTGGTCTCTGTCTCCCCCTTTTAGATTGTGAGCCCACTGTTGGGTAGGGACTGTCTCTATATGTTGCCAATTTGTACTTCCCAAGCGCTTAGTACAGTGCTCTGCACATAGTAAGCGCTCAATAAATACGATTGATGATGATGATGATGATGATGTCTGACTCCAAAGCCCGTGCTCTTTCCACTGAGGCACACTGCTTCTCTAATCCAGTGGCCTCTACTCCATCCTAATCCTCCTAGACCTCTCAGCTACCTTTGACACTGTAAATCACTCCCTTATCCAGGAAACATTATCCAAACTCGGCTTTCCTGGCATTGTCCTCTCTTGGTTCTCCTCCTATCTCTCTGGAAGCTCATTCTTGGTCCTTTTCATGAGCTCCTACTCAGCCTCTCACTCATTAACTGTAGGTGTCTCTCAAATTTCAGTTCTAGGTCCCTTTCTATTCTCCATCTACACCCACTCCCTTGGAGAACTCATTTGCTTTCATGGCTTGAATTACCACCTCTATGCAAATGATTCTTAAATCTACATCTCCAGCCCTGATCTCTCTCCTTCTCTTCAGTCTCACATTTCTTCCTGCCTTCAAGACATCTCTTCTTGGATGTGCTGCTATCACCTCAAACTTAACACGTCCAAAATAGAACTCCTTATCTTCCCACCCAAATCCTGTCCTCCCCTTGACTTTCCCATCACTGTTGACAGCACCACCATCCTTCCTGTCTCACAAGCCTGTAACCTTGGCATTATCCTCTCTCTCATTCAACCCTCAAATTCAATTTATCACTAAATTATGTCAGTTCAACCTTCACAGCATTGCTAAAATCCACCCTTTCCTCTTCATCTAAACTACCATATTATTCCAATTACTTATCCTACCCTGCCTTGACAACTGTATCAGCTTCCCTGCTGACCTTCCTGCCTCCTGTCTCTCCCCACTCCAGTCCTTTCTTCACTCCACTGCTCAGATCATTTTTCCTCAAAAATGTTCAGTCCATGTTTCTCCACTCCTCAAGAAACTCCAGTGGTTGCCCATAAACCTATGCATCAAACAGGAATTCCTTACCATCAGCTTTAAAGCACTCAATAACCCTGCCCCCTTCTACCTCACCTCACTACTCTCTTAGTACATTTCAGCTGCACACTTAGCTCCTCTAAGGCAAACCTTCTCACTGTATCTCTATCTCATCTACCTCACTGCTGACCCCTTGCCCATGACCTGCATCTCGCCTGTAATAGCCTCCTTTTTCATATCTGACAGACAATTATTCTTCTCACCTTCAGAGTCTTGTGGAAAGCACATCTCCTCCAAGAGGCTTTCCCTGACTAAGCCCTCATTTCCTCTTTTTCTACTCCCTTCTGCATCACCCTGATTTGTTTCCTTTACCCATCACCCCCACCCCTAGAGCACTTACATAATTTATATCTGTAATTTATTTATTCATATTAATGTCTGTCTCTCCCTCTAGACTGTAGGTTCATTATGGGCAGGGAATGTGTCTGTTACTTGGTTATACTGTACTCTTCCAAGTGCCCTGCACATATTAGCTGCTCAATAAATAAGATTGATTTAATGATTAACTTCTCTCTGCCTCAGCTTCCTCAAGTACAAAATGGTGATTAAATACCTGTTCTCCCTCCTACCTAGACTGTGAGCCTCCAGTCTGTTTAACTTGTATCTACCCCAGTCTTTGAACAGTGACTGACACAAGGGATACCATAACAAACAAACAAAAAAACCACAGAACAAAATGTTCTTCCCAACCTTTGGTTCCTAGGCAGTAAGCCATTCAACTTAATGTGGAGCTTGATGCTACATTCCCTCTCCCTGAACCTTTTACCAAAGACCCATCCAGCTTCTTGAAGTAGTTGTAGTACATCACCTATGAACCATATATCTCATCAAATGGCAGGACAAGATAACCCACAATGATGCCCTGGAGGGCAATCAGTTTGCTGACTTGAAGTAGAAGATAAATCGGTTAGCCTGCTTCAGAGCTTGAAGGTCAAATGAAAAGAATGCTTGTTAAGAAAAAGAGTTTCCTTATACTTTATATTTTCAGGGAATTATTTGCAGAGGGAGTTAAGGTTCCTCGCCTTCCAGTCTAAATCACTCAATTCTTTCAATAATAATAATGGTAGCATTTATTATTTCAACCCACTCCATGGGAGATTTGGACTGCTATTATTATTATTATTGTCATCATCATCATCATATTTAAGTGCTGACTACATGTCAAAGACCATCCTAATTGCTGGGGTAAATGCAAGTTAATTAGGTCGGACACAGTAGGAGAGGAACCCTGAAATTTATGGGAGTTTGCTTTGTTCTGAAGCCTATCTCCCTAGAATTGATGCCCATAATTATCTCTTACTGTAATAAGATTTTACAAAAATTATATTTTTGTCCTTTATAGATCTCTTGGGGATTTCCTTTCAGGTTTATTTTAGTCTGGGAATGAATGGGCAATTACTTTTTTCACTGTGGTAATGATAATAGCAATAATTGTGGTATTTGTTAAAGCATTTACGATGTCAAGCACTGTTCAAAACACCACAGAACATGCAAAATAATCAGGTCAGACAGAGTTAACAGTATAAGTAGGAAGGAGAACGGATATCCCCATTTTGCAGCTAAGGTAACTAAGGCACAGAGAAGTTAAGTGACTTGCCCAAGGTCATATAGCCTACACATGGCAGAGACAGAATTAGAGCCCAGATCCTCTGATTCCCAGGCCAATGTTCTTTCCAGTAGTCCTCACTGCCCTCAAAGGAAGCAAAGTGGACAATTAAGTTGAACAAACTTTGATACATCTGGATATCTTCCCAGAGAAATTCTTGGAGACAGATGGAATGAAGTGACTGGATAAATGCCACGTCTAGCTTTCCAGCCTGGAAGCTGTATAAGGCGACTCTCTGACATGCTCTTCATGCCTCTAACAATGTGGTACAAAACTCAAAGGCAATGAAGTCAGATATGTTATGACTGTGATTTTCGGAGTTCTTTGATATCCCACATATTACTCAAATCTTCAGATCTCTTAAACCTTAAATCTGAGAGCAGTGCTCCTGAATCTATTGTTAAAATTGCAGATGTTGTGAAAAAGATAACCTTTGCCATCAGCTGGGGTGCACTGATGGTAATAATAATGATGGCATTTGCTGATGAAATTTGTTGTTGAAATTTACACTGGTGTTATGTCTTAGCTGAATTCCCTTTTCCTTCTCAAATCTATCTCTGAGAGACAATTTACCAGAGTGTGAAGATTCAAGGCTTTCTGACAAGGGACAATATTTAGTTTCTTTTCTATTTAAACTTCATTTCTAATCCAGGCACAGCAGCTGCAAACCGTTGGCTGAGTTTCTAACCGTCTGCATGAGTGTCAAATCAATGTAGCCATTGTATTCAGAGAATGAAGTTGCCAAGAATATGATTTTATTGCAACACACTTAAATTCCACAGTTGATTTCAATATAACTAGACATATCTTGAAGTGTTTCACAACGTTGTGTTCAGTTAGAACTGTTTATTAGCTCTGTTGCTAGAATTCTCTAGCTAAGAATCAAACGATCAATGTTAAGCACTTCACATGCGCAGAGTACAATATATAAGTGCTTGGAAGAGTACAATTTAACAAGGTTGGTAGACAGGTTGGTAGGTACTTTTGAAATACCCTCTGCATTGTTTCTTGCAATGATCTGCGCTTCCCTTGGAAAATATACCCAAAGTTTCTCTCTCAGTCACTGCCTGGGATACTAGGAGCTAGATGTTTTTTTTATTTAAAAAAAATTATGGAAAACTCTATCCACTTACCTGTCTCTTGACTTGTACATTATGCACAGTATTTAGGCACCTCAACATGAGCACTTGGTTAATAAGATCAACGAAGAAAAGTAACTCATGAAAGAGTCTTTGCTTATAATTTGGGACTATCCTAGGAGTACATTTTCCATGCCAGAATAATTGTTTAGTGTTGATTGGTATGCCAATGTTAAGATACGAGTCTTACATTCTTGTCTTGACTATCCCAATGTCAGTATTCACCAGGAGCTTTGTGAAGAAGGATTTATATTTGTATTTGTCTTCAGCCCACCCCCACCCCTCCAGTACTTTCTCTGATCAAGTTGGAGATAATTTGCTGCCAAGTCCCAGCCAAGCATTGATTCGAAGAAGTGTAGGCAGTCAATTACTGATCAGGTTTCCTTTCTTTAAAGGAAAGGATCTGAATTGTAATTTGGGTGTGGTGTTTGCTGCCACAGTAGTGGAGTATCAATCAACTTAATTGTATTGTATTCTCCCAAACTCTTAGTACAGTACTTAGTATTCTGCACACAGAAACCACTCTGTAAATACCACTAATTAATTCACTGATTGCTAGTTTACCTGTTGTATTTGCTGTTTATACAAGGGGAGTTACTTCAAGCCTTTAGAGAGGAAATCATTTCCTCCGGGCTGGTGGAGACCTTGGGAAGTTTCTTTTTCTTTGGGATGAAAGTGTATAAATGGTAAATGGTATTATTGTTCTCTTTATTTTTATTGAGGGCTTTTATTCCATTATGATTAGTAATATAGTACTTTGAGTGCTATAGTTCTTTCTTTTGAAGAAGGATTAGCTCCAGGATATTTCTCCATTAGTGTTCATTATTCATCCACTAAATTTGCACTATATGTAGGGATGAAGGAAGTGATTCTTCTCTAAACTAGAAATGAAGATAATGTCTGAAATGTAGAAATTAGTCGGGATAAAGATGACACAGCACTAGTATCTGGTAAAGGAATCAATCAATCAGTCAATGGTATTTATTGTGCATTTACTGTGCACAGAGTTCCATACTAGAAGCAGCGTGGCTCAGTGGAAAGAGCATGGGCTTTGGAGTCAGAGGTCATGGGTTCAAATCCCGGCTCCTCCAGTTGTCAGCTGTGTGACTTTGGCAAGTCACTTAACTTCTCTGTGCCTCAGTTACCTCATCTGTAAAATGGGGATTAAAACTGTGAGCCCCCGGTGGGACAATCTGATCGCCTTGTAACTTGTCTAGCACTTAGAACAGTGCTTTGCACATAGTAAGCGCTTAATAAACGCCATTATTATTATTATACTAAGCACTTAGAAGAGTACAATGCAATGGAGTTGGTAGATGCTATCTCTGCCCACAAGAAGCTTACAGATTTGAGGGAGAGGGAGCGTAAAGGTGGCCAATTAGACATGCTGATTTAATTCATTCGATGCTAATCATTGAGAGCCTACTGTGAACAGATCACTGGACTAGACGCTGTAAAAGAGTACAGTAAAAGATAAAAGTAAACCTGTTCCTTTTCTTCAGGCCATCACAATCTAGAAGTAGGTTGAGGGCATATGAGGAGAGATTGAAGGTTGAATAGATGAGTACGCAACAACTCCTCATGAGAGTCTGAAGGACCTGAGTTCTGATACCCATTCTGCTATATGCCTGCTGTGTGACCTTGGGCAAGTCACTTAGCTTCTCTGTGCCTCAGTTCCCTCATCTGTAAAATGGGGATTAAGACTGCGAGCCCCATGTGGGGCATGGGGTTTAGTACAGTGCCTAGCACATAGTAAGCACTTAACAAATTCCATAACAAATACCATATGGACCATGTCCAACCTGATTAGCTTGCATTTACCCCAGCTTTTAGTACAGTGCCTGGCTCATAGTGAGTGATTAACCAATACCATAGATTTTTATTATCAATCATAATAATAACAAAAAACACAAGAGCAACATTAAACAGGAAAAGGATTGCAGAACACAATGTGGCAAAAAGATCCAGTTAGAGTTTCCTTTACAGCACTGGCGGGACTGCCCAGAGTCCAGTGGCCAAAACATGCACAGCTGCAGCCTTTTGAACATTTGAAGATTTGAAAAACTGGTGTAAACTGTAGTCTGTAAGCTCCTTGTGGTCAGGGAACCTAGCTGCCAACTCTGTTATATTGCACTGTCCGAAGCACTTAGTACAGAGCTCTGCACACAGTAAACACTCACTAAATACGATTGATTGACTTATTGATTCGGTCTTCTCCTCCTGCCCTCTAAGCACCCATGTGGGTGGGCAGGGAGTATGAAGACAAGGTCGGAGGTGGGGCACCATGCAGCATTCCTTGGTTCATGGTGTTCCTGGGCCACAAAGCAAGCATTCAACTAAAGCACCACATTTGAGAAAAAGTGTGGCTTAATGAGTAGAACCGATAGAAACAGAAAATATTCAAGAAAGTGATAAAAGGTGAATTAGTTTAGAACCAGAAATTCACCCCACAGCGTGGCTCAGTGGGCCTGGGAGTCAGAAGGACCTGGGTTCTAATCCCGACTCCACCATATGTCTGCTGTTTGACCTCGAGCAAGTCACTACACTTCTCTGGGCCTCAGTTAACTCATCTGTAAAATGGCGACCAAGATTGGGAGCCCCATGTGCAAGAGGGACTGTGTCCAACCTGATTAACTCAAAATCTACCTCATTTCTCAAAACAGTGCTTGGCACATAGTAAGCACTTAACCAGTACCATTATTATTATTTGATTGGATGTGTGAAATCACATAAATAATCATTTTATTTCCCCTTGCATGTATTTTAGATTCCAATGATGAGAGACCCTGGCTGGATTCGAAATGTATGGTCTTCGAACCTAAATGTGAGTAAAATTTAATTCACTGCAAATGTTACTGTTTAAGCTGCCAGATGTAGAATAAACCATTTGATGTTTCACTTGGCATCAAATAGCATAATAAAAAGCCTAGTAATACCAGTTTGCTACTTCGCATTCTAAATGAATTTTAAGATGTGACAGAAATAGTGATAATAATTCATTTAGTAGTATTCACTAAACACCTGCTGGGTGCAGAGTCAGCTACTATATTTAGAGTAGGAGGGATTCCCTGCAGTTTGAAGTTGATGTTGCCAAGTGTGAGTACTTTCTGTTGATAAATCTGAGTCCTAAGAAATAGGACAATGGGCCTTTCAATCGATCAATAATATTTATTGAGCACCTATTGTGTGCAGAGCACTGAACTCAGCATTTGGGAGAATACAAAACAGTTGGTAGACTTGATCCCTGCCCTCAAAGAATTTACAATCTTGTTGTGGAAACAGACTTTAAAAATAAATTACAAATAGAGGAAACAGCAGAGTTATCAGGATACGGAATGTGTCTACCAGATCTGTTATATTGTACTCTTTCAAGTGCTTACTACAGGGCTCTGCACACAGTAAATGCTCAATAACTAGATTAAGGATATATACTTAACTCAAATTGATTGATGAAGGACATGTACATAAGTGTTATGGGTGCAGCAGTGGGGTGAATTTCTGGTTCTAAACTATTTCAACTTTTATCACTTTCTGAATATTTTGTTTCTATCTGTGTACCATAAAATCAGATGCAATTACATTTTTAAAAACTGGAAGAACATTCATTCATTCATTCAATCGTATTTATTGAGTGCTTACTGTGTGCAGAGCACTGTACTAAGCGCTTGGGAAGTACAAGTTGGCAACATATAGAGGCGGTCCCTTCCCAGCAACGGGCTCACAGTCTAGAAGGGGGTGATAGACAACAAAACAAAGCATGTGGACAGCTGTCAAGTCATCAAAATAAATAGAAGTTAAGCTAGATGCACATCATTAACAAGATAAATAGAATAGTAAATATGTACAATTAAAATAAATAGAGCAACAAATCTGTACAAGCATATATACAGGTGCTGTGGGGAGGGGAAGGAGGTAGGGCGGGGGGGATGGGGAGGAGGAGAGGAAAAATCAGTTTTCTCACTTCTGGGCCATGGTAGGAACTCCCTGAGGGCAGGGATCTTATCTATCTATGGTACTCTCCTAAGTGCCTACTATAGTGTTCTGCACACAGTAGCCCTTAACCAACTCTGAAATTCCTCTGTCTGACCACAAACTCCTCACCTGCCTTCTCTCCCACACACCTCCTCCCTGAAAATATGTGCTGTTCCCACAGAGACCTCCCATCATTTGAACCCATCCAATTTTCTAAATTCAGCATGCCCCATTTAGCCTCCACATACAACTTCCTTCTCTTGATGACCAAATTGATGCACTCAACACCATCCTCTCTACTGAACTCAACTCTCTCTCTCTCCTCTCCTTTCTTTGAACTTGTACCACTAACCCATAGCCCTGGATCACCTCCACAGTTTGCCTCCTTTGCTCGTGTGCACAAGCCTCAGAGTGCTGCTGGCAGAAATCTAGATATCAGGCTGATTTCATCCACTTCAATTTATGTTTGCATGCTTTAACTAAACTCCCTCCTCAGCCCCAAAAAATTATTTCTCCATCCTTTTTGCCACTCATACCCATTGCCCCCTCGCCAGTTATTCCAGAGATTTAACTCCCACTTCTAGCCCCATTTCCCCATCTCTCCCATCCCTTGTCCTAATGACCTGGTGACCTATTTTATTGAGAAAATTAACATTTTTAGGTGTGTTGTCCCTAAAATCTCCTTTGCTCTTCCCCAGTCCCTCTCTCCTCCTGCTCCTTCTTCAACTCTCCTGTGTTTTCCAGCAGGACTTTAGAGATGTCCTGCCTTCTCTCAAAATCCACTCCCTCCACCTGCACATCCAATCCTATTCCTTTTCACCTTATCAAAGCACTTGCTCCCTCTCTTCTTCCCTTTCTAACTGACATTTTCAACTGTTCTCCCTCCAGTGGATTCTTCCCCACTGATTTCAAACATTCCCATGTGTCCCCTATCCTAAAAACCTTCTCTTGACCCCAACACCTCCTCCATATATCACCCCATATCCCTCCTACCATTTCTTTCCAGACTCCTTGAGCGAGTTGTCTACACCCACTGTTTCAAGTTCCTCTCCTCCAGTTTGCTCTTAGACCACCTCCAATCTGATTTTCATCCCCTTCACTCCATAGAAACCACACTCTCTAAAGTCAACAATGATCTGCTTCTTGCCAAATCCAAATGGCCTCTACTCCATCCTAATCCTCCTCAGGCTGCAGCTACCTTCAACACTGTCGACCACTGTTTCCTCAAAAATCTCCAGTGGCTACCAATCAATCTGCGCATCAGGCAGAAACTCCTCACCCTCGGCCATAAGGCTCTCCATCACCTCGCCCCCTCCTACCTCACCTCCCTTCTCTCCTTCTACAGCCCACCCCGCACCCTCCGCTCCTCTGCCTCTAATCTCCTCACCGTACCTTGTTCTCGCCTGTCCCGCCATCGACCCCCGGCCCACGTCATCCCCCGGACCTGGAATGCCCTCCCTCTGCCCATCCTCCAAGCTAGCTCTCTTCCTCCCTTCAAGGCCCTACTGAGAGCTCACCTTCTCCAGGAGGCCTTCCCAGACTGAGCCCCTTCCTTCCTCTCCCCCTCATCCCCCTCTCCATCCCCCCCATCTTACCTCCTTCCCTTCCCCACAGCACCTGTATATATGTATATGTGTTTGTACATATTTGTTACTCTATTTATTTATTTATTTTACTTGTACATATCTATTCTATTTATTTTATTTTGTTAGTGTGTTTGGTTTTGATCTCTGTCTCCCCCTTTTAGACTGTGAGCCCACTGTTGGGTAGGGACTGTCTCTATATGTTGCCAACTTGTACTTCCCAAGCCCTTAGTACAGTGCTCTGCACACAGTAAGCGCTCAATAAATATGACTGATGATGATGATGATGATATCTATAATTCTACTTATATTGATGGCCGTTTACTTGTTTTGATGTGTATATATCTATAATTCTATTTACTTATATTGATGCATGTTTACTTGTTTTGATGGCTGTCTTCCCTCTTCTAAAATGTAAGCCCAGCATGTGCAGGGATTGTCTCTGTTTATTGCTGAATTGTACTTTCCAGGCTCTTAGTACAGTGCTCTGCACACAGTAAGTGCTCAATAAACACGATTGAATGAATGAATGAATAAATGCCTCCCACCCCTTGACTGTGGGTATCCCTTAAATTTCAGTTCTGGGTCCCCTTCTGTTATCCATCTTCTCCCACTCCCTTGGAGAACTCATTCACTCCCATGGCTTCAACTACCACCTCTATGCAAATGATACCCAAATCTACATCTCCAGCCCTGATCTCTCTCCCTTTCTGCAGTCTCACATTTTCTCCTGCCCTCATGATATCTCTACTTGAATGTCCAGCCATCAATTCAAACTTAACATATCTAAAACAGAACTTCATATCTACCTATCCAAACCATGTTCTCCCAGTGACTTTCCCATCACTGTAGATAGCACTACCATCTTTCCTGTTTCACAAGCCCATAACCTTGGTGTTATCCTTGTCTCATCTCTCTCATTCAGCACATATACTTAATTCATCACTACATCCTGTCGGTTTGACCATCACAACAACACTAAAATCCTCCCTTTCCTCTACATTCAGTCACTTACCCTATCCTGCCCTGATTATTATATCAGCCTTTTTGCTGACCTCCTAGCCTCCTAATTTGCCCCACTCTAGTCCATAGTTCATTCTGCTGCCTGGATCATTTTTTCTACAGAAACGTTCAGGCCATGTTTCCCCTCCTCCTCAAGTTCTAATCCAGGCTCCACCACTTGTCTGCTGTGTGACTTTGGACAGGTCATTTACTCCTCTGTGTCTCATTCCCTTCATCTACAAAATGGGAATTCAATACCTGTTCTCCCTCTTACATATATTGGGAGCCCCATGTGAGACATGATTATCTTGTATCTACCCCAGTGCTTAGTACAGTGCTTGATAAGGGCCTATCAGATATTATTATTATTATTAACATCATCAGCTATCATTATTAAAAGGGATCTGTGTTTGTGTCTTTCTTTACATTTAGAAATTAAATGAAAAAACAAAGCGGATAAATTCAGAATCTTTTTTGGACAGTTGCAGATTTATTCATCACAACAGTTTTGCTAAACACAGTTTGGGTAAAGTTTACACTGGATCAGCTTTTGTTCAGCTTTTATGTAGGACTTCTGTAGAGAGCTGTTTGCTTAAGTTCTCAGTGTATTTCCCATTTTGGCTGTGATCAATGTCATATCTATTGAGCATTTAATGTGTGCAGAGCGCTGTACTAGCGCATGGGAAAGTACAACATAAAAGAGTTGGGAGACATGTTCCCTTCCCACAAGGAGTTTGCAGCCTAGAGGAGTGAATGAAACTTGTAACAAAACCCCATCCATGGCAAATAATTCAGCATGGCAGTTACCTATTCCAAGCTCCTTTTCCAGCTTCCAACTTCAGCCCCTGTTCTGGTCCCACCCACAATCTTGGCTCTGCGTTGCAACCTGGATTTGGCCTCACTCAAGCTTCCCTGTGTGTTACCCATGCACGTTTAAACATTTTCAGGAAATGAAAGGGACAGTGTGAAGATAGTCTCTCTCATCTAATAACAATAATAATAATAATAATAATGGCATTTGTTAAGCGCTTACTATGTGCAAAGCACTGTTCTAAGCGCTGGGGGGGATACAATGTGATCAAGTTGTCCCACGTGGGGCTCACAGTCTTAATCCCCATTTTTACAGATGAGGTAACAGGCTCAGAGAAGTTAAGTGACTTGCCCAAAGTCACACAGCAGACTTGTGGTGGAGCTGGGATTCGAACCCCTGACCTCTGACTCCAAAGCCCAGGCTCTTTCCACTAAGCCACGCTGCTTCTCATACCCTTATCTCATATCTCATACCATATCTACTGCCCTTTATACCCTTTCCTCTCCGTCTTGACTCCAGATCCTAGACTGCAGGCTAAAGGTGCCAGTTTTCCATTGTGAAAGTCCAGACCATTGGCTGCAGACTTGGCTTCGCCCTCTCTTGGTTTCCACAGAGGGGTAAGCATCCCGACAGACCTTTCTGCAGGGCAAGGGTCCTGACAGATGTTCCTGCAAAATGAGGAGGAGGTAATAAAATATGGTATAATCCTGCATTTAGAAGCTGGTTAACAATCCTTTCTTTAGTTGCCTCCAAAAGGACTTTGCAGTAACTGTGTGGGTCTTATCAGTAAGTGCCTGTCCTATTGTTTCAATAAACAGGAACAGGAAAGGCAGTTTAAGGTAATCCTAGGGCTTATCTGATCTCTTCTGGTTCTTATGCTTGACAGATAAGATTGGTCTCATGACTATGCATTAGTTTTTTTAATTTTCCTCATTAATGTGCTTTGCCTTAACTTTCTGTTAAATGTAGCTGCCACCTATTAAGCACAAACCTGTGCTGATTTGTTCTGTGATGTAACACCCTGTTATACAGATCTTTTGTGAGTCTAGAATTGTAATGAGCAATATTAACAATAAATCTTTTATTGTAGTAGCCTCTGAAACTTAGATTGTAAATTTCTCCACCCTATTCCCTTTCACCTCTTAAAAGTACTTGCTTCCATTCTCCTTCCCTCCTTTACTGTTATGATCAATGGCTCAGTCACTCTCTGATGGTTTTTCATTCATTCAATTATATTTATTGAGAGTCTGTGCAGAGCATCATACTAAGTGCCTGGGAGGGTACAGTACAACAGAGTTAGCAGAAACATTCACTGGTCATAATGAATAAATGTTCTCTGCTCAGACGAATAAACAATATATAGCATATAAAGATATGTACATAAGTGCTGTGGGGTTGGGGCTGTGATGAATATCAAATTCCGAAAGTCACAGATCGCAGTGCATAGATGACTCAGAAAGGAGAGCAAGCTGGGGGCTTAATTCAGGAAGGCCTCTTGGAAAAGGTCTGGCCTTAATAAAGCTTTGAAGGTGGAAAGAGCGGTGGTCTGGTGTATATGGAGGGGCATGACGTTCCAGACTAGGGGGAGAATGTGGCAAAAGGGTCACCAGCAAGATAGATTAGATCAGTGTACAATGAGTAAATTGGTGCTAGAGGAGCAGAGTATATGGGCTGGGCTGTAGTAGATTGGTAAAATAGGATGGGGCAAGCTGATTGAGTGCTTTAAAGGCAGTGGTAAGGAGTTTGTCTTTGATGTGAAGGTGGATAGGCAGCCAATGGAGGTTCTTGAGGAGTGGGGAGACGACTGAATGTTTTTGTTTATAAATTATGCACATGCAGCAGGATGAAGTATGGATTGGAGTTGGTAAAGTGGGGAGAGACAGGAGGCTGGGAGGTCAGCGAGGATGCAGTAGTCAAGGCAGGGTAAGATAAGTATTTGGGTCAGCATGGCAATAGTTTGAAAGGAGAGGAAAGGGTGGATTTTAACAAAGTTGTGAAGGTAGAACCGACAGATTGAATATGTGGGTGGAATAAAAGAGATGAGTTGAGGATTAAACCAGGTTTAAGGCCTTGTGAGATAGGGAGGACAGTGGTATTGTCTACAGTGATGGCAAAGACATGGGAGGACAGGGTTTGGGTGGGAAGATGAGGAGTTCAGTTTTTAACATGTTTAATTTGAGGTGTCAAAAGAACAACCACATAGGTATGTGTTGAAGGCAGGAGGAAATGTGAGATTGCAGGGAAAGAGAGAGGTCAGGGCTGGAGATGTAGATTTGGGGATCATATACAGGAAGATAGTAATTGAAACCATGGGAGTGAAAAAGTTCTCCAAGGGAGTGTATGTAGAGGGAGAATAGGAGGGGACCTAGACCTGAGTCTTGAAGGACTCCGCAAAGGGTGGGAGGCAGAGGAGGAGCAAGCAAAGGAGACTATTAAGGACCTATCAGAAGGACAAGGAGAAAAATCAAGAGAGGACAGTGTCAGTGAATCCAAGGTTGGACAATGTTTCAAGGAGAAGAGGGTGATCTACTGTGTCAAAGGTGGCTGACAGGTTTGGCGAGAAGAAGGACATTGGTTACCTTAGAGAGGGCTGTTTCTGTGAAGCCAAGGGGGAGGAAGCCACATTGGAGGGGATCTAGGAGAGAATTGAAGAATAGGAAGTGGAGACAGTGGGTGTAAACACCTCTCTCAAGAAGTTTGGGGAGAAACTGTAGGAGGGAGATGGGGCAATAACTGGAGGTAGTCGAGGGATCTAAGGAGGGTGTTTTTATGATGGGGATATATTAACATGGTTGAAAGCAGTGGGGAAGAAACTGTTGGAAGTGAATAGTTGAAGAAATCAGTCAAGAAGTGGGGAAGGGAAGGGTGAGTTTGAAATGATATGGAGGAATGGGGTCAGAAGCATAGGTGGAGGGAGAGATGAAGGGAGATATTTCATCTTGAGTTACTGCAGTGAATATAGGGAGAGTTGAAGAGGGTGGTGTCTTCCCTATTCTAAAAAAAGCCTTCTCTGGATCCCTCAGCTTTCTTCAGATTAATCTCATATCCATGCTCCCATTCTTCTCTAAATTTCTGCAACTGGTTGCATACTTCCTTAATTTTTGCATATCCCTATTTCCTCTATTTTCTCTCCACCATCTCTCCTCTTAATCCACTACAACAAGATTTCACTCCTTTCACTCCTTTGAGACCACATTCTCCAAGGTTGCCAGTGATTTCTTCCTAACCAAATCCAATGGGCTTTACTCTGTCTTACTACTTCCTGACCTATTGCTTACCTTTGATCCCATGAACCATTTCTTCCTCCTGGAAACACTATAAGATCTCACATACATGGACAAGGTTGGTCCCGGTTCTCCTAAATCTCTATTCTCTTAGGACGCCCATTCATTCACAATGCTTCTAAACTGCCGATAAGTGCATTGCTCCCAAATAACAATGATAATAATAGATATGGCATTTATTAAGCGCTTACTATGTGCCAGGCACTGTACTAAGTGCTGGGGTAGATACAAGCAAATTGGGTTGGACGCAGTCCCTGTCCCGCATGGGGCTCATAGTCTTCATCCCCATTTTACAGGTGAGGTAACTGAGGTAGAGGGAAGTGAATGATGGTATTTAACTGCTTGCAATGTTCTAAGACCTGTACTAAGCACTGGGGTACATATAAGATAATCTAGTTGGACATAGTCCTTGTGCCACATGGAGTGCACAGTCTATCTAAATCTATAAAGATATAAAAAGAGCATGGGCCTGGGAATCAGAAGACCTGGGTTTTAATCCCAGCTCCACCGCTTGTCTGCTGTGTGGTCTCTGGCAAGTTCCTTAACTTCTCTGTGCTTCAGTTACCTTATTTTGAAAATTAGGATTAGGGCTGTATGGGACAGGGACTGTGTCCAAACCAATTATCTCATATCTACACCAACACTTGGTATGGTGTTTGGCACATAGTAAGTGTTCAACAAAAACCATAAAGAAAATCTATAAATTTCTGTATCCTTTGTCACAAGTTTTCACCTGTTCTATAATTGGGCATTTTCTCTTGCTTCTGTGGCATCCTGATTTGGGTGTCTCAACACTAATACTCTATATGTTGCCAACTTGTACTTCCCAAGCACTTAGTACAGTGCTCTGCACACGGTAAGCACTCAATAAATATGACTGAATGAATAATACTGCAAAATCAACACGACTAAACCTGAATTTCTCATCTTCCCTTTTAACACACCTGGTCAGTCAATAACACGATCATCTTCTTTGTTCCATATACCTGCAACCTTTATGTCATCTTTGATGCTTCACTTAGAGAAGCAGCATGGCTTAGTGGAACGAGCACAGGGTTGGGAGTCAGAGGTCGTGGGTTCTAATCCCAGTTCCGCCAATTATCAGCTCTGTGACTCTGGACAAGTCACTTAACTTCTCTGTGCCTAAGGTACTTCATTTGTAAAATGGATATTAAGACTTTGAACCCCACGTGGGACTACCTCACCGCTTAGAACAGTGTTTGGCACATAGTAAGCGCTTAACAAATACTATCGTTATCATTGTTATTATTTCAGCCCTCACATTCAAGTAATAGGGGAATCCTACCAGAATCTTCAACATTTCATAGAATCACCTCTCTGCCTTCACCTCATTTCCTCTACATAAAGCAGCTACATCCTGGCTCAAGATTCTGTCAAATCACAGTTCGACTGTTAATTGACTTCCTCATTGGTCCTCTAAGCTTCAGCATCTCCTCCCATCAATATGTTGCTTGGATTATTTTTCTGAAATGGCACTCAACACACATCTCTTCCTCTTCAAACAGCTCCAGTGACTATTCATTTCCCTTCACAGCAAGAAAAAAACAACCCTCCTACCATTGACTTCAAAGCTCTTCACGTTTTCACCATTTCCCCTCTCCACCTGCTAATTCCCTCCAAACACTCCTCGCCTTTCACAATATCACACTCCAACTGTAGCTCAGTCAATCAATCCATGGGATTTATTGTGCACTTACTGTGTGCACAGCCCTCTAAGTGCTTAGAAGAGTACAATTTAACAGATTAAGTAATAATAATAATAATTGTGGTATTTGTTAAGTGCATACTATGTGCCAGGCACTGTACTGGGGTGGATGCAAGTAAATCAGGTCGGACACAGTCTTAATCCCCAATATACAGATGAGGTAACTGAGGCACAGAGAAGTTAAGTGACTTGTCTTGGTAGATATATTACCAATGAATCACTACCCAAATCCAAACCTTAACAAATATGTTACACATGAGTCAGCTTCTCTGCTCTCAGCCTCTCCCTTATGGCTCTTGCTAAGAGTGTTTTCAGTTTTCTTGTTGCTTTGGGTAGCCCCGATTCTAGACTGTTCTGCTCCTCCATCCCTCCACCATACCCCCACTCCCTGGCAAACTCCCTAGAGCCAATGATCAGACAAAATCAAAGAGCTGTTGATCGGTCCTCCAGTGATGAGCAGGGAATTGCTCCAATCAGAAGCTGGGGGTGGGCCCAAGTGAGCAGTTGGTGGCAGTTAGGACTGGTGTGTGGCGAAGAAACTTGAAGAAGGTAAGGGAGATGAAGAGGTTATGACCGGAAAGTCCTTGTAAGTAGAGGCACCATTCATGGAGGTGAATGAGTAAGAGGAATAAAACTAGAAGCGTAAGGGGAAAAAAAAATTGCTAGCCATTCTCCATATAGTTTGGGGGTTAAGCTAGGTTACTGGGAGTCCTGTGTCTAGAGGTGTGCCTTGTTTGAGTTTGGGTCCCCCCTAAGGAGGACGAGGCATTCCTCAGCATCTAGGGCTGGCATCATATGAGAAGCAAGTGAGGAAATTACCCCAGGGGTGTGTTCAGGTATGTAGTTGATTTTAGGGCAGCCAAAAGACAGCGCAACAGTGGTTTAAATTTGGAAACTCCTTCCCATCAGAAATAGCACAAAGGAACATGAGTGGGGAACCCAGGAGCTCTAGAGTAAAGGGGGGAGGGTTAGGATCCCTCAGGAGAAATGCTCTAGATTGAGGAGTTCAAGGGGACTTTGGTATCAATGCCATTACTTAGGCAATTTTTTTCCCTGCCTAAGGGCAGCCAAGTGTCTGAAAGCGGGTCTGTCAGCACGTTTCTCCTGACTATTTGTGACAGGTTCAGTCTGGGTCTGTACAGAGCTGTCGCTTGGTTCAGTAGAAACAGGACTGGTGAGAGGTTGTTGGTCAGACTGTGTCCATGAGGGTGACAGTCATCAACGGGGAAGCTCTTGCACACATCAATTAATCATATTTATTGAGCATATTTTATTGTCAATGAAAATATGGTAGGGCACTTTTATCAAGCCCCTTGTCATTCAAAGTGACCACTCATCTGACAGCAATAGTACTCTCTAGAGGGAAACAATCTACTTATATCCCAGCAGCAATAGGACAGGTGTGTGAATTAGTTTTTCTCAAAAGTGGTGAGGGTTTGCACTGAGCCATCCACACCCTCTGTCTGTCCTCTTGTGTTCAGTGGCATGCATTGAGAGTTGGCTGTTAGAGAAAGAGATAGGGAACAGAGTATTTCTAGGACTTCTGCAGCGGCAGACACCATTGGGTTCTTACCTATTTCGTAAACCTGTATCGAGTATGAACAAAAGACAACCATATATGGGTTGGGGAGATGGGATGTCTTTGTTGAAAAGCAGGAGGAAAATCCAGTCAAGGATTGAAAAGTGAAACAAGGAATAGTAGGCTATGATAAAAGCAAGCCTACTCCCTTCCTCCCCATGGAGGAAAGGGACTGTGTCCTACCTGATTATCTTGTATTTACCCAAGTGCTTAGTACAGTGCCTAATCCACAGTAAGCATTTTAAAATATCATAATTGTTATTAATTATTATTATTTGAAACATAGATTGAGCAGAGACTCAGACACATAAAGACACACAGACACATAGGCAGAGATACAGATGAAAGAGTATACACAAACCATTCACATTCTTTGCACAGAGCCTATAGGCATGGCTTCTTTGGGGACCTGAGGAAATCAATAAATCATATTTATTGAGTGCTTACTGTGTGCAGAGCACTGTGCTAAGAGCTTGGAAGCAAACCACACAACAGAGTTGGTAGACACATTCCCTGCTCACAACTTACAGTCTAGCTAGCTGACAGTCTAGAGGGAGATGAACAGCACATTCACTTCTCATAGTGGTTGGTGACGATAGGGAATTAGTTAATAATAATAATTGGGCTATTTGTTAAATGCTTACTATGTGCCAAGCAAGATACAAGCTATAAAAAACTCAGGTAAGCTCACTGTGGCAGGGAACTCATCAACCATATTTGTTATTTTGTATTCTCCCAAGCTCTTAGTACAATGCTCTGCACAGACTAAGCACTCATAAATACAATTTATCAATCAGACACAATAGTCCCTTTTCCATATAGGGCTCACAGTCTAAGGAGTATAGAAAACAGGTATTTTATGCCCATTTTGCAGATGAGGATACTTTGGAGCAGAGAAATTAAGTAACTTGCCCAAGGTCACATAGCCGACAAGTGACAGAGACAGGATTAGAACCCAGGCCCCTTTGAGTTATTGAATATTGAAATATATTTATTAATGGACTTATTTCAGCATTTTTTCTCTCCTGAGATAATTGCAGACTACTTTCATATTAAATCTCTGGATTAAATTTCATTTTGAGATTAAACACATTAAAGGTTATTTGGACTAAATCTTTCTTCCCATGTGTAGGCCTTATTAGATGTAGCTACATTACCAGGCATTTACCTCAGAATAGATTTCCATTAATTTTTATGCAGCTTTTGGAAGGAGAAAAAAGGTCAAGCCCATCTCCTCTCCCAACCTCTCAGCTACTTGAGCACTGTGGACCACCACCTTCTCTTGAAAACACTGTCTCAGCTTGGCTTCACTGACACTGTCTTGTCCTGGCTCTCCTCCAATCTGTCTGGCCACTCATTTCTTTTTAAATGGTATTTGTTAAGCACTTACTATGTTCCAGGCACAGTACCAAGTGCTGGGGTAGATACAAGCTACTCAGGTTGGATACAGTCCATGTCCCACATATTACTCCCCGTATTAATCCCCATTTTACAGATAAGGAAATAGTCACAGAGAAGTGAAGTGACTTGCCCAAGGTCACACAGCAGACAACTGTCTTTCTGACTTCCAGGCTTGTGCCCTATCCATTAGGCAACTCAACTTCTCTATCTCATTCTGAGTCTCATTTGCCACCCTCGAAATGTCGTTGGGATTCTCAAGGCTCAATTCTAGGTCCCCTTCTAATTCTCCATTTACACGTACTCCCGTGGAGAACTCATTTTCTCCCGCAACTTCAACTACCACCTCAATGAGGATGATTCTTAAAACTACCTCTCCAGCCCTGACCTCTCTCCTTCTCTTCCTCTTGTCTTCAGTATACCTTTCTTGGATTTCCCACTGAAATCTCAAACTTGAATATCCAAAAGTCAGTCAATCAATCAGTGGTATTCATTGAGTGCTCACTGTCTCTTGGGCACTATACTAAATGCTTGGGAGAGTACAGCTTAAACTTTGTCTGCCCCCTGACTTTGCCATCATTGTTGACAACACCACCATCTTCCCATCTTTACATGCCTGAAACCTTGACATTGTCCTCGATTTATCTCTTTCATCAACCTGCATTTTCAATGTCACCAAATCCTGTTGGTTCTACCTTTACAACATCTCTAAAATCTGCTCCTTCCTCTCCATCCGAAATGCTCTCATGCTGATCCACGCTCTCATCATATCCTACCTAGACTACTGCATTAGCCTCCTGACATCTCTGCCTACTCTCTCTCTCCCCTTTCCAGTCCATATTTCACTCTGGTGCCTGGATCATGATCCTAAAAAAAGTCAAATTCACATCTTCCAACTCCTCAGAAATCTCCAATCATTCTTCATCCATCTCTGCATCAAACAGAAACTCCAAACCATTGGCTTTAAGGCTTTAAGCTCACCCACTCCTTTCTGTTCTCCTACTGCTAGCCAACCCAAGCACTTTACTCTTTTAACACCAATTTACTATACAACAATTGCATCTTGCTGCTAACTCCTTGCCAAAGTCTTCCCTCTGAGCTGAAACTCCCTCCCCACTCATATCCGACAGACCATATGCCTGAGAAGCAGCATGCCTTGTGAAAAGTTCACAAGGAAGTTCAGAAGGACCTGCGTTCTAATCCTGGCTCAGCCATTTGTTTGCTGTGTGACCTTGGGCAAATCACTTTTTTGTACCTGTTACCTTATTTGTAAAATGAGGATTAAGAATATGAGCCCTATGTGGGACCTGGACTGTGTCCAACCTGATTAACCTGTATCTACCCCAGAGCTTACTACAGTGCCTGGTGCTTACCAAATGTCCATATCCCCACTCCAAACCCAGGAGACATGGTGAGATATGCCAGAGGCAGAAGGGAAGACAGGTGAAGGATGTCTCTGGAAATGGAAAGAGGGAAAGTCTGATGAGGGAAAAGTGAAGGAAGGGGAAGCAAACTTTATCTCTTCATCGATCCAGATATATGTGATGATTCTGTGTATGAAAGGTGGAATTTGCTATCGGATTCCTACAAAAAGACAACCAACTTTTTAAACTATGGCTGATCCACAGTAACTTTGCAAGGGAATCAATGCAGGCATTCGGGCCAAACCCAATGTAGGAAAAAATAGTATTGCCTATTAGAAAGAACATGGGTCCTGGGGACCTGGGTTCTAATCCCTGCTCTGCCGCTTGTCTGCTGTGTGACTTTGGGCAAATCACTTAACTTTCCAGTGCCTCAGTTGCCTCACACTAAAATGAGGATTAAGCCTATGAGTCCTACTTGGGTCATGGACTGTGTTCAACCTGATTATCTTGTATCTATCCTAGCACTTAGAAAAGTGCCTGGCACATAGTAAGCACTTAAATATGATTTAAAAAAAATCTTATTGCTTGCTAAGGTAGATTCAATTAGCTATAGCAGCAGTTCTGGCTTCCTGCCTTGGAATATTGTGAGATTTTCTTCTGTGCTACTCCAATTGGTACATTTTTGGGTGAAGCAATTCCTACATCTTATTTGGAAAGTTCTTTGAGTATATTTAGAAAGTCCCCTGAGTGTATTTGAGAAGGCAGATGCAACAGTGTTAGCAGTTATTAGAACTGGTCGATATATAATGCCAAGACTCTGGGATTGGGAAATTTTCAAATGATCCAGTATTAAAATTCTTTGTTTCCATGGCAGTTTTGTCATCTTGGAGGTTTGATCTGCTATAACTTTGGTTATCTCACAACACTCATGTCAGAGACATGGGTTATCCAAATGGTATGTCAGAGAGTTGTAAATGTTTTATGTCTGTCTCCCCAATTAGTGTTAG
Organism: Tachyglossus aculeatus; assembly: GCF_015852505.1. Taxonomy (NCBI): domain Eukaryota; kingdom Metazoa; phylum Chordata; class Mammalia; order Monotremata; family Tachyglossidae; genus Tachyglossus; species Tachyglossus aculeatus. Next base: position 118,805,865 of record NC_052066.1, on the reverse strand, counting down.
CTTCTTTGGGCAAGGAAGCAATATGGTCTAGTAGAAAGAGCATAGGCCTGGGAGTTAAAGGATGTTGGTTCTAATTTGACTCCATCACTTGTCTGCTGTGTGCTCTTGGGTAAGTCACTTAACTTCTCTGTGCCTCAGTTATTTACTTTGTAAAATGAGGATTAAGACTGTGAACTGCTTGTGGGATAGGGATTGTGTCCAACCTGATTATCTTGTATATACCTCAGTGCTTAAACAGTGCCTGGCACATTGTAAATACTTAACAAATACCATTAAAAAAAGGGAATTGCCATTCCTTTAGTATTACTCTATTTATTTATCACTCTATTTATTTTACTTGTACCTATCTATTCTATTATTTTTATTTGTTAATATGTTTTGTTCTCTGTCTCCCCCTTCTAGACTGTGAGCCCACTGTTGGGTAGGGACCATCTCTATATGTTGCCAACTTGTACTTCCCAAGTGCTTAGTACAGTGCTCTGCACACAGTAAGCACTCAATAAATACGATTGAATGAATGAATGAATGTACTTCCCAAGAGCATAGCATAGTGCAATGCACTATGCTGGTGATAAACACTTACTACTACCACGACTAAGTGACAGATAAAATTGTTAATGGAGATGAAAGACTCAGTTATTTGGAAATTGAATTCCCTAAGTGAGTTTAAAAACTGGGCCGTCTGATCATGTCAGTTAGAATAATTTGCTTCTGAATGGTCATTTAATCAATCAGTGGTATTTGTCAAGTGCTTACTTCATGCAGGGCACTGTACTAAGTTCTTGAGAGCATAAAATATAATAACGTTGCTCCCGCCCACAAGGAGCTTAGAGTCTAGAGGCTTGACAAACATTAAAATAATTACAAGTAGGAGCAATGGCAAGGGGTAAGTGTAGCACATAAGAGTTTTGAGGCAGGGAGTGGGGTGGTGATCCAGCCCAGAAGACTGTGTCTGACAGTGGGAACAGGATAATCGGATTTATTATCTGATAGTTGCCCTCCTTAACGTGTATTCCAATGTTTAACTACATTCCTCGCTTTCCATTTCTATATATACAATCTAACACACTTAAAATCCATCTAAGCCCCTCGTAAAACCACTGACGTTTTCTGCCCACACACCTTTCCATCCATATGTTTACTACTGGATACAATATTTTATGAAATTTCTCACCAGTGGAGTTTATTTTCCAACTCTTCATCATCCGCATCAATATTTATCGCTCACCCACTATGGGTGGAACATTGTTCTAGGCACGTGGGAACATACAGTGGAGTTAAAGACATGGTCCTTGCCCTCAAGGAGCTTACAACCTAATGGTGGAGACAAGCTGACACAAATTATGAGCACGTGTCTGAATAGCACATTATGAAGACAATCCAAACATCTCTAAATGGGATAAACTGAAGCTGAGATGTCATCCTACCCACCTCAGAACCCCACAACCTTGGCATTATCCAAAGTTAATCTTACTCTGACTCATTTACTCTTTCATCCTGTATATTCAATCAGGCTCCCTAAATCTTGTTGATTCCATCATCGCAACAACTCTAGGGATTTGTTCGTTTTCCTTCATCCAAATTGTTACCACATCGACGGATCAAACACTTCATATATCACATCTCAACCACAGCATTAGCCTCCTTGTCAACCTCCCCACCTCCAGCCTCTCCCCCTCCAGTCCATACTGCACTCTGCTGCCCAAATCATTTCTAAAAAAAAAAAATCATTCTGTACACACATCAGGTACATCCAACAGTGGCTCATCTACCAGCACATCAAGCAGAATCTCCTCACCATCTGATTGAAGACACTCAATCAGCTCTCTCCTCCTTACTTATCCTCACTCCTCTTCCATTACAACCTAGCCCACACACAACACAGCCTACTAATGGTGCCTTGCTCTCACCTCATTCATTCATTCAATCGTATTTATTGAGCACTTACTGTGTGCAGAGCACTGTACTAAGAGCTTGGGAAGTACAAGCTGGCAACATATACAGACAGTCCCTACCCAACAATGGGCTCATAGCCTAGAAGGGGAGACAGACAACAAAACAAAACAAGTGGACAGGTGTCAAGATGTCAGAACACTCACCATTGGCTTCTTGCTCATAGCCACCTTCCTGCCTGGACCTCCTTCCCCCTTCACATAGGATAGACCAGCACTCTTTCCATCTTTCAAGACCTAACAAAATCATATTACCTCCAGGAAGCCTTCTTGGACTAATCTCTCATTCTCCTACCCTATTTTCCCTCCCTACTGACTTACCTATGCACTTAATCCTACCTCCAAACACTGAGGTGTTCACCGTACCGCCACAGCACTTACATGCCAGTCCTTGCACTTGATTGCTTCCTTTATATGTAATTTATTTTGTAAATAATATAATAATGTCTGCTTCCCCCAGTAGACTGTAATCTCTTTGAGAGTAGGTATTGTGTCTATTTACTAGGCTCTACTTTCCCAAGTGCTGATGTCAGTGCTCTGCACGGAATTTAAGTCAGTAACTATTATTGATTGTTGATTGATTGAGAGGCTTGAGGCAAGGAGCCCATTCATTCATTCATTCAATTGTATGTATTGAGTGCTTACTGTGTGCAGAGCACTGTACTAAGCACTTAGAGAAGCAGCGTGGCTCAGTGGAAAAAGCCTGGGGTTTGGAGTCAGAGGTCATGGGTTCAAATCCTGGCTCCACCACTTGTCAGCTGTGTGACTTTGGGCAAGTCACTTAACTTCTCTGTGCCTCAGTTACCTCATCTGTAAAATGGGGATGAAGACTATGAGCCCCCCCCGTGGGACAACCTGATTACCTTGTAACCACCCCAGAGCTTAGAACAGTGCTTTGCACATAGTAAGCGCTTAATAAATGCCATCATTATTACTATTATTAAAGATGGGAGAGTTTTGGAAGGGGCAGGAGGGGAGAGAGCCTTGGGAGGGGCAAGGAAAATTTTAGGGAGATCGCACCTGATAGTTTCAATTTTCTCAATAAAATGGGTGGACAAGTCATTGGGGGCAAGGTGTGGGGGAGGAGGGGGAACAGGAGGTTCGAGGAAGGATCTGAAACAATTGGCATGGACAATGGGTATGGGTGTCAATAAGGATGGAGAAATAATTTTTCCAGTCAGGGGAGTGGGCCAAGTTAAAGCACCTAAGGATAAAATGAAAATGGATGAGGTCAGCCTGATATCTAGATTTCTGCCAGCAGTGCCCTATGTCTCATGTACAAGAGCAAAGGAGGCAGACTATGAAGATGATCCAGAGCTATGGGTTAGCGCTACTAGATCGATGAAGGGGTGGAGGGGTGAGTGAGTTGAGTTGAGAGTGTCAATTTGGTCATCAAAGGGAGATAGTTTGGTTATGCAGGCTAAATGGGACATGATGTGTTGAGAAAATTGGATGGGGTCAAAAGAACAGGAGGTCTCTGTAGGGGAACAGCTCAGATTTGCAGGGAGGAGGTGTGTGGGAGAGAAGGCAGTGAGGAGATTGTGGTTAGAGGGATTTCAGAGTTGGTGAGGTCAGAGATTGTGCAGTAGCTAGAGATGATGAGATCAAATGTGTAGGGCTGTGTTCAACCTGATTAACTTGTATCTAGAGAAGTTGTATTTAGAGAAGCAGCGTGGCTCAGTGGAAAGAGCATGGGCTTTGCAGTCAGATGTCATGGGTTCAAATCCCGGCTCCGCCAATTGTCAGCTGTGTGACTTTGGGCAAGTCACTTAACTTCTCTATGCCTCAGTTTCCTCATCTGTAAAATGGGGATTAAGTCTGTGAGCCCCACGTGGGACAACCTGATCATCTTGTATCCCCTCAGCGCTTAGAACAGTGCTTTGCACATAGTAAACACTTAACAAATACCATTGTTATTATTATTATCTACCCCAGTGCTTAGAAAAGTGCTTGGCACATAGCAAGCTCTTAACAAGCACCATTATAATTATTGTCCAAGTTTGTGAGTGGGCGAACTGGGGTGGAGCAGGAGATCAGTGGAGTTAAGGAGCGTGGCTCAGTGGAAAGAGCACAGGCTTTGGAGTCAGAGGTCATCGGTTCAAATCCCGGCTCTGCCACTTGTCAGCTGGGTGACTTTGGGCAAGTCACTTCACTTCTCTGTGCCTCAGTTCCCTCATCTGTAAAATGGGGATTAAGACTGTGAGCCCCACGTGGGACAACCTCATCACCTTATAAACTCCCCAGCACTTAGAACAGTGCTTTGCACATAGTAAGTGCTTAATAAATGCCATTATTATTATTATTATTGAGTGATAGAAAGTGGGCAGAGGAAGAATTGTCAGGAACATATATGTGGGAATTGAAGTCTCCAAGGATCAATTTAGGGATAGAGAAATAAAGAAGTTATGTGAGAAAGGGATCATAGTGGTTAAAAAAGTTGGAGAAAGTGGAGGATTTGGAAAATATTTTGGAGAACTAGCAGGATTTAGAGGCAAGCCTGAATGTAGGGGGTGGGAAGTCTGAACAGGGACGAGTCAAAGATAATAATAATAATGATGGTATTTGTTAAGTGCTTACTATGTGCAGAGCACTGTTCTAAGCATTGGGGTACACACAAGGTAATCAGGTTGTCCCACGTGGGGCTCACAGTCTTAATCCCCATTTTATAGATGAGGTAACTGAGACACAGAGAAGTTAAGTGATTTGCCCAAAGTCACACAGCTGATAAATGGCGGAGCCGGGATTGGAACCCATGACCTCTGACTCCCAAACCCGAGCTCTTTCCACTAAGCTACGCTGCTTCTCTATACGACACCAAGTTTGGAAGCTTCTGAAATAAAAAGGAAAGGAGATGACCAGACAGAGGGGAAAAAGGGAGCAAAGGTAAAGGAAATGGGGAGAAACTGAACTCTTGCACCATCAGGGCAGGGATCCTCTCTTCTAACACTGTTATGCTCTCCTAAGTGCTCAGTATAGTGCTAGGTACACAGTAGGTATGCAAAAAATGCAGGCAATTGATTGCCATATTATCAACAAGTCTCAGTAATATGTTAGATTTTACAATCACAGCATCATATTGTTGACTCACATTCAACTACTGGTTGTATAGGCCACTGAGGCTAATGTCTGGGGGGATTAATCTGTCTATCACCTTTTTGTGTTGTTTTTTCTATCTCGAAGTATACTTCCTTTCACTCTTTCTAGCTGAAGTAAATATTACTTGAATATTGGTTAAGTAACTGAAATTGGGGCCAAAGCTAGCTGCTCAGTACAGTGCTCGGCACTCTGATAGTGCTTAATAAATACTATTACTCTCACTAATAATAATAAAATTAATTATGGTACTTTAAATGCTTACTATGTGCTAAGCACTGTCCTAAGCAATCTGGTAGATATAAGTTGATCTGTTTGGACACAGTCCCTGTTCCAAGTGGGGCTCACACACACTCTTAATGCCCATTTCACAGATGAGGTAACTGAGGTGCAGAGAAGTAAAGTGACTTACCCAAGGTCACACAGCAGATGTGTGGCAGAGCCAGGATTAAAACCCACATCCGCCTGACACCCAGACCCATGGTCTATTCACTGAGCCGTGCACTACTGGTGTGGAGCGTTATTGGGCATGTTCCTATTTTGTCCACAAGCACAACTTGAGGGTATCAGGGCCAGGAGTCTTCTTGGAATTATAATGAAATCACATCTCCTTGAAGAGGCTGTCCCTGACTAAACTTTCATTTCCCCTCCTAGCCCTCTCTGTGCTTCACCTATGTGCTTGGATCTGTGCCTAAGCAGTTGTTATTCACCCTACACTCTAAGAAGTTGATATTTACCTCATTCCAAGACCCACAACACTTATGTACATATCCTTATACTCTGCCATTTCCCTTATCTGTAGTCTATTTTAATGTCTGCCTCCCCATCTAGATGGTAAGCTCCTTGGAGACAGGGATCATGTTTATAAATCCTATTGCATTATACTCTTCCAAGTTCTTAGAACATTGCTCTTCACACTGTAAGTACTCAATAATAATAATAATAATTCCTTATACTCTGCCATTTCCCTTATCTGTAGTCTATTTTAATGTCTGCCTCCCCATCTAGATGGTAAGCTCCTTGGAGACAGGGATCATGTTTATAAACTCTATTGCATTATACTCTCCCAAGTTCTTAGAACAGTGCTCTTCACATTGTAAGTACTCAATAATAATAATAATAGTTCTGGCATTCATTAAGTGCTTACTATGTGCCAGGCACTATACTATGCACTGGGGTGGATAAAAGCAAAGCTGGTTGGACATAGTCCCTGTCCCAGGGGCTCACATTATCAATCCCTATTTTACAGATGAGGTCAATGAGGAACAGAGAAGTGAAGTGACTTGCCCACGGTCCCACAGCAGACAAGTGGAGGAGCTAGGATTAGAACCCATGACCTTTTGAATCCCAGGCCTGTGCTCTATCCACTATGCCATGCTGCTTGCCATAAATAGCCATTCATTGATTGACTGGCAATAGCGGCAGTGGACATTAACTATGGGGAGAGTGAGAGATGGTCCCCAAAGGTAGCTAGTCAATCTATTAGAGCTTCAGAAAATTGTCCTGATTCTCCTGCCCCTCATTCTTCCTGCCTAAAGTAAATTATTCTCAAATTTTTTCTGGCCATTTCATTTGAAATATAAAACAAAGATGTACCAGGTAAAACTTGCCCAGCAACTAAAATCACCTTGAGGCAATTCTGCTTCCTAAAGCCCTACTGTACAATAATAATAACTGTGGTATTTGTTAAGACCTTACTGTTTGCCAGGCACTCTACTAAGTACTGGAGTGGATACAAGCAAATTATGTTGGACACATCGCCTGTCTCACATGGGGCTCACAATCTTAATCCCCACTTTACAGATTAGGTAACTGAGGCTCAGAGAAGTGAAGTGACTTGGCCAAGGTCACAAAGCAGACGAGTGGCAGAACTGGGATTAATAATGATAATAATAATTGTTATGGTATTTGTTAAGTGCTTACTATGTGCCAGGCACTCTACTAAACACTGGGGTGGATACAAGCAGATTGGTTTAGTTGTAATCCCTGTCCCACATAGGACTCAAATTCTCAATCCCCATTTTTTAGATGAGGTAAATGAGGCACAGAGAACTGAAGTAACTTGTCCAAGATCACACAGCAGACAAATGAAGCAGCGTGGCTCAGTGGAAAGAGCACGGGCTTTGGAGTCAGAGGTCATGGGTTATAATCCCGGCTCCACCAATTGTCAGCTGTGTGACTTTAGGCGAGTCACTTCACTTCTCTGTGCCTCAGTTACCTCATCTGTAAAATGGGGATTAAGACTGTGAGCTCCCCCGTGGGACAACCTGATCACCTTGTAACCTCCCCAGCACTTAGAACAGTGCTGTGCATGTAGTAAGAGCTTAATAAATCCGATTATTATTATTATTATTATTATTATTATTATCATTATTATTAAATGGCAGAGCCAGGGTTAGAACCCATTACCTTCTGACTCCCAGGGTCGGGCTGAAATCCACTACACCAGGCTGCTTCTCTGGTTCTTCTGACTTCCTGGACTATACTCTATTTACTAGGCCACCCATATATTATCCCTCACGGAAAAGACCACGATTTGAATTTGAAACCCCGTTCCTTCTGATGTCAGATTCTATGTGTCAGCCTGTCAAATGATATGTTGCTTTTCTGAAATCAGGTTTTCTAATTCCTTGTTTATTGGTACACTGAACGATCCTGTCCTGTAAAGGTAATAGGATTCAGTGACGGCTTTCATCTGAAATGAGATGATCATAAGATTACGAGGCATGTGAAGTTGTGTTTTGCTGCAGGATGACAAAAACCTTTGCATTTCAAGTTTTTGTCTGTTGACTTTGAGAATGGAAATTAATAATCTGCTACATATCATCTCTTATATATCTATGGGCTAATACACATCATTTTACCCTCAGGATAAAAACTGATAAAGATGGAATGTATTTTTGAAAGCATGAAAGAAAGCCATGATGAGATAGGGAGGGTCGGAGGCTGGATAGGGGACCATAGGAAGTATCCAGATCAGTGTTGTAGGGAAGTAATTTTGGGCAGCAATTAATTAGGATGCAGCAGAAGCTCTGTACCTGAAAGTGAGGATATGTATATCCTGTATATATGTATATATGTTTGTACATATTTATTACTCTATTAATTAATTTATTTATTTTATTTGTACATATCTATTCTATTTATCTTATTTTGTTAGTATGTTTGGTTTTGTTCTCTGTCTCCCCCTTTTAGACTGTAAGCCCACTGTTGGGTAGGGACTGTCTCTATATGTTGCCAATTTGTACTTCCCAAGCGCTTAGTATAGTGCTCTGCACATAGTAAGCGCTCAATAAATACGATTGATGATGATGATGAAAGTGAGGATAGGGGTCATGGTGGCAGTAGTAATGGAAGGTGAGCCATTACCATAATGTGCCTAAAGTGGTGGCTTAGAGAAGCAGTGTGGTTCAGTGGAAAGAGCACGGGCTTGGGAGTCAGAGGTCATGGGTTCTAATTACGGCTCCGCCACTTGTCAGCTTTGTAACTTTGGGCAAGTCATTTAACTTCTCTGTGCCTCAGTTCCCTCATCTGTAAAATGGGGATTAAGACTGTGAGCCCCACATGGGACAATCTTGATTACCTTGTATCCCCCCCAGTGCTTAGAACAGTGCTTGGCACATAGTAAACACTTGACAAATACCAACATTATTATTATTATTAATATTAATCAGTACATCTCTTATTGTACCTTCCACCATAACTGCAAAAAAAGGTTCAATAGAATTGGATCTATGATAAAACCCTGCTTCAGTTACACCAGGAAATGAATGATAAATCAAATTAATACTAAAGGAGAATTCTAGTGTTTCTAGATGTTAACCTCAGATATTGAAACTTTTTTGTAAGGCCATGGCTATTTGTTAAGAGCTTATTATATGCAAGGCACAGTACTAAGTGCTGGGATAGATACAACCTAATCAGGTTGGACCCAATCCCTGTCCCACAAAGGGGGTTCAGAGTCTTAATCCCCATTTTGCAGTCGAGGTAACTGAGGCATGGAGATGCGAAGTGACTTTCCCAAGATCACGCAGCAGACGGGTAGCAGAGGAGGGATTAGAACACAGGTTCTCTGACTTCTGGGCCCATGCTCCTTCCACTAGGCAACACTGCTTCCCATGTTCTTCTCTCTTTCTCCATTACTGGGGCAGAATAAGGCCAGGTTATGGTAGTAGGTATAACAATATGGACAAGGAAATGGCAAGGACCTGGAAATAGTGATCAGAATACATTTCCAATCCAGTGGGAAGTATTTTCAACTCAACAGGCTGTAAGAAGCTGTGTGGCTTAGTGAAAAGAGCATGGACTTGGGAGTCAGAAGTCGTGGGTTCTAATTCCTGATATGCCACTTATCCGCTGTGTGACTTTGGGCAAGCCACTTAACTTCTCCATGCCTCAGTTACCTCATCTGTAAAATGGAGAATGAAGACTGTGAGCTCCACGTGGGACAACCTGATTACTTTGTATCTACCCCGGTGCTTAGAGCAGTGCTTGGTACATAGTAAGTGCTTAAAAAATACCATCATTATTACTCAAGTGCTTAGTACAGTGCTTTGCACACAGGAAGCGCTCACATCACCACCTTCAGCCAGCTCAGAGAGCTCCGCCTGGAAGGGAACTAACTGCATCATCTGCCTGATGAGGTCAGGACCTTACTGAACCTTCAGGCCATCTACCTATCCAGGAACAAGTTCCGTGACTTCCCCAAGCAGCTCACAGCCCTGCAAGCTCTAGAAACGATCAACCTGGAGGAGAACGAGATCGTCGACTGTGAGCCCATTGCTGGGGAGGGATTGTCTCTATATGTTGCCTACTTGTACTTCCCAAGCGCTTAGTACAGTGCTTTGCACACAGTAAGCATTCAATAAATATGATTGAATGAATGAATAAATACAATTGAATGAATTATCAGAAGTCCTCAAGACACTTCTGGAACTATTGACTGTTTGATGAGGCATATAAACAAGAAGGCATTCAAATGATAATGAATCACTTCACAGGATGGGGACAGTGCTGTGAACTGAAAATAAGCCTGAAGAAACCCCAGGTTATGAGTAAGCCCTTTCTGAGGAAGTGAGACATACAGCCAAAAATTTTCATCCTCCCCACAGTACAAAATGCTATCACCAACCTTGACTTCCTAGGAAGTAAATTATTCGATGTTGCATGAATAGACAGGACAAAGAAACAGAATGAAAAGGGTCACAACATCGTTTGGAAAAATGTCATAGTGTGGCGTTAGTGATTAAAAGATTTTTAAAGATGTTGTGACCTGTAAATCAATCAATCAATTGTATTCATTGAGCACTTATGGAGTGCAAAGCATCATACTAAGGGTTTGGGAGAGTAAAATACAACAGAATTGGCAGACATGTTCCCGGCCCACAAGAAACTTCCACTTCAAAGGTGGAGGCAGACACAGAACTAAATTATGGATATGTTCGAAAGTGCTGTGGGGATGAGGGTGGGAGGAGTATAAAGTACTTAAAGGGTACAAATCCAAGTGCAAGGGTGACACAGATGTGAGAGGGAGTAGGGGGAATGGCTTAGATGGGGAAAGACCTCTTAGAAAAGAGATGATTTTACTGAGCCTTTGAAGGTCAGGAGAGGTCTGTTGGAGATAAAGTGGGAGGGAGTTCCAGTATTATGATCAGTACAATACAGTTTCACCATGTGGGCCACATGAGGAACAAAACAAACAAGTCTTTTTCAGTTTTCTTTAACAATGGTCTAACAGTTTTCTCTAATAGTGGAAGGTTGGGAGACCACGGTTACAAGCTAGTTTAAGCAGTAAGGAGAGGGGTTGCACTCCTGAAAAGAGGCTTTATGTGGATCAGGTACCAAAAGGCTTTTAGGAACCTCGAGGTCCAATGATGCCCAGTAACAAAGATTCAGCTCATTGAAAGTTTAATGCAGAGAAGAAGAGATGGAAAGAAAGCAAACTTTTTCCCCAAGAGCTGAACTTGCTGAAGGTTTAGAATTCAGTCCTGAAAGACAGGGTGTAGTTGTCTCTTCCCAGAAAGGTGGGCATTGTCATGGGAATGGGAAGCCTTAGAATACAGGAAGTACTTATAGTTAGTGCCTTATTTTCTTTATTCCTTTTTCAGTTACTTTTCCAGTTCCTTAGTTTCCGGATAGGTTCCCCTCTGGCTCTGTCCTGCTGGGCTACAGGACAGTTTTTTCCTTTCCAGGAGAAGTGAGGGGATCAAGTAGGAATCACTTTTGAACTTCACCTACAGCCTGCCCTCCACAGTGACATCATACGGAACATAAATAGTTCTCTAGACATTCTGCCTCTGGAGGTTTTCCCAGGAACCTGACATCAACATCACAGGGATGTACCAGGCCTGCCTTGAAACATTTTGTTTGTGCCTGACAGTAAATGATGTTTGTGACTGTAGCTACACATCTTCGTCTGTTAAAAATTAGTGTTAAGAGTGTGAGCCCAGTGTGAGGCAGGGGCTGTATCTATTCTGATTAACTTGTATCTATCTACCCCGGCACTTAGAACAGAGATTGGCACATAGTAAGCACTTTAGCAAGTACCATTATAATTATTATTACCCCATTTTCAAGAAGCTCAAATTCTCAGCCCTGTTCCCTGTGGACTGTAAGTTCCTTCTAGGGAGGGAATCTATCTACCAACTCTGTTATATTGTAATCTACCAAGTGCTTACTAGAGTGTTCTGCATGCAGTAAATGCTGAATAAATGTAATTGCTCAATTCAAATTGATCAAGAAAATGGCCTTTCTTATTTTCTTTTGTAGCAGTGCCCAAGCTAGTTTACTCTGCTATTTATGCTGTTTTCTGAAAGAAAGCATTTTCTTCTACTTTTCTCTTTTTCTGCTTCCCCTATTTAATGTTTCTCTTCCTCTTCTGAAACCTTCCTCCTCTCCTCCAGCATCTCCCTGTTTCTTTTCCTTTAACTACCTTTCTGTTTTCCCTCCCCATCTCTCGATGCCAAGTTTGTTTAGTCTATGGATGTTTATTTTGGAGGGAAGAGGAAATTGGAAATAGCTACAGAATCAGAGATTTTTTTTTCAGCACAGCCAACCGGAGTTGCATTAAAGAAGTAAATGTGCTTTGACATCAGTATAATATACGACGTTCAGAGATACGTGGCTATGTGCATGTAGTGGATAACGCTCTCTGTGCAGGAAACTGCTGTGATATCTCTATGGTTATTTCTATTTCTGTCTTCCCAATTAAGAGTGTAAACACCTTAAGAGCAGGGAGCATGTCACATGGCCTAGAAGAAAGAGCACAAGCCTGGGAATCAGAGGACCTGTGGTCTAATCCAGGCTCTGCCACTTGCTTGCTTTGTGACCTTGTGTAAATCACTTAACTTCTCTGAACCTCAGTTTCAGAGAACAGAATACCTGTTCTCTCTCTTTCTTAAATTGTGAGCCCTGTGTAGGACTCTCTCTCATCTGCTTATCTTGTATCCATCTCAGTGCTTAGAATAGAGCTTGGCACATTGAAAGTGCTTAAACAAATTGATCTATTATTATTATTATGTCTTGTACTTTATTCAATCCTTCAGAAATTTAGGGATAAGTTTAGGAATAGTTGCTTTGGAAAAATGCAGTGGAATATAGGAAGGTCAGAGTTCAATATGTCTTGTGATTTTTGCCTGAACTCCCCTGACATTTGATGTGCTGTCATTCGGTCACGGAACTAAATCTCCCTTGGCAGTGGCTAGGATGGAGAGGTGCCATGTGGCTGCCAGAATCGGCTGGATCATTTGGGAGTAAAAATAGATGAACAGGGAATTGGTTTCTAGTGGCAAGATGTTGCTTGTCACTGAACTTGTTTGGCCATATCAATCTTGGCTGTGTTTGCTCAGAAACTCTTAGGAAACCACAAGATTAATGTAAGATGTCTTAATTGTGATTTTCTTCATTGCAGAACACATTTTCAGACAAGATTGCAACACCTTTTTATCCTCTTTTTTTTCTAGAATCATAAAGGGAGACTGTTTCAAAGGTTGCTAGAGTTAGGCTATGCTCCTGACCTCTATGGAAGCTCAGTAATCACTATCAAACACAATCATTTATTAATTCCTCACAGTGTAATAGGAAGCTCTGTATAGGGCTGTCCATCAGTTTCAAAGATGATGCTGCTTACTGAGATTTTGTAATTAATAATAATAATAATAATAATTATGGTACTTGTTAAGCACTTACTATGTGCCAAGCACGGTTTTAAGTGCTGGAGTAGATACAAGTTAATCAGGTTGGACACAGTCCCTGTCCCACATTGGGCTCACATGCTTAATCCCCATATTTTGCAGATGAGGTAACTGAGGCACAGAGAAGTTGAGTAACTTGCCCAAGGTCACACAACAGACATGTGGCAGAGCTGATATTAGAACTCAGGTCCTTCTGACTCCTAGGCCCCTGCTCTAATCCACTAAACTAAGATGCTACTGACAATTTATTCCATACTATGTACATGTGAATATTGCCCTTTTCTGTCCAGTCACATCCGTTCCCCAAAATGCCTTAGCACTGTTTTCTCTTCTGTCACAATCTTCTGAGAGCCTCCAAGTGAAATCTGAACCTCATTTCAGATTGTGTACGCCTGGCCAACCAGTCTTCAGCTACTCCCTTCCAACTGTCCATAGCTTAAGATTTCACTTCCTTGTGTTGTTAAAGTATTTCTTCTCTCTTTACTGATACAGGTATTCCATTTCACTGGCCCGGTTTCCTGATCACCTGTCCCAATTCCATCTCCAATCTCTCTCTATCTTCCTGGTTCCCTTGTATCTACTCCAAAAAGCCCAAGGCTGGAGAGGAGTTATGGTTTAGGCGAGCAGTGTCACCAGCTTTGCAAAAGTGGGCATTGGATAGTGGAGGCCATGAATAAGAGAAATTGTGTGAGTGGAAGAGAGAGGGTTGTATGCATGGTGAGTGGGAGATGAATAGAGATCTGTCCCCTTATCCTTCCACCTTCATAGGTCCTCCTTCCTCCTCCAAGGAAGGAGTACAAGTTGCAAAAGTAATAGACGTTGTAGTTATCATAGTAGAAGTAATAGCATCCATTGAGCACCCACTGGGTTCAGTGTCGTGGACCAAGCACTTGGGAAGTACAAAACACTGAGCCTCAATCTTGTCTATCACGCCGCCAACCCCTGGTCCATGTCCTGACTCTGGCCTGGAACACCCTCTCTCCTCAAATCTGACAATTATTCTCCCCACCTTCAAAGCCTTACTGAAGGCAGATCTCCCTCAAGAGGCCTATCAGACTAAGCCCCTCTTCTCCCACTCCCTTCTGCATCCCCCTGACTTCTTCCCTTGGTTCTTCTGCCCTCCAACCCCCATAGAACTTATGTATGTATCTGTAATTTATTTGTATTGCTGTCTGTCGTCCCCCCTCCAGACTGTAAACTCGTCTTGGGCAGGGAATGTGTCTGTTTATTGTTGTATTGTACTCTTCCAAGTGCTTAGTACAGTGCTCTGCCCACAATAAGCACTCAATAAATATGATTGATTGATCAAATGAAACCAAAGAAGTGAACACTTCCCTGTCTGCAAGGAATCTACATGAAACTGTACTTCCCAAGCGCTTAGTACAGTGCTCTGCACAAAGTGCTCAATAAATACGATTGATTGATTGATTGAAATGCCAGCATTTTGCAAGGTTGCAGTACCAAAAGACTTGGGGAGAAGGCGAAGTCACACAAGCTACCTGATTTTTTTTTATACTTGGACTAGTCATGGACCTGCCAAAGTGAACAGGCTCACTCTTCTGAATCTTTCTGTTCTATTTTTCCTTCCAGGGAGTGAGTATGGAGACAGAATGATGAGGGTGTCTCAGGAGTTGGGTTCTTATATCTTGCCATTTATTGGTTCTCTGAGTATGAGCCTGGCCTTCTCCCTTCCCTCTCTAAAAGTGACCCAAAAACCCTAAAACTAGGGAGGAGTCTTGTTTCAATCACTTAATAGTATTTATTGAGGGCATAGGATGTGTAGACTGTAGAATCCCCCTCTAGATTGCAAACTCATTGTGGGCAAGGAATGTGTCTGTTATATTGATAAATTGCTCCCTTCCCAAATGCTTAGTAACAGTGCTTTGCATACAGTAAGTGCTCAATAAATACAATTAACTGACGGATTGACTGTGGAGCCCTTTATTAAGTGCTTATGAGAGTAGAAGGCTTTTCTTCCCATTTCTCCCGCCCTGCGAGCCCCATTCGGGCAGGGATTTTAAGGGATCTGTTCATATTATATCTACCCCAGTACTGAATATAGTGGTAGACAGAGTAAGCACTTTAACAAATATCTCGTTTATTGCTACTAGTGTCTCCTCCTGCCTTCCCCACTGTTGCTGGACTCTTACTGGGGGATGAGATAGATCATCATGGATGGAGAAGCAGTGTGGCTCAGTGGAAAGAGCATGGGCTTTGGAGTCAGAGGTCATGGGTTCAAATCCCGGCTGCACCACTTGTCAGCTGTGTGCCTTTGGGCAAGTCACTTAACTTCTCTGTGCCTCAGTTACCTCATCTGTAAAATGGGGATTAAGACTGTGAGCCCCCCGTGGGACAACCTGATCACCTTGTAACCTCCCCAGCACTTAGAACAGTGCTTTGCACATAGTAAGTGCTTAATAAATGCCATTATTATTATTATTATCAGGACAGAAAAGAGGATAAAAGTGAAAGAGAAAACAAAGGACAGCAGAGGCTAAATATTCCAAATACGAGTTGACAGGATGGGAGAAGAGAGCAAAAAAGTGTCAAATATAGGATGGTAAGAAATATTATAAGAGAACAGAACTGAGGAAAGGGGAAAGTGGAAAAAAGAAAGGATGAGACATCTGATGATCGAGAAGAGAAAAGTGACATGAAAACTTGGGAGATAGGAAGTCGACAGGGATGTGTAGAATAAATGAGTAGGTAGATATGTTAGAGAAAGCAGAGGATAGATCAGAAGCTGCTGGGATTGGTGAGTGTGAAAAAGAAGTGGAAGTATGAATATTCTCTAGCCCTAATACGATTACCACTTGCAGGGGCATGAGAACATTAGGCAGAGGGGGGAGGTGGGAAGTAGACCCCGGGGTGACCCTGCCATCAGGAGAAGGGCCTGGAACTGGGACCAGTGTTCCCCAGGCTGTGGGCTGCATCCTCGCAGCGGAGAGCCCCCGCTAGAGTGTGAGCCCTTTGTGGGCAGGGACTGTCTCTATTGCTGTATTGTACTTTCCAAGCACTTAGTACAGTGCTCTGCACAGAGTAAGTGCTCAATAAATACGATTGAATGAATAGTGGGTGGCCATCCACTGCAGGAGATTCATTCAATCCTATTTATTGAGCACTTACTGTGAACAAAGCACTGCCCTAAACACTTGAGATGCACATGAAGTCATAGGTGCTAAATGCCTGGCACGCAGCCCAAGGCCTTGAGGAGCAGCTTGGCCTAGTGGATAGAGCATGGGCCTGACAGTCAGAACGTCATGGGTTCTAATCCCAGCTCCACCACTCGTCTGCTGTGTGACCCTGAGCAAGTCACTTAATTTCTCTGTGCCTCAGTTCCCTCATCTATAAAAAGGGGATTAAGACTGTTAGTCCTATATGGGACAGGGACTGTCTCCAATCCGATTATCTTGTATCTACCCCAGCACTTAAGAACAGTGCCTGGTGCATAATAAGTGCTTAACAAATGCCATCATTATTATTTTGGGCTCACAAAGGGAAAGGATGGGGTGATGGTAACTGGAGTGATGGCAACCACAGACACAGCAGGTGCTAGTGGGATAACTGGGAGCCACAGTTCCTCCCAAGATCGGGCCTTGATGGGTGAACATGCCACCCCCTTGCCTTCATCCCCTCTGTTGGCTGAACAGACTGGCATGGAGCCACCTCACCAAAATGATCTTCATAATGAATGGCAATTCTGGAATTTTGTATTTCACTGAAACAGAGGTCTGGTAGTTCTGGTTTTCTTCCACCCCTGGTGGGAGATTAGATCTTTGGGTCTATCCAAAGTTTAGAGGCATTCATTAGTCCTCAGACTATTTCAACATTACCATCATCATTATCTGTGGTATTTATTGACCTGCTATTGTGTGCAGAACACACTACTCCTGGCTCAGTGGAAAGAGCACGGGCTTTGGAGTCAGAGGTCATGGGTTCAAATCCCAGCTCCGCCAGGTGTCAGCTGTGTGACTTTGGGCAAGTCACTTAACTTCTCTGTGCCTCAGTTCCCTCATCTGTAAAATGGGGATTAAAACTGTGAGCCCCCCGTGGGACAACCTGATCACCTTGTATCCCCCCAGCACTTAGAACAGTGCTTTGCACATAGTAAGCGCTTAACAAGTACCATCATTATTACTCAGCACTTGGGAAAGTACAACAGGGTTGGTAGACATGTTTCCTGCCCATAACAAGCTTACGGTCTAGAGGGAGAGACCAGCATTAGTATAAATATCTGCCAAACAATTACTCCCCCCCACACTTCAAAGCCTTACTGAAGCCACATGTCCTCCAAGAGGCATTCCCAGACTAAGCCCCACTTTTCTTCTTCTCCCACTCTCTTCTGCATCGCTCTGACTTTACTCTTTTCCCCTCCCTGCCCCACAGCACTTATATTTGTAATTTATTTGTAGTGATATCTACACTTGTACATTTGTAGTGATAAGCGCTTAGTACAGTGCTCTGCACATAGTAAGCGCTCAATAAATACGATTGATGATGATATCTGTTTATTTGTATTGATGTTTGTCTCCCTCTCTCTAGATTGTGAGCTCATTGTGGGCAGGGATTGTCACTCTATATTTTCAAATTGTACTTTCCCAAGAGTTTAGTACAGTGCTCTGCACACAGTAAGCATTTAATGAATACGACTGAGTGAACAAATGAATGAATAAATAATTTATAATATATGTTATAGATAGGTACATTAGTTTTGTGGGGATGAGGATGGGGCAAATATATCATAAGCCTAAAGGTCACAGATCCAAGTGCAGCTTATTCCTATTTTGATATTATCTACTTTAAAGTCCTGAATCTTTGATATTTTATCCAGTGGTCTGGCTTAATGAGAGTTTTTAAACTTTTTTTTAATCCCAGGGTAAATGTAAAAAAAAGTAGATAATTTTGGAACTCTTGAGATTGGACTATTGAAAATGGGAGTTGACTGAACATGAAAAAGACAAGGGATTGCCTGTTGTTTTCCACAATTAACGGTCCATAGCCAGATTTTCATGTTCCACTGTATCATCTTTTTCTCAGAGTGGACTAGGTTTCCTTTACAAAGATTCTGGGATATACTTGGGAACCTTGGGGAGAATCTAATTCCTTAGCTTCAAGGAATAGAATAGTTAGCAGTGGAAATGTTGAACAGGATGTCTGCCCTTTGAAATGTTAAATGTACACTGTACTATGACAGTAACCTCCCTGTGGGCATATTTATTGCTCTATTTATTTATTTATTTATTTTACTTGTACATATCTATTCCATTTATTTTATTTTGTTAGTATGTTTGGTTTTGTTCTCTGTCTCCCCCATTTAGACTGTGAGCCCACTGTTGAGTAGGGACTGTCTCTATATGTTGCCAATTTGTACTTCCCAAGCGCTTAGTACAGTGCTCTGCACATAGTAAGCACTCAATAAATACGATTGATGATGATGATAATGGACAGGGAATGAGTCAGTTATATTGTACAGTATAGTGCTCGGCATACAGTAAGTGCACAACACAATTGACTGATAGTACGTGCTTAACAAATACCATAATAATAATAACAGTAAATTTCAACCTAGAGCCAGCATATTCTGCATAGAGAGATATCTTTCGTGAAATGCAACATTTTTCTTTCTCTTTTCCTTCCCACACCCTGCTGGAAACCAAGAGAACACTATTCTCCCTCCTTTTGCTCACGAGTTTCAAGATCACTAGATTTCCTTTTCTCACCAGTTGAAATGGGATGAACCCAGAACACTTCCCGATTGGCTGGGGGGATCACCTCAGCTCTCCACCTCCTGGATCTGACTCACAATTCAATAGAGGAGCTCAGCACAGACACAACATTTTAGCGGGAGGGCCCTTCAAGGGGGATTCTTGAGGAACGAAAAAAAAAACCCGCCTTATTTGGAGTACACGGCATACTACATCTCTTTTTGAGTTTTCATGCAGTTAGTGAATCAGCCATCTATCTACCTAGGGTAGTCATTTTCCCTTGATGTTTACTATTTTATTTCAAACCTAAATGATGTTAAGTAGGGGTTGTTATTTAAAACAAAGAACCTTCAATTAATTTACTGAGGAAGATTTTGGAATCTTTACTGAGGAAGATTTTGGAATCTTCCTGGAGTTCTTGAAAAAAGAGAATGCCAGGATCATTTTATGCGATCTAGCAAAGAAACAGACATCATAGGTGTTTGAATGTGTTTTTCAAACTGTTATTTCATGATTTTCATGAGCAGTAAGGCCATGGGTTCGAATCCCGGCTCCGCCACATGTCTGCTGTGTGACCTTGGGCAAGTCACTTAACTTCTCTGAGCCTCAGTTCCCTCATCTGTAAAATGGGGATTAAGACTGTGAGCCCCTTGTGGGACAACCTGATTACCTTGTAACCTCCCCAGCGCTTAGAACAGTGCTTTGCACATAGTAAGCGCTTAATAAATCCCATTATTATTATTATTATTATTATTGATAATAATAATAATTATAATAATGATGGCATTTGTTAAGCACTTACTATGTACGAAGCACTGTTCTAAGTGCTGGATTCTGACCTTGGGGCTAGGACCTTCTCTACCTTTTCCTGATTTTTCAACAAATCCTCATGAATTTGTGTTGCTTTCTCCATCTGGGGAGGGGAAGAAGGGCATAGGCCCCGGGAATGCTGTGAGGATCCATTTGATAATTTTTGCTAAAGTCCTCAGGTTGGATCAAGCTTCTTCAGTGACAAAAATAGAAGTACAGTTTGGTTTTGGGAAAATACCTTTCCAAATTGTTTGTTTGACTTTTCCAATTTAGAACACTGGAACATTCAGTAAGACCTACAGTATATTTAAGTCTTTTGTAAGATGGCTTTCTCTCCGTCTTTTCCAAGCCCTTTCTCTTCGTGCCCTTAACATTTTGCAGTGCTGTGATTTTTTTTTCACATTCCCTGACAACCCTCTAAATTAATCAGAGCTCCCGAAAGTATTTTTGCCATCCATCCTGATTTTGCCAGTGTTTCGGAATGTTCCATTATTGCCTTTAAAACGACTGCTCCTAGAGTTTCAAAGAACATTGCAATGAAACATTTTCAGGGAGGTACACTGGTGGATCCCAGTTGGCAGCAGACTTCATTTCTATCAAAGGGAGACATTTTAAAGTGAATTTGGAGGGAGTGGGAGTTCTTCCTCTAACAGAGGACAGCCTCTCTGTGTACCGCAGTCTTGGACATTCGCCATGGACTATTTACATGGTATCCACTTTTGGCCCCCCCTTCTTATGGCCTGGGAGCTCCTCCTCTGGGGCGGGCCAAAGGTTTTTTTGAGTGTGGGATGAATTGACTTCCTTGCAGTAGCCTCTTGTTTGCACACAAAGGGGACACATATGCGCAGGGCAGCAGGACTGTAAGTAACCACATTTCCATGCTCTTTCTCTTATTTTTTCCCGGGTTTTTTTGGAGAATGGAGGACCCCCGTGGGAGAAAGTAGCTTAGTCCTGGTATAGAAATAGCTATTGACCCTTAAAGGTGCAGATATGGGGGCCTGGGGAAGGGAAGGGCATCATGTAACCAGGGAGTAGTAGGGTAGGAGAAGCCCCTGTGGCATAGAGAAGTGACACTGGGTTGCTGTTTCACCCCAGATTTGGAGTGGCACCAGGGGATAGGACTGCAGCAGCTGAGGTTTTTTGCTTGTGCGTTTATTTGTTTTTTTTTCCAGCCTGGGCCTGTCCGGGTGACAGGCAGTGCGTTAGCTTCTTGAAATGATTTTTTAAGAGCTCATTTTTTCCTCTGGTCAGCCTGGTGCCTTGGAAATGATTCTGCAAGCAAAATCTATTTTTAAAATATGTTTTCTAGTGTACTAATGAGAAGAGTGAGCCCAGACTGAGCCCCTTCCTTCCTCTCCCCCCCGTCCCCCTCTCCATCCCCCCATCTTACCTCCTTCCCTTCCCCACAGCACCTGTATATATGTATATATGTTTGTACATATTTGTTACTCTATTTATTTATTTATTTTACTTGTACATATCTATTCTATTTATTTTACTTTGTTAGTATGTTTGGTTTTGTTCTCTGTCTCCCCCTTTTAGACTGTGAGCCCACTGTTGGGTAGGGACTGTCTCTATGTGTTGCCAACTTGTACTTCCCAAGCGCTTAGTACAGTGCTCTGCACACAGTAAGCGCTCAATAAATACTATTGATGATGATGAAGAGTGCAAAGTAATTATTGGGAAACAGAGTACGTTTTCCAACCCTATTTTTACCCCCATGAGAGCATAATTCTTAATATGTGATTTGTGGGAAGTTTTCATTGGTATTCTCAGTCCTTTGGTTGTGATTATCCCTATTTTCCATGGGAGGTTATAATGCTGGTATCTCCAGATAGCCTTTCTGCACCTTGTCACCACAGTCTAATTGCCTGAGAAATCAAGCCATTCATTCATTCATTCATTCATTCATTCAATCGTATTTATTGAGCGCTTACTGTGTGCAGAGCACTGTACTAAGCGCTTGGGAAGTACAAGTTGGCAACATAGAAAAGCTAGACTGAAATGAACCTATGGACCAGACTTTTGTGGGTTTTGGGGAATTTGGAGTTTTATCACTAAATGAAACTTCCAGTAGGCAATGGTTATTTTTCATTCTTCACATAGTTGTGTTTGTTTTTCTGAGAGGGGTGGTATTTACTTATCCTGCAAGGTTAAGGTAATATGGATTTTATATTCATTCCATCATATTTATTGAGCATATGCTGTGTGCAGAGCACTGCACTAAGCTCTTGGGGGAGTACCATACAAGGATGAATGACACATTCCCTGCCCACAACGAGTTTACAGTCTAGAAGGGGGAGCTTACAGTCTAGAGAGGAGCTTATAGTCAGGGTAAGTAAGAGTTGATTAACCTACATTAATTTTTGCTGTTTAAAAATATGGTTTCATATGAGGTTGCTGCTTTTTAGGCTTCTTTGGAAGGATAATGTGTTTTGAAGGAAGTATCTCTAATCTAACCTGTATATATGTATATATGTTTGTACATTTTTTTTACTCTATTTATTTATTTATTTATTTATTTAATTTATTTGTACATATCTATTCTATTTATTTTATTTTGTTATTTTTATTTTGTTAGTTTGTTTGGTTTTGTTCTCTGTCTCCCCCTTTTAGACTGTGAGCCCACTGTTGGGTAGGGACTGTCTCTATATGTTGCCAATTTGTACTTCCCAAGCGCTTAGTACAGTGCTCTGCACATAGTAAGCGCTCAATAAATACGATTGATGATGATGATGATGATGATAATTTTATATAGATCCCAGCACACAGCGCAATACTTTGACACATAGGAAAAGTGTAATAAATACCATAATTTTTGTTATTGAAGAACGATATGATTACCGTGTCATAGTATGTCTGTAGTGTAAATAATTATTAGGTACTCCACTTTCTGTGAACCATTGTCATTTTAGAAAGCAGGCAGCTACTATGCAGTTTTTCATTCAGTCGTAATTATTGAGCTCTTACTGTGTGCAGAGCACTGTACTAAGTGCTTGGGAAGTACAAGTTGGCAACATATAGAGATGGTCCCTACTCAACAGTGGGCTCACAGTCTAGCCCATTAAATTATGTCCAACTTTTCTAGCGTGCATGGTTTCTTCTTTGATTTACTTAAAATATCCAGCACTATGCCTCATAGAGCAGGATGTTTAATACGTTCCTTTTTGAGAGTGACACATTCCAAGAATAAAGTTATTGTTTTAAGTTTTCCTTATATGTTCACAAGTGAAGTAGACCAGACAATCATATCAGATATTCTAAACTACAGTGTTTTGGTAAAACTCTGTTAGGATTTTGGTTACAACTCAAGTCTAACGAAAATGTTAAATCATGAAGCAGTCAGTTTATCAAGGAGGTGTATCATATATCATATTCATTTTCCAGAGGTAGTCATAATATTTTAGTTACAGTTTCCTCCTCATTATTGACTTGAGGAGCAGCATGCCTTAGTGGAAAGAACGCAGGCCTGGGACTCAGAAGATCTAGGTTCTAATCCCACCTCTGTCACTTGCTTGCTGCCTGACCTTGGACAAGTCATGTAACCTCTCTGTGCCTTAGTTTCCTCACCTGTAAAATGGGGATTCAGTGCCTGTTCTACCTTCTGCTTAGACTGTGAGCCCGATGAGGGACAGGAATTGGATCCAACCTGATTAATTTGTATCTAGCCTACCACTTAGAACAATACTGGACAAATAGTAAGCACTTAACAAATACCATAATAATAATGATAACAATAATATTTGAGGATGCTCTAGGAATTTGGTTTCAGAGATGCTTTGTGACCTGAAACTCGAATGATTTTTGTTTCCTATAAAATAATTACATTTTATGAATGGATTTAGGAGTAGGCCCATTTTGCATAAGATATTCAATTTTAAATTTGGAATTATTGAAAATATATTAAAGGATTGATTTCTTGCTTTACATTTACATGACTCTCTATTAAAAATAATTTTACTGTAATTGTGAAAGCACCAGCATTGTGATTCCTTGTTTACAAAAGAAAAAACGATTAGAATGAATGACTAATCCAGACTAAAACTATGAGTCCCTCACTTCAAATTCTGTTCTCAGATTTAAGGATTAAGCTAGGAAACGTGAACTGAACTATGCCAAGAAAAGTCTCCTTCCTTTGCTCATTATTTCAAAATTTGGTGTGTTTGTGTACCATTTAAGAGTACTGGGAACTAGAAAAGAGACAGAATTCAGTAGTTTAGTAGACTAGTGCGAAGATCTGTGTCTCAGGAAATGTTCTACCTCCTTGCCAAGCTGAACTTGGCAACCCAGTTCTTTAACCTGTCTATACTTATACTTCCTCAGTGATAAAATGAACATATGAATAATGGAATGGAGCGTGTTGTGAAGAATAACTGTCAATCATTGTATTCATTCATTTATTCAATGGTATTTACTAAGCGCTTACTGTGTGCAGAGCTGTGTGCTTGGAAAGTATAATGCAGCAATAAAGAGAGACATTCCCTGCTTACAATGACTGTACGGTCTAGAGGGGTGTGGGGACAGACATCAAAACAAGTAAACAGGCATAAATGTAAATAGATGGGGGGAAGAGCAAAGAGAGTGAGTTGAGGAGGTGATGCAGAAGGGAGGGGAAGCTGAGGAAGAAGGACCTTAGTCTGGGAAGGCCTCTTGGAGGAGTTACGCTTTCAGTAGGGTTTTAAAGCGGGGAAGATTGCTTGTTTGGCAGATTTGAGGAGGGAGGGCTTCCCAGGCCAGAAGTAGGACAGGGGGCAGGGGTTGACGGCGAGACAGGCGAGATTGAGGCACACTGTACCAAGTGTTGGGATGATCTCTGGGGTGAGGGCATAGAGGTTGTCAATCAGTCAACTGTATTCAGCACCCACTGTGTGCAGAGCACTGTACTATGGTAATTAAATCAGACAAATCAGGGCTCACCATCTAAGGGAGGGAAAACTAGTGTTTTATGTCCATTGTACAGATGAAGAAACTGAGGCAAAGAGAAACAAAATGACTTGCCCGAGGTTACACAACTGGCACATGATAGAAGCAGGTTTAGGACTTGAGCAGCAGCTTATTCCAGGCAGAGTATTCATTCATTCAGTCGTATTTATGGAGCGCTTACTGTGTGCAGAGCACTAAGCGCTTGGGAAGCGCAAGTTGGGAACATATAGAGATGGTCCTTACCCAACAATGGGCTCACAGTGTAGAAAGGGGAGACAGACAACAAAACAAAACATGTGGACAGGTGTCAAGTCGTCAGAACAAATAGAAATGAAGCTAGGTGCACATCATTAACAAAATAAATAGAATAGTAAATATGTACAAGTAAAATAGAGTAATAAATCTGTACAATCAATCAATCAATCGTATTTATTGAGCGCTTACTATGTGCAGAGCACTGTACTAAGCACTTGGGAAGTACAAATTGGCAACACATAGAGACAGTCCCTACCCAACAGTGGGCTCACAGTCTAAAAGGGGGAGACAGAGAACAGAACCAAACATACCAACAAAATAAAATAAATAGGATAGAAATGTACAAGTAAGATAAATAAATAAATAAAAAAATAGAGTAATAAATCTGTACAACCATATATACATATATACAGGTGCTGTGGGGAAGGGAAGGAGGTAAGATGGGGGGATGGAGAGGGGGGACGAGGGGGAGAGGAAGGAAGGGGCTCAGTCTGGGAAGGCCTCCTGGAGGAGGTGAGCTCTCAGCAGGGCCTTGAAGGGAGGAAGAGAGCTAGCTTGGCGGATGGGCAGAGGGAGGGCATTCCAGGCCCGGGGGATGACGTGGGCCGGGGGTCGACGGCGGGAGAGGTGAGAACGAGGTACAGTGAGGAGATTAGCGGTGGAGGAGCGGAGGTTGCGGGCTGGGCAGTAGAAGGAGAGAAGGGAGGTGAGGTAGGAGGGGGCGAGGTGATGGAGAGCCTTGAAGCCCAGGGTGAGGAGTTTCTGCCTGATGCGCAGATTGATTGGTAGCCACTGGAGATTTTTGAGGAGGGGAGTAATATGCCCAGAGCGTTTCTGGACAAAGATAATCCGGGCAGCAGCATGAAGTATGGATTGAAGTGGAGAGAGACACGAGGATGGGAGATCAGAGAGAAGGCTGATGCAGTAGTCCAGATGGGATAGGATGAGAGCTTGAATGAGCAGGGTAGCAGTTTGGATGGAGAGGACAGGTGTTGTGGAGAGGGGAAGGAGGTAGGGCTGGGGGGAACTCCTTATCTTCCCTTCCAAACCCTGCCCTCTCCCTGACTTTCCCATCACTGTTGATGGCACTACCATCCTTCCCGTCTCACAAGCCCACAACCTTGGTGTCATCCTCGACTCCGCTCTCTCGTTCACCCCTCACATCCAATCCGTCACCAAAAACTGCCAGTCTCACCTCCGCAACATCGCCAAGATCCACCCTTTCCTCTCCATCCAAACCGCTACCCTGCTGGTTCAATCTCTCATCCTATCCCGACTGGATTACTGCATCAGCCTCCTCTCTGATCTTCCATCCTTCTGTCTCTCCCCACTTCAATCTATACTTCACGCTGCTGCTCGGATCATCTTTGTGCAGAAACGCTCTGGGCATGTTACTCCCCTCCTCAAAAATCTCCAGTAGCTACCAGTCAACCTACGCATCAGGCAAAAACTCCTCACCCTCGGCTTCAAGGCTCTCCATCACCTCACCCCCTCCTACCTCACCTCCCTTCTTTCCTTCTACAGCCCAGCCCGCACCCTCCGCTCCTCTGCCACTAACCTCCTCACTTGCCTCGTTCTCGCCTGTCCTGCCGTCGACCCAGCCCACATCCTCCCCCTGGCCTGGAATGCCCTCCCTCTGCACATCCGCCAAGCCAGCTTCCTCCCTTCAAAGCCCTACTGAGAGCTCACCTCCTCCAGGAGCCCTTCCCAGACTGAGCCCCCTCCTTCCTCTCCCCCTCCCCATGCCCCCCCACCCTACCTCCTTCCCCTCCCTACAGCACCTGTATATATGTTTGTACAGATTTATTACTCAATTTATTTTACTTGTACATATTTACATATTCTATTTATTTTATTTTGTTAATATGTTTTGTTTTGTTGTCTGTCTCCCCCTTCTAGACTGTGAGCCCGCTGTTGGATAGGGACCGTCTCTATTTGTTGCCAACTTGTACTTCCCAAGCGCTTAGTACAGTGCTCTGTACACAGTAAGTGCTCAATAAATATGATTGAATCAATGAATGAAAAATAAGTACCTTTATTCCTACTCCTGGAAGGTGTCAACATGGTTCCACAGGTCCTGGCCCTAAGCACGTGTTGCCTGATTAGTCTTAGACTTTTATCACTTTGTCCATTTACGTATTGCCACCCCTAGATAATTAGTCCCCTGGCACATCTCTCTCCCACCGCCTCCCCCAGGTAATCCTGCCAGTGAGAATCCTTCCTGGCCTTTTGTTGGGTTAGCAGTCCAATCCTGCAGCCCAACAGTTGTCATTGTCATCATAGTCTGTTGCCCCTTCTGGGGACAGTCGGGGCCACTGTGTGGCCAAGTTTCTTGGCTTGAGGTGCTGGGTAAAGGCAAGGTGCTGAGGTCAGATTGCAGGAAGTTGGAGCTGAGATCCCTGTCCCACACTGGACGTCAAGACTGTAAGCTCCTTCTGGGCAGAGAATATTCAGGGAATGTTTCTGTTATACTGTTACATTGTTCTCTTCCAAGCTCTTGGTGTGCACACAGTAAGCACTCAATAAATACGATTTACTGATGATTGACTGACAGTGACAAGGACCGTCAAGCTTCCGGGTCAACCTGTGGCCACTGTCACCTCCAGGCTGAGCACTGGGAGTAGGATTGGGAGGGAGGGGTTGGGAGAGGGTTAGGATCTGAGCTCTGCTCACTGCCCAGCTCTGGGCCCACCCAGGTGAGTCAGAACCAGGGTTACTGTTTCTACTGGGATGATCTCTGGGGTGAGGGCATAGAGGATGTCAATCAATCAATCAATCAGTTGTATTTATTGAGCACTTATTGTGTGCAGAATACTGTACTAAGTGCTGAGGGAGCACAATATTATCAATCTGAGCGCTTACTGTGTGCAGAGCACTGTACTAAGCACTTGGGAAGTGCAGGTTGGCAACATATAGAGACAGTCCCTACCCAACAGTGGGCTCACAGTCTAAAAAGGGGAGACAGAGAACAAAACCAAACATACTAACAAAATAAAATAAATAGAATAGATATGTGCAAGTAAAACAAATAAATAAATAAATAAATAAATAGAGTAATAAATATGTACAACCATATATACATATATACAGGTGCTGTGGGGAAGGGAAGGAGGTAAGATGGGGGGGATGGAGAGGGGGACGAGGGGGAGAGGAAGGAAGGGGCTCAGTCTGGGAAGGCCTCCTGGAGGAGGTGAGCTCTCAGTAGGGCCTTGAAGGGAGGAAGAGAGCTAGCTTGGTGGATGGGCAGAGGGAGGGCATTCCAGGCCCAGGGGATGACGGGGGCCGGGGGTCGATGGCGGGACAGGCGAGAACGAGGTACGGTGAGGAGATTAGCGGCAGAGGGGTGGGCTGGAGAAGGAGAGAAGGGAGGTGAGGTAGGAGGGGGCGAGGGGATGGACAGCCTTGAAGCCCAGGGTAAGGAGTGTCTGCCTAATGTGCAGATTGGTTGGTAGCCATTGGAGATTTTTGAGGAGGGGAGTAACATGCCCAGAGCGTTTCTGGACAAAGACAATCCGGGCAGCAGCATGAAGTATGGATTGAAGTGGAGAGAGACACGAGGATGGGATCAGAGAGAAGGCTGATGCAGTAGTCCAGACGGGATAGGATGAGAGCTTGAATGAGCAGGGAAGTGGTATGGATGGAGAGGAAAGGGCGGATCTTGACAGTGTTGTAGTGTCCATCTATGTCTGAGATGGCCAGAATTCCCCAGATTGGAAATGCATCCTCTCTTACCCTCATCAGTTTCCCATACTTCAGGGCAGCCAGAGATCCCACTGCTCATGTGGATGCCCCCAAGGCTGGGTGGGTCAGTGGAAAGAGCACGGGCTTTGGAGTCAGAGGTAGTGGGTTCAAATCCCGGCTCTGCCAATTGTCAGCTGTGTGACTTTGGGCACATCACATAACGTCTCTGGGCCTCAGTTACCTCATCTGTAAAATGGGGATTAAGATTGTGAGCCCCCCGTGGGACAACCTGATCACCTTGTAACCTCCCCAGCGCTTAGAACAGTGCTTTGCACATAGTAAGCGCTTAATAAATGCTATCATTATTATTATTATTATTATCTGGGCTCTGCCCCTTGGCCTGGACAGCACAGCTAGGTGGATTGTCATTGTTGTTCTCACCATCAGGCAGGGTGTCACAGCATTCCTCTGCTCTTTCCCCCCACAGCCTCTAATGAAAATGTATTTTCCATAATCACAAATAAGGTCATGGGAATAATGATGGTCTGAAATTTATTTGGTTCAATACACAATGGAAGTTTAGTGTGTTCCGTGGTTTTTAAGTTGTTCTTTGATATTATTTGAATGAGAGGTTTTACGATTTGACAGTCAGTCAGTCATATTTATTAAGTGCTTCCCACAGGCAGAGCTGTATGCTAAGCGATTGGGAGAGCACAGTATAACAATAAACAGATATAAGGGACACATTCAGCGGGGCACAGGGGATGAACCCCAATCTAGCTGCCACCTCCAGGACAGCTCCTTGCTGCAACCATGGTCTCAGGTACAGGTTGCAGCTTTTTTTAAAAATAGTATTTGTTATGCGTTTACTATATGCCAGGCACTCATTCATTCATTCAATCGTATTTACTGAGTGCTTACTGTGTTCAGAGCGCTGTACTAAGCTCTTGGAAAGTACAAGTCGGAAACGTACAGAGACGGTCCTACCCAACAACTGCCTCACAGTCTAGAAGGGGGAGACGGACAACAAAACAAAACATGTAGACAGGTGTCAAAATCATTAACAAAATAAATAGAATAATGAATATGTACAAGTAAAATAGTGTAATAAATCTGTACAAATATATACAAGTGCTGTGGGGAGGGGAAGGAGGTAGGGTGGGGGGATGGGGAGGAGGAGAGGAAAAAGGAGGCTCAGTCTGGGAAGGCCTCTTGGAGGAGGTGAGCTCTCAGCAGGGCTTTGAAGGGAGGAAGAGAGCTAGTTTGGCAGATGTGTGGAGGGAGGGCATTCCAGGTCAGGGGAAGGATGTGGGCTGGGGGTCGATGGCGGGACAGGCGAGAACGAGGCACAGTGAGGAGGTTAGCGGCCGAGGAGCGGAGGGTGCGGGCTGGGCTGTAGAAAGAGAGAAGGGAAGTGAGGTGGGAGGCAGCGAGGTGATGGACAGCCTTGAAGGCACTGCACCAAGTACCTGGGCAGAAACAAGCCAGTCAGGTTGGGCACAGTCCATGTCCCACATGGGTCCCACAATCCCAATCCCCTTTTTACAAATGAGGCAGCTGAGTCCCAGAGAAGTGAAGTGACCCACCCAAGGTCACACTGCAGAGAAATGGTGGAGCTGGCATTAGAACCCAAGTCCTTCTGATGCTCAGGCCTGTGCTCTCTCCACTAGAGACTGTGCAGCTTCTTCCAAAATCAACCAACCAATCAATCAATCAATCGTATTGAGCGCTTACTGTGTGCAGAGCACTGTACTAAGCGCTTGGGAAGTACAAGCTGGACCAGGTCCCTAAATCCCCTAGAGACTCACACGCATGCACGCACTCATGCACGGATGCACACACACACCCCCGCACGCACGCACACACCACTCCACCCCATCCCCACCCACTCTATAATTGAATGTCTTAAAATATATGGTCCCTTGTGGTTTTTGCAAATGGCTTTAGCTCCAGGCAAATCCATCAGCAATTATTACAAATATCTATGTCACAGGAATTTATCATAGGCGTATTTACATTTACTGTTTGTTTGAAGTGCCATGGCTTCTCAATCATGACTGGAGCAATGACTCCGATCTGTGTAAGAGAAGTTCCGTGAGCAGGTGTCAGAGATGGGAGAAGGAAGTACGAACAGGGTAAATTTAGAAGGTTTGTTTGGGTGGGGTGAGGAGTGTGATCTAGGGTTTAGTGAATCAGTGGTATTTATTGAGTACTAACTGTGTACAGGGCACTCTATTAAGAACTTCGGAAAGTATGATAGAATCGGTAGATGTGATTCTTGCTCAGGAGAGTTTACAGTCCTTAGGGGGAGACAGACAGACAGAATAAATTACAGTTAGGGGAATGAGTATGATGTATATATGTACATATTTATAATTCTATTTATTTATATTGAAGATGTGTATAGATCTATAATCCCATTTCTTTATATTGATGCTATTGATGCCTGTTTACTTGTTTTGATCCCTTCTAGACTGTGAGTCTGTTGTGGGCAGGGATTGTCTCTGTTGCTGAATTGTACTTTCAAAGTGCTTAGTACGGTGCTCTGTGTACAGTAAGTACTCAGTAAATATGATTGAATGACTAAGGGTACGTACATAAGTATTGTGAGATTGGAGTGGGTATCAAAGTGCTTAAGGAGATCACAGCTAAGTGCATAGTTGATGCAGAGGAGAGGACAGATGGGGGAAATAAGGGCATAGTCAGGAAGGCCTCATGGAGAGGTGTGATTTTAGGAGGATTTTTTGAAGTTGGAGAGAATGGATAGGTAAGAGGAAATTCAGTAAAAGAAAACTTTGAAGCCAGCGGTTAGGAATTTGTGCTCTTATTCTCATTTGATCCCCTCCAAAATAAGGGGGATCTTTTGTCCTCTTCATTCCACAGAAACTGTCCTCTCTAAGGTCACAAATGATCTTCTTGCAAAATCCAGTGTCCTGTACTCCATCCTAATCCTCCTTGACATCTCAGCTGCCTCGACACTGTCAACCACCCCCTTCTCCTGGAAACATGATCCAATGTTGACTTCAGTGACACTGTCATCTCCTGGTTCTCCTCCTATCTCTCTGGCCACTCATTCTCAGTCTTTTTCACAGGCTTCTCCTCTGCCTCCCACCCCCTAACTGTGGGTATCCCTCCAGGTTCAATTCTGGGTCCCCTTCTATTCTCCATCTACACCCACTCCCTTGGACACACATTTGCTTCCTTTGCTTCAACTACCATCTCTATGCAGAAGATTCCCAAGTTTATTAGGGAATATACATCTCCAGTTCTGATCTCTCTCCTTCCCTGCAGTCTTGCATATCCTCCAGCCTTCAGAACATCTCTACTTGGGTGGCCCACCAACACCTTAAACCTAAAATATCCAAAGAAAAACTCCTTATGACTTCCCTTTCCTCCCCATGATGCTCTTACCACAGTAGCCAGCACCACCATCCTTCCTGTCTCAGAGGTCACCTTGGCATAAGCCTCAACTCATCTTTCTCACTCAACCCAAATATTCTATCGGTCACCAAATCCTGTTAGTTCAGCCTTCACAACTTCAGTAAAATCTGCCCTTTCCTTACCATCCAAACTGCTACCATGTGCTTATCCTATCCTGCCTTGATTACTGTATCAGTCTCCTTGGTGACCTTCCTGCCTACTGTCTTTCCCGACTCCAGTCCATACTTTGCTGTTTAGATTATTTTTCTACAAAAATGTTAGGGCCATGTTCCCCCACTCCTCAAGAACCTCCAGTGGTTGCCCACCCACCACTGCATCAAACAGAAACTCCTTACCATCAGCTTTAAAGCACTCAATCACCATGCCACCAGCTATCTTACCTTGCTACTGTCCTTACTACAATCCAACCCACACAGTTTGCTCCTTTAAAGCCAACCTACTCTCTCGTCTGTCTTGTCTCGTCTGTCTTGTCTGTCTAGCCACTGACCTCTCGCCCACGTTCCGCCTCTGACTTGGAATGCCCTTCCTCTACACTCTTCCCACTTTCAAAACCTTATCGAAGGCGCATCTCCTCAAGAGGCCTTCTTTGAGTAAGCCCTAATTTCCTCTTCTCCAACTCCCTTATGTGTCACCCTGACACTTGAATTTACCATCTTCATTCACCCCTCCCTCAACCCACAGAACTTACATACATAGCCATAATTTATTCTTTTACAGTAACATCTTTCTCCCCATCTGGGCTGTAAGCTTGTTGTGAGCAGGGAATGTGTCTACCAACTCTGTTATACTGTACTCTCCCATGACTTAGAACAGTGCTCTGCACACAGTAAGTACTCAATAAATATGACTGATTCATTGATTTTTATCGTTAGAGATATGGGTAATGGTCACCGCAGATCTCTTAGGAGAAGGGTGTTGTTTTCTGATCAGATTTTTTACACAAATTTGTGTGCAGCTGTTTGTGAGGTAAACTGGAGAGGAGAGATGTTTGATGTAGGGAGACCAATAAGAAAGCTAAGAGAGTAGCCTGCTAAAAAACTGATCGGAGCTGGATGGGGTGGGTTCATGAAATACTATGAGCTGGCAGAAATTACAGGTTGAATATTAAGGGCGGCTCCCAGAATCAGAGTGTGGCTGCAAATCAGTGGATGGGATCTTTGCTGCCTGTCTGATAGAGGAAAAATGTAGGAACCAGCACTAAATCTCTCTAAGGTATGCATAATAATGTTACAAAAACATGGACACCATCAGTAGATTTGTACTCTGGGAATGGCCTGGTTATTTTGTCCGACCTTTAAAGTTCACGAAGATCACGAAGATCCTGAACTACTTCATGATGGCGTGTGGATGGTTGGGTCAGAGCAGAGGGGACCTTGTCCATTAAATCCCCTATCACCACACTGGAGGAAAGTGGGGATGTTTAAAGGGCCCAATCCAGTTCAATTTACACAGCCAACTTGGAAGATTTTTTAAAAAAAGAGATATGATAAGGCAAATGCTTCCAAATCAGCTGGCTTTGAGTATTATTCGAAGTGTAGAGACAGTCCTGCAAGAATTGCTTTGTGAAGATAACTGCCCTGAAGGAAAAATTCAAAGGATTGCAAACCATTGTGTTGAATCAGCTAGGCGTTATGGGCTGACGATAAGTCTCATGAAAATGATCATTGTCGTCAATGAGAATCAGCATGGCTCAGTGGAAAGAGCACGGGATTTGGAGTCAGAAGTCATGGGTTCAAATCCGGGCTCTGCCAATTGTCAGCTGTATGACTTTGGGCAAGTCACTTAACTTCTCTGTGCCTCAGTTATCTCATCTGTAAAATGGGGATGAAGACTGTAAGCCCCCCGTGGGACAACCTGATCACCTTGAAACCTCCCCAGCGCTTAGAAAAGTGCTTGGCACATAGTAAGTGCTTAATAAATGCCATTATTATTATTATCAATCATCATACTGAGCATCTTTGCATAGGTATGCATAATATATATATGTACATATATGTGATATGATAAATATATATTATTTAGACTGCAAGCCCCATGTGAGAAAGGGACTGTTCAACCTGACATGTATCTACCCCAATGCTTAAAACAGTGCTTAACACATAGTAAGTCCTTAAAAACACAATAATAATAATGTATAGGGAGACTGTGTGCCAAGAATAGAAAGGAAGTAAAAGTATTAATATGTGAGGTAATGAGGTAATAATATAATCATGAAACAGGAAGTCATGGACAGACCCAAAGATCTGTATTGTAAATGCCGTCAATTAGTTCTGTTTCTCGGACAACACAGTGGACAATGACACATGCTAGACAAGGATGTAGAAAATTTTATCAAAAAGGTCAGCACATCCAGAGTGGCTTAGTGGAAAGAGCATGGGTTTGGGAGTCAGAGGTCAAGGGTTCTAATCCCACCTCCGCCACTTATCAGCTGTGAGTTTGGGCAAATCACTTAACTTCTCTGTGCCTTAGTTACCTCATCTGTAAAATGGGGAATAAGACTGTGAGCCCCACTTGGGACAACTTGATTACCGTGTATCTACCCTAATGCTTAGAACAGTGCTTGGTACATCATCAATCGTATTAGTAAACACTTAACAAATACCATCATTATTATTGTTATTATTATTCTTTGAGAGATTGTTCGAAGAGAATGTTTCAGTGAAAGGTATTGGGTTCAAGTTCCAACTAAAGGTCTACAAAGCTGTGTGTTGTCAACCTTCTCTAGTGCTGTGTGGCCTGGGCTCACCACAGATGTCACATCCGACTGCTCGTACAATTCCATCAGTGTCATTTGTGGACTAGGCTCCATATCAAATGGCAAGACAACGTCACACACAACTAAATCCTAGAATGAAGTCACTTTCAATCAATCAATCAATCAGTCATATTTATTGAGTGCTTACTGTGTGCAGAGCACTGTACTAAGCGCTTGGGAAGTACAAGTTGGCAACATATAGAGACAGTCCCTACCCAACAGTGGGCTCACAGTCTAAAAGTGACTTCAAAGTGTTAAAGCTATGTTCATCACAATACCACAGTGTTTGGGGGGGGGGCATGTGAGGAGAATTGGGAATGTCACTGTTTATTGTTGTATTGTATTTTCCCATGTGCTTAGTACAGTGATCTGCACACAGTAAGCAATCAATAAATATGACTTAATGAATAAATGAACGGACAGCAGCAGGAGAATTCCCCAAGTGCTACTGTTTCATGTGCTGAAAAAGGGTGGGCAATATGATTGACACTGTGGTTCCCACATTTATCCTTTCAGTCACACTGCAGTTCTCTGTACTCACCAGAGCTCAATACATATCATTAATGTTTTTGATGAAAATGACTATCCTGTGACTGTGGCAACCCCATCTCTAGTGGCAGAGGAACCAAAGATCAGGATCACTCAATCAATCAATCAGTTGCATTTATTGAGCACTTAATGTGAGCAGAGCACTGTACTAAGTCCTTGGGAGAGTAATAATAATAATAATAATAATGATGGCATTTATTAACCGCTTACTATGTGCAAAGCACTGTTCTAAGCGCTGGGGAGTTTACAAGGTGATCAGGTTGTCCCACGTGGGGCTCACAGTCTTAATCCCCATTTTTACAGATGAGGTAACTGAGGCACAGAGAAGTGAAGTGACTTGCCCAAAGTTACACAGCTGATAAGGGGTGGAGCCGGGATTTGAACCCATGACCTCTGACTCCAAAGACCATGCTCTTTCCACTGAGCCATGGTAGACATGTTCCCTGCCCATAAGGAGTTTCCAAACTAGAGGGACTCTTTTTTCTTGCCCACCTACCCATGCTTGTCCCTTCAACCACCTCAGCAGCCTTATTGTTTGTGACATCTGGAGAAGGAGGGTAGACACTTGGGCCAAGGTAGTTTATCCCTTCAGTCAATCAATCAATCAATCAATCGTATTTATTGAGCACTTTGTGCAGAGCACTGTACTAAGCGCTTGGGAAGTACAAGTTGGCAACATATCTAGACTGTGAGCTTGTTGTGGGCAGAGAATGTGTTTACCAACTCTGTTATATTGCAATAATAATAACAATTGTTATTATTCTTATGGTTTGTGTTAAGCATTTACTGTGTACTAGGCACTGTACTAAGTGCTGGGGTAGATACAAGCAAATCGGTTTGGACACAGCCCCTGTCCCATGTGGGGCCCACAGTCTCGATCCCCATTTTACAAATGAGATAACTGAGGCACAGAGAAGTGAAGTGATTTGCCCAAGGTCACACAGCAGACAAGTGGCGGAGCCAGGATTAGAACCCATTACCTTCCGACTCTCAGGCTCGTGATCTATCCACTATGCCATGCTACTCTCCCAAGCACTTAGTACAGTGCTCAGCGCACCGTAAGCGCTCAGTAAGTACAATTGATTGACTGACCGCTACTTTGGACACTGACTGCAGAGAGCATTTATTTGTGTCACCTACGTTGGTGTGGATATGTGAGTGACTATGAATATGGGTGAATCAAATGTTTCTTACAGTAGAACAGGCATTGGCAACCTATTTGTTCAGAATAACCAAACAATATGAAACCTTTGAGCAGTTGGTGTGCAAAAATCCTGGTGCACAGGGATCTGGATTCTAATTCTGACTCTGCCACTTGTCTGCTGTGTGACCCTGGGCAAGTCACTTAATTTCTGTGGGCCTCAGTTAGTTACCTCATCTGTAAAATAGGGATAAAGAAGGTGAGCCCCATGGGGGACATGAACTACAACCGGTTGATCTTGTATCTACCTCACCCCTCAGTATAGTACCTGATATATTGTAAGCGCTTAACAAATATTGGCTCACTATTGGCTTCAAAGCCCTGCATCACCTTGTCCCCTCCTACCTCATCTCCTTCTACAGCACACCCCCACTGCTCTGCTGCTAACCTCCTCACTGTACCTTGTTCTTGCCTGTACCGCCATCGACCCCTGGTCCACGTCCTACCTCTGGCCTGGAATGCCCTCCCTCCTCAAATCCGCTAAACTAGCTCTCTTCCTCTTTTCAAAACCTTATTGAGAGCTGGTCTCCTCCAGGAGGCCTTCCAAGACTGAGCACCCCCCTTATCCTCTCCTCCTCCTCCCCTCCCTATCGTCCCTAGCCTCTTCCCCTCCCCACAGCACTTGTGTATATCTGTACATATTTATTAGTCTATGTATTTTATTAATGATGTGTATATATCTACAATTTTATTTATTTTGATGGTATTGACACCTATCTACTAGTTTTATTTTGCTCTCTGTCTCACCCTTCTAGACTGTGAGCCCGTTGTTGGGTAGGGACTGTCTCTATATGCTGCCGAATTGTACTTTCCAAATGCTTAGTACCATGCTCTGCACACAGTAAGTGCTCAATTAATATGATTGAATGAATGAAATATACCATTAAGAGCTAGTCATACAATTTAAATACATTTAAACAAATTCCATTTAAAAATGACAGAAGTGTAATCAAACAGTAATAATAGGAAGACTGTAATGGGCCTAAAGAGAGAAGGGAGAAAACAAGAATGGGGAAAGAGAGAAAAGAGGGAGAGGAGAAAAATAAAGGGAAGGAAGGATGAGGAGGGAGAGAGAGAAGGGGAAAGGAAAGGGGAGAGAGGGGAGAGGATGAGAAAGGAAGAGAGAGGGAAAGAGAGAGCTGCAATAGACCTATTCCTGGTTATTTTCATCTGCGAAAGGTGGGGGCCAGAATTGCACTATGCTTGTTGCTTCAATAACTTACTCCCCTTCTCCTCCTCCTCCTAAATTGCCACTGCTGCTCCATACCTGGCACTCAGGAGGGTGAATCTTCCTCTTCTCCAGGACCAAGTGGGGACTGAGATAAGTGCTCATGGCACCTGACACAGAGGCTGAACACACCCCTACCCCAACACCTCTCTGCCCAGCCTGCTCTGCTGCTATCAGTACCGTCCAGGTCCAGCACGGTGGCTGCTCTTGCCCTCTGCCCCAGCATCCCTGATGGGTAGGAGGACCCTTTCCTGCCCTACTTGATTGGCCTGCTTTGGTGGCACTGCTGCTTGCTGGTGGATCCAGAGGGCAGGCAGAGCCTAGAGGATGGGGGCCATAGCAGCTCCATCTTGTCCTGCCATTTGGTGAGGACAGAGGGAACCCCACTTGTCCTTGGGCTGGGTTGGAGGTGTATCCTGTCGGCAGAAAGCAAGTGGCTCTACTAGCAGCAGCATTTCCTAGTGAAAAGAACCCAGGACTGGAAGTCAGGAGGTCTGGATTCCATTCCCCATTCTGCCACCTGCCTGCTCTGTAACTTGAGGAAAGTCGTGGAATATCTGTGTACTGCAGTTTCCTAATCTGTAAAATGGGGATTAAATACCTGCTCTTTCTCTCTTAGACTATGAGCCACATGTCGGGTAGGGACAGTGTCCTATCCGATTGCATTGTATCTACCCCAGAGTTTAGCACAGTGCCTGCCACATATTAAGAGCTTAATGCAGTACTGCTGTTATAACAGTTATTATTATCTTGGCTTCATCTCAGCTCTTTTTGGTTTGAAAAGTTGGGGAGGGCCATTGCTTCCTGTCTCAAAAGCAGTTGGGGTGAAGCTAATGGCATGGCCCTCTTGCTGTCTGCGGTGGTGACTGGCCTTTATGCTGACGAACCACATTTGGTTCCAAGAATACGCAGATATGGCCCACGAGATTAGCTGCTGATACCACACCCAAGAGATGGACCTACAGCAAATCTGACTTCTAGAGCAGTTCTAGCAATGCTGAGGGCCAGAGAGAACATCAAGTGCCTGATAGGATCATGAGCAGTGAGGCCTGGGAATGTAGTTTGTCTACCCGCAATAAAACAATGCTTGTCGTCTGACAGCTTCAGTGAATGAGGAAGGTGGACTTCCAAAACAAAAAAACCCTATTATTCTCGAGCTGAAATGAGGAAATAGCCGGTAGGGTAGGTTGAAGAAATGCTTTAGAGACCCAATGAAGTAAAACCTCAAACAAGGTGATAGGTAGGGACAGATGGGAGGCAGCAGTAGAATCAAGCCTGCTTGGCATTTAGAAGTTGAGGTCACTCTTGCAGAATAGTTTGAAAAGATCACCACCCAAAGATGTAGAAGTTGATGTGGTGCTCAGCGCTTAGAACAGTGCTTAGCACATAGTAAGGGCTTAACAAATGCCATCATTATTATATGGTTCCAGGCTCTGTGTGTAACAAAGGTGACATTTGAGCTGTCTTTGAAGAGCTCCGTAATTGTCACTCATGGTGAAAGAGACAGGGCCATAGTTGGCCTTATCAGTAACCCTCACACACACTGATAAGAATCTAACAGTTTGAGAAGCCACTTGTTTGCTTTCTGCTCTTTTCTGTTCCCTGAGGGTAAATAGCCTTAGGAGCCAAGTTTCATGAAAGGAAGAGCGGTGTGATCTAGTGGATAGAGCCCTTGCCTGGGAGTCAGAAGGACCTGGGTTCTAATCCCAGCTCTGCCACTTGTCAGCTGTGTGACCTTGGGCAAGTCAGTGAACTTCTCTTTGCCTCAGTTACCTCATCTGTAAAGTAGGTTTTAAGACTGTGAGCCCCAAGTAGGACACTGACTGTGTCCAACCAATTATCTTATATCTGTCCCTGTGCTTAGTACAGTGCCGGGCACATATTAAGTGCTTAGCAAACAAAACAAAACAAAGAAAAAAAAGAACCACCAAAGGAGAGCTGCTGTGAATGCCTGGGAGAGGAGTGGAAGGGTAATGGCAAGGAAGAGGCAGTCTGGGCAAGTGCTGGAGATGCCCTTCCCTGGATGTACGTGGGCATTATGTGGGCGAGGATGCCCCTGATGCTGCTGAGGAGGCTGAAGCAGCATGGACACACTGCAACAGGAAGAAAGCAGTGTGGTCTAGTGGAAAGAGCATGGGCGTGGGTGTCAGAGGACCTAAATTCTAATCCCGGTTCGCCACTGGCGTGTGTTGTGACCTTAGGCAGGTCACTTCCCTTCGGGCCTCAGTTTTCTCATCTGTAAAGAGGGGATTTCAATGTCTGTTCTCCCTCCTACATAGACTGGGAGCCCAATGTGGGTCAGATACTGTGTCTGATTATTCATTCAATCGTATTTATTGAGCAATTACTGTGTGCAGAGCACTGTAGTAAGCGTTTGAGAAGTACAAATCAGCAACATTTAGAGACGGTCCCTAACCAACAGCGGGCTCACAGTCTAGAAGGGGAAGACAGACAATAACACAAAGCAAGTACACAGGTGTCAGTACCATCAGAATAAATAGAACTATAGCTATACACATCATTAATAAAATAGAGTAATAAATATGTACAAATATACACAAGTGCTGTGGGAAGGGGAAGGGAGTAGGGCAGAGAAAGGGAGTGGGGCTGATGGGGAGGGGAGGAGGAGAGGAAAAAGGTGGGGGCTCAGTGTGGGAAGGCCTCCTGGAGGAGG
Source organism: Tachyglossus aculeatus (assembly GCF_015852505.1). NCBI lineage: Eukaryota > Metazoa > Chordata > Mammalia > Monotremata > Tachyglossidae > Tachyglossus > Tachyglossus aculeatus. The sequence goes on along the minus strand of NC_052066.1, from coordinate 118,765,406 downwards.
TGAGCTCTCAGTAGGGCTTTGAAGGGAAGAAGAGAGCTAGTTTGGCAGATGTGTGGAGGGAGGGCATTCCAGGCCAGAGGTAGAACATGGGCCAGGGTTCGATGGCGGGACAGGTGAGAATGAGGCACAGTGAGGAGGAGTGGAGTGGAGTGTGCGGGCTGGGCTGTAGGAGAGAAGGGAGGTGAGGTAGGAAGGGGTGAGGTGATGGAGAGCTTTGAAGCTGAAAGTGAGGAGTTTTTGCTTGATTCGTAGGTTCGTAGGCAGCCACTGGAGATTTTTGAGGAGGGGAGTGACATACCCCATGCGTTTCTGTATAAAGATAATCCGGGCAGCAGAGTGAAGTATAGACTGAAGCGGGGAGAGTCAGGAGGATGGGAGATCAGAAAGGAGGCTGATGCAGTAATCCAGTCGGGATAGGATGAGAGATTGAACCAGCAAGGTAGCGGTTTGGATGGAGAGGAAAGGGTGGATCTTGGCGATGTTGTGGAGGTGAGACCAGCAGGTTTTGATGACGGATTGGATGTGTGGGGTGAATGAGAGAGCGGAGTCAAGGATGACACCAAGGTTGCAGGCTTGTGAGATGGGAAGGATGGTAGTGCCGTCAACAGTGATGGGAAAGTCAGGGAGAGGACAGGGTTTGGGAGGGAAGATGAGGAGCTCAGTCTTGGGCATGTTGAGTTTTAGATGGTGGGCGGACATCCAGATGGAGATGTCCTGAAGGCAGGAGGAGATACGAGCCCGGAGGGAGGGAGAGAGAAAAGGGGTGGAGATGTATATTTGGGTGTCATCAGCGTAGAGATGATAGTTGAAGCAGTGAGAATGAATGCGTTCACCAAGGGAGTGAGCATAGATGGAGAACAGAAGGGGACCAAGAACTGACCCTTGAGGAACCCCTACAGTAAGGGGATGGGAGGGGGAGGAGAATCCCAGAATGAACGGCAAGAGAGATGAGGAGAACCAGGAGAGGACAGAGTCTGTGAAACCCAGGTTGGATAGCATGTTGAGGAGAAGGGGATGGTCCACAGTGTCGAAGGCAGCTGAGAGGTCGAGGATTAGGATAGAGTTGGAGCCATTGGATTTGTCAAGAAGGAGGTCATTGGTGACCTTTGAGAGGGCAGTTTCGGTGGAGTGTAAGGGGCAGAAGCCAGATTGGAGGGGGTCTAGGAGAGAGTTGGAGTTAAGGAATTTGAGGCAGCGAGTGTCGACGACTGGTTCTAGGAGTTTGGAAAGGAAGGGTAGGAGGGAAATAGGGCAATAACTAGAAGGGGCATTGGGGTCGAGAGGTTTTTTTAGGATGGGAGAGACATGGGCATGTTTGAATGTAGAGGGGAAGGAACAAGTGGAGAGTGAGTGGTTGAAGAGCGGTTGTGGAGGTGATTGCAAAGATGGATGTGACTGACCATCCAAACCCATGTTGTGTGGCCATAAAGATAGTCTTTCCTTGCCGAATTATTTGCCATAATAATGATGATGATATTTGTTAAGCACTTACTCCATGCCAGGCACTGTACTAAGAACTGGGGTGGATACAAGCAAATTGTATTGGATAAAGTCCCTGTCCCACATGGGGCTCATAATCTTAATCCCCATTTTACCGATGAGGTAACTGAGGCCTAGAGAAGTGAAGTGACTTGTCCAAGGTCACACAGCAGACAAATGGCAGAGCCAGGAGGTTCAGGGCTCCACTATGTAGATAAGTGTAAATATGCCCTCAGGGGTTGCAAGTGCCCAGTCTGAGCTCACCATAGAGCAACACCTGCTTTTCTGTCTTGCTGTCTATTCTCCTTATGTGCTCCCTCACTCAGCCAAGCTGCATTTGGCTCAGTGGAAAGAGCACGGGCTTGGGAGTCAGAGGTCATGGGTTTAAATCCCGGCTCCACCACTTGTCAGCTATATGACTTTGGGCAAGTCACTTAACTTCTCTGTGCCTCAGTTACCTCCTCTGTAAAATGGGGATTAAGACTGTGAGCCCCACATGGGACACCCTCATCACCGTGTATCCTCCCCAGTGCTTAAAACAGTGCTTTGCACATAGTAAATGCTTAACAAATGCCATCATTATCTGAGAAGCAGTGTGCTCAGTGGAAAGAGCACGGGCTTTGGAGTCAGAGGTCATGGGTTCAAACCCCGGCTCCGCCAATTGTCAGCTGTGTGACTTTGGGTAAGTCACTTAACTTCTCTGTGCCTCAGTTACCTCATCTGTAAAATGGGGATTAAGACTGTGAGCCCCCCATGGGACAACCTGATCACCTTGTAACCACCCCAGCACTTAGAACAGTGCTTTGCACGTAGTAAGTGCTTAATAAATGTCATTATTATTATTATTATTATTATTATTATTATGAGGATGGCTTGAATGTCGGGGGTGGCCTACTGCATTTCAGGACTGCAACATGATCCTGCCTATCATGTCAAGTATGATGCTGATGGTACGGCTCGCAGAATGAGATATACCATCCTGGTTCCAGTCTTAAAGCAATTTAGTAGGTTGAGCACCACCTTGGCTTTGAAAACCTTCTCTTTAGCATGGAATTTGATGCCATTTTTTCCCAACACTTTGCCAATTTTGCTGAGTACATTAGCTTTCTTAATCTGGTTTTCTCCTTTGCCTGTTTTTTTCAGTAGAGATCTGTGATTGTGTATAGGCTTTCCCTGATGCAGGTGATGTGTAAGATTTCCCTGATATGTATCTACATACATGGCCAATGTCATCTTTGTGTGTTTTTTTAATCATACTGTCAGTCAGCCTGTTACACTGGCTTGATTCGGGAATGACATGTGTGCTTGTCATCAAACAGTAACTCGTAGATGATTGTCTCGAAAACTCTTGATAATGCCTGGGTAGCTTTTTCAGTTTTAAGATATTTTCGTTATATCAGGAGTGAATTCTTACCAGATCCTTCTATCTTCCAGGTCCCCTATCACCTCACTAAGAAAAAAACAGCTTATTTTACAGGTCGGGGTCCTGTTTTTTTTTCTGGATTGATGGGAAAGGGCCTGACAGAACACCCGATGAGCCAAACTGTTGAGGTGTAATCTTAGAATCTTGGAAAATTTCCCAGAATAGCCAAATTTATCTGAGAGTTGCCCGGGCTCAGACCTGCTATGGGGTTCAAATGCTTGAGTAAAGTTTAGAAATAGAATATAGAGGTTTTCATGTTTTGCTCTGAAGAGAGCGGCTACTATAGTGAGTTTTGATCTGAAGTTGAGTTGCAATTCAGGTAATTTAGGGGTGTCGTAATTTTCAGAGCCAAGCCAAAAGGATGCTGATTAGTGTCTGACAATTGCATTTTGGGTATTGCCCAGGGCTTTAGCACAGCATCTTGAATAGTAAATTCTTCATATGTTTCATAACTAATTAAGTTGTTTCTTGCATTTGATAAGGGACTGACAGGCTAGTTTCCACTGTCAGCTCTTGTCTTTTTTAAAAAAATGATCTTTCCAAGCTCTTAGGCATCTCCTCAGGGTGCCATATGTTAAGGGAAAGCTCTTAAAGATGTGGAAACCATTCTCCCATCCTTGGGTGTTAATTTATGTAGAAATGCTGTCAGATATATTGCTTTACCATTTTTTAGTGTTTCAGTTGCAAGGGTGATAATCAGCTCAAAGAAGAGGAAGAATTAGCCTGAGGGCAGAAGTGAACATTTGGAGATTAGTAAACATTTGGCACGATTGGTGTCAGACAACTATTTTAGATTCTGGATTTACCCTGTGACCTTTGGCACTAAGGCTCCAAATTCAGCGTTTAGTTAATGGTTCAGCTAACCGTTCCACCTTGCTCCAGGCTCCCCAGTCCTCATCCCCTACCTCCCATTCTGTGTTTCCAGTCAGCAGAATCTAGGTTGAGGAGCAGAGGGTGTAATTCTGGAAGTGGGATTTGGGGAAGCACTCTGGACCTTAAGCCTCTGTCAGAAAATGTATCACAGGCATCCGTTTTGCAGAACGATCCTAAACTATTTTTAGTCTGCCTTCAGCTGTAGAAAAAGGCTGCGGGAAGCAGTGATGTCCCCATATCTTTCTAGAGCGATCAGATGCAGAAGCTGCCGGCTGCTTCCCTCCAAATGGGGGGATTCCATTATGTTTTCAGGGATTTTCCTTCTTCTGTGGCATTATCAAATGGAATCTGATAAATGATGCTATATCAGAAGTTCACTGCATATTTAACACTTTGTGCTTCTGCCAGAAGTGGTACTTTTATCCCTGAAAAATTCATCCTCAGGAAATGATTCAAACATACTCTCTGGTTTGGAAATCATATTTAGTAGCCTGTAGTTGTATTTTCCAAGATAGGTCAATCAATCCATCATATTTATTGAGCACTTTCTGTGTACTGTTTGGAGAGTACATTATAATGGAGTTGGTAGGCATGTTCCCTGCCCACAATGAGCTTACAGTCCAATAATAATAATAATAATGGTATTTGTTAAGTGCTTACTATGTGCTGAGCACTGTTCTAAGCACTGGGATAGATACAAGGTTATCAGGTTGTCCCACGTGGGGCTCACAGTCTTCATCTCCATTTTACAGATGAGGTAACTGAGGCACAGAGAAGTTGTGACTTGCCCAGCGTCACACAGCTGACAAGTGGCAGAGCCGGGATTAGAACCCATGACCTCTGACTCTCAAACCCATGCTTTTTTCACTAAACCACGCTGAGGGGGAGGTGGGCATTAATATAAATGAATAACGGATATGTACAGAAGTGCTTGGGGACTGAAGGAATGGTGAATAAAGGGAACAAATCCAATTGCAAGGGTGATGCAGAAGGGATCGACTTGATTGCAAAAGGCAGGATTTTTGTTGTTTTTGTTGCTTCCGTAGAAAAAAAATTCAGAACTGTTGCCTCTCCTTCCTTTTTCTCAGTCAGGTTCACATTGGAAAGGGGAATTGTAATATTTCTCAAGAGTGTTTTCCTTTAGATCGAAACTGGGGTCTCTGAACCCGTTGTTTGGTAAATATTGGAGAAGGTGAGTCTTCAAAACCCCTCCTCCTGGCACTTATCTTTGCCCTGACTACACCACTTTCCAGTCATGCTCCACTGTTCCCCTGCCTTCGTCTCCTGACTCATGCCGCTTTCCTGGTTTAGAAGTCCCTTCTCCCTTCCCGCCTCAGGCAGACCGCTGCTCTGCCCACAGTCAAATCCCTCCTCAAGTCCCACGGCCTCCAGCAAGCTCTCCGCATTTCATTTCCCAGGAACCTGAAGTCAAAGCAGTGTGGCCTAGTGAATAAAGCACAGGCCTTGGAGTCATAGGACCTGGGGTCTACTCCTGCCTCTGCCACCTGTCTGCTGTGTGACCTTGGGCGAGTCCCTTAACTTCTCTGCACGTCAGTTACTTCATCTGTATAATGGGGATTAAGACCGTGAGCCCCATTTGGGATGGGGACTGTGTCCAGCCTGCTTACTATGTGACTGGCACATTCTAAGTGCTTAACAAATACCATTTAGAAATTCTAACACTATGGCCTTATTTCTACCTACTCTTAGCACTCTTGTAAATTTGTGTATTGTACATTTGATTATTTACTTTGACTATCAATCAATCAATCAATCATATTTATTGAGCACTTACTGTGTGCAGAGCATTGTACTAAGCGCTTGGGAAGTTCAAGTCGGCAACGCATAGAGACAGTTTAGTTGTAAATATTTTTATGTTGGGCTTCCCCAGTAGAGTATAAATTCCTTGACTGCACTGAACATGTTATGTTTCTACTCTGTTCTTCAACATCATCTCCTAAACTGCTGATAGACTAATGATAATAATAATAATAATGATAATAATGATGGCATTTGTTAAGTGCTTACTATGTGCAAAGCACTGTTCTAAGCACTGGGGAGGATACAGGGTGATCAGGTTGTCCCACTTGGGGCCCACAGTCTTAATCCCCATTTTACGGATGAGGTAACTATGGCCCAGAGAAGTTAAGTGACTTCCCCAAAGTCACACAGCTGACAATTGGCAGAGCCGGGATTTGAACCCATGACCTCTGACTCCAAAGCCCGTGCTCTTTCCACTGTGCCGTAGTCAGTTATGGGATAAATGTGTTGTAGATAAGTCTGCTTCCTGTTTCCTAATGAAAAAAAAATATTTTTTCATTTAAAAATAACAAATTCTCTTTGGTACTTGGCAACTGATATAGTATTTTGTGCTTCAGGAACTAACTCTCCATTATTATCCTTTAGATTTCTTCCATTTTTATGTTCTTTCATCTGTATTAATATCACCAACAGTACATAATCTTCTGCATGTAAATGTGGTATTTGTGAAGTGCACTACTGTGCTGGGTCCCTGCTGTAATAAACTGATAGAAACTGCCCATATATTTCTTATATGAGTATGACCTAATGTATTGATCATTTTTCAAAAATACTTTTTATTGTGACTAGGTTGTAGAAACAGGGTAAATCTCATAAATCCAATTATTTTCAGGCAATGCAAGGGCTTGCTCTAAATTATGGCTATTCTACGTTTGATTTTGAAAACAGACGGTCCACAAAGTCATTTTTAGGGTGCAAATCTGGCGAGTTGGCCAGTTAAATTTAGATGTGCTTCAAAGATAAAAGAAAATGTGAACTCTGCAGGGTTGCTTGGTAAAATCCATTTCTTAGTTATCTAAACCTGCATATTTTGAGGGGTACTTATTTTATACATATATTTTAGAGAAGCAGCGTGGCTTAGTGGAAAGAGCCTGGGCTTGGGAGTCAGAGGTTGTGGGTTCTGATCCCGCTCCACCACTTACCAGCTGTGTGACTTTGGGCAAGTCACTTAACTTCTCTGTGCCTCAGTTACCTCATCTGTAAAATGGGGATTAAGACAGTGAGCCCCGTGGGACAACCTGATTGCGTTGTATCTACCCCAGTGCTTAGAACAGTGCTTGGCACGTAGTAAGCGCTTAACAAATACCATCATCATTATTACTATTATTCCATTTTTCTATTGAAGAAGGAACATTGGCATGGCCTAGTAGAACGAGCCTGGGCCCAGGAGTCAGAGGACCTGGATTCGAATTCTGCCTCCATCACTTGTCGGCTGTGTGATCTTAGCCAAATCCCTTAACTTCTCTCATTTGCCTCATCTGTAAAATGGAGATTAAGACCGTGAGCCCCATGTGGGAAATGGATTTTGTTCAACCTCATTGTGTTGTATCTATACCAGTGCTTAGTACAGTGCCTGACACACATTAAATGCATAACAGATTCCACTAAAAAAAAATATAGGTTTTTCCATTTTTTTTCTCAGCTAGTTTATGGATGTTTTAGCTTGAAAGAAGAAGCACTATTGAACATTTGTGGTCACTAATGAAGAAGCAGCAGTGATGAATATTGTAGTGGGAAAAGTCACCAATGCACTTTTATTCTCATTGATAAGAAAGGCTAGTTTCCACTACATGTATTACTGAACAAAATATCCCTTTTGAAGTAGGAAAGGAAATTTATCACAGTGAAATGAATGCCTTAAAGTGCTTTAATTTTTTGATGATCCCCAGGAAAGATGGAATGTCTTTTGACAAGTTTTAAAAGTCCACTTTGAAACAGAACTTAAACTTTTTCTTGCAAAAGGTAACTCTCCAGGTGATCCAAATCTCGGTAGATTTAATTTTCTTTATTGGGTTTGGATTCAAAGTGAAGGCGGGATGTTTAAAAGATTGTTATTACTGTTAACAATAAAATGTCTTTTAAAAGGGCCTTTTATGATTCTTCATAAATTTGAAATAGCCTAGTACACTCACTCAATAAAGGGCAGTGACCAAAAGGAGAAGCAGCATGCCTCAGTGGAAAGAGCACGGACTTTGGAGTCAGAGGTCATGGGTTCAAATCCCTGCTCTGCCAATTGTAAGCTGTGTGACTGTGGGCAAGTCACTTAACTTCTCTGTGCCTGTTACCTCATCTGTAAAATGGGGATGAAGACTGTGAGCCCCCTGTGGGACAACCCGATCACCTTGTAACCTCCCCAGCACTTAGAACAGTGCTGTGCACGTCGTAAGCGCTTAATAAATGCCATTTTAAAAAAAAGGTGGTTATGTATTGACAGGAAGAAATGCATTTAGATAAGCCTGTTAAGGCTATTTTCTTATCACATGATATACATTAACTGTTTTAAGAAGGCTGTTTCAGTGCAGGTGGTTTGATATTTACCACAGGTCAAAAGAAGGATGAATTGTGTATGGTTGGCAAAGGAGGGAAAGATCATTAAAGTTGGTACATACTGTTAAATTGGCCGGAATAAGTGTGCTGAAGTCAACTTACTGCAGTATCAGAATATGTTAATTCACTTAGGCCATATCCCACACAAATTACTTTGGAGAGCAGGAATTTTTCATGGAATGCTAATGCTCTTTAAGCCTCAACTGAAGTCTCATTCAGCAGCCGTAGAACATTCTAAATGTTAAGAATTCAGGACACCAACAGTTTATTGTTGTTGTCATTTTTGTTAAAGTGAGAGTTGATGGTTATTTGGCAGTTATCATAAGAAATGATTGTGCCTATAGAACAACATCCTTCATTTTAATGTACCACTTCAGATATTCAGAAATTCAGGTTGAATGAATTTCAGCCCCCTAGGGTTCCTAGGAATGGTTGTTCCATGCCAGGAGTGTGCCTCATTTTCATAATCTTTCTTTATGATGCTGTATTACAGAAAATATCACTCTTAGCTTCTCATTGCAAAATATGCCACAAACATTAAAGACCCTAGTCAGTTCATTTGGAAATGAATTACCAGTTTTTATTGTTTTTTAACAATATACACTCCTTCTGAACCTGGAAGAGAGTTTAGTGTGGTTAGTGGAAGAATTTCTTTATTAATAAAGTTTCATATATTTTTTCCCCATATTTTACATTAATTATTGGGGATTTTTGCTATGGGGCCAGTTTCTCCTTGAGTAATTTCCCTGAAGGATTGTGGTGAGTTTGCAGAGAAAATCCACCAAAAAAAATCTTCTAAATTAGGCACTGTATCAAGCCGTAATTCCTTGCCCTCTGCCAACCTTTTGAGGGTAGGGCCTGTCCATTTTACTTAGACTGCATATTCCCGAGCGTGTAATATAATGGTACTCACACAGCAGGCTCAATCAGAGAGGATGGTGATGATGCCTAGAGACCTCTGAAAGGCATTATCCAAAAAAATAAATGCATAAAAATAAGGTGGGGGTGCTCCTTCTTTGCATTAAATGAAAATTTTTCAAAATTATCTTCAAGGTTATCCATCATCATCTGGCCCCACTTTACCTACCTGCTCTCTTCACTTGCTATTCCCCAACCAACTCTCTTTGTTCCTTCTAAGCCAGTGCTCTAGCTCATTTATGACTCTCCCGTCTCCATTCCCTCTTTTCTGCAGTTCCCCTGTTTGGTACTTCCCTCCCCACATCAGTCACACCTCAGCTCTTCCACCTTCATTGGCTACGCACTTCCTTCAACAAACTTTCTTCAATTGATTTCCCTGTACTTTTTGCCATATTATCCCAATTCTAGTATCTGTGAATTTATTCCCACCCTCCTTCAGCAATTATGTATATTCATTCATTCATTCAATCATATTTATTGAGTGCTTACTGTGAGGAGAGCACTGTATTAAGTGCTTGGGAAGTACAAGTTGGCAACCTATAGAGACGGCCCCTACCCAACAACGGGCTCACAGTCTAGAAGGGGGAGACAGACAACAAAACGAAACATGTAGAGAGGTGTCAAAGTCATCAGAACAAATAGAATTAAAGCTATATGCACATCATTAACAAAATAAATAAAATAGTAAATATGTACAAGTAAAATAAATAGAATAATAAATCTGTTCAAATAAATATACAAGTGCTGTGGGGAGGGGAAGGAGGTAAGGCTGGGGGGATGGGGAGGAGGAGAGGAAAAAAGGGGGCTCAGTCTGGGATTGCCTCTTGGAGGAGGTGAGCTCTCAGCAGGGCTTTGAAGGGAGGAAGAGATATATGTGTATTGAGGTATTTATTTGAGGTACTCTAGTTTGTAAACATACCTGTGCTTGTCTTCCACCCCAACTTAGAATCTAAACTCTTCCAAGCACTTAATACAGTGCTCTGCACACTGCACTCAATAAATGCCACTGATTGATCAATTGATTTTGGGCTGGCACTATATCTTGTAGCTTTCTGTACTTCCCAAAGCATCTAATACAGTGCACCGCACTAAGTGGGTGTTCAGTAAAAGCTAGTACTACTAGTGGGGCCAGTGTGAGTCCCACAGACTTGAACACACTGAGAACACAATCTGTCAGTCAATTAATACTGTTTATTAAGCACTTATTGTGTGGCAAATACTGTACTGGGAGAATACAGTACAATGCAGTTTTTAGACATAATCTCTGCCTTCAAGGAGCTTACAGTTTAGAGAAAGGTAGACATTAGTATAAATCATGGATTGGAAAAGCAGGAGAGTATAAGCACGTGTTAATATGTGCTATGGGACTGTGAGTTGGGTGAATATCAAAGTGCTTAGGGGACACAGACCCAAGTGCATAGGCAAAGCAGAAGGTAGAGAGGATTGTTGTTGTCTTATGCTGTCGAGTCATGTCCGACCCATAGCGACGCCATAGACACATCTCTCCCAGAACACCCCACTTCCATCTGCAGTCATTCTGGTAGCGTTTCCGTAGAGTTTTCTTGGTAAAAATACAGAAGTGGTTTACCCTTGCCTCCTTCTGCACAGTTATTGAGTCTCTGCCCTCGACTCTTCCATGACGCTGCTGCCCAGCACAGGGGAGGTTTGACTTGTAGCCATTTGTCTTCCACTCACTAGCCACGGGCCAAGCTAGGAATGGAATGGGTAGGCCTATGCTTGACTCTCTCTCCTGTAGTCAGGACAGGTAGAGTACTGGAAACTCTCCAGGTGCGACCAAGAGGGGTAGAGAGGATAGGATGGGGAAATGAGAGGTTACTCATAACAGGTATTTTTTGAGAAGATACACCTTTAGAAGAGCTTTGAATATGGGCAAGTAGTGGTCTGTCCCCTTCTCAGGATCACACCTAGCAGTCTAGGAGGATTAGGATGGAGTAGAGACTGTCAGACCTTAGGGCTTTTCAGTGGAGTGAAGGGGGCAAAATCCAGATTGAAGTATCAAGAAAACGAGAAGCTTCTTTGTAGGGTTATTCCTGGGAAAGGAATTTTACAGTTGAAGCAGCATCTCAAACACAATTCCTCAAGAATGAAAATTCTATTCAACAATATAACAGCATTTTGAAAAAAAAGAGCATATTTTTTACTGCAAGAAAGTGTCATTCTTTTACCTGTTTCCTTCTTTGTAATGACAATAATAATAATAATAATAGTTGTGATATTTGTTAAACACTTGCTATGTGCCAGGCACTGTACTAAACACTGAGGTGGAGATAAGCAAATCAGGTTAATTTGTAATTTATATTTCACTTAAAGACAATTAATACTCTTATTTGCATTACTGAGGTTAAACTCCGCAGACGGTTTTATGGTATTGCATAGCTCATTTAGGTTGAACACTCAGCCACAGGCTCGTCTCCGTCCCAGAGATGACTTGGGGCTGAATATCCAGCAGTCATTGCTGGAGCCCACATTTGTGAAAACTCTCCAAGAGTCATTCGGACAGTAGAAACATCTTTCCTGTTATATCCTCCCCAACATTTACCGCTATATCCTCCCCGACAAGGCACCCCTGTGTTTCGAAGTAATACGAACTTGCTGATGAAAGTAATTGTTTGAATGAGTTTGTGTTTGGACTTTCTTGGCAAATGTTTTTCTGTCAATCTGGCGTAGTGAGGAAGTTGCTGGGGCAGGGGACTGGACAGTCCTAGTAGCCACAAGAGACATACCTTCTGTTAATAGCGTGGTTTAAGTACCTCTGTCTGGGATACAACTTTTGTACCAGTAACGTTGTGCAGCAGACAAACTATCCAACAGTGTACAGAGTAGCACTCAACTGCTGCTAGTGATAGTGAGAATGCTCTGATAATAATAATAATCATAATAGTAATGATAATAATAACAACTGTGATATTTTAAGTGCTTATTATGTGCCAAGCACCGTACTAAGTGCCTGGGTAGATACAGGTTAATCAGGCCAACCTGATGAATTGATTAACACAGTCCCTGTCCCACATAGACCTCACAGTCTTAATCTGCATTTTACGGATGAGGTCATTGTGGCTCAGAAAAGTTAAGTGATTTGCCCAAGGTCACACAGCAGAGAAGTAGCAGAGCCGGAATCAGAACCCTGGTCCTTCTGACTGCCAGGCCTGTGCTCAATCCATTAGGATATGCTTTTTATCATGGCAATTCTGGCGCTGGGTTGCTGGCTGGCCCTCGTAACTCATCTCAGGACTCCTTGGGTAAATCTAGGCTTTAGGAATTGTGAAAAGTCAGGGTTCAAGTACAGACTAAGATTTTTCCATTCTGCCCCATATGTTCTCTGCAGTTTGAGAGAGGGTTTATCCACCATAACCCAACTTGCACCAAAAAGGCTTTGGCAAAAACTGTAGAGGGGCAAGTAAGATCATTCTTATCTGATCTCCATTTTCTTGAGAACTTCATTGGGCATTTTTGTATGGTACTTGTTCAGCACTTCCTATGTAGCAGGCACTGTTCTACGCGCTGAGGTAAATACAAGATAATCAGATTGGACACAGTCCCTGTTCCATTTGGAATTTACTGTCTTCATCAGAGGAAAGTGGATTGAGTCCCCATTTTACTGAGGCACAGAGAAGTTAAGTGACCAAGGTCACAAAGCAGACAAGTGGCAGAGCAGGGTTTAGAACACAGTTCCTTTTGACTCCTAAGCCCAGGCTTTTTCCTCTAGGCCACACTTCTTCTCATTTTAGAATACTTTGATTAGGAGAAAAGCCTAAGAGTGTAAGGAGGGGAAAGGAGATTATTATAATGGTATTTGTGAAGTGCTCACTTTGTTCTGGGCACTGTTTTAAGCGCTGTGGTGAATATAAGCAAATCAGGTTGAACACAGTCCCTGTTCCACATGGGGCTCACAGTCTCAATCCCCATTTTACAGATGAGGTAACTGAGGCCCAGAGAAGTGAAGTGACTTGCCCAAGGTCACACAGCAGACAAGTGGAGAATTTGGGAGCTGAGAGGAAGAGAGAGACTGCAAGAAGTGAAGGGGAGAAAGAGTGGGAAGAAGTGGGCAAAAGGGAAATAGGGAAAGGGAAAATTGAATAAGAAAGCGAAAGAGAAATATGGGGAGAGGGAAGAAAAGAAACTTTCCCAGCCTTTTCAGAAGAGATATTCTCACTTTGGCGAGCCCCAGTGTAAAATGCCAAAAGGTACCCTAGTTCAAAGCTCTTATAATAATAATAATGTTGGTATTTGTTAAGTGCTTACTATGTGCCAAGTACTGTTCTTAGTGCCGGGGTAGATACAAGGTAATCGGGTTGCCCCACGTGGGGCTCACAGACTTAATCCCCATTTTTACAGATGAGGTAACTGTGGCACAGAGAAGTTAAGTGATTTGCCCAAAGTCACATAGCTGATGTGGCAGAGGTGGGATTAGAACCCATGACCTCCTACTCCCAAACCCAGGCTCTTTCCACTAAGCCATGCTGCTTCTCTGGGTATGTTTTCCCTTCTCAAAACTGGAGAAGACAATTTTAAGCCCTCTATGGCAATGTGGAGATAAGAAGGGATGGAAAGCCTGGGGTAGTTGCCACTCCTGCCCAGTGGCTCAGATAGCCCCGTGGTACCGATGCAAATCTTCCAATTACCCTGCAACCATGAAAAAAGAAGCCTGGACAGTCAACATTAGGAAATCTCTAAGCGGCTAATCAAATCTAGTATTAGGAGATCATGGTTACCATGCTTCTTACCGGTTTAAACCTTTTTAATCCCTCTAGAAGGATTTAATTAATGGAATAAGTAACTTGGATTAAATTTACAGAATGTAGCTTTACAGAGATTTTATTAATATGAGGGGATTTAAAAGAACATGGCAGCGGGTTCATTCTCAGTACACTGTTTGGTGGTCACTCCCACCAGAGTTTACCTCAGCCTGCTACTTGTAGACTCAATGGAGATGTTTAAGATTTTCAAGAGCATTGGCAAAGTGAGAAAGGACAAAATGAATGACCAAGTGTCGAAGTAAAGGTGAAATTGGAAATGCATTGAGGCTCATTATTTAGTGATAAAATTTTTGCCAATGTCTTTGTTCAGGCACCTTTCTCGGAAAGAAAGGGAGATCAGAGACATTATGTATTTATTTCTGATTTCAGGATCTTTTCTCTCAGGATTTTAAAGTATTAAAATGAATATTCATTCATTCATTCAATCATTTATTACGTGCTTAGCGTGTACAGAGCACTGTACTAAGTGCTTGAGAAAGCACAATACAACAATAAGGAGTGACAATCCCTGCCCTCAGTGAGCTCACAATCTAGAGGCGGGGAGATAGACATCAGTTCAAATGAACAGACATCAATACAAATAAATAAAAATATAGGTATATGTGTAAGTGCTGTGGGGCTGGGAGAGAGGGGAAGAGCAAAGGGAGCAAGTCAGGGTGACGCAGAAGGGAGTGGGAGATGAGGAAAAGTCGGGTTTTGTCTGGCAAGGCTCTTGGAGATGTGCCTTCAGTAAGGGTTTGAAGCGGTGTGGGGGGAGAATAATTGGTGGATTTGAGGACAGAGGCCTTCCAGACCAGAGTAGGACATGGGCCAGGGGTTGGCAGCAAGACAAGCAAGATCGAGGCACAGTGAGAAAGTTAGAACCAAAGGAGCAAAGCATGTGGGCTGACTTGTTAAAGGAGAGAAGCGAGGTAAGGTAGGAGGGGGCAAGGTGATGGAATGAATATCCACTTTAGAAATGGAGAACGTAGCATTAGAAGACAGTAAGTAAAAAGCATATATACAGGTAGAAGTAGAAATGTGAAGAAAATCTAAATCAAACTATAATACTCTGCCTAACAGTTTATTCCGATTCCTTCAAAAGAAAAAAAACAAAACATCCTGAGGGGATGCAGTATTTCATTTTAATAATTGATGGTATTAAAATTGAATAAAATACATTATTGATATGGTATACTCAGAAAATATAAGTGAAGTAGCATATTACCTATTTCTGTCTACTGTGGATATAATCCATTTCCAGTGGAGCCTCATGTACCAAATCAATCAATCAATCATATTTATTGAGCACTTACTGTGTGCAGAGCACTGTACTAAGCGTTTGGGAAGTACAAGTTGGCAACATATAGAGACAGTCCCTACCCAACACTGGGCTCACAGTCTAAAAGGGGGAGACAGAGAACAAAACCAAACATAGTAACAAAATAAAATAAATAGAATAGATAGGTACAAGTAAAATAAATAAATAAATATAGTAATAAATATGTACAAACATATATACAGGTGCTGTGAAGTGAATATTAGAGCAGATTGCATAAGGTTTCGTTTTCATGGTGTTCAGTATACTTTTTACTGATTTGGGATCAGGGAGTTTCCTTTACTTTGATATCTTTAATTTGGAACTGGCCCAGAAAAGTGGAACCTTTGGTGTTGCAACTATTAGATTTAATTTAGGAGTCCCCCAAACCAGAAGAGAAGTAACATTTGTGAATTGGGAGACTATCCCTGTCACCTTGTGGAAACAAGGTGGGACTAATTCATTTTTGGCCAAGAGAAATTTGTGGAGAAATTTGGGCAGGACTTAATAGATCTAGTAACAGTGCCTGACACATAATAAGCACTTAAGAAATACCATTAAAAAAATGATAAAAAAGTGTGTAATATGTAGGAGTAGGTGTAAGGCCCATCTTGCCCAGTCTTCCGGCCAGTCCTGGTTTAAGCAATCTGAGATCTATGTTCCTGAATGGTTTTCAGGCTGTAACTGACTTTCTTGGTGTTATTACAGTAGAGGCAGCAGAAATAATTATATACATATTATATCTTGTGTCATGCTGGAAGTACTGACTGGCATATTTGCTGCACTACTTATTTGATCCATGTTTTTCTTTTGACACTACTGTTTGTGGATACATTTCAGTGTCCATCTACCCTATTTGATTGTAGGCTCCTTGTGGATAGGAGACATACTTTGCTTCTGGTTGCTTTTCCAAGATTTTAGTATGGTGCTTTTTACTCATTGGGAACTCAGTAAATGACTAACTGATATTTTTACAAACCCAGTGTAACAATGAAACTGTAAAACAGACTACTGAAGTAGTATCTAGGTTGGGACCTTTTTAAAAAAATATTTTTAATGGTATTTGTTTACCACTTGCTACAGTACCAGGTATTGTACTAAGCACTGGGGTAAATACCAGATATTAAGATTGGACACAGTCCCTGTCTCACAAAGGATTCACAGTCACAATCCCCATTTTACAGATGAGGTAACTGAGACACAGAGAAGTTAAGTTAGTGGTCTCAAGGTCACACAGCTGACACGTGACAGAGCCAGGATTAGGAACCAGGTCCTCTGACTCCCAAGACTTTGCTCTTTCCATTAGGTGATGCTGCTTTTCACGTGACCTTTTTTGATCGTTTTTTTTTTTAATGTATTTGTTAAATTCTTATTATGTGCCAGGCACTGTATTAGACACTGGGGTAGATACAAGCTAATCAGGTTGGACGCAATATATGTTCCACATGGGCCTCACAGTCTTAATCCCCATTTTACAGATGAGGTAACTGAGGCATAGAGAAGGTAAGTGATTTGCCCAAGGTCACACAGTAAACAAGAGGCTGGGATTAGAATCCAGGTTATCTGACTCCATCCCAGGCTCTTTGCACTAGGCAACACTCCTTCTAGATTTTCTAAGTAAACACTTTAGAAAATATCAAGTATCAGGATGTGAGAAAAAACATATTCTTAAGAATTTCTCAAAAGCAATTAGATGCACCAAGTCTTGATAGAAGGTCAGCTTCTCCCTAACAATTATTGATGACGGAATAGAACACCTGCTTATCAATTCTCCAAATAACACAAAATTTGGTAGGGATTCTAACTAATACTTGGGTGGACTAGTGTAAAATGAATTTTGGAAAAGTGATTCATCTCAGTGGAGTGAAGTACAAGATAGTTTTTTATGATATTTGTTCAATGTTTATTATGTTCCAAGTATTGTTCCATGCTTCCAGGCAATTCAGGTGCAAGATAGAGCCATTCATTTGAAAGGAAATCACAAGTTCCCAAGTATTAATAATTCCATTTGGTATTGGCAGCACTTGCATTTGTATGCAACCAGATTGTGATCCAGAAAGTGGATCCACACTACATACACACACTTAGTCAACCAACCAATCTATCAGCTAGTTTTACTTTTTTCATGCTTACTGTATGTAGACTACTAGGGTAAACACTTTGGAAAGTAAGATACTGTAGAGTTCATAGACATGATCCCTGACCACAAGGAGCTTACAGTCTACAGAGGGAGACAGACAGTAAAATAGATTAGGGATAGGAGAAATAGTTGTGTATTAGGGTATGTGTTTAAGTACCATGGGGCTGGGGTAAGTATTAAAGTGCTTAAGGGGTGTGTAGGGGACACAATGGGGAAGACAGATAGTAGTAATGAGAGTCTTATTCAGGGAAGGCCACTTGGAGTAGATATGATTTTAGGAGGGATTTGAAGGTGGTGAGTGTGATGGTCTGTTGGATATGAAGTGGGAGAGAGTTCCAGGCCTGAGGGGGGGAGGATGTGGGCAAGGGGTGTGCAGTGGGATAGCAGCATGGCTCAGTGGAAAGAGCCCGGGCTTTGGAGTCAGAGGTCATGGGTTCGAATCCTGGCTCTGCCACATGTCTGCTGTGTGACCTTGGGCAAGTCACTTAACTTCTCTGAGCCTCAGTTACCTCATCTGTAAAATGGGGATTGAGACTGTAAGCCCCACGTGGGACAACCTGATCACCTTGTATCCCCCCCCCAGCGCTTAGAACAATGCTTTGTATATAGTAAGTGCTTAACAAATGCCATTATTATCATTATTATTATTATTATTATTATTATGCGCTGGAGGTGCAGGTACAGATGGTGTTAGAGGAGCAAAGTGTGTGAATTCGGTTTTAGGAAGAGATCACCGGATTGGAAAGCTCAATAGCTGTGGTTTCCCTGTCTCGGTAAGGATGGTGAGCATGGCCAAGGTCATAATTTGCGCTGCTCGTCCATGGGCATGTGCCACTGCTGCTGTTTGCCTTCCCCTCATCCCACCCTTTCTCATCCCTGTTCCCGTGGCTTTTTCGGGAGAGAGTAGAAAGCTGAGGGAGAGGGCAGCCTCTTCCCCAGATTGCTACACTCTCCTGAAGAGGCTGCCCTCAGTGACTGCACTGGGTGCAACATGAAGAGTGGAAGTGGCAGCAGCCATTTAAAAAAAAATAAATAGCAAAGCTGCTGTAAAGAAAAGTCTGGGGGAAAACTGAGGAGTGCTGGGACTGGGGAGACAGGAGAAAGTTTAGGATGTAGGGAGGGAAGCAGGAAATCTGTGGGCTGGGAATCTGGAAGGGCGGGGTGAGGAGAAGAGGGCACAAAAGGGTGTGGATCCAGTCCTATGTGAACAAAACTTTGACCGGAAGGAGATAGTGCGGTAGTTGCTTCACCAGAGAGCATGCTGAAAATTTCTGTGCTGTTAAATAGTTGCAGAGTACAGGACTAGAGGACAGCAACAAAGAGTGACCTTATTGTGAATGCATATATATATATATGTTTTTATCATCATCATCATCATCATCATCATCAATCGTATTTATTGAGTGCTTACTATGTGCAGAGCACTGTACTAAGCGCTTGGGAAGTACAAATTGGCAACACATAGAGACAGTCCCTACCCAACAGTGGGCTCACAGTCTAAAAGGGGGAGACAGAGAACAAAACCAAACATACTAACAAAATAAAATAAATAGAATAGATATGTACAAATAAATTAAATAAATAAATAGAGTAATAAATATGTACAACCATATATACATATATACAGGTGCTGTGGGGAAGGGAAGGAGGTAAGATGGGGGGATGGAGAGGGGGACGAGGGGGAGAGGAAGGCAGGATAGATTAAGTGATTGGATTACCATGGTAGCATTTTGGATGGAGAGGAAAGGTGGATTTTAGCAATGTTGTGAATGTGGAACCGACAGAATGTAGTGATGGATTGATTTGTGGTTTGAATGAGTGAGAAGAGCCGAGGAACATGCCAAATGCCTGTCTCACAAGGATGGTCGTGCTGTCTACGGTGATGAGAAAGTCACGGGAAGGACAGGGTTTGGGAAGGCAGATATGGAGTTCTGTTTTGGACATTTTGAGATTGAGGTGATGGGACAATATCCAAGTAGAGATGCCTTTAAGGCAGAAGGAACTGTGAGACTACAGAGAGGGAGAGACATCAGGGCTGGAACTGTAGATTTGGTATCATCCACATAGAGGTGGTAGTCATAGGTGGGAGGGAGTTCTCCAAGAAAGTGGGTGTAGATGGACAATGGAAGGGGACCCAGAACTGAACCGTGAGGGGCCCCCACAGTTAGGGTGAGGGGAGCAGAGGAGGAGCCCACAAAAAAGACTGAGAATGAGCAGCCAGGGATATGAGAGGAGAACCAGAAGACAATGTTAATGAAGCCGAGGTTGGGTAATCTTTCCAGGAGAAGGGGGTGGTCGACAGTGTCTAAAGCAGTTGAGAGATTGAGGAGGATTAGGATGGTGTAGAGGCCGTTGGATTTTGCTAGAAGGTCTTTCCCTTTGTAGTCATGTCTGGAGTTGAGTTGGTCAGCTCTTATCTTGGGGTGAGGCTGGGGAAGTAGCACTTTTTTTTCAAGCACTTACTATGTCCCAGGAGCTATACTAAGCACTGGGGTAGATACAAGATAATCAAGTTAGACATAGTCCCTGCCCCATATTGGGCTCACATTCTTAATCCCCATTTTACAGATGTGGTAACTGAAGTCCAGAGAAGTTAAGTGACTTGTCCAAGGTCACATAGCAGACATGAGGCGGAGCAGGGATTAGAACCCAGTTCCTCCTGACACCCAGGCTTCTGCTCTATCCACTAGGCCATGCTATGGCTGGAGGTGGGTAAGGTGGCCCAGGGGGTGAAGGCATTATTTGTACCCTGAACTAAAATTATGAATAATGACAGGAGGCAGAGGAGGAAACAGAACATCTGAAGTTGGGCACATATCCCTTTAAGCACTTTTATACTCACCCCAGCCCACAGTACTTCTCTAAATATTCTTGTACTCTACAATTTTCCTTATAATGTCTGTCTCCTCTGTAAATTATAAACTCCTAGTGGGTAGGGGTTGGGTCCACCAACTCCATTGTCTTGTACTTTCCCAAGAGCTTAGTACAGTAAGCACTCAATAAATACCATTGATTGATTAAAAACATGACACAGATTTCTAGTGGAGCTAAATGTGTTATCCATAGCCATTTCTGTGAGCTTGATGAGGGTGCTGAGGAAAGTCCAGTATGCCACAGTCCAGCTAAGACTTCTAAAATGCCACCCATCTCCTGACTCCACAAGCATGTGCCTGCCTGAGAAGCGGGCGGGGGGATCTAGACACTGGCTATTTTGAGCCTCCTGCACCTTTCTTTCGTGAGCAGTCCCTTGCTGTCATTCATTCAATCGTATTTATTGAGCACTTACTGTGTGCAGAGCACTGTACTAAGCGCTTGGAAGTACAAGTTGGCAACATATAGAGACGGCCGTCAGGGGTGATTGGGCCGAACTGGTTCACTTGGCTCTATTTTTAGCTGTTCCAAAGCTAGTTCTAGTCCCAATTTTTACCCATAAAAATGTGGAAAACTTTAAAGCAGTTAAGATTAAAGCTGCATTTCAAAACTTAAATTGCAGTGAGCCTGGGTAGCTTAGTGAAAGGGGATAGGTCTGGAATTCCGGAGACCTGGGTTCTAATTTTTGTTGTAGGACCTTGCGCACAGTACTTCTCCACTCTGCTTCAGTTTCCTAGTTTCCTCCTCTGTAATATGGGAAGAAGATATACTTTCTCCAAAGCCTTAGGTTGCGAGCCACATGTGGGACAGTGACTGTATCTGATTTAATTTCCTGTTTCCATCCCTGCACTTAGCATAGTGCTTTGGCACAGTATGAAGTGCTTAATAAATATAATAATGACAACTGTCATTATAATTTGTGGCAATAATAAGCATAATTCTTTTGAGTAGAAATATATATTCAGAGAACTAGACATTTTATTGTACTTGTTTTTTATGTAATTTTTAAGGCCTTGCTATGTGTCAAACACCATTCAGTGTGCTGGGGTAGATACAAGTTAATTAGGCTGGTCCCAGTCCCAGTTTTGTCAGGGCTCACAATCTAAATAGGAGGGAGAACAGGAGAACTGAGGCACGAAGGTGTTGAGTGACCTGACCAAGGTCACACAGCAAGCATGTGATAGATCCAGGATTAGAACTCATGTCCTTTGGCTCCCAGACCCATGCTCTTCCCACTAGGCCATATTAGGCCCAGTGCAAAGACTTGAGAAATCAGAGGACCTGAGTTCTAATCCTGGCTCCACCACTTTCCTACATCCCTCAGTTTTCTTATCTGTAAAATGGGGATTAAATCCTACTCGCTCCTGTTAAAAATAATAATGATGGCATTTGTTAAGTGCTTACTATGTGCAAAGCACTGTTCTAAATGCTGGGGAGGATACAAGGTGATCAGGCTGTCCCGTGTGGGGCTCACAGTCTTAATCCCCATTTTACAGACGAGGTAACTGAGGCACAGAGAAGCTAAGTGACTTGCCCAAGGTCACACAGCTGACAATTGGAGGAGTCAGGATTTGAACCCATGACCTCTGACTCCCAAGCCCCTGCTTTTCCCACTGAGCCACGCTGCTTCTAACCCCTCTTGAGACAGGGACTGTGCCCAACCTATCTTGAATCTACCCGAATGCTTAGAACAGTGTTTGACCCATTGTAAGCACTTAAAAATAATTGCTAATACTATTAATTCGATTAGTGAAGTGACTTCTTAATCTTTTTAGCTAAAGTAATGTTTAATGTCTTGGTTTTTGTGTTTAGGACTTTTTAGTTAAAATAATGTTGAATGTTTGAATGTCTTGGTGTTTGTGATTAAATTGTTTTTCTGCACTGTAGAGAAGTCCAACCAAAATTCATGCTCTAATCTTGATCTTTTTCCATTCATAACTAGTACTGTGTTTGATGAAGATAGACAGTTTTCAAGCCCTCATTCTTCATGTTTTAAATAAAGGTTGAATGTTTTCACTTTAGCAAACAGAATATTTTGGAGTTCTAGTTTCAACTGCTGTGAAATGTGTTACTTTTATCAATATCCTCCTACTGATGGTATAGATTTTATGAAACAAAATTTAGAATTCTGAAGCAGAATTAGAGCAATGTTTCTCTTGTTGAGAAAACATATAACGGGCTTTGTAGGGGTCAGTGTGATAACTTCTGAGTGTTTTATTGTCAGTGCCCCTTGCTCTCCTGCTGGTAACAAATTGGAAGGCACACTCTTTTGGAGTGTGAATGTGTTTTTACAGTGGGACATGGCCCTTTAATGATTTATTTATTTTTCCTCAACAATTTTTGACACAAATGAGAGAACTGATTACCTTAGACCTCTCCATGTATGCAGCTGCTATGGTGAGAGAAGAGATGAGGTAGTGTAAAAGTAGTTATGAGCCGCTCTTGACTTTACATAGTTTGATTGAACATGGAGAAACAAAGCATGAATGTAAATATATATTCCAAATCAGGGTAGGCCTAAGGGAAATCAGGTAGTGGTTTTCAAAGAAAATCAGGGATTGTACCCAAAGTATATTTTGTATATTTTATGTCCTTTTCTATTTCCTTTTTTTTTTTAGTTTTCTTGGATTTGGGAACGCTCCATATCCATGACAGTATATTGAGAATGTATTTGAGATACTATTGGTGGCAGGCAGACACCTGGGTTTTCTTTTGTCAAATCAATCAATCAATTGTATTTATTGAGCACTTACTGTGTGCAGAGCACTGTACTTAGCGCTTGGGAAGTACAAGTTGGCAACATATGGAGACGGAAACATTGTGGCCTATTGGAAAGAGCAAGGGCGCGTGAGTCAGAGGACCTGGGTTCTAATGCTGGCTCCACTGTTTTTCTGCTCTGTGGCTTAGAGCCAGTCACTTAACTCCTCTGTGCTTCACTTTATCTGAAAAATGAGGATTAAATCCTCCTCCCTCTGACCTAAACTGTGAGCCTCATGTGGGACACGAACTATGTCCAACTTTATTTCCTTGTATCTACCCCAGTGCTTGGTACTGTGCCTGGCACATAGGAAGCACTGTATAAGTACTGTTAAAAAATAAGAGTGAGGGAAGCAACAAAAGGAGTTAGATAATATTGGTGGGGTAGTCAGTCAATCAATCAATCGTATTTATTGAGCGCTTACTGTGTGCAGAGCACTGTACTAAGCGCTTGGGAAGTACAAGTTGGGAACATATAGAGACAGTCCCTACCCAACAGTGGGCTCACAGTCTAAATGTTAGTCAGTTATAATCAGCATATAGATTGCTCATAATGTTTGAAGTCTTAGAGATTGTGTGGACCAATCTGTTCTGATGCTTATAAATTTGTTACTTATGGAGACATATAATTTATTTTTACACTAGCCAAATACCCCCAAACAGTGTATGTAATTCTCATTTGAAAGATGTGTGAACATTTTATAACTTTTTATTACTGACCTTCTAGATAGATTTACAAATAAGTCATTTAGCTCTCTCTACATTTCTCGATGTCATAGCAAGCATTTGTAGTAACTAATAATAACAATTGCGATAAAAGTTAAGAATTTACTTCGTGCAGTGCACTGTGCTAAGTGCCGGGGGTAGTCCCAAAATAGTCAAATTGGACTAAGTCCCTTTCCTCTATGGGAGTGAGAACAAGCATTTGTTCCCCATTTTGCAGCTGAGGAATATGAAGCACAGATAAATTATGTGATTCACCCAAGGTCACAAAGCAGGCAAGAGGCAGAGCAGGGATTAGAACCCGATTCTCCTGACTCTCGATCTTGTGCTCTTTCCACTAGGGATGTGAATTGTGCAGTAGTTTAGTTTCAGAAGGTAAAAAAACAAGTGAAGAAGGAGGCTAATGTGATCTTTAGGAGGCTGTATGTGGTGCCAGCATGGCATCAGAAATGAGGTCAAAGTGAAGATCTGTAGAGCAGTTGTAGGGCCCTGCCTTCTTTGCGGCAGTGACATCTGTACTTACCTCAGACACTACATTTGGTTTCTAGAGCCGTGCTGCCAATGGGTGATACTTAATGTCAAGCGGTAAGACGGCACCATAGTTAGCAGTTTTTATTAAGCACTTACTGGGTGCAAAGCATTGTACTTAGAAAGAGTCCCCTGGGAGGAAATAAATCCAGTCCCTCGCCCTCATAGGAGGTCACAACCTAAGTTTTAAATGGGGGGAGAGGGGGCTGGTGTTAGGTACCCAAGGAGAGGTTAGACAGTAAAAAACACTATAGTAATCAATTAATCAATGGTATTTATTGGATGTAGAACACTGTACTAGGCATTTGGGAGAGTACAGTACAAGAGAGTTGGTAGACATATAACCTGCCTGCAAGGAGTTCATGGTCGAGAGGGGAAGGCATTAAAATAAATTACAGAAAGGAGAAATGGCAGAGTGCAAGGTTTAGGACATAAGTGCTCTGGTGTTGAGGGTGGGCTCCATAAGGGGGTACAAATCCAACTGTATAGTACAGTGCTCTGCACACAGTAAGTGCTCAATAAATACAATTGAATGAATGAATGAGGGCAAATAGGGGAAATGAAGCATTTGTCAGGGAAGGCTTTGAAGTTCCAAGCCTGAGGGAGATCATGGGAAAGGGATCGGTTGCGAGATATATGAGGTCGAGGTACAGGGATTAGATTGACATTAGGTGAATGAAGAGTGCGGGCTGGGTTATATTAAGAGATCAGTGAGGTAAGGTAGGAGGGGCAAGCTTATTGAGTGCTTTACAGCCAATGGTAAGGAGTGTCTGATATGGAGAAGCAGCATAGCACAGTGGACAGCGCATGGCCATGGGAGTCAGAAGGTCATGTGTTCTAATCTCGGCTCTGCCACTTGTCTGCTGTGTGACCTTGGGAAAGTCATTTCACTTCTCTGTGCCTCAGTTATCTCATGTGGAAAATGGGGTTGGAGACTGTGAGCCCCACGTGGAACAGGATACAACCAGATTTGCTTGTATCCACCCCAATGGTAAGTACAGTGCCTGGCATATAGTAATCACTAAACAAATACCATTATTATTGTCATTATTATTATGTGGAGCACTGTGCTCAGTGCTGGGGCAGACACGGGATAATGAGATTGGACACGGTCCCTTACACCTGAATCTCACAGTCGAAAATGGAGGAAGGAAGAGTAGGTACCTTGCCCGGTGGACCCGTGAAGGGTGAGTCTGGGAAAGCTTTTTTTTAAAAAATGGTATATGTTGCGTGCTTCCTATGTTCCAGGCACTGTACTAAGCACTGGAGTATATATGAGCTAATCAGGTTGAACACAGTCCCTGCCTCAAATGGGTCTCACCATCTTAATCTCCATTTTACAGATGAGGTAAATGAAGCACAGAGAAGTAGACAGCAGACAAGTGGCGGAGCTGGGGTTAGAACCCAGGTCCTTCTGTCTCCATCACCTTGCCTCCTCCTACCTCACCTCTTTTTTCTCTTTGTACAACGCAGCCCGCACACTTCACTCCTCTGGTGCTAACCTCTTTACTGTGCCTTTTTCTCATCAGTCTTGCTGCCGACCCCTGGCCCATGTCCTACCTCCGTCATGGAACATCCTCCCTCCTCAAATCTGCCAGACAATCACTCTCCCCCACTTCAAAGACTTAATGAAAGCACATCTCCTCCAAGAGGCCTTCCCAGACTAAGCCCTCTTTTTCTTATCTCCCACTCCCTTCCTCATCACCCTGACTCACTCCCTTTGATCTTCCCCACTCTCCCTGCCACACTGCGCTTATGTATTTTATTTATTCATATTGATGTCTGTTTACTTGTATTGATGTCTGTCTCCCTCCCTGTAGACTGTGAGCTCATTGTGGGCAGAGATTGTGTCTCTTTATTGCTGTATTATACTTTCATACTGTATTCATACTGTATATATATAGTATATATAGTGTATATTCACACTGTATATATAATACAGTGCTCTGCACATAGCACTCAATAAATACAGTTGAATGAATGAATGAATGAATACAGGCCCGTGCTGTATCCCCTAGGCCATGCTGCTTCTTGGAAGAGGTCCTGAAGGACAGGGTCATGGCTGGATATAGGTGGGCCAGCTCTCACTTCTTGCCCCAACAGAGGCAGGGGGATTGCTACTTTGGGGCAGCTTGCCCAGTTCTTTGGAGCCCATTGTGATCTGAATGATTTTCTATTGCCACTGGTGGAATTTGGTGGTGATGGTGGAGCCCTTTGGGATTAGTTTAGCCACCTCTCACAGGGTAAGACAAGAACAAATGTCAAGTAAAACCAGAAATGTAGCAGGGTACTGTGTCTGGAGGGGCAGAGGTTCAGGATCTCAATACTTTTCACTCACACCACCCCTTTGGTGGGTGGCAGATGTGTAAGCTAAAATGGGTTAACTGCAAACGGATAGAGGGGAATTCCTCTAAAAGTCTGGGGCAACTACCTTGAAGCAGAGGCTTTGACAAGGTAGGACCACCAAGAGGGAGAAACAGAAACAGCACTATGAACTTTGGGTAATAAAACACCATGCATGAACATTTCCATTTCTAATACAAAAAAACAGAGCTTTTCATCTTCCCACCTCAACCCACTACTCCCCTTAAAACTTTCCTATCTCAATCTACAATTCAGTTCAATTCAATCATATTTATTGAGCGCTTACTGTGTGCAGAGCACTGTACTAAGCGCTTGGGAAGTACAAGTTGGCAACATCTAGAGACAGTCCCTACCCAACAGCGGGCTCACAGTCTACAACCCTGCCATCCTCTCTCTCCTGAAAGCCTGCAACTTTTGTATCATCCTTGACTTTTAGCTGCTGGATTAATCTCACAAATAATCCACTGCCAAACATACTTCTTGCACATGCCCTGGATCTGATCCTTCCTCTGTATCTGAACTGCTTCATCTGATCTTTATCTTCCTTGTTTTTCTTGTAGCTTTCAGCTGCTTCCCCATCCTATCTAAACTCCATTCTGCTGCACCTATCGTATTTGTGAAGCATTCCTCAGCCCTCATCTCTCCTTGCTTTAAGGCCTTCCACTGGCTCACCGTGCCTCTCCACGTCAGAATAAAAACTCTACACAATCGGTTTCAAGCCTCAACCATTTGGCCCCACCTTACCTATCCATTCTCTTCACCTACTATTACTCAACCCGTTATTTTTGCTCCTACAAAGCCAACCTTTTAGCTGTACTTCCCTCTTGACTCTTCTGTCTCCATGACCGCACTCGTGATGCTTATCCAACTGGGAACTTCCACTTACTGCTCACCAAACAGATCACAGCTCACGCACATTTAAATCTTTCATAAATTGTCACATTCTCCAACAAACTTTCTTTGATTAATTTCCCAGAACTCTGAGCCATTACATTCACATATATCTGTCCACTTGATTTAGTCAGGCCGTTATAATTTTTTTTATGTTTGTATCCCACTTTAGTGTATAAACTTGAGGACAGGCCACTTTGTTACTCTGTCCTTCCCCAGCACCTAGCACAATGTACCTCACTAAGTCCATACTCAATAAATTCTACTAGAAGGGATTGTCAGTCATACATTAGTCTTATTAGTTACACCCTTCCCCTTCCCCCCCAGTAGATAGATACATATACTGGTTAGGCCTTGTTCTGTAATTATTAATGCTGTAAATTGGATTATCAGTTTCAGTTTGAATGAATACTTGCTTTCAACCTACTTTATTTTAAATCCGCATGCCCCACTTTCTGTCAGGGACATAGATATGTACAGTTTCAATTTATTCAACTTTTTCTATTCAGTGAAAATATAAAAAAAGATAACAGTTTTGCAGAAAACACTGCTTGGTTTATAATGGATGATTAATTATATTGAACACTTTTTGTGTCCATGTTTTTCAGGCTCAAACCATGAATTACGTCGGACAGTTAGCAGGCCAAGTATTTGTTACTGTGAAGGAACTCTACAAGGGATTAAATCCGGCTACATTATCTGGATGCATTGATATAATTGTTGTACAGCAGCCAAATGGCAATCTCCAGTGCTCCCCGTTTCATGTCCGTTTTGGGAAAATGGGGGTGCTACGTTCCAGAGAGAAAGTGGTAAGATAGTAACAATCAGAATATATTGATATGGTTTGCAGATGTATTTAGATGGCTTTTTTGGCCTGTATCAATATAATGGTGTAATATCCATATTGACAATCCTATAGCAAATGTACTTTGAACACCCAATGTGATGTGCAATTTGGAATTAATCTACTGTAATTGACTCTATGATGTTATTACAATATTTCCTTATAATGTTTTCTAGGGATGTATTAGTCCTGATTAATAGTTAATTTCAGACAAAACAGTCATGTTCAACTGCTTGCATAGCCACGTTAAAAATGATAAATAATGAGTCTCATTTTCTTGTTTGATAAAGCCAGTACACTTTTTTTCTGAAAATATTTTTATCCTCAAGGTGGACATAGAAATTAATGGGGAATCTGTCAATTTGCACATGAAACTCGGAGATAATGGAGAAGCATTTTTTGTTCAAGAAACAGATAATAATCAGGTAAGGCTTGTCATTGATTTTGTTCATTCATTAATTCATTCAATCATAATTATTGAGCACTTACTGTGTGCAGGGCACTGTACTAAGCACTTGGGAAGTACAAGTTGGCAACATATAGAGACAATCCCTACCCAACAACGGGCTCACAGTCTAGAAGGGGGAGACAGACAACAAAATACCATCATACCATAATAATGATGGCATTTGTTAAGCGCTTACTATATGCAAAGCACTGTTCTAAACGCTGGGGGGGATACAAGGTGATCAGGTTGTCCCATGTGGGGCTCACAGTCTTCATCCCCATCTTACAGATGAGGGAACTGAGGCACAGAAGTTAAAGTGGCTTGCCCAAGGTCACACAGCTGACGTGCTCAGTGGAAAAAGCCCGGGCTTTGGAGTCAGACGTCATGGGTTCAAATTCTGGCTCCGCCAATTGTCAGCTGGGTGACTTTGGGCAAGCCACTTCAACTTCTCTGGGCTCAGTTCCCTCATCTGTAAAATGGGGATGAAGACTGTGAGCCGCACGTGGGACAACCTGATCACCCTGTATCCCCCCGCAGCGCCTAGAACAGTACTTTACACATAGTAAGCGCTTAACAAATACCATTATTAAGTGGCCGAGGAGGGATTCGAACCCCTGACCTCTGACTCCCAAGCCCGTGCTCAGCACTCCAAACAGTAGTTCTGTGGCAAAGACTGTTGACTATACAATAAGGAAAATGAAGCTTTGATCTGCCAAGTCCTTCGCTGTATCTCCTTTACCTCTTAATCAGTCAATCATATGTTTTGAGTGCTTACTGGGTGCAGAGTACCATACTAAGGACCTGGGAGAGTACACTATAACAGGGTTTGTAGACAAATTCCCTGCCCACAGCAAGCTTATAAATCCAGTGGAAATTGCTCTTGCCTCAAATCTTTCAGCCAAAGACTCCTTCTGACTAAACCTGAACTTGGTAGACTTAATGAACTCTTGCTCCAAATTTCCATTTTAATTATGCCCCGTACCTAGCATAATACCTTTACCTTTATGGTATTCCCAGGTTTTAATTTTCTTTCAAGTCTCCCATTTTTTTTTCTTAATGGTATTAAGTGCTTACTGTGTGTCCAACACTAGCAGAGGGGTAGGTACAAGTTACTTAGGTCAGACAAATTCCCTGTCCTGCATGGGGCTCACAGTCTAAGTAGGAGGGAGAACAGGTATTTCATCCCCATTTTACAGTTGAGGAAACTGAGGCACAGAGAAGTTAAAGTAACTTGCCCAATATTACACAGCAAAAAATTAGCAAAGCTGGGATTAGAACCCAGGTCCTCTGACTCCCAGTTCCATGATCTTTCCGTTAGGCTAGGCCGCTTCTCTAAGGCTGTCCAAGCCTGTAAATGAATTTGTTAAATGCTTATTATGTTCCAGGAACGGTGCTAAGAGCTGAGGTAGATACAAAATAATCCAGGTTGGACACAGTCCCTGTCCCACATAGGTGTCATAGTCTAAGTAGGAGGGACAACAGGTATTGAATCCCTATTTTACAGATGACGTAAATGAGGCACAGAGAAGTCAAGTGATTTGCCCAAGTTGACACAGGAGAAAGGTGGAGCTGGGATTTGGTCCAGGTCTGGATCTGGTCATGAGATATAGTATGGAGGGGGAGTCCAGCCTGGTCTCCAGGGCCAGATTGGCCAGGTCAATCCTAGTCGTTTGGGTGCACTTTGAGGTAGTACCAGCAAATAGTGACCTTAATCAGAATCCCCGATCCCTGCCAAGAGAATCCCTGAAACTTCCATGGAGCTGGGGACAGGGGGCAGATGTGCCCTGTGGCCAAATCTTGGCCTACCTGCCAGTTGGTTTTTTTTGAATGGTATTTATTAAGCTCTTACTATGTGCCAGGCATTGTGTAAGTACTGAAGTAGATATAAATTTCTCAGATTGGACATAGTCAATGTCCCACATGGGGATCATAGTCTTAATTCTCATTTACAGATGAGGTAGCTGAGACATAGAGAAGTTAAGTGACTTGCCCAAGGTCACAGAGCAGACAGGCGACTGACCTGGGATTAGAACCTGGTCCTTCTGACTTCCAATCCCGTGCTGCACCCACTAGGCCATGTTGCATCTCAGAGAGTTTTTTCTCTTTGTTCTTTAGATTATCCACTATCACTTATTCCTTCACAGTCTACCAGTGTTATCCCCAGTAAGCAGTTTCTTTTGGAATACAGGAACTTTTCAAAAGCTAAAAGTGAAAACTACGTTAGTGCATAAGAAAATATGTCCTACTGGATGCAGAGCCTGACTTTTACATACTCCTCACAGCTTTTGCTGCATTGTGGGCAATGCCTAAGTGGAGAGCCATAGTCAGTCAATCAAAGGAAGCAGTGTAGCTTAGTGGAAAGAGCGCAGGCTTGAGAGTCAGAGCTCTGCTACTTGTCTGCTGTGTGATCTTGTCAAGTCACTTAGCTTCTCTGAACCTCCGTTTCCTTAACTGTACTAAGCACTTGGTAGAGTACAATACAACAGAGTTGGTAGTCATGATCCCTACCCATAAGTAAGCTTACAGTCTAGTTGGGGGCTTCCAGTCTACCCACTTCCAGGCTTGTCTGATTGCAAGAGTGAAATGAAAATTTTTTGCCTTTGTAGACTATCGAAGCCAGTTAAGTTTCAGGAAGGAGCAAACCTGCTTTTAAGATTTCCATGCTTATGCTGGATTCAATAAGAAGTAAATATTTCTTTGTAAATTTCATATTCTTTTAGGAAATAATTCCATCACATCTAGCAACATCCCCTATTCTATCTGAAGGAGCTGCACTAATGGAATCACAACTGAAAAGGAACTCTGTAGATAGAGTGAGAAACCTAGACCCTTCTGGATCCACACAGATTCCAATTGCAACCCAGTCTCCAAGCGAGAATCCCACGGGTTGCGGCTCAGTGAAGAAAAGAAGGAAAAGGAGAAGAAAAACCAAGCTAGACAGTTTAAAAAGGGAAGACAATGTGAACACCTCAGAAGATGATGATATGTTTCCTATTGAAATGAGTTCAGATGAGGAAGGTGAACCTGTGGACAATACAAAATGTGCACAAATGTAAGATACCAGAAATGCATTTGTCATCATACTTGGGGGGATTTATCTATCACCTTTTTGCTGCAGAGGAATATGTCACTATTCATTATATACACTTAATTTTGTCAGGTAGTTCAAAAGAATCTAAACTTCAATGTACATTTGGATTTTTTGAGGTTTATTTTTCAAAGCACTCAAAGCAAAAAATAAGATCATTAATTTTATCAGTGTCTCCTTCATTATTTCATAATAGGAACTTATTTATATTTCCCTATTTTCATTCAGTTCATGCTATCTATGTATGAGTGAGGTGAAATTTTAATATTCACTTCATTTTCCAGGTGAGGAAATGAGCAGAGGTTGAGTTATTTATCTAAAATAATCAAAAAATAGTCTGAATTAGGATTCAATTTAGTGCCACCTAGTGGTTCCTTTAACTGTATTATCACTTCTAATAAATTTGATTGCTTCAGGCAATTGTTTGATGTTCTAGGGTAATTTTAAGGGCATTTTTAATATTACTTTGGAGACAAACAAAAAATACTGCATAATCTGGTATGAAAATAATGTAACAAATTTGAAGTTATAATTTCATTTTATTCCTCCTTGTCAGTTATGTGCCTCACTATCTGTAAGTTTTCCTGTTCTGTCTTACAAAGTATTAAAGCAAAATAATTCTTTAAATTTTCATTTTATTGCCAGAACTCCTATACATGATGCATCTGCCTTCCTGGATGAAGTTTCTGAGATTAAGACCTCCCCAGTTACTACTTATCCCCAATCCTCATCATACCCCAATCCAGAAGGAGAATGGTCACCAATTCAAAGGTGAGTGTGTATATGAAAAATTTTTGAATGGCTCCAAGTAGTTTCTTTATATAGTTTCAGTAGACAGTGGTGTATGTCATTTTCCAGACAGGTTATTGGATGATTTCCTCCCACACTTTTGTCCAGTTTCTCAAGAATACCAGTAAAGAATCTTGAAGTGTCTAGTTTTGATTTATTTTATTAGTATGTTTGGTTTTGTTCTCTTTCTCCCCCTTTTAGACTGTGAGCCCACTGTTGGGTAGGGACTGTCTCTATATGTTGCCAACTTGTACTTCCCAAGCGCTTAGTACAGTGCTCTGCACACAGTAAGCGCTCAATAAATACGATTGATTGATTGAAAGTGATTAATGATGATGATGAGTGAACACTTTAGCATGCTGAATCCAAAATATTTATTTATTTAAAGGTGCTTGCACCTTAAATATACCTTGTATATTCTTCCTGTCCTCACTTTGAGCACCTGCCATGCTCAGTTTAAACACTACTGTAATTGAGACACCTAAATGATTTAGGTGAAAGAAAATTGCAAAAAAAAAAAAATCCTTCTTAAAGTGGAATAAGGTTATTGGAATTAAGAGAGAGAGATCATCAATGAGAAAAGTCCAGGAGTAATCTGCCATCAACAGGCTGAAAGCCAGAGGCCATTTCAGTAGCAAGTAGTGTATGTTGATGTTTAACATTTACCATTGAGAAAATTGCTACCTGCTGCATTCCAGCCCCAGAGTAATTTTTAAAGGAGGGATCAGTGTTCATTAGCTTGTTGAATTAATAAAATACTGGTGGGTTTAATTTGGTCAAAGAATAAATGGGACTGAAAAGGCAGCCTGGTCCAGAAGTGTGTTGGGGTGGTCGTCACATGGTCACGTGGTCTTGAACAAACAGATAGATGAATGAGGAAACAAATAGGCCTTTCCATCTCTCCTTTTTCTCATCTTAGTTGATCTCCTTCACCCTTGACTATGTAGCACACCAGTCAGTCTTAAATGTGTTATTTTACTGATGCTCTGTCTCTCAGAAAGTATTTGCCTTTTTCCCCCTTTTAAATGCTGAAACAAACTGGGATTTCTAGTGGAGATATCAGTGTTATTTGCATGTATACCCATTATTTCTCAATAGTGCAAACCAAAATATCTCATCATCCAAATTCCAAAAATGTTCATGTTCTCCTTTAAAATGCCTGGAGGCATGTTTAAGAGTTTACATGAAAGTCCACTTAAATGATGTGCCTTTTTTTTCTTTTACTGCATTCTGTGGTATCTAGTAAGCCTGTTGATTGTACAGTGATACCCCCTCATCTTCTGGTGGCGGTAGAAGGTGGTCTTTCTAGTTCTTGCCCTACAAAGTCTTCTTCTTTTCCTGCTTCACAAAGGTAGAGGAACTATTTTTCTATTTCAGATATTTATGTATATATATATATATATACATATATACACATATATAATATGCATTATATATATGTATATATATTTAATTCTGTAACAAATTAATTTAGTTAACTCAAATTACTTTAACCACTAACCAAATCACTCATTAATTATCCATGAAGAAAATTCTTCCTTCGTCTTATGGTGTACATTGATAGATCTGACTTAGCATCACTAAGTAGTAATTATGATGCTTTTCTGGCTCTGTATTTTAGAAGAATTGAGTTTTAGTTTGGAAATATGATCCTTGATCTAAGAATTGTATTGATAAGAGGCAGACACATCTCAAAGAGATTCCACACGTCCGCCAAGTTAGTTCTTTTCCTCCCTTCAAAGCCCTACTGAGAGCACACCTTCTCCAGGAGGCCTTCCCAGACTGAGCCCCCTTTTTCCTCTCCTCCTCATCTCCCCGCCCTACCTCCTTCCTCTCCCCACAGCACTTGTATAGATTTGTACAGATTTATTACTCTATTTATTTTACTTGTATATATTTACTATTCTATTTATTTTGTTAATGATGTGCATATAGCTTTAATTCTATTTGTTCTGACTATTTTGACACCTGTCTACGTTTCGTTTTGTTGTCTGTCTCCCCCTTCTAGACTGTGAGCCCGTTGTTAGGTAGGGACCGTCTCTATATGTTGCCGACTTGTACTTCCCAAGCGCTTAATACAGTGCTCTGCACATAGTAAGTGCTTAATAAATATGATTGAATGAATTAATTTAAGCCCCAGCTCAGGTCCTCCCTGTACTTGAAGTGACATCAGGGTCGCAAGCTTCTGGGACAGGGAGAATACTGATGTTTTTGGCAGGAATGGGAACATTAGGAACGGGGAAAGATTTAAGTTTGAAGATGAATTCAGATTTGAACCTAATGGATTTAAGGTATCGGGAGCGTGGCTCAGTGGAAAGAGCACGGGCTTGGGAGCCAGAGGTCATGGGTCCTAATCCCGGCTCCACCGCTTGTCAGTTTTGTGACTTTAGGCAAGTCACTTAACTTCTCTGGGCCTCAGTTACCTCATCTGTAAAATGGAGATTAAGAATGTGAGCTCCACATGGGACAACCTGATCACCTTGTATCCCCTCCAGTGCTTAGAACAGTGCTTGGCACATAGTAAGCGCTTCACAAATGCCATAATTATTTTTATTATTATTAATCAATCAGTAGTATTTGGAGTGCCTATTGTGTGCAGAAAACTAGTACAATAGAATTAGTTGATGTGAGCCCTGCTCTCAAGGATCTTACACTCTAGTTGGTGTGACAGACATTTAAAGGAATTACAGTTAGGAGGAAAAGAGATTTCTACATTAGTACGAAAATAATAGGCTCTGTAAGACATGAACAGAAGTGCTACCTGAGGTTCTGGGTAGATGAATGCTCAGCTGGCACTGATGTGGTGAACTAAGCACTTGAGAGAGTGCAATATATAAAAACAGACACATTCTCTGCCCAAAATGAACTGCAGTCTGGAAGACAGAGAATATAGAGGTGGGAAAAGATGGAGTCAAGAAAAATGCCTAGGTTGCAGGCTTGAGAAATGGGGTATAGTGGTCCTGTCCTTCAGTCAGTTCAATTCATTCATCCAGTCGTATTTATTGAGAGCTTACTGTGTTCAAGCACTTAGTACAGTGCTCTGCACACAGTAAGTGCTCAATAAATACAATTGATTGATTGAAGAGTACTGTACTAAATGTTTGGAAAGTACAATACAGCAATAGAGGCAACCCCTGCCCGCAATGGGCTCCCAGTCTAGAGGAATAAATATGATTGAATGAGTGAATGCTGTCAATGGATATCCAGTCAATCACCATTGCTATTTATTATTCATTCATTCATTCAATCATATTTATTGAGCACAATATTTATTGAGACAACAGAACAAGTAGACATGTGTCAATACCATCAAAATAGATAAATAGAATTATAGATATATACACATCATTAGTAAAATATAGTAATAAATATGTACAAATATACACAAGTGCTGTGGGGAGGGGAAAGGGGTAGGACAGAGGGAGGGACTGGGGTAATGGGGAGGGGAAGAGGAGCAGAGGAAAAGGGGGGCTCAGTCTGGGAAGGCCTCCTGGAGAAGGTGAGCTCCCAGTAGGGCTTTGAAGGGAGAAAGAGAGCTAATTTGGCGGATGTGTAGAGGGAGGGCATTCCAGGCCAGGGGAAGGATGTGGGCCGGGGGTCGACAGCGGGACAGGCAAGAACGAGGCACAGTGAGGAGGTTAGCAGCGGGGGAGCGGAGGGTGCGGGCTGGACTGGAGAAGGAGAGAAGGAAGGTGAGGTAGGAGCGGGCAAGATGATGGAGAGCTTTGAAGCCAACAGTGAGGAGTTAAGTGCTTATTTACTGAGTGCAGAGGACTATGGCGATGTCCTGGATTCAGGAGAAAATGTGAGTTTGCAAAAAGAGTGAGGTCAGGACAAAAGGGGCAGATTTGGAAGTCACTCTTGTACTGTGGTAGGTGGAACCATGAACTCCCAAAATTTAAGAGAAGAATCAGAGACTGTGCCAGTAAAACCAAGGTTACGTAGTGTGTTCAGTGTTGAAGGTAGTCGAAATTTTGAGGCGGATTAGAAGAGTAGAGTCCTTTAGATTTTGTAAGAGGTCTATCATTTGTTATTTATTTATTTATCTATTTGTCATAGAGTTATTCTCAGATTTTAAAATTATATTTCTATATTATTAGCACACTTGTCCAGTAGCTCATTTATTGTGTATATTTTAGGCTAAAAAATGATAGCAACCAGAGGCAATTCATGTCATCATTTTATAGCACAGTAACCACCTGAAATATGACTATTACAAGGTTTTTTCATCTATTTGCAAAATAATTAGGTTGAATTTTACTTTCTCATTTTTTTCATGGTATTTGTTAGTCACTTACTAAGTGTCAAAGACTGTTCTAAGCATAGGGGAAGGTACAAGTTAATTAGGTTCAACACAGCCCCTGTCTCATGTGGAGCTCACAGTCTAATTAGGAGGCCAAACAGGTGATTGCATTTTACAGCTGGGGAGACTGAAGGCACAGAGAAGTTGAGTTTCTTGCCCAAGGTCACACAGCAAGCAATTGGCAGAGCCTTAATTAGAAACCAGTTCCTTCTGACTCCCGGCCCATGCTCTCTCAGCAAGGCCACACTGGTACACATGCAGAAAAATAGACTGTTCTTTTAAAATTATATTTTATGAGGTATATTCTCACTCAAATCAGTGAAATTAAAGAGCTCTTTAAATTTTAACAAATGACTAACATTTCCTTTTCCTCTGTATCCTTTGTGTCTGTTGGCTAATTTTTGCCTGGATCTTGTAAAGTTTACTTTTATAAGTATAACTTTGATCCATATTATATGTGAAAACCCATAAACAAGTACTTTTGCATTTTCATTTTGCATACTCTTTGTGATCAATTGAAAAAGTCTCTAGCTACTAAAGCAAGAGTTTCTCCTTATTTTTGTTCCTCAAATTTGGGAATATTTAGTCCCTTTAGTTTTCAAGGTGTGATAATACTTCCATTTGGAAATTCTCTTCTTAAAGGGAACAGAATTTGACATGACAGTTCAGTGTAAATTTCACTTTAGGGAAATGGAAGATCGAAATAGATGTATTTGGGGAGGGAACAACTTATCTTGCAAAATCAGGTACTTAAAATTTTATCGGAATCACATTAAAGTCTGCTTTCTAAAATGCTTTATAATCTTTCTGGTTACATTTGTTCGATTGAAATATGCAGAGCAGCTATAAATGTAGAGTGTATCATTAACTATTGATACTTATTTAGTGCTTACTGTGTGCAGAGCACTGTACAAAGCTCTCGCGAGAGTACAATGCAATAGAGCTGGTAATAATGATTGTGGTCTTTGTTTAGCACTTATTATGTGCCAGACACTGTACTAAGTGCTGGAGTAGATACAATATATTGGATTGGACACAGTCTCTTGCCCCATGTAGGGCTCACAGTCTCAATCCCCATTTGACAGTTGAGGTAACTGAGGCACAGGGAAGAGATGTGACTTGCCCAAGGTCACATAGCACAAAAGTGGCAGAGTAGGGATGAGAACCCATGACCTTCCAACTCCCAAGCCCATGCTTTATCCACTACACCGTGCTGCTTCCCATGTTCCTTGCCCACAGTGAGTTTACAGTCTAGAAATGTAGCTATATTGTGATGTAGATATAGCTGTATTTTGCACGAGTAGTTAATTTACTTAATAACCTCCCACCTGTAAATATACAACAGTCAATACAATGTAAATAATTATAAAAATCATTTAAAATTGTAAAAACTTCAAAGCACCAATATACCTTGTATTTATATCATGCTTTTTCGTTTTTTCAAAGTATCTCATTTTAGTCCTTCCAACATCCCTCAGAAGCCGAGAGAGGCAGGCATTACTGTCCCCATTTTCTAGATGAGGAACTGATGTTAAGTGATTACCTATAGTCACACAGTGGCCGGTGGCACAGCTGGGACTATACTCCAGCTCTCCTGACTTCCAGCCGCATCCCGTTTCCAAGAGACCGTGCTGCCTCACGGGGAAAATGCAGGTAAATTTAATTTTTCCTCTTTAATTAAAGACTTGCTCTCTCTCTTCAGCCCCTCGTGCTCCCGACCCTCCACTCCGAAAAGTGATTCGGAATTAGTCAGCAAGCCTTTGGAGCGAGGACTGCAGAAGAACAATCCGGAGATGCACTGGCCTTGGGGAG
This sequence comes from Tachyglossus aculeatus, assembly GCF_015852505.1. Classification (NCBI taxonomy): domain Eukaryota; kingdom Metazoa; phylum Chordata; class Mammalia; order Monotremata; family Tachyglossidae; genus Tachyglossus; species Tachyglossus aculeatus. Next base: position 118,726,712 of record NC_052066.1, on the reverse strand, counting down.
AACTGCCTCAAGCTGCAAAGGTAAAGCTATTTACTCTGGGCCTTTTTGGGTAGGAGGGCCATGAGTTTCTCTTTTACCTTTCCTTCACAACCCTGCCTCCACAAAATACTCACCCCTGGACATGGTACTTAAAGTATCCTAACACTCTATTCCACATTCATTATTATTATACTGTCCATGTAATAATAATATAGTTGTGGAATTTGTTGGGCACTTACTGTGTGCTAAGCACTGTACCAAGCACAGAGGTAGATGCAATATATGTAGATCAGACACATTCCCTGTTTCACATGGGTCTCATGGTCTAAGGGGTAGGGAGAACTCAGGGAGTACCCTGAGGTATAGAGAAGTTAAGTGACTTGCCCAAAGTCACACAGCTGACAAGTGGCAGAGCTAGGATTAGAACTCAGGTCCTCAGAATCCTAGGCCCAATGCATGTAACCCCTAGGCTACCCTGCTTCTCCCGGCCATACTGCTATTTACCTTACATTTGTTTCTCACCCGTAAAGTTAACTCGAAATCAAGTTGTTAAAAGTACAGTTGGGATTTCTAGACTGTGAGCCCACTGTTGGGTAGGGACCGTCTCTATATGTTGCCAACTTGTACTCCCCAAGTGCTCTGCACACAGTAAGCGCTCAATAAATACGACTGATTGATTGATTTACTACTATAAGTGTGTTCCAGTCACTAAGCAGATGGTGTGGCTTAGTGGAAAGGAGAAGGGCCTGAGAATCACAGGACCTGGGTTCTAATCCCATTTCTACTACTTGCATGCTGTATGACATTGGGCAAGTCACTTAACTTCTCTGTTCCTCAGTCTCCTAAACTGTAAAATGTGGATACCTGTTCTCCCTCTTAATTAGACTGTGAGTCCAGGTGGGCAGGCACTGCATCCAACCTAATTAATTTGTGTCCATCCCAGCACATAAAATAGTGCTTGGCATGTAGTAAGTGCTTAACAAATACCATAATTTAAAATAAAATGGTAAAATACTTAACCATGGAGACCTCTTTCAGGATTGAATACATTGCCAGGTAGGCCCAAAATGAAAACCCTGGAAATTGGGTACAGTAAAGGAAATGGAAAGTGAAGTTTTAATGTGATATAATGCTTAGCATTTTGTACATAAATTGGTAAAGGGAAAAGGGACAGGGGCAGCTCTCAAAGAGGTATGTGGGAAAATTGGTTTTGTGCTGATTAAAGGCAAAAAGAAACAGGGGAGCTTCTAGATGTGAGCCTAGTGAGGGGCAGGTACTATGTCCAATATGATTATCTAGTATCTACCCTGGCACAGTGCTTGCCACATAGTAAGTGCTTAACAAATACCATTATCATTATGTTATGATTCAAGGTAAATAAGATTGTCCAAGGAAAAACTGGATACATTATTATATTAGCAAGATACACTGCAGAGACATTACCATTCTGGTGATGAATTAAATCTCTACCCTTCATTACTCCCAAATGTAATTTTGCGTATATTAAATGTAATTTTCCCTGCAAAATTCTGTTCAAACATTTCCATTGAAATGCCATATTAATTCAGCTGGAGGTATTTTTTATTTTTAAGAAACCTTTCCAAGGTAGAAACTATTAAAATTATTATCTTGGACTGGTAGGGCACTTCCAGTTTTTTCTCTTCACTTCTAGAAAATTTTTGCTAAATAATAGAAGAAAAAGAAAGACAGCTATGCAGCAGTATGTATTTTCAGTTCCTTAGGGTTATTCCCATTATTTATTTTCATTTATGGCTTCTGATAAATGTTCTTGGAATATAAGCCATCAGGCCATAAGTAATGAACTTCAAAGGTGAACTCCCAGTGGTTTATCCCAACCTCTAAGTATGAATATAGACTGTGAATTTAGACTATGAATTTAGGCTTTTAGACTGTGAGCCCAATGTTGGGTAGGGACTGTCTCTATATGTTGCCAATTTGTACTTCCCAAGCGCTTAGTACAGTGCTCTGCACATAGTAAGCGCTCAATAAATATGATTGATTGATTGATTGATTGAATCCATTATGGATCCTCAGAGAATCTACTTTACCAGTATTCAACCTATCTGGGAAATATCATACTTCCATTCCCCATTTCAAATGGATATTTAGTAGATGTTTAAGTGTAAATGCAGAATCTGGTCTCCATCAATCAATCGATCAATAATATTTACTGATCACTTACTGTGCAAAGCTCAGGTACTATGTCCTTGGGAGAATGCAGTAGAGTAGATTAGTCCAAGGCCATTTTTGCTTGGTTTCCTTTTTAACTTAGAGAAAATAGAGATGACTAATCATTCTCTTAGATCTTTACCACAAAATTAATTTGTAGCATATCTCTGATAACTTGTCTTTTTACCATTTGTCTCTCTCTCTCTCTCTTCCAATTTTGCCTAGACTATTTCTCTACATAAGGCAAAAGAATCTAGCTCAGTGAATATAAACCTTTCTGAAAATACACACTTTCGGATCATTCAGAGTGAATCTTCAGAAAATTTGAGCGACCTGTCCCCTTCATCAGCGTTGGGACCACCAGATGATATACCTTCAGAAGAACCCGGACCTTCCCCAGGTCCAGATTTTATGACTGAAACAGATGTAGAGGCTTTAGGAGCAGAAGCACCACCAGTACCTACGAATGAAGAACCAAAGCCACCCACAATTAACTTAAACCAACCAATGAGTAAGACAGATTCTCCTTCCCGGAAGAAAGGTGTGATGCTACCTCTCCCTAACCTTTTATCTCCTGACTGACTTTAAGTAGAATTAGGGGATGCTTTGTGCAGGGTCATAGAATCAAACAAAATATGCTATAGATGGGTGTATAAAATATTTGATCAATCAATACATGGTATGTATTGAGCTTTAGGGCAATGCATTAAGTGCTTGGGAGAGAACAAGGAATAGAGAGGCAGCATGGTTCAGTGGAAAGAGTGTAGGCTTGGGAGTCAAAGGTCATGGGATCGAATCCCAGCTCCGCCTCTTGTCAGCTGTGTGACTTTGGGCTAGCCACTTAACTTCTCTGTGCCTCAGTTACCTCATCTGTAAAATGGGGATTAAGACTGTGAGCCCCACATGGGACAACCTCATCACCTTGTATCCCCCAGCGCTTAGAACAGTGCTTCGCACATAGCAAGCGGTTAACAAATACCATAAAAAAACCAAATAGAGTACAGTATGTGATGATGGTCACATTAATTGCAAGCTTTATTTATATTTTTAAAGAATTTTATACCCATCTGGAGAAATCCGATATTGGTTTGACTTTTGTTTTTCAAAATCCATGTTTAAAAGTTTTAACAAAATCTACCTTACTAGTGAGCAAATGATAGAAAGATTTGCTGCCGGTATATTTTGTCGCAATTTGATGTAGAAGGACTGATATCAATTAGATTAGGCTTGTCAGACGGGATTTTCTTTGCTGAAAACACTGTCTTTGATTGCCTCTTGATTGCCTTAGAATCACCTGATAGATGACTATTTCATGAGATGTGGGTAGCTTTGTGGTAGACTAAGCTCATTGTGGACAGGGAATGTGTCCATTTATTGTTGTATTGTACTCTCCCAAGTGCTTAATTCAATGCTCCACACACAGTAAACACTCAATAAATATGATTTATTTATCTCCATCATCATCAATCGTATTTATTGAGCACTTACTATGTGCAGAGCACTGTACTAAGCGCTTGGGAAGTACAAATTGGCAACATATAGAGACAGTCCCTACCCAACAGTGGGCTCACAGTCTAAAAGAAGCCTTGAGAAGCAGCGTGGCTCAGTGCAAAGAGCCCGGGCTTTGGAGTCAGAGGTCATGGGTTCAAATCCCGGCTCCGCCACTTGTCAGCTGTGTGACTTTGGGCAAGTCACTTGACTTCTGGGCCTCAGTTACCTCATCTGTAAAATGGGGATTAAGTCTGTGAGCCCCACGTGGGACAACTTGGTTACCAGCGCTTGGAACAGTGCTTTGCACATAGGAAGTGCTTAATAAATGCCATTATTATTATTATTATCCCTTTGCTAGTTCCCACCACTTAGATGGGACAAGAATAGTGGAGGTAGAAAAAGTTTGAAATCCGGAATGGCAATCAGAAGGATCCTGGAGAAGCCTCTGAATGTGATACCCAAAGCATTAGTCTTGCCCTTATGGGTAATTCCTTATTTAGTCTTGGAATTTATTAGGCAACTTCAACATGCTGAAACACATGCTGAGTACTGAGAGAGCTATAAGTTCACAAACCAGACATAGTCCATGTCCCACAGTTTGGCAGTAAAGTTTTCCTTCTCAGTTTTAGGCCAGAAGAGGGTATTTTCCCATGGGGACATTCCTGATAAGAACCCACCCCAAACCTTTTGTCCCATACAGGTATAGCTTACCTGTCTAGGATACCTAACTCTCATTGAATCTCTCTTTTCAGTGTAGATATTTCTTCAAAGTACAGAGCTGCCTCCAAGAGTAGACATGCACAAGCCCAGCCTTGATTAAGGATAAGTGCTTGGGTCATTGCTTTTTTCAACTGAAAGACTTGTGTGTTGTGCCTGACCTCACTCCTAATAGTGGGAGAGGAAGATCAGGCCATGATAAACACCAGTGTTGGGGCTTTTATATTATACTCTGAAGCCAGGTTTTTTGCATTCTGATTATCAGTGCCCAGAAAAGACTTAATTTTACTGTGTGCAGTCAGGAAACTGGCTAAGACTGAGCAATCGTCAAGGAGTAGTGCTTGGAATAAGAGATTCATTCAATTGTATTTATTGAGCGCTTAGCACCGTACTAAGCACTTGGGAAGTACAAGTTGGCAACATATATAGTCCCTACCCAACAATGGGCTCACAGTCTACAGGTGGTTCAAGTTGTCTCTTCTGCTTTCAGCCACAAGGAAGGTTTGAAGGGAACAACTAGTAATAGTATTTATTAAGCACTTACTATGGGCAGAGGACTGTACTGAGCACTGGGAAGGAATACAAAGGTAGGAATTAGATATGATCCCTGTCCCTTGGGGGAATCCCATTCTAAAAATAATGAGGAAGAGGAGAGTGGTGACAGACTCATAAGGAGAGGTGAAACAGAACACAAAGACGATCTAGAGATAAAAACAAAGATCAGTATGATACTGTGGCTTAGAAGAGCAGAATTTCAGGCTGACATGGTGTGTGCACATCTGATGCACGTCTGGGAGTTAAGCTACAGCTACAGCTGAGTGCTCTCAACTCTTCCCCACAGTTGACTGCTCCTCTGATTTAGAATCTTAAGTGAACAACAATCAATCAATCAGTGGTATTTATATAGTACATTGAACTAAGTGCTGGGAAAGTAAAATACGAATAGACGTGTTCTCTTCCCACAAGGAGCTTGCACTCTTGGAAGCTCCTTGTGAGCAGAGGACCTGTCACATCTTTGTTGCTTTAGCACTTAGCACAGTGCATTGAACCAAGAGGGTGATCACTAAGTGCAACTACTACTTCAACAGAGGAAACATCATCCCTCTGCCCTGAAATACTGAACTGAACTCTCCCCTTTGAAAGGCTAAGGTAAAGAAAGTACATACCTGCTTCAATTTGTAGAGATGCCTCTGTAATGTGGCCCAAACACAACTTGATTGTGAATTCTTGGGGGTACAGTTGAGTACATTACAGGTATTGTACGTTTTGACAGTAGGGTGGGCATGGCAGGCACTTACATAGACTCCGTGTACCTTCTTTTGGTACACATGGCCCCCCTTCCTGCCCTTGGTACACACAGATTGGTTAGGATGAATTGCAGTTGTGTTGGTCTCTGGTGTTCCTGGTGCAGAGGCGTAATAAAAAAAAAACTTCACATATCACTCCTGCAGTTTTAGTCTGAAGTCTTTGCCCTGCCCACCCATATGACCTTTCCATACCCTCTTTAAAAGCTGCCTGTAATAATAATAATAATGATGATGATGATGGTATTTGTTAAGCACTTACTATGCGCCAAGCACTGTTCTAAGCACTGGGGTAGATACAGGGTAATCAGGTTGTCCCATATGGGGCTCACAGTCCTAATCCCCATTTTACACCTGAGGTAACTGAGGCACAGAGAAGTTAAGTGACCTGCCCAAAGTCACACAGCTGATAAGTGGTGGATCGGGATTAGAACTCATGACCTCTGACTCCAAGCCCAGGCTGTTTCTACTAAGCCATGACATTGCAATTCTCTTCTTGTTCTCTTCAGTTAGCTACTAGCTGTGATTTTATGTACTGTTTCTACAAGTAAAGAAGTTGAGATAGACTGTTTCCCTTTTGAAAATTAAAAGATGAGCTTTAAAATGCATTTCATAAATCTTTCCATTGGATTTTTGGTTTGTTCATCATTAATGAAAACATTAGTCTTCAATCAGTCAATTCATTCATTCATTCATTCAATCGTATTTATTGAGCACTTACTGTGTGCAGAGCACTGTACTAAGCGCTTGGGAAGTACAAGTTGGCAACATATAGAGATGGTCCCTACCCAACAGTGGGCTCACAGTCTAGAAGGGGGAGACAGAGAACAAAACAAAATATATTAACAAAATAAGATAAATAGAATAAATATGTACAAGTAAAATAAATAAATAAATAGAGTAATAAATACGTACAAACATATATACATATATGCAGGTGCTGTGGGAAAGGGAAGGAGTTAAGGCCGGGGGGGATGGAAAGGGGGAGGAGGGGGAGAGGAAGGAGGGGGCTCAGTCTGGGAAGGCCTCCTGGAGGAGGTGAGCTCTCAGTAGGGCCTTGAAGGGAGGAAGAGAGCTAGCTTGGCGGATGTGGGGAGGGAGGGCATTCCAGGCCCGGGGGATGACGTGGGCTGGGGGTCGACGGCGGGACAGGCGAGAACGAGGCATGGTGAGGAGATTAGTGGCAGAAGAGCGGAGGGTGCGGGCTTGGCTGGAGAAGGAGAGAAGGGAGGTGAGGGAGGAGCGGGCAAGGTGATGGACAGCCTTGAAGCCAAGGGTGTGGAGTTTCTGCCTGATGCGTAGGTTGATTGCATTAATGCAATTAATTGCATTTATTGAGTGCTTACTATGTGCAGAGCACTGTGCTCTTAGTAATGTTCATTAACTCATTTCTTTTTCAGTTTTGTTTCATCTCATAATGAATTTTGTAGGTGCTTTGATGGTTTAGAGAAGCAGCGTGGCTCAGTGGAAAGAGCATGGGCTTGGGAATCAGAGGACATGGGTTACAATCCCGGCTTCACCACTTTCCTGCTGTGTGACCTTGGGCAAGCCATTTAACTTCTCGGTGCCTCAGTTACCTCATCTGTAAAATGGGGATTAAGACTGTGAGCCCCATGTGGGACAGCCTTCTTACCTTTAATCTATCCCAGCTCTTAGAGCAGTGCTTGGCATATAGTACACACTTAACAAATACCATCATCATTTTATTATTATTATCTAATCCTTAGAGGCACTTTCTAGTATGTTTTGAATTTAGCTCTAACTTTACAGGATATTTATTATTTTTTTTTCTTGGTTTTAGATAAACGAAGCAGGCATCTTGGTGCTGATGGTGTCTACCTAGATGATCTTACTGCTATGGATCCTGAAGTTGCTGCACTTTACTTTCCCAAAAAGTAAAGTCTTCTTGTTTAGGTTTTATTTGTTGTTCTGAGTATAAATGAGGTTACAATCCTATTATTAGTGGGTCTCTTTAAATGCCTGGATGTGAAATAGATCAGAAAAGAGGGGAAGAGATGATTTGTCTATAGTAATACACTGTTTTCAAGTAGGTTTTTTAAAAATCTACCCCTTATTGGACCTCAACAATTTGCCTTTTAAAAAAAAGAACCCATAAGCAGAGACACCTTACCACAGGTGTCAAAATAGGGTAATTTTGAAATGGACAAAAGTCAAAGATTTGGGAGCATCCTGACTGAGCATAAATTCACCTTAATTAAAATCCTGATTTTTATCAACATCTGAATTCCTTCCCAACCTGGACCAGTCAGTGGGGAGGCTTCTCATTCCTCACAGTGGCAGTGGAAGTTTAGGCTCATTTTGTAGTCCTGGGTAGACAAAGATTCAATGTCATTCTGTCCAAGATGTAGTTGGAGTTGCCTATTAGTTATATTATCAGCCAAGTGTAGGACAATGTCCTGAATCCTACACTTAGGGTTGACCTTGCAGTGCTGGAACAGTGTCATAATAATCTTCTAATAACCTCGTAGAGCCACAGCAGGAGGTCTTATCTGGATGTGGTTGCATTCATTCAATCGTATTTATTGAGCCCTTACTGTGTACAGAGCACTGTACTAAGCGCTTGGGAAGTACAAGTTGGTGACATATAGAGACGGTCCCTCACCAATGGGCTCATAGTCTAGTTGCAGATGTATACATGGCCGGGGTGGGCAATGAAACAGGCCGGGGACCAGCTAATGAAATCTTATCGCGCTGTCAAGGCTCACATCTGTAAAATAATTTGCACCTGCAACATCTACCGATAAAATGATGGCATTTTAACTGTAAAGAACGCTTTGAGAAGTATTCATACTGCACATGAGAGAAATACCTTTTTATTGGCATCTACAGGAATGAGATATACATTGAAACTTTTGCTGGACCTAGTAGTGTGCCAGAGGGAATCAATTGGTTGGCCAGATGTGGCTCTCTCACAAATTCTCCACTTAGACTCTGAGCCCTGTTTGGAACAGTGCTCAGTACAGTGCTTGGCATATAGTAAGTACTGAACAAGTGCTATTTTAGTTATTATTATTATTATCATTATCATTATTATTATTATTATTATTATTATTCATGGCCCTACTGAGAGCTCACCTCCTCCAGGAGGCCTTTCCAGACTGAGCCCCTTCCTTCCTCTCCCCCTCATCCCCTCTCCATCCCCCCGATCTTACCTCCTTCCCTTCCCCACAGCACCTGTATATATGTATATATGTTTGTACATATTTATTACTCTATTAATCTTACTTGTACATATCTATTCTATTTATTTTATTTTGTTAGAATGTCTGGTTTTGTTCTCTGTCTCCCCCTTCTAGACTGTGAGCCTGCTGTTGGGTAGGGACTGTCTCTATGTGTTGCTGACTTGTACTTCCCAAGCGCTTAGTACAGTGCTCTGCACACAGTAAGCACTCAATAAATACGATTGATTGATTGATATTACTATTAATAATAGTAACAGTGGAAATTCTATACATGACAGACACTCAACACGTTGTAGTAAGTCTTGATCCTGATTTTGTGTCTGAAATCATGCTTCTTCAAATGCTGCCAAGTCATTTCCTGTCCATAGAGACTCTGTGGACACACCCTCTTCAGAACATTCATTCATTCATTCAATCGTATTTATTGAGTGCTTACTGTGTGCAGACCACTGTACTAAGCGCTTGGGAAGTACAAGTTGGCAACATATAGAGACGGTCCCTACCCAACAGCGGGCTCACAGTCTAGAAGGGGGAGACGGACAACAAAACAAAACATATTAACAAAATAAAATAAATAGAATAGTACATATGTACAAGTAAAATAAATAGAGTAATAAATCTGTCCAAACATATATACAGGTGCTGTGGGGAGGGGAAGGAAGTGAGGTAGGGGGGATGGGGAGGGGGAGGAGGGGGAGAGGAAGGAGAGGGCTAAGTCTGGGAAGGCCTCCTGGAGGAGGTGAGCTCTCAGTAGGGCTTTCAGTAGGGACAGAAGAATCCCATCCTCTGTCATAAAATCGTTCTTAGATATGTATCCATAGGGTTTTCTTGGTAAAGATATGGAAGTGGCTTACCATTTCCTTCTTCCATGCAGTAAAACTTGTCTCTGCCATTGTCTTTGATCAATTTTTGATCACTTGATTATCCACCTCTAACACTTTCCCATGGTGATGCTGCCCAGCACAGGTGAATTGACTTTGTCTGACTTGTCTGACGCTTCAGTTTAGTCCTTTCCGTTATGGGCAGGCCTATTTGGCACAGCCCTATGCTTCATCAGCGTATGCAAAGTCTCCTGCTACAACAAGACCTCCATTCAGAGGAGAGGAAGTCATGCTAACCACCCCTTAAAAAGACTCATTGTTGAATAAAGATATAGTCCATTAGATGGCAGTGAAACACAGTAACTTAATTCTTAGCAAAGTGATTTTTCTTTAGCAGAAGTTCTTTTGGGGGTATAGTAATAACTCTGTTTGCATTGGGTAAATGATATAATCCTTTAGAAGAAACTCCTGTTACACTTCATGGACAGCTTTTCTTTATGGGGGACTTTAACCTATACATTTCCATTCTGTTTTTATTTTTTTTCTTTATGGAATTTGTCAACCACATACTGTGTGTCAAGTATTGTTCCAAGCACTGGTTTAGATGCAAGTTAATCAGGTTGTACACAGTCCCTGTTCCACATTGGGCTCCCAGTCCAAGTAATTTTCCTTATCATCTGTCTTATTTTCAGTCCCTGTTCCTCACTGGGCTCACAGTCCAAGTGATTTTCCTTATCATCTGTCTTTATTTTCTGGAAACTGAATCAATGTTTTAAAAGATAGAATATGCTAAAATGTTTTTTGTTGTTGTTTTTTAGTTTTTTAGCTTTTAAAACATGGAGTACCAAGTATATAACTAGAGGGATGAGTGCTAGAAATGTAGGAAGTAGCGCAAAACCTATACGTGTTCACTTACCAATGAGAATAACTGCTGTGAATGCCTCCCAAGTAAAACTACTAAAGTTCTTCTTTTTTAGACTCAACAGAGTATTTTTGAAAGTTTGTAGGGATGATGAAGGCAGAGGATAGGGAAATTGTCCAAACCAACATTTATTCTTCTCTTTCCCTAGTGGTGATAATACTGTACCTGTTAAAATGGTGAATGAAAATGGAACTCGCTCTGCCAACCAGTCCCCTCAGTCTGTGGGTAGTTCGGGTGTTGACAGTGGAGTTGAAAGCACCTCAGATGGAATGAGGGACTTGCCGTCTATTGCCATCTCACTCTGCGGAGGACTTAGTGAAAATAAAGAAATAACTAAAGGTACAGAGTTTCTTCCATGCAATCCTCACACTACAGGAAATCGCTCCCCTGTGGCTGTGCATAGGAATAGAGGGAATATCAGTTGACACTAGAAGCAGATTATTTAAAATGGTTAAATTTAATGTTTGTGAATATGAATGCTGCATGGTATTTTTGGAAACCATCCATCATTTCATTGGGAAATAGGAAATGGTAGCAGAATAAACCATTCATTTAGTGTCTCTTCGCTGTGCTGTCAGTTTCCAGACAAGTAGCTACAGAGCACTGTTGGGCTATAATTTAGCAACACTTTCATTAGCTTGAAGTGGCCAAATTTTCTCTGTTCCAGAGTGAGACAAGAGGGGATGCTTGTAGGCTGTGCAAGCAATAATCCAAGCATGGGTATGAGGGAAAGATAAAGGGGAGGGGAGAGTGGAGGTAGGCTCCCGGAAGACTGAGAGACAAGAGAGACAGTGTGAAGAGAACCTTCCTCCCTCTTCCCCTTTCCTCTCTTATCTCTATCCCTCATTTCTTTTTATCCCTCTGGAATAGCAGAACTTTGGCATTTTGAGTCACTTGGGTTCATACATGCACAAAGGTAATGATAAATTTCTTTTAAAAGAAAAATAAAACCGAAACCAGTTTACAGTTTGGGGGTTTGGGGAGGTTTGGAGGAGTTAACCCAAATTAAAAGAAAAAAAAAATCAGGAGTAGAATTTCAGTTTAAATCAGGCAAAATCTCAACAACCCATTCCAAGCATTAAGGGAACAAAACTGGGCTTCATTATTAAAGCTCCCAGAGTTACTGGTAGAGCTTGAACTGGGACACCCATTCTGCCCAATCTTTTGCGTTTTTCAATAGGCTTTGCTTCCTCTGTTTCATTTCAGAAAAATTCTCAGAGGAGCTGTCAGAATGAGACATTGTACCAAAGCAATGAGAGAGTAGATAAAGCCGGAAATTCTGGGTATCCCATTGAATGATCACTTCATCTGCCACAAAGTTTTGCAATGCACTTGTACCTCACAACTTTTTTTTTCCCAAACATTACTTTCACAGATGAGTTTTTAGAACAAGCGGTGTCATATCAGCAGTTCGTAGACAACCCTGCTATCATCGATGACCCCAACCTTGTCGTAAAGATTGGGAATAAGTAAGTACCCACAAAATCAAAAATTTTTGCCCTGGAAAATCTAGGTTGCTTCGTACTGAAAAGACCTAAGTTGTAGAGAAGACAAAATAAAATGAGATTATTATTATTATTATTATTATTATTATTATTATTTATTGAGTCCTCACTTTACATAAAGGCATTATATGGAAGTTTCAGAAAGGAGAAGAGTTGTAGGTGATGCTGTGACCATATGAATTTTGTTGTAAAAGGTGACGTATTACAGACATACATACATACATACACATGTCTATAGATATAGGTGCTTGATTTTAATATTTACTGAACACCTATTTTATACTTGATTTGATACAGAAATTATAGTTCAACATTTTTTTGGCACCTGCCAATTAGAACTTTACCCATCAGTCAGTCAGTCAGTCAGTCATATTTATTGAGCGCTTATGGTGTGCAGAGCACCATATGGAGTGCTTGGGAGAGCACAACACAACAATGTAACACACATTCCATGCCCACAACAAGTGTACAGTCTATAGAGGGAGACAGACATCTATGTAAATAAATGCTGTGGGGCTGGGGGTGGTGGGGAATAAAAGGAGCAAGTCAGGATGACGCAGAAGGGAGTGGGGAAAGAAGAAATGAGGGCTTAGTCAGGGAAGGTCTTTTGGAGGAGATGTGCCTTCAGTAAGGCTTTGAAAGTGGGGAGAGTAATTCTCTATTGTATATGAAAAGGGAGGGCATTCCAGACCAGAGGCATGATGTAGGCGAGATGTCAGCAGCGTGATAGATGAGATGGATGTACAGTGAATACATTGGCTTTATAAAAGTGAAGTGTGTGGCGGGCTGGGTTGTAGCTAGAAGAGTGAGGTAGTAGGGGACAAGGTTAAGGGTGAGGAGGAGAGCATGACTGAAAATAGGCACATCGGGGGCAGTGAAGCACTCATCATTAAAAAAGCATAAGGAACAAGGATGAAAACAAAATACAGAAAATGAAAACAATGGTGAGTATGGAACTGTGGCTAGAGGAGCTGAATTTCTTATCATAATTCAGATTCCAGAATAATGACCACACAGTCACTAATAATAATAGTGATAATAATTTTGGTATTTGTTAAGTGCTTACTATGTGCCAAGCACTGTTCTAAGCGCTGGGGGAGAGATAAGGTAATCAGGTTGTCCCACATGGGGCTCACAGTCTTCATCCCCATTTTCCAGATGAGGTAATTGACGCACAAAAAAGTTAAGTGACTTGCCCAAAGTCACACAGCTGATAAGCGGCAGAGCCGGAATTAGAACCCATGACCTCTGATTCCCAAGCCTGTGCTCTTTCCACTGAGCCACACTAGCTTTTGCAAGGTTCTGTGAGGCTTCATGATTCATTCATTCAATCATATTTATTGAGCTCTTACTGTGTGCAGAGCACTGTACTAAGCGCTTGGGAGGTACAAGTCAGCAACATATAGAGACGGGCCCTACCCAATGCCGGTGCTCTTAGTATGGTGATCTGCACACAGTAAGTGCTCAGTAAATACGATTGAATGAAATTCCAGCCAAGGGGATGGGTGGGGTGTCGGGGAAGCAGGATGGGATGAGGACTCCTTGATGGTGAGGAAGGGAGTTCCTCTTCTAGACTGTGAGCCCACTGTTGGGTAGGGACTGTCTCTATATGTTGCCAACTTGTACTTCCCAAGTGCTTAGTACAGTGCTCTGCACACAGTAAGTGCTCAATAAATACGATTGATTGAGTTGGTGCCAACCCCGGGTGCTGGGGAGGAAAGGCAGTTTGCTTGGACATGGTGAGGGAGGGGAGGCTCCAATTACCAGATATTTCTTTCAGTTGGAGGTGACGAGTGGCTGAAAAGGCAGAACAGAGGCTTTTATAACCAGCCTGGTGCACACAGAGCAAGCTGGTGGCCAGCAGAGAGTTCTTTAGCCACACGTTGAGGGTCGAGGGCACGTGCAAAGCCAGTATTTCACTCAGTTGGAATTTTCCCTTATTTCCACATCCATCAATCAATAATGTTTACTGAGATATCTATCAGTCAGAGGGATTTACTGAGGCATCCATCAATCGGTAGCATTCACTGACACATCCATCAGTTAATCAATCAATTTATCACTGTATTTATTGAGAGTTTACTGTGTACTGACTCTTTTTCTTCTCCTTCTCCCCATCCCCCCAACCCTACCTCTTTACCCTCCCCACAGCACCTGTACATATGTTTGTGCAGATTTATTACTCTATTTATTTTACTTGTACATATTTACTATTCTATTTATTTTGTTAATGATGTGCATCTAGCTTTATCTCTATTTATTCTGATGACTTGACACCTGTCCACATGTTTTGTTTTGTTTTGTTGTCTGTCTCCCCCTCATAGGCTGTGAGCCTGTTGTTGGGTAGGGACTGTCTCTATATGTTGCCAACTTGTACTTCCCAAGTGCTTAGTACAGTGCTGTGCACACAGTAAGTGCTCAGTAAATACGATTGAATGAATGAATGAATACTGACAGTAGGGTTTACCGACACAGCCGTCATTCAGACTAACACATCTGTCAATTAGTAGTGTTTACTGTCACATCCATCAGTCAGCAGCGTTTGTTGAGTACCTATTTAGAAGAGTACCTGCCACAAAGTAAGCGCTTAACAAATAACGTATAAAAAGAGTACTTGGACGAGTGTATACTCCTTGTGGGAGGGAATGTGTCACTTCTTTGTGGGGATGGTGGCTGTCAAGTCCTGTTATAGGCTCCCTGAGTAACCACTGGGGATCTCAGGGCTGCACAATGACTTCTAGTATACTTGAGAAATTTGGATGGAATTATGCATTCCTGTAAATAGAGACAGATTTATCTATTTCCCACTAGTAGTATTTCTACTACTTGTATAATTTTGGTATTAAAAAAAAACAACAAGAAAAATCCCAAATCTTGTAGATCTCGTCTGTGGTTACTAGATTCGTATTTGTCACCACCACTGTTAATAGTAGTATTCATGAAGTGTTTATTGTGTTTGGCACACTGTATTAAGCGCTGGGAAAGAGTATCCTGATGGGAATTAGACTGTGTACCAACACTGTAGTAAGCACTGGGAAAGAAATACATGGGTGAGGTCCTGACACCATCCCTGACCCCGTAGGAGCTCACACTTTCAGAATGAGAATACAGGGTTGAGTTGATGCCAAACACATATGGGAAAGTGAACAAAAATACCAAAGCCAGAACTTGACAACAAATCTGAAAGGAGCAGCAGGGCTAGGGCCACCCTGAGGCAATAAGCCTATCGCTTCCTCTCAGTTTTTAAATGATAAAATTTATAAATAATTTCAAAAATATAGTCATTACATTGTGCCTTTGCAGCAAAGGAATTGGTGATGTCTTGGAAGAGTGATTATAATGGTTCTGTGAGTTTTTTTGCATAACCTCATTTTTAATATTGAGCCCCACTTTTAAACCTTTTCTTCCGTCAGTCCTTATTTTAAAAAAGGCACTCTGTGGATCTGTTTTGCATATTTAGCTGTGCCACTCCTGAACCAGGTTAACCAGTCTAACTTTCTAGACTGTGAGCCCATTGTGGTAAGGGATTGTCTCTCTTTGTTGCCGAATTGTACTTTCCACGTGCTTAGTACAGTGCTCTGCACACAGTAAGCGCTCAATAAATACGATTGAATGAATGAATGAAACTTCTGGTTTACTATAGTTATGCAAGAAATCCCACCACATTGTTTTCCATTTGACAGTTTGTTCATAGATGTTATAGAGTGCAAATTGCAATTTAAAATGTATACGCCTCATATATTATTAATACAAAGGTTTTATGTCAATTAAAATTTTTTAAATTACTGCTTCCTTCCAGCCCCACGCTTACTCTCTATGGTATTTGTTAAGGTTTACTATGTTCCAAGCACTATACTAAACACTGGGGTAGATACAAGTTAATCAGGTTGGACACAGTCCCTGTCTCACATAGGGTTCACAGTCTTAATCCCCATTTTACAGATGAGGTAACTGAGGCTCTGAGAAGCAAAGTGATTTGCCCAAGGTCCCAGAGCAGATAAGTGGCAGAGTCTGGATAAGAACACAGGTCCTTCCAACTCCCAGGTCCATCCTCTATCCACTAGGCCACACGGTGTATCCCAAATAGATGGCTCCGTTGAGAAATTCGACACTAGCTTTGAAACTATAATTTTTTCTGTTATTTTTAGATATTACAATTGGACAACAGCAGCTCCTCTACTCCTTGCAATGCAGGCCTTCCAGAAACCTTTGCCAAAGGTAAGCTATAACATGAAAAACAATCAGACATTTCAAAATGTGGAATGTATTGCCTTCCCTGACTAACCCCTCATTTCCCCACCTATTCACCCTCCTTTCTGTATCATCTATGAACTTAGCTGTGTATCTCTTCAACAATTTGGTACTTACCACATCTCCAGCCCCACAGCGTTTATGGACATATCCTTATACTTTTCCCTTTCCCCTATCTGGAATTTATTTTAATGCCCACACTGGACTGTCATCCTCTTGAGGGCTCCGTTTGTGTCTACCAATACGATTGTGTTATTCATTTGATACAGCTCTCTTTCCACAGTAGTACCATGGATTGATCAACTGAGTGATAGAGTATGGTTTTTCTGTTTCAGAAGTTTTAAATTATCTATATATAACTAAGGTGGTCTTCTTTGGGTATTGACTGCTTTTCTGTTTGCATAGGGGCATGGATACCAGCTTTTTGTTCAATATTAATGAAATTCTAACTTTTGAATTACACGTACAACATAAACAAGTACTAGACGTAATAAGAACAAACCTTTTAGGATTATTCAGACTCATTTATATTAATTTAAACTTATACTGGGAAAAGTGCATTTGTACACCGTATTTCTAAAACAGTGAACAGGTTTACCCTAGCTCATTTTCTGAGAATAATTAACAATTGAGTAGCATAAATGGTACTCAACATATAAATGTTACATATCATTATCAATCAATCAGTGGTATTTGTTGAGCACTTACCATTTGCAGAACACTGTACTAAGTGCTTGGGAAAGTACAGTATAACAGAGTTGGTAGAATTAATCCCTGCCCACAAGGAGTTTATAGTCTACTCTCTGTATAAATAGTTATTTGTGTTAGAAGAATGTAGAGCTGATGGTGAAATTTCCTTATAATAATGATGGCATTTATTAAGCGCTTACTACATGCAAAGCACTGTTGGAAGCGCTGGGGAGGTTACAAGGTGATCAGGTTGTCCCACAGGGGGCTCACAGTCTTAATCCCCATTTTACAGATGAGGTAACTGAGACACAGAGAAGTTAAGTGACTTGCCCAAGTCACACAGCTGACAATAGGCAGAGCCGGAATTTGAACCCATGACCTCTGACTCCAAAGCCCATGCTCTTTCCACTGAGCCACGCTGCTTCTCTATGAGTCTTATGAGTGAGACTGTGAGCTTTTTGTGGAGAGGGAATGTGTCTATTGTACTGTACTCTTCCAAGTGCTTAGTACAGTGCTTTGCACACAGTAAGCGCTCAATAAATATGATTGAATGCATTATGTAGCTGTCAAGGCCAATTCAGAGCCCATTATCCAGGCCACAGTGGATGTGGGTGTTACCTGGCTCTCCCTTGCTGTGTTGTCATGCAGATGTTTGCAGTGTTTGCACCTTTTTCTCTTTTGCCTCCTTGTCTCTCATTCCTTCCTGAAGTTTTTGCTTAAATAGAGCAACTTCTTTCTTGATAACAGTATACCTCACTGGTTTCTCCTCAGTAATTTTCTCTTTCAACAGGCTAAGCACCCCAGTTGCTCTCAGTTTCCCTTTCAGAACCTTCTTTACACAACTTTAATTATTTTTGGCCCATCTTATTTTGTCTTCATGCCTTGTACCATTTGCAATTCAGATTGGACAAAACACTCTAAATGGGTCTCATGAATAAGGAATATTTCTTAGTCCTTGAGTGCCATTTTCCCTACAATATGTCCCAGAACAATGCTGACTTTTCAAGTAATGGGACTATATTGCTTATTCATTTTTTGATTGAGTATGACTTTGACACCCAGGTATTTTTCTGCGGTGTTTGCACTTGTCAGCCTTTTTTCATCGTGTATTTGTGAAAGCTGCTTTTATCACAAAGTTCTGTAGTCTGCATTGTTCCTGTTGAAAACCCGTTGACAACTTCTTGTCCTGATTTTGTAAGGCTTAGACTTTTATTCCTACCGCTACAGCGCTAGTGACCTGGCCAACTGTAAGAATTTTAAAATAGATTTATACAGTTACTCCAGTTTACAATACCACCATTTAGGATGAGCTCCTTAGCTCTACTGTTGGCCCAGGGGAAAGAGCACTGCTGTGGAATTCAGGACACCAGGGTTTTGCCAGGGAACGGGACTGCCAACTCTGTTGTATTGTATCCTTCCGAGCACTTAGTACAGTGCTCTGCAAATAGTAAGCACTCAAGTGAGCCTTATTTTACTTGTACATATCTATTCTATGTATTTTATTTTGTTAATATGTTTGGTTTTGTTCTCTGTCTCCCCCTTCTAGACTGTGAGCCCACTGTTGGGTAGGGACAACCCTATATGTTGCCAACTTGGACTTCCCAAGCACTTAGTACAGTGCTCTGCACACAGTAAGCGCTCAGTAAATACGATTGATTGATTGATCAAGAAATTCATTCATTCAATCATATTTATTGAGCGCTTACTGTGTGCAGAGCACTGTACTAAGCGCTTGGGAAGTACAAGTTGGCAACACATAGAGACGGTCCCTACCCAACAACAGGCTCACAGTCTAGAAGGGGGAGGCAAACAACAAAACAAAACATGTGGACAGGTGTCAAGTCGTCAGAACAAAAGAAATATGAACAGAACAGAAGAAAATAAAATAAAAAGAACAACAGAAATATGATTGATTGATTGATTTTAGTCCAAGTTCTTCCTGAAGCAGGTTAACATGGGCGAAACCACAGAGGCACTTTTCAGTGAGCGGGCACCCCTGAAGTCTACTCGTCTTCGTCCTTGGTGCCCTGGGAGGAACACGGCTGGTAGAGCCTAGAGAATGTCGGAGGGGGACGGGGGAAGGGGTGGTGGTGGGCAACCCCCTGTCACCACAATCAATTCCTTCACATCATCATCATCATCAATCGTATTTATTGAGCGCTTACTGTGTGCAGAGCACTGTACTAAGTGCTTGGGAAGTACAAATTGGCAACATATAGAGACAGTCCCTACCCAACAGTGGGCTCACAGTCTAAAAGGGGGAGACAGAGAACAAAACCAAGCATACTAACAAAATAAAATAAATAGAATAGATATGTACAAGTAAAATAAATAAATAAATAAATAGAGTAATAAATATGTACAAACGTATATACATATATACAGGTGCTGTGGGGAAGGGAAGGAGGTAAGATGGGGCGATGGAGAGGGGGACGAGGGGGAGAGGAAGGAAGGGGCTCAGTCTGGGAAGGCCTCCTGGAGGAGGGGAACTCTCAGTAGGGCCTTGAAGGGAGGAAGAGAGCTAGCTTGGCGGATGGGCAGAGGGAGGGCATTCCAGGCCCGGGGAATGACGTGGGCCGGGGGTCAATGGCGGGACAGGTGAGAACGAGGCACGGTGAGGAGATTAGCAGTGGAGGAGCAGAGGGTGCGGGCTGAGCTGTAGAAGTAGAGAAGGGAGGTGAGGTAGGAGGGGGCGAGGTGATGGAGAGCCTTGAAGCCCAGGGTGAGGAGTTTCTGCCTGGTGCGCAGATTGATTGGTAGCCACTGGAGATTTCTGAGGAGGGGAGTAACATATCCAGAGCGTTTCTGGACAAAGACAATCCGGGCAGCAGTGTGAAGTATGGATTGAAGTGGGGAGAGACATGAGGATGGGAGCTCAGAGAGAAGGCTGATGCAGTAGTCCAGACGGGATAGGATGAGAGCTTGAATGAGCAGGGTAGCGGTATGGATGGAGAGGGAAGGGCGGATCTTGGCAATGTTGCAGAGCTGAGACCGGCAAGTTTTGGTGACGGCTTGGATGTGAACATAGGTTCTTCTTAAGCACTTAGTACAGTGCTCTGCACACAGTAAATGTTCAATAAATACAATCGATTGATTGATTTCCAAAGTTTCATGGCTAAGTCTCCTCCATGGGGAAGCAGCATGGCTGAGTGGCTAGAGCAGCGGCCCTGGAGCCAGGAGGTCATAGGTTCTAATCCTGGCTCTGCCACGTGTCTGCTGTGTGGCCTTGGGCAAGTCACTTAACTTCTCTGTGCCTCAGTTACCTTATCTGTAAAATGGGGATTCAGACCATGAGCCCCATTTGGGACAGGAACTGTGTACAACCCAATTTGCTTGTATCCACCCCAGTGCTTAGTACAGTGTCTGGCACATAGTAAGTGCTTAACAAATACCACAATTAGTATTATTTGTATTAATTAGTATTAGTATTGATATTAATTAGTATTAGAGAAGGAGTGTGGCTCAGTGGAAAGAGCACGGGCTTTGGAGTCAGAGGTCATGGGTTCAAATCCCACCTCTGCCACTTGTCAACTGTGTTTGACTTTGGGCAAGTCACTTAACTTCTCTGGGCCTTAGTTTCCTCATCTGTAAAATGGGGATTAAGACTGTGAGCCCCACATGGGACAACCTGATCACCTTGTAAACTCCCCAGCACTTAGAACAGAGCTTTGCGCATAGTAAGCACTTAATAAATGCCATTATCACTATTATTATTATTATTATCATAATTTGAGGTGGGAAATTCCACTAAGAATTCACTGAGGGAATTCTCCCATAACATACTGCTTTCTGCAGAAGTTGATATCCTCATCCATAATGTCTATAAAATGATCTTCCCAGGGATCAGGCCATCAGTCCATCAGTGGTATGGTATTATGTTGCCAACTTGTACTTCCCAAGCGCTTATTACAGTGCTCTGCACACAGTAAGCGCTCAATGAATATGATTGATTGGTAGTTATTGAGTGCTTACTGTGTGCAGAGCACTGTACCAAGCAAGCCCTTGAGGGAGTACAATGCAAGAGTTGGTCGAAACATTCCCTTCCCACCATGAGCTTTTGGTCTAGAGGATCAGTGTTGTCCAATCATTCATATTTATTGAGTGCTTACTGTGTGCAGAGCACTGTACCAAGCAAGCCCTTGAGGGAGTACAATGCACTTACTATGTGCAAAGCACTGTACTAAGCATGAATATTGTTTACCTTTGGGGAAAGGGACAAGACCTTGATATTTTTTTGTTGTTGATGTTGTTGTAGTGGGATTGAATGCCAGTAAGGTATTCACACTCTCTTGCTGATCAATGGTGTTATCTTTCAATATGAAAAACAATTAATATATTCCTATCTATCTATTTCTGTCTGTCTGCCTATGTATCTGTTTGTCTTCCTATGGCCATGTTTCTCCTTCTTTACAAAGAGAAGTTTTACATATTTAGGAAAGAAATAGACAGTGCCAGGAGGCCGGGTGCTAGGAAAAAGCCTTAAGTAATTGTTGGAAAGGAAATGTTTCGTAGTCAGTGAGTGCTTAACTGTGAGCGTATTGTGTCTGGAAGCAGTTTGCATCGATTAATGTAGGATTTAAATGAGAACTTTCCATTGACCAAATTTCACATGATGCAGGGATATTTGGTGAAGTCTTGGACAACATCACAGGGTTATGAGCATCACCAGCTTGTCGTGTCAAATTTACCCCTTCCCTGTACTCTTTGCTCCCAGCACTTCTGCCATTGTCAAAATCCGCTCCGAAGGCTGGCTGGGGGGAAGAACCATCCTGAGTCATGGGACCGACTGATTTTTCATCGTGTGAACTTTCTCAACTGTTTGCTCTTGCAGAATTCATAAAATTGGGATTCAGTTTTGGTTTGCCATCCAATTTTTTCATTTTTATTATTTTAACTAAAGGCAACAGAACTGACACAGAAAACATTCCCTAGGTTCTCCTCAGTTTCACAATATCTTCAACCTCCTAAAGCCATAATAAATGGTATGATTGGCTTGCTTTGTAAAAATGGAACTGTCCCTCACTTGAGTTATCTTGTGGGGATATTATAGGAACATTTTTTAAATTTTTTAATTGTTATGCTGAAGAACATTTACACATTAGCCCCAAATACCTGAGCCACTTTTTAGTCCATTTTTGGCTAATGGGTGAGTTCATTGAAATCTACAGCCATGGAAAAGAAAATGGAGAACACATAACTTGGAAATACTGTATTGGTCTAATAGAGAGACAAGCAGAGTAATTTCCCATTGTATGTTTTCTAGAGGTGTTTTTTATTTAAAGACATAAAACGTTAAATACCTTAAAGTGTGGTGTTTCCATTGCTTTATTTTAAACCTTTTTATCACTAGAAAATGAATTTTTCCTAGTCATAAAAAGTTCATTTAAACTTTCCCTTTTTGGATGCCATATAATTGAAGTGATTTTTATAAATACATAGTGGATTTCAGAGGATTCTTAAAGTTTCATTATTAAAGTTAATTAAGCTGCACAAGTATTCATGTGTGGCATGTAAATAACTTACTGCTCATTTCACAGTTGAATAAACTTAGAAATAGGGAAGATATGAGAATTATTTAACATAAGGAGAAGTCAAGGACCACACTAGCATAAATACGGGGGATTGGGAATTAATTTACCTGTCCTGAATCCTAAATGATGTGCTTTTCCCATTTTAATTTCAGAGATCTTAAGTAAACTATTGCTTTTATTGTTTATATTAGGAAGCAGCATGGCGTAGGGGGTAGAGCATGGGTCTATGAGTCAGAATGTTGTGGGTTATAATCCCAGCTCTGCCACTTTTCTGCTGTGTGACCTTGGGGAAATCAGTATACTTCCCTGTGCCTCAATTTCCTCATCTGTAAAATGGGGATTAAGATTGTGAGCCCCATGTGGGAAGGGACTCATTGTGTCCAACCCAATTTGCTTGTATCCACCCTAGTGCTTAGAACAGTGCCTGGCACACCCTAAGTGCTTAAGAAATACCAGAATTATTATTTTCTAATGTATTTTGTTAGATGTATTGAAATTTAGGAACAACATTCTTTCATTAATGAATCCCATGAGATTCATTATATGAAATGAAAAATTATATTTTCTCAAGTATTTTGAAGTTAAATACACTCCTTAAATTCAGTGTACCAAACTTAGACATTTAAAATGAAATTAAACTTTTCAACCAACATATAGGAAGGGGAACTGATACACACCACTTTTTACCTAAAACCCCCTCTCCATCAATGACATTGGAGTACATTAGACCAAAATCATATAATACAATTACTCTCCCCTATTCAAAGCCTTACTGAAGGAGCATCTCCTCTAAGAGGTCTTCCAAGACTAAGCCCCCACTTTCCTCTTCTCCCACTCCCTTGTGCATCCCCCTGGCTTGCTCTCTTTGCTCTTCCCCTCATCCAGGCCCATAGCACATAGTACATGTATGCAATTTATTATATTTATACTGGTGGCTGCCTCCCCCCTCAAGATTGAAAGCTCACTGTGAGCAGGGAATGTGTCTGTTCATTTTTGTGTTGTACTCTCCTAAGTACAGTGCTCTGCATTCAGTAAGAGCTCAATAATTATGACTGAATGAAAAGTCATATAATAATTACAGTGATAATAATAATAATAACAATAATTTTGGTGTTTAAATGCTTACTGGGTTTCAAGCATTGTACTAAATACTGGGGTAGATACAAGATAATCGATTTAGACACTGGCTGCATGTGGAGCTCACAGTATAGTGGGGAAGGAGAATAAGAATTTAAACCTCGTTTTATAGAGAGGGAAACTGGGAGAAGGTCATAGCAATCAATCAGTGGTATTTACTGAGTATTTACTATTTACTATTTACTGAAGTATTTACTATTTCAGAGCACTGTACTAAGTGCTTGGAGGAGTACAATACAACAGAGTTAACAGACATGTTTCCATATTCATTCATTCATTCAATCGTATTTATTGAGCGCTTACTGTGTGCAGAGCACTGTACTAAGCACTTGGGAAGTACAAGTTGGCAACATATAGAGATGGTCCCTACCCAATGCTTTCAGTCTAGAGAGGAAGACAGACGTTAATTTAAGTAAGTAATTTATAATGTAACAGTCAAGGATGGAGCTGGGATTAGAACCAAGGTACAAACCAGAGTAACAATTAGAACCATTTTCTAACCATTGCTAGCTTATAAATTCTGTCCATAACACCTTACTAATGATTGTTTATGCTTTCTTTTTTGGTCTTTTATTTTTCCTTTAAAATTTTCTTAAGTATTCATGCTTAAGTTTCCTTAATGCTATTCTGGAGACCATTAGGTTTTGCTTTTCTAACGTTTACAGCCCACAAACAGTGCGTTTATGTTGTTTTTTCTTCTATTTTCTCCTGATTTAAGTTGTGTGTATGTGCCATTTTTTGTTTGCATGTGATAAGTTACTCCTTATTTTGTTTCCATTATTTATGTTACCATCCATTTATGACAGGCCACCGTGGAAAACATCATGAGGGATAAGATGCCAAAAAAGGGAGGAAGATGGTGGTTTTCATGGAGGGGGAGGAACACTACCGCTAAAGAGGTGAGTTGGAGAAAACCCAAATATATTGATAGTAATTTGTGTCAGTGATTTTTGATTGAGTATCCAAGGCCACTTCCAAGTGCTTAGTACAGTGCTCTGCACACAGTAAGTGCTCAGTAAATATGATTGAATGAATGAAGGGAGGTTCGATTAGTTCACTGGAACAGGAGCTCCTGTTTTCAGAAGGGGTCATGCCTCTACTGTCTGTTTCACTTACCTAATTTGAGAACAGTGTTGCTGGTTTTGCAGAAATAATGATTGATGTGTGGGTTCTGCTGTATCTTCACATGGCCAATCCACATTTTTCTGAGCTATGTAGTGCTAGTTTCTACATTGGTCACCAGATTGTGTATCTAGGATGATTATTTGGCCCTGAAATGCTTGGGTTGTTCGAGACTGATCCCCTGATTTGCCTCTGTCACCAACTCAATATTCCTTTATTGATGGCTCTTAGTGTAATGTAGTGTTAACTTTTTGTCATGAGACAGTCTCTTACAGACTGTAAGCTCCTTGTGAGCAGAGAGCACATCTTCCAATTTGTTGTATTGTGCTTTCCCAAGTGGTTAGTACAGTGCTCTGTACATAGAAATCACTGAGTAAATACCATTGATTGATTGATTGATATACATTTTTGGGCGCACATTCAGTTTAATTTGAACAAAGATTTCGCTATTTCCCATTGACAGTATTGTAGGGGAAAGAGAAAGTTGAGGAACAGAGAGAAGAGTAATTTATCTGAAGATTTTGCTATTTTTGTAGGGAAAAATTTCTCAGCTGGGGTGATGCATGTGCTAAGATTATATAGCGTTTAGGCTTCAGGGGGGAAATGCATCTTTATAAGCAATATCAGATAATTCTTTGATGAAGGGGTGGATTGAGAGCACATCCCCAGATTTTCCAATTGGAATGCTTAGAGTATATAAAGTGAATTTTCACAGAACAGATGTTGTCTGGACTATAAGCTCATTATGGGCAGGGGACATGACCGCTAATTCTGTTGTATTGTGATCTCCCAAGTGCTTAGTATAGTGCTCTGTACATAGTAAGTGCCAAATAAATACAATTGATAGTCACATTATGAACTATCAAAATTAAGAGTAAAGACATTTTCACTGAGTTCTGTTAGTAGTGTGTTCTTCCCTTCAAGATTGAAGGGTTTTAAATATACCCGACTGGCCAAGCAGAGCAGTAATTTGTTTAGTGCAGCCACAAGTGTTAGAATTTGGTTCAGTTCCAGCAACATGTGTAATTAATATAGTTGTTTCAGGCTAAAATAATACATTTATTCTATTAAGATGCCTCCAAATAAAAGATGAGAAAATAAAATTTCCTTGAAGAGAAGCAGCCAAAATTTTCTCTGGACTGGATTCAGTAGCAAGATATGTTGGGTGAAACATGATCTTCAAGGCTGTGTTTCATGACGGCAACCCAAGGCAAATGAAAGACCTGGTTGGAAATCGATGGTCAACTGTATTATCTACTTAATAGATAATAATACTATTCTATTATATATTTTAATATTTTCTCATTAAAATATATTTTAATGGAGTCAGAAAAAAATATGATGCATTTTATAGCAGGCAAACCTTAAATATCACAGTCCAAAAATCCTGCCCTTTGTCTTGAGATTGACAAATCAGCATACAAATCTGACAAATCAATCTAAATTGACAGTGATGGAAGTACAGTGAATGAATTGACATACAGCCACATCAGAGAAAATGCTCAGAAAAATTAACAATTTAAAAAAATTCATTTTGTGTTTTTTGTCTGTTATTACACTAATGAAAAACAGTATTTGGAACATAAAAATTGGGATAATCAGGTGACACCTTCTCTTCTCCTTCTCCCACTTCCTTCTGTGTCACCCTTGCACTTGGATTTGCTTCCTTTTTTCACCCCTCCCTCAGCCCCACATCTTCATAACATGTCCGTAATTTATTTCTGTTGATATCTGTCTCCCCATCTAGATCGTAAGTTCTCTGTGGTCAGGGGACATGTCTGCCAACTCTGTTATATTGCACTCTCCCAAGCACTTAATGCAGAACCCTCCACACAGTAATCACTTAATAAATATGATTGATTAATTGTGACAACCTGAAATTCATACCCTCGCTACAGGGCAAAACCTCCTCAAAGGATGACTCATACTCCTGAGCCGCTGTTTATGTATGATTCCCTCCTTTGTAGGAAAGCAAGCCAGAAGACTTGGATGGAAAAGAACTTAATACAGGAGAGCGGTCATCTCAGATGGGCATTGGAAACAGGTACAGTGAGAGTTTGCTCTGATTAATGCAACTGCAGCCCACTTAATTCAACTGCAGGCACTTTAGAAAGTCATTACTTTCTAAAGGAATAATGTGAACTATGCATGCTTCACTCTTCTAGTGCCAATTTACACATGGTGCCTCAATCTCGTCTATCTCACTGCTGAGCTATCGCCCACATCCTGCCTCCTTGTAGCCGACAGACTATCACTCTCCTCATCTTCGAAATCTTATTAAAATCACATCTCCTCCAAGAGGCCATCCCCTATAAGTCCTCATTTCTTCTTTTCCCACTCCCTTCTGCATTGACCTTGGATTTGCACCCTTAATTACCTCATTCTCAGGCCCACAGAAGGTTGCATATATCCATAATTCATTTATTCATATTAATGTCTGTCTCACCCTCTAGACTGGAAGCTCATTATGGGTAAAGAACGTGTTTACCCACTTTGTTGTATTGTGCTCTTCCAAGCACTTAGTACAATGGTCTACACACAGTAAGCACTCAATGAATATGATTGATTGATTGACCCATAACTAAAATATCAAATTCTGTGATATTATGCTGTGCTCAGTGCTTAACTATGTGCCTTCCTAGCAATTATTTCTTTAGCTCTGCATTGAAAGTAGGTAGTGTCATTTCACGAAGTGTAAGAAATTCTGTTAGAAAAACAGAAAAAAGTTGTTTTGTTGTCATTGTACTACCAATGTATCCCTGTGGGGATAGCTAAGCTAAAAGCAGGGGACAGAACTACCAACTCCGTTGTATTGTACTCTTCCAAGGACTTAGTACAGTGCTCTGCACACAGTAAGTGCTCAATAAATAAGATAGATTTAATACGTTGTTTGATAAACCTGTTATTTGAATTTTCTTTCTGACTACTCAAAAGATGAATTTAGAGTTAGTATTGTAGGGTGAATTAAAAAAAAAGATTAATTTCATTCGTGGGTGTTCCCAATACAGAATGTATACAGACTGTTGCCAGAAGCTTTATAATTGAACATCCAAACTTTTACCATAAAAATAATTAAAATGACACTTAAAAATCTGAAATACCACAGCAGGTCTTATTCTGACAAGTTTTTAGCCTGCACTCAGAGATTTAAAACAAAACAAGCCATTTTCTTCCCCAAAACACTTTTAAAGAATTAATATTTAGAGTTTCCAAAACCTGGAGATTTTGACATAGAAGTGTTACAGAATGGCAGGAAGGTTTCTACCACAAAATGAAAGGTACAGTTATTCACTATGGCTAACAAGGGTCCATTCATTTGAAAAGGTGACATTGCTATCAATGAGAAATACCCACCTTCTTTCAGTTTCTGTAATATATATTCTCATCTCTGCAGTCTTTCAAAGATAGCATTAGCACCAATTTAGAAAAATCTAAGTGCAACTGTTTTAAATAACCCACATCCCATTTGGGTTCCCTCTTAGAGAGAGAAGCATCCACCAGTCTGCAATCACTAGGTGCTTTACTTTAAATCTGGATTTCATTTAATTAAAAATGGTGCAATTTTGATAGGAACAATTTTCACATGTGATGAGGCATACCTTATACAGCATGTATTGATATACAGTCAGTTCATTCATTCAATCATATTTATTGGGCACTTATTGTGTGCAGAGCACTGTACTAAGTGCTTGGAACATACAATTCAGCAATAAAAAGATACAGTGGGCTTGTAGTTTAGAAGGGGGGACACAGGCATCTAAACAAGTAAACAGGTATCAATAGCTTCAATATCAATAAATAGAATTAGCGATATATACACATCAAAAGAAGTAAAAGGCATTAATATAAATAAATAGAATTATAGATATGTACATATATACACAAGTGCTGTGGGGCGGGGAAGGGAGCTATGAGTCAGGACTATGTGGAGGGGAGGGGGAGCTGAGGAAAAGGGGAGGCTTGGTCCGGGAAGGCTTCTTGGAGGAAGTGAGCCTTCAGTAGGACTTCAAAGGGGGAAAATGTGATTGTTTGGCAGATTTGAGGAGGGAAGGCATTTCAGATCAGAGGTAGGACGTGGGTCAGGGGTCGACAGTGGGACAGGCGAGAATGAGGCGCAGTGAGAAGGTTAGCACCAGAGGAGCTGAGTGTGCAGGGTGGGATGTAGAAGGAGAGAAGGGAGGTGAGGTAGGAGGGAGCAAGGTGATGGAGAGCTTTGAAGCCAATAGTGAGGAGTTTTTGCTTGAGACAGAGGTTGATAGGCAACCACTGGAGATTTTCGAGGAGGGAGGTGACATGCCCAGAGCATTTCTATAAAAAGATAATCTGGTTCTGCTAATAATAATAATAATAATAGTATTCGTTAAGTGCTTACTATGTGCACAGCACTGTTCTAAGCACTGGGGGAAATACAAGGTAATCAGGTTCTCCCACGTGGGGCTCACAGCCTTCATCCCCAATTTACAGATGAGAGAACTGAGGCACAGAGAAGTGAAGTGACTTGCCCACAGTCACACAGCTGACAAGCGGTGGAGCCAGGGATAGAACCCATGACCTCTGACTCCCAAGCCCGTGCTCTTTCCACTAAGCCACGCTGCTTTCCACGCTGCTACGCTGCATGTTTTCATTACACAGTTTGGGTAAAATGCTATTGAATCAAGGCATATTCTTTCGCCAACGCACATCTGTTCCAGATTGTAATGTGATCACAAGGTGGCCCAAGGAGAGATTGTTTGGACAAAATTATTTTGTGCATGTGTGTGGCATCCTTCAAGTCAGGAGGCTGCCATTTTGTTTCCCAGCCTCAGCATCAACCTCACTGTACTGAAGTACATTGGGCTTGTGTTTCCAAACTTGAGAGATAATTTAATACTTTTAAATGACAATAAAGAACAAGGATTTCAAATCTTCTGCTAGTGGTCAACAAACTGTACTCTTCCAAGCACTTAGTACAAAGCTCTGCATGCAGTAATCACTCATTAAATACCACTGATTATTAGGAATTTGTATTGGAAAAAAAAAGTCGTCCCCCTATGTCGTGGCTACTAGAAAATGTGATTTCCCCATAATATGAGGGTTTTTTTCATGACACACCTACAGTATTATAACAGAAATGACTGTATCCTGTCAGTGTCAGTGTATCCTCCTTGTTTGTAGAGAAGTTACGTAACCTTGGACGCTTCCTTAATCCTTCTCACAGCATAGATAATCTTTAGAGTAATAATACATTGGGAAAACGATCAGGCATCCAAAATGTTTGCCTTGTCTAACTTCCTGGCTGGGATCCGCAATGACCTCCAGTCCTAGTCTAGGTCCATGGTTCTACAATTAGAGCTCAGGAAACTTATACCACCATCCTGGCTTCTCCACGGTAAACCTGCCACTCACAAAGTTGGGGCAGAGAAGATAAATCAGGGGGACCTTGGTTCAGTGACTCAGATTTCTGAAGTAGATGCTTCAGAGTCAGAGTGGCACTGTGGAAATGAACAAGGAATTTGGTGTCTGTGTTGTGACCAAAGGCTGGCATGCTATGCAGGATGGCTTGGAGTGGCACATTTTGGTTGTGTACTGGAAAATACCTGCCCTAAAACATAACCAGAGAATAATTTGGGGATCACAATAAGCAGATGCTTGTTAGGTGCATGAAATCAGATTTTCATTCAGTGCAATATTTTTAAATTTCAAAATTATTTTAAAATATGCAATACAATACAATACTAATTGTTTTCAGAGTTTGGCTAGTAACTGAGTTTTTACATTGTATCTTAAGCCACAGTTCAGAAAAGCAATTTCGAATTCGTTTTCACTCTTGGTTTTGATTTTCCCTTGCTGGGCTGCTGAACAGAAGCAGAACTTAAGGAAAAGGATGGCTTTTCTATCGCCCACTAGGCGTAGATGATTTATATGGCTTAGCCAGCACCGTAGTGCATTTTCAAAATACTTATTGGTTTTTCAATTAAGTACCAGCCTGGGGCATCTAGTTCGATCTGAGATTCTTGAGGATTCTGCTCTCCCATTTTCATAGCATCCGCAGAACTGGGAATGATTTGGGATAGTACGAAGCCATTGACAAGAGCCAGTCACCCAGGCCGTGTCTAAATCACGTTGGAATGAACCATGATCTTGGTTGGTTAAGATAATGATAATAATAATGATGGTATTTGTTAAGTGCTTACTATGTGCCAAGCACTGTTCTAAGCCCTGGGGTAGATACAAGGTAATCAGTTGTACCACCTGGGGCTCACAGTCTTAATCCCCATGTTAAAATGAGGTAACTGAGGCACAGAGAAGTTAAGTGGATTGCCCAAAGTCACACAGCTGGTAAGTAATAGAGCCAGGATTGGAACCCAGGACCTCTGACTCCCAAGCCCAGGCTCCTTCCACTAAGCCACGCTGGGACTTGAACATGGAGTAAGCTAAAAGTCCCTCACCTTCACGGTTCTTTTCTTGGTGAATCCCTATTTCCCATTATGGTAATACATGCAGATGTCTGAAATCCAAATAAATTACCTTTCCCAAGAGTTCTTTGCAAATCAAAATGTTTAAATGGTCCCTTAAAATTTCTTTTCCATTTTTTAAAATTAGACTTCTTTACAGTAATTCCTAAATGTAATGCTCCTTGAGTGAGATCTTTAGAAGCAATAACTACCCAATCTATTTTTGTAAATTTAATCCTATTTAATGGGTATCTAATGATGACAACTAGCATCCCCAGAATGAGAAATGAAATAGATGTGTGAAGGGGAATTCATTTGTTTTTCATTGATACATTTAGAACCGGATGGAAAATGATTATCCCTCCCTTCCCAAGAGACAGGGGAGAAGGGGGTACCTAGATTAGAGAATCAATTGACTTATGCATTGATTCAGGGCTAATGTATTTTTAATGGATTCCCAAGTGCATTTGCTAAGTGGTGATTGCATCATTTTGTTGAATGTGATGTTCCAGAATCAAGGATGAGTCATCTTCAAGCGATGAAGAACATACAGCGGCCAAACAAAGTAACTCCAGTCACCTCCCCCATTTGTCTGGCGTCAGCTACAAAAAGACACTTCGGCTCACTTCAGAGCAACTGGTACATTTTACTTGTTCTTTCTGAGTTGCTATTTTATAAGCTAATGGAGATGAAAGTCAAGGCCGTGGGAGGTGACAGCACAGACTTTCCCGTCTGCTGCCTTTCCAGTGTGTATCAAACTTAATCTGGAAGATTCCCCTTATAGGAGGCAGTTCTGCAACCACACTAATACAATCTCCTGTTTCTGTAGTAAGAATATGGAGGGCAAAGCCAAGTGCCAATTTTGATGGCTGTTTAACTAATGGGAAGAGAAATTGAGCAGACCAAGATAACCATTTAATGTCACTTACTCAACTGAGCAGCCCTCAAATGTTGTTTGCTGCTTCCATGACTCATGGAGATTACAAATGACCTGTGGGGTGAAAGGCCTCGAAACATACAGTCATTATTGGTCCCTGATGACATCTGCTGTTCATTAGCATATTATAAAGTTAAGCTAGAAAATGCTGGGAGGCTGTTTGCTGTCTGAATTTAGTGTAGTCAGGAAATTATTTCCTATGGTTTCATCTCAGCTTCTAGGAAGGTAAAGCGTGGTGAATGTTGACGAGTTGTATTTCTGCTTCTACGCTAATATGTTAATAGTTTAATTGTAAAACTATTCCCCCGGCATTCCCCCGGGCCTGGAATGCCCTCCCTCTGCCCATCCGCCAAGCTAGCTCTCTTCCTCCCTTCAAGGCCCTGCTGAGAGCTCACCTCCTCCAGGAGGCCTTCCCGGACTGAGCCCCTTCCTTCCTCTCCCCCTCGTCCCCCTCTCCATCCCCCCATCTTACCTCCTTCCCTTCCCCACAGCACCTGTATATATGTATATATGGTTGCACATATTTATTACTCTTTATTTATTTATTTATTTATTTTACTTGTACATTTCTATCCTATTTATTTTATTTTGTTGGTATGTTTGGTTTTGTTCTCTGTCTCCCCCTTTTAGACTGTGAGCCCACTGTTGGGTAGGGACTGTCTCTATGTGTTGCCAATTTGTACTTCCCAAGCGCTTAGTACAGTGCTCTGCACATAGTAAGCGCTCAATAAATACGATTGATTGATTGATTAAAACATGGTTAGTGTGGTAAGCACACATTTTCTGAGATAGCTCGTTTAACTTTATAATGACAATGAAGAAGAGCAGTGATATGAAAAAGAACCAACTGTTTTAGTAGTGGATAAAAATGTTTTACCTCAGAGCAGTGAAACATTTTTAAAAGCTCCCTAGTTAGCCTGCAGATAATATTTTATGCCTCATCATTGATTTCCATCTACAGATCGCAAACAGTTTTATAAATACTAGGCAAATATCTCCATTCCCCTGGAGGAGTAATCATTGATGGATATAATGTGTCAGGAGAAGAAGAAAGTCCTTCTCTAATCACTAAACACCTCTCTTCTTTGGAGCAAAGTGAAGAAGGTCAGAAACCCACTGAGACCTGATTTTCTCCAGCACTGGAGAACTTCCCAGGGTGCAGAATTCCAGTGATTCTTGACAGCCTCTCTGTGATTCCCAGAAGGTGTTGATGAACAATTAATATTTGACAATAACAATATACTTCTTTTTTTTAGAAAAGCCTTAAATTAAAAAATGGTCCCAATGATGTGGTCTTCAGCGTTACTACACAATATCAGGGCACTTGTCGCTGTGAAGGCACCATATATTTATGGAACTGGGATGATAAAGTTATTATTTCTGACATAGATGGAACTATTACTCGGTATGTATGGATAAGTCGACTCATTTTCCCTGTTGAGGAAAATTATTTTTCAACTTCATAGCTTGATTATTGATCTTTGGTTGTCATTGTCAACCCGTGTACCCATATTTTGTTGTAAGTCACCGCGGTGATGTTAGTTTGCTTAGAAAATGCTGGTCATTCAATCTTAGGGAGGTATTGTTTTTAAGTTTTTTATTTTGACCCTGATATGGAGACTTGGGCTAACCAAGAATTGCCCTCTTTTCTAATGGTGAAAGACTCACTCCCTGCTGGCATTTTTCTTTTATATTTAACATTGTTGAACCCCCAGTGCTGTAACAAAGCTAAGGTGTTTCAAAAATTCTACTAATTTTGCTCCCACTGCCCATAAGCCTTAAGCCTTAAGCCTTAAACATTCTATCAGTCATGTTTGGTTGGAACTGTAGGCCTTCCTAGTCATGTGACTTTTATAAAATTTAGGAACAATTCTAGAAACAATTGAAGTAAACTGGGCTCTTGCTCAATCTTTACCTTGATTTATTTGTCTCTGTTCTTAACATTATTTAGGTCAGACACTCTGGGTCATATATTGCCCACACTTGGCAAGGATTGGACACATCAGGGGATTGCAAAGTTGTATCATAAAGTGAGCCAGTAAGTGCTTTGCTGTTTTCTCTCTGTGATAGAAATATGTGTATACATGCTATCCTATGTAAATTGCCTTTTATGTGTGTATAGCACAAAAGGGATAGTAAAGCAATGATGAATACAGAAAAAATGGACAAATGACTATTTCAAATGCAACTTTACAAATGACAGCTCCAAGGAGAAAGTCAATGAGCCTTTGAGAAAGTAGAATAAAAAGATGTATACCACTAGAAAGTCAATAAAGCAAAACAGGCAACCTAGGGGAAATTTGTTGATAAGATCAAAATAAATGAAATTTCAGGTATAAAAAGATAGAAAAGGGAGGAAAGATCATTTTATATGTGACAAACAACATTTTAGGGTGAAACTGAAGACTCAAGGGAGTTTATCAAATAACTCTAATGTGGACAGTGAACTTTCTAACATCAAATGAAAGGGAGTAAAATGTGGGTGGCTGCAAACTATAAATGACTGTGCCAATGTGGATTAAAGAACGTGTTCCTTTGGTGGAAGGGAAATTGGTGGGAGTGGGGAGAGATACTAATGCACATATGCACAAACACACACACACACTCACATACACACTCATTTGTGATTGTAGAGAAAGACATACCCATGTTGCTGTTGGTATCCTAAAAAGCATGGGCCTACAGGGAAAATATTCACGCAGTCAGAACAGTTATATTGAAAATGTGAACTGTTTATAAAATAGAAGAATTCCTAATGACTGAAAAAGGGCATATTCCCTTTGAAAAGAGGAAAAAAAGATGATCCTAAACTTTATACACTAGTCAATTTACTTCAACATAGGAAAGATTTTAGAGTAAATTGCAAAAAAAAATCAATCTACAGCACTGAGAAGAGCAAGTGATGCTAAGAGAAGCAGCATGGCTCAGTGGAAAGAGCATGGGCTTTGGAGGTCATGGGTTCAAATCCTGGCTCCGCCAATTGTCAGCTGTATGACTTTGGGCAAGTCACTTCACTTCTCTGTGCCTCAGTTACCACATCTGTAAAATGGGGATTAAGACTGTGAGCTCCCCTTGGGACAACCTGATCATCTTGTAACGTCCTCAGTGCTTAGAACAGTGCTTTGCACATAGTAAGTGCTTAATAAATGCCATTATTATTAAGAAGCAGTTACCATATTTCAACAGTTACCACTGATTGATAACTTTGTGAAAAAGCAAATTGTATCAGGCAAACTTATTCTCTATCAAATTAGAAAAAAGTATGTCATTGGATTAAAAAAAAAACATATCCTAATAAAGACTGAGGATATTTTTGTGAGAGGCACATGAGGAGAAAACTGTCCTCCCTAGACCATAAGCTCACTGTGGGCAGGGATCATGTCTACCAACTCTGTATATTGAACCGTCCCTAATGCTTAGTACAGTGCACTGCACATAGTAAGTGCTCAATAAATACAATTGATTTATTGATCGATTGGCTGCACCTTTGGGTCCAGCACTGAGTGGGATCATTATGAATTTCACCACTTGGTCCTGACAATTAAAAGAAGGTTGGAAGGGCTTCTAAAAATCCTGAATTTGGCTGTATTGGCCATTGGAGAGGTTGTGATGGCAGCAGAGATGAGGCTTATTATCGTATAATAATAATAATAATAATAATAATAATAATAATAATAATAATAATGTTGGCATTTGTTAAGCGCTTACTATGTGCAAAGCACTGTTCTAAGTGCTGGGGGAGATACAAAGTGATCAGGTTGTCCCATGTGGGGTTCACAGTCTTAATCCCCATTTTACAGATGAGGTAACTGAGGCTCGGAGAAGTTAATTGACTTGCCCAAGGTCACACAACAGACATGTGGCGGAGCCGGGATTCAAACCCATGACCTCTGACTCCAAAGCCCGTGCTCTTTCCACTGAGCCAGGTATGAGTTACTCATCATGGTGGCTTGGGAGAGTACAACAGTGTAGGTAAACATCCCTAATTGCGGGGAACTTCAGTTCTTGCAGAGGAGTTGGGCAAAGAGCAAACGGGGAAGAGAGCTATAGGGAAGGAAGGTTGAGGGGTGAGTGAAAACAGGGTGGGACATCTTGGGGAGGAGGAAGAGGATGGGAACTCTCATGTACCCTACCCCCATAGCAGAGGACTTGGGACACCCCCAAATGACTTTTCTTATGTGAAATGCAGTTCCAGCTCAGAAGGCTGAGTTCTCAGTTTAGGCAGAGAACTTCCGTAGTTTGGCCATATGTCCTATTCCTTGCATTAGTGAAGCAGCGTGGCTCAATGGAAAGAGTATGGGCTTGGGAGTCTTAGGTCATGGGTTCAAATCCCGGCTCAGCCACTTGTCTGCTATGTGACTTTGGGCAAGTCACTTAACTTCTCTGTGCCTCAGTTACCTCATCTGGAAAATGGGGTTTAAGACCGTGAGCCCCACATGGGACAACATAATCACCTTGTATTCCCCCCAGCGCTTAGAACAGTGCTTTGCACATAGTAACTGCTCAACATATACCATTATTATTATTATTATTATTATTATTATTATTAGGACAGACCAGTTCACCCAGAACCAGCACTGCTTCATTGATTGATCTCTTCAGCCTGGCCATAATTGGTAGCTGGTTCTGGATGAACCGATGCATTCTGGGGTCACTAGACAGAAGTGGTGGTGAAGACATTGGTGAGGGAAGCAGGTGAAATCTACCCCTCCCTAGTTTCCCTCACCCTTCATCCTTCTTTCCCCGTAGCTCTCTTCCCCGTTTGCTCTTTGCCTCCTCCTCTGTGAGATGTAAAATTCCTTGCAAACAGGGATTGCGTTTACCAATTCTGCCATACTCTCCCAAGCTCTGCAAAGACTGATGGCTCAGTAAATACCATTGATTGACTGAGTCTCCATTTTACCCCTCCTTCTATCTGCCTCATTTTCTGTTTCTTCCCAATTCCCCCTTTCCCAATCCCCCTTCATTTTCCTTTCTTTCCCATTTTTCTTTCTTCTCCCATTTACCTCCCCAGCTTCCTTCTTTGGTATTATTCCCCATCCCCAACACACCTAAAACAATCATATTAACTCTAGCCCCTGAGAATACTACCACTGGTGTTGGCAGGGGAACCAGTAAGACTCGTATTGGAGAAACAAGTAGCGGAGGGGTGGCAGCCGCTACTATATCTCCTAATATCTTTACTCTCTGATGGATTCCCCACTACCACCACTTTACTGCTAACTGGTCAATTTCCCATGCCACCTCCTAGGGACTCCATGCCAGAATTTCCATCCAGGCTAAGTAAGTGGTAGCAATCTGAAGGGATGTGTAAGTGGACATTCCTCAAGCTTATTTTTGCTATATTATCTCTCCTTCAGGTGACAGAACTCTAGCAAATGGTAGATGATTCCCCAAGGGTATTTCATGTCAATCACCACTGAGAAATTTCCCATGTTAATCGTAGCACCCAGAGATGGGACCTAGCCAGCAGCAATCAGTCAATCAATCAGTATTTAATACATTCAGAGTGCTTGGGAGAATTCAGTAAATTTAGTTGACATGTTCCCTGCCCTCAAGGAGTTCACAGTCTAGCAGAGGAGGCAGATTAAAATGATTTTCTGGTGGCGAATGCAACATGGTTGAAAGATATGTGTATAATTGGTACAGGGTGGAATTGTGGTGTTGAGCATAAAAGTGCTCAGGTAACATGAAGGTGTTGAAATTGCAGTAGGTGGGGAATAGAGCAGGGAGCTGAGAGATTTATCGTGGAAGGCCTCCTGGAGAAGGGATAGCCATTTCAGAAGGGACTTGAAGATGGGGAGAGCAATGGTCTGCCAGATATGAAAGGAGAGGTGGGTTCCAGGCAAGATGGAGCATGTGAGCAAGGTGTCAGTGGTGAATTAGAAGAGAATGAGGCTCAGTGAGTAGATTAGCGTGGTTGACATTTCCTTTTCTTATTTTATTAATTTTTATGGTATTTGTTAAGTGCTTACTATATGTCAAACACTGTTCTAAGCACTGGGGTAGGATCAAGATAATTAGGTCGACATCGTCCCTGTCCCACATGGGGCTCACAGTCTAAGAAGGAGGGAGAACAGGTATCCCCATCTTACAGTTGAGGAAACTAAGGCACAGAGAAGTTAAGTGACTTACCGAAGGTCACACTGCAAGCAGTTGGCAGAGCCAAGATTAGAACCCAGTTTTTTCTGACTCCTACGCCCATGGTCTCTCAATAGGCCATACTGCTTCTCTTATTTGAATATAAACATTGTATAATAATTAATGTTATTCAATACGTACCCTACACATGCATTTTTTATACATTAGAAATATGTACAACAATTCTTACATGATGTTCAAAATTAGTTCAGTAAAACGTGTTCTTATGACATGAAGGGCGGGGTGGGGAAGGGAATGTCTTTTAATGATTATAATTGGTAAGTTTTTGCTATATACAAGAAAGCAGCTCAGTTCCATCCTGTCAAGTTAAAACTTGGTATATTGTGGAAAATATATGTGGAGACCATTCCCTTCATTGCAACAGCAGATCATTTGGGGAAAAATGCGTGAGCCCCCTTTCCGATGCTTTTAGAAATAATTTAGTTCGGTAGAAAACATTTACTTCCTGCAGATAATTGTACCCTTTAAATTTTTCCAGTGTAGAACTTAACGTTTGAAGAACAGTAGCTTTTCTTGTGAGGAATCAGTGCGCCAAAAGCTGTAGCCATTTAATCACATGTTATTGTTTTGTATTTTTCTAGAAATGGATACAAGTTCTTGTACTGCTCAGCCCGGGCTATAGGGATGGCAGACATGACAAGAGGGTATTTACATTGGGTTAATGAGAGGGGCACAGTACTACCACAGGGACCCCTGTTACTGAGCCCAAGCAGTCTGTTCTCAGCTTTGCACAGGTATAAAAATCTATTGTTTATTTTATCATGTATTTTTTGACAGATTTGTAATAAAGTGAAAGTCACTCGTTTGTCTTCAATAAGAATCCATAATGTTGTTTTATAAGGTGATGGTATTTTTCTTTGAACTTGGTTGATGTGAAGAGTTCATTTTTTTTTTAACAGAGTTTGTTTTCTTCCCAAGTAGGTCCAGGAATTTTTTGTTGGCTTAGAGTCAGATTAGATAGGATTCTTTAAATAATGTTGGTCCTAGGGAACAGAGCTAAGGGGTTCTAAAAGATGTGTTTCGGTAAAAAGGTCAGGAGAACCTTCAAATACAAAGTCAAACCTCCTCTTGTATCATTTTGTCTAGAAGCTTGCTTTTCTGACAAGGAAGTAGAGTCATTAACAATGATAGTAGAACTTGTTTTCTTGTTCTCTACTTGTTCTCTTCATGTTCATTTACTTCTGTCTCTGTGTTTGCCTCTCTCTCTCTCTTTCTCCTCTTCCTCCTCTCTATTTTCCCAGCCCATGTCATCACACATAAAAGGATATATTTAGCTCTATTTGTTAGCCCCTGGCCTGACAACATCTATTAGTGATGATTCTTGCCTCTGCCTCTTTTTAAACCAGAGCTAATGCATCAGAGTCCCTTCTTTCTCCTTGCCTCTCCCAAAATGAACTAATCGTCCTTAGTTCTAGAGGGTAGTGAGAGGCAGGGGCTAGGAGGCTAATACAAATCAATCAGTCAGTCTATCAGTGGTATTTCTTGAGTGCTTACTATTGCAGAGCACTGTACTAAGGTCTTGGGAGATGCAGTACAACAGAATTAGCAGACATATTCCCTGCCCATAACAAGTTTACAATCTGGAGGGTTATCTCTGCTAAGCGCCCTTTATTGTGAGGCCTAGAGCATTTGCTGTACATCAAGGCCAATCAGGAAAATGAAATACTATTGCATTTGTGGTATATTTACATTATTAAAGTGCATTTTTGACTTTTGTAAAGTTGAGGTTTATGATACTATCCTTAGAAAATGTAAAAATGTCTGGTTTAAAATAGAACAAAAAATTAGCTTTCATCGGTAATACAAAATCTCAACCTTGCTGGGTGACAATAGGAAGGTACATATTGAAGGACTGAAGTGGTAGCATAGATTTCACTAGCTATGCAGTCATTTTCAATGGGATTTTTTTTCCAGAGTCCTGATGATAGTATGCAGCATGCTGAAACTTTGGCTTCATTAGGAAAGATTGAAGAAGCCCTTTTATCCTATTCAGTCTGCACACTCCACTTACTCTAATGCTACTCACTATATCTTGATCTTGTCTGTCTTGTTGTTGATCCCTTCCCATGTCCTGTCTTGGGTCTGGAACTCCCTCCCTCTTCATATCCAAAAGTCTCTACCTTCAAATCCCCCCGAAAATCACATATTCTACAAGAGGCCTTCCCTGACTAAGCTTCCATTTCCCTTCTCTGCTCTCCTCTCACTGTCAACTGTGCACTTGACTTCGTACCCCTGTGTACACTGTGATTCTCACCCCATCCCCTCTGCACTTACATAAATAGCATTTTTCTACTATTTCCTATATCTGTGTCCCCCTGCAGACTGTAAGTGGCTTGTGGGCAAGGATCATGTCTTCCAACTCTATCATATTGTACTTTCCCAAGTCATTAGTACAGTTCCTTGACCAAAGTAAGCACTTAGTCAATACCATTAATTGATTGACTATTCTGCCAGTAAAAAGTTCAGGAGCGACTCTGTGAAACATTTTTCTTCATTTTTTTATTGCTTCCGAAGTGTCACTTGCATATTGTGAAGTAATACTGATCTCCAGGGATAAAGGTGCTTGGTGTTCTCTATGCAAGCTTTTCTTCTTGCTTCTTTTTATTTATTCATTCATTCAGTCATATTTATGGAGCACTTACTGTATACAGAACACTACATTAAATTCTTGGAAAGTACAATTCAGCAACAAATAGAGACAGTCCCTACCCAACAACAGGCTCACAGTCTAGAAGTGGGGAGACAGATAACAAAACAAAACAAAGCAAGTAAACAGGCAATAATGATGGTATTTGGTAAGCGCTTACTATGTGCCAAGCACTGTTTTAAATGCTGGCGGAGATACAAGGTAATCAGGTTGTCCCAGGAGGGGCTCACAATCTTAATCCCCACTTTATAGATGAGATAACTGAGGCACAGAGAAGTGAAGTGATTTGCCCAAAGTCACACAGCTGACAAGTGGCGGAGCTGGGATTAGAACCCACGACCTCTGACTCCCAAGGCCGTGCTCTTTCCACTAGGTCACGTTGCTTTTAGTGCTTTGCACATAGTAAGCCCTTAACAAATGCCATTATTATTATTATTATTATTATTTTAGAATGTAACCAAAATGATAGGCCCACTATTCACTGTCAATAACGAAGGGCTAAATAAAAATTCAAGATTTTTTCAAAGCAAATAGCCTGTGAGAATATGTATGCCACAGGCAAGAATGAGAGACCCCTTTAATCAAGTGTAGTTCTCCTGTACCTTTTTCAAATCAAAGTTGCAGTTGGTTACAGAATCATATTATGAGAAACAGTGCCTAGAAGCCATGCCCATGTTGAGACAGTTCTCCAAAGAGTTCTGTGGCAACCTAATTCCTCAGTTGGAGAAATAATTGATCTCCAGAGAATTTGGTCGCCTGGTCCTATCAAGGATGATTTCTTTCTGGAGGAATTCTCCAGCCACTCCTAACTTGGCAGTTCATATATTTATGATGATTGGAATTTTCTTTTCTGTTTATGTAGAATTTACTGTGTAATTAATAATAATAATGATGTCCTAATTTGAAGGATATATAGATTTGACTTTGCAGGATTGCATGAGACAAAGGTGATGTAAATATGCAGACATGATCAGTCAGTGCTTAGAACAGTATTCTTATATTTTACCTTAGAGTACTGGTATTCCTCACTCAATTCCATATATATGGAAGGTCCACGTGGACTTAAACATTCTTCAAAATAAGGGAATATTGCATTATCCTTTAAGGGGACTAAAATTTGAGATTTGATTAAGTGTACTGTTTCAGTTCATTTTTAATTGATTCAGTTTGAGATAAATTTAACCTTGGCAAGAGTACTTCAGCAGAAAAGCAATTACTTCATAATCATAATTTTTAAATTGTGCCATGCATTTTTTTTCTGTCTGCTTTTTATTCAACAGAGAAGTAATTGAAAAGAAACCTGAAAAATTTAAAGTTCAGTGTTTGACTGACATTAAAAATTTGTTTCATCCTAATATGGAGCCCTTTTATGCTGCTTTTGGAAACAGACCTGCAGTAAGTATTAGATATAACAATGTATAATAC
Organism: Tachyglossus aculeatus; assembly: GCF_015852505.1. NCBI lineage: Eukaryota > Metazoa > Chordata > Mammalia > Monotremata > Tachyglossidae > Tachyglossus > Tachyglossus aculeatus. The sequence continues at coordinate 118,684,244 of NC_052066.1, read as the reverse complement.
AGACTTACAAATACACAGTAATTTCTAGAAATATTGCTAATTTTGACAGCAGCATGCCTTGACAAATATATTTTGAAGGTACTATACTTGTACACCAGTATATGAAACCCAAATGGCATTGAATCAGAACAGTTTGCAATTTTGCAGATAGCCATTTATTCTATATAAAACCCTCTAAATGATAAGTGCCTGACTAATGGGAAATAATTACGTTTTTACTTCGAGTGGAGAGGGTATGATGCCATTTTCTGGTTGGGCTAGAACATTTTGTACTTATCTGAAAGGCTGGTATGTGACTTAATTTGGCTCCAGTATAGTTTCATTCAATTTAAAACATAAATTCACTCAAATGCTGGTAAAGACATAAAGATATTTGCTTCATTGAAATGGGTGTTTTAGTCCCAAGAGAGTACCTTATCCCAATTAATTGACAAGGAACATCTAATAGAGGCGGTTACATAAACTCAAGGACTGTCCCAAATACTCCAGTCAGAGCAGGGAATTTTGCCATATGGGAGTGGCAAATTCACCTGGTTAGTTTTCAGGGTGTGTCACAAAGTAATAAATGTTCATTTGTGGTGATGATGATTATGATAGAGTTTTGTTAGGTTTTGCCCCCAGTCGTTGGTCCCAGCAACTGCCACTCAGACATGTTGGCCCAAAGATGGCCAAACAAACGTGGTGTTCAAGGTGCCGAATTCCCTGTTCAGTTGTATCGTCTGGGGTGCAAATTTCTGGCAGGCCCAAAATAACACCGTGTCAAAAGCAGAATGGTTTTGTCATCACTCAGCATGATTTGGATGGATAAAGAAGCGCCATGGCCTAATGTAAAGAGCATGGCCCCAGCAGCCAGGAGACTTACATTTCTTAATCCTTTCTCTGCCACTTGCCTGCTGTGGGATTTTAGGCAAGTCACATAAACCTCTCTGTTTCCTAAAATTCCTCTATATGAAAAATGGGGGAATTAGTACCTTACCTCTCCTATCTTCATAAAGATGTTGCTCATTTAAAATGAAGTGATTGATCCAAAAGAACTTTGGGAGAATGAAAGTGCTATTTAATTCTCATTGTCATTAATATTGTAATAAGCCTTAGCCATATCCAAGTTTCAACTATGAATATTAGATGTCAGTGGATATTCTAACTTTTTCTTTATAGTGGAGTTTTACATAGGAAAGTAAATTATTGCACATGACTGGTATGATTAATTGGTTTACTAATAACCTTTTTTATCAATTTTTAAATAAGGATGTTTATTCCTACAAACAAGTGGGAGTCTCACTGAATAGAATATTCACTGTAAATCCCAAAGGAGAACTTGTCCAAGAACATGCAAAGACCAATATCTCATCGTGAGTAGTCTTTTTTTTAAACTTCACTTTGTTGTGGTATTTGCAAAAGTGAAAATTGAGTTAGGATCACAAAATAGCACTATTTAGGCTGCTTATTTTAAATTCCTTAGAATTTTAGAATAGAAAAATAAAGTTGAGAACTTTCATCAAGTTACTGCCCAAAGTCAGAATTAGTTTGGACAGTCCAAAGTAAACCATTTCAATTGCTTAGGCCTCATAGCAACATAAAAAGTGTTTCTGAATCAAAAAGTACTTCTTGTAGACAGACTGATACAGAAGCAAATGGAATTTTTAAAACAAGTTGCATGGATAATAGCCTTCTATTTTAGCCTGAGTACACATCCCTAGATTTTTATGACATGGTTTGAAATAGTCCACTTAATGCCCCCAAACCATGTATGTATTATTCCTTGCAAATTTGGGCTTCTTTCTCTGGGATATTATGTTTCGTGGACAGGATGGTCCCAATTTGAGACGATATCTTGTCATTTCTCAGTAGAAAAACACTCTTCCTGAATCAGAGAATGATGATTTCCCATTTTACAAGGGTTCTGTAGCTACATGAACTGACACAAAGCTTCCCCTCTGGACTGTAAGCTCCTTATGGGCAGGGAATGTGTCTGCTAATTCTGTTGTATAGTACTCTCCCAAGTGCTTAGTACCATTGATTGATTGATTGATCACTCAGAATTTCTCTGGGTCACATTTTCATCTCTCTCCCTTTTACTTCCCACCCTATTTTCAGGGACTTATTGGCCCTCTCTCTCAGAGTGTTCCACTCCAGAAGCACTACCCCCGGAATTTTTGCTCTCTTTTCCCCCTTAAAGCTCCAAAAAAAAATACTCTAAGTATGGATGAGCAAGGGAATCTGAGCCTTGCATTTATAATGTCTTTTGCTGTAGCTCTGGGACAGGCAACTGCTGCAATATGCATGGTATTCAGGAAGGATTATTTCACTCCCTAGCCGTAATGTCTTCCCACAGCTGGAAGCACAGATGCACTCAGCTGAATAGCAAGTGTGGCATTTTTCTTGCTCAATGATAATGTTTAGTTTCAGGACTGCCAAGATAATTTTTTCTCACTGTGGAGGGTAGATGTTAAAATTGTGACAGGTATTTCTAAAAACACATCTGAGAATTATGTTTTAAATGCACATAGATAATCATTGTTCTGATTTTTAGAACATTATTAGCCCCTGTTATACCTCCCTTTAATAAGCACTTGATATTCACCCCATCCTCTGCCACACAGCACTTATGTATATATCCATAATTTATTCATTTATATTAATATCTGACTGGCCCTCTTTGTGGACAGGGAAGATGTCTTCCAACTCCGTTGCGTTCTCCCAAGTGCTTAGTACAGAGCTCTGTTTTCAGTACCATTGATTGATTCATTCCCTTTGTGGTGTTTAAGGGGATTTCTGATTATGGTCTTTAGCTCCTAGTATATAATAGGTTTTTAAGAAATACTCTAGATGATGAAGAAATATTTATGTTGCATCTTGAATGAGATTTTTTTTCACCATGAAACACCAGAGATGACTGTTTAGATTCACGTTTTCTTTTCTTTTCTTCTTTTTCCTTCCAGCTATGTGAGACTTTGTGAAGTGGTAGATCATGTGTTTCCTTTACTGAAGAGAAGCCATTCTTCTGATTTCCCTTGTTCAGATACCTACAGCAATTTCACCTACTGGAGAGAGCCATTGCCCCCTTTTGAAAATCAAGATGTTCACTCTGCCTCAACATAAATGTACCCTCAGCCTGTTGTCATCAACAGAATGGTCTGACTAGCAAATGATTAAAGAAAAAGTTTTGTGAACAGTCCAGCTGGACTGTGTGGTAGTGTGAGCTGAAATTAAAATCACTTAGAAATGTTTCTTTTTCTAAACCAATATTTCTAAATGATTCACGAAGAGCAGTAGTCAGGGGTGTTACCCACTTATGCTTCTTCATTCCATCATTTGTATCGGAAGCCCAGTCAGGAGGGCAGTATGTACTCACCAGCTCCAGCTAAGGAGAGTTAACGTGCAATGTAGGTTAATGAAACCAAACCAAAGTGTCCGTAGGAGTTGATGTTGATCTCAGTTTTATTCAGGAGAGCCTAAAGTGTACAATTTATATGAAAAGTGGGGGAGATGACATCAGCCCTGATTTGTGAAACTTTTTCTGAGCCATATATCTCCCAAGCACCCCAACACTTTCGAGGAGTGTCTTGAATGTTTAAGTAATCTTTGTACTAGGTCTATCACCCTGCTGGGGATGGCTAAACTTCGAATTTGCCTTTACAGTATTTTCATTTAGTTGAATATATATTCATAGTTGTTTATCTTTGATTTCAGCTCTTTATGTGACTTATGCATTATGCAAATTTCTTTTTTTTTTTTAACTTGGCTACACAACATTTAAGCCTTAAGTCTGTACAACAAAAATGGTGTTTTCTTGGCTGTTTCTCTTGCTTCCTATACTTGTATGCCTTAAGATTAAATGACATGCAATATTAGTAAAGCACTATTTTCAGCCAATTCAAATGCTGAATTAAAAAAAAAAGACTTTGCTTATAATCTAGTTCAGTATAGAGCATTTGGCTTGTTCCTGGGGAAGGTGGTGTTTGACAAATTTAGGCTTGAATTAGGCATATGCCAAATGACTGATGATTTTTTTGACACTTCTAAAATAGTCTTGTCTTCTTAAAAACTATTTAAAGAACATTAAATATAAGCTATTGTCTTTGTACATGTTATATATTATCTCATAGCTCTGCTTGAACAATTATGTGAACCTACTAACCCATAGACTTTATTCATTTTTACAAAAACCTGTATTAGTCCACTTATTATTTTTGAAACAGCCATTTGTCCAAATATCCACCTAATATGCCGCAATGTAGCATCACGTTTACTTTCTCTTGGCATGAGAGGTAAAGGTTTTTGAAAAATGTTATTACTCCAGACCAAATCAAATGACCATGTCAAATCTTATTCAATTAAAAAGCTACTTTATATTAAGCTGTTGGAGGAAGAACCTTATCCAAATGTTAAAGTAACTACAACAATAAGTTTGTGTGGAGAACATTTGGAAATGGAGAATTATTTTGTCGGATTTTGCTTTGCGTAGGATTTTTTTTTTAGAGTGTTTCACTTCGAAGGTACAAATCCATTCTCATTTAAATCACATTCTTGAATTTGTTAGGAAACAAAGGAATGATCTAATGAAGTATTACTCTTTCTGTGAAAGAAAATCCCTAATAGTGGCTATTGATGTAGCAGTGGTTTCTGTTACAGTAAGAATTCTTTGCCTAAAGAAATTTGTGTATGCATACGTGTTCCCACAAACCTATAGTTACAAGCATGTAAATACATGAACAGACATGCATCAATGAAAACACAGCAGGCCCTTCCCAAGTTTTAAGTTGAGCACTTTTGACACTTGCTGGAACTCTGGCTGTGCCATCAGATGTTCTTCAGTTAAGTAAAGTTTGTGAACAAAGTGAATATCATAGTGTTATATAGGGGTCAGATTTCCCTCATTTTTAAAGGAGGAGATTTTTGCCTGGAAAGACTGGGACTCTGTTTTCCACCTAGGTGGGGCCAAATTTTCAGAGACCTCAGCCTACCTCCGGAATGGAGGTGTGTGAATCACACTGCTTTGGAAACCAACGTTTTGAAACACCTCAGAATTCAAAGTGACACCTAGATCATCAGCTTCTCTGATTTGGACGAAAGTGGTGCTTTAAAGACTTGCCCATTTCAGTAGATGTTGCCTTGATGCTTTTGAAAATGCAGTTAACGTTTTAGGCTTATATTCCAAGGTTTGTGTGTTTGTACAAATGTGAATGCATACCTATAACTAGAATAGACTGTAGTTGGTGGTAGAGCTACTATCAATGCTACTATTTCTAGAATGTGTTCTCAACTTTCTAAGTTGTCACATGGAGGTTGATTAGTCTGTATTTCAAAGTTGTCAACTATTCATCATGCAAAATGAAGAAAATATACTTCTGACTTGAATTACACTGGAAGAAATGGTAACACTTTAAAGGATAATTTTGTTTTCATTAAAAAATCTATTTATATACAGTATTTGCTTCATCTCTTTGTGTTCTGTGAGAAATCATTTCCCAGGCTGTGGTGACATGTGCCCTCCCTCCCACCCCCAAGTCCTGCACTATGTGGACTTTCTCCATTTTTTCTCTCAAATTTTCCTCATGTACTACATTTCTTTGGTGAAAATCTTGGAGAAGAAATTTAGGACATAAACAACCCCAGAAGGCACAATCCTTCACTCCTAGAGAAAATGGAGTGAAGATTACCATTCCCTGGGCAATGATTTGTTAAGGATCCTTTGTATGTGCTGATGCAATGATAAGCTATCATTGTAATATTTCATTTTGTTGTGCTGGATGCAGAATTAGAAATATATGTTGTAATAAATGAGACTTATGAAAGAATTTTCTGGAACTCAAATTTGTGAGTACACGAAGTTTTTTTAATGATTTCTTAATAGTGTTTAGTGAATAAGGATGTATTCAGTGTCGTGCGAATTCACTTTTTGTGTGCTTTTCTGAAGGCTTTTAACTTCAGTATTTGAAGGTATTGCACTGAAGCAATGTCTCCACTGCCAGATTGAGCAAGATTGGAAAATCAACCTGGAATTTTGCCCACAGAAACCTTTGGCTGCATGCTGTCATCAAAGGCATTAACTTGGAGCAAGGGCTCCAAGAGTTCTGATACCCGAGGAAAACACACCCTGAGGAAAACACATCCCTTCCCATTGCACACACCTGAGTGCTCCTTGGCTGTAAACTGGGGTTTGGGGAGATGAGGTGAAGGGAGCATTCCATCCAGCTGCAAAAATATTTCTTTATTTCATCAATCATCATCATCAATCGTATTTATTGAGCGCTTACTATGTGCAGAGCACTGTACTAAGCGCTTGGGAAGTACAAATTGGCAACATATAGAGACAGTCCCTACCCAACAGTGGGCTCACAGTCTAAAAGGGGGAGACAGAGAACAAAACTAAACATACTAACAAAATAAAATAAATAGGATAGATATGTACAAGTAAAATAAATAAATAAATAGAGTAATAAATATTTATTTGTACCACTAGGCCATGCTGTTGCCCCTGTGATTTTATGGTGTATTTTTAATGGAATTAAAAGGGACATTAACATGTTTGGGGCCTAGTATCTTGCCATTGTAAAGCGAATATGTTTTGGGGAGCTCAAAGAGTCAGGGATTAGGTCATATTGGGGTCAGGACTGGAAACGATAGAAAAGGCATTCATTCATTCAATCATATTTATTGAGCATTTACTGTGTGTAGAGCACTGTATTAAGCGCTTGGGAAGTACAAGTTGGCAACATATAGAGACGGTCCCTACCCAACAGTGGGCTCACAGTCTAGAAGACTAAAAGGCAGCAACAAGAGAAGCAGCGTGCCTCAGTGGAAAAAGCATCATCATCAACAATCGTATTTATTGAGCGCTTACTGTGTGCAGAGCACTGTACTAAGCGCTTGGGAAGTACAAATTGGCAACATATAGAGACAGTCCCTACCCAACAGTGGGCTCACAGTCTAAAAGGGGGAGACAAAACCCAACATACTAACAAAATAAAATAAATAGAATAGATATGTACAAGTAAAATAAATAGAGTAATAAATATGTACAAACATATATACATATATACAGGTGCAGTGGGGAAGGGAAGGAGGTAAGATGGGGGGGATGGAGAGGGGGACGAGGGGGAGAGGAAGGAAGGGGCTCAGTCTGGGAAGGCCTCCTGGAGGAGGTGAGCTCTCAGTAGGGCCTTGAAGGGAGGAAGAGAGCTAGCTTGGTGGATGGCAGAGGGAGGGCATTCCAGGCCCGGGGGATGATGTGGGCTGGGGATCAGAGGTCATGGGTTCAAATTCCAGCTCTGCCGCTTGTCAGCTGTGTAACTTTGGGCAAGTTACTTCACTTCTCTGTGCCTCAGTTCCCCCAGCTGTAAAATGGGGATGAAGACTGTGAGCCCCACATGGGACAACCTGATCACTTTGTAGCCTCCCCAGCGCTTAGAACAGTACTTTGCACATTGTGAGCGCTTAATAAATGCCATTAAAAAAAAAAAGCTGAGCAAGCAGCAATGGCCTAGTGGAAAGAGCACGGGCTTGGGAGTCAGAGGCCATGGGTTTTAATCCCGGCTATGCCATGTGTCGGCTGTGTAACCTTGGGCAAGTCACTTAACTTCTCTGTGCCTCAGTTACCTCATCTGTAAAATGGGTATCAAGATTGAGAGCCCTGTGAGGAACAAGGATGGTGTCCAACCTGATTATCTTTTATCTGCTCCAGCACTTAGAACATTGCTTGGCACATAATAAGCACTTAACAAATACCACAATTATTATTATTATAAGAAGAAGAGAGAAACAGACCAAGAGACAGAGAATGTCAAATAAAGAGAAAAACCTGATGGGATGGGGCTGCAGGAAGTCGGGGTAATCAATCAATGGTATTTATTGAGGACTTACTGTGTGCAGAGCATTGTACTAAGAGCTTGGGGGAGTACAACACAGAGTTGGTAGACACCTTCCCTGCACACTAGGAGCAACAAATACATAAATGCAGCTCCCCAAACCTCTTCCAGCATTAGGCTAGCAACTGCTCTAGCTCTTTCAGGAGGCTTTGGCATGTTGGCTTTGACACAGTTATACTCCTTGGGAAACCTCCAAAAAGTGACATTCAGAATTGTCCAGGACAGCCAGAGCAGCAGGGGGGAGGAGGGGAGAAGATGCCTTTTTTGCACCTCTATTTACCTGTTTCTCCACCACCACAATTGCTATTTCGCCATAATAATTGCAGTATTTGAAGCATGTACTATGTGCCAAACACCAAGCTAAATGCTGGGGAAGATAGAATACAATTGGATCTGTCCCACATGGGGCTCATAGTTGGAGGAACGAGTGCTTAATCTCAATTTTTACCGATGAAACTGGATGCACAGAGAAGTAAGTGACTTGCTCGAGGTCACACAGCAGGCCCATAGCAGAGACCCAAGTCTCTCCTGTCATTGCCCCTCTATCACCCTGGCTAAAAGCAGGGATTTAAGCAGTTTGAGCCATTTTGGGGATAGAGAGGAGGACTTCCAAATTTCTGCTTTTTTCCTCCTGACGTGGGGCCGATTGGTTTTGTCAGAGCAGGGGTAGGAGATGGTTGTGAGTCGAGAAACATTCACAGACCTTAAGGTGCGCAAAAGCCTGCAGGCTGAATCCTCCATCCCAGCTGAGAGGAGGTTGTTGCCAACTTGTACTTCCCAAGTGCTTAGTACAGTGCTCTGCACACAGTAAGCGCTCAATAAATATGATTGAATGAATGAATGAATGAGTAAAAGCAGCAGGTGGAGGAAGGGTGGAAGTGAAGCTCCTTCCTGATTCCAGGTGGCCTGCTGCGGATACATCCATTACCCAACTGGTTTCTAGTCCTCAAAACCACTCTTCAAATGGGTTCCTCACTGCAGTGCTGAATAACCAATTGTATCTGGCTCAGGAACTAATAATAAAGTAATAGTAATACTAAGTGTGGCATTTGTTAAGCATTTATAATGTGCCAGCCACTGTACTAAGCACTGGGATGGATAGAAGCAAATCGGGTTGGACGCAGTCCCTGTCCCACATGGAGCTCATGGTCTTAATCCCCATTTTACAGATGAGCTAACTGAGGCACAGAGAAGTGAAGTGACTGCCCAAGGTCACACAGCGGACATGCAGCAGAGTGGGGATTAGAACCCACATCCACCAAATCCCAGAACCCTGCTCTATCTACTACACCATACTGATATACCTAAGGATTCAAAAAACAAAACACCATAATCCTTCCCTTTCAGAGATTAGAAATGACCTCACCTTATAGTTTTGCTTCCCTGAATGACTTTTTTCAACACATAACAATTGATATAATATAGGGATGTCCCAAGAAATGGGAGGGCGCCACATATGGCATTAAGAAAAATACCTCCAAATAAATAACATTTAAAAAATATGATTTGGTTAGATGCCTAGCGAGCTCTAACCCCGGGGCCATGTATGAAAGTGAATTGGACATTTGGCAATTATCTTGCTAATCTGATCCAAAGAGACATTCTAACAGAATAATTCCAGAAAACAAATATCCACTTCGAGGCTTGACGGATCAAGAGAAGCAGTCTGGATCAAATTAACTGGATAATTGCAAACTGGACTTTGGGCTGGCCAGATCTTGCCTAATGATTTTCTGTGCAATTTGAGATTTTTTTTCTTTTTATCTGAGTCAGCATGGTGCAACCAGCAGAGCTGTTGGAAGAGTGTTGATACCTGAGGAAAACACACTTTGAGGAAAACACATCCCCTCCCATTGCACACACCTGAGTGCCCTGTGACTGTAAACTGGGGTTTGGGGAGAAAAGATGAAGGGATCATTCCACCCAGCCTAAGTGGGGGTAGATCATATTCACCCTTTGGAGTGAAAACAGGTGGCTTTTGTACTCTGGATGCCTTCTTCCACTTTATATTCATTCAGTCGTATTTATTGAATGCTTACGCTGTGCAGAACACTGTATTAAGCACTTTATCTGGACTAGGACCGCCCCCACCCCACCCCCAGCAACCTCTTTCACAATCCTCCTTCCCTTATCTCCCTTAAATTTCAGAATTGATTGCCAGCACAATTTTGTTGGTTTAAAGCAGGACAGAGGGTGTCATGACCAAAAGGAAGCTTGAAGAAAAAGTGCAGTTTCCTTTGACGATGATGACTGCTTTGCTCTTTGGGTAGCCAGTGAAAAATGTACAATCCGGCCCAGTTCATTTCCTGAATTTCTCATCTCCCCACCTGTCCCATCAGCATTTACTGTACCATCTAACCACTTGGTTACTTACATCCCCAACTGTATTTGTATACACATATCTTTTTTACTCTATTAGTTCATCCTATCTGTAATTGATTTCAGTGCCTGTCTTCCCCACTAAACTGTCAGCTCTTTGAGGGGAGGGATTGTATTTAGCAACTCTCCCAAGTGGTTAGAACAATGCTCTGCCCACAATCTGATTGAGTGATTGAGGTTTAAAGGAGCCTTTTTTTTTTAAACCATTGTTGCTCACCTGTGCCACATTGCTACTAACAAGGCCCTTTAGCTAAAGAGATAACAGGTGGACTTCGTAATCAGAAGGATTTGTGGAGGGCTTCCTGCGTTGAAGATTAGTAGGCAAGCCTGCTCTTGTCAGATTCAAGATGCTCCTTAAAGTTGCCGGCTGGTTGTGATTCCTGGTTCCCTGCAAATCTCAGTGAGTAGACGGTTCCGTTTTTCTCTGGTTTTATTAGGGTGAGGGTTTGTTAAGGATGCAGGGTATTAAAGTTCACTTATAAATATAATTGTGGTAAAATAAATCTAACTCCCAGAAACCAGCAATTGGAGCTTTTTGGGACCTGTTGAGAAAGGAAATTGGAATAGGGGTCTAACAACTCCTCCTCCCCAACAATGTGCTTTAGTTCCAAGGTTTGGAGATGGAAAAACTGATATAGAATAAACCCCCAAATCAGACTGGGGTCACCAGCATGCTGGTGGATGCCTCATAAAACACCATACAACACTGTTTAATCAATGTTATTTGATGCGGCTGGTGAAACCCTGTCTCCTAATATAAAAAATTATCCCATTGTTCCATCACTGTTTAATAGGGTGGTATTATAAGAGACCAGCATTCTACTTCAAATTGGTATTGCTATATAATTATGACTATACTGGGGATGTGCAGTGTAACAATGGCAAATACTGAGCAATCTAATGGTAGGGGATAGGATTCTGAACTGAATAGTGAGTTGTCTGGAATTGTTCAGAGCTTTCTAATGGCGACTTTCTCCTAGGTTTTTAAGCCTTCAGCAATGTCAGGTGTTCCATGTGCTGCCAACAATCTATTTATTGATACAGGAAATCCATTTTGCCTTGCATTGCTTTTAATGAGTTTTGCAAGCAAGTGGCCCCTTCCTGTGACTCATTCTGTGTTCTATGAACCGGAGATTGTGGTTTTAAGTTTCACATTGGAAAGTAACCACTATGTCTGCTTTTTCTTGTCTGCTGGAATCTTAACAAGGAGAATTCATTTTACAACAAAGAAATGTAAATGTAGGAGCACAAGTCGCATTTCTGGGCAAATTGTAAAAACATCCTTTTTTCAAGACAGTGGAAATCCAGGAAAAAAGAAAATGGGTCATGTTTTCAGATAGGTTGTCTGGAGAGTTTTTCATTTGTCCTTCCAGAAGAGCAGTTTGTTTACTTTTCCTCTTCATTCAGTTGTATTTATTGAATGCTTACTGTGTGTAGAGCACTGTACTAAGTGCTTGGAAAGTACACTGATTTGCGTCTTCTAAATATTGCTCAAGTAAGCTGTTAAAGTAGAGCCAGTTGTGCCAAAGATACTGAACTTTGATTTTGGATTTAGCTATCGAGTGGGTTCATGTAAAAGAAAAATGTGGAATTGCTACTTGCTATTTCAGATAAAGAGTTGCTGTTAGAATAATTGTCCCTGTAGTATGGTGCAGAATAAACGGAGATTCTATTTCACCCAAGTCAACAGTTTAATCATGTAAGCTACAACTAAAAATGTATGCTGTTGCCCATTAGGGAACTGAGCAAGAGAGATTGGCTATGGCTGTATGGAACCCTAATGGGAAAAAGCCCTGTTGATAGTAGAAGTAATGGTTATGTATTAAGTGGTTACTCTGTGCAGTGCACAATACGAAGTGCTGAGAAATAGTCCACCTGTAGGAATTACACATGACCCCTGTCCTCTGGGGAGACTGATAGGAGGGCAATCTCCCTTTTCCCTGACTACTCTGTTTTGAAACCAAATAGCCCCAGGCATGAAGTAGCCCAGAATATTGGTCAGCCAAGCCATGGAGGAATGACAATGACGTGTCTAGTCCTTTATATGTAAAGATGATACCACTGATAATGTTCAGCTTGACTAAAAATACTGATGTTGGGCAGAAAGTCCTATCCAGATAGTGCGTGCACAAAGCCTGTATGTTGGCATGATGATGTGCTTGTTGTTCCCAGCTCCTAGGCTGCTTTCATTTTTGCGTTACCAACAGGAATGATAGTTGTCTGCAGAATAAACCTTCTGAATCACATAACATCTGGTAGAGTCACACTGACAAGTGTGTCCTCTTTGAATCTGAAGGGTGGCTTCGTGGGAGATAGTGGAAAAATGATCAAAAACTTCATAGAGTTTATAGACTTCCATTTCCAATTCTATTGTTCACAACAGAGAACTGAATAGTGTGAAGCAAATGTACAAGAAACAGAGAGAGAAAAGACAAAGCAATTTCAAAATATTACTGTCAAGTTATTTTGTGCACTGCAGTGCATTTTTAAATGGAAATATTCTGGAAATTTGGGCAATCATTTCCTGTTATGACCAAGTACAGATGCTAACCAGACTACTTACTTTAAAACAAGTGGACAGAAATTTCCAATTCAGAAACATCTGGAATTATCTGATTTAATTTTGAGGGAAATAAATCCAGATAAAGTTGATGGATAAATTGGACATTCACTTAATTGAAATGGCAAATATATAAAAGCAGCATGAACCTATCAATTAGACTTTCTTAAATACTCTTTCATCTTAGATAATAATAATAATGGCATTTATTAAGCACTTACTATGTGCGAAGCACTGTTCTAAGCGCTGGGGGATACAAGGTGATCAGGTTGTCCCATGGGGGGCTCACAGTCTTCATCCCCATTTTACAGATGAGGTAACTGAGGCTCAGAGAAGTTAAGTGACTTGCCCAAGGTCACACAGCAGACACGTGGAGGACCCGGGATTCGAACCCATGACCTAAGACTCCGAAGCCCATGCTCATTCCACTGAGCCACGCTGCTAGATGTGGAACAGTGTCTCCATTTTCCTTTTTAATCTGCAAATTCATAAATTGTGTCTCAGTAGGACTGCTTAGAGTACCCTGCCGCTATTCACTTTGTGATAATTTCTTAGGGGGCATTAAAGTAGAATAAAATTTAGATAATTTATTCTGGCATTTTGGATTATTTAAAAGTATCAAGGCACTAACGGTAAAGAAAGTGCAATATTGTAAGTATTCCTATTGGTTACCTAATAATAATAATTGTGGTATTTCAGTGCTTAATACCTGTCAAGCACTGGGGTGGAATCAGAATAATCAAGTTAGACCCAATTCTTGTCCCACATGGGGCTCACAGCCTAAGTGGAAGAGAGAATAGATATTCTCTCTATAGAGACTGGGGAAGCAGCATGGCTCAGTGGAAAGAGCACAGGCTTTGGAGTCAGAGTTCATGGGTTCGAACCCTGGCTCCGCCACTTGTCAGTTGTGTGACTTTGGGTAAGTCACTTCGCTTCTCTGTCTCATGTCCAAGACTGAACTCCTTGTCTTCCCTCCCAAACCCTGCCCTCTCTCTGACTTTCCCATCACTGTTGATGGCACTACCATCCTTCCCGTCTCACAAGCCCACAACGTTGGTGTCATCCTCGACTCTGCTCTCTCATTCACCCCTCACATCCAAGCCGTCACCAAAACCTGCCGGTCTCAGCTCTACAACATTGCCAAGATCCGCCCTTTCCTCTCCATCCAAACCGCTACCCTGCTCATTCAAGCTCTCATCCTATCCCGTCTGGACTACTGCATCAGCCTCCTCTCTGATCTCCCATCCTCCTGTCTCTCCCCACTTCAGTCCATACTTCATGCCGCTGCCCGGATTGTCTTTGTCCAGAAACGCTCTGGGCATGTTACTCCCCTCCTCAAAAATCTCCAGTGGCTACCAGTCAACCTACGCATCAGGCAGAAACTCCTCACCCTGGGCTTCAAGGCTGTCCATCACCTCGCCCCCTCCTACCTCACCTCCCTTCTCTCCTTCTCCAGCCCAGACCGCATCCTCTGCTCCTCTGCCGCTAATCTCCTCCCCGTGCCTCGTTCTCACCTGTCCTGCTGTCGACCCACGGCCCATGTCATCCCCCTGGCCTGGAATGCCCTCCCTCCCCACATCTGCCAAGCTAGCTCTCTTTCTCCCTTCAAGGCCCTACTGAGAGCTCACCTCCTCCAGGAGGCCTTCCCAGACTGAGCCCCCTCCTTCCTCTCCCCCTCGCCCCCCTCTCCATCCCCACCGTCTTACCTCCTTCCCTTCCCCACAGCACCTGTATATATGTATATATGTCTGTACATATTTATTACTCTATTTATTTTACTTGTACATATCTATTCTATTTATTTTGTTAATATGCTTGGTTTTTTGTTCTCTGTCTCTCCCTTCTAGACTGTGAGCCCGCTGTTGGGTGGGGAATGTCTCTATGTGTTGCCAACTTGTACTTCCCAAGTGCTTAGTACAGTGCTCTGCACACAGTAAGCGCTCAATAAATACGATTGATTCTCTGTGCCTCAGTTACCTCATCTGTAAAATGGGGATTAAGATTGTGAGCCCCCCATGGGACAACCTGATCACTTTGTAACCACCCCAGCACTTAGAACAGTGCTTTGCACATAGTAAGCACTTAATAAATGCCATTATTATTATTATTATTATTATTATATTGAGTACCAATTTTCAAGATGAAGAAACTGAGGCACAGAGAAGTGTGACTTAAGGTGTCTCAGTAGGCAAGTGGTAGAGTTGGGATTAGAACCCAGATCTCCTGACACCCAGACCTACTCTCTTTCCACTAGATCACACTCCTTCTTGAAGACTTTGGGAGCCCTTTGACACTCAAATGGAAAGTAGATAAAATGGAAAGAATGAATTCCCACCTGACTAATGCCAATAAGGAATAAAACTGACTTAGAGGAATCATTTTTGAGAAAGTAAAATATTTCTTCTCTTTGTGTTATGCCACCTTGGGTCCTTTTTAAAAAGGAATAGTAGACCTGAAGTCACTGAGTGGCCCATTCAAGAGAAAACTTTCAGCCACCTCATTTTGTATGTAATACTCGTCCCCACATATATTGTACATATTTACAATTGTACATATTTACTTGTACATATTTACTATTCTATTTATTTTATTTTGTTAATATGTTTTGGTTTTTTGTCTGTCTCCCCCTTCTAGGCTGTGAGGGCGTTGTTGGGTAGGGACTGTCTCTATATGTTGCCAACTTGTACTTCCCAAGCGCTTAGTACAGTGCTCTGCACACAGTAAGTGCTCAATAAATATGAATGAATGAATAGATATCAACATGCCTAGCTCTATATAGAGTATATTATGTTTCAGGATTGATCATGATGATAACTAAAAATGAGGTTTTATCATTAGATGCAAACTTGGGCAAAAAGGCCTTTGCCTGAAAATCCTTTCCACGTCATTTGCATGTAAAGACATCTCCTTGCTGTACCTTTATGTTTGTTACCCAAAGAGCCTGAAAACATTTTTGATCCTCTGATCTTCCCAAAGTCTCTGGTCCAAGACGGACACTGTATTTCTGATGGCTCTGTGCTAGGTTGATTTGTTTCCTGCTGCTAACTCATTTTTTATTTAACGGTCTTTTGGTAAGTGCTTACTATGTGCCAAGCACTGTACTAAGTGCTGGGATATATACAGGGTAATTGAGTTGGACAAAGCCCATTTCTCACATGGGCTCATAGTTTTAATCCCCATTTCACAGATGAGGAAACAGGCGCAGAAAAGGTAAATGACTTATCCAAGGTCACATAGCAGACACATGGCAGAGTTGGGATTAGAACCCAAGTCCTCTGTCTCCTAGGCCCATGCTCTTTCAACTAGGCAATCGTGTCTTCCCACTTTCCACATCATTTAAGGTTGTGAACATTTTTCTAAAAAAAAAAAATTCACTCCATGTCTCCCCACTCCTCAAGAACCTCCAGGGGCTGCCCATCCAACCCCACATAAAAGAGAAATTCCTCACCATTGGCTTTAAAGCACTCAATCAACTCAGCCACTTTTACCCTACCTCACTGATGTCCTACTACACTCTGCTTCTCTAGCTCTAGCTTATTCACTGTGCCCTGATCTCGTATATTTTACCATTGACCCCTTTCCCACATTCCTCCCTCTAGGCTGGAACTAACTTCCTCCTCCACTCTCCCCATCTTCAGACTTACTAAGATCACGTCTTCCAAGAGGCGTTTTCTCATTAAGCTTTCTTTTACTTGGCTCCCTTTCCCTTATCTGCTGTGTGAACTGGGACAAGTCACTTCACTTTTTTGGGCCTCAGTTACCTCATCTGTAAAATGGGAATTTAGACTGTGGGACAGGGACCTGTGTCCAACCTAAATTACTTGTATCCAACTCTGGCACATAGTAAATGCTTAACAAATACCACAATTAGTATTATTTTTATTCCCTTCTGCACTATCTCTGTCTGCCATTGGATCTGTGAACTTTGGACACTTGGTATTCATCCCACAGCCCTTATGTGCATCTCTATAAATTACATATTATAAATTTCTATTAATGTCTATCTCCTCCCCTAGACTGCAAGCACGTGGGTAGGAAACATGTCTACCAACTCTGTTATACTTACCCAAGTGCTTAGTACAGTGCTCTGAACACAGTAAGCACTGAATAAATACCACTGATGGCTATTCAATGGTTCTTTTAACTGTTTCTTCAGAACTTTTTATTTACAGTGATCTCTATTCAGTTCAGCATTGGACAGCTAAAGGCAATCCTCATACTTGTAGCACAGAGAGTGGGACAAGCTCTGAGTCTGTCCTGATTTCCCTGTACTTACCCCAGTGCTCTGTACATGTTTGGCACATAGCAAAAGTTTAACAAATGTCACAGTTTGTTTTGTTCCTCAAAAATAAGTTCAAGTTGATATGGTCAAGAGAAGCAGTGTGGCTCAGTGGAAAGAGCACAGGCTTTGGAGTCAGAAGTCATGAGTTCAAATCCCAGCTCCACCACCTGTCAGCTGTGTGGCTTTGGGCAAGTCACTTAACTTCTCTGGGCCTCAGTTACCTCATCTGTAAAATGGGGATTAAGACTGTGAGCCCCCTGTGGGACAAGCTGATCACCTTGTAACCTCCCCAGTGCTTAGAACAGTGCTTTGCAGATAGTAAGCGCTTAATAAATGCCATTATTATTATTCTATGTAAATTGGGACCATTTTTCTCATAAAAACAATTATCATAAATGTGATTAGGTCCTGAACTTAGTCTGGATATCCAATTTTTACCAAAATTACCCCTAGTTTTGTATTCAGTTACATATGAGGACCCACAATATGGTAGCTGACTCTTGCTTCTTCAGAAGTAAAAATGAGGATTCCAACCTGCCTGGTGATTCGGTAAGCTCGCTCTCTCTCTCCCTTCCCCTGGCCTATTCTGAGCTATTTCCCTTTCTCACCCCCTTTAAACTTCCCTTCTTTAAATGGAAGATTATGGGCGGCATATTTTCTTGACATTCTGTGCCTTTTAAATGACTGATCCTTTAAACATTTCAAAAATAGCCAACACCTCTCAATCCAGCTGAAAGATTTGCACTGGAATAAGCTTTACTGGGCTTAGGAATTAGTAAACATGCTCCCTGTCCTCAAGGATTTTACACTTCTTACTGTAGGCTTTGAAGCATTTAATCATTTTACCTCCTCCTACCTTACCTTCCTGATTTCCTACTATGAGAAGCAGCGTGGCTCAGTGGAAAGAGCCCAGGCTTTGGAGTCAGAGGTCATGGGTTCAAATCCCAGCTCCCCCACTTGTCAGCTGTGTGACTTTGGGCAAGTCATTTAACTTCTCTGCACCTCAGTTCCCTCATCTGTAAAATGGGGATTAAGACTGTGAGCCCCCCGTGGGACAACCTGATCACCTTGTAACCTCCCCGGCGCTTAGAACAGTGCTTTGCGCATAGTAAGTGCTTAATAAATGCTATCGTTATTATTATCATTATTATTACTACAACCCAGCCTGCACATTTGGCTTCTCTAATGCCAACATACTCACTGTACCTAGATCTCCTCCATCTTGCTGTCGACCTCTTGCCCACGTCCTGCTTTTGGCTTGGAAACTTCCTCCCTCGTTGCAGCTGACAGATGATCACTCTTTCCCACTTTCAAAGTCTTATTAAAAATACCTCTCCTCTAAGAGGCCTTCCTTGACTAAGCCCTCATTTCTTTTTCTTCCACTCCTTTCTATATCACCCTCACACTCCATCCTCGTGTCTCTCCCCACTTCAATCCATACTTCATGCCGCTGCCCGGATTGCCTTTGTCCAGAAACGCTCTTGGCATGTTACTCCCCTCCTCAAAAATCTCCAGTGGCTACCAATCAATCTGCACATCAGGCAGAAACTCCTCACCCTGGGCTTCAAGGCTGTCCATCACCTCGCCCCCTCCTACCTCACCTCCCTTCTCTCCTCCAGCCCACCCCGTACCCTCCGCTCCTCTGCTGCTAATCTCCTTACCATACCTCTATCTTGCCTGTCCAGCCTTCGACCCCCGGCCCACATCATCCCCTGGGCCTGGAATGCCCTTCCTCTGCCCATCCACCAAGCTAGCTCTCTTCCTCCCTTCAAGGCCCTACTGAGAGCTCACCTCCAGGAGGCCTTCCCAGACTGAGCCCCTTCCTTCCTCTCCCCCTCGTCCCCCTCTCCACCCCCCATCTTACCTCCTTCCCTTCCCCACAGCACTTGCATATATGTATATATGTTTGTACATATTTGTTACTCTATTTATTTTACTTGTACATATATTCTATTCTATTCTATTTATTTTATTTTGTTAGTATGTTTGGTTTTGTTCTCTGTCTCCCCCTTTTAGACTGTGAGCCCACTGTTGGGTAGGGACTGTTTCTATACGTTGCCAACTTGTACTTCTCAAGAGCTTAGTACAGTGCTCTGCACACAGTAAGCGCTCAATAAATATGATTGATGATGATGACTTGGATTCACACCCTTTACTAACCCTCCCACAGCACTCACATTTCTGTAATTTATATTAATGTCTGTTTCCCCCTCTACACTTTAATCTCTTTGTACGTGGGGAACTTGTCTACAAACTCTGGGGTTTTTTATAGTATTTGTTAAGCACTTTGTGCCAGACACTGCAGTAAGTGTTGGGGTAGATACAAGATAATGGGTTGGACACAGTCCCTGTCCCACGTGGGGCTAGCAGTTTTAATCCCCATTTTACAGATGAGGAAACTGAGTGACACAGTAGTCAAAGTCACACAGCAGACAAGAGGAGGAGCTGGGATTAGAACCCAGAACCTTCTGAGTCCCAGGCCAGTACTCTATCCAATAGGCCATGCTGCTGTAATGTACTCTCCTACAAGGTTAGTACTGTGCATGCACACAGACTGCTCAGTAATATGATTGATAAAATTATCCTCAATGAAGGATCTCTGGTTTTATTTACTACATTTCCAAAATAACTATCCCACTTTATTTCCTTAGTTTTTTAAGATGTATATTTAATCAATCAAATTTGAGAAATTTACTGCATGCAGGACACTGTCCTGAGCACTTGGGGAAGAATAATGCACAGAGTTGGTAAGCATATTCCCTGCCCAAATGGAGTTTACAGTCTGGAGTAGGAGACAAACATTAAAATAAAGATAGGTACCTATGTGCTGTGAGACTGAGGGTAGGGTGAATTTCACATGCTTAAAGGGTACATATTTAAGTTCAAAGATGACACAAAAGGGAAAGGGAGTAGGGGAAATGAGGGCTTAGTTAGGGAAGGCCTCTTGGAGGAGATGTATCTGGCATATAGTAAGTGCTTAACAAATACCATAATTATTATTTATAATTATTATTATGTGATTTTAAAAATAAGGCTTTGAGAGTAGTGAGAGTGATGGTCTGTCATATATGAAGGGTGAGGGCGTTCCAAGCCAGAAGCAGGATCTGGACGAGAAGTCAGCGACATAGGCGAGATCGAGTTAGAATGGTGTTAGAGGAACAAAGTGAGCTTGCTGGATTGCAGTAGGAAAAAAGCGAGGTAATGTAGGAGTAGAGTAGATTTAGTGCTTTAAAGTCAATGGTAAGGAGTTTCTCTTCCCTGTGAAAGGCAACCACTGGAGGTTCTTGAGGAGTGGAGAAGCATAGACTGAATGGTGTATAAGAAAAATGATCTGGGCAGCATATTTTGTCAAATTTCTGTCCCTTTTAAGAGCTTGATCCTCTAAACGTTTCTAAAATAGTCAACTTCTCTCAACCCAGCGCTTTACTGGGACAGCGGATGAAGGGATACTTGGAGACCCAGGACCCACTGAGCATTGCCTGACTCTGGGCCTCTGCCTTTCAAATTTGGGATGTATTAGTGGGACCACCGTGGTTGAGCACAGCTGTCATCAGGGATTACCAACCCTCTGAGAAACCACCAAATAACAAAATAAATTGTGGTTCAAGGAAACGCATATGCACACACATACACTCGTACACACACGCACACATGCACACACACACCCACACACCTCCCCCGGGTTCCTTAGTTTTTCCCTGCCATGAATATAAACTTTTAGGACACTATGAAATCTTCCAATTGCAGCTCATGCTGGGGATGGGGCCTGTTAAAATCAATCAATCATATTTATTGAGCACTTACTGTGTGCAGAGCACCGTACTAAGCACTTGGGAAGTACAAGTTGGCAAGAAGTTACTAGTGAAAGACTAGGAAGAGAAAAACAGGATTAAATTTCTAGAGACTGGTAAAGAAATAGTTCAAACCGAAGCATGGCACGTAAATTTTCCACCCTCAGGAAGATTTAGAAAATGTTTAGGCCATGTAGGAGTTATAAGGCTTTCTCTATTTTTCTCTCATTTGCACACATAAGGAATATGATAATTTCAAGATCGTATGAGTTCTGATATGATAGTGTCCACTGCTGTACTTAGTCAATTTAGTAATTTGTGAATCCAACCAAGCTTCAATGAGGACAGAGGAGGTGGGTGAATTTTTAAGCCAGAATTAGAATCTCCAGACCCTATGAAGTGAGTAGCCTCCTGGAAATAGAAGCGAACAGGAGTGGGGCCAGAAGGAAAACAATGCGTTAAGTTGGTTAACAACCAGGAGTGGAAAACTGACACTGATTTTAATAGACAAACTCTCATACCAGACATTGCGGCATGTGGGCATTCTGACTGAGATATTTAGATGGAAGGCAGAGCAAATGAGAAAGCTAAAAATACACATCTTGCCTACTGTCCTCTAGGGAATGTGGTGCATGAGTGGTAAAGAAATGACAGATTGAAAGCATCCTTGACAAGGGAACCTGAGTG
This sequence comes from Tachyglossus aculeatus, assembly GCF_015852505.1. Classification (NCBI taxonomy): domain Eukaryota; kingdom Metazoa; phylum Chordata; class Mammalia; order Monotremata; family Tachyglossidae; genus Tachyglossus; species Tachyglossus aculeatus. Next base: position 118,662,674 of record NC_052066.1, on the reverse strand, counting down.
TGTTTATTGTTCTCCCTTTTATCAGTTAATATTCGTGGAACACCCACTAGCTATGTAAGGAATGTCCATTCTAAGATTGAGGGCAAAGTAAAGACTGGGAGGCAAATTTACCCTCAACTGAGTGATGTGGTTTCATTCTGATGGCAGTGGTTGTGACTTGATGCTCTAGAACTTGTATGCTGTAGTATCATTTGGGCATTGGATGGTTAATAAGGCATCATGCCATCTTTGATCTGGAATAAACCTCCAGAAGTCCTCTGGTGCTACTGCATCCAGGAAGATGAATGATTCAGTCACAGGACAGAATATCTGTTTCAAAACATTGCAGGGATACTCACAACTCCCCGAGGAGGCCTACTCCAAAATTTTATCACATTGACAATCTAGAAGTTATTTCTATGTCTAATTTCAATCCGCTTTAATTTAACATCATTTTCTCTAACTTCTTTGTGAGCATGGAAAACTTGTAATAATCACCTTCTTAAAAATCCTTCACTGAATATAGTTTGTTACACTTCTCTGAAATAAAATCCCCAACTCCTGGACTACCCTGAGCCTTTGATTTTTCAGAATTTTTTTTTTTTAAATATGAATCAATCAATGAAATATGTATTGAGGGTTTGAGGTGTGCCAGACACTCTAACAAATATCTTGGGAGAGTACAAGAGAGAATATCAAGATGATGCTTGACCTTAAGGAGCTTACAGTCTAGTTCTGGAACTTCTCTTCCAAAGGACTGACCAAGGCAGAGTGTATCAGAAAGATTAAAAATAATAACAATTATTCTTATTTTGGAACTTAATAATAATGACGGCATTTATTAAGCACTTACTATGTGCAAAACACTGTTCTAAGCACTGGGGAGGTTACAAGGTGATCAGGTTGTCCCGCAGGGGGCTCACAGTCTTCATCCCCATTTTACAGATGAGGGAACTGAGGCACAGAGGAGTTAAGTGACTTGCCCAAAGTCACACAGCTGACAATTGGCAGAGCTGGGATTTGAACCCATGACCTCTGACTCCAAAGCCCATACTCTTTTCCACTGAGCCATAGTGCTGGGTTACATACAATGTAATCAGGTTGGACACAGTCCCGGCCCCACATGGGGCTCACAGTCTTCACCCCCATTTTCCAGATGAGGTAACTGAGGCCCAGAGAAGTGAAGTGACTTGCCCAAGGTCACACAGCAGACATTGGTGGAGCCAGGACTAGAACCCAGGTCTTTTTCACTCCCAGGCCCATACCCTATCCACTAAGCCTTGCCGCTCCTGTATTGTTTAGCTTTCTGGTTTCTGTTAATCAATCCCAGTACTGTGTTGGCTTTTGAATCAAAGAATTGTATTCCCAATTCATATATAGATTGTTATCAATATTACCTCCGGATTTAAACACATTTTTTGGTTGTATTTGTGTCTAGGCATTATAGTTTGTGCTGTTTGTTTATTTGACCCGAAGTGCACTACTTGCGCTTGTTCCTATTGAATTCCATTTTGTTTTTGCAGGATTATTTTCCAATTTATCCCAGTCACTTTGAAAAGGAAGTGTTAGCAACCCCTCCCAATTTACTCACATCTGCAAATTTAATGATTCGTTCATCTTGGTCCTCATCGCAAACATTGAGTAAAATTGGTCCCAAACTAAATCCCTATGGAAGTCCACTGGATACAAGCTTGGAATTGTGACGTTGAGCAATGGATGACTACACTTTGGGTGCTTCTCTTGAAACAGTTGTGCACCCACCTGGCAGTAGTTCACTGAAGCAGCATGGCCTAATGGATAGAGCACAGGCCTAAGAGTCAGAAGACCTGGGTTCTAATCCGGGCTCTGCCAAAGATTTGCTGTATGACCCTGGGCAAGTCACTTAATTTCTCTGGGCCTCAGTTCTCCTGTCTTTCCTCCTACTTAAATTGTGTGTCCCATGTCCAACCTGATTCACTTGTGTTTACCCCAGCGCTTAGAACAGTGTTTGACATAGAGTAAGCACTTCACAAATACCATAAAAAGACCATACGATTCCAGTTTGCCAATAAGGATGCTATTTGTGATAGGGAAAGTATTTAATTAAATTATTGAAATTTCAGATAGTATCTGTTGTTTCTTCTTCGGGTGGCCTGTCATTATCAGAACAATATTCAAATCATTCTTCACAAAGCCTTGTTTTCCGTGTTCTTCTAGGTGGTTACACGTGGATTGTTTAACAATTTGTTCCAGCAGTTTCCCAAATAGTGACATGAAACTGACAAGTCCCTCTCCCTCTCCAAATGGGCATCACATTTGCCCTGTTGCTATTCCTCACAAGTCCCCCAAAATGACTATTGATTGTGATCAATGTCTTAACATGACCTAGGATGCTTGTCAAGTCTTTTTGATTTGTACACATCTGATTTTAAAAGCATTTTCCAACTATTTCACTATTCTCGTTTGACTTTTTACTCTTCCATCCCTGATCACCTGCTCATTTTAAATATCTTTTGTATTGACAGAAGTGAAAAACAAAAGTTCTGGTATTTCCACACACCACATTCCAGCTTTCTTTTCTAACAGCAGCATTTTACTGACTCTCCCCTTTTGTTGCCAAACATTTTAAGATCAGTTGATGCTACTTATCGGTGCCTACTGGGTGCTGGAGCACTATGCTAAGTGCTTGGGAGAGTACAGTAGAGTTTCTTTTTTTAACGATATTTGTTAAGCGCTTACTTATGTGCCAGACATTGTAATAAGCGCTGGGGTAGACACAGATTAATCAGATTGGTCATAGTCCCTATTCCACATGGAGCTCACAGTCTCAATCCTCTCTTAGTGGAAAGAGCACGGGCTTGGGAGTCAGGGGAAGTGAGTTCTAATCCCAGCTCTGCCACTTGTCTGCCGTGAGACCTTGGGCAAGCCACATAACTTTTCTGTGCCTCAGTTACCTCATCTGTAAAATGAGGATTAACACTGTGAACCCCATGTGGGACAACCTGATTACCTTGTATCTACCCCAGCACTGAGAACATTGCTTAGTACGTAGTAAGCCCTTAACAAATATCATAATTATTATTATTATGAGATGAGGAAACTGAGGCCCAGATAAACTGTGATTTGCCCGAGGTCACACAGCAGACAAGTGGCAGAGCAGGGATTAGAACTCAGGTCCTTCTGGCTCCCAGGCCTAGGCTTTATCAACTAGGCACTCCGCCCTTCCCTCAGGAAAATTACAATCAGGTAGAATATATTTTTGGTGCTTTTAAAAATCCACTTGGTGTGTTCTCTGTCCAAAGTTAGTTTTTGTCTTCTGAACCATACAAATCCAGAGATGCCAATTTATTGTGAGGACATTTTAGTGGGAGTGGGGACATAAAGGGAACAACCTACTCATTCATTCATTCACTCAATCGTATTTATTGAGTGCTTACTGTGTGCAGAGCACTGTACTAAGTGCTTGGAAAGTACAAGTTGGCAACATATAGAGACGGTCCCTACCCAACAGTGGGCTCACAGTCTAGAAGGGGGAGACAGAGAACAAAACAAAACATATTAACAAAATAAAATAAATAGAATAAATATGTACAAATAAAATAGAGTAATAAATACATATATATAGGTGCTGTGGGGAAGGGAAGGAGGTAAGGCGGGGGCGTTGGAGAGGAGGAGTAGGGGAAGAGGAAGGAGGGGGCTCAGTCTGGGAAGGCCTCCTGGAGGAGGTGAGCTCTCAGTAGGGCCTTGAAGGGAGGAAGGGAGCTAGCTTGGCGGATGGGCAGAGGGAGGGCATTCCAGGCCAGGGGGATGACGTGGGCCGGGGGTCGACAGCAGGACAGGTGAGAATGAGGCACGGGGAGGAGATTAGCGGCAGAGGAGCAGAGGATGCGGTCTGGGCTGGAGAAGGAGAGAAGGGAGGTGAGGTAGGAGGGGGCGAGGTGATGGACAGCCTTGAAGCCCAGGGTGAGGAGTTTCTGCCTGATGTGTAGGTTGATTGGTAGCCACTGGAGATTTTTGAGAAGGGGAGTAACATGCCTGGAGCATTTCTGGACAAAGGCAATCCGGGCAGCAGCGTGAAGTATGAATTGAAGTGGGGAGAGACAGGAGGATGGGAGATCGGAGAGGAGGCTGATGCAGTAGTCCAGATGGGATAGGATGAGAGCTTGAACGAGTAGGGTAGTGGTTTGGATGGAGAGGAAAGGGCGGATCTTCGCAATGTTGCAGAGGTGAGACTGGCAGGTTTCGGTGACGGCTTGGATGTGAGGGGTGAACGAGAGAGCGGAGTCGAGGATGACACCAAGGTTGCGGGCTTGTGAGATGGGAAGGATGGTAGTGCTGTCAACAGTGATGGGAAAGTCAGGGAGAGGGCAGGGTTTGGGAGGGAAGACAAGGAGTTCAGTCTTGGACATGTTGTGTCTTAGGGGGTGGGAAGACATCCAGATGGAGATGTCCTGAAGGCAGGAGGAGATGCGAGCCTGGAGGGAGGGAGAGAGAGCAGGGGCAGAGATGTAGATTTGGGTGTCATCAGCGTAGAGGTGATAGTTGAAGCCATGGGAGCGAATGAGGTCACCAAGGGAGTGAGTGTAAATCGAGAACAGATGGGGACCAAGAACTGAACCTTGGGGACCCCCCACAGTAAGGGGATGGGAGGGGGAGGAGGAGCCTGCAAAAGAGACTGAGAATGAACTACCAGAGAGATAAGAGGAGAACCAGGAGAGGACGGAGCCTGTAGATTCCTCTCTCCTCTGCCATCATTTATTTCCATACCATAGCACTCATGAATTTATTGACACCCTCTTTACCACATGTGAATGTGTTGCTCTATTACTCACTTTACCTCCATCTCATCTATTTCACTGCTGAGCCCTCACCTACGACCTGCCTCTGGTCTGGAACGCCCTTTCTCTTCACAGTTGACAGACGATCATTCTCCCCACCTTCAAAGCCTTGTTATGAGCACATCTCCAAGAGGTCTTCATTGAGTTAGCCCTTATTTCCTTTTCTCCCACTTCCTTCTGTGTCTCTTGCAGCTGAATCTGCACCATTTATTAACTCCTCCTTCGGCCCCACAGTACTTAATGTGTATTTCAGTAATTTATATTGTCTACATTCCCGTCTAGATTGTCAGTTCATTGTGGGCAAGGAAGATGTCTACAAACTCTGTTATATTGTACTCTCCCAAGTGTTTAATATAGTGCTTACTTCTCCTGTCCCGGCCTTCCCCTCAAACACACATACACCCTTCCACCTCTTCTGCATCACCCTTATACTCGGATTTGCATCCTTTATTCACCTCTCCCTCAGCCCCCCAGGACTTATGTATATATCTGTAATTTACTTATATATATCAATGCCAGTTTTCCCCTCTAGACTGTAAGGTTATTGTGGGCAGGAAACGTGTCTACCACCTCTTTTGTATTGACTCTCCCAAGTGCTTATTCATTCATTCATTCAATCGTATTTATTGAGCACTTACTGTGTTCAGAGCACTGTACTAAGCGCTTGGGAAGTGCAAGTTGGCAACAAATAGAGACGGTCCCTACCCAACAGTGGGCTCACAGTCTAGAAGGGGGAGACAGACAACGAAACAAAACATATTAACAAAATAAAATAAATAGAATAGTAAATATGTACAAGTAAAATAGAATAATAAATCTCTACAAACATATATACAGGTGCTGTGGGGAGGGGAAGGAGGTAGGGCAGGGGGATGGGGAGGAGGGAGAGAGGAAGGAGGGGGCTCAGTCTGGGAAGGCCTCCTGGAGGAGGTGTGCTCTCAGGAGGGCTTTGAAGGGAGGAAGAGAGCTAGCTTGGCGGTTGTGCAGAGGGAGGACATTCCAGGCCAGGGGGAGGATGTGGGCTGGGGGTCAACGGTGGGACAGGCAAGAATGAGGCTTAGTGCTCTGCACACAGCAAATTGTATTCATCTGCAAACAGAAAGTGCTCAGTAAATACAATTGACAGGCTTCATAGAGATAATAGACCAGAAAGTCACCATTTTGGGTCTTTGTGAACCTGACTAGTAACTCAGATCTTGTCAGAGACTGGGATGAGCGAAACTGGGAGTCCAGCTCAAAAAGCTGTGGGGGTCACTGTCCACGTGGTGTGGGCAAACTGTGTGCAATTATGCTATTTCCTTATGTTCCTTTATGTACTACTATTTATTCTATCCTTGTTCTTCCTCCTCTTCCCATTGTTTGTAAATAATTGATTTCTGTCAGTCTCTAACATTAGACTAAGTCTCGGCAGTAAAGGGATTATGTGTTTTGCTTCTGCTGTACTCTCACAAGCCCTCAGTATCATATATAGCTTCAAAAAGGGCTCAATTAATACCCTGGGTGTTATTTTTAAAATTTGGACCCAGGTTTACCTTTTAAAGCTTTTCTATTTATTCCTCAGGTGTTAGCTTTCTTGTCCTTCCTAGGGACTAGTGTAAAACTTTCCATAAGTCATTCATAGTCTATCAGGCTGTTAATTGTGTTGAGCGCTTACTGGATGCAGAGCACTGTATTAAGCACTTGAGAGAGTACAATATAACAATGAACAGGAACATCCCCTGCCCACAACGAGCTTACAGTCTAGAGGTGGAGACCAACAGTGGAACAGCATGGCCTTGTGGCAAGAGCACTGGTTTGGGAGTTAGAGGTCATGGGTTCTAATCCCGGTTTTGCCACTTGTCTGCTGTGTGACCTTGGGCAAGTCACTTAACTTCTCTGTGCCTCAGTTACCTCATCTGTAAAATGGGGCTTGAGATTGAGCCCCACATGGGACAGTCTAATTACCTTGTATTTACCCCTGCACTTAGAACAGTGCTTGGCACATAGTAAGTGCTTAACAAATACCATAATTATTATTATTAAAATAAATACATTACAGATATTTAGATGCATAGGCTCCTTAGGGCTAGTGAAATCAGCAGCCCCCCAGCTGTGAAATAGACTGTGTTTCCTACTGAAGCACAGTCAGGTCATTCTGGGTGGCAGAAGACATTGATTCCATATGGGATGATCTCCCCTTAAACACATTGGGGTTAAACCCTGATTTGTTGAAATTGCTGTTCTTGCTTATGACTACCTCCTGTACTATGGGGAGTAATGTGGAAAATTCTTCTAGCATGACCACATACATCTAATATCTCTTGATTCCATTGGTCCATTTCACATTGCCCTGTCAGAATCTCAGAAGTGCCTTGGAAGGGAGGTCTCTTCATTGAGAGTAACCATTCTTGTTGGCTTGATTCATTCCTCCTTATCACTGATGCTGAGCTAGTTAGGCCAAGCTAGCCCTTTCACCATTTACCAAAGGTACACTTTGCTTTTCTGCCATTTGGCACATTAGGGACATGCATGAAATGGGCTCACACAACATCCTAGGTCCTGTGAAGTTACAGAGAAACTAAAACTTTATTCTATTGACACCCAGGCCCATGACCCATGCCAATTGTTCCAGATGTTTAACTCCCTGCTCAAACCCCCTGTCTCTCTGCCTCCCCAGTTCCTTGCCCCAAATGATCTGGCTACCACTTCACTGAGAAAATTGAAACAGTCAGGCATAATCTCCATAAAATCTCCCCTGCTTCTCTTCAGTCCCTCCCTCCTCCTGATCCTTCTTCAAATCTCCCATCCTTCCCAGTAGTATCTCCTGCCTTCTCTCAAAATTCAACCCCTCCAATCCCATAACTTCACACCTTCCTTATGTACTACTACTTATTCTATCCTTGTTCTTCCTCCTCCTCCTACTCCTCCCATTACATGTAAATAATTGATTTCTGCCTGTCTCTAACATTAGACTGTGAAGTCATGGCAGTTAAAAGGATTATGTGTTTTGCTTCTGCTGTGCTCTCACAAGCCCTCAGTATCATGTATAACTTCATCTATGTTGCCGTTGGAAGAGATTCCCCTTCAAGTACTGTGAAATCATTTCTGCACATGTCCCAAGGTTAATGAAAGCAAAGATTGGGATTTTTATAAATCTAAAAAATGGGCAATATTGAAGACTGGCAATTGCAATGGCCCTTAAGAGGAGATTTATCAGTCTATAGTCTGGGTTGTACAGGCCAGACCTTTGCTCTGATTTCTCAACTATGAAAGAGGCAATTTAAGACGGGCCTGTGTCTGACCTGGAGTCCCAGCCAAAGGTGCAGAACTGGAAGAACATGTCACAAATACGCAAATATCTAGTCGCAGTAGGAACACTGCTTGCAGAGGGTAGTGTTTGTACAATCCTTTGACAGAGGAAGTGTTTATTAACTAGCGGTCATGGGCAAGTCTCTGGAATGTGTTCCCCCAAAAATGTAAAAAGGAACAGAATGTGCAACTCTCTGGAGCACACAGAGAACTAATTCTAGTTGCTTATAAACTATGCCATTTATTAGACTACCGCCTTCTGGTTTACATTAGCCTTTGCTGATCTCATTTGGAACAGTCCACCATACAGTGGGAACCAAACAGGTAAAGAGATTTCTCCCCTCCTTCCCACAGTAGTATAACAGCATTTAGTTAGGCAGCTACTGTGGTTAGGCAAGTAGCCTGTCAACGTCCATATGATTGAGGTTAAGGCCAGCTGGGGGTTTGCAATAACACCAGGTGTTAGCAAAGACAAGCTTTCTGTGTCACAACAGATAAGTGGGGAGGGAGACAGAACCATCCACTGTGAATCTCAGCAACCTGTCATGTCACTTTTGCTGATGTACTTCTCAGCATTTTGAACAATATAATTTCAACTTGGATCAATTATGGTGCAGATTCCTACCCTTGAATTTCTAGAGCACACCTATTCTCTAAGGCACTTTGACATTTCTTAATTCTTTTTCTTGTAACAACACGGGGACATAAGGTAATCCATTTTCTCTTAATCCCTTTTTACAAATGAGGAAACTGAGGGACACTTGGTTAAGTAATTTGCCAGGGGCAGAGCAGAACTGAGGGCCCAGATCCTCTGGCTCCTAGACCCGGACTCTTTCCGCTATCCCATACTTCCTCCCTATAATGTTCAACAAGCTCCAGGAGGTGTTAGTTCAGTCCTTAGCTCCCTGCTACTATTGCTTACTCTGTCTCTGGAAGATAATACAGTCCTGCACCATGGTTCCCCCCAGAAAGAGCGTTTTTGTGTGTGTATGGTGGGATGGGGAAGAGAGAAAACAAACTTATTTCTGGTTCTTTTCATTTGGGATGGGTGGAGGGGTGATGTCAAAGTGGTAAAGCAACAAGACTGCAGAGTTTGGTATCTTACGTATTCCCTTCCCCTCCTCCAGTGCCACTGCCACAACTAGAACTAGTGCTCGTGGGCACTGAAACTTCCTTTTCTTCAGGTTGTTGAACATGAATTAGACTCATTTCTTGTGTTTATCCCATTTTTGCTGCCATCAGCCTGGCATGAAAGCTTCCTGGCACTCAGGGCCATCGGGGATAAGCAGTCCCTTTGCATTTCCAGATTTACTACTCCTCTCGGGTGCCACTGCTAGTCACTGAGGGCAGTGGAAGGCCAGGGAAGGGAGGAGAGAAATATAGCTCTAGCTCACCCTGCCCTTTGATGAGGACCATGAAAACCTCAGTGGTCCCTGAGCTGCGTGTGGCCGCATCCTGCTGGCAGAGGGCAAGGAATGGAGCCTCCCTCTTGGCTCCTCCTGCCCCTTTATGGTCGAAAGGGCTTGAGCAGGCAGGTGCTTCCTGTGTCAAAAACTGAGAGGAAAGTTAGAGGCATCACACTCATGGTGCCAAGAATATGGGGACGGTGAAGGGGGTATGTGCCTAAGTCAAGTTGCCTGTTTCTCTGTGTCTGTTATATTGGAATCTTCCAAGTGCTTAGTATGGTAGTCTGTGCACAGTAAGCACTCAGTGAATATGATTGACATTCCAACTTCCAAGTAGGCCACAGCCATCACTCTTTCCACCTAATGGAAATCCACCTAAGGATTAGGAATAAGGAGACTTAGGTTCTCACCCTGGCTCTACCATTTAAGATATCTTTTCTCCTTCTTAGACTGTGAATCTGAATACGACAGGGACTGGGTCTGATCTGATTTCCCTGTATCTAACCAGTGGTCAATGCAGTGCTAGGCCCATTTTAAGTGCTTTAAGACCTATTTATTTTGCTCAGTGGCATTTGTTATTAGCCCGTCTTCTGGATTGTGAGCCTATTGTTGGGTAGGGACCATCTCTATATGTTGCCGATTTGTACTTCCCAAGCGCTTAGTACAGTGCCTTGCACACAGTAAGTGCTCAATAAATATGATTGAATGAATTAATCATTGTGCAATTATTTGGTCCAAATGATGGCGTACCTGCAATTAGAAGACCCAGTCCCTGTCCCACAAGCGATTCATAATCCAAATGGGAAAGACAGATGCACATAACAACATGTGTGTATTTAAAATTTAAAACAGAAATAAAAGCAAAACAATATTCAGTGATGTGAAATAGGTGTGAAACTTTATCTCAGAGGGCAGTCTATGGTACGTTACAGTCCCATGCAAAGAGTTCTCGGCTACAAGCCGCTGCGAGTTTACTGATACTCTCAAAGTTGCCAAGGCAGGCTTGGCTCCTGGGGTGTCCAATGGGAGAATGGAGAATGCCTTGGACAAGAGGCTGATCCCCTGTAGGGTCTCAGCTCCAGTGGTTTGGGCAGCCCTTTCACAGCATGGAAAGTTTTGTGGGTAATGGGTTTTGTACCATGGTTCCACAGTGATAAGCAGTGGGGAATGCTATAAGAATATAAAAATGCCCATTTCCCCATTTCTAAAGATCTTGTGAGTATTCATTAATCTTAGGAGGTAAGTGATAAGACTAGCCTGTCCTCAAGAAGTCACTTAAAACATCCTGCTTTTGCAATGGGCTGTGCTTATACTATTCAAACAGGTACCAGCCTCTCTTACCTTAAGAATGTAATTTACTGCACTCCCATTCAGGCAGTATTCATTTAGTAAAAAACAGTATGTAATTCAAAGCAAATGCCATCTCTCGATGAACTCAACCCACCTATTATTCTTTAAGATCTGCCAGACTGGGCTAATTCAGTCTGTTTTCTCAGTTCCAATTTATGCTGTTTTACTGCAAATCTGACCCAGAGAACATAAAAACATGCTCCTTGTAATTTTAGAGATAGCATAAAGAAATTCAGGCACTAAATTTTGCCTACAGAATATCTAAAATGATATCGATTGGACAGGCAAGTCAACAGAATCTATTTTACAGTGATTTTCAGTCTCTTTTTTTCCCATTAGAAAAACAACCACCCATATATTCACTTGATATAAGACCCACATTGCTTTATGCTTGGCTGAGGCAGCACTGGTTGTAAACATGACGCATGATAATAAATACCAAACCTAGAACGGGGCTGGCCTTATCCCTGATTCTGGTCTCCACACAGACAATAAAAAGCCATAGGCCATCACTCTAAAACAGGATGAGTCCAAATGATGGCTTCCAGGGAGAAGTACCCATTAGACCCAAGGAAGAATTCCTGACAAAGTGGTTTAGCAAGGATTGTTTCATAGTAGAACGGCTGACATAAGACAGTGGTGGCGACTTGTACTTCCCAAGCGCTTAGTACAGTGCTCTGCACACAGTAAGTGCTCAATCATTATGATTGAATGAATGAATGAACCCTCCTGACCACGGAGAGCTTTAGGAAGGAGATAGCAATTAGTCTCTGGAATGGAAAAGGTGACTCTTTTTGTTGAGGAGAGAATGGAGATCTATCATAGATTTCTTTTTCTGATACGAAATTCCTATTCATCATCCATACTACCTAAGGGAAAGAACACCCGACACCAAGCACTTTGAAGCAGCATGGTCCAGTGAAAGGAACATAGGGCCCGGGAGTCAGAAGGTCTAATTCTGGCTCCACTACTAGTCTGCTGTGTGACTTTGGACAAGTCACTTAAGTTTTCTGTGTCTTAGTTACCTCATTTGTAAAATGGGGATTCAGTCCTTCTCTTTCTGATTTTAGGGTCTTAGCCCCATATGGGACAGGAACGGAGTTCAGTCTGATTATCTTGTATCTACCCCAGCACTTAGTACAGTGCCAAATACTTTACAAAAAATCTACCCAATTAGATAGAAATCCTCTACTGTAATAGAAGAGAACATTCTGTGCTTCCATCAGAGCAAAGCATATTCTCTTCTGTGATGTAAAATGGCTATCCATTTCCCTCTCTGGGTTCACTTTCTGGCCTTTCATTCACCTCTTATAAAACTAGCCTGAATATATTCATTGATATTAGTAAGAACCAAATCTGGCCCCATTTCTGCTTCTAAGGCAGTCATTTAGGCTTTTGTTCAACTGCATTTGGAAACTGATCTGCCAAACACATAGAGCAAACTCTGGCTTAAGATGACATTTCCGTGCAGTTGAAAAGACTCGCACTGTTTCAAATTTTGTAGCAGGATTGCCAAACATTAATAGTTGGCTCAATCATTCCACCACAAATGTCCCTTTCAAGACTGACTTCCAATTACTTCAGAATTCCCAATCAATCAGTGGTATTTATTGACTGCTTACTGTGTGCAGAGCACTGTACTTGTTCAAGTACAATTTAGTTGGTAGATGTAATCCTTGCCCTTGGGTTTACACTCTACTGGGGGAGTTAGTAAATTACAGTTAGGGTAATGTTATTTCTTACAGAAAACTGCCTATTTGCCAAGTGGGCTGTCAGCATCATTAGTGAGAAAGGCACTGGATCATCAAACTACCCAGAATGTTTCCTGAAGAATAGAGATGCTTTCAAGAAGCAATAAGAAAATACCAGAATAACCCTATTCAGGTCTGAAGTATCACAGGTCTTTGCTGAAGGGGCTGTGACTATTGCTATTTGGTGTTAAGTAGCTGCTTATATCATCAACACTGCTCAGTTTCTCAAATTCCTAAAGGAATCTGTCAGAATTGTCAGTTCATCGTAGCAAGCTAACTGGGTGTGCCATGTGGCCTTCCGGTGCTAGGTTAACCTCCACCAAAACAAGAATATCTATGCCCCATGAGCCATCAACACAGAGACCCATTCACCACCCCCACAACATTACTGATTAGTAGAGGTGGCTTCACTCTCATCAGAGGCAAGATACAATACTAACTGTAAGCGAGCTGTGGGCAGGGAAATTGTTGGTGATATTGTACTCTCCCAAGTGCTCTATAAATATGATTGAATGAATAGCAACAATGCTTCAGTGATTTCTCAATATGCCTTTCAGAATAGAGGATGATGATGATGATGATGGTATTTGTTAAGCACTTACTGTGTGCCAAACACTGTTCTAAGTGCTGGGATAGGTAGATGTCACTCCCCTCCTCAAAAATCTCCAGTGGTTGCCTATTAACCTTTGAATCAAGCAAAAACTCCTCACTCTCAGCTTCAAAACTCTCCATCACCTCACCCCCTCCTACCTCACCTCCCTTCTCTCCTTCTACAGCCCAGCCTACACAATCTGCTCCTCTGCTGCTAACCTCCTCACTGTGCCTCGTTCTCCCCTGTCCCACCATCAAACCCTGGCCCACGTTATCCCCCTGGCCTGGAATGCCCTCCCTCCACACATCCGCCAAACTAGTTCTCTTCCTCCCTTCAAAGCCCTACTGAGAGCTCACCTCCTCCAGGAGGCTTCCCAGATTGAGCCCCCCTTTTTTCTCTCCTCCTCCTGCCCTTCCCCCTTCCCCTCCCCACAGCAGTTGTGTTTATCTGTACATACTTATTACTCTATTAATAAGTATATAGCTATAATTCTGTTTATTCTGGTGGTATTGACAAGTGTCTACTTGTTTTGCTTTGTTGTCTCCCCCTTCTAGACTGTGAGCCCATTATTGGGTAGGGACTGTCTCTATATGTTGCTGATTTGTACTTCCCAAGTGCTTTAGTACAGTGCTGTGCACACAGTAAGTGCTCAATAAGTATGATTGAATGAATGAATGGTTATTATGACAGGCTGAACCCATTTATGCCCTCACTACCCATAGCAGAGTGCCCATGATGTGCTGTAATATCATGTCCTGGCAGCTAGTTACATTGGTAATCAATCAGTCAATCATATTTATTGAGTAGTTACTATGTGCAGAACACTGTACTAAGCGTTTGGGAAAATACAATATAACATACTTGGTAGACATGTGTCCTCGGATCTCTAATTAGACAACTGTTTTTTCAGGATTTTTGCTGGGCTTGTCCATCTTGTAAAGTAATCAATTCCCACCTATATATTTTCTCCCAGCATTCAGTTCAGTGTTCTGCGCACAGTAAGCACTTCAATACCACTACTACTAATTTAGGGTTTTTTTTGGTCCAAATCCTCTTTCACTGAGAAGAGTCCCTACAGGCATTCCCTTAGTTGTGCGGCTGGGATTAGAACTCTGGTTTCCTAATTCCCAGAATTGTGTTCTTTCGACTGGACCAATAGCAGGGCTAGGTCATAATGCAGTTTTTATTTCTCAAAATGGGAGCCTATATATTTTGTGTGCATGTCAGATAAGGACATGTATGGGAACAGAATGCTCTCTAGTAGTTTCTAGTAGTCACTAGTAGGTAGAGAAGCAGCATGGTTAAGTGGATAGAGCACAGGCCTGGGAGTAAGAAGGACGTGGGTTCTAATTCTGACTCTGCACCATGTCTGGTGTGTGACCTTGGGCAAGTCAGTTCTTGGGATCTCAGTTACGTCATCTGTCAAAATAGGGATTAAGAGTGTGAGCCCCATGTGAGACAGGGACTGTGTCCAACCTGATCAGCTTGTATCTACCCCAGCACTTAGTACAGTGTTTTACATGTAGTAAGTGCTTAAGAAGTACCATTATTATTACTATTATTAGTTGTATTAATATTCACTGTGCCCACCGGATGCAATGCAGTGTTCTTCCCTGAATAAGCAGGGTAGGGTTGTTGAGGGAGGTGGGAATTTAGGAAATCTGTGAAAATGGGGAGGCCTGTGATCAGATGGATTTGAAGAGGCAGAGAGTTCCAAATTACGGGAATAGGGTAAGTGAAGATTATGGGACTAGGGTAAGTGAAGGGATGATGGTGTGGGATTCAGGAAGGATGTACAGTAGGAAGGAAGTGGATTGGGGAGTTGTGGATAATAATAATAATAATGATGACATTTATTAAGCGCTTACTATGTGCAAAGCACTGTTCTAAGCACTGGAGAGGTACAAGGTGATCAGGTTGCCCCATGGAGGGCTCACAGTCTTAATCACCATTTTACAGATGATGTAACTGAGGCACAGAGAAGTTAAGTGACTTGCCCAAAGTCACACAGCTGACAGTTGGTGGAGCCGGGATTTGAACTCCTGACCTCTGACTCCAAAGCCCGGTCTCTTTCCATTGAGCCATGCTGCTTCTCCAAGTGGATGAACTGGGCAGATCTATAAAGTGGGGAGAGTTGGTGGAGAGTCTTGAAACCAATTATGAGGACATTTTACTTGATATGGAAAGCCAGTGTAGGCTTTGTAGGGGTGGAAAGGTGGGTGCCAAGCAATGCTTTGAGATTAAGATGATGATGATAGTATTTAAGTGCTCACTATGTGCCAAGCACTGTTCTAAGTACTGGGGAAGGTACCAGGTAATTAGGTTGTCCCACATGGGCCTCAGTCTTAATCCCCATTTTACAGACGAAGTAACTGAGGCACAGAGAAGTTTTGAGTTGCCCAAACTGATGATGATGGTGTGGGCTGACACAGCTGACAAGTGGCGGAGCTGAAATTAGAACCCGTGACCTCTGACTCCCAAGCCTGTGCTCTTTCCACTAAGTCACAGAATGATTATCCATTCCACAGTGGGGAGGAGAGATGGGAGATAGGGATCAAGGAGGCTATTTGGCATACTCTATCTGTAATCCTTTTAAAAACATGAAAGGCTGAAAGTAAATCGGCACTCTACAATGACTAAACAAATTGGCCATCTTGAGAAGTTGTTACCAATAGCCTAAGGCTTCTCCATGACACTATGGCCAATCATATCAGAAAGTACCATCAGCTTCAAATTGCACCTTATGACAAGCATAGACTTGTTAAATCTTGTCAATGCTGCCATGACTGAAACTGCAACAAGGGATAAGAACAAGGGATTCCACTCCTGACACCCAAGGCTGTCCATCACCTCGCCCCCTCCTACCTCACCTCCCTTCTCTCCTTCTCCAGCCCAGCCCACACCCTCCGCTCCTCTGCCGCTAACCTCCTCACCGTACCTCATTCTCGCCTGTCCCGCCGTCGACCCCTGGCCCACGTCCTTCCCCTGGCCTGGAATGCCCTCTCTCCACATATCCACCAAGTTAGCTCTCTTCCTCCCTTCAAAGTCCTACTGAGAGTTCACCTCCTCCAAGAGGCCTTCCCAGACTGAGCCCCCTTTTTCCTCTCCTCCTCCCTATCGCCCAGCCCTACCTCCTACCCCTCCCCACAGCTCTTGTGCGTATATATTTGTCCAGATTTATTACTCTATTTTACTTGTACATATTTGCTATTCTGTTTGTTAATGATGTGCATATAGCTTTCATTTTATTTGTTCTTTCGACTTTGACACCTGTCTACATGTTTTGTTTCATTGTGTGTCTCCCCCCCTCTAGACAGTGAGCCCATTGTTGGGTAGGGGCCATCTTTATATGTTGCCAGCTTGTACTTCCCAAGTGCTTCGTATAGTGCTCTGCACACAGTAAGTGCTCAATAAATACAATTGTTTGAATGAATGAATTGGAAAACTAGGACTACAAAACTGTTCTGATCATCTGGAAAATTTTACAGTTGAACAATTTATGAGCATCTGGTAGATGACTTATTGGCCCAATTAGAACAGGCCCTAAAAAAAAGGTCTTGTATAATTTAGTGAGCATTGTTGATTCAAACCTTGGGGAGGCAGGAGAGTCTAGTGGTCAGAGCATGGAATTGGGAGTTAGGAGACCTGGGCTCAAGTCCCTCCTCTGCTACTGGCTTGCAGTGTGACCTTAGGTGAGTCACTTAACATTTTGTTTTTCATCAGTCTCCTTATCTTTTTAAAATGGGGATAAAATAGAATGTGGGACAGTGTCCAATCTGATAACCTTGTATTTACCATGGTGATTAGCACTTAATGAAATGCTACAATAATCATCATTATTCTTCAAACAAATGTGCCTCCACTTCAGTTTTACTACTTTGAATTGTTCGGTGCACATAATCACTTCAATGTTGGAAGTAATAGCAATGAATCTGAAAGAGTGGTCCTGAAAATTAATATCATGGCACAACAGTAACAGCCATGGGGAAAAAGAAACAATGTTATCAGATTTTAAAGGGCAGGTATAGCCCAATTACCAATATTAAGCCAGGACAAAGGAAAGCCAGAGGGAGCTATCATAATGAAATGAGAAATAGAATAGTTAAACCACATAAACTACTTCAAAGCCATCACCTGCCATCCGTTTACTTAACACTGCTATAGCTCCAATGGCCTTTTCCTCCGATTTAATTTAGGTGAAGACTGTAACGGAGACTCATGGGAAAGTGTTGGAAATTGCAGTTCAGAAGGGGTGGTGGGGGAAGTAGAAAGTCGATTAGGTGCTGCAGGATGTGTTCAGAACAGCGGCTAGCTTTATCTTGAAAGACCTGCTGAAAATGCTCTCTGTTAGATATACCTCAAAATGAAGGGATCAACAGCATGCTTTTGCGTTTCCATATGGATACTGTTTCTCAGTCCTAAGATAATTAGGTGAAAGTACACTGACCTTGACTTTCAGTCATATCCTTATTTGCAGAATTTTTTTAGCAGGAGGTACATGCATACTTCATGGCTACTGCCTTGGAGATTTACCAAAATGTTTAAACAGAGGGTCCATTTAGATGGTGCACTTTCCTCTCTTGCCTATTGGCACATTTTCTGCTTACTGACTTTTTCAATGTTTTACACTGGGGTCAAATATACAAGACACTTTGATTAAAACTCACACCTTATTGCAGTCTGCCTGATTGATTTTTAGCTCAGGACAGCAAGTCTGCTTTTTATTCATATGTACTGAGCCGTGAACTAGTTCAGAACCCAGAGAAGACAAAATTCCTTGGGTGTTACAGTTTATCTTAGAAATACCAGTCAGAATGGTTAGCTGTAGGCAATGTGAAGTGTTGAAGCATATGTATGTAAGTTGGTCAAAAGAGCTAAAAGTTTCATTTACTTAGGCTGAGAATCATTGTTTACTGAATACTTTCTGGATGCAGAGCACTGGACTAAGTGCCTGGAAGAGTACAATAAAACAGAGTAGGTAGATGTTGGGACCAACTAGGGACATTGTCATCCCCACTGTACTTGCATGCATATGCATGATTTATTTCCATTAATGTCTGTCTCCCTCTCCAGACTGTAAGCTCCTTGTGGACAGGGAACAGGTCTACCAACTCTGTCGTATTGTACTCTCCCAAGCACCCATTACAGTCTTTTGCGCACAATAAACGCTCCATAAATTTGATTGACGTAGGCACAGGTCCTGGCTTGGAAATCTTTCATTTAGATAGGAGGCAAAAGTACCTGGGCCCATTTTAGAAGTGAAATTATTCCCCACAAATCATCCCTATTTAGGTGCATGAGTGTTGCCAAAATGACAGGATCATGAGGATGAGACTATATGAGACTAGAAGTAATTTTTGTTGTCTTGGTTGATCAGTAGATACTTTTCAGAGACCCAAGAGAGGGTCAGAAGGTAGGGGAAAGAAAGCAAACTGTTTCTACTCTCCTCACCTTCAAAGCCTTATTAAAATCACATGTCCTCCATGAGGCCTTCCTTGACTAAGCCCTCTTTACTTTTTGTGACACACTTGCACTTGACTTTTCACTCTCTATTTACCCTTCCCTCAGCCCCACAATACTTACATATATTGTACTTTTCACTCTCTATTCACCCCTCCCTCAGCCCCACAATACTTATATATATTGTCTTGTATTATACCATCGAGCCGTCTCATATCCATAGCGATGCCATGGACACATCTCTTCCAGAAGGCCCCACCTCCATCTGCAATCGTTCTGGTAGTGGAGCCTTAAAATTTTCTTGGTAAAAATGCAGATGGAGTGTCTGCCCTCAACTCTCTCCCAGGCCGGTGCTGCCCAGCAGAGGTCAGTTTTGACTTGGAGGAGATTGCCTTCCATTTTCTAGCCACTGGCCAAGCTAGGAATAGTATGGATATGCCTTAGCTTGGATATGCCAGTCTCTGTGGTCGAGACTGGTAGAGTACTGGAAACTCTCCAGGTGCGACCTTGAGAGGGGACTTATATAGCTGTTATATTTATTCATATTAATGTCTGTCTCCCCCTCTAGGCTGTAAGCTCATTATGGGCTCAAAAGGTATCTACCGAAGGTTATACTGTGCTCTCCCGAGTGCTTAGAGCAGTGCTCTGCACACAGTAAGTGCTCAAAAATACTATTGATTGATTAAGATTTTATGGGGAATAAGGGTTCCACTTTCTGCACTTGTTTAAGTAGTATTTGGAAAACTACATGCACTATATTTCTTGTAAAAACCCTCCTAAAATCACTTCTCCTCCAAGAGGCTTTCCCTGACTAAATGCTCAATTCCCTAACTACCCTCCACTCTGTCACCTATGCACTTGATTGTACCCCTTAAGTACTTTGATACCTAACCCAACCCCACAGTACTTACATATTCCTGTACTGTACAATTTTCCCCTATCTGCAATTTATTTTCATATCTGTTTCCACCTGTGGACTGTAACTCCTTACGGGCAGATACTGTGTCTACCAACCCTATTATCTTGCATTTTCCCAAGTGCTTAGTACAGAGATTTGCATCCAGTAAGCATTCAAAAAATATTATTAATTTCTGGTAGTTGATCAAGTAGAAATGCAACTTCTTCATCTGAATCTGTGACTGCAGAGTGAAGCACTTCTCTGAAAATTCACTTTGGACTATATGAAAACTGCCAGTGGTAGGAGAAAACAAATAATTGGAAATGTTTGGCCATGAAACTGATCTGTGGAAATGTCTAGATTTGACGCTGGCAATTTGGTAAGCTGAATGTGCGATGCTGAGGTTACATTAAGTGACACTGGACCATTAGATAATTGTGGGTAACTTTGTTGTCAGGTCATTTTCATGTTGTCTCCAGAGATAATTGCTATAATTTGGTATTTTCAAAGTACCAGAGAATTATCTGTAGCTGAGGGAATGGGTGAAATATAATTGTCCTTATTGGCATTTACTTTTATATTGCACTGCAAGGGTTTGTTCAGTTAATCAATGGTATTTGCTGAGTGCTTACCGTGTATAGAGCACTGGACTATGCACATTGGAGAGTACATTACAATGGAGTTCTGAGATGTGTTCTCTTCCCACAAGGAACTCAGAGCCTGGGGAAGGAGACAGGTATTAAATACGTCACAGATGTGGACATAAGTGCTATGGGGTGACTACCAAGTGCTCAAAGAGTGCAGATCTGAGTGCACAGGTGATGCAGAAGGGAGTAGGGGAAGGGGAAAGGAGGGCTTAATTGGGGAAAAACTCTTTGAAGGGATGTGTTTTTAATAAGGCTCTGAAGGTGGGGAGAGTGGTGGTCTGTCATATGGAGGGGAAGGGAGTTCCAAGAGAATGGAGGTGAGAGATAAGAAATGCTGGCACTAGGGGAGTGAAGTGTGAGGCTTGGGCTGTGTTGTATTAAATCTCCAAGATAAGGTAGTAGGGAGTGAGCTAATTGAATGCTTTAAAGACCATGGCAAGGAATTTCCATTTGATAGAGAGGTGGATGGGCAACCACAAGGTTGTTGAGGATTGGGAAGATGTGAACCAAATATACATATATATATATATATATATATATATATATATATATATAATTTTAGACAAATGAACCAAGTAAGGACTGGAGTGGGGAGAGGAGACAGGAATGTCAATATGAAGACTGATGTAGCAGTCAAGGCTTGGATAAGATAGGATAACTGCTGTCCCAGTAGTGATAGTGTAGTAGGAATTTCAGTGGGCAGGAAAAGTCATATTTTAGTGATGCTATGAAGGTAGAACAGACAGGATTTGATGACAGATTGAAAATGTTGGTTGAATGAGAGTTGAGTTGCGGATAATGCCAATATTACAGGCTTGTGGGACAGGGAGGATGATGGTGCGCTCTACAATGATGGGAAAGGCAGAGGTAGGAAGGGTTTGGATGAAAGACAAGTTCTGTTTTGGAAATGTTTAGTTTGAGTTGTCAGGATGTCAGCGAAGTCCTGAAGGCAGATGGAAATATGAGACTGTGGAGGAGGAGAAGGGTCAGGACTGGAAAGGTAATTTTGGGAATGATCCACGTAGAGATGATTGAAGTCATGGAAGCAAATGATTTCTCCAAAGGAGTGGGAGAATAGGAGATGGAAGATGGATAATACAAGGCCCTCCCCCACCCCCCAAAATATGGTACTTGTTAAATGCTTGCTTTGCGGCAAGCACTGTTCTAAGCGTTGGGATAGATACAAGTTAATCAGGTTGTACACAGTTCCTCTTCCAAATGGGGCTCACACTTTCAATCCCCATTTTACAGATGAGGTAACTGAAGCCCAGAGAAGTTAAGTGCTTTGCCTGAGGTCACACAGCAGACAAGTGGCAGATCTAGGATTAGAACCCAGGTCCTTCTGACTCCCGGGCCCGTGCTCTCTGCTGACTGTGGGTAACTTTGTTGCCAGGTCATTTTCATGTTGTCTCCAGAGATAATTGCTATAATTTGGTATTTTCAAAGTACCACAGAATTACCTGTAGCTGAGGGAATGGGTGAAATATAATTGTTCTTATTGGCATTTACTTTTATATTGCACTGCAAGAGTTTGTATTACCGGCTTGTGGGACAGGGAGGATGATGGTGAGGGATGTGATGGTGAGTGATCCCCATGCTGAGGGATCACTGCTGTCAGGGGGTGGGAGTCAGAGAAGGATCCTGTGAAAGAGACTGAAAAGGTGCAGTCAGAAAGGTAAGAAGAGAGCAGGAAAGGACAGAGTCAGTGAAGCCAAAGTTCGGTAATGTTTCAAGGAAAAGGAGGGAGTCCACAGTGTCGAAGGAAGCTGAGAGGTGTAGGAGAGCGTAATGCATGTTGTATTTGGCAAGAAGGTCATTGGTGACCTTAGAGAGGGCAGTTTCCATGGACTGAAAGGGATGGAAGGGGATCAAAGAGAGAATCAGAGAAGAGGAAATGGAGGCAGTGGGTCTAGACAACTTGTTCCAAGAGTTTGGGCAGGAATGGTAGAAGGGAGATGGGGCGATGAGCTGTGGGTTAAAGGGAGGGTTTTTAGAATAACAGATACATGTTTGATTGAAAGCAGTGGGTAAGAAGCTCTTGGAAAATGAGTTGTTCAAGGTAATGGCGGGGGGAAGAAGGAAGGGGGCAAGTGTCTTAAGGTGTGAAAGGATGGGGTCAGAGCTGCAGCTAGAGGCAGTGGATTTTGAGAGGAGGTAAAAGATCTCTTCTTGAGATACTGCTGAGAAAGGAAAGTCAAAGAGGATGCAGGAGGAGGGAGGGACTGGAGAGGAGCAGGGGAGACTTTGGGGAGATCATGCCTGATTATTTTTATTTTATCAGTAAAGTACATAGCCATTTTATTAAAGATATGGAGATGGAGGGAAAGGGGTTTGAAGAGGACATTTAAATGCCTGAAACAGCTGGCTTGGGCAATGATTATGGGAGTTAATAAAAATGGAGAAGTATTGTTGCCAGACAGAGGAGAGGGCAGAATTAAAGCAGGTGAGGATGAATTGCAGATTGATGAGGGGCAGCCAGTGTCTGAATTTTCACCAGCACTGTTTGTACTAAAATAAGCTAGAGCTAGAGAAACAACGTAACTTAGTGGAAAGAGCCCGGCCTTGGGAGTCAGAGGTCATGGGTTCTAATCCCTGCTCTGCCACTTAGCTGTGTGACTGTGGGAAAGTCACTTCATCATCATCATCATCAATCGTATTTATTGAGTGCTTACTGTGTGCAGAGCACTGTACTAAGCACTTGGTAAGTACAAGTTGGGAACATATAGAGACAGTCCCTACCCAACAGTGGGCTCACAGTCTAAAAGGGGGAGACAGAGAACAAAACCAAACATACTAACAAAATAAAATAAATAGAATAGATATGTACAAGCAAAATAAATAAATAAATAAATAGAGTAACAAATATGTACAAACATATATACATATTTAACTTCTCTGCGCCTCAGTTGCCTCATCTGTGAAGTGGGGATTAAAACTGTAAGCCCCACGTGGGACAATTTGATTACCTTATATCAACCCCACCACTTAGAACAGTGCTTCGCACATAGTAAGCACTTAACAAATGCCATTATTATTATTATTATGAGTAACCCAACCTTTCTCTTCATTTCCACAAATGGATCAAAATAAAAACGTAAAATGGTACTGCTTGTCCAGTTAAGACGTAGAAAGATGCATAGCCAGCTATTTAGCAGGCATGCAACTTTGTCCTAGATGGGCTGGGTTGTTCGATGTAGGGATTCTATTTGGCATAGAGGAATATCAATCAATCATATCTGAGCACTTACTGTATGCAGATAACTGTATTAAATGTCTAGGAGAGTACAATACAATAGTAACATTCCCTGCCCACAACGGGCTAACAGTCTAGAGGGGGAGATCGACATTTATATAAATCAATAAAATGTGAACTGTGGGGCTAGGTAGGTGGATGGTGAATAAAGGGAGTAAGTCAGGGTGATGTAGAAGGGAGTGGGAAAAGAGGAAATGAGGGGCTTAGTTAGGGAAGGCCTCTTGGAGGAGATTTGCCTTCAAAAAGGCTTTGAAGGTGCAGCGAGTAATTGTCTGCTGGATCTGAAAAGGGAGAGTATTCCAGGCCAGAGGCAGGGCTTGGGTGAGAGGTCGGTGGCAAGGTAGATGAGACTGAGGTACAGTGAATAGGTTTGTATAAGAGGTGTAAAGTGTTCAGCCTGGGTTAGAGTGCAGGAGGGTAACCAGGTGAAGTTGGATAGAGCAAGGGGATTGAGTGCTTTAAAGCCTTTGGTAATGACTTTCTCTTTGATGCAGAGATGCATAGGCAAGCACTGGAGTTTCCTGAGGAGTGGGGAAACAAGGACTGAACATTTTTGGGGAAAAATGATTCAGGCAGAAGGGTGAAGTATGGACTGGAGTAGGGAGAGAAAGGAGGCAGGGAGGTCAACAAGGAGGCTGATACAGTAATCAAGAAGAGATAGGATAAGTATTTGGATTGATGTAGTAGCAGTTTGGATGGAAAGGAAAGGATGGAATTTAGCAATGTCATGAAGGTTGAAGCAACAAGGTTTAGTGATAGCTTGAATATCTAGGTTGAATGAGAGGAGTCAAGGATAATGCCAAGTGTATGGGCTTGTAAGACAGGAAGGATGATGGTGCTGTCTATAGTGATAGGGAAGTCAGGGGGAGGGCAGAATTTGGGTACAAAGATAAGGAGTTATTTTGTGGACATGTTGGGTTTGAGGTGATGGCAGGAAATCCAAAGTAGAGATGTGTCAAAAGTAGGAGGAAATGCGAGACTGCAGAGAGGAAAAGAGATCAGGGCTGGAGATGTAGATTTGGAAATCATCCACATAGACATGGTAGTTGAAGCCATGTGAGCAAATGAGGTCTCTAAGGGAGTGGATTTAAATGGAGAATAGAAGGGGACCCAGAACTGAACCTTGAGGGACCCCACAGGTAGGAGGTGGGAGGTAAAGCCCACAGAAAAGACTGAGAATGTGTGGCCAGAGAGAGAGGAGGAGGAGGACCAGGGGAAGTCAGCGAAGCCAAGGTTGGATAATGTTTCCAGGACAAGGGAGTGGTTGACATTGTAGAAGGAGGCTGAATGATAAAGGATTAAGATGGAGTAGAGGCCATTGGATTTGGCAAGTTGGTGATCATTTGTGACATTGAGAGGGCAGTTTCTGTGAAGTGAAAAGGATGAAAGCCATATTGGAGGGGGTCAAGGAGAGAATTGGAGGAGAGGAACTTGTTATAGCAGGGGTTGACAACTGTCTCCAGGAGTTTGGGTGCGCCATGGTAGGAGGGAGATGGGATGATAGTTGGAGGAAGCTGTGGGGTCAAAGGAAGCTTTTTTTTTTTAGGATGGGGGGGTCATAAGCATGTTTGAAAGCAATTGGGAAGAAGCCACTGGAGAGTGAACAGCTGACACCAACACTGACACCAAATAATTCAAGTAGCAATTCATCATGGAACGGTGGCCCAGAGATCTAAAAGAAATATGAAAGACTGTATTGTTTGGCTTTATAACAGTATTACGGTAAATTCATTCATATAGACACAGAGTTTAAATTGGGTGGGATCTCAATTTTGATAGTCTTGTTTAGATGGCAGAGAAAAGAGGCTTGGGAACAGAAGCTAAACAGAGAAAGAGGAATGGAGAAACTGGGACTTGAACCAACCATCTCAGCTGTGCCTCTGAGGATCAAGGGGCTGTGGTCTTGTCACCAGTTCCTATATGTTGGGTTCTATGTATGTCATTGCCACTCTAGAACTGTAGATTTCAAAGTTTGAATGACTCTTTCCCCCAGGATAACCCCAACTTCATGAAAGAAGTCTACCTAAGACTCTAGAATCGAATTGGATGTACTAAATTGAATTAAAATTAGGAAAATCATCACTACTGTTTTATAAGTCTGTTGCAAAAGGAAAGAAAATAGACTTATTGGTAAATATTGCAAAATTACCTCTGACATTCTTGGAAAACAGGGTCATTCAGTAGGCCTAAGAGTAGATTTATTCTTCTGTGGTGCTATGGTAGGCCATAGCCTGGAATTCTCTCCACTGAACAGACACTACTCCAAGGGGCAATGTGACAGCCCTTCATACCACTGTAAGGAAAACTTGGTATTTTCCATTTAATTCTGTGTTTTGAGAAATGAAGAGGAATTTGGTTTTATTAAGCATCATTCTGAAAGGCCCATTAAAATGTGTTTCTGCCAGAAGATTTAACAGTGTGTTAGCCTTTACTTTGGTTCAGTTCACACAAAAAATATGATATTCTAGCTTTAGTCACTTTTCACCAGGCTATATTTAAAGCTATAGAGACATTTTGATCACAATCCTCTCAATTACAGACTGCCAGTGAACAGTATGTGGACAACCATTGAACATTAGCTTCCTGCTAGGGTTCACCACCCTGAATGATTTAAGGGCAGAAGCTAGTATATTGTATTCTATTATGATTGAAAATATGATTAAAGAAATAATAATAATAATGGCATTTGTTAAGTGCTTACTATGTGCAAAGCACTGTTCTAACTGCTGGGGAGGTTACAAGGCAATCAGGTTGTCCCATAGGGGGCTCACAGTCTTAATCCCCATTTTACAGATGAGGTAACTGAGGCACAGAGAAGATAAGTGACTTGCCCAAAGTCACACAGCTGACAGTTGGCAGAGCCGGGATTTGAACCCATGACCTCTGACTCCAAAGCCCGGGCTCTTTCCACTGAGCCACGCTGCTTCTCTGCGTAACTCATACATGAAGATTGACAGATGTCTTTTATTCCAGGACTTCTGGCTCCTTAGGGACACCACTCTCTTGCTGATTTCTACACTGTGGTTCAGGATGGGCAAAGCCTTCTGGGAGTGTTTTTGTCGAGACCCAGGTCATTTCCTCTCATCAGTGTCACACATAAGGCACATTTTTTAATTTTTTTCGTAGTAAAATCATTGTGCTCTTCCTCGCTGGCTGTCCTCTCTTGCCCCACCCCTCTACATCTCCTAATCTCATCCCAACAATCCATCTACTCTTCTCTTCCCCTCCTGCCCAAGCTTAGTGTTGCTTCTTTAATTTGTTCTTTTGATCTTGTGTCACTTGTCTGTGCCAGGCCCTTCTTAGCTTGCAGTCCCCTTTTTTAAAAGATCACCATCACTGCACGATGGACTGGGCTAAAGCAGGATGAAGAGAACAGTAATAATAATAATAATTATGGGTATTTGTTAAGCACTTTGTGTGTGTCAAGCACTGTTCTAAACACTATGGTAGATAAAAGGTAATCAGGTTGGACATGATCCCTGTCCCATACGAGGCTCACTTTTGATCCCCATTTTACAGATGAGGTAACTGTGGAACAGAGAAATTAAGTGACTTGCCCAAGGTGCCGACTTGTACTTCCCAAGCATTTAGTACAGTGCTCTGCACACAGTAAGTGCTCAATAAATACGACTGAATGAATGAAGTGGTGGAGCTGGGATTAGAACTCACACTCTCTGACTCTCAAGCCCATGTTCTTGCCACTACCACCACCACACGTGAACTCAATCCATGGCACTAAGTGAGTGCTTACTGTATGTAGATCACTGTACTTAATGCTTGTGAAAGTACAATATAATAAATTTGATAAACCATCTTTGCCTACATGGAGATTACAGTGTACAAGGGGGAAAAATGGGATGTATAGGCAGTCTGCTTTTAAGAATCACAGGTAGTGGAAGGTATGATTATTTAATCATGGGGGTAGCAGGAGAAAATTGAATGGGAATAGTTGAGGATGGCCTTTCCTTATTCCCAACTGGGGACACCAATGTGGCTCAACAGAATTTTACTTTGAGCAGAAATAAAAGTCCCATACTGTGTGCTTGATAAATATCAAACAGAGCCCTACTCTCAAGGAGTTCTAATGGGGCTAGAAGTATAAAACATATTCATAAATAGAGTGATCAAAGTATCTAACTGAATGGCACAGTACAGCCTTGCCCACAGTAGGTGTTTAATATTCTTCCCAAATACTGGACAGGGTTATAATAATGATAATGATGATGGTATTTGTTAGCACTGGGGAGGATACAAGGTGATCAGGTTGTCCCAGGTGGGGCTCATAGTCTTAATCCCTATTTTACATATGAGGGAACTGAGGCACAGAGAAGTTGTGACTTGCCCAGAGTCACACAGCTGACAATTGGTGGAGCTGGGATTTGAAACTATGACCTCTGACTCCAAAGCTCATACTCTTTCCACTGAGGTACGCTGCTTCTGAGAAGTAAACCGATATAAGATTAAGGTGGAGGTGGTGACTGGGCACAGACATGTAAAGAAAGATGACAAAATAAGAATATAAAAACAATGTAAAAGACATAGAAATGAAAATATAAGTGATATATCAAAATGAGCAATAGAGGAACAGAGTTTCCAGCTCCTACCTGCTCACAATTTACTGCCACAGTTACAGACACAGACCACAGCCTTCCTTCCTTCAAAAACCTCTTAAAATCACATCTCCAAGAACCCTTCCCAGATTAGGCCTTTTATTTCCCTTATCTCTCCTTTCCTCTGTGTTGACTATGCACTTGGCTCTGTACCCTTAAATACTTTGATACTCACCCCAGCTTCACATGTTCTTATTCTCTGCTATTTCCCCTTCTTCTGATCTATTTTAACGTCCATCTCCCACTGTAAACTGTAAGCTTTTTGTAGGCAGGGATCATGTCTACCAACTCTTTCCCAAGTGCCTAATACCATGCTCTACACAAAATAATCACTCAATAAATGCCACTGTTTGACTGAATTTTGTGGAGGCCACATATACTGCTGCTTCTGCCCTTCTGACTGTGATGGTACAAGAAAGGGTTAGAGCAAGGCCCCAAGGTGATGATGATGATGGTATTTGTTAAGCACTTACTATGTGCCAAGCACTGTTCTAAGCACTTGGGTAGATACAAGGTAATCAGGTTGTCCCACGTTTGATTCACAGTCTTCATCCCGTTTTACAGATGAGGTAACTGAGGCACAGAGAAGTTAAGTGAGTTGCCCAAGATCACACAGCTGATAAGTGGCGGAGCAGGATTAGAACCCACAACCTCTGACTCCCAAGCCCGGGCTTCTTCCACTAAGCCAAGCTGTGGGTCACTGGGAGATTGCTAATGGATGTTTATGACTTAGCAAATTGCCTAACTGACTAAATTGCCATTTTCAAAGTAACAGGACTTTAAAAATTGGGGGTGGTGGCAGTACTTACCGTGCAGCTGAAGGAGGAAAGAGATGTAGGATAAAGGCCAGAATAAGGTTAAGCTTGGGATGAGCAGGGCTCGGACAGAAAAATAGTCATTTTACTGATTGCCGAAAGAGTCCTTGCTCCCCATTTAAATAAAAATAAATATATATATGTTTTATGGTATTAAATTCTTACTATGTGCCAGACATTGTAATAAGCTCTGAGAGATACAAGCTAATCAGTTTGGACACAGTCCTCATGGGGCTCACAGTCTTAATCTCCATTTTACTTGAGGTAACTGAGGCACTGAGAAATGAAATGACTAACCCAAGGTCACACAGCAGACAAGTGATGAAGCTGGGCTTAGAATCCAGGTCCTTCTGACTCCCAATTCCATGCTCTAGTCACACTGCTTCTCAATAGAAGTGACTCCCTAGCTAGGGAAAGTCACCTCGTTTCCCACTGCAGGATGGCCTTCCAAGCAAGCCTGCTGATCCTTTGGGTTTGTTTATTTGCACATCTGTATATTTATTTATTGCATTTAGACAGCATCCCCACGGCATAATGAGAAGCTTCAGAGAAGTTAGATATATCACTTCCTTCAGGAAGTGGACGATTTAAAATACATGAACTATTTTACCTCCTTTAACAATAATCACTATTTGTGGATCAGGGAAGTAAAGACTATTTTACAGAGATGACTATTTAACTCTTTAACCCCCTGAGCTAGGGGATTAATAATATATGGATGCTAATTTTTTCTGAATAGTCTAGACTTTGAGTACTTAAACTATGGTCTTGATTGTGTCTTGAGTATCATTTACTTCAGTGCAGATTTTCTAACTGGAGAGGGAACAGACTGATATTAATCTGAGTAGCCTCAGATGGAGTTGAAATACACATTTTATCAAGAGCATGAGAATTGACATTTGTGTTTTCATGATAATGATGGAAAATCACCTGAGATAATGAAAATAATCTCAGAGTTGAAATTAAGAAAGATGTCAATTTAAGACAGCCCCAAACTGGTAATTGCTATACTGAACAGATATTGAGAAGTATAGTACTAGCATTAACTGAGAACCCAAATGGTGTGATACTCAGTACTAGATGGTTGAGAATCATCAAAAGAAGGGACATGTGTTCTGCTTATAGTCTACTGGTGGAGACAAAACAAAAATATTTATAATACTTGTCAAAATAAATAGAGCAACACATTCACATGTGGTAAAGAGGGTGTCAATAAATTCATGAGTGCTATGGTATGGAAATAAATAATGGCAGAGGAGACAGGATGCTACTAAGGAGAGAATTCTGGCACTAGTCCCCCTCTAAAGTGTGAACTTGTTATGGACAGAGAACATGTCTGCTGATGCTGTTATATTGTACTCTCCCAAGTGCTTAGTACAGTGCTGTGTACATAGTAAGCCCACAATAAATGCCATGGATTGATTAATTGACTATTCAGACCCAAGGTGTTCTCAAAGCCTAAAAGGAAGAAGGAAAGAGGATGGGAGAGCCTAAGGGGAAAAGAAAGAGGAAGAAGCAGATTCAAGATGGGGACAGAATGTGAACAAAAGGAGTTTGGCATTCAGAATGCAAAGTTCCTCCTTATTACAGAGCGAAGTAAATGGGCCAAGTCTAAGGGTTCAGGGAGAGACTGAAGTAGCGTGAGAATCTTTGCCTAGGAGAGGGTGATCTCAGAGATAAACTTGGAGAAATCCCATTGCCCAGACAAACTAAGCAAGTCTCCAGCAGTCTCTGTTTCCTTCCCTTCCCTAGCCATTAGCTTATTGCATTCTTCTGGAAACACGGTGTTTACATTTAATAAAGGACTGTGAGTCATTTCCCTTTTCAATGCCCACTGAAGGGCTGGGAGTGAGAACATTTCCTGCCTCTCATTGAGCAGGTCAAGGGAGCCGTCTTTCCTTGCCTTCTAGCCGGGTGGCTCTTAGGTCAAGGAGCTCTTCCCTGCCCCTTTCCACGCCAACTTGAGCTTCTCTTAAGTTTTTCTCAGGCTAAGGTCTAGTTCCACAAAGCTGAGGGTAAGCCTCAGCTCACCTTCCTAGCCAGGCCCTGGTTACAGCCTGGGCACTGGCTTCTGCACTGTTCACTCTGAGTTTTGGGCCCCATCTATGACTTGGGTCTGATGCCCCCAGACCTTCCGTCATCTGCTTCAGCCTGCCCCTCTCAGATGACCGTGGCACTCCAGTTTGGAGGTTGGTGGCTGGGCAGCGATGACCAGGACTGCAGTGACCACAGGCTGTGAATCTAGCACACAGGACCTCACCTGAGTGAGGACTCAGGGCAGCGGGGACAGGTGGCTGACAGCATGTGCTCAAAATCTGGAGGTTGCTATCATTTGGAAGCAGTTTAGCTTAGTGGAAAGAATAGAATCCTGGAAATCAGAGGACCTGGGTTCTAATCCCAGCTCTGCCACTTACCTGATATTACCTAACTTCTCTGTGTTTCAATTTCTTTCACTGTCCAATGGGGATTCAGTGACAGTTCTCCTTCCCATAGACTTTGGGCTTCGTATGGGACAGGAACTGTGTCCAGCCTGATTATTTTGTAAACCCCAGTGCCTGGTACAGTGCTTGGCACATAGTGGGTGCTTAACAAATACCACTGTTGCTGTTATTGTTCTTAGGATGTGGAGGCTTTCTTTTATGGGATGATCTCTGGGGTGAGGGCATAGAGGATGTCAATCAATCAGTTGTATTTATTGAGCACTTATTGTGTGCAGAACACTGTACTAAGTGCTGAGGGAGCACAATATAATGTACGATATAGTGTATCACATATATGCAGTACAATATAGTGTCCATCTATGTCTGGAGTGACCAGAATTCCCCAGATGGGAAATGCATCCTCTCTTACCCTCATCAGTTTCCCATACTTCAGGGGAGCCAGAGATCCCACTGCCCATGTGGGTACCCCCAAGTCTGGGTGGCTCAGTGGAAAGAGCACGGGCTTTGGAGTCAGAGGTCATGGGTTCAAATTCCGGCTCCGCCAGTTGTCAGCTGTGTGACTTTGGGCAAGTCACTTAACTTCTCTGGGCCTCAGGTACCTCATCTGTAAAATGGGGATTAAGACTGTGAGCCCCCCGTGGGACAACCTGATCACGTTGTAACCTCCCCAGCACTTAGAACAGTACTTTGCACATAGTAAGCGCTTAATACATGCTATCATTATTTTTATTATTTTGTAAATAAATTCAGAGATGGGGTAGAGGATCTGAGCTAAGGAATGTAGCACATCTGTCAGTACACACTCTTCTTTCTTTTCTCTCCTGATCTTAAGAAAATAATTTGCCTGGTGCATGAGCTATGGTTGGTTATCTGAAGCCAGGGCCCTCCAAATCCAGAGAAAAGACACATGCAACAGATTTTGGTGGAGACTGGACTGGGATTATGTGTGTGTGTGTGTGTGTGTGTGTGTGTGTGGTGTGGGGGAGGGGAGGGGGGGGGGAGAGAGAGAGAGATTCTAGACCCTTGAGAAAGTTTGGTAAAATGAAATGAGAAGGGATTAAGGAGAAGTGAGAAACCACAGAAATGTCTGGGATAAATTGTATTATTTACCAGCAGGATGACTGTATCCTTGCAAGAAAACTCTCATTCAACGGACAGTATTTTTAATCATTTCCTAATATGAACTTGTAACCCTCTGGGAATCTAGTTAAAAAGACTCTATCAGGATCATCATGACGCTTACCCTTGGTATCTGCATGGTATCATTTCAGTGACTTTCCTCAGTTCTGATAAGCAAATTTCTTTTTCTGTGATAAAAGGTATGGAACTTCCTAATCTTCCCTTAAATAATATATCAGAACAGACTCCATCTGTCAAAATCTACCACGGGCCAAATTCTTGGTCCTTCTGGTTTCGTTTCCCCACTTTTTAACAAACGTGAGTGTCCTCCAAGAATGACTCTGTGTTACTGCTGCGTATTGGTTTTCGCTCATGACCCATCTTCATCAGTCTTTATCAGAATCCTTTGTCTCACAATATTGCTTTTACATAATCCCCATGGCAAGTCTGGGTTTGTTAAACTACCAGTACAAACACTAAAAATAGCACTGTAGCATTGAAATTTCTAACTTTATTATCTCAGGGTGAATGAAGCCCAAATGTCAACGGTGCTGAATAAGACCAAAGTTATGGGGTGATCACCTTCTATAAATCTGCTTTTTCATAGGCCTGATAAAGTGAAACCAAAGCCATCACAAATTCCGATTTTCCCTCGACTCCTCCTTAAAAAAGTCTCCATTGCTTCCCTGAATGTGTACCTATCAGCGGTATTAAACTTCCATCTCAAGGACAGCTTTCTGCTATCTCATGATGTGGATACTGAGCACGATTTGGGAGCGGCAGACTCTCTCTTTCTCTCTCTCTCTCTCTAACACAGCTTTTAACAATAACAACCCAAAGAAGCGGGTTTAATTTGTTTTTTTCCAAGGGGCCACTGTTGAGATAATCTTTGCTAACTCCAGCAGGCGTCGCCCAGCTGCAAAGAAACAGTTCTGGAAGCAGCAGCTATTCCAGTTCATTGGCAGAATGTCATACAAAACACTTTGTGTCTGTCAGCGAATTCCTGGAAGGTCACAGTGAATGATGAATGCGCCTGTGTAGGAGCTGAGGAGGATTTTTTTTTTTTTCCATGAATTGCATCACTTGGCGGCCTCTTGGCTTCATTCATTTGACTCTTGTGGTTACAAACCTTTCCCAATTGTGTGCCTGCTTCCTCCACCGCTCCTCTGCGGCTGAGGCAGGATATCCACGGCCGACCGGCCGAGGAAAGCTGGATACCATCCAGCTACTTTCCACAGCAAAGCTGCTCACTTCCCTCCCCCTGAGGTCTGAAATATCCTGTGGTTCTGGTTAGCTTTTTCTCCGGATGCACATCCACCAAAGCATATGCATCGCCATGTGATGGTCAAGGTTATTTCAGCAAAGCTAATTATGAGGATGACTTTATTTAGATCCATGTAGAAAGGCAGCAAATAAAACAGACTGCTGTGGAGTCAGGTGGGGACCTAACTAATCTCCAGCACAAAGAGAGAATTTTCGTGCTGATTTGCAGAGCTGATAGACATACCTGAATTTTCCATTTGGATAGTGTTACAGCAGGTCTAAGAAGGAGTAGCATAATGCCTTTTTGATGATTAGCTGTTTTTCCTTTTTACAGTACTTGCTTTATGATTCACTCCCCCCCCCCCCCGCCCCTGCCAATATAGCACAACTAAACCACTCTTAATTTGGTGACTTTAATGAAAACACAAAGTCACCCAGCCAGAAAGCATTGCATTTTGCTGGGGAAAATGCCTACCAAATGCCTACTAACCAGAGCGCAATTTCAGACTTGGAACATTAGGCATTTAGCTTCAGACTTCAGTCTGAAGTGATGATTGGGTGTAGAAAGGGTCTGTAGTGAACTTGCCCTACTGGACTCTGTGCTTGTTTTACAGTGCCTCAGGGGTGAAACAATGGGGAATAAAGAGGAAGCTGTGCTGAGGAAGGAAGTGAAAAATAGGAAAAAATCCCAACTCTGGCTAAATATGTAAAATAGGAATTTTGACCATCTTGGAGTTTTATAGTGATCTTATACCAAGAGCTCAAAGAAATTAACATGTAGGAACTGTGATAGTTGTTAAGCGCTTACTATGTCAAGCAATTGTGCCAAGTGCTGTGTAGATACAAAATCATCAAATAGGACAGAGTCTCGCCAACCTGCGGGATTCTAAGTGGGAGGGACAACAGGTATTCAATCCCCGTTGTACAGATGAGGAAACTGAGGCACAAAGAAAGTGTGACTTGCCCAAGTTTGCACAGCAGGCAAGTTGTTGAACCAGGATTAGGGTAGTCTGTGCTCTTTCCACTAGGCCCCAGTTTGTCTTTACATTCAAAATTTGGTAATGTATTAATGGATTTTACAATCCTAGGGCTTCTCAATCTATAGGGTTGCAATGTATAATGAGATTTTTTTTCTCATTAGGTTTGACATCTCCCAATCACCCTGCATATTTAGTCTATCAGTTATTTCTTCTTAGTATCTATAGAGTATGCCCCTTCCTCTCCATCCACACTGCTGCTATAGAGGTTTAAGTACTTAACTCTTTGATTACTTCATCAGTCTCCTTGTTGACCACCCAGTCTCCAGTTGCTCCCTACTCCGGTTCACACTTCATTTTGTTGCCTTGATCATTTTTATAATCAAAGGTGACTTCATATCTCCCAACTTCTCAAAAACCTCCAGTGGTTGCCCATCCATTTCCTCATCTAACAGAAACCCCTTACCATCAGCTTTGTCATCCAATCAGCTCTCATTCCACCACTTAGCCTCACTTATTTTTCTACTACAGTCCATCTTGCACACTTCAGTCCTCTGATGCCAACCTACTCTCTGTGCATGTATGTCATCTTTCTCACCAATGACTCCTTGATATTTGTCCTCTCTCTGGCCTGGAACTCCCTCCCCCTTCATATTGGACAGACCACCTCTCTCCCCCAATTTCAAAGCCCTACTAAAATCACATCTCTAAGAAGTTTTCCCTGACTAACCCCTCATTCCCCCAACTAGTGGCTTTCCCTTCTTCATTTCCTATGCAGTTGGGTATGTATCCCTTAATCACTTGAATACTTGCCCCACCCCAGCCCCTTAGCACTTATGTACATAGCCTTTATTTCAATGTCAGTCTCCCATACTAAAATGTAACCTTCTAGGGGACAAAAATCATGTCTCCCAACCTCCCCAAAACTTAGTATAGTGCTACACACACAGTCCGCTTATGCTCTTGTGTTTTATTCTCCCAGGTGCTTATAATAGTGCTCTGCACATAGTAAGCACTCATTAAATACTAATGATTTATTAATTGAAACAACTCCTGAAGAAACTGGCCTTTTAAAAATACTTTAAAGATGGGGAGGGATGTTGTTTGGTGAAGTTGAAATGGAAAGGAATCCCATGTAAGGAGAAAGGTGAGAGCAGTGGGTCAGAAATTGGAGAGGTAGAACTGAGGGGCAGTTGGTTTAACTCAGAGAAGAATGAGGAGTGAGACATGGAGAAGATAGTGATTGAGGTAGGAAGAGAGTAGCCAGTTGTGAGCCTTGAAGCTAATGACTGAGATCTTTTAGAAGTGAGTAGTCTGTTTCTTTCCATAATATCTCTGGAATCCTGATTGTGGGGTCTAAATGTAGTTTCACTGAACAACAAAGGAAAAAATAAAACCTGGGTTTTAGTCAATTCTTTAAAGCACTGGCAAAGAGCAGCACACTACCACTGGCACTTGGAACTTTTAACAAAAATAAATTGTAAATATTATAAGTACTATTGAGCCTAAAATGCCATCATGTTAATCCAAGCACTCATCCTATCCCACCTTGCTTACTGCTGACCTCCCTGCCTCCTCTCTTCCTACTTCAGTCCTCACTTCACTCTGCTGCATGCATCATTTTTCTATGAAACCATTCAGTCCTGGTTTCCCCACTCCTCAAGAAACTCAAGTGGTTGCCCATCCACCTCTGTATCAAAACAAAACTCTTTACCATAGGCTTTTAAGCACTCAATCACCTTGCCCCTTCCTACCCTACCTGCCTGATTTCCCACTACAAGCCAGACTAAAAATTTTGATCCTCTAATGCCAACTTACTCACTATACCTCAATCTCTTCTATCTTGCCAATGATCCCTCACCCATGGTGCTTAACAAATACCGTTAAAAAAATTGTATACAACCGGGGCTGTTTGAGAAAACTATGATATAATTTGGTGACATTGTTCTACACTCAACTCAGGGTAGTTACTCAACAAAAGCTCTGGCTGGTCTTTGTCTTGGTTGGGATGAGAGTCTGACACCCTTTGGAAGGGGGCCAGTGTTGTGCAGGGGTGAATTGGAGAGGAAAGGTGAGGCCCAGAATTCATCAAGTCGTTTTCTTAACTTTGGTTTTTTGGGGGGTTTGTTTAATGGTATTTAAGTGCTCACTGTGTGTCAGGCACTGTAGTATGCGTTGGGATAGATTGAACACAACCCAGGTTCGACACAGTCCCTGTCTCACATGGGGCTCGTGGTCTTAATCCCCATTTTACAGAGGAAGTAACTGAGGCACAGGGAATTGTGATGTGCCCAAGGTCATATAGCAGACAAATGGCAGACCTAGGACTAGAACCTGGGCCCTTCTGACTCTCAGGCCCGTGCATTACCCACTGGGCTATGTGGATTCTTTAGTCTGTAAACAAATTGTGGGCAGGAATCATGCCTACTTACTCTATTGTATTATACTGCCCCAAGTGCTTAGAACAGTGCTCAAGAAATACCACTGATTGATTGAGAAAATCCTTGAGTGTGAATCTTATAATTTCATTCCTCCAGTCTAGTTTCGTTTTGGTTATTTTGAAAAAAAGGCTCTCTGAACTTTACTACAGCCAAGCTGAACACCATCCTCTGGTCTGGTTTCTGAAGTGGAAGAGAACACAGCTGTGGCCGATGCCAATGGCATCTTGAGATTTATTTTTTCAGCTCCATTATCGCAGACTACACTTGCAATCCTTGCCTGCCGTCTCACAACTGGGCACAGGAAGACAGGGCGTGAGTTTATGAATGGCTCAGCACAACTGTGTAAACAGTCAAATGCATGTCCCGCTGATGGTAGGATATAACTTTTCCTTTTCCACCCTGAAGTCCTATGTTGTATAGGCAGCCCCATTCTGGTTTCCTGTTGAACAAAAGAAAGCAGCATCATTTAACAGCTCCCATAGTGTATGAGGAGTCTTACTTAGAAATGCAATGCTGATCTCATTGGACAAAGGGCTCTTCTATATTTTCCGGCATTCAATATGGAAGAGACTATCTCTCACTGAAACCCATACATAATGGAATATCACTGTCACCCTATGTCATTGTCATGCACAAAGGATGACATCATCCACTCCAATCTTATTCCTTCCCTACCCCTCAACTGCTTTTGACACTGTAGACCACCCCCATCTTGTTGAAGTTTTATCCAAACTTGGCTTCACTGATACTATCCTCTCTTGGTGGTTATCCTATCTCTCTGAGTGCTCCCGATCTTATTTGCAGGTTTGATCAACCAGTTGTATTTACTGAATGCTTACTGAGGCTCCTCCTCTGTCTCCCACCTTCTGACAGTAGTGGGGAGTGGGGAGGTCTCTCATGACTCAGTTCTGGGTCCCAATTCCCAACCAGTCAATTGTATTTATTGAGTGTTTACTATGTTCAGAGCAAGGTACTAGACTCTTGAGAAATTATAATACAACAGAATTAGCAGACATGCTCCCTTCCCATAATGAGTTTATAGTCTAAAGGGTCCCCTTCTATTCTTCATCTACACCCACTCCCTTGAAGAGCTCATTTACTCTCATGGCTTCAAGTGCCATCTCTATGCAGATGATTCCCAAATCTCCATCTTCATCCCTGACCTCTCTCCTTCTCTGCTGTCTCACATTTTTGCCTGCCTTCTCTACCTGGATAGCCTACTTCCACCTCAAACTGATTGTCCAAAACAGAACTTATCTTCTCACCCAAACCCTTCCTACATCTGTCTTTCCCATCACTGTAGACAACACCACTATCCTTCCAATCTCACAAGTCCATAACCTCGGGGTTGTCCTCCTCCTCATCATCAATGTTATTTATTGACCCCTTCCTCTGTTCCACTGTACTAAGTGCTTAGGATAGTACAATACAACAGATTTGGTAGATATAATCCCTGCCCACAATGAGCTTACAGTCTTGACGGGGAGACACAACTCCTCTCTCTCATTCAACCCACTTAGTCAGTGTCACCAAATCCTGTCAGTTCTACTTTCACAATATTGTTGAAATCTACCCTTTCCTCTCCATTCAAAGGTGTTACTATGCTGATACAAGCAATTATCCTATCCCATCTTGATAGGATCTGCATCTGCCTCCTTGCTTAGCTCCCTGGCCCTTCTCTCTCCCCACTCCAGGCCATAATTTGCTCTGCTGCATGGATCGTTTCTCTAAAAAGCCAACATTCAGTCTATGTTTCCCCACACCTCAGTAACTTCCAGTGGTTGCTCTCCCACCGCCACATCAAACAGAAAAGTCTTACCATAAGTTTTAAAACACTCAATTCCCTTGCCCTATTCTTTCTTACCTCTTTGATCTCCTACTATAGCCCGGTCCATGTGCTTCACTCCTTTAGAGCCAGTTTACACTCATTGTGTCCCAGTCTTACCACACTCATTGTGTCCCAGTCTTACCTATCTCGCTGCTGACCCTTTTCCCACATCCATCGTTTGGCCTGGAATCCCTCCTCCTCCATGCATGCCAGATCCCCACTTTCTCCTCCTTCAAAGCCTTATTAAGAACACAGCTCCTCCAAGAGGTCTTCCATGTTTTAAGCCTTCTTTTCCCCATCTCCTTCTGCCTTCTGGGTCATTTATGCACTTGGACCTGTGATCTTTGTGCATTTGATATAAGCCCTGCATCACTTATGTACATATCTGTAAATTATATATTATAAA
Organism: Tachyglossus aculeatus; assembly: GCF_015852505.1. NCBI lineage: Eukaryota > Metazoa > Chordata > Mammalia > Monotremata > Tachyglossidae > Tachyglossus > Tachyglossus aculeatus. The sequence continues at coordinate 118,623,333 of NC_052066.1, read as the reverse complement.
TTATTCACTTATATTAATTTCTGCTTCCCCAGTAGACTGTAAGCTCGTTGTGGGCAGGGAATGTGTTTACCAATTCTCTGTACTGTACTCTCCTAAATGCTTAGTAGGGTGATCTGAACACAATAAGTGCTCAATAAATACAATTGATAATGATGACAATGAGCATTATCTAGACAGGATTATCCATCTGCTAGATTACATGGGACTGTAAAGGGAGGCATGGGCACTGCATGCACATAAAGTCTCATGGGGATGGAGGCTTTGTGGGAGGACATGCCCAGAATCTTAGGTCCTAAGTGTTTTCTTCTCCATCCCCTGGTTTTGCTCTCCAAGCAGGTGAGGGTCATTATTCCCTGGCAACATGGGGAAACAATGGAGGAGAATTTTCTCCTTGATCTGACTGGATTGTACAACGCTGGCCTCCCTTTCTGTGGGCAGAGAATCAGGTTCATAGTCAGACAAGGGCCTGTTGTAGTATAATGTGTGTCTATAAGCATGTCTTTGGAACACGAATAAAGGAGGAAAAACATTAATGTGAATATCTCCTGAGAATAAAGAATCTCTGGAATGTATAAACTGTGAGATTGGAGAAGTATATAGATAAGGTCATTTGGGGGCTGACTGAATGGGAATTCTCTGCCAACCATTCATGTTCCAGCTTGTGAATTCAACCAATTTTCAGTAATAGTAGAGTGTTTCAATCTCCTATTACATAATTGTAAAATAATAGCTGCATAGCTTAGTGTTTGCAAAAGTATACAAGGACAATTTGGGGAAGGAAACCTCAAGAAAATGAAAGATACATTTGTTATCCCCAAATAAAAGCATTATGGATTCAGAAATTCAATATTTATTTTCAATATGAAAAATTATGATAAAATTTAGTTATCCATGGGTGCATTTTATTAAATTAGTTAATAATTCATCCTTGAAAGTAAGTAGTGTTAAAAAGAATTGTCATTCCCTAGTAAGCCTATTAGCTTGTCCTTCACCTTATAAAAGCAGGCACTTTCTCACTTATGGTAGAGCAACAGCATGGCTTAGTGAAAAGAGCCCGGGCTTGGGAGTCAGCGGTCATGGGCTCTAATCTTAGCTCCACCATGTATCAGCTGGATGACTTTGGGCAAGTCACTTAACTTCTCTGTGCCTCAGCTCATCTGTAAAATGAGGATTAAGACTGTGAGCTCCACGTGGGACAACCTGATTACCTTGTATCTACCTCAGTGCTTAGAACAGTGTTTAGCACATGGTAAGTGCTTAACAAATACCATCATTATTATTATTATTACATATTTGCAAGTCTAAGACATTTCAGCGTATTCTTTACTTAAAAATAGGATCAGTGTGCTTGACACCAGAGTCTTCTTAATAGATGTCTCTATTATGGTGAAGTTTTACTTTAAATTTAAGGTAAGGTAGTAGGTATGTTTTGAATAAACTAGTTAGTATTGGTCTCTCTTACTTAGACTGGGAGCCCCATTTGAATTGTACTTTCCAAGTGCTTAGTACAGTGCTCTGCACACAGTAAGCACTTAATAAATACGATTGAATGAATGTGAAACAGGGACTGTATCCAACCTCATAAACCTATATCTACCCCAGCACTTAGAACAATACTTGACACATAGTAAGCATTTAACAAATACCCTTGAAAACAAAACTGGTATCACCACCACCCTACCACCACCTAGAGAAGGTGGCTGACATTCAAAATAGGTTATGGCTTGAAATATCTTGTTTTTGTTCCAAATTTAGAATTTTCATGATATTTTCATGGCAGATAAATCTTTTCAGTATCTGCTGGAGTCCAGGTTAACGGATAGTAATGCTTTTTTTTTGTTATTAAAAGCCACACTGAGGCCTTGATGGCTTTTTCCTCCGTCACGGGAAAGCAGCATGGCTTAGTGGAAAGAGTTGAGGTGTGGGAGTCAGAGGACCTGGGTTCTAATTCCGGTTCTGCCACAAGTCTGCTGTAAGACTTTGGACATGTCTGTACCTCAATTTCCTCATCTTTACAAATGGGGATAAATTCCTGTTTTCCCTACCCCCTTAGAATGTGAGCCCTTTTAGACTGTGAGCCCACTGTTGGGTAGGGACTGTCTCTATATGTTGCCAACTTGTACTTCCCAAGAGCTTAGTACAGTGCTCTGCACACAGTAAGCGCTCAATAAATACGATTGATTGATTGACAGGGACATGTCCGGCTGGATTATCTTGTAACTACCTCAGGGTTTAGTACAGTGCTTGGCAAATAGCATGAACCTAACAAATAATGTTATCACCGATAATAATGATAATAATTATCCCATAATGAACCTCTATTGAGATCATGTCCATGGTGCTTTATTGCAACCTAAAACCTCACTGGGGTTTTGAGGCAGTGAGGGTGACCATGGGATATCGGCATTGTAATATTAATATATTGCACAGCCTGGGTTGCTGATCAGCATCCAGCCCTGTGCCTGCTAACCATGTACTAAGGTCTAGATAGAAATGTGCTCTTGCTCAAGATTAAACAGCAGGCAAGTGACAAGAGCAGGGGTTAGGGAATCAAGTTCTCTGATTCCCAGGCCCATGTTCTTTCCACTAGGTCACACTGTCTCTCTATGAGGGAATCTAATCCTTCCTGACAATGAGCCACTAGAGGAAAGGTGTTCAAAGCCCAGTGCCCTTAGAGCAGGACCAAATCGCCCCTGCCTCTCCCACTTGGGGGAAATCAGTGTGGTCGAGAAGAAGGAGCTTCAGGCTTGGAGTCAGAAAGTCTGGGTTCTAGTCCCAGTTCTGCCACCTGACTGCTGTGTACTCTTGGACAAGTCACATAACCTTTCTGAGCTCCGGTATCCTCATCTGGAAAAGGATGTGAGCCCATCCTTGATTGTGATTGAGCCCATCCTGTGATTGTGTTTGATCTGATTATTCCGAATTTGTCCCAGTGATTGACACGATGTTGGGCAGATAGGAAATGCTTAGTAAATACTTTTAAAAAGAGGGGCAAAACTGTTTGGTTTAGGAAAATGGGCTAAGATGCGAGAAAATTGATCCTCAGAACCCACAGCCTATAGGTTGGTTTGGAAGAATAAGTGGAATCAAACTAGCTTTCCCTTCTCCTCTCTCTGCTCCCAGAAGTGCTGGCCTCAGAGCAACCTATTTGTCCCAGGCAATCCATCCACCTGCAATAACCCAGTTGCTGGGCTCTACCAAACTAACAATTCCCACTACAGGTAAAAATGGACAGAATGTAGTGGTCACTTTGGCAGAACCATCTTTGAGCACTATAAGCATTCTCTTTTCTGGGGCACTGTTAAAGGGTTAAGACCTCTACTGAAGTTTGATTACCGTAGCAGCCTCCTTGCTGATACCAGCCTCCTGCCTCTCCCTGATCCAGTCAATACTTCACACTGTTGCCCAGACCATTTTTCTACAGAAACATTCAGGCCACATTTCCCCTCTCTTCAAGAACCTGCAGTAGTTACCCATTCACCTCACTATTGGCTTTAAACCACTCATCATCAGCATCATCAATCGTATTTATTGAGTACTTACTATGTGCAGAGCACTGTACTAAGCACTCGGGAAGTACAAATTGGCAACACTCAACATCTTGCCTCCTCCTACCTCACTTCATTACTCTCCTACTACAACCCAGCTGGCACAATTTGCTTCTCTAATGCTACCTTCTCACTGTTCCTTGATCTTGTTTAAGTTGCCATCGAGCTTTTGCTCACATCCTGCCTCTGGCCTGGAACACCCTGCCTCCTCATATCTGACAGTTACTGTCCCCCACCTTCAAAACCTTATTGAAGGCACAGCTTCTTCAAGAGGTTTTCCCTGACTAAGCCTTCCTTTTCTCTTCTCCCACTACTCTCTGTATTGCCTTGACTTGGTCCCTTTTTTCAGTCCCCCTCCCAGGCCCACAGCACTTATGTACATGGCTGTAATTTATTTATATTAACGTCTGTCTCCCCGTCTACACTGTAAGCTCATTATGGGCAGTGAATGTGTCTGTTATATTGTACCCACTCAAGCACTTAGTACAGTGCTCTATGCAGTAAGCAATCAATGAATACAATTGACTGGCTTTTACTTTACTAGATATACAAATCACTTGCCTAAAACCTTTGTTTGCAAAGTGGTCAGCCCAAGCTACTTTGGCAGGATCAATCAATCAGTCAATCGTATTTATTGAGTGCTTACTATGTGCACAGCACTGTACTAAGCGCTTGGGAAGTACAAATTGGCAACACATAGAGACAGTCCCTACCCAACAGTGGGCTCACAGTCTAAAAGGGGGAGACAGAGAACAGAACCAAACATACCAGCAAAATAAAATAAATAGGATAGAAATGTACAAGTAAAATAAATAAATAAGTAAATAAATAGAGTAATAAATATGTACAACCATATATACATATATACAGGTGCTGTGGGGAAGGGAAGACGGTAAGATGGGGGGATGGAGAGGGTGAGACATTATCCTTTGTGAGGACATGAAATTGTGTTATTTCAGTATGAAGATACACCAGACCTTCCTCAGATTACTGTATTTGTAGAAATTCAGAAATGGAAAATTCATATACCCACTTTTAGCAACATTTTGGCTTAACAGTCTAACTAAATTTGCTCAGTTTTTCAAACGGGAAATGAATAGTGTGGAAATACAGTGAGCCTTTTAGAAAACACATGCATTGGTGCCATTCCAACTAATAGACTCATTTGGGGAAAAATGAATAAAGCTATATTTTTGCATTCCATCTGTATGATCAGGTCTGTGTTTTCTGTATTTTTGGTTTAATAAATATATTTATCTGTGCACAGAGTGATTTTAGGCTACGGCAGTATATCAGTGGAACAATCTGCACTGTCCATGACTAATCGTCATCGTTATTCCATTCTTCAAGATGCTGGGCAATAAGGGACCGCATATTATGTGAGGTATGATATATTTCAGTGAGCTAATTTTGAAATTGCAATTTTGTATTTTTAACGACTTTCAATTCCTTAATTCAGTTAAATATATTGCAAAAATTATTCATGCAGGAAAACAGTAAGAATATAAAAATAAATGATTAGCAATTTGCAATGATCAAACAATTCTAAAGTAGCCGTTGTTTGATAATGCAATAAATGGGGCGATTAGCAGATGTCATTTTCTTTCCAGAGCCCTCTAACTTAATTTGTTTAGGTTTTGGTTTCAATAGGTGGATTTTTGTGTTTAAAGAACACATCAAACTCACCCCAAATCTACTTCTAGCCAAATATAATCAATCTATCCACATCTAAGTAGAACCACATGCTTCCTGTTTACACTTGTGCAACTGCAGAAATTGCACAATATGGCCAGATTGCATAACAGAGTTCATGTTTTGAGAGTTTGAATGATGAACATATAGATATTGTGCATCACCCCAAGTATTTTCTTTGTAGTACAGGGTAAAATTGCATATAAAGAATTTATCTTCTGTAGTTTTGAGTGAATCATGAGATTATGGACCCACAGGAGCGGGGTAACAGTAGAAGCTTTGAATGTTTGACAGGGTAAAACAGAATGAAAATGCACCAGCATAAGTCATATTTTCAGCCTTTATGCATAATTTTCAAGGACAATATTTGGAATTTTTAGCCAAATTACAATACTTCAGTCCAGGAAGAGACTATGCTTGGTAAATAGCAAAGATTGGTGGCGTTATTATTTTGTCCATAGGTCTCTTGGGCCAATCCCTCAATGCCTTTATCTCTCTTTCTCTCTCCCTAGTATTTATTGAATGCCCACTCAGTGCAGTGCTTGGTCAGTACAGATGCCTGTCTTCAAGCAGCTTACAGCTTCAGCTTAGAGTTAGTAAATTGAAGCTATGTGAGCAGATGAACTCAGCGAGAGAGAGTGTAGGGCAAGATAAGTTAGGGACCCAGACCAGATACTTGGGGGAAGCCTATAGAAAGAGGATGAGAGGAAAAGGAGAAGCCGGAGAATAAATTTACGAAGGAATGATCAGAATGGAAGGAGAACAACCAGATTAGTATGGTATCAGCAAAACTGAAATGTTATTTAGTCAATTAAAGACACATAAGGAGTCAGGAGAGTTTGGGAGGGGAAGGATTGAAGTCAGTCAGTCAATCATATTTATTGAGGACTTACTGTGTGTAGAACATTGTTCTAAGCACTTGGAAGAGTAGAATATAACAGACACATTCCCTGCCCACAATTAACTTACAGTCTGGAGTGGGAGACAGATATTAATATGAATAACTAAAATTACAGATATGTCCATAATTGCTGTGGGGCTGAGAAGGGGAATGAGTAAAGTGAGAAAGTCAAGGTGACACAGAAGGGAGTGGGAGAAGAAAGGAGGGCTTAGGGAAGGCCTCCTGGAGAAGATGTGCCTTCAAAAAAGCTTTGAAGGTGGGAAAAGTAATTGTCTGTCTGATATGGAGAGGGAGGGTGTGCCAGGCCAGGTGGAAGGACAAGGAATCTTCACTGTGGTGATCAAAAACAATACTTCTGGAGTATCTACTTTATGCAATGCTCTCTATTTGGAGCCAAGGAGAAATTGCCAGGGAAACATAAGACAAAGTTCCTGCCCTTGAGGATCTTGCAATCTAATAAAATTCTTCAAGTCCAAGGAATACGTTTTGAAGACATGCTTTATTACAACCATTTATTTCATAATAATAATAATTATGGGATTTGTTAAGGGCTTACTATGTGCCGAGCACTGTTCTAAGCACTGGGGTAGATACGAGGTAATCAGGCAGTCCCGCTTGGGGCTCACAGTCTTAATCCCCATTTGACAGATGAGGTAACTAAGGCACAGAGAAGTTAAGTGGCTTGCCCAAGGTTAAACAGCAGACGAGTGGCGGAGCTAGGATTAGAACCCGTATCCTCCGACTCCCAAGCCCGGGCTCTTTCCACTGAGCCATGCTGTTTCTCTTCTATAGATTTCATAGATTCAGACTCCAGTATTGCTTCAAAAGGAGTTTACTATAATCTCTAAAAGGTTTGGCTGACTCAAAAATTACTTTGAAGTTCAATGGTCCAAAACCAGAAATTTCAAATTATTTCCCCCAATGAAAACATTTTTGATCAATGTTTTGGATTCCTTAAAATCCGGTGTTTATAGCTTTGCTTTAATTATTTATTTCCCAGAACATGACATTTTATCTAGGTGTTTTCATTCATTCAGTTGTATTTACTGAGCGCTTACTGTGTGCAGAGCACTGTCCAGAGCTTAGAACAGTGCTTTGCACATAGTAAGCGCTTTACAAATGTCATCATTATTATCATTATTATTTCTATGCACTTGGAAAGTACAATTCAGCAACAAATAGAGACAATCCCTGCCCGTAACGGGCTCACAGTCTAGATGGGGGGAGGCAGACAACAAAGCAAAACAAAAGTAGACAGGCATGAATAACATCAATATAAATAGAATTATAGATAGCTACACATCATTAATAAAATGAATAGAGTTATAAATATGTAAATTTATACACACAAGTGCTGCAGGGTGGGGAGGGGGTAGAGCAGAGGGAGCGAGTGGGGCAATGGGGAGAGGAGGGAGTGCAGAGGAAAAAGGGGGCTTAGGAAGGGAAGGGCCCTGCAGGAGGTGAACTTTCAGTGTGTTGCTCCTCCAAAGCTAGTACTTGAAAAGCTTCATTTCTACTAAATGAACATTTCTGGTATACTCTACATAAAGGCCTTTTAGAAAAGTTTCAATTTGAGCTAGATTTTACACTGAAGTGGAACTTTTTTATCATTTGCTGGAACTTTTCTTCGTAAGTGACTCTGCTGACTTGTTGCAGTCAGAGTTAGCTGACAAGAGTAAATCTTCAAGGAATTAATTTACAAAACTACATGGTTAACACTGCAGAATCAGCTAAACTGAACAGGAAAGTAAGAAAAAAAAACCCTGAGCATGGTGAAATTACTGTACATATTTGCACCTTCTATTGTAAACGGAACAGCCAGCATATTTTAAGTACATCCCTATCTCCTGTGACAGAGACTATAATCTTTCTAATAAATAGAAACTTTTCAAGGTATTAATCTGGAGAATATCTTAAAGTCATTTACTTATGCATTAAGATCAGATAGAGGTCTGCAGTGACATATTAAAGTTATATCCATAACACTGTCACTGAGCTCAGGAATGTCTTCAGATTCAGGAAAGAATAAAAGTCAGTATTCCAAGATAATAAACTGTAATCATTTTAAGAGTCAACAAGATTTATGTATTTGATGAGCAACACATATTCCCTTTCCTGTGGAAAAACTTATCATTTCTTCAGTTTCTTATAGGGTTTTGCTGGCTGTAGTCTAACCTTTGGTCACAGGATGGAAATATCTTGTGTAATAATAATAATAATATTGGGATTTGTTAAGCACTTACTATGTGCAAAGCACTGTTCTAAGTGCTGGGGAGGATATAAGGTGATCAGTTTGTCCCACGGGGGGCTCACAGTCTTAATCTCTATTTTACAGATGAGGCAACTGAGGCACAGAGAAGTTAGGTGACTTGCCCAAAGTCACACAGCTAAGTGGCAGAGCCGGGATTTGAACCCATGACCTCTGACTCCAAAGCCTGTGCTCTTTCCATTGAGCCAGGCTGCTTCTCTTAGTGGAAAGAGCATGGGGCTAGGAGTCAGTGGATGTAAATTCTAATCCCAGCTCTATTTCCCTGCTGTGTGACCTTGAGCAAGTTACTTTACTTCTCAGTGCCTCAGTTTCCTCATCTAATACAATGGCCTGGTGAAAAGAACATGGGCCTGGGAATCAGAGGACCTGGGTTCTAATTCCAACTTTGTCACTTTTCTGCTGTGTGACCTTGGGCTTGTCATTTCACTTCTCTGCAGCTCAGTGACCTCACCTGCAAAATGGGGATTCAATACTTGTTTTCCCTCCTACTTGGACTGTGAGCTCCATGTGAGGCCTGATTATTTTGTATCTACACCAGTTCTTAGTACAGTGCTTGACACACAGTAAGCCCTTGACAAAAACTACAATTATTTCCTGTAGACTGAATACTTGTTGAGGGCAGGGAACATTTCTACCAACTCTGTTATATTGTACTATCCCGAGCGCTTAATACAATGCTCTGCACACAGTAAGCACTCAATGAAAATGATTGATTGATCTGTAAAATGGGGATTCAGTGCCTGTTCTCCTCTCCCCATAGACTTTGAGTCCTCTGTGGGACAGGGATTGTATCCATCCTGACTATGTTGTATCTATCCCAGTGCTTGGTAAATAGTAAGTGCCTAAACAAATACAGTTATTAAGGAGTTGGGTAGGGACCGTCTCTGTATGTTGCCAACTTGTACTTCCCAAGCGCTTAGTACAGTGCTGTGCACACAGTAAGCGCTCAATAAATATGATTGAATGAATGAATAAAGGCAGAATTGAATAACTCCACTGTGCTATTACAATAGCCAGATCACCCCAGTGGTACAGTCCAAGTCAGCATAAAATGACTGGCGTGGCAACTGGTGGGCTTGGCCTGGAACATTGAAGCGAATGTACTTTGCATTCTCACAAGAATTCTGGGTGAAAGCATTGTACTCATGCCAGATTGAGCAACACTGTCCATATTTCCATTACCAAAATTATCTGGGCAATTCAGCAAGTAGTTAAGTGGTCATAACTATGTGACTCATATAGCTATCTTTTTTGTAATGGATCATTCATTTGAAAAATAGATTCAGATATTTTAAGTGGAACGGCATGGCCTAATGGAAAGAGCGTAAATTTGGGGCTTAAGAGACCTGGGTTCTAATCCCAGCTTTGCCACTTATCAGCTGCATTAGTTTGAGCAAGTCACCAAATGTCTAAACCTCAGTTTTCTCAGGATAAGATACTCACCTCACCTATTTGACTGTGAGTCCTTTGTGGGACAGAGATTGGGTCTAATCTGAATGTCCTATATTTACCCCAGTATTGGAAGTTTTTGGAAATTAGCACATCTTAATAAATGCTATTATAATCATTTGCACAGGCCTAAAAATTGTGGTTCATTCTGGAACCAAGTTACCAATTGGTTCAGATTCATTTGCTGATCTTCAGTTGTAATAGGTAGCCCACCATATTCCAAATCTGGAGTAAATCCAGTGAGAGTATGACTGTTGGGATGATTGAGATTATTATTATTACTAATAATAATCATACTTGTTAAGCACTTACTATGTGCCAAGCACTGTTCTAGGTGCTGGGGTAGATAAAAGTTAATCTTAAGATAATACAACAATAAATGAACACATTCCTGCCCGGGCTGTATTCACTAAGGCAAGCTGCTTTGTGTGGACATGATGTATCTGTTTTATTGGTCTGTCCATCCCATTAATGTGTAAGGTCCATGTGATAGGCATGTGTCAATTATTATTCTGTACTTTCCTAGTCCTTAGCACTTTACACTGCCCCAAGTAGATGCTCAACAAATGCTAGTACTGCTACCTTTAGTTTAGTAGCCAATCTTCATGACTGATTCCTCGGAACTAAGGTTTGAATGACACCCAACATTTCTTAGAGATATGCAATCACCCAGTTATGGGATGTTAATATTTTGTTTCTGCTTGGGATTACCTAGACTTTTCATTTCTCTGCCTGCTCTGACCCACATTTGGGACATTTTATTGTTCAGTGACATTTTCCTAAATTGATAGGGAAAAAAAAAGTTGAAATTTGGCTTGCTGTTAGTACTTCTGAAAGGAACCTTGGGGAGAGAAGAGGCTAAAATGAGCATTTTATTGTTATTTTCCCCTCCCCCCTGCCCCCCAGGACCACAGGTACTTGACAGTTAGCTCTGTTTGATTCTATGCCAGGGCCTCAGGCACCAGCCATGCAGAACAATTGAATCTTTGACTAAAATGGAAGCAGCAAGTTAGATTTGAGAAAGGAATTCTGCTGCAAAGAAAAGTTATTACAGTACAAAATAACAGCTTCCTAGATATACTCAGGCACAAGCATTTGGTAGCTTGATGTTTATTTTTTAATTTTTTGCATCGCAAGGTTAAGGCCATTTTGCTCTATATTCATTTTTTATGGAATTTAAGTGCTTACTGTGTGCCCGACACGGTACTGTGCACAGAGGTATATTCAAGTTAGTCAGGTAGGACATAATCCCTGTCCCACGTGGGGTGCACAATCTTAATACCCATTTTATGGATGAGGCAACTGAGGCACATGAGGACTTCTCATGAACCTAGTTCAGAGTCTCCTTTGGTCATTCCTTCAGTGTGGGGGAAGCAGTTTGTTCCTAGGAAGAGAATTGCTCATCCCCTTTGCTAGGTGGGAAGTGCAATGTCAGGTTTCCAGTTACCTTCATCTTCCTGCTTCTTTACTCTTTCTTTTAGGGGAAATACTACACTGTGGGTCAATTGAATTATCATATTCATTGAACACCTATTTTGTGCAGAACACTGTACTAAGAGTTGGGGAGAGAATACAGAGTTGGCAGACATAGTCCCTGACCACAACAAACTTACAATCTAGAGTTGGAAACAGACATTAATATAAATAAATTAATTATGCCTATATACTTAAGTGCTTTGGGGTTGGGAAAAAGGTGAATAAAGGGAGCAAATCGGGTTGATGCAGAAGGGAATGGAGGAAGAGGAAATTAGAGCTTAGTCAGGGAAAGCTTCTTGGAGGAGATGTGCCTTTAGTATGGCTTTGAAGGTCGGGAGAGTGATTGTTGAATAAGATGAGGGAGGAAATTTCAGGACAGAGACAGGACATGGGCGAGAGATTGGCAGCAAGATAGACAAGATCCAGGTGCATGAGTAGGTTGGCATTAGAAGAGTGAAGTTTGCGGACTGGGTAAGAGTGTAGTAAGTTGAGGTAGGAGGGGGCAAAGTGATTGAGCGCTTTAAAGTCGATGGTAAGAAGTTTCTGTTTGATCCAGAGGTGGATGGGCAACCACTGGAGTTTCTTGAGGAAAGGGGAAACATCATGGACTGAACGTTTTTGTAGAAAAATGATCCAAGCAGCAGAGTGAAGTATGGACTGGAGTTGGGAGAGAGGGGAGGCAGGAAGGTCAACAAGGAGCCTGATTAAATAATCAAGGCGGGATAGGGTAGGTGCTTGGATTAACATGGTAGCAGTTTAGATGGAGAGAAAAAGGGCAGATTTTAGAGATGTGGAGGTTGAGCCAACAGGATTTCATAATAGATTGAATATGTGGGTTGAATGAGAAAGATGAGTCAAGGATAACGCCAAGGTCCCAGGCTTGTAGTCAGAAAGGATGGTGATGTTATCGACAGTGATGGGAAAATCAGGAGGATGACAGGGTTATGATGGGTAGATAAGGAATTCTGTTTTGGATATATCAAGTCCAAGATATCTTTAAATACAGATAAATTGTCAGGTTCACTGCCACCCCTCTCCTCCCCCGGCCCCACATGCACACAGACACACACACAGACACACACAGTGCATTATATAGAAGGGATGGAGTAAGGAGGAGTAGAACTGGGGGTTAACATTTCCTTCTTAGTATCTCTTCCACCTCCCCCTTGAGGTGGATCTCTAAGAAACATTAATAAAACCCCTCTCACTCTGTTTTTCCTATTCTTATTCCTCCGGTAAGGAGTGGAAGAAATTATGCAACTATGGACCAAGGTAGGTGTGTATATGTGTGCAATATTGCCACTTTAGTTTATATATAATTAGCAGCTGGAGGATGCAGAATTCTTGAATAATTTCTTCCTCATCAGATTACAGATTGATGGCAGGGTGCCATTTTTGGCTTCTTCAGAAATCAGTATTTTTCAGGGGTGATATATGCCAAAATGGTTGACATGGTGGATTTTGGCAACTTTAAAAATTCTAATTGTAATTGAGTCTTGGGAGGTTAAATCCAGTTGAATGTGACCACAGGTAACATGGTTTATAAGAGACTTGAAAAAGCTTAAAGAGAACACAAATAGTTTCTTGGACATCAGAAACACTGTAAAAATATTTTGATGAATGAAGTGTAAACGATGCTTAAACATATGGATAGAATTTGCCTTGAGATACATGGGTTTAGAGGAAAAATGCTTTGGCAGAATACATTTAATTTTTTTTAAGCTTGAAACTTTTGCAAAGTAGCTCAAGATGTGTGGGGCGCTCAGATTTTGGACATCCTGGATCACTCCCACTACCTGCCATGAAGCAATACAACTATGTTGGGAATGATGGCTCAAATTTCTGTGGCTTCTGGTTTATGAGAAGTGGATCGTCAACTGAGCCAGGGCCCTACCCTGTGCTGTGTCCTGCTCAGCCTCCATGTGGTTGACAATTGTAATGAAGATAAATGAAACGATGGATAGAATGTATTTAGAGTTCTTAGGATGCTGTAGGAATCCAAAGTCTTATTATTGAGACCAGAAAACTCCATTTGCCAGGGTCTTCTGGAAAGCCCATTTTTGAATCTGGCAGCATGTACTTATTAGACTTTCACTCATCATTTGATTTGATGTTAGTGTTTACAAATGTAAAGTTTGAACTTTCTGTTCACTCTATTTTTTATGACTCTCATTCACTATGGTAGAAAAGCATCCGAACACTAGTTAATCACCCCTTCTGATATATCTTGGGCTTTACCAAAGGTCAGAATGGCAACAGTGTATTTTGAAAAAAGAGATTTCTTTGGTTGTGAATGAAATAATGTCTAAATGTGTGGAACAGAGTCCTTTATTTACCTTTTTTATCAAGTAATCAATCATAATTACTGAGCGCTTACTGTGTGCGGAGCACATTACTAAGTGCTTGGGAGAGTACAATCTAATCAATCAATCAATTGTATTTATTGAGCACTTACTGTGTGCAGAGCACTGTACTAAGAGCTTGGGTAGTACACGTTGGCAACATATGGAGTTGGTAGACATGTTATCTTCCCACAGTAAGCTTAATATAAATGAATACTATTAATAATAATAGTGATATGAAAAATAGTAATAATAGCTCTAGCAGCCATCCAGATTTCTGCTTTTGTCCCATACTCATGGAGAGGATTGCTCTTAGTATGGCTAGGATTTCTGGGGTGAAACCAGCCACTTTAAAGGAGTTGGGATTCTTCTGGAGAGGAGCAAAGGAGAAAATTAGGCTCAACCTGTGGAATTTGTACTCTGACAGATTCATGCTGTTATTTAGTAAGACTTTTCCACATGTACCTCCTTTCTAATGGTAATAGTAATGAGAATAAGTGTGGTATTTGTTAAGCACTTTTTGGCAAACAGCAGTACCATCGGATCAGGCATAACCCCTGTCCTATGTGGGGATAACAGTCTAAGGGGGGAGAGAGCAGGCATTTAAACCCCATTTTAGAGATGAGGAAACTGAGTTACTGAAAATTTAAGTGACTTGCCCAAGATCACACATCAGTCAAGTCATGGAGCCAAGATTAGAACCCAGGTTTCTTGAGTCTCAGTCTCGGGCTCTTCCCATTCTATGCTGTTTCTAGTCCTGCAAGGAAAATACTGTTGCCTCTTGCAACAGTTGTAGCTGTTGGAATCTTTGTGAATCCCCCTTAAGATCAAATCAATTCTACTATGTCTATTTGTTTCCCAGATTTGATGTCTCAAAATTCAAGTCTAGAACTGCAGTGTCAAAAACCGCTCTGAATAAATGCAAGACAGCCCAGTAGTGGCCTTCTTGAAGCAAAGGTGCTGTTTCCACCCTCTTTTTCTTCTTTGCAGCCTTGGAGTAGAAGATCTGTGTGGGACAGGCTGAATAGAGAAGCAGTAACCTCCTTTGCCTGCATTCATTGTGGAAAGGAGAGTTGATCACACTTCAGTCTTTTTGGCCATATATGCATGCATTGACAGGATCTCAATTTCGGTAGCATCATCTTTGAAAAATTAAGGTCAGCCGGGGACCGTTATGCTCATGCCAAGACTTTTGATTCTTCCCTGATTCCCTGAGGCCTCAGAAACAAACCGGCTCAAATTTGTTGGCAGTAGAGTAGTCCCACAATGTTGATACGCCTCAGTTTTGTGTAGTTTTGGGTCAGATGAAACATTTCCAAAAATGTATGAAGAAAACACTGGATTCTTCTCACTTCAACAAACTCAATAGCTTTGACAGTTAAATTTTCCCTTTAAAGATGGTTGGGAGGTCTTTTAGATAAAAATGTGAGTCACTCCAACAGTTTTAATTTGAGCTGAAAAATGAATGTGTTAAAGTCATTAGCCATTCAGGATGGAAAAACTGTAAATAGTAGGTTAATACTATTTCCTCAGACTGTTCAGTACAGAATGTCCTTAGAAAGGCAAGAAATACTTAGCCAGCAAAGTCTACTGAGCAGTGATCTGGAGAGAGTAATCACTGCTGCTTTTTATTGAATGTCCTTTACTCATAGTTTCAATAATGATCTATAGAACTCATTAGAGTCCATTGGAAACGAGTAAAGTTCATATTGGAATTATTCAACTTTAAAGCAAAATATTTTGTGTAGATCCAGAGCTAGAATGATGAATAAATGAATTGCTTCATTTTTTTAACACTGGCCTCAAAATAGAAATCTGCTTTTACTCAGCAACCACTTTGGAATGACTCATGCAATAAGAATTAATACAGCCTTGTAAATTCATTTTAATATTTTACCCTTCCAATCTGCCAGCACTATACCTAAGTTTCCTCTCCTATCAGTCGATACATAATATTCATTGAATGTATTAGTGTATACTAAGTGTTTAGGAGAGTACAATAAAAATTAGTAGACATGATAGCTGCCATGAGGGAGCTTGCTGTCTATCTGGTGAGATGAATGCTAATGTAGATTAAAGATAATATACAATAGGCAGTTGTCATTTTCTGCTGGGTGACCTTGGGCAAGTCATTTAACTTCTCTGTACCTCAGTTACCTCATTTGTAAACTGGGGATTAAAGCTATGAGCCTCATGTAGGACCTGGATTGCGTCTGAAACCTGATTATCTTGTATCTACATTAGTATAGTATCAGGCACATAATAAGCACAAAAAACCCCCACTAAAAACAATTAATAGAGTATATTTATATGTAAGTATTCAAGAGTTTAGTTGGCATAAAACTGCTGAAATGGGAGTAAGAGGAATAAAGTGGGAGATTTGAAATAGATCAGGGAAGGCCTCCTGGAGAAGATGTGATTTTTTTTTTTCTTTTTTATAAGGCCTTTAAAGGTGGGGAATGTGGGGCTTGATATAAAGGTGAAAGAACTAGAAAAGAGGGAGAGTGTGACCAAGACGTTAGTGCTGGGAAAGATGAGAAGAAAACACAGTTCATGTTAGCTAGAGAAGAATAAAGAGAGCAAGCCAATGTGTAGTGTGACAAAAGAGTGGATAAGTAGGAGGGCTAGAGCTGATTGAGTGCCTAAAAACCAATTGTCAAGCGCTTTTGTTTGATGTGGAAATGAATGGGCAACCAGTTAATGAAAAGTGGTGAGATAGTCACTGAACAGTTTTGAAAAACTGATCCAGGCTGCAGAGTGGGTATGGACTGGAGGGGAGACTGGAGACAGAGAGAACAGCCAGAAGGTCAATCCAGGGTATGATATAAGCCTGACCCAGCAGAGTAGCTATAAAGATGGAAAGGAAGGGGTGGATTCTGGAAATGTGGAGGAAGAACCAATGAGGTTTGGTAAATACCCGAATATGAGAGTTGAAAGAGAAGGAACATGGCCTCGTGGAAAGCGCACGTGTAAAGTGCCTCAGTTTCCTCAGCCGTAAAATGAGGATTCAATACCTATTCTCTCTCCTCTTTAGACTGAGTCCCAAGTGCTAGAACAGTGCTGGACATGTAGTAAGTGCTTAACAAATACCATAAAAAAGTCAAGAATATTGGCACAGTTAATAGGCTTGAGAGACTGAGGAAGGATGTGGTGGAACTGGGAAGAATTGTCATGTTAGGGGCTTTGCTGTGAGCAGATTATACAAATGCAGGAAGTGTTGTTTTAAGTCTTCTGATCAAGCAAAGGGTCATAGTGGCAGCACTTAGGGAAGAGGAAAGGGGCACCCACCTCTCAAAGCATTTGGTTACTGTTGATTCTAATCTTTTTCAAAAAATGTAGGGCTGAGGCAGCCCTAGAGCTCTAAGCAAAGGATGACAGGCAAGTACACAGCTGACCCCATTTTTTTTCCATTTTCCTTTTTGCCACTTTTTTTTGGGTGGAAGAGAGAGGGCCTGGAATGAGGTAGTTGACCCTTTGTCGGAGGGAAGTGAGTCTCGGCCAGACAGGAAATGGCTCAAGACTCCACATATGAGTGTGCTGCTGCACACATGCAATATTCTTCTCCAAGAGTGATTATTCCCTGGGCTACTAGGACGTCCAGCAGCCCACGGGGTTGTCTTTGAGCAGAAATACTGTGTGAAAGTGAATCTTGGGCCACTTCTGTTCCTATCTTGCTTCACATCCAGGCTGATTTGGATCTTGACTGTCGGTCTCCCCCTTCTAGACTGTGAGCCCATTGTTGGGTAGGGACCGTCTCTATATGTTGCCAACTTGTACTTCCCAAGCGCTTAGTACAGTGCTCTGCACACAGGAAGCATTCCATTAATACGCTTGAACGAATGAATGAATGAATGTCCAGCCAAGCAGGATATAGAATGGGACGGAGGAAGACAAGTAATGTGGAAACTTCAAATCCCACTGTGAGGAACTAGCATGTACATTTTCTTCTGCAATCCTGGTATAAACCAATACTGTGACTGAAAATGTAAGTTCCTATAACTCCTACAAGTGTAGGTGGCATGATTTTAAGGAAGTGGGGATGGTGATGCAGGAGGAAGGAACAGTGTGGTTTAGTGGAAGGAGCACAAATCTTGGAGTCAGAGGACCTGAGTTCTAATCTCTGCTCTGCCAATTTCTTGCTGTGTGACTTTGGTCAAGAAACTTGACTTGTCTGTGCCTCAGTTTCCTCAAATATTAAAAGGGATTACAATATCTGTTCTCTCTCCTATTTAGATTGGACACAGTCCCAGTACCATATGAGGCTCACAGTCTAACTGACCTGTAATAACCCCAGCATTTAGACCTATGTTTGACACAAAGTGCTTAACAAATACCATAAAAAATAACAGGTGGAACTGAATTTCTAGGAACAGCAGGGACAGAGGCTTCCCCTCAGAGTTCCCACTAGCTGCTTCTGGAATGACCCGCTGGATGAGCTGGCTGGGGTAATTGCATGGCTCACTTAAATTAATGGCTATTGGCACCAAAGGATTTCTGGCTAGTAATTATTTGTACAGCTCCTAATGGATTGGTCAATTACTAGAGTTCCAAATTCTGCTTAGCCAACTTGTTTCTGTTACTCTTGAATCCTCACTAATTTGATTAACTTTCATTTCAAAATAGGAGACTCCAAAGTCATGTTGTTAAAGGGTATGGAAGATAATGGGCTATTACAAATTATGTAGATTTTTCTAGCTAAAGGATGCACTCTTTTCACCAGCACTTCTTTGTGATATATGTTGTAATATAAAAGGTTCATTACTGTGGCAAAGTAATGATGAGGTCTTTGGCACTTTTTAAAGTGAGACTTGGGCAGCTATGCTCTGGAAAAAACTATCAACTTCCACAGTTTGGGAATTCCTACTACAACCTAGCGACTAACCTACTCACTCTACTTTGTTCTTATCTATCTTACTGCTTACCCTGTATATTGTGCTTTCACAGGAAACTCTCAATAAATACAATTGGTTGATTGCTCTCATCAAGTCACTCTGGCCTGAAACTCCCTCCACCTTCATATCCAACAGACTACCACTCTCCCCACCTTTAAAACCTTATTTAAATTACATCTCCTCTAAAAGACCTTCCCTGACTAAGCCCACATTTCCCCTCCTCCGTTCACCTTCAAACTCACCTATGCATTAGATCTGCACCCTTTAATCACTTGATACTTACCCCACTCTCAGCTATACAGTACTTCTGTACATATCTAATATATTTTCATGTCTATCTCCCTTGCTAGACTGTAAGTTCCTCAAGGGCAGGGAATGTGTTTACCAAATCTGATGCATTATACTCTTCCAAACACTTAGTACAGTGCTCTGCATACAGTAAGTGCTCAATAAAGAGCATTGATTGCATGAATTCTCCCAGGTCATGAAGATTCTCCCAAGGGACTAAGGGTGGGAAGCAGCATGGCCTAATGGAAAGGGCATGTCAGAGGATCTATCTTCTATTCCCAGCTTCAACAGGCATGCTGTGCTACCTTGGGCAACTCACTTTACATCTCTGTGCCTCAGTTTTAACTGCCTAAGTGCTTACCAAATACCACAATCATCATTATTGAATAGTACCTTGGTGATTTGAAAAATAAGGATTCTCCCTAACCACCCATTGCCAGGAAGAGGCCCTTATTTTCTTCAATTTCTGTTATCCTAGGAAATAACCACATACACTGTGGGCTTGAATGGAATGCATTGCTTTTATACTTCATTTGTGAGTGAGTCACAACGTCTAACTAGGTTAGTCAAGGTCAATAGAGCTGTTGCTTCATGGACAAAATTGTACTATTGTCATTTATACCAGTGAAACTTTCCAATTCACGTTCTTTCAAGAGCTTGACCGTAATGTCAACTCTGCAGAGGATAATTCACTACAACTTTAATATTGCATTTCATTTATCCCCAAGCTTTCATAATAATGAGATCTTGTCTTTTTGTTGCTGGACTGATGCCTGTGAATAAGGTTAAGGCTCAGGTTTGGTAGAGCAGAAGTCATATTAAAAAAAACTATTTTCAAGCTTAGTGTAGCCCTGGTTACTCAATCATATATTTTGAACACTAACTGTGTACAGAACACTGTACTAAGCACTTAATAATAATAATAATAATAGCATTTATTAAGCACTTACTATGTGCAAAGCACTGTTCGAAGTGCTGAGGAGGTTACAAGGCGATCAGGGTGTCCCACGGGCGGGCTCACAGTCTTAATCCCCATTTTACTGATGAGATAACTGAGGCACAGAGAAGTGAATTGACTTGCCCAAAGTCACACAGCTGACTTGGTGGAGCTGGGATTTGAACACATGACCTCTAACTCCAAAACCCGTGCTCTTTCCACTGAGCCACACTGCTTCTCATGCTGCTTCACTTGGGAGAATGCAGTGTAACAGAGTTGTTAGAAACGTTCCCTGCCCACAGTGAGCTTACATCTTAGAGGGGAAGATGAATTAACATTAATAAATTACGGATATATACATAAATGCAGTTGTACTGAGGGAGAGTTGAATAAAGGGGGCAAATACAAGAACAAGGGTGATGCAGAAGAGAGTGGGAGAAGAGAAAATGAGGGCTTTGACAGGGAAGGCCTCTTGATGATGTGCTTGTGAGGTTCTGAAGGTGGGGAGAATGATAGTCTGTCAAATATGAAGAGGGAAGGAATTCTAGGCCAGAGTAAACGTGTGAGTAAGATGCTGATGGTTATATAAATTAGATTAAGGGACAGTGAGGAGGTTGGCATGTGTCTGCTGTATGACCTTAGGCAAGTCACTTAACTTCTCTGTGCCTAAGTTGCCTCATGTGTAAAATGGGGATTAAGACTTTGAGCCCCACTTGAGAACAGTGCGTGACACTTAGTAAGCACTTAATAAATGCCATAATCATTATTATTATTAGGAGCGAAGTGTGTGGGCTGGGTCATAGTAGAAGAGCAGCGAGATAAGGTAGGATGGGGCAAGTTGATTGAATGCTTTAAAGATGAAGTTTCTGTTTGATGTGGAGAGAATGGGGAAAAATCGGAGGGTCTTGAGGAATGGAGAAACAAGGACTGAATGTTTTTTGTAAAAAAAAAGCGATCCATGTAACTGAGAGAAGTATGAACTGGAGTGGGGAGACACAGGAAGCCGGGGTCAGCAAAGATCCTGATGCAGTAATCAAGGCATGAAAGGATAAGTGTGTGGATTGATGTGGTACTAGATGGAATGGAGAGGAAAGGGTGGATTTTAGAGATGTTACAAAGGTTGAACTGACAGGATTTGGTGATAGATTGAATATGTGGGTTGAATAAGAGAGCTGAGTTGAGGCTAATGCCAAAGTTAAGGGCTTGTGAGACAGGGAGGATAGTGGTGCTCTCTACAGGGACAAAGTCATGGGGAGGGCAGGGTTTGGATGGGAAGATAAAGAATTCTGTTTGGACATGTTAGGTTTGTTGGAGGGACATCCAAGTAGAGATGTCCTGAATGCAGGAGGAAATGGAAGATTGCAGAGATGAGAAATCAAGGTTGGAGAAGTAAATCTGGGAATCATCCACCTAGTTGAAACCATGGGTGTGAATGGGTTTTCCAAGGGAGTGACTGTAGATGGAGAATAGAAGGGGACCCAGAACTGAGGCTTGAGGGACTCCCATAGTAAGGGGGAGAGAGGCAGAGGATGAGTCCACGAAAGAGATTGAGAATGAGTGGCCAGAGAGGAGGAGAACCAAGAGAGGACAATGTCAGTGATTCAAAGGTTGGATAATATTTCCATGAGAAGAGGGTGGTCGACTGTGTTGAAAGCAGCTGAGTGGCCGAGGAGGATTAGGTTAGAGTAGATGCCATTGGATTTGGCAAGAAGATCATTTGTGACTTTTGAGAGGTCAGTTTCTGGGGAGCAAAGGAGAAGGAAGCCAGATTGGAGGGGTTCAAGGAGAGAATTAGGGGGGAAGAACTTGAGACAGCGAGTGTAGACAACTTGCTCAAGCAGTTTGGAGAGGAATGGTAGGAGGGTGATGCAGTGATAACTAGAGGGAGCTTGTAGGGTAAAGGAAGGGTTTTTTTTTTTAGGTTAGAGGAGATATGGGAATGTTTGAAAGTATTGGGGAAGAAGCCATTGTAGAGCCAACAATTGAAGATCATGGATAGGAAGGGAGGAAAATCGGTGGAGGGGCAGGGGTGGCAAGTGTGAAGGGATAGGGTCAGATGTGCAGGTGGAGGGGGTTGATTTTGAGGGAAGGAAGGAGAGCTCATCTTGAGATATGGTTTACCAAATTAATTCTTATTTTAGGTTGAAGGAAAATATCCTAATCCCATTTTTGTAACTATCTCGCCCTGCCACCTCCCTCTTCCCTACCCCCTTCCCATCCCCACAGCACTTGTGTATATTTGTACATATTTATTACTCTATTTATTTTATTTTGTTAATGATGTGTATATAGCTATGATTCTATTTATTCTGATGGTATTGACACCTGTCCACATGTTTTGTTGTCTGTCTCCCCGCTGACACAGTCTGTCACGGACTGTGAGCCCGTTGTTGGGTAGGGGCTGTCTCCATATGTTGCCAGTTTGTACTTCCCAAGTGCCTAGTGCAGTGCTCTGCACATACTAAGCACTCAATAAATACAATTGAATGAATGAATGAATATATGTCAGAGGGGATCCTAACTGCATTCCATTTCCTCCCCTGCAAACCACCATGGTTTAGGAGTGCATTGTTCATGCCTATCTTTTTGTCTTCCAGGAGTATAATAAATAATAATAATGGTATGTTTTAAGTGCTTAATATATTCCAAGAACTGTATTAAACACTGGTGAAAAATTAAATAAAACCAAATCAGGCAAATCTCTATCTTACGTGGGGCTCAGAGTCCAAGAAGGAGGGAGGACAGGTATTTAATCCCCATTTTACAGGTGAGGAAAATGAGGTGCAGCCAGGTTAAATGACTTTCCCAAGGTCACACATCAGACAAGTGGTAGAGCTGGGATTAGAACCCAGATCATCTAACTAACTCCCAGGCCCAGACTATTTCCACTAGGCCATGCTGTTTCCCAAGTGGCTTCCAAGAGTTGAAAGCATCTTAGAGCAAGTTGTTAAACAGGTTGGATGGGGCTGTTGTCGATATCCGTTAACCTTGTAAAGTTGCATGACTATTTTTATGGCTGACTTGGGTTTCTATGAGTGTTGACTGTAGCAGTGCCATCCCCAGATTTGGTGGTGGTGGGGAGGGGAAAAGTGAGGGAAAAGAGGGGACGGAGGGAGAGAGTTGAGGGAGGGGAAAGAGGGACAAAATGGAAGCAGCAGCCTGAGACTGATCAGCCCAGGTGGTTACAGCAACCAATCTGGGTTATTTCTACAGGATCGCAAGACCTGCAAAGGGCCCATCAGAGAGTGGGACAGTGCAGGGATAGAATCAGCCAGCCCCCAAAGTCCGAATAAATGTGGACGGGGCCCCATGCTACATTCATGATTTGTGGCTGGATTTGGCAAGAAGGTAGCTGGTTCGGGGACATGGAGTGAAGCTGCCTGTAACTTAATAAATCATTCCTCTTTATGCTGCACATAACTTGAAGCTCTTCTCATTTACATAATTGGAGTTACTGAAGAATATATACAAAGGAGGCTATTCCTTCCATTCAGGGACCAGTATAATTTTGGAGGATTACAATGGAAGACTGCAAAGAAAGATGGATCTTTTACTATGCTTTTCATCATCTTTAAAACTTCAATTAAATCCTCCTGTCTTCCCTTTAGAGGCTAAATTATTTTAGATTCATTATTCAAGATTTTCTCATGAATACTTATTTTCAGTTCTATGACCTTACATTATTTTCCAAAGGGGTTGTTGAATCTTAATTAGATTTCCTTAAACTCTGAGAATTCCGCCCTAGGAATGAGCATATAGATCATTATTTAAAATGATGTCATTATAACATGTTTCCCAATGTTTTCTCTCCCTTTAAAAGATGACCTATAGCCTTCTCATTGCTGCTAAAATCTCAGTAAAATATAAGGTTGTTGGGTGATAGGTATCCATTGATTATTTTAATGATTTGTATGTTTTCAATGACATCAATTCATCATTAAACGTTGCAGCCCAAAGTGCCTCTTATACGTAGAATACATATTTTCAATGAAGATCATTCATAACATTCTGGTTGCACTCCTGCTCCCTGTTGTTTTCACAAGTGATGATTTAACAACGAAGAAACAGGGACAAATTTGAATGAGATCTGGACAGGATGTGATATGGTCATCTGCAAATGAGAGGGTAATTGTTAACCTCTCTGCAAATCTCTGAAAGTCATGTATTTAGAGGGCTCAGATCGAGTTGATATGTTTATGTAATTGATCTTGACTTAAAAGCATTGTTCTGTACTCTGTTTCCATTCCTTTCAAAGCAAATGAAAGCATGGATGATTTGATTGTGAAATATTTCATCAATTATTTTGTGAAATATTGTGAAATATTTCCTGAGACTGAGGAAAGAAGAGAAAACTAGTAGGGTGCATATTCGTCATTTATTCATTCAATCATATTTATTGAACACTTACTGTATGAAGAGTACTGTACTAAGCACTTGGGAGAGTAAGGTACACAATAAACATTCCTTGCCCACGAGTTTACAGTCTAGAGGGGAGGAGACACATTAATATAAATAAATAACTTGCAGATATGTACACAAGTGCTATGGGGGTGAACATAGGGAGAAAGTTAGGGCAATGTAGATGGGAGTAAGAGAAAAGGAAAAAGGAGCTTAGTCAAGTGAGGCCTTTTGGAGGAGATGGGCCATCGATAAGGCTTTGAAAGGGAAGAGTAATTTACGGTCAGATTTGGATTTGTGGAGGGAAGGCATTTCAGGCAAGAGGCCGGCATGAGTGAGGGGTCAGCGGTGAGATTGACAAGACTGAGGCACAGTGAGAAGGTTAGCGTTACAGGAGTGAGATATGTGGGCTGGGTTGTAGCAGGAAAGTAGCGAGGTGAGGTAGGAAGGGGCAAGGTGATTGAATACTTTAAAGCCATGTGAGGACTCTGTCCTGTTCAAAGTCTAAATACTGCTTCACATCTGTGCTCATAGATCATGTATTAGTGGCAATACAAAGTGTGCACATTCCTCCAGTAACACAATTGACAAAAATCTGACAAAAATATTTCAAAAATAAATTCCGGTTTTTCTAGCAGATCAATTATTCAATAGTTATTTATTTTGGAAATTTATATACAATATTTATGAAGTGGAAAGTGGAGCAAATATTAATGAACACAAACTCAAAAAAGGATAGTAGTAGTAATATTATGTATAACTGTGTGTCTACATGTGATATGTGTTTATGCTACATTTCCATGCCTTATTTTCAAAGATATTGCTACTGGCAGGCAGTGATCTTCTATCCATGTGAGCCAAAAAGTGTGGCCAAAAAGCCCAGTGTGTGATCAATGTGTTTTTTTTTTTTTCCCATCCTTTACATGTAAGCCTGGATCCTTGCTGGCCCAAATGGCTTGGCCTATCAATCAATCGTATTTATTGAGTGCTTAATGTGTGCAGAGCACTGTACTAAGCGCTTGGGAAGTACAAGTTGGCAACATAGAGACAGTCCCTACCCAACAGTGGGCTCACAGTCTAAAAGGGGGAGACAGAGAACAAAACCAAACATACTAACAAAATAAAATAAATAGAATAGCTATGTACAAGTAAAATAAATAGAGTAATAAATATGTACAAACATACATATATACAGGTGCTGTGGGGAAGGGAAGGAGATAAGATCGGGGGGATGGAGAGGGGGACGAGGGGGAGAGGAAGGAAGGGGCTCAGTCTGGGAAGGCCTCCTGGAGGAGGTGAGCTCTCAGTAGGGCCTTGAAGGGAGGAAGAGAGCTAGCTTGGCGGAGGGACAGAGGGAGGGCATTCCAGGCCCGGGGGATGACGTGGGCCGGGGGTCAATGGCGGGACAGGCGAGAACGAGGCACGGTGAGGAGATTAGCGGCAGAGGAGCGGAGGGTGTGGGGTGGGCTGTCGAAGGAGAGAAGGGAGGTGAGGTAGGAGGGGGCGAGGTGATAGACAGCCTTGAAGCCCAGGGTGAGGAGTTTCTGCCTGATGCGCAGATTGATTGGTAACCACTGGAGATTTTTGAGGAAGGGAGTAACATGCCCAGAGCGTTTCTGGACAAAGACAATCCGGGCAGCAGCATGAAGTATGGATTGAAGTGGGGAGAGACACGAGGATGGGAGATCAGAGAGAAGGCTGATGCAGTAGTCCAGACGGGATAGGATGAGAGCTTGAACGAGCAGGGTAGCGGTATGGATGGAGAGGAAAGGGCGGATCTTGGCAAAGTTGCGGAGCTGAGATGGGCAGGTTTTGGTGACGGCTTGGATGTGAGGGGTGAATGAGAGAGCGGAGTCGAGGATGACACCAAGGTTGCGGGCTTGTGAGACGGGAAGGATGGTAGTGCCGTCAACAGACATGGGAAAGTCAGGGAGAGTCTGCCTCTGTTTGAATCAGTCAGCCTGCCCCTTGGTATCTTGGGCTTCGACAAGTCATTGCTCATATAAACCAATCCCACTGCCTAGCCTAGTCCAGCAAGCTGGTCTGATTCCCCACGGCCCACCATCACTTACCGTAACGCCCACGCATTTCAAATTCCGGGAAGACCACAAGCAGCTGGGAACCACACTCTGGGCCTCCCAACACAGTGGACAACGGAGCTGTTTCATTGGTAACTCAAGCCAACCCCTGACCCATTACCCTCGGCCCTCGAGCCTGATGGGGCTGTATCATCACAGCCGGAAAGACCCAAGTAGCTACAGATGTGGCCTAAACCAAATGAAGAATGTGGAAGTTTCCTGAAGTGATGGGAACAGAAAGCCTGGTCAGTCAGATCGGCATATTCTGCTGGTCTAGGAAAATTATTTCTGCTGAAATAATAATAATAATGTTGGTATTTGTTAAGCGCTTACTATGTGCAAAGCACTGTTCTAAGCGCTGGGGGGAACACAAAGAGATGAGGTTGTCCCATGTGGGGTTCACAGTCTTAATCCCCGTTTTACAGATGAGGGAACTGAGGCACAGAGAATTGAAGTGACTTGCCCAAGGTCACACAGCAGACATGTGGGGGAGGTGGGATTCGAACCCATGACCTCTGACTCCCAAGCCCACGCTCTTTCCACTGCGCCATGCTGCTTCTCATGAAATGACATGAACTTGCCTGGACTGGAGGAATGCCAGGAGATCAGGTCTATTGGGAAAAGTTTCCTGCACTCTACCTTTCTTTCTGGGTTGACAATGCACTTGGTTATGTATCCCACAATCACTTTGATACTGACCGCAGCCCACAGCACTTTTCTCCATAATCTTATACTGTATTATTTCGCCTATCTGTAATTTTATTTTAATGTCCGTCACCCCCTGTAGCCTGTAAGCTCCTTGTGGGCCAGTGGCTACTAACTCCATTGTACTGTACTCTCCCAAGTGTTTAATAAAGTGCTTTGCACAGAAAAAGCACCCAAAAACCCATTGGTTGGTTGAATGTGGCCTCCATGATGTGCTCTAAGCAGTCCCATCTTAGTTTGGACAGCCGACCCGGGAAGAATGTCCAAATTCCAGGGCTGCTTATTTTGAGGTAGCCCTGAAACCTTGACTGAGATATTGTCACCAACATCTCCACAAACTTTGAGCTGCTTCCTTTTGCTCATTGAACTCTTTGAAGGAGAACACATATTGATTACTAAGAGTCTAATGTTCTTAATAGTTTAGTGTCCTTGACATTTTAAATACCTAAAACCATTTATTTTTAAACATATTTAAAAAGGAATTGGAAAGAGCACCAGGAGAAATTTTTCATGTGGTTGGTAGAATTTAAAATAAAAACTACTTCCAGTTGTGTACGAAGCAATTAAAAATTGATGCATCTTAAAAGTCACTGATGGAAAATATTTACCTGTTAAAATGGAATAGAAATAAAACCCCAAATTTAGAGAGATTTCAGAATGAGGAATGTAAAATCAATTTTGAATTTTTGATGCATACAATTTTCTTCACTGAGGCAGCAGCAGTATGCCTAGTGGAAAGAGCGCAGGCCTGGAACTCAGAGGACTTGGGTTTTACTTCCAACTCTGTCACTTGCTGCTGTATGACCTTGGGCAAGTCACTTAACTTCTCTGGGCCTCAGTTCCCTCATCTGTAAAATAGGGATTCAAACCTGTCCTCCTTCCTACTTACAATATGAGCCCTGTGTAGGAGCTGATGACCTTATATCTACCTACCCCAGCACCTAAAACAGTGCTTGATACAGAATAAGCACTTAACATTTCTACTGTTATTATTCTTATTATTAATTATTTAATTAAGAGTTTGGGAGGGGAATCTTGGAAAAGAACTGGAGTAGGAAAGAAAAGGAGGGAGAGATTCTACAGGCATACTTCATATTCTTGTGGTTATGGAAATACCTTCCAGTAAATCATGGGGAAAAAGGGAAACATTGGAGGAGTTTATCATAATTTCAGTCCAGAAAATGGAAAATATGTATTTTCTGAGGCTGCATTGAAAAAAGACATTCCCATATGGTAATGATTTCCTAAATATTTTTTCATTTATGAAACAAAGAACTGACTCCGCCATCTTAGATAGAGATCTATCACTTTGGTAACCTTCATTGACTGGAACAATGTTAAGGCAGTGAGTCAGCCTAGCAGTTATGTTCTGTTGTCAATTCACAGCCTAAGGTTTGTTCACTCAAAATCCTTTGACTATTAAAGGTATACCTACCCCACAATTACTCAGTTTAGAAATAAAGTGAAATTATTCCACTGCTTCATAAGGTAGAGAAGCCTTTGGGGAAGCATCGTGGCTCAGTGGAAAGAGCCAGGGCTTGGGAGTCAGAGGTCATGGATTCTAATCCTGCCTCCACCACTTGTCAGCTGTGTGACTCTGGGCAAGTCACTTAACTTCTCTGGGCCTCAGTTCCCTCATCTGTAAAAAGGGAATTAAGACTGTGCGCCCCACGTGGGACAACCTGATCACCTTCTATCCCCCCCCAGCACTTAGACCAATGCTTTGCACATAGTAAGCACTTAACAAATACCATCATCATCATTATTATTAAGCAATGCAGGCAGTGTGGAAAAAGGAAACATTTGAATGTGACAATTAGGGAATTAGCATGTTGCATGGTGATGATCTAACGTCGACAGGCCTTTTAGTTATAAATGTATTTCTTTCATTCATTCAGTAGTATTTATTACGATTATTTATAATCCTTCAGCTGCCCTTGAGTGCAAGATGATATTAATAGAACCGTCTCTGGTGCTTGTTGCTGCTTCCAGAAACCTGGAACCTCTTTCCTCACTGGAAACTCAAGAATGGAAAGCAGACACTCAAACCTTCATACTGCATCTGTATGACTAAAATGGCAGTTTCTCTATTCAATCCTAGGCCTCGGATGGCATTAGCACAAGACTCTTTCTTAAAGAGAATTTCGGTAGTGACCAATAGACAGTGAAAAATATATAGATTCCCCACTAAGTTCTATCCATTTTAAGAAAAAGAGTTCTGACAGTCAACTCTGTAAATTTGAAAATTTGCTGTTCGAAGGCTCTTTTGCTTTCTCAGAGATTGGTTTTCCAAGAGGTGTCTAGCTTGTCCATGTGAGATGGGAGGTGGGGAAAGGGAAAAGCCTTGATTGTGTTCAGTGTGGGTGGAAAGTTTGATCTTGGACTTAGGGGAAGGGTTTTCAAACTTGAATAAAGAGACATGTGAACTGGGGTTGCTGGGAAATGGATTTCCTAGATGTTGTCGCCCAAATGGATCAGCGTTGATAATTTCCCCCAGTGGAGCGTAAGCCTCTTGTGGTTAGGGCTCATGCCAATCAGTCTGTCAGTTGTATTTATTGAGCACTTACTGTGTGCAGAGCACTTGGGAGAGTATAATACAACAATATAACAGACAAATTCCCTCACCACAATGAGCTTACGATCTAAAGGACCATCACTTCTTTGTGTTGCATATTTCCACTGCCTAGTGCAGTGCCCTATGCCGGGTGGTACTAATTATAAACTATCACTACCCTTTCTATCTCGCTGCTGTCTGCAAAGTTTTTCCTTGGGCTATTGCTTAATTATCCCATATGGTACTTAAATGAATACTTCGCTGATGGAGGGATTTCCATGCGGAAAGCTCTTACAATTTCTCTGCAGTACTTAGGAGTCATAAGGGTTTAGAAATTTGTTTTTGCTTTAAACAGAAGTAGGTTGGGAATCCTGTCAGAAACCAATCCCAACTAATAAATTTTGATGATATAAAAATAACTTCACCTTCTAAATTATTAAGATGACACGTTTCTTCACCCCCATCCGCTCCCAAATGGTGGATCTCCTCCTGATTTTCCTACCATCAGAGACAGCACCACCATTCTCCCCTGTATCACAGGCCAGTAAACTTGCCATTTTCCTTAACTCATCTTCATCAGACAGTGTATTCAATCCATTACCAAATCCTGTTAGGTTTACCTTCACAACACTGCTAAAACCTGCCCATTCCTCTCCTCCAAACTGCTACATTGCTGATCTTAGCATTTACATCCTCTAGACTGTAAACTCATCCTCTAGACTGTCAGCTCATTGTGGGCAGGGAATGTTTCAGTTTATTGTTATAGTGTACTCTCCCAAGCACTTAGAACAGTGCTCTGCACACATTAAGTGCTCAATAAATGAGATTGGCTGACTCACATATCCTGCCTTGACTACTGCATCAGGTCAGCAGCCTTGTTGACCTGCCTGCTTCCTGTCTCACCCCATGTTAGTTTATACTTCTCTCTGCTGCCTTTTCTTAAAAAGTTCAGTCCATAATAATAATGATTATAGTGATGATGGTATGTGTTAAGCACTTACTATGTGCCAAGAACTGTTCTAAGTGTCCATGTTTTCCCACTTGTCAAGAACCTCCAGTGGTTGCCCATCTACATCAAACAGAAGCTCCTTACCATTGGCTATATACCACTCAATCACCTTGCCCTGTCCTATCTTACTCCACTGATTTCATATTAAAATCCAGCACCCACATTTCACACTTCAAATTCCAACCTACTCCCTGTTTCTTTTATACCTTGCCAATTATCTCTTGAACACGTCCTGCCTTAGGACTGGAACTCCATATCTGACTGATAATAATAATAATAATGGCATTCATTAAATGCCTACTATGTGCAAAGCACTGCTCTAAGTGTTGGGGAGGTTACAAGGTGATCAGGTTGTCCCATGGGGGCTCACAGTCTTAATCCCCATTTTGCAGATGAGGTAATGGAGGCCCAGAGAAGTTAAGTGACTTGCCCAAAGTCACACAGCTAACAATTGGTGGAGCCGGGATTTGAACCCATAACCTCTGACTCCAAAGCCCGGGCTCTTTCCACTGAGGCACGCTGATGATCACTCTCCCCCACTGCAAAGCCTTATTAAAATCACACCTTCGTCAAGAGGCCTTCTCCGGCTAAGCCTTCATCCTCCACTTCCTCTCTCTTCTACTTCACCACTGAACTTGGGTGAATTCACCCCACCCTAAGCCCCACAGCCCGTATGTACATATCTGTATTTTTTTCTTTATATTATTCTTTCCCTACTCAAGAGTGTAAGCTCCTTGTGAGCAGGGAATGGGTCTACCAGCTCTATTATATTGTATTCTCCGAAGTGCTTAGTACTATGCTCTGCACACAAAGTGCTCAATGAATATGATTGATTTATGTTACTTTGTAGCAAGTTATGTTGTATTCATTCATTCGATCATATTTATTGAGCACATACTGTGTGCAGAGCACCGTACTAAGTGCTTGGGAAGTACAAGTCAGCAACATATAGAGACGGTCCCTACCCAACAATGGGCTCACAGTCTAGAAAGGGGAGAAAGACAACAAAACAAGTAGACTGGTATCAAAACCATCAGAATAAATAGAATTATGGCTATATGCACATCATTAATAAAATAGAGTAGTAAATATGTACAAGTAAAATATTTAAAGTAATAAATTTGTACAAATATATACAAGTGCTGTGGGGAGGGGAAGGGCGAAGGGCAGAGGCGGTGGGGAGGGGAGGAGGAGAGGAAAAAAGGGGGCTTAGTCTGGGAAGGCCTCCTGGAGGAGGTGAGCTCTCAGTAAGGCTTTGAAGGGAGGAAAAGAGCTAGGTTGGCAGATGTGTGGAGGGAGGGCATTCCAGGCCAGGGGAAGGACATGGGACAGGGGTCGACAGCGAGACAGGTGAGAATGAGGCACAGTGAGGAGGTTAGCGGCAGAGGAGTGGAGG
Source organism: Tachyglossus aculeatus (assembly GCF_015852505.1). Classification (NCBI taxonomy): domain Eukaryota; kingdom Metazoa; phylum Chordata; class Mammalia; order Monotremata; family Tachyglossidae; genus Tachyglossus; species Tachyglossus aculeatus. The sequence continues at coordinate 118,591,399 of NC_052066.1, read as the reverse complement.
GTGCGGGCTGGGCTGGAGAAGGAGACAAGGGAAGTGAGGTAGGAGGGGGCGAGGTGATGGAGAACCTTGAGGCCTAGAGTGAGGATTTTTTGCTTGATTTGTAGATTGACAGGCAACCACTGGAGATTTTTGAGTGACATGCCCAGGGCGTTTCTGTACAAAGATAATCTGGGCAGTAGAGTGAAGTATAGACTGAAGCGGGGAGAGACAGGAGGATGGGAGATCAGAAAGGAGGCTGATGCAGTAATCCAGTCAGGATAGGATGAGAGATTGAACCAGCAAGGTAGCGGTTTGGGTGGAGAGGAAAGGGCGGATCTTGGCGGTGTTGCGGAGGTGAGGCCAGCAGGTTTTGGTAATGGTAAACTTGCTTTGAGTTTTTATATATTCTGTGGATCCTGCCAGAAATAGTCTTCGTGTTTACACTCCCAAAATTACTAAAAATAGAAAATTAAATAAGATATTATGGAATTGGTTCCACCATTCTGCATAGCACTAGATAAATTGCAGATTATTGGGCTGATTAAAGGAAATAACTTCAGAAGATCTATTTGGCTGCATTTTGTTTGTAGTACCCTGGCGTCAAAGTAAGAGGTTTCCAGAACCATACCAAGCTATTACCTGAGGTCCATAACCTGTAGCTTCCTTTTTCCTGAGCAAGGAATTGAGGGAATGGGATTGGAGTTTGTAAGAACATCATTATCCCTTGAAGAATCCATGTAACCTCTGGTTTCTTAGGGTACTGACCATGCATTTCAAGAAAGATTTTTCCTCTTTTGTCCCCTTTCCTGGCCTGTCACTAAGTGTCTTGTGTGCTAAGAAAAGATCCAGTTCAATTTTGCCCTCAGCTGTGAAAAGCCACAGCCTACAAGTCAAGTTGATTCTACAGAATGACTCTTCGATCTTCTTTCTGAGGAAAACTTTTACATTGACCATTTTTTCCTTCGAGTTTCTCCTCGCTGTTCCATAGGTGATTTTCACCCTCCGAGTTTTCCAAAGTAAATGATCCACATTTCAACATCTAGGGTGTGTGGATTTTATAATGGGCTCAACAGGCTTTGGGGGACTTGTAAAGACAGCTGAGTTGCAATGAAACAATTTAACCTGCTTGTTACACCGCTCGTAAATGTAGCGAGACTGGAGAGAGTGGATTCTGTCAATTAGAGCACAGTGCAATTTTGAAATCTGTTAGAAATTGAAAAATAATGATGGGTACCTGACAGAGCAGTTCTTCAGAGGTGACGGGTCTGAATCTCCCTTCTAGACTATGAGCCCATTGTTGGGTAGGGACCGTCTTTATATGTTACTGACTTGTACTTCCCAAGCGCTTAGTACAGTGCTCTGCACACAGTAAGTGCTCAATAAATATGATTGAATAAATAATTGAATGCTCCCGCTAAGAACTTGAAACAGCTGGATAAAAGGAAATGTCCATTTCTGACCAGAGCAACGGTCTCTAAATTCCAGAGACGATGTCAGACCCTCAGTATGGTGTTTCTGCCACTCCATGGCCTTCCAATGCTACACTGGACTTGGGTTGGAGTCTCTTCTGGGAAGCAGCCTTATTCTTGGGTAGGTGAAGCCAGGCAGCTGAGGTGGGAACTCCACCAGGATCACAAGAACCTGCAAGGTGGATCTAGCCCATTAGGTAGTTTCACAGTAGGGCTGCCTTCTGGAAGGGTGGCCTGCAGTGGGATGATGGGGCTTGGGAGCACTGGTTGGATCTAGACTGTGACCTCATTGTGGACATGGAAAGTACGTACTAACTCCATTAAACTGTACTCTCCCAAGGGCTTAATACATTGCTCTGCACACTCTAAGCACCCAGTAAATACCACTGATTGACTCTGGGATGGGGAGACTGTGTCACTGAGATCTCTTGAGCTAGTGCTGGGGTGTTATTCTCCCTGCCTCTCTGCCCCCATCTCCTGATCCTGCTAAGATGTAGCCTCATTTTTTGTGGTATTTGTTATGCACTCACTATATGTGAAGCACCATTCTAAATGTTAGGATAGAAAGAAGCTAACTGGGCTGTAAAATCGGCCATTTCCTGTCCATCCAAACTACTATTATACCGATCCAAGCACTTAGCCTCTCTAGCTTTGAGTACTGCATCTGCCTCCCCACTGACTGTCTCTCCCTACTTGAGGCCAAACTTCCCTCTGCTAAACGGATCATTTTTCTAAAAAAAAAAGTTCAGTCCATGTCTCCCCTCTTCTCAAGAACTTCCAATCGTTGCTACCCACCTCTGCATCAAACAGAAACTCCTTATGATTGGCTTTAAATCACTCAATCATATTTATTGAGCACATATACTGTGTGCAGAGCACTGTACTAAGCACTTGGGAAGTACAATTCAATCAGCTCACCTCCTCCTACCTTACCTCACTGATCTCACACACTTTTCTACAGCCAGCTCGCTTACTATGCCTCAATCTTGTCTATCTCATCACTGGCCCCTTTCCCACATCCTCCCTCCCCTACCATTCACGCCAGACCATCACTTTCCCTACCTTGAAAGCCTTATTCTGGTCACTTTTGTCCTCCGAGAGGATTTCCCCAATTGTTTTTTTTCCCCTACCTCCTCTCCCTTCTATATCATCCGTGCACTCGGATCTGTGACCTTTGGGCATTTGATGTTCATCCCACCCTCAGCCCTGTAGCACTTATGTACATATATGTGAGTTATATAATTAATTATATTAATGTCTGTCTTCTCCTCTAGACTGTAAGCTTGTTGTGGTCAGGGAATGTATCTATCAACCCTGTTGTATTCTCCCAAGTGCTTAGCTCATAGCCGGAGCTCAATAAATACATAAAATGATGGTGACTATGATGACACAGTCCCTGTCGCAGGTTGAATTCACAGTCTAAATTTGGAGGGAGGATGATTTAATCCCCGTTTTACAGATGAGGTAACTGAGGCACAGAAAAGATGAGTATCTTGCCCAAGGTCAAAGAGCAGGCAAGCGGCATGGTAGAGACTACAGCCCACTAGGCTATAGTGCTTCTACGAGGCTATGCCACTTGTACTTGCACATATTTGTCCAAAGCCCTTGCCTTTTACATAACCATGGGACAGCTGTCAAAATGCAAGAAGGTTGGGCAATGAAGTAGATAGCTTTGTTCTGTGCAAGGCAAATTGTGCTGGGTTGAACTCTCAAAATATCAGAGTCAGTGTGGATTCCTTTGGTATTTTCTCAACTCTTTTCTCCCTCGATCTTTCCCTTTGCTATTCGACTCTACTCTCCCCTTTCTTCACACTTCTTTCTGATCAGACCCTTGAAGAGTCCTGTATTGCAGTATCACTCCAACTGTGAGGCTGAATTGTTCTCTATCCATGCAGTTACAATGGGAAAGACTGCTAAATATATGGCTTTTTAATTTATTCTTACTATTTTATTAAGGTCAGGAATGGCTGAGAAGGGAGTGAATAAAGAATTAGGTCATAATGATGTTCACTAGTAGGGTGACCATAAAAAAAGCTTAAAGCACCAGGGACTTACTGACTCCATAACTGAATAGAAAGGATGTCATAACAGCATCTTGGCCTAATGTCAAGTGTCCCTCAGGAGAGGGATAGGAAAGAGAGTGAAGAGCAGGAAGGATTTGTATGAGAGAGAGAATTAAGAGTAATCCCCGTCTATTTACCATATAAATCCATACTGGTATGGCCATTCCTTTTCTGTCTACCTTTTCTCCAACCTGAGAGGAGAAATAGGCTTAGCTTACTTTCTTCTAAATAAAGCATAAAATTAAGTGTTCTTCCATTCGTGGATTTATTCATAGTGCTAAATATTAGCAGTTTTGATATTGCATCAACCAAAAATGTTTGAATACCTGCTGTACTGAGCATTTTACTGAGCACTTGGGAGGGTACATAAGGGTAAAGACATGTTCTCTGCCCTCATGGAATTTATAATAGAAGAGACACAAACAGAGCCAACTACTGATTAGAGGGAAAAGAATGCAAAGATGAATCAATAAATAAGTAGTATCCAACTCAAAATATGTAAAATGCTTTGGATTGCTGTGAAGGCAGAGAAGATGTTGATATCACCTCCTAAGAAGCTATGACTTAGGGAGAAGAAAATTAATTGGGGAATGATTCCTGGAGGAGGTGGTATGTCAAGAAAGCTTTGAAGCTGTCCTCTTGCCAGCTACTGAGGTCAGATTATTTAGGGTGCTTCACTGAGGATTTTGCTTCTGGGCTCTTTGTCTCATTTCTATTTCACGCCCAGTTAACTTTGTTTCTTCTCTTCATTTGTCTTCATTACCCTATTGTTTTTTTTATAAAAACATGCATATGATGACTGAAGCCTGAGATATCAATTTCATGACAACATTAGCTTGCATTTAGATAAGCATTCAACTCTGCACCTGATTGTGGTTGGAGAAGAGAAAAATTAAAATTCACTGGAATGGGAGAGAATATTGATCAATCGATCATATTTATAGAGTGCTTACTATGTGCAGAGCTCTGTACTAAATGCTTGGGAGAGCACAGTACAACAGAATTAGGAGGTACGTTCCCTGCCAATAACAAACTTACGGTTTTGAGGGGAAGACAGACATTAGACTGTAAGCTCGTTGTGGGCAGAATATGTGTCTGTTCATTGTTATATTGTACTCTCCCCAGTCCTTAGTACAGTGCTTTGCATGCAGTAAGTGCTCAATAAATGACTGAATGAAGGATTGAATAATATGAGTAAAAATAAGTAATTTATAATATATATTTAAATATCTAAATGTGAGTGCTTTGGGGTTAGGGGTTAGATGAATATCAAGTGTCCAGAGGACATACTGAAGTGCACAGACAATGTAGAAGGGAGAGCAAGCCATGGAAAAGTGGGTTTAATCGGGGAAGACCTCTTGGAAGGCATGTGAACTTAGAAATGCCTTGGAAGTGGGGAGAGTGATGGTCTGGCATTATGGAGGGGGAGGGAGTTCCAGGGTAGGAGGAGGACAAGAGAAAGGGGTCGGTCGTAAGATAGGTGATCTCGGGGTACAGTGAGTAAACTGGACCAAGAGGAGCAGGGTATGTGGCCTGGGCTGTAGTAGGAGACTAGTGAGGTGAGGTAGGATGGGTCAAGCTGAGTGCTTTAAAGTCAATAGTATGGAATTTCTGTTTGCTGCAGAGGTGCATGGGCAGCCATTGGAGGTTCTTGAGGGAGACACGGACTGAACACTTTTGTTCATAAAGGACCTGTATAGCAGAGTGAAACATGGATTAAGAGGGGTAGAAACTTGAGGCTGGAAGGTCAGCGAGGAGGCAGATGCAGTAACTGAGGCAGGATAGGATAAGTGCTTGGTTCAGCATGATAACAGTTTGGATGGAGAGGAAGGATGGATTTTAACAATGTTGTGAAGGTAGAACCAACGGGATTTGGTGGCAGGTTGAATATGTAGATGGAATGAGAAAGATGACTCGAGGACTTCACTAAGGTTATGGGCTTGTGAGATAGGGAGGATAATGGTGTTGTCTACAATGATGAGAAAGAGAGGTGTGCAGGGTTTGGGTGAGAAGATGAGTTCAGTTTGGGACATAATTAATTTGAGATGTCAGCGGGACATCTAAGTAGATATGTCTTAAGGCAGGTGGAAATGCAAGATGATAGGGAAAGAGAGAGGTCACAGCTGGACATGCAGATTTGGGAATCATCTGCATAGAGATGGTAATTGAAGTCTTGGGTGTGAATGAGTTCTCCAAGGGAGTGGGTGTAAGGGAAGAATAGAAGGGGACCTAGAACTGAGCCTTGATGGACTCCTATTGTCAGAAGGTGGGAGGCAGAGGAAGAGCCAGCAAAAGAGACTGAGGAGTGGTCAGAGATCTAGGAGGAGAACCGAGAGGATAGGGTCAGTAAATCCAAGGTTGAATAAAGATTCAAGGAAAAGAGGTGGTCTATTCATTCATTCAGTTGTATTTATTGAGCGCTTACTGTGTGCAGAGCACTGTACTAAGTGCTTGGGAAGCACAAGTTGGCAACATATAGAGACGGTCCCTACCCAACAACGGGCTCACAGTCTAGAAGGGGGAGACAGACAACAAAATAAAACATGTAGACAGGTGTCAAAACCATCAGAATGAATAGAATTATAGCTATATGCACATCATTAATAAAATAGAGTAGTAAATATGTACAAGTAAAATAGAGTAATAAATATGTACATATATTCAAGTTCTGTGGGGAGGGGAAGGAGGTAGGGCGGGGGGTGATGGGAAGGGGCGGAGGAGAGGAAAAAAGGGGCTTAGTCTGGGAAGGCCTCCTGGAGGAAGTGAGCTCTCAGTAGGTCTTTGAAGGGAGGAAGAGAGATAGTTTGGAGGATGTGTGGAGGGAGGGCATTTCAGGCCAGGGGTCGATGGTGGGACAGGCGAGAACGAGGCACAGTGAGGAAGTTAGTGGCAGAGGAGTGGTGGGTGAAGGCTGGGCTGTAGAAAGAGAGAAGGGAGGTGAGGTAGGAGGGGATGAGGTGATAGAGAGCCTTGAAGCTGAGTGAGGAGTTTTTGCTTGATTCATAGGTTGACAGGCAACCACTACAGTGTCAAAGGTGTCTAAAGTGATTCCATTCAGAAGATTCCATCATAAAAAATAGCAAAGTTACCTTATTAATAAATAGAATTTATTAAGCATCTACTGTTTCTCTGCACTGAGAATTTGGGAGAGTATAATGGAGGTAAAAAGAGCTTAAAATCTATCTTCCTAGTACTGAAGTGTAAGGTTCCACAAAAGACCAAAATCATTATAATCATTTTGCACTGCAACCTGTTGGTTTTTTTTGCCACATTTGTTAAGTACTTACTATGTGTCAACCACTGTTCTAAGCTCTGGAGTAGGTATAAGCTAATTAGGTCAGACATAGTTTCTGTCCCCCAAGGGGCTCACAGTCTAAGACAGAGAACAGGTAACCCCATTTTACAATTAAGGAAACTGAGGCAAAGAAAAGTTAATTGACTTTCCTTAGGTCACAGAACAAGCGATTGTCAGAGCCAGGACTAGAACTGAGGTCCTTCTGACATGCAGGCCCATGTTATCTCCACTAGGTCCTTCTGGCTCTCCAGGATGTTTTTGTTGAAGTCCTTAAACATGAGTGGCTAGGTTTCTTGCTTTTGTCGTCCACTGTCTAAGTGGTTTAAACTATGTTAGTCTCCATCCTAATGACAAGGGGGAGGAATTGGGGAAGAGAGAAGGGGAACATTCCAGTGAGCCCGGCTCCTACCCTTCCCACAGGAGCTCTGTGTTTCTTTACCTCCTTTCCCCCCGTCCCTTTCCCCATTTCTTTACCTCCTTTCCCCCATCCTTTTCCCCTACCACTCTATCCTATGAAAAAATATTTGCTTCAGTGGCAAGATGGCACCCCCGGAGCCCACCTCTTCTCTGCGCCCTGGAAGGACAGCATAGTAAAGGAAGCAAGAGGCAGAGAGGTCAGTGAGGAAACTGATGCACTAATGTATTAGCAGTTTAGATGAAGAGGAAAGGATGGACTGTGGAGAAGTTCTGAAAGTAGAACCTACAGGATGTGGTGACACTGAATATGTGGGTTGAATGAGAGAGATTAGTTGAGGATAATGTCAATTATAAAATAGAGGAGACCAACCTGAGACTCTAAAATTGCTACCATCAGTCTGGGGTGGTCCATTCTAGTTTTCATTGCTTCTGCTGCTGCTGCTGAAATCATAACTATCTTATGATTTTACTGCTCTACAGTCTTTATGTCAAATGTGCAAGATGTTTGAGGAAAGAGAAAAATACCTCTGATGGCTCCCTATCTCCATCTGAATCAGGCCAAAAATTCTAAGTCATACTAAAGCCTTCTCCTTACCATCCACACATCACACCAGCCCAAATACTTGTCACACCAGAACTTGATGTCAGCATCAGCCTCCTCACTGACTTCCCTGTATCCAGTCTTTCTGATTTCTGATCCACATTTCTTTCTGCTGCCCGGACCGTTTAAAACGTTAATCACTCAATCACCATTTATTGGGCACTTATTGCATGCACAGCACTGTACTAAGGATTTGGGAGAGTACAATTTAACAGAATTGGTAGACAAGTTCCATGCCCATGACGAGCTTACAGATTGATAAAAATATATTACAGATATATACATACAAGCTCTGTGAGGCTGAAGGAGGGGTGAGTAACGATTATTAGTGCCGTGCATGTTTATTCACTCCTCAAAAAGCTTTAATGATTCCCCAATCCTCCCCTTAACAAGCAAAAACTCCTGCCCAATGTTGTTGGGTTTTTTTTCCACAGTAGGTGCTCAATAAATATTATTGATTTATTGTTTGATTGCTTTTTCCATTAGGGAGGTGGAGGTGACAAGGCCCACCTCCAGTTCTGGCCAAACCAGTAATGTCATTATGAAGTAGTCCAGGATCTTAATGAACTTTGCAGGGCAAGCATCATTACTAGGCAGTTTTCAGAGACCAGACCTATTGATGGGGCCTAATGCTTTCAAAAGGTCAGTGAGTGCTGTAACATCATAGTGTGGCTGACTATACTTTTCCTAATAATAACAACTGTGGTATTTGTTAAGCACTTACTATAGGCTAAGCATCATGCTAAGCCCTGGGGTATATACAAGATAGGTCAGACACAGACCTGGTCTCAAGTCCTGTCTAAGAGAGCCCTGTAGCTAAAGTGTTGCAATGATCATATTAGCTTTGCCATGCTGTGCTTAGAAAAAGTGTTGGGATTCCAGGGCTATTCATTGAATGCTATTTTTAAGTAATGAAATATTTTGATAATTCCCTCAATCTGGTCTGTCTTCCTTCTTCTTGAAAATAGTGACGATCATGGTAGTTCTAAGATCTATCTTGGCATTTTTTCAGTGTTCCATAGGTTGAGGAAGGGCTCGATAAGTATTGAAGTAGGGTGTTCTCTCATTCATTCATTCAATCAATAGTATTTACTGAGTGCTTACTGTGTGCAGAGCACTGTACTAAGTGCTTGGGAAGTACAACTTGGCAACAAATAGCGATGGTACCAATCCAGCAATGGGCTCTTCTGGATTCATTGATGCAGTTGGTTCAGGTGCTTTGCCACGTTTCATCTTTTGACTGTTGCAATAACATAACTGTGATAAGTGCTATATATTTGCATGGTGGAAGGTTTTGCAGGGCCTCAATTTTACTCCTAGAAGGTATATCGAGGAGAGTATTGTAATGCTGCCAGTATCTCAAAATTCCCTCCTTGCCTGTGGCAAGGCTGGGCCATCTTCATTCCTCTGAAGTACCATGAGGACATGTACAGAGCCATATATATCCTTAATGAGGGGTACAAGTTATTGGAGTTGGGGCATTCTGCATAGTCTTGGATCTCTTCCTCTTTGGCATCCCTCCACTTGTCACATGCTGGTGCCACACATAATTTGCACATCATGATGTAGGTTTCTGCCAGCCTCACTTGGGTCTGAGTCATGAGGTGCTTCAAGGTGTTCTTGGGGAAGTAATTGTTTTGCTTCCAGTAGACTCCTTATCTCTAGTTATCTGCAAACCTTGCAGGTTTTTCCAGGGCAAATCATGATGGAATTTTTTTGCCAGGCCATATTGAATGTCCTGACTGCTGTTTGAAAACATTATGGAGAAAAGCCTATTGTTTGTTTCTGTTTCCAACAAGACTGTTGCAATAGTATTGCAGAGCTCCTTGTGGGTGGCTTTGTTCTCTGGGAGCTTAACATTTTGGTATAAAAGCAGTAGAAACAAAGCTGAAGGAATTACATTTCTTTACGGCCTACATCTGATTGCCTTTAAAGTCATCCTAATCTCTTGAATTACATGAATAAAAGCTTCATCATCAGTACCTGAGTGTCTGTTGGTACAGAGCACTGTACTACTCTTGGTGAAATGCAACAGGAATAGAAGACAAGGCTCCTGTCTTGAAAAATCTTAGTCATATAATTGCTTCATGCCATTACAGACTTCTCTTTACTCCACCCATGGCTACCCAAATGTAAGCATTTTGTAAAACGGTTTTGTTTACAGTGTCTTTTTGTGCATTCTCAATGCTGATACTTCGTTAGAAGATAGTCTAGATGATTATTTTTTTCTTCAAATGAAAGTTAAAACAGAAGGTTGCCATTTTCATGGACTGGTGATTTCAAAGAAGTGTTTACACAGTATTATAAAGCCGCTAATCTAAGAGAACATAACTGTTGGTGATGTGCCCCATTTCCCTCCAATTACACCGACTCATAGAGAAATTAATGGGGTTTTTATGGTCACACAGAAGCTGGGTTTTACATTTTGTTGTATGGTATCTGAAAGCCATAGTATGGCTACAGGTCTTATTAATTTCTTGAATATACTCAAATCAAGGCCCATTTTAAGTCAGAGGCACTTTTTTAACCTAGGTGAATAAGTGGGCAATAGTTAGAATTGGATGGCTACTTGATGAGTTTTCATGAACTATTGATCCAGACCCCAAATATTTGGTGATCACAATATTTATTAATAGAATCATGACATTTATTATAGAAAGTGTCCTATGTACTGTTTCCACACCACTTACCCATTCTATTGTACTGTACTCTCCCAAGCACTTAGTACAGTGCTCGGTGCACAGTAAGCACTCAAATACCATTGATTACAACACAGCCTGCCCTATGACTCGTCTCCAAAATGATCATTTTATATGCTCCATAATTTAGGATTTTCCCACAATTAGCATCTATTTCTGAAGCATAGTTTATGTACTGTATTCCTAAGTGCATTTTCAACTCAGGAAATAGAAAACCCTAACTGCTAGTCATAGGAATAAGGTTGCTTAAATTATCAGGATAATTTTTCAGGATACTGAAAAAGCATTGACTTCTAAGGCATTAGTTATGACCTCTAAAGCATTGTATTTTAGTTATGAAAGTCAATACTACCCCCGGTTTCTAAACTAGGAGTTCATTTTTGGTGCCATATTTTAAGTATTCCTTGCTAGCTATCCATCCAGTCATACTGGGAATCCTGTCACTTGAAACAGTGGACTACTCCAGGGTGAAAAGTTATTTTGTAACTTTGGAGAACCAAAGCTGTGCTTTCTTTTGGAAAACACAATGTATTTTTAGAAAGAAATGCCTTCTGGAAAACACAATGTATTTATAAAAAATGACTTATGGTTGGCTGAGTTCAGAGAACTAAGGAAGTGAACTTTGGCAAAGAATCTTTCCTATGCTTAACTTCCCATGAGAAGGAAATCTTTTCAAAATCAAGGTTAAGAATTCGAGTGTGTCTGCAATCCGGTTGAGAGGTTTGGCTTGCTTTCCATGCATGGGAGCCATGGAATAATTGAATGATAAATTACATAACAGGAACGTATGAACAGCTCTGGAATAGGTTATATGACTGATACAGAAACAGGGAGTGAGGGTTAGGAGAGGGGAAAGGGAGGAAAGGACATTTCATATAATAAGGATGGGCAGGCAAACTGCCAGCCAACGTTGACTGGAGGTCAAGTAAAGAGAAAGAGATGATGGGGTAATGGCCGGTTAATGAGGAAATTCAGGAGACTTTAGCTGTTATGAACCTGAACAGAAATAAAGAGCGGGTCAAGGATATCTATCACCTGATTGAATGGAGCTATGATTATGTAACTCTTGTAAAAATATTTACCCTTGGAGTCCTCTGCTGCTCTCAGATCAGTTGTTCAGATCAGTTCTCCCTACATAATACTGACAGAAAGGCAAATACAGCTGATTAGCATAGGAGGCAGATTTCCCTCACAGTGTTTTCATTTTACATTTTATGTGGATTTCAAGAAAAACTTAAATTACCACTGGCTGAGGCACAGTTTCAAGCTAGTTGCATGAACACTGTAGAAGTGAAGATAGCTGTATAGAAGAAGATGTCTCTTGGATGCTGTGCCAATGGATGTTTTCTTCTATTTCAATTTCCATAAACTGATTAGATGGAGCTACTAATGTTATTCTTCTAAACTGCTTCTAACTTAGACTCAAGCGCTTAGTACAGTGCTCTGCACACAGTAAGCGCTCAATAAATACGACAATAAATGAATGAATTGCTCTGCTTTAGAATGCTTTACCTCACTCTCCTCAAACTAATCACAAAACAAAGAGAAGCAGTATGTTCTAGTGAATAGAACATGAGCCTGCTGTGTGACCTTGGGCAAGTCACTTCACTTCTCTGGGCCTCAGTTTCCTAATCTGTAAATAGGGGATTAAATTCTTGTTCTCTCTTCTACTTAGATTGTGAGCCCTACATGGGACAGAGACTATAGCCAACATGATTATCTTGTATTCATTCATTCAGTTGTATTTATTAAGTGCTTACTATGTGCAGAGCACTGTACTAAGTGCTTGGAAAGTACGATTTGGCAACAGAGACAATCCCTACCCAGCATTGGGCTTACAGTACTCTACCACTTAGTATAGTGCTAGATACAGACTAAACACTTGACAGATACCATTATTATTATTATTATTATTGTTATTATTATTATTATCATCAAATGAGTCCTTTCTAGTGATTCTCTATCCATACCTGCATTGTGCTCTTTATCTAAATGTGCCTCCAATCAGTTTCACCCTTATTTGGAGATCATTTGCCCCTTGCAGATTTGGTATGTTTATATGCATCTCCGTAATGTAGATATTTATACATTTCATTACTCCTTCAGCTGCTTAGTCCTGATGTGTTTATAGACATTTATACATTTCATTACTCCTTCAGCTGCTTAGTCCTGATGTGTTTATGGAGATCCCAACTTTATACTTGTTCTTTCTATAGCCTTTATGCAGTGTGGCCCAGGGGAAAGAGCCCGGGCTTGGGAGTCAGAGGTTGTGGGTTCTAATCCCGGCTCTGCCACTTATCAGCTGTGTGACTTTGGGCAAGTCACTTAACTTCTCTGGGCCTCAGTTACCTCATCTGGAAAATGGGGATTAAGACTGTGAGCTCCATGTGGGACAACCTGATTACCTTGTATCTACCCAGTGCTTAGAACAGTGCTTGGCACATAGTAAGCGCTTAACCAATATCAAAATTATCATTATAAATTATTAGTCACTATTGGTAAATCATTACTGTTTGTCCCCTACATTAGCCTGAGGCTAGGAAATATATGTCTTGCTACTACTGAACTCTTCCAAGTGCTTAGTACTGTGCCTAGCACCTAGTGGGTGCTCAATAAGTACCAAATACTGATTTCTGGCAAGAAACAGACTGTAAACTCATTGTGGGCAGGGAACGTCTGCTAATTCTGTTATATTGTACTTTCTCAAGTGCTTAGTACAGTGCTCTGCACATAGTAAGCAGCATAGACTCGTGGCCAGAGCATGGGCTTGGGAGTCAGAAGGCGTGGGTTCTAATCCTGAATCCGCCACTTGTCTGCTGGGTGACCTTGGGCAAGTCACTTGACTGCTCTCTGCTTCAGTTACCTCATCTGTAAAAAGGGGATTAAGACTGTGAGCCCCACGTGGGACAACCTGATTAGCTTGTATGTACCCCAGCGCTTAGAACGGTGCCTGGCTTAACAGACTTCTAGACTGTGAGCCCACTGTTGGGTAGGGACCATCTCTATATGTTGCCAACTTGTACTTCCCAAGCGCTTAGTACAGTGCTCTGCACACAGTAAGTGCTCAATAAATACGATTGATTAACAAATGCCATCAATATTATCATTATTATAGTAAGTGCTCAGTAAATATGACATTGATTGATTGAACAATCACTGTAGTCTATCAGTGGGAAGCAGCATGACCTAGTGGAAAGAGCATGGGCCTGGGGTCAGAAGCCCTGGGTTCTAATCACAGCTCTACCACTTACCTGCTGTGTGGTCTTGGGCAAGTCACGTAACTTTTCTGTGCCTCAATTTCCTTATCTGCAAAATGGGAATTCAATACCTGTTCTTCATCCTACTTACTCTTGCGAGCAGAATGTGAGACCTGAATTCAATACCTGTTCTTCATCCTACTTACTCTTGTGAGCAGAATGTGAGACCTGATTATCTTGTTTCTACCCCCACGTTTCCCCTCTCAGGATCACACCTGGAGAGTTTCCAGTCCTCTGTCAGTCTTGACTACTTGAGGGAGAGTCAAGCAGAGGCATATCCATTCAATTCCTAGTTTGGGCAGGGGCTAGCGAGTGGAAGGTAGTCTACTCCAAGTCAAGACTCACCTGTACTGGGCAACAGTGGCACGGGAGACAGTCGAGGGTGAGACTCAAGTTTACTGCGTGGAAGGCAATGGCAAACCACGTCTGTATTTTACCAAGAAAATTCTATGTATACACTACTAGAATGATTGCAGATGGAGAGCGGGGCGTTCTGGGACAGATGTGTCCATGAATTAGTGTGGCTCAGTGGAAAGAGCCCAGGCTTGGGAGTCAGAGGTCATGGGTTCTAATCCCGGCTCTGCCACCTTGGGCAAATCATTTGACTTCTCTGTGCCTCAGTTACCTCATCTGTAAAATAGGGATTAAGAGTGTGAGCCCCATGTGGGACAATCTGATTGCCTTGTATCCCCCCAGCACTTAGAACAGTGCTTGGCACGTTGTTAGCGCTTAACAAATGTCATCATTATTATTATTAAGGTCCTTGTGGTCTGGGAATGTTTCTGTTGTATTGTTGTATTCTCCCAAGTGCTTAGTACATTGCTCTGCATACAGTAAACACTCAATAAATACGATTGACTGATCTACCCCATACATTGCCTGGCATATAGTAAGTGCTTAATAAATACCACTATTATTATTATTATTCAAATAGGAAGGACAGTTGTAAATATATAGTGAGCTGATTGATCAGAGCTTCCGCTTTCAGAGAAATCTTATCCTAGGATCATTCAGGTAATTATAGGTCTGGGAAGTTAGCCTAGGCCCATGTTAGGCTTATCTGAAAGGAAAGTACTCAGAAGCTTTAGTTCCTTATTTCTATTTCATTTTCTGCTTGGGCAAATGGCTGAATATGCCATTTCATACCAAAATATTGGCACAGAAACATTGTCCACTAACAAGCTTACAAAGGCTATTATGCCAGTATCCTTCCCTGAGTTGTGACTAAAGAGTTAAAGCACAACTGAACTCTAATTAACAATGCATCATTTGTGGAAGCATCTTTTTGTTAGCCCGGAAATAACTGTCCATCCCCATGGTAGCCAGAATTCTATTATGAGGTGTTTGCATCTCTGTGATGCAAAAAATCTCTAGCATGATATTCTTTAAAATGTAGTCCAATTAAAATGTAGTCCAGATTAGATGTCAAGGAGAAGAAACAAATCACAGTCTTACTTATTCATGGTAATTGGGGCTGGGAAACAAAATGAAATTCCCAGATGTTTCAGGATCTGTATGTTAGCCATTCATTTCCCCTACCTACAAGACAGCTATAGGCAACACAACTGACCAATTGGATTTTTACTTCTTTCACCTCCCCTACCCATTCTCTGGTGGAGACACCACATAAACTGTAAAATTATCAAGAGACAGGAAGCAGGAAGGGAAAGATGGAAAATTTAATGAGCTGGTAATCCACAAACTGGATAATAAGCTCAGGGATAAGAATGAGCTAAAATTATAAACTCATCGAAGGGAGGGCCCAAGACTTCTAACTATGGTTTATGTTCCCAGCCTCCTAGTCCAGCGCCGGTTACACAGAAGGCATTCAACTGTAAGCTCCTCGTGGGCAGGGAACATGTGTACCAACTCCATCATATTGTGCTTTCCCTGAGCCCTTAGTATAGTGTTTGGCAATCAATCAATCAATCAATCACATTTATTGAGCGCTTACTGTGTGCAGAGCACTGTACTAAGCACTTGGGAAGTACAAGTTGGCAACATATAGAGACAGTCCCTACCCAACAGTGGGCTCACAGTCTAAAAGGGGGAGACAGAGAACAAAACCAAACATACTAACAAAATAAAATAAATAGAACAGATATGTACAGGTAAAATAAATAAATAAATAGAGTAATAAATATGTACAAACATATATACATATATACAGGTGCTGTGGGGAAGGGAAGGAGGTAAGATGGGGGGGATGGAGAGGCGGATGAGGGGGAGAGGAAGGAAGGGGCTCAGTCCGGCACACAGGAAGTGATCAATAAACAGGACTGATTGATAGAAAATACCTTGCATCTGAAGGGTGCTTAATTTTCCCCAAGAACTTTCACATCAATTATTCCATTCTCGCAACATTCCTCTGAGGTAAGGAGGGGCAGGCTTTACTCTGTCCCCTTTTACAGATGAGAGAACTGAAACCCAGAGAAGGTGTGAATTACTAAAGTCACATAGCAGCCCCAAAGTCTACAGTGTAAGGAAGCATAATTAAATTGCAATGGAGAATGAGAAAACAAGAGAGATATAAGTATTTACTTAATCGCATTTATAAAGCATTTACTATGTACAGAGTAGACTGTAAGCTTACTTTGGCCAGGGACTGTGTCTGCTGATTTGTTGTACTCTTCCAAGCACTTAGTACAGTGCTCTTTATGCAGTAAGCACTCAAGTACGAATGATACTGTACTAAGCACTTATGAGAGTAAAATAGATTTGGTAGACATGATCTCTGCCTTTGAGAATTTAGCATTCTCACTATCATTTTAGTGAATCATGAAGAACCTCACAAATTCCATCCAGTGGGTTTTCGTATAACGGAAGCTCTTCAAATCACTCTTAAAAGTGAAGAAATCCCTACTCCCTGACAGAAATATGTCTGAATGTTCTTACAGCTGACAGTCACTTGAATTGGAGTACAGCATTAATTTAGGATAGTGAAGGGGAAACAGTCTGACAGCAGATATTAAACAGACCATGTTTCCTGTTCTCTTATGGCAGTAGTCACCAAGGAACTGCTGTAACATAACTTTTAAACAAAGATAAAGTTGCCCAATTTAAAAATGTTTGTCCTTCCACAAAATAGAAATCAGTGTGAAACAAGTTATCATTCATTAGTCCATCTTCAGGATGAAGTGAACAGGTTGAGAAGATGTGTGTTCTAGTGGATAGAACACAGGCCTATCACTGGGAATCAGAAGGGCCTGGATTCTAATCCCTCTCCTCCACTTGTCTGCTGGGTGACTTTGGGTGAGTCACTTACCTTCTCTGTGCCTCAGTTACTTCATCTGTAAAATGGAGATTAATACTGTAAGCCCCATGTTGGACAGGGACTGTGTCCAACC
This sequence comes from Tachyglossus aculeatus, assembly GCF_015852505.1. NCBI lineage: Eukaryota > Metazoa > Chordata > Mammalia > Monotremata > Tachyglossidae > Tachyglossus > Tachyglossus aculeatus. The sequence goes on along the minus strand of NC_052066.1, from coordinate 118,574,272 downwards.
TGATTAGCTTGTATCTATTGCAGAGTTTAGAACAGTTCCTGGCACATAGTCAGTGCTTAAAAATTACCATAAAAAATGGTTCCTGAGTTTCGAGGTAGCACTGGGGTCACACTAATGAGGCTCTTAAGTCCCTACCTCAGCAAATTCAGATGGTTGGATGGTCACTGTTGTTTGAAATCACATCAGGCAGTATTGCAGTTTTGGTGATAAAACCCACTACCAATTTACAGAAAAGTCAAAGGGGGCTTCCTATCTTACTGAGTTCTGTAGATGGGACTGTTTCTTATGCTTCTGTTACTTTCTGAAACTCATAGTACAGGGCTCAGAACACAATAGGCTCTCAATAAGTACTATTGAATGACTGATTGAAAGGCCTTAGAGCAGAAAGAGTGGGCATTAGGCGTGTATTGTAGGAAATGGCAAAGTTATTTTTTACTTGGAGTAAACGAGATCCCAGATGTCTGTGGTGACTCTATGCAGTTGTTTCTAGTCCCCTGTCTTAGTGGGGTTTGATGAAAGTTGTACCCAATGATGAAGGCCAGTGTGTTCCATGTCCTGGTGCTGATTTTAGAGAGAAAAACAAACCCAACAGGGTTTTACCACTTCTTCCAACATTCTAATTAGGGTGAATACTTTCTCCCTTGTTTAAAAAATGTCATAGTTCATTTTGTGTCACTGATCTAAAACATAAAGCTTGTTAAGTAGGAATGAAGTTCTCCTCCTCCTAACCTCCCCAAACCCCACAAACACAAGCCATTGTTTCAAGCTTTTTGGTTTTAGAGAATTAAATTTTCACTTAGGGATGCATGGACACCCTCAGCATCCTCAACACCACCCTCGTTACTCACTCAGCTCGTTACTTCAGTCAGCTCACTCACTCCCCTATCCCTTTGTTGATTTAGTACCACTAACATACAGTCCTGGATCACCTCTACAGTCCACCTCCTTTGCTCCTGTGTTCGAGCCACAAAGTGTTGCTGGAGGAAATCTAAGTAACAGGCCAATTTTACCCACTTCAAGTTTATCCTTGCATGCTTTAACTCTGCTCTATCCTCTACCTGGCAATTCTATTTCTCCACCCTTATTGACACCCATGCCCATCGCCCTTGCCAGTTCTTCCAGATATTTAAATCCCTCCTCAAGTCCCCTGTCCTCTTGCCTTCCCCATCCCCTGCTCACAGTGATCTGGCCACCTACTTCATCAGCAAAATTGACAGTAAAGGCGTGATCTCCTGAAAGTTTCCCATGCCACTTCAGTCCCTCCTTTCTAAATGATAATAATAATGGCATTTATTAAGTGCTTACTATGTGCAAAGCACTGTTCTAAGCACTGGGGAGGTTAAAAGGTGATTAGGTTGTTCCACGGGGGGCTCACAGTCTTAATCCCCATTTTACAGACAAGTAACTGAGGCACAGAGAAGTGAAGTGACTTGCCTAAAGTCACACAGCTCACAATTGGCAGAGCCAGGATTTGAATCCATGACCTCCGACTCCAAAGCCCGTGCTCTTTCCACTGAACCATGCATCTTCTCCTTCTCCTTCTTCTCCTGCACCTTCTCCATCTCTCCCATGTTTCCCAGCAGTAACTCCAGAGGAAATTTCCTGCCTTCTCTCAAAATCCACCCCCTCCACCTGAGCATCTGACCCCATTCCTTTGCACCTCATCAAATCACTTGCCCCCTCCCTTCCTCCCTCCCTAACTGTCATCTTCAACTGTTCCCTTTCCAATGGCTTCTACCCCACTGCTTTTAAACATGCTCAATCTGCCCATCCTAAAAAAACCTTCCCTTGACACTTTGGCTCCCTCCAGTTATTGCCCCATTTCTCTCCTACAAACAATGTGGCTTAGTGGAAAGAGCAGGGGCTTGGGACTCCGCCACTTATCAGCCATGTGACTTTGGGCAAGTTACTAGCTTCTCTGTGCCTCGGTTACCTCATCTGTAAAATGAAGATTAAGACTGTGAGTCCACAGTGGGACAACCTGATTACCTTGCATCTACCCAGCGCTTAGAACAGTGTTTGTCACATAGTAAGTGCTTAACAAATACCATCATTATTATTACTTTTATTATTATTCCCCTCCAAACTCCTTGAGCAAACTGTCTACACCCACTGCCTCAGGTTCCTCTCCTCCAATTTTCCCCTTAACCCTCTCCAATCTGACTTCTGTCCCCTTTAATCTACAGAATCCATCCTCTTAACGGTCACCAATGATCTCCTTCTTGCCAAATCCAGTAGCCTCTACTCCATCCTAGTCCTCCTCGACCTCTTTGCTGCCTTTAACACTGTCGACCGCTCCCTTCTCCTGGAAACATTATCCAATCTTGGCTTCACTGATGCTATTCTCTCCTGGTTCTCCTCCTATTTCTCTGTCCACTCACTTTCAGTGTCTTTTGCAGGCTTCTCCTCTGGCTCCCATTCCCTAACTGTGGGTGTCCCTCAAGGTTCAGTTCTGGGTCCCCTTCTTTTCTCCATTTACACCCACTCCCTTGGAAAACTCATTTGCTCATACAGCTTCAACTACCACCTCTATGCTGATGACACCCAAATCTACATCTCCAGCCCTAATCTCCCTCCTTCTCTGCAGTTTCGCATTTCCTCCTGCCTTGAAGACATCTTTATTTGGCTGTCCTCCTGTTGCCTCAAACTTAATTTGGCTAAAACTGAACTTATCTTCCCACCCAAACCCTGTCCTCAAGCTAACATTCCCATCACTCTTGATGACACCACCATCTTTCCTGTATCACAAGTCCATAACCTTGACATTATCCTTGACACCTCTCTCTCGTTCAACCCATATTATTCAAGCCATCACTTGAAGTAGAACTAGAAAAGTAGAACTCACTTTTCATGACATTGCTAAAATCCTCCCCTTCCTCTCCATCCAAACTGCTACCACATTAAAGCAAGCACTTAACCTATCCCACCTTGATTATTGTATTAACCTCCTTGCTGACCTCGCTGCCTCCTGTATCTCCACACTCCAGTCCATGCTCCATTCTGCTGCCCAGATCAATTTAAAAATAATGATAATAATGATGGTTCTATTAAGAGCTTACTATGTGCCAAGCACTGTTTTAAGCACTAGGCTAGATACAAGGTAATCAGGTGGTCCCACATGGGGCTCACAGTCTTAATCCCCATTTTAAAGACGAGGTAACTGAGGTCCAGAGATGTGAAGTGACTTGCCTAAGGTCACACAGCAGACAAGCAGCAGAGCCAGGATTAGAACCCGCATCCTCTGATTCCCAAGCCCGTGCTCTTGCCACTAAGCCACACTGCTTCCGATGAACTGACTGTGTCCAACCTGATTTGCTTGTATCCACCCCAGTGCTTAGTAAAGTGTCTGGCACATAATTAGCATTTTACAAATACCATTATTATCAAAAGTATTATTATTATGATTATTATTAGTTCCATCAGGCAGGAGATATGGCCTACTGATGTCATTTTGCAGAAGTCCATTCAAGGCCAACTGAACCTAGGACACTTTTCTGGTGGGGAGGGGGAATTATCCTTTGGTACTAAAAAGTGTTCTAGACCCTTTGCATTCCAATCCCAAGTCCCTGTGACTGCTGGAGTAGCTTCTGAGCCACAGAGCTTGGCAGTAGGAGCCCCGATGAGTGCTTAAAGTAAAAAAGAAACCTGATAATGATAATAATTGTAGTATGTAAGTGCTTATTATAAGACAGGCCCCCCCTCAGTGTCGCACCTGGAGAGTTTCCAGTACTCTACTAGTCTTGACTACTTGAAGGAGAGTTAAACAGAGGTATACCCTTTCCATTCCTAGCTTGGGCAGTGGCTAGAGTGGAAGGCAATCTGCTATAAGTCAAAACTCACCTGTGCTGGGTAGCAGCAGCATGGGAGTCAGTCAAGGGCAGAGATTCAGGTTTTCTATGTGGAAGGAGGCAATGGTAAAAGATTTCCTTATTTTTACCAAGAAAACTCAATGGCTACACTACCAGATTGATTGCAGATGGATATGGGGCATTCTGGGAGAGATGTGTCCATGGAGTCGCTATGGGTTGGAGATGACTAGACAACATAAGACAAGACAATATGCAAGGCAATGTTCTAAGCGCAGGGGTGGTTACAAGCAAATCAGGTTGGATACAACCCCTGTCCCACATGTCCCAGAGTCTCAATCTTCATTTTACAGATGAGGGAACTGAGACACAGAGCAGTGAAGTGACTTGCCCAAGATCATACAACAGACAAGTAGCGGAGCTGGAACTCAGGTCCTTCTGACTCCCAAGCCCATGCTCTATCCACTAGGCCATGCTGCCTCTCATGATGGTCAAACCAGCTGCAAACTGGACTTTCCTGCTTCAAACAGGATGGCTAAGCAATTTGAGGTGGCAGAGCTCTGAGGCTCTTGTATTTCCTGGCATGGTAGGGAACAAGAGAGAAACCAAGAGACTGGCAAGGGAACAAATGCCCCTGACCTGGCCCCAGCGACTGCAAAGGATAAGCGAAGATCTAGCCAGACCCCACAGTTTGGCTAGTGAGAGAGAGAGAAGCAGTGTGGCCTAGTGGAAAGAGAACCATCCTGGGAGTCAGGAGGCCCTGGGTTCTAATTCTGGCTCCACCACTTGTCTATTGTGTGACCTTGGGCAAGTCACTTCAGTTCTTTGGGAAGCAGTTACCTCTTTTTGCCTGTTATCTTAAGCGCTTAATAAATGCCATCATTATTATTATTATTATTATCTGCAAAATGGGGATCAAGACTGTAAGCCCCACATGGGACAGGGAGTGTGTCCAACCCGATTTGCTTGTATCCACCCCAGGGCTTAGTACAGTGCCTGGCACACAGTAAGTGCTTAATAAATACCAGTATACTTATTGTTCACTTATTTCAGTATTATGCATGCAGTAAGTTTTCCAATACCACTGAAAGATCTCTGGAATTCCAGCGGGATAAGCAGAAAACCAACAGGCCTGTAGGGTCGGGGTGAGAGGCATCTCCAGTCCAGCTCTGTAGTTCTGAGGGTTTAGATGGGCCCCTATATGGAACTCCTATTTGGCCCTGAAGTCTTGGGAAGGAAAGTTTCTGGTCAGCCCCCCGTGCCCAGCAGGGTTAAGCAGACCGACTGTTGCACCTCAGAGTTGTGGCTTCTGTGACACCTGAAGCCATCAAGATGGTAGCTCCACAGTCGGCTGCCTCCATTCAATTTTCAGGGGCAGGGTGTGGAACTACAGTTGCCCATGCTGTCAGAAATCTCCGGGAGCTCATTGGGGCAAAAGACTTCTGCTAATTCTGTTGTACAGTACTCACCCGAGCACTGTGCTCTGCCGATAGTAAACACTCAATAAATACGATTGATTGGAGCATTTCTCCAGCTTCAATTCACTGGGGCGCCTAGCCTCCCACCTTCAAGAAGTGGGAGATAATTTTAGCATTGACTACATGAATAAATGAAACTGATTTTCTGTGGTTAAGGTGAAAATGAATGACTTGTAAATATCATGATTGCATTTAATATATATATGCTCATACTTATATTTTCCTCTCATATAAAAGGAGATTTATTGATGTAATTTCTCAATCAATCAATGGTATTTATTGAGCTCTTACTGTAGGTAGAGCACTGCACTGAGTGTTTGAAGAGTACAAAATAACAACGTTGGTAAACACATTCACTGCCCACAAGGAGTCTCTGCAGAGCCTTTTTCTGAAAGAATTTTCCAGAATGAAGTTTCCGTAACTATTTATTGGGTTAAGTGGATATTCACAGGAAGTGCTCTATAAATATCAACAAAGGCAGCAGGGGAGCAGACATCTAAGTTAAGAAAAGAAAAATGCCAGGAGGTTGTAGGCCAAGGCTGCCTTGCCACCACTCAGCAGCTGTACGCAAGCTCCTTGCTGCAGGCATCCAGAGAATAATGATAAATTTTAGGACCACCCCCTGTCCCTTACCCACTCTCCTATATCTGAGCCATACAGCCAGGTCTGGAAGTTTGGAAATCAACAGTTTTACCCTTTTTTTTTTTGCTTTTCAGGGCAAAAAATCTATTTCTCACACACAATTTGTGCATCTGTGACACATTCAGACATACAGACAAATGTGCATGTATTTACATGTCTTTTTAGCATTGCTTTCTGTGAGCATAGCTGGAGTGGTATGCTAGTTTTTTTAATTGTTTCTCCCGGCATCTCAGCGTAGCTTCTCTTTGTATTTAGAGTTAGAGCCATTTTTGATGCTTACAAAAATAAAATGTGGGTTTCAGTGCCAAGGGGAGAAGGAAACATATGTGCTAATGTTCTGCTGCAGGAAGTAATGGGCAATAAGGCTATTTCTGAGGCAATAAAAGTTTCATTTATTTCCTAGTTCCTTTTTCCTTACTTGCAATTCATTTGAAACTTTCTGCACTTTCCCAGGCAACAGGAGGAGTGGAAAGATTGTGCATTTCCAGTTCTGAATGTTGCAACCGAATGTCCTCAAAGGAAGATAAACCTGGATCACTGTGACTAACCTTTCAGGATAGTTGGTCAACCAAATCAAACTGAAATCATGACAGTTATTTCCGTGTTTCAGAAATGCATCGACAGCTCCCGGGCAAAGAGCAGGTGACATGGATGACTGAAATGGCACAAACAGTCTCGTAGGGGCTAAAATCCCAGGAGGCCTCTGCTTGTGTGGGCTGTTCTATACCACATCTGGCTCCAAGGGGCTTTTTGCTTGCTTGGAACTTACACAAGCAGAGAGCTGCCCAGAGTTATTTGGGAGAGGCACGGATGGAAGAAGAGGAGTTTTTGTCTGCCCTCACTTCCCCTACTCCCAGGTGTTCGCACCAGGATTTCCTGGAAATGATTCCAGAGCCCATCCAACCTTGCAAATATGTTGGAATGCTGGCCTCTCCAACTAGCAACAGCCCTCTTCACTGGCAGAAGCTAATATGGTTGCTGAACCTCTGGAGTCCTCTCAAAAAGAAGACTGCTCTTTTATGAAGACATTTCAGGGAGCAAATGTGAAAATAAACACACTCTTGCAACCAAGAGGCCTGGCAAGTTACTGCAAGGGAGTGAGGTAGAATTCCCAGCAGTAAGGGATCCATTAAATCTGGGAAATCTCTGCACCCACCTATTTGGGTTAAAGTTATCTGCAGGCATCTTACTTAAATGAGTTTTTTCCACTGCAAGTTAATAGTAACTTGCATTATATAGCACTTTTACTTCTCCAAAGCATTTTCTTATGTGACCTCATTTTCTCCCTACAATATGAACACTCCGATGTAGAAAGAGGCAGATGATATTATCCCTCTTTTACCAATGAGGAAACTGGGACTTAGAGAGGGTAATTGACTTACTTGCCTGAGGGCAGACATCAGCAGAGCTGTGAATAGAACTAGACTCAACATTTCAGACTTGTGATCCGTTGGTCCATATGGTCTCCGAAGCCATTTGACCCGGTTGAGTCTTCTGCTAGGATTGAAGGATAAACTTCAGTCCTGAGACTTCAGGTCTGGAAACCTGGTACAGCATTTGATTCAATGACCAGTGGCTTGCTCGGTGCTACTCCTACTCTCTCGTCTCTGCCTGCCGGCCACATCCTGATAAAGGTGTTGAGTGCAATGAGCAAGCCCTGGGCAGGGGTGCAGCATTTTGACAAGTGCATGCATTGTCTCAATCACCATTAGCTTACTATAGGGGAGAACTAGAAGTCATGATTTCGAGAAGAAATCCTCTTTCCAGGGGACCAAGGCAGAGCCTAAGAATGGAGATTATGGGAAGCTAAGATGTTTTTTTTTTTTTTTTGAGGAGGCCATACTCTCTGGCTGAAGTAGTTTAGCATTAATCATCCTTTCCCCTTGCTCTGCCCGAAGCTGAAACAAAATGTCAATTTCAAGCTTTATACGCTTATCCAATTTGGGCTTAAAATGATCTTCTGCCCCTTTCTCCCCTGACTGTTTCTCTGCAGTGCTGATTGTCCAGTGTTCTTGGGTTTTCTTTTTCTCCCTCTCATGCTCAGGGACTTTTAACTTCATAGATTACTTAGAGCAACCAGCAGCATCTCCACAATATCAGTGGCCCCAACATGATAACCACTAGAAAAATCTATAGATCTGCTGTTATTAAAGGCAGACATGCTGGGAATGAATGCTAGCCCCAGATAACAGCTCCTTGGACTTTCTATTCCTAACTTGGCTTTTAAGAAATCTATTATTCGTAATGTCATTTGGAGTCCTGCCTATGCACATTGAGCAGTACTTCAATTTCATCTCAGTTATATGCTGCATTGGCACTGAGGCCACATCTTGCACATTTCGTAAACACTGTGCATTTATAGCCTTGGATATCAATCAACAACATTTATAATGATGGTATTTAAGTGCTTACTATGTGCAAAGCACTGATTTAAGCGCTGGATGTAATACCTATAATAATAGCATTTGTTAAGTGCTTTCTGTGTGGCGAGCACTGTTCTTAGCGCTGGGGTAGATACAAGGTAATCAGGTAGTCCCACGTGGGGCTCACAGTCTTAATCCCCATTTTGCAGGTGGGGTAAGTGAGGCACAGAGAAGTAAAGTGACTTGCCTTAGGTCAAACAGCAGACAAGTGGCAGAGTGGGATTGGAACCCACATCCTCTGATTCCCAAGCCCTTGCTCTTGCTACTAGGCCATACTGCTTCTTAAGTATGTAGAAGAGTGTACCTTTTGTATTCTCCCAGGTGCTTCGTACAGAACTCTGCACACAGTAAGTGTTCACTGAATACAGCGGATTGACAATATGTCATCTAACAATAGCAAAGGGCCTTTAATGAGGTTTTAGTATCTCCCCAAGAATTCAATATTGACCATTATCAATCAATCAATTTTATTGGTTGAGAGCTTACTGCGTGCAGAGCACTGTACTAAGCACTTGGGAGAGTACAGTGTAACAAAGTTTGTGGACATGTGGCTCTGCCACCTGTCTTCTGTGTGATCCTGGGCCAGTCACTTCACTTCTCTGTGCCTCAGTTACCTCATCTGTAAAATAGGAATGAAGACTGTGAGCCCCATATGGGACATGGACTCTGTCCAACCTGATTATCTTATATCTGCCCCAGCACACAGAACAGTGCTTTGCATATAGTAAGCACTTAACGAATACCACAATTATTATTATTAATATTATTTTCCTGCCCTCAAAGAGCTTAGTAATTATACTATTTATTCGATGCTTATTATGTGCTAAGCCAAGGGCTGATATGATGTTATAATATTGGACACAGTTCTTGCCCCATAAAGTACTAACAATCTAGATAGGGGAGAACTGGTGTATAGCAAACAAATATACTACAGAAAATGGCAACACCAAGAATTCAAGAATAAAAAATAAGGGCAACGTAGATAGATGTGTACAGTCCTCTAGACTGTAAGCTCCTTGTAAACAGGGATAATGTTTATCAACTTTTATATTGTACTCTCCCAAGTGCTTGGTAAAGTGTTCTTCACAGAGTAGAGCAGCAAGCGCTCAGTTCTCCCCCCTCCCCCTCGTCCCCCCTCCATCCCCTCCATCTTACCTCCTTCCCTTCCCCACAGCACCTGTATATATGTATATATGTTTGTACATATTTATTACTCTATTTATTTTACTTGTACATATCTAGTCTATTTTATTTTGTTAGGATGTTTGGTTTTGTTCTCTGTCTCCCCCTTTTAGACTGTGAGCCCAATGTTGGGTAGGGACTGTCTCTATATGTTGCCAATTTGTACTTCCCAAGCGCTTAGTACAGTGCTCTGCACATAGTAAGCACTCAATAAATATGATTTGATTGATTAAGCACTCAGTATATATGATTGATTCATGTAAGCTTGTTGTGGTCAGAAAACGTGTCCACCAACTCCATTCTATTGTACTCTCCTAAGGAGTTAGGACAGTGATCTGTACAAAGTAAGTGCTCGGTAAAAATGATTGATTGTGTAATACTCAGAGAGCATGGTACTGATTGATCTCCTGTTTCAGGCAACATTCTGTGTGTCAAACTATCATTCTCCTAGTGTTTGAACAGTTGGGAAGGCTGCTTGGTTCTGGCCTCTGGCTCAATCAAACATTCAATCAATGGTACTTATTGAGAGCTTATTGTGTGTAGAGCACTGTACTAAACACTTGGGAGAATGCAATATAACAGAGTTGATAGATATGCCCCCTGCCCACACTGAGTTTACAGGTATTGCATCTCACAGGATTGGGGCAAATCCTGAAATAAGATCAAGAGAATTTCCAGTCACTGTTGTTTTTAAGTTTTCCTAAGTGCATTATTACAGATTTGCACACAGCAAGCGCTCAATAAATATGAATGAATGTAGTAATGATAATAATTGTAGTATTTGTTAAGCACTTACTATGTGCCAGGCCCTGTTCTAAGCACTTGGGGTAGATACAAGGTAATTGGGTTGGAAACAGTCCCTGTCCCATATAGTCTTAAACCCCATTTTACAGATGAGGGAACTGAGGCACAGTTAAATGAAGTGTTTTGCCCAAGATCACAAAGCAGACAAGTGGCAGAGCTGGGATTAGAACCAGGGTTCTTCTGCCTCTCAAGCCCATGGTCTAACCACTAGGCCATGCACATTAAATGAGTGGGATATTGTGAGTGCAAAGAACTTATGGGGGATGGACTATTTCTTCCTTTCTCTTCTGGATGCATTGAAATATAAAGGGCTGCTCCATCCCTCTCCTAAAGCAAGGAAGGATAAATATACAAATCTCAGGAGGCAGAATGTGAGATGCTCTGTAAATGAGAAAATATGAAGCTAAAGCTGCATGTACACACAAGCACAAATCAATATATTTACCTTCTCCTTAAACCAAAGAAGGATATGATGGAAAGTCACTTTGAGGGCTAAATATGGCCCTGTAAGGGGCCTTACACCTTGTACTGGGCTGTAATAATAAGCCTGCATCACTAGGAGAATCAATAATGGCAAATAATGAGAAGCAGCGTATCGTAGTAGATAGAGCATGGGCCTAGGTGTCAGAAGGACCTGGGTTCTAATCCCAGCTCTGCCATGTGTCTGCTGTGTGACCTTGGGCACGTCACTTCACTTCTCTGGGCCTCAGTTACCTCATCTGTAAAATGGAGATGAAGACTGTGAACACTATGTAAAACAGGGACTGTGTACATCCTGACTAGCTTATATCTACCTCAGTGCATAGTACAGTGCCTGGCATATAGTAAATGCTTAACAGATACCATAAAAAACTCAGATGTGGCATTACACTGTCCTCTTCTGGAAACAGGAATATAGAATTTGAAAGTAATATTTAAAGACAGTCTCCAGAGTGAATGTCCTCTACTTGTAAGCCCAATGACTACTGCCCAATCAATAATATTTATTGAATGCATCACCTTGTATTCCCCCAGCGTTTAGAACAGTGCTTTGCATATAGTAAGTCCTTAACAAATGCCATCATTATTATTATTACTGGGTAGACCACTGAATTAAGCATTTGGAAGAGTGAAATAGAGATAAGGCCCAAAGAAGCTTACAGTAAATAGGGGAGACAGATACAGAAGAAGAAAGGAAAAATGGATGGAAGTTACTAAGTTCTTTAATGTTAGAGTATGTAAATTGATGTATACATGTGGTTCTGAGTTCCAAGGTAGTACTTGGGAGGATGTGACGAAGAGAGGAGAAGAGGAGCATGCCACCTAAAGTAGATAGGGCTTCAAAAGGGCCTTGGATCTTGTGACAGTTATGGTCAGGGAAGGGAACCCAAGCCAAGGATTGGAGGCAAATAATTCACAAATGAGGCACGGGGTGAAGAGTAGCTGGGTAGAAACACGTGACTCCGTATTACGCAAAAAGAAAAATTTGCATATTTGGATTGGAACCACAAGATGAGAATTTACATTATTTTTGTTTGTCTTTGATACACAGAACATTCAGGATTTGGCTCCAAGTTAAATGCATCCCCAATTATTATCATTTTTATTTTGTGTGATTCAGCTCAGCCTTTTTTTTGGTAGGAATCAGAAAACAGGGTTTCCTGATCCTTTGTTCCTGAGGTAGTTGTAGCACATTAAGATGCTAACAGCCAGAGCAGGAGAGCAAACACTGAGGTGAAGAAGAGAGAATATATGGATCCCAAAAATAAAGGAAATGAGAAGGGCAGCAAATCAGCCTGGCTTAGTGAAAAGAGCTCGGGCTTGGGAGTCAGAGGTTGTGGGTTCTAATCCCAGCTCCATCACTTGTCAGCTGTGTGACTTTGGGCAAGTCACTTCACTTCTCTGGGCTCAGTTACCTCAACTGTAAATTGGGGATAAAGAGTGCGAGCCCCACGTGGGACAACCCAATTACCTTGTATCTACCCCAGCTCTTAGAACAGTGCTTGGTACATAGTAAGTGCTTAACAAATACCATTATTATTATTATTATTATTATTATTATTATTATTATTATTATTATTAAATCATAAGGAAAAGAAGGGGCACTAAGATTGGGTTACAGGAATCCCAGCCAGGTAAAAAGTTTGAAAACACAAAAATAGAGATAGGAACAGCCTATAGTGAGAAATCGATCAGTCAGTGGTATTTAGTGAGCGCTTACTAGTAGAACACCGTACTGAGCACTTGCAAAGTACAGTATAATTGAGTAACTATCCAAACTTCCAGGAAAGGGTTTCATTCTGGTGTAGCTCATCCTTTTCTCTCAGTTGAGCCTGGGTGGGTATATCCTATGGTGAAATGGCACTACCCCATGAATTCAGACCTTGTTTGTGATCAACGGGACAGTGGCCTGGAACTCACGTCTAATCAATCAATCAGTCTACAGGGGAAGGACATCACTGATCCTGTACATTTCTCTACAGATCAAGTAGTCAGATCATGAAGCACCCAGTGTTAGTTGCCCTATCACCAGAGAATCTTCTGAGCCTTCACCTACAACCCATCTGGACTTGGCTTTCTTATAGTTTGGTTCCAGAGATCCATATGTTGAGATACACTGAAAGGCATACATTGGTTCTGTATAGTTTGGACATTTGATATTTGGCCCACCCTCAGTCCCTCAGCGCTTATTTACCTATATATATATATATATATACACTATATATTATAATATATATAATACTAATATATATACTATAATATATACTATAATATATACTAATATATACTAATATACTATATATATACTATATATATGTACTAATATATATACTATATATTATAAATCATTTGTTTATATTAGTGTTTGTCTCTCCCTATAGACTGTAAGCTCACTGTGGGCAGGGAACACATCTACCAACTCTGTTGTATTGTTGTCTCCCAAGCATTTACTGCGGTGCCCTGTACAAAGTAAATAAATACCATTGATGATGATGATTGAGGGAAAACTAGTATAAGTGCTTAAGCATGATGTCCCCTCCATCCTTGTAGATCTTAACACATACACATTTTCATTCATTCAGTCAATTGTATTTATTGAATACTTACTGTGTGCAAAGCACTGTTCTAAGCTCTTGCATTAGGTGTAGAGATTTGGGGTTTTTTTTCAGTTTTCATTACTCTCACTTCTGTGGTGATTTCCCCAGCATAGGATCAAGTACCATGTTGGAAGTCTGTATGTTTTGCAGAGCCTCATCTTTTAGAGTGGAAGGTCTAATGAGAATAAGGTCGAAATATTCTTGTCAAGCCTTCGGGATTTCCTCCTTGTTTGTGATGCGCTTGGAGCTCTCTTCACTCTTCAGGGGTACTGTGATGCTGTGAGTAGGGCTATATAATGTCTTGAGCAATGTGTACAAGTTTCTGAGTTAACAGTGATTTGCTTAAGTGAGTTGGAAGTCACAGTGTGGATTTTGGAAAGCCTCACTCCTGTTTGAGCTCTTGCAATGTGCTGCTGGTGCAATAGATGTTACATAACAAATCAGCAATGGTATTTATTGAGCACTGCTATGAGCAGATAGATGATCCCTGCCCTCAGGTAGATTATAATCATTTGAAGGAGACAGACAAGGAGACATGGAAGTAACAGAATGAAAAGATATGTGCCATGGGGGTAGATTTGGGCTTAGTACCAAAATATGTGATCAACTACTACTTTATGTGTTCAACTACTTAGGTGATGCAGGTAGTAAAGAAAATGGAATGGGGAAATGTGAAATTAGTCGTGGAAGGCTTCTTGGAGGAGGTGTTTTAGCAGGGCTTCTACATGTTTTGTTTTCTGTCTCCCCCTTCTAAGACTGTGAGCCCGCTGTTGGGTACGGGCCGCCTCAATATGTTGCCAACTTATACTTCCGAAGCGCTTAGTACAGTGCTCCGCACACAGTAAGAGCTCAATAAATATGATTGAATGAATGAATGGGGAGAAGGGTAATCTGTCAGATATCAAGCGCTTAATACAGCGCTCTGCACACAGTAAGCGCTCAATAAATATGATTGAATGAATCAAGGAAGAGGGAGTTCAAAGAAGGAGGGATGGTGTGAGTGAAGGGTTAACAGCAAGAGCAGCAGCGTGGCTCAGTGGAAAGAGCCCAGGCTTTGGAGTCAGAGGTCATGGGTTCAAACCCTGGATCCTCCAATTGTCAGCTGTGTGACTTTGGGCAAGTCACATAACTTCTCTGTGCCTCAGTTACCTCATCTGTAAAATGGGGATTAAGATTGTGAGCCCCACGTGGGACAACCTGATCACCTTGTAACCTCCCCAGCACTTGGAACAGTGCTTTGCACATAGTAAGCACTTAATAAATGCTATTATTATTATTATTAAGAGACAAGATCAACACATGGTTATTAGGTTGTTATTTGAGGAACAAAGAATGTGGGTTGTGTTGCACTGGGAAAAGAGGGAGGATAGGTAGAGAAGTGAAAGGCTTAGAGCTGATGGAAGGTGAGAAGTTTCTGCTTAATAGAGATGAATGGAAAAACATTGGAAGGAGCTTTTTGAGGAGTGAGGAGATATGCAGAGTAACTTTTTTAAGAAAAATGACGTGGACAGCAGACTGAAGTATGGTATGGTGAAGAAGAGACTGGAGGCAGGGAGATCAGTGAGGTGGAATAGTTCAAGCTCTTGGACCAGTGATGGAGCAGTTTGGCTGGAGTTGCTCTGAGGTTAGACTCGACGGGATTTGGTGAGTGAATATGTGAGATGGAGAGAGAGATGAGTAAAAGATAATGGTAAGGTTGGAGGCTTGCAAGACAGGGAGGAGTGTGGTGGGGGGAGGTCAACAGTGGTAACGGATTCTAGGATTTGGGTTGGAATATGAGGAGTTCTGTTTTGCACATGTTGAGCTCGAATGTTGGCAGGACATCTAAGTAAAGATGACCTGAAGGCAAAAGAAACTCTGGGACTGCAGAGAAGTAGAGAGGACAGGGTTATAGAGGTGGATTTGGGAATCATCCATAGTAAGCAGTGGATATTCATTCAATCGTATTTATTGAGCACTTACTGTGTTCAGAGCACTGTACTAAGCACTTGCACTGTACTAAGTGCTTGCACTTTGCTGGCTCAAATAATTGGGGTCTTTCTTTTTTATGGTATTCATTATGTGCTTATTATGTGCAAGACACCATACTTTGCATTAGGTTAGAAACAAGATAATCAAGTTGGATACAGCCCATGGCTCCCATGGGGGCTCACAGCTTTCATCCCTATTTTACCAGATGAAGTAACTGAGGTACAGAGAATTTAAATGACTTGCTTAAGGTCACACAACAGACAAGTGGCGGAGTTGAAATCAGAACCCAGGTCCTCTGACTCCCGGGCTTATGCCCTTTCCACTAGGCCATGCTGCTTCTTGTGGTAAGGTGTATGACTTATGTAGTCGAGTTTTGGATTGAGGCCTGGCTCCCAGAGGGCCTCTTTCACCTCTGGAGAAACCATGACTGGTGAAGGCACCGGGTGGGAGAGCTTCCTTTTCTTAAAAATGGGGTCTAAATATCTGTTCTTTCTTTCCCCTTGAATAGGGAGCTCCGTGTGGATCTGGGACCGTATGCAATCAGGGGCCTGCCCCACATGGTGCTCCCAATAAAAGGGAGAGAAAGAACAGTGCTTGACCTATACTATTCTTATTATTTTATTATCATCATTTTTGTGTTAACTGGGTTCACCAGGTCAGATTTTTCACCTTCTTCCCAGCTCTCTGCAAGTCCTCTTGTGTTGTCTTCCCTGTCACAGTGCCTCTTTTCCCATTCCCTTCCCACCATTTGTTAGGACCTAGACCAATACGTAATATTAAAAATGCCCCTTTTAGTTTATTTGTTCTGATGACTTGACACCTGTCCACATGTTTAGTTTTGTTGTCTGTCTCCCACTTCTAGACTGTGAGCCCACTGTTGGGTAGGGACAGTCTCTATATGTTGCCAACTTGTACTTCCCAAGTGCTTAGTACAGTGCTCTGCACAGAGTAAGCGCTCAATAAATACAATTGAATGAATAAATGAATGAAGGCAGAGGTGGTGGGCTGAGGGTGTGAAGGACTGTGCTTGGGGGAAATACAAAGCCAGTGCCACAATCCAGAGTGAAACTAGGGTGACCCATATCAGGACTCACTGAAGCAGCCCAGAGCAACCAGATTTCAGGAAGGGGAAACAGAGCATAAGAACTTGGGTGTCCTAGCTGACACCAGGATCCACTGTGCTTAGAACAGTGCTTAGCACATAGTAAGCACTTAACAAAGCATGGCTCAGTGAAAAGAGCCCAGCCTTGGGGAGCCAGAGGTTATGGGTTCTAATCCTGGTTCTGCCACTTGTCAGCTGTGTGACTTTGGGCAAGTCACTTCACTTCTCTGGGCCTCAGTTACCTCATCTGTAAAATGGGGATTCATTCATTCATTCAATCGTATGAATGATTCATTCATTCAATCGTATTTATTGAGCACTTACTGTGTGCAGAGCACTGTACCAAGTGCTTGGGAAGTACAAGTTGGCAACATATAGAGATGGTCCCTACCCAACAGTGGACTCACAGCCTAGAAGGGGGAGACAGAGAACAAAACAAAACATATTAACAAAATGAAATAAATAGAATAAATATGTACAAATAAAATAAATAAATAGAGTAATAAATATGTATAAACATATATACATATATACAGGTGCTGTGGGGAGGGGAAGGAGGTAAGGCGGGGGGGATGGAGAGGGGGAGGAGGATGAAGACTGTGAGTCCCTTGTGGGACAACCTGATCACCTTGTATCCCTCCCCCATCACTTAGAACAATGCTTTACGCATAGTAAACGCTTAACAAATGCCATCATTATTATTGTTATTATCATTATTATTTTAACATGTGCCTGGAAAGTCAAAGCTACTGTAATCTCTTTCACTGGTTAAATGGCATTGCCCCACAATTAAGTTTGCAGGCTTTTAATGGGAGAAATGGCATGGTAAACCATGCCATTTCCTTTTCAGGACAGACTTCAGCTAGAAGACTATTTCTTTTTTCTGACATTATTATTATTATTATTATTATTATTATTGTATTTGTTAAGTGCTTACTATGTGCCAGGCACTGGGGAGGATGCAAGCAAATCAGGTTGGACACAGTCCCTGTCCCACATGGAACTCAGTTTCAATCCCCATTTTACAGATGAGGTAACTGAGGCCCAGAGAAGTGAAGGGACTTGCCCAAGGTCACAAAGCAGAGAAGAGGTGGAATAGGGATTAGAATCCAGATCCTTCAGACTCCCAGACCAATATTCTATACAGTGCTCTGCACACAGTAAGCACTCAATAAATACGATTGATTGATTGATTCTATCCACTGCTACATGCTGCTTCTTATCACAATTGCTGATCTGTTTTAGGATCAACGTTCATAATAAGAAGAATGATGGAATTTATAATAGCGTAGTCTCGTGAAAAAGGGCACAGGTCCTAATTATGGCTCTGCCACTTACCTGCTGTGTGACCTTGGGCAAGTCACTTAACTTCTCTGTGCCTCAGTTTCCTCATCTGTAAAATGGAGATTAAATATCTGACCTCGTTCCCTTTTAGACTTTGTGCAAAAGGACCATATTGGAGAGGAACCAGGTCCAATCTGATTGAGTTATATTTCTTCCATGGCTCAATCAATAGTAGCTATAGTGTACTTATTTTGTGCAGAGCACTGTACTAAACACTTGAGAGAGTACAATACAATAGAGTTAGTAAACAACTTCCCTGCTCATGAGAAACAGTGTGGTCTAGTGGGTAGAGTACAGGCCTTGAATTCAGGTGGATTTGGGTTCTAATCCCAGCTACACCACTTGTACGCTGTGTGACCTTGGGTAGGTCACTTGAGAAGCAGCGTGGCTCAGTGGAAAGAGCACGGGCTTTGGAGTCAGAGGTCATGTGTTCAAATCCCGGCTCCACCACTTGTCTGCAGTGTGCCTTTGGGCAAGTCACTTAACTTCTCTGTGCCTCAGTTACCTCATCTGTAAAATGGGGATTAAGGCTGTGAGCCCCCCGTGGGACAACCTGATCACCTTGTAACCTCCTCAGTGCTTAGAACAGTGCTTTGCACATAGTAAGCGCTTAATAAATGCCATCATCATCATCATCACTTCTCTTTGTCTCAGTTCCCTCAACTGTAATATGGGGATCAAGACTGTGAGCCCTATGTGGAACGGGGGCTGTGTCCAAACCAATTATCTTGTATCTACGCCAGCACTTAGTACAGTGTTTGGCACGAAGCAAGCGCTGAACAAATGCCACATTATTATTATTATTATGAGCTTACATATAGGGGGAGATTATTGAGCATGGTGATAAGCAGTCAAGCTAAGCTATGACACAGTGCTTAGGCCAGGTTAGTAAACGTTCAGATGGAAAGGAAAGAGTGGTTCATTCATTCATTCAATCATATTTATTGAGCGCTTACTCTGCGCAGAGCACTGTACTACTACTAGTATGGCATTTATTAAGTGCTATGTGCAAAGCACTGTTCTAAGCGCTGGAGAGGTTACAAGGTGATCAGGTTGTCTCACAGGGGGCTCACAATCTTAATCCCCATTTTACAGATGAGGTAACTGAGGCACAGAGAAGTTAAGTGACTTGCCCAAAGTCACACAGCTGACAATTGGTGGACCCTGGACTTGAACCCGTGACCTCTGACTCCAAAGCCCATGCTCTTTCCACTGAGCCACGCTGCTTCTCCGTAGCCACACTGTTTCTCTATAAGTACTTGGAAAGTACAATTCGGCAACAGATAGAGACAGTCCCTACCCAACAACGGGCTCACAGTCTAGAAGGGGGGAGGCAGACAACAAAGCAAGTAGACAGGCATTAATAGCATCAAAATAAATAAATATAATGATAGATATATATACACATATCATTAATAAAATGGAATAATAAATATGTACATATGCACAAGTGCTGTGGGGCAGGGAGGGAGGGAGTGGGGGCGATGGGGAGGGGAGGAGGAGCAGAGGAAAAGGGGGGGTTCTGTCTGGGAAGGCCTCCTGGTGGAAGTGAGCTTTCAATAGGGCTTTGAAGGGGAAGAGAGCTAGTTTGGCAGATATGAGGAGGGAGAGCATTCCAGGCCAGAAGTAGGACGTGGGCCAGGGGTTGAAAGAAAGAGAGCAGCCCATAACGCTGATGTTGCAGGATTTGGAAACTGGAGGGATAATAATGTTGCCAACTGTGATCTGAAAGTAAGGTGAAAAAGAGTTTAGAAGGGAAGATGAGGGGTACAGTACTGGCAGGGAGGGCATTCATTTAGTGATATTTATTGAGCATTCATGAGGATGCTGCCTTCTAATCAATCAATCAATCAATTGTATTTATTGAGTGCTTACTGTGTGCAGAGCACTGTACTAAGCACTTGGGAAGTACAAGTTGGCAACACATAGAGACGGTCCCTACCCAACAGTGGGTTCACAGTCTAGAAGGGGGAGACAGAGAACAAAACAAAACATATTAACAAAATAAAATAAATAGAATAGATATGTACAAGTAAAATAAATAAATAAATAAATAGAGTAATAAATATGTACAAAGATATATACATATATACAGGTGCTGTGGGGAAGGGAAGGAGGTAAGATGGGAGGATGGAGAGGGGGACGAGGGGGAGAGGAAGGAGGGGGCTCAGTCTGGGAAGGCCTCCTGGAGGAGGTGAGCTCTCAGTATGGCCTTGAAGGGAGGAAGAGAGCTAGCTTGGCGGATGGGCAGAGGGAGGGCATTCCAGGCCAGGGGGATGACGTGGGCCGGGGTCGACGGCGGGACAGGCGAGAACGAGGCACGGTGAGGAGATTAGCGGCAGAGGAGCGGAGGGTGCAGGGTGGGCTGGAGAAGGAGAGAAGGGAGGTGAGGTAGGAGGGGGCGAGGTGATGGACAGCCGTGAAGCCAAGGGTGAAGAGTTTTTGCTTGATGCGTAAGTTGATTGGTAACCACTGGAGATTTTTGAGGAGGGGAGTAACATGCCCAGAGCGTTTCTGGACAAAGACAATCCGGGCAGTGGCGTGAAGTATGGATTGAAGTGGGGAGAGACAAGAGGATGGGAGATCGGAGAGGAGGCTGATACAGTAGTCCAGATGGGATAGGATGAGGGCTTGAACGAGCAGGGTAGCGGTTTGGATGGAGAGGAAAGGGTAGATCTTGGCAATGTTGCGGAGCTGAGGCCGGCAGGTTTTGGTGACGGCTTGGATGTGAGCGGTGATTGAGAGAGCGGAGTCAAGGATGACACCAAGGTTGCAGGCTTGTGAGACAGGAAGGATGGTAGTGTCGTCAACAGTGATGGGAAAGTCAGGGAGAGGGCAGGGTTTGGGAGGGAAGACAAGGATACTGATTCAGACAGGCAGCATGGCCTAAGTGGGTAGAACAAGGGGCCTGGGAATCAGAAGGACCTGGATTCTAAACCTCATTCCACCACTTGTCTGCCGGGGGAATTTGGGCAAGTTGCTTTCACTTTTCTCAGCCTCAGTTACCTCATCAGGAAAATGGGGATCAAGGCTGTGAGTCCTATGTGGACAGGGACTGTGTCCAACCTGATTTGCTTGTATCCACCCCAGTGTTCAGTAATAATAGCAATAATAACTGTTATATTTAAGTGTTCACTGTGTGCCAGGCTCTGTACTAAGCCTTGGAGTGGATACAAGCAAATCAGGTTGAACACTGTACCTGTCCCACATTGGGCTCACATTCTCAATCCCCATGTTACAGAAAGTTACTGAGACACAGAAAAGTGAAGTGACTTGGCCAAGGTCACACAGCAGATAAGTGGCAGAGTGGCAATTAGAACCCACAACCTTCTGACTCTTAGGCCCACACTCTATCCACTACACTGTGCTGCTAGGCACATAGTAAGCACTTAACTAATACCACAAATACCACAGGTATTCCAAGGCATTCAACACAAGGACCATCCTTTTAGGATGTCTGACCCATATGGGCTCCTGGGCATAATTATTTCATAATCTCATCTCCTACAGTGCAAACAGTAAATAAGCCACCTTCAGCCCTTCATTGCAATTGTCTGTCCCCTTAAGAAGTCCAAAGGAGTTAGGTACATAGGAGCAGCCTGAGGCAGAATTTAGCCCAGATGAGGAAAACATATCATCATTATCAGTATTATTGTTATCATTAAAAAGTCTGGGCCAATTATACCCTTTAATACGTACAGACAACTCCTGTTGACGTCAATGGCAGTTGGTGTGTGGAACTAAGGGCAGAATTTGGCCCTGTGTGAGTGCTTTGGAGAGAGTTTTCATTTCACCAGCAGATCCCAAGCTGCTGACAGGACAGAAGTTGTTATTAGTTGAGCGTTCTGTCTTTGTAAATTATGCACATATTTCATTTGGCTACAGGTTCCAAACACAACGTTTTCATTTGGACTAACTCGCTGAGAAGTGTGGAGAATCTGACTGTGGTCCAAAGTCAAAAGAGGAATGTAAGAGAAAAATTTGTAGAGCCAAGTGCAACGGAAGGGTAAAGAGAGAGCAAGCAGGAGCAATCTGGCTTTCAAACGTGTTTCTGCTTAGGCAGAATTGCCAAAGAACTTTGAGGTGAAAGTCACAGAAATCAGAGAGGTGATAGCAAGACATCAAGTGGAACTGGTCAAAAAAGGTCTTGAATCATTTTAAGGCAGTGTCATTCTCCTTAACTGTCACAGCAAGCTGCCAGGGAACATATCGGGTCTGGCAATGTGCTTCACATTTATTCAGCATAGGAATGCCAAGCTACCGGTTTCATCAGCCACCATGTCTGCCTAAAGGAAAGGGAACAGGAAATGCCTGTGGAAGTGGGTATCCCAGCAGTGGCTAAAGGGATCAGTTAGGACACGCACTGTGTAAAAGAACTCTTTCTCTGCCAGAGGTTTTAAATATTTTACCTCTTTATGCCTATTTTCTGCATGCTTGAATGAAAAAAGAGAATGGCCTATTTCATAGGAATGATAAGAAATAACTCATGGAAAGATCACGAAGCAGGATCATCATCATCATCAATCGTTTTTATTGAGCGCTTACTATGTGCAGAGCACTGTACTAAGCGCTTGGGAAGTACAAATTGGCAACATATAGAGACAGTCCCTACCCAACAGTGGGCTCGCAGTCTAAAAGGGGGAGACAAAACCAACAAAATAACAAAACCAAACATACTAACAAAATAAAATAAATAGAATAGAAATGTACAAGTAAAATAAATAAATAAATAGATAAATAAATAGAGTAATAAATATGTACAAACATATATACATATGTACAGGTGCTGTGGGAAGGGAAGGAGGTAAGATGGGGGGATGGAGAGGGGGACGAAGGGGAGAGGAAGGAAGGGGCTCAGTCTGGAAAGGCCTCCTGGAAGAGGTGAGCTCTCAGCAGGGCCTTGAAGGGAGGAAGAGAGCTAGCTTGGCGGATGGGCAGATGGAGGGCATTCCAGGCCAGGGGGATGACGTGGGCCGGGGGTCGATGGGGGGACAGGTGAGAATGAGGTACGGTGAGGAGATTAGCAGCGGAGGAGCAGAGGGTGCGGGCTGGGCAGTAGAAGGAGAGAAGGGAGGTGAGGTAGGAGGGGGCAAGGTGATGGACAGCCTAGAAGCCCAGGGTGAGGAGTTTCTGCCTGATGCGCAGATTGATTGGTAGCCACTGGAGATTTTTGAGGAGGGGAGTAATATGCCCAGAGCATTTCTGGACAAAGATAATCCGGGCAGCAGCATGAAGTATGTATTGAAGTGGGGAGAGACACGAGGATGGGAGATCAGAGAGAAGGTTGATACAGTAGTCCAGACGGGATAGGATGAGAGCTTGAACGAGCAGGGTAGCGGTTTGGATGGAGAGGAAAGGGCGGATCTTGGCAATGTTGCGGAGCTGAGACCGGCAGGTTTTGGTGATGGCTTGGATGTGAGGGGTAAATGAGAGAGCGGAGTCGAGGATGACACCAAGGTTGCGGACTTGTGAGACGGGAAGGATGGTAGTGCTGTCAACAGAGATGGGAAAGTCAGGGAGAGGACAAGGTTTGGGAGGGAAGACAAGGAGTTCAGTCTTGGACATGTTGAGCTTTAGGTGGCGGGCAGACATCCAGATGAATGAAACACTGCACGAATGGTGAGGTGCTTATAAAGGACAGTACTGCACACCCCAAGGGTACTGACAAATATTTAGTCGTCAGGCTGACTGCAGTTGTAAAATGAGAGGGTCAGTTGATCTGCCTGAAAAGTGGGTGAAAATAACTAAGCTGCTAACAGTTTAAATCAATCAATCAAAGGTAATTTTTTGATGGAGTGGAAAGGATTGCTCTAAGCCCTTGGGAAAGTACATCAGAAGTAAAATATACATTTTCTACCCACAGTGAGCTTAAAATCTAGTGGGGGAAGTCCTGTAGGAAGTGTTGAGTGCTTAAAGAAGCTTGGGTGTGCTGGGTTGTTCAGAGAAGTAAATTCAAAAGGTCCAGGGTTCTTTGATAATTCAGTATAAGAAATCAAAGTTCTGACTTTATGATGGGCTCAGGACAGCTGCTAGGGTCTCCAATTTCCACAAGGACCCAGCATTTTCCCCACATTATGTCTCTAAGAGGTGCCTTGTTCTAACTTACATAGCCATGCTTAGGAGAAGAAGGGGAAGCAGCATGGATTAGTGGATAAAGCAAGGACTTGGGATCCAGAGAACCTATGTTCTAATCCCAGCTCTGACACTTACCTGTTGTGTGACCTTGGGCAAGTCTTTTAACTTCTCTGTGACTCATTTTCCTCAACTGTAAACATGGGGATTTAAAACATGTTCTCTTTCCTAAAGTGGGGATACTGTATCTGGCTTGATTAACTTGCATCTTGCCTAGCACTTAGAACAGTGCCTGACACACAGTAAGTGCTTAACAAATACCATTTAAAGAATGGGCGGGCTGGGGACAGAAGGAAGACTTGGAGGTGAGTTGTGGGGTTGGAGCTGAGGTGGGAAAAATGAGCAAAGTTTGATTCTCAGAGCAGAATTATGAGCAGAAATATGATCGAGTTTGTGAACTTCCTCCAACCCTGTTGGTAAATGAACTTAAAGTAGTGATGCTATCAAAGACAGAGCATTTCACTGGACTGTAGTAACTACGAATTTTGGGTTATCAGGCTAGTCCTTTCACCATGTTCAGTATAATCGAGGTAAAGAGCATCTGTGAGGTTTCAAAGGTGAACATCAAAAATAGGTAACATCCTTCTTCCAAAAGGTCTTTCAGTGCCAAAGTCAGAGACAAGAGACTGTCCATATTGGAAGATTCTCCTATGCAAACATTGAAAAATAAATAGGATTTGGAGGTGGTAGAATTTGCCAATTTGGAGATGAGAAGACTACGGGGAGGGCTTAGTAATGGTCTTAAGGCAGGTGAATGTGTTTTGTCTAAACAGAAGGGAGCTTGGCAGCAGGGTCTGAGGGATAGAACAGGGAGCTGGGAGTCAGGAGAAATGGATTCAAGTCCCAGTTCTGTCTCTGCCACTTGTCTACTAAGTGACGGATTGAGAACCACTTGTATGTCTTGAATCCAAGTGTGTGCCTCCAGGATGCAGCCAACTGCAAGCAGTAAGTCTAGGACTTAGCTGATGTTCAAGTTCATTGAGTTGAAAGAGGTTTTCCCAGAGATGAGGAAGTATAATCTTCCACCTGCATCCAGGTCTCTTTTATTATCTTTCACCATGGCTGCACAGAATACATTGAACAGGACCAAGACAACTTTGCATCCCTGGCCTAAGGAAGATCTAATTCAGCAGGTTCTATCATCAGGACCTCAGGCTAATAGACCTGGCCCCAATCTCTTGGGTGGCTCCTACACTTCAAGAAGATGCCTTTTATTTGTGAAAAACACAAACTGCTGAAATACTACAAAGTCAGTAAAATTCAATTTTATCCAAAATTCTGTAGAAAAATAACTTTGCCTTCATCGAGGCAACATTTATAATGCTGATAGAAGAAAGAAGATAATATTGATTTATGAATTGTTATAGTGGAAAAAGCAGGAGTCTTAGAATCTAGAGCTCCTAGCCTCAGCTTTGGCACTGGTCTACTGTGTGATCTTGGGCAAGCCAGTGAGTCTCTCTGGGTTCCAATTCCCACTTCTGTAAATATGGGAGTAATAAAACCTGTATCTCCCTACATTACAGGGATTTTGTGAGGATAAAATGAGATAATTCGAGTGCGGTAATTTAGAAAAGTAAATATTCTAGACATTCAAACTATTATATATGGATTTTATTTCAATTTCTTTGACTAGCTCAAAGAAAATTTATACCAATCTGCAAGTTATGAGTACTATATAAAGCAGAAGAAATAGTTAAAATAATAAGTAAATGAAGGAACAAATAAGTTTATTTGCAAATGACCATGGCAAGGTGTATAAATGATTTTTAAATATGAATACTAATGGTATTTAAAAACATACTCTGTGCCAAGTGCTGTTCTAAACTCTGGGGTAGATGAAAGATCATTATTTGGGACCCAGTCCTGTCTCACATGGGGTTCAGAATCTAAGTAAAGGGGAGAGCAGGTACTGAATCCCCATTTTACAGATGAGGAAACTGAGGCACAAAGAATTTGTGCCTTGTCCAAAGTCTTAAAGCAGGCAGGGGTCAGAACTGGAATAAGAGCATAAATCCTCTGACTCTCAGGCCAGTGAAGTTTCCACTAAGACCCACCTGCTGTGCACTAGGCCATGCTCCTTCTCTGTAAGTTTTGGTGATAAATTTTCCAGAAACTAAAGAAAATGTAAACTGTAGATGTACATGACATCAATTTATGTTTGCAGCCAATTTTAAAACAAATAGGATTCAACAACTTACAAAATCTAGTAATTTGGTGACCATTCTCATTCATCTTTGAATTCTAAACATATTTACTATAGATATGAAGAATGATTTTTGGAAAAAGTATCATTACAGTTATTACACATAAGACAATCAATCAGTGATCTGTAATGAGTGGTTACTATGTATAGAGCACTGTATTAAGTGATTAAGAGAGGTAAATACAACAGAGATGGTAGGCCCCATTGCCTGCCCATGATGAACGTACGGTTTAGAGGAGGAGACATATATTAAAATAAATTACCAATATGTACAAGTGCTGTGCCCCTCTCAGGATCACACCTGGAGAGTTTCCGGGACTCTACCAGTCTCGACTATCAGAGGGAGGGTCAAACAGAGGCATACCCATTCCATTCCTAGCTTGGGCAGTGGCTAACAAGCAGAAGAAAATCAAGTCAAGTCAAGTACAAGTCAAAACTGAACTGTGCTGGGTAGCAGCAGTATAGGACTCAAGGGCAGTGGTCAGGTTTACTGTGCAGAAGAGGGCAGTGGTAAATCACTTCCTTATCTTTACCAAGAAAACTCTACGGAAAATTACCAGAATGATTGCATATGGAGGCAGGGTGTTTTGAGAGAGATGTGTCCATGTAGTCAAATATTTGGGGGGAGAGGGAGCGTGGAAGAGAAGGCAGGTGAGGAAGTTGTGTTTGGTGAGGGTGGAGATTGTACAGTGACTTGAGATGATATGGTCAAGTGTGTGTCCAAGTTGTCGAGGAAGTGAGGTGGAGCAAGAGGTCTTTGCAGATGAGGAGTGAGAAGCCACAGGGAGTGAAAGTGTCAGCAGGAACATCCACATGAATATTGAAGTGCTCAAGGACCAATCTAGGGATGGAGAAGGAGAGAAGGAGTGTGAGAAAGAGGAAATGGTTCAGAAAATTGCAGGCGGGGTCTGCGGGGGTGGTAGATGACTGTGACTAGTAACTGGCATGTGTGGTAGAGGCAGATGATATGGCTTTAATAGAGAGGGATGGGGGGTTGGAATGGTGTGAAAGTGGCATTGGGGACAGAGAAGGAGTCTGAATCCTCTCCCTTTCCCAGTGAATCTATGGGAATGGGAGAAGATGAGACCTCCTCTGGATAGGGTGGATGGGGAGACAATGTCATCTGGGGTGAGTCAGGTTTCAGTAATGAATGCTGAAAGAAAGCTGGGGGAGGGGATATCTTTTCCCACTCCCAATTTGTACTTCACTCTGCTCCCCGGATCACTTTTCTACAAAAACATTCACTGCATGTTTCCACACTCCTAAAGAACCTCCAGTGGTTGCCCCTTCACTTCTGCATCAAACAAAAACTCCTCACCTGTAGAATGTAAGCTCGTTGTGGGCAGGGGATATGTCTGTTTATTGTTGTATTGTACCTTTCCAACACTTAGTACAGTGCTCTGCACACAGTAAGCACTCAATAACGAGGGCTGGTGGAGGAGGGAGATGAGCAGTGTTGGGAAAGGAGAGACAGGATGACTTGAGTGGGGAGGAGTTGGATTGAAGGGAATGAAGGGTGCCGCTGGGAAGGAAGGACAGGGATGGGCTGATCATTGTTGTCTTATGCTGTTGAATCATCTCCAACCCATAGTGGCACCATGGACACATCCCAGAATGCCCCAACTCCAATCTGCAATTATTTTGGTAATGTATACATAGAGCTTTCTTGGTAAAAATACGGAAGTGGTATGCCATTGCCTCCTTCTGCATAGTCAGCTTGAGTCTCCACACGCGACTCTCTCCCATAACGCTGCTGCCATGCTTAGGTGAATTTTG
Organism: Tachyglossus aculeatus; assembly: GCF_015852505.1. Classification (NCBI taxonomy): domain Eukaryota; kingdom Metazoa; phylum Chordata; class Mammalia; order Monotremata; family Tachyglossidae; genus Tachyglossus; species Tachyglossus aculeatus. Next base: position 118,546,332 of record NC_052066.1, on the reverse strand, counting down.
ACTTGTAGCAGATTGGACTGCCTTCCACTCACTAGCCACTGGCCAAGCTAGGAATGGAATGGCTGGTCCTCTGCTTGAAGCTCCCTCCCGTAGTTGAAACTGGTAGACTACTGAAAACTCTCCAGGTGGGACCCTGAGAGGGGGTGGGCTGATTAGAGGAAGAGAATTGAGGTGGCACATTGAGGTCAGACAATTTAAGAGTTATAGGGGAGTTTGTTAGCAGTAATAACTGCTTAATCTGGTGATTCTGTTGACCAACCACTGAATTGAATGCAGATCCCTGGGTCCTGAAGAGCAAAGATTCAGGAGCAAACAGGCTGCTGAGTTGATGTGATGGCAGGCAGCTGAAGAGATGTTTAATTTGCATCAGTGCTCCCCTATGTTTCAACCTGAAATCTGTTTTTGTGTCTGGGCATGTTTTTGGAGGGAACCTGTACAGCTTCTTAAGGCACAGAGTGTGTCTACTGTATTGTACTCTCCCTAGTGCTTAGTTTAGTGCTCTGCACACAATAAGCACTCAATAAATACAAATGATTCACTGGGGAGCTCAATAATCAGGAGCTACAGAGTCTGTGGGAGGGATAGTTGGAGTCAGAAGCCATGTTAGAGTGAAGATAGGCAAGTGTCCACTTCTGCAATCCCATCATTCCCCCTCTTAAATATCCTGGTGAAGAGGAGTTTCATTCAGCAATGGAAGTACTGTACCCCAGCATCTCTCATGATAATCAATCAATAGTATTTATTATTGCCTACTATGTGAAGAGCATTCAATCATATTTATTGAGTGTTTACTGTATGCAGAGCACTGTACTAAGTACTTGGAAAAGTAGAACACAACAATATAGCACACATTTCCTGCCGTCAGCAAACTTACAATCTAGAGGTGGAGACAGACATTAATATGAATAAATAAATTACAGATATGTACATAAGTGCCTTGGGGCTTGCCAGTGGTTGTGGTAAATTAAGGGAATATGTCAGGGAGATGCAGAAGGGAGAGGGAAAAGAGGAAATGAGGGCTTATTCAGGAAGGTCTCGTGGAGGAGATGTGCCTTCAATAAAACTTGGAAAGTGGGGAGTATAATTGTCTGTCAGATATGAAAAGGGAGGGTAGCATGGCCTAGTGTATAGAGCAAGGCCCGGGCATTAGAAGGACTTGGGTTCTCGTCCCGACTCTGCCACTTGCCTGTTGTGTGACTTTGAACTTCTCTGTGCCTCAGTTACTGTAGGTAAAATGGGAATTAAAATTGTAAAGCCTGTCTGGAACGTGGACTATGTCCAACCTGATTACTTTGTATTTACCCCAGTACTCAGAACAGTGCCTGCCAAAGAGTAAGCTCTCAACAAATACCGTAAAAAAAGATCATTCCAGTTCAGAGGAATGACATGAGTGAGAGGTTGGCGGTAACGTAGATGAGATCGAGGTACTGTGAATAGGTTGACATTGGAGAAGCAGCATGGTGTAGTGGATAGAGCAGGGTCTGGGAATCAGAAGGTCATGGGTACTAATCCCTGCTCTGCCACTTATGAGCTGTGTGACTTTGGGCAAGTCACTTAACTTCTCTGTGCCTCAGTTGCCTCATCTGGAAAATGGGGATTAAGACTCTGAGCCCCATGTGGGACAACCTGATTACCTTGTATCTCCCCCAGTGCTTAGAACAGTGCTTGGTATATAGTAAGTGCTTAACAAATACCAAAATTATTATTATTATTGTCAGTGAGAAGGCTGATGCAGTTGTCAAGGTGGGAAATAATAAGTGCTTGGATCAGAGTAGTAGGTTGGATAGAGCATAAGGGACAGATTCTAGAGATATTGTGAAGGGAGAGATGACAGGATTTGCTGTCCGACAGTGTGTGAGTTGAATGACAGAAATGAGTTGAGGATAATAACAAGGGCATGGGCTTATGAGAGAGGATGGAAAGCAAAGTGTTATTTACAGTTATGGGAAATTCTGAGGGAGTATGGGGTTTTGGTGAGAAGGTGAGGAATTTTGATTTGGATATGTTAAATTTGAGATGTCGGCCGCATATCCAAGTAGTGACATCCTCAAGGCAGAAGGAAGTGTGAGACTGCTGAGCAGGAGAGAGATCAGGGCTCGAGAGGTAGATTTGAGGATGTTTCATTCATAGAGTTGGTAGTAGAAGCCATGGGAGTGAAAGAGTTCTCCAGGAGATAACTTAAGTCATTACTATGAGCAAAGCATAGTACTAAGCACTGAGAAAGATTCAGCACAACAAGGTCATGCACAACCCTATCGCATAGGGGACTCAGTCAAAGTAAGAGGAGAACAGGTACTGAATTCTCATTTTACAGATGAGGGAACAGAGGTACAGGATAATTAAGTGACTTGCCCAATTTCACTTAGCAAGGAAATGATGGAGTCAGGATTGGAACCCAAATCCTCTGACTACTAGGCCTACACAAATTAAGCACTACGAAAAGACTTTCTCTTATAAATGGAAGAATTAGAGTAGAATTTAGAAGTGCTTAGTATGATCACCAAGCCATTCTGACCATCCCTTAATCTGTCTTCAATTCCTCCATGCATAGTGGCAGCTTCAGAAAATTTAGATGAATCTAGAGGGTATAGAGATGTTATGGAGAAGCACTGTGTTTATAGTGGGCATCACTGAGAAGGAAGTAATTCAAGATGAAAATAAAGCTTTTCAAGATTAATTGAATCAGTTAATTTGAGGTAAAATGGATTTTTCTTTTCATGCTGCATAGTCAGAAACTGCAAAGAAAAGATTAAAAAGGTCACGAAGAGGAAAAGGAAGCTCCCTGGAGGTCAAAGGGCAACTTGTAGAGGGCAGTGAGAGATGCATCACTTGGGAGGTCAAGGAAGTTAACTGAATTCATCCTAAGGTATTTCAATGGGAGTTAATTGAAGTTGTCAGTTGAGGTCAAATGGTCATTTCCTTTCATAACAGCAAACTCAGAGCCAGAAAAGATGAGTCAAAGAGAGTGGACATACAGGGGTCAGTGAAGTGCCACTGGAATCGGCAAGTTCACAAAAATATCTTGACCTCCCGAGAGCATAACAAACAGAGATTTCAAAAAATAAGGCTCTGGTGTTAACAGTTATTTGGATTCAAATGAAAATGTTATTTTATACCAGTGTATCTAAAAAAAAATATAAATCAGGCCAGTAAAAATGGTATGATTTCCAAGAGATCTTTGGGTTGTAGGACAGAGAGCCCAAAAAGTGAATCTGGGTCAAACTGTGGTCTTTCTGCAATGTCAGGATCAGCAGCATGGCCTTGTGGAAAGAGCACAGGCCTAGGTGTCGGAAGACCTGGCTTCTAATCCTGGCTCTTTCCCTTGTCTGCTGTGTGACCTTGGGTGAGTCAGCTTCTTTGTCCCTTGGTTTTCTCCCCTGTAAAATGAGGATCCAATACCTGTTCTCCCTCCTGTTTAGACTGTGAGCCCCTGTGGGATAGGGAATGCATCCGACCTGATTAATTTGTATCTACCCCAGAGTTTAGAACAGTGCTTGATGCTTTCATTCATTCAATCGTATTTACTGAGCAATTAATGTGTGCAGAGCACTGTACTAAGTCTTGGAAAGTACAATACAGCAATAAAGAGTGACAATCCCTGGACACAGTGGGCTCACATTCTAGAAGAGGAGAGACCGACATCAATATGAGTAAACAGGCATCAATATAAATAAATAGAATTATAGATCTATACGTAAATACATAAGTGCTATGGGGCCATGGGGGGAAGAGCCAAGGGAGAAAGTCAGGGTGATGTGGGAGGGAGTGGGAGCTGAGCAAAAGTGGGGCTTAGTCTGGGAATGCCTTTTGGAGGAGGTGCGCCTTCAGTTGGACTCCGAAAGGGGAAGAGGGATTGTCTGGAGGATTTGAGGAGGGAAGGCATTCCAGGCCAGAGGTAGGACATGTGCTGGGTGTCAGTGGTGAAACAGGTGAGATCAACTCACAGTGAGAAGGTTAGCATCAGAGGAGCAGAAGGTTTGGACTGGGATGTAGAAGAAGAGAAGGGAGGTGAGATAGGAGGAGGCAAGGTGCTGGAGGCTTTAAAGTCAAAAGTAAGGAGCTTTTGTTTCATACAGAGGAGGACAGGCAACTAGAGATTTTTGAGGAGAGGGGTGACATGCCCTGAACGTTTCTGTAGAAAGGTAATCCAGGCAGTGGAGTGAAGTATAGATTGAAATGGGGAGAAGCCAGAGGTTGGGAGGTCAAAAAGGATGCTGATGCAGTAATCTAGGTGGGATAGGATGAGTGACTGTACTAACGTGTTAGCGGTTTGGATGGAGAGGAAAGGGTGGATCTTGGAGATGTTATGAAGATGTTGTGAAGGTCAGACCGATGGAATTTGATGATGGATTGGATATTCATTCATTCAATCGTCTTTATTGAATGCTTACTATGTGCAGAGCACTGTACTAAGTGCTTGGAAAGTCCAAGTCGGCAACATGGGTTGAATGAGAGAATGGAGTCAAGGATGACTCCAAAATTATTGGCTTGTGAGACGGGAAGGATGGTTGTGCCGTCTACGGTGACGGGAAAGTTTGGGAGAGGACAGGTTTGTGAGGGGAGATAAGGAGCTCTGTTTTGGACATGCTGAGTTTGAGGTGGTGGGAAGACATCCAAGTAGAGATGTTCTGAAGGCAAGCGGAGATGCAACCCTGGGGAGAGGGGGAGAGAACGGGGAGGAGATGTAGATTTGGGTATCATCTGCATAGAGATGGTAGTTGAAGCCGTGGGGGCAAATGAGTTCTCCAAGGGGGTGAATGTAGATGAAAAATAGAAGGGGACCACGAACTGAACCTTGAGGGATCCCTACAGATAGGGGATGGGAAGGGGAGGAGGAACCCTTGAAGGCAACTGAGAATAAATTGCCTGAGAGATAAGAGAACCAGGAGCGGACAAAATCATTGAAGCCAAGGTTGGACAACATATCCAGAAGGGGCTGGTCCACAGTGTCAAAGGCAGCTGAGAGGCAGAGGAGGATTAGAATGGACTAGGAGCTGTTGGATTTGGCAAGAAGGAGATCATTGGTGATCTTTGAGAGGGCAGTTTCAGTGGAGTGAAGGGGATGGAAGCCAGATTGGAGGGGGACCAAGAGAGAGTTAAAGGAGAGGAATTTGAGTCAGTGAGTGTAGGCAACTTGCTCAGTAATAATGATGGCATTTGTTAAGTACTTACTATGTGCAAAGCACTGTTCTAAGTGCTCAGGGGGATAGAAGGTGATCAGGTTGTCCCCCGTGGGGCTCACAGTCTTAATCCCCATTTTACAGATGAGGTAATGGAGGCTCAGAGAAGTTAAGTGACTTGCCCAAGGTCACACAGCAGACATGTGGTGGAGCCAGAATTAGACTCCCAAGCCCGTGCTCTTTCCACTGAGCCATGCTGCTTCTCTAGGAACTCAAGGAGGTTGGAGAGGAAAGGTAGGAGGGAGATGGGGCGATAACTGGAAGGGGCTGTGGGGATATGTAGTGAGCATTAAACAAATAGTGTTATTTAAATTATAATAATCATTATTGTTTTTATTGTCACTATAATTACTATTACTCTCACTTTTACAAACAATTGATGGAATTTGAGGGCTTACTGTACCAAGCTCTTGGGAGTTAGCAATATAGTAGTTAATAGAAACGTTCCCTCAGACAAAGAGTTCACAATCTAGGGAGGGAGACTGAAACTTCAAAGGTTACTGATAGGCATAATTAAAAGATATGTATATAAATGTTGTGGGGTTGGAGGTGGGGTGATCACAATTTTTTTAAAAGCAGACTGATCATAAAAGAGAGGTCAGTGAATGTATATGCGCAGATGATGTGCATCTCAGAGATCAGGAAAGTTGAGGATAGTCTGTGGATCTCAGTTTAGAATATGGAAACTTTTGAAGTAGTAGAACGTCATTCACAGCAGCCAGCTCACAGAGTTCACAAACTGGGGAATGCCCTCTTTCGTGAAAATTGGGTACAGACTGGGAGGGACAAGCAAGGTCAATGAGCATCAAAGTGGCATATTCCTGAATTCTTACTTAGACTGTGAGTGCCACATGGGACAGGGACTGTGTCCAATCTGGTTATCTTGCATCTGTTCAGGTACTTACTACAGTTCTTGGAACTTAAGAAATATAATAAAAACAATTAGGTCATTGAACTCCCCAGTAGATTAATGGACATCAATAGTTCCTTGAAGAGCCCTGTGCTGTTACCAAGAGAGGCCATTTTCAAGGCAAACTGGATCATTGTCATATCATCGCAGTTCACAGTAGGCCTGGGCTCATGGAAGTTAGTGGGGATGAAGATAATTCACTCAAATGAGTTAATTTGGAGTCACCAGCAACCAACCATGCTGTAACATAAAATAATTCCTTTCTATAGACAATTAAAAGAAAAACTAGGGGAGGCGAGATGAAGGGTGGATGAGGTTTTATTTTAAGTGGACTTGAATAATTAGCTATGAAAGGAGAAAATTAGCATATTAATTTTGAGACCTTTTGTTTGAATTTCCTGGAAGTAGCTAATTTCCAATTAAATTTTTCCCAAATGGTTAATCTACAATTTAGCTGCAACTACCTACTTGAAGCACCAGAGGGACACTTTCATAGCTTATTTTGCCTTTCCTCCTTTGCTGTGGTGAGGGAGGCAGGGACACGGTTAAGATTCTCTCTTTGCCCATGGAAAAAAAGGGAATTGCTGCCAGCAAGAAAATGAATACAGCCAATTCACAGTTACATTCCCCCACTGAACAGTTAAATGCAGTGGGGTTTCCTTTATAAACCAAGGCATTTGTTTAATATTACTTTGGACCAATATTTACTTTCCCTTCTTAGGGAGGGAAATGGCAGTTGGCTTGCTTTGGGACATGTCCACTAGCAGACCATAAATGGTTATATGATGCAAAAGATGCATGAAGAGCCCCATGCCAAGAATTTCTTAGAAGGGACTTGCAGAGTCAGATGGTCTAAGCTTTCTATCAACAGGTAGGTGGTACTTAAGTGTTTCAGGACAGATTTTTTAAGATCTTGAACCACGAGGATTCCTTGGCCTGCTATGGTTCCAGCTACAGCAATTCTTCATGTACTAATTGGGCCTCCTGCTCTGAGGAGTTAATATATTCTCACATCGTCCCCAGTGTATTATAATCATGCCTACTAACTCTGTATTTGGACTTTCCCAAACATTTAGAAGAGTGCTCTACATGTTAATTAATACATTGATCCAAAATGTGAGCTTGTTGTGGACAGGGATCATGTCTATTGTGTCGTACACTCCCAAGTGCGGAATACAGTACTTTCCACACATAAGCACCCAATATATGCACTAGAATAAGTGAGTAAATTATACAAATTGGTATAAAGTATGAAATATATATAAATTGTGAAATTCACATAATTTATAATAAATTGATAAAACTCCTTGTTCACAGGAAATATGTTTTGCTTCTCTTGTACATTTCTCAGAGCTCAGTAGAGGTTCATTGCACTCAATAGGTGTTCACTAGGTATCATTGCCCCCCTTCTAGAGTGTGAGCCCACTGTTGGGTAGGGGCCGTCTCTATATGTTGCCAACTTGTACTTCCCAAGCGCTTAGTACAGTGCACTGCACACAGTAAGCACTCAATAAATATGATTGATTGAATGAATGAATGATTGAATAATGATGGTGTTTGTTAAGCGCTTACTATGTGCCAAGCACTGTTTTAAGCAATGGAGTAGATACAAGGTAATCAGGTTGTCCCACTTGGGGCTCACAGTCTTAATCCCCATTTTACAGATGAGGTAACTGAGGCACAGAGAAGTTAAGTGACTTGCCCTAGGTCACACAGCAGTCAAGTGGCAGAGCTGTAGAAGTACGACTATTAGAGCCTGTTTCAATATGTAGCTTGTCATGACATTTGGTCAACTAACTTTCTCCCTCACTCTCCATTTATAGTAAACTGTTTGTAAAGAACTATAATTATACCAGGACCCTGGAAAACTGCAATTATTGAGTACCCAAGTGGTACTCAAGGAGAGCACAGAGGTTTACAGCTTTATCATATATGGAAACCTACATTTGATCCCCAGATCGTAACCCCCTTGAGAGTAGGGATCATGTCTATTAATTGTATGATGCTCTCCCAAGTGCTTAGTGCTGTATTCTGCACACAGTAATAACTCAATCCATACCATTGTTTCATTGATTGATCGATTTACGTCTTGGATGTAGCCTTTGGGAAATTTGTGCAGGAAAATCGGGTCCAGAGGATTAGAGAACTAGGCTGTAAGCTGGACGATATATTTTAACGACTGGGAACATTCCTTGCTCGCTATTCAATTTGAGAAGACAACGCTTTCCAACCCCCGGGGTGGACTATGAGGAAAATGTGTCTCCAGGATAGCATCAACAAACAGAATTAGTATATGTGGCCTAGATTGTTAGAGGTAGCTCAAATGTGATTCATTACATGAAATTTCTGGTATGTTCATGTAAAGCGATGATAGATAATGTAATTACAGATCTCCACTGAAAGAGACATGAACACATATGTTTATGGCTGTGTTTATCGTTACGTGAAAAAAGCAAAAGGAGCAATTTTGGAAAACTTTCTTGCATTATTTCTTTAGTAATTCACTCTGACTACTTAGAATTGCAACTAGTCCAGTCTCCATCATATGCTACCCCAAGGGTTTGGTGTGCGTCCAAGCATCACCTTTAACTAGGAAATGACAACAGGACACTAGCAGCAATCAGTATCATCACCGCTGACTGAAAGGTGATGCTTGGGGTTGCTGCTGTTTTATTCTTGTTCTCCATTAATTTTCTCTATTGTCCCTTCCACCCGCAGAAGCTATCCGGCAGTTACAGCGCTGCGGGTTCCAGGTTCATTAGCATCAACCCCGCCTCCTGGCCCGGTTCCCCAATCTACACAATGGCTGGGCATCCATTAAGGTATTGTAACACAGCATGATTTGAGCTCTGTTTCTTTGGTGCAGCTTTGACGCGGCACAAGAAAGCAAGGCAGCTTTGGAATCATCAGAAAGACATGCTGAGCCTACTTAAGCTACATCCGCCCAAATCAAGACTAATGAATGTACACTTCCCATTTTATTGTATAGTGCTATCACTATATTTGTAGATTTCTGGTTGGTCACACATTGCATAATTTGCATGCCCTAACTGGTAGAGCTACACAATACGGTATTACAGAATAATATATTTCCAGAACTGGAGCAAATCATCATTGTGGGCAGGGAAAGTGTCTTTTTATTGTTGTTGTATTGTACTCTCTCAAGTGCTTAAAACAGTGTTTTGCACACAGTAAGTGCTCCAATCATTCAATCACATTTATTGAGTACTTACTGTGCACAAAGCACTATACTAAGAACTTGGGAGAGTACAATACAACAACAACAACAGACACAGTCCCTGCCCACAGCAAATGAGTCATAATAGATCATCTGGACCATGCCTCTTGAGTTTAGACAAATGAATCCAGGTCAGAGAGGTGATTTCGTTTCACTTTAAAATTTCCATAGGTGAAAATTCCTCAGCACCCTTTAGAAACTTATTTTCCTGAAAGTTGAGTTTTTTCTAAGTAATGAGCTTTTCTTCTTAGATTTAAACCCATTCCTCTTGTTGGGTCTGCTCTGGGCACGGAGAGATACTGATCAAACTTCTCCTCATATACCTAGAGAATTAAGTCACTGTTTAGCCTTCTCGAGACAAAACAGTACTAATCCCCTGAATCTTTATCTTTAAATTTTTGCATACTTCTGCATTCTTTCCAATTTCTCCATAATCTTTTGAAAAATTTAAGTGGGCCAGTTGGACACAGCACTCTAATATTGTCAGTTCTGCAATATCCTTATAGGAAAAAGTTCCAAATCCTTTTATGTCCAAAAGTGATTCAGGATAGGATGATACATTTAAGCACGACTCTCTTTGGTTGGAAAAGCAGTGATGACACCAATGTGACAAACTGCTATTCAACCTAGTCTAATGCAATCTTGCATCTCTATATAATGTGTCTGTCAAAAAGCTCATATGACTATATGACAACATGGCAATTGTGTCACTGTTACAGGCTGTTATTTTCAAATAAGTACTATGATTTGTCATGCTTTCTGATACCTATTCAGTCTCCTTTTATTTTTGTAGGCTCAGAGAATGTGATTTTACACACTCTAACTTGCCCATTATTCCATACCATTTATACCTCAAGGATTCATTATCTTAGGCTCCATATATACTCTTAAAAGCTGACCAAATTTAGATGACTGTATATAAATATTATTAGGCAAATACTTGCTCTGTGGTGTATCTACCTGCCATTTCTGGCCACTTAAAAGTACAGGAGTGAATTTTGCTAATTCATAATTAGAAAAATCCTATGGCTGAATGATGTGGTATGATTGTTCAAGTTCTTTATTTTGTTGCAAATATCTGCCAGATGTTGCATACATTTGGTGTGTAGAATCTCTTCCCATATGGTAGCCTTGGTCTGCCTTTGAAGCCATTGGAATTTCAGCAGTTCTTTTGATTTGATCTATTGAAGTGAGAACGAGAAAAAGAACAGCTTGTTCAGGTTGACTGGAGAAGTGAGAGTCTGTAAATTCACAGTACATGCATATTACAACAACCTATTGGAGCCAATTGAGCTACTATAAAAATACCAAATTGGCTCCCTTTGGGCCAGACAGTGGAATGGCTAGGTGACTGTAAACTCTTCCTTTCCTTCCTGCTTCAGTTTTCCCTGTTCTTCCTGCTCTTCTTCCTCCTCTTAAACACTACAGCAGAAAAAAAATCTCATGCCACCATTCTCCTTCTGGCCCACCAAAAGACATCTTCCATTACATCTTCTGGCTGATGCCAAAAACCCTGACACTGCACCACAATTTCTAAATATTCTTCTTCTTCCTCTCCAAATACCTCCCATCTCTTCCCATCACGCCGGGGTGATTATCCACTTGAAGTCATCTGTGAACATATTTCTTCTATAGAGCTGTTAGTGTGGGTATGTATGGGTGGGTGAATGGGTTTTTCTGGGACTATCTGAAGGTTTTTGCCTACCTATGTATTACTGTAGAAATGTGTGAGATTCTATTAGCAGGTGTCTCTTTGTCCAAAAGGAGGTGGGTGAGGATTTAGGGGTGTTTGAGCATGTCTACCTTTCTGAACAAGAAACGTGCACCCTTGACTCAAACTCCCGAATTCTTGCATGGACCCCACAACTTCTGAAAAACAGTGGCCTCTTGGCTTTCCTATAGATTTTTAAAATGATGCAGAGACCTTATTGGAGAGCAGTATCTGGACTTGTACCGGGAAAAGGTACATTCCACATTTCTTCCCCCAAACACACACAGATCTGCAAAAGCTGTTAATCTTCAGTAGGTTCAGGACAATCCCTTCTCCCACATTGGTGAGAAGGTGAGGCAGAATGGGAGAAGAAATAGATTCAGCTTTATATGAAAACTTGTCTGCTATGCAGCCTTTCCTGGAAACCACCTTTGGCTTCCACAGACGAGGGTACTAACATACACAAAGCCTTCAGAAAAGCAATGTTGAAATGAATCTAGGCTGAGCAGACATAAACAACAGGTGTCAGAATGTAATACAATATCAAGGAAGCCTTGTACCTTGTACATAGTTACATTGCGGCCACTGATTGTTCCTAATTTTGGCCACCCCTGTCTTCACATCCTCTCTGCCCAATATAATAGGACACCAACCTCATTCACAAGATGGCATATGAATTAAGATTGCTAAATTAAATTATAGGGAAGAATGTATCTGCCTTACGAGAATAGTCTGAAGATTCTCCCATTTTAGGGTTTTGATTTTTTAGGGTATTTGTTAAACACTTATTATGTGCCAGGCACTCTACTAAGCACTGGGCTAGCTACAAGTTAATCAGGTTGGACACAGTGCCTGTCCCATGTAGGGTTCACAGTCTTAATCCCATTTTACAGAAGAGGTAACTGAGGTACAGAGAAGTGAAGTGACTTGCCAAAGGTCACACAGCAGACAAGTGGCAGAGCCAGGATGAGAGCCCAGAGGACTTCTGAGTCCCAAAGCTGGACTCTATCCACTAGGCAACACCGAAGAAACTATGGACAAAGAGGATGATGTTTTAGACACTATAGAAAAACTGGAGTGTCTGCAAAGAGGTGGCTGAGACCTCATCTGTCTACCCAGTTTGAAGGAGCCCAGACCTAATCTTTGGGAATGAATTTTGAAGAGGGCAATCTTGAATTGACTGTGAGTGGATAGGATCATCTGTTCCACTTTTTTTTCTATCTCTAATTTCCCGAATCCACAATTAGTCAGATAATTTAAAAACATGCAAATTGCCATTTCATAAATGCAATAGCACACTCCGGGGTGTGTGCTGAACAGCCAATATATGCATAACCCATTGTGGTTTATTGCTTATTTAAATGCATGTAACTGCATCAATTCATTGCTAACCAAAAGCTGAAGTGATTAAACTCTAATACCTTAGATACCTAAATTACAGTTGAATGCAGGAAAATGTGTCTATTTGTATTTCAGCACAGACTGTTCAAACATTTTACTGAAATATCTACCCTTGTTTATAAGCATGAATCATTTTAATGGCTCTTTTTGCAAGCTTCAAGTTAATGTGGCATGCTTGATCTGTGGGCCTACTTAGGTTTTAAAAAGGATTATTTCAAAACCAAAGTTGTGTTTTTTTAATTTTAGGACAAGGAACAAGGAAAAAGCAGTATGCATTAGCAAGATAAACCACCAGCTTCAATTCCACCATATTTTGCAAGGAGTGAATGGATGTTCAGATTCTTCTCGTAAACTGGTATCAATCTATTAGTGGTGTTTATTGAATACTTTGTGTAGAGTACTGTACTAAGCTTCTGGGAGAGTAAAATAATGTTTGTAGACACTGACCCTGCCCTCAAGGAGTTTGCAGTCTAACAAGGGAGACAAACATTAAAATAAACTAGAGAAGCAGCGTAGTTCAGTGGAAAAGAGCACGGGGTTTGGAGTCAGAGGTCATGGGTTCAAATCCTGGCTCTGCCAATTGTCAGCTGTGTGACTTTGGGCAAGTCACCTAACTTCTCTGTGCCTCAGTTACCTCATCTGTAAAATGGGGATTAAGACTGTGAGCCCCCCGTGGGACAACCTGATCACCTTGTAACCTTCCCAGCACTTAGAACAGTGCTTTGCACATAGTAAGCGCTTAATAAATGCCATTATTATTATTATTATTATTATTATTATTATAAACTATAGGTAAGGCAACGAACTGAAGGATATATCTTCATAGCTACTGGGGTGTAAATGGGAGCGGAATACTCTCATGCTTAGGGGTTGGGACAGTTTATAAGTGAGGCAGTAAGGAGGGAAAATAGGGTCGGGGTGACAGATTTGTCAAGGATGGCTTCCTGGAGGAGATATTATTTCATGAGGGTACTATAGGTTAAAAGAGGATGGAGTAGATGTTGCTTTATCTTAGAACTTCTTTCCCTAATCAAGTAACCCCCGCCACATTTGTGCCTCTGGCTTGGAGATCATATTCATTCATTCATTCAATCATATTTACTGAGTGCTTACCGTGTGCAGAGCACTGTACTAAGTGCTTGGGAAATACAAGTTGGCAACATATAGAGACGGTCCCTACCCAGCAATGGGCTCACAGTCTAGAAGGGGGAGACAGACAACCAAACAAAACATGTGGACAGGTGTCAAGTCGTCAGAACAAATAGAATTAAAGCTAAGTGCACACCATTAACAAAATAAATAGAACAGTAATTATATACAAGTAAAATAGAGTAATAAATCTGTACAAACATATATACAGGTTCTGTGGGGAGGGGAAGGAGGTAGGGTGGGGAGGAGGAGAGGAAAAAGGGGGCTCAGTCTGGGAAGGCCTCCTGGAGGAGGTGAGCTCTCAGTAGGGCTTTGAAGGGAGGAAGAGAGCCAGCTTGGCGGATGGGCAGAGGGAGGGCATTCCAGGCCAGGGGGAGGACGTGGGCCGGGGGTCGATGGTGGGACAGGCGAGAATGAGGTACAGTGAAGAGGTTAGCAGCAGAGGAGCGGAGGGTGCGGGCTGGGCTATAGAGGGACAGAAGGGAGGTGAGGTAGGAGGGAGCGAGGGGATGGAAAGCCTGGAAGCCGAGAGTGAGGAGTTTTTGCTTGATGCATAGGTTGACGGGCGGCTACTGGAGATTTTTGAGGAGGGAAGTAACATGCCCAAAGCATTTCTACACAAAGATGATCCGGGCAGCAGTGTGAAGTATAGACTGAAGTGGGGAGAGACAGGAGGATGGGAGATCAGAGAGGAGGCTGATGCAGTAATCCATTCGGGATACTCACCTCTTTACTGTGTCTTGGACTTTTTTTTCTTGCAATTCTGATAGGAATGACATAACAGCATGGTCAGGAATGTGTGTGGTGTTTAAAGAGTTAGCCTATTACACTTACTGGAATGGCCCATTCCATCTGAAGAAGAAGCATCTCTTTCCTGGAACATTTCCAAGAGCCCCTTTCCAAACTCTCATCACTGACTCAACAAGGGTATGTCAGTCTTTCTAAATATGAGGAAGGTCAACTCAATACTCTAAAACTTTCCTATTCAGGGAAGGACTCAGTAATGCCCCCTGGATGAATAGAGAATATCGGTCATTGCATAGACTATTCAGTTAATTGAACAAATTTGTTCCAGTGTGTTTAATTTGTTTACATTTGTGATTGGATTGTGATGGTTGGGAGGTTTACAAATGGAAAAATTAGTGCTTGTTATTGTCTCATGTTTTCATCTGAAATGGTAAGACAGTTTGAAATTCCAAAGAGAACAATTCAAATCAGTTCCATTTTCTAAGTCTTGAAACCCCAAATTGATTTAAAAAATTCCTACTTCCAGAATAAGATTCTTTCACCCCAAGTCTCAAGACATGTATTTGAATTGTGTATCCTAAATCCTGTCGGTTCCACCTTCACAACATCGCTAAAATCTGTCCTTTCCTCTTCATCAAAACTGCTACCACATTAATCCACTTATCCTATCCCATCTGGGTTACTGTAGCAGCCTCCTTGTTACTTCCCAGACTTTCGTGTCTCCCCACTCCAGTCCATAATTCACTCTGCTGCCCAGATCATTTTTCTACAAAAATGCTCAGTCCATGTTTCCCCACTCTTCAAGAAACTCCAGTGATTGCCCATCCACCTCCGCATCAAACAAAAAATCCTCACCATTGGTTTCAAAGCACTCAATCACTTTGTTCCTCCTACCTTGCCTCACTACTCTTCTACTACAACTCAGCCCGTACATTTCGCTCCTCTAACACTAACCTTCTGACTGTTACTGAGTCTTATCTATTTCACTGTTGCTTTGTGTGATTCCAGGAGTGTATGACCTAGAAGCCTAAGACCTAGAATCCTTTCAGTATTGGTGAGTGCTGAGGTACCATTAGAGTCATCAGCCTTGTATGTGGAGAGATGGCATTTTTGGAATTCTGTAAAAGGTTTACCTTGAGATTCTATTTGGCTACTAAAATCCTGAGCCTAAATCTAGACTGTGAGCCCGTTGTTGGGTAGGGACCGTCTCTATACGCTGCCGATTTGCACTTCCCAAGCCTTAGTATAGTGCTCTGCACAGAGTAAGAACTCAATCAATACGATTGAATGAATGAATACTTCATTTCCTTCTTCTTGTTGTTGGTAATAATAATAATAGTAATAATTATGGTATTGGTTAAGTGCTTACTATGTGCCAGGCATTATACTAAGCACTGGAGTGGAAACAAGCAAATCAGTTTGTTCACAGACTCAATCCCCATTTTACAAACGAGGTAACTGAGGCCCAGAAAAGTGAAGTGACTTGCCTAAGGTCACACAGCAGACAAGTGGCGGAGTCAGGATTAGAACCGTGACCTTCTGACTCCAAGGCCTGAGCTCCTATTAAGTATGATATCCAATGCAGAAGTGGCTGAAACAAGCAGTAACAATGGCCACACCTCCCTGTGTGTTCTCTGCTCCTCTCCATGCTGGCGGAGTGAAGCAGTCACTTTCCTTTTCTGTCACTGAGGGCCATGCTCCCAATAAGTCTTTGCCCCCTGGACCATGGGGATAGAAGTAGCAGTTGAGCTTTCTAAGTTTTTATCCCCCGCAGTTGAGCAAAGCAACTGGTAACTACAGCCTCATCTCCCTGTGTGTTCTTGGCTGCTCCCAACCATAATAGAGGGAAGGAATAGGGAAATTCCTACCTTTTTTCCTGCCTCTGAGTATTCCAGCTATCAAAATGCTCTGTACATGCCAAGCAGAGGATAAACCCTGCTGCTGTTGCTGGCTCTCGGCATTCCCCTCCCCAAGACAGTCAGCCATGCTAATTCTCTGAAACCTTGGACTGGCTTTCCACTGTGCCATCGAGGAACTCCAATCGCACCCTGCCTTCCATCACTCACAGCCTGAGCCCTCCACAAAAAGCACAAGAAGACTGGTGGGGACTGTAGTGGTGGCTGTGGATACAGATAGGCCTTGGACTGTGAGCCCCAAGGAGCTTGAAATTCTGTTCTTCTAGCAGCATCCTTCTGATTTTTGGTTTTATTTTGTGTATTTGTCCTTGACTTCAATCCATAAATTGCATTTACTGAGCACTTTGTGCAGAGCACTATACTAAGTGCTTTGGAGAGAATGGTACAATAGAAGCAGCATGGCATAGTGAATATAGCACAGGCCTGGGAGTTGGAAGGTCATGGTTTCTAATCCTGGCTCTGCCACTTGTCTGTTGCGTAACCTTGGACAAGTCACTTCACTTCTCTGGACCTCATCTGTAAAATGGAGTTTGGGACTGTGATTCCCCACATGGGACAGGGACTGTGTCCAACCCAATTTGCTTGCATCCATCCAGCACTTAGCACTGTGCCTCTGGCACCTAGTAAGCACTTAACAAATACCATAACCATAAGTATCATTATTATTATAGTGTTGGTAGGCATGTTCCCTACCCACAAGGAATTTACAGTCCAAAGGCAGAGATCATCGTCAATATTCATTCATTCATTCAATCGTATTTATTGAGTGCTTACTGTGTGCAGAGCACTGTACTAAGTGCTTGGGAAGTACAAGTTGGCATCATATAGAGACGGTCCCTACCCAACAACGGGCTCACAGTCTAGAAGGGGGAGACAGACAACAAGACAAAATATATTAACAAAATAAAATAGTAAATATGTACAAGTAAAATAAATAGAGTAATAAATCTGTACAAACATATATACAGGTGCTGTGGGGAGGGGAAAGAGGTAGGGTGGGGGGGATGGGGAGGAGGAGAGGAAGGAGGGGGCTCAGTCTGGGAAGGCCTCCTAAATTAAGGATGTGTCTTTTATGTTGTTTTAATATTTTATTGTCTCACCATTCCTGATTTACCTGTCTCCAGTCCTTCTTCCCCTTTATCAATCAATCTGTAGTATTTATTAAGCACTTACTGTGTGCAGAGCACCATTCTAAATGCTTTGGAAAGTAGATTGTGAGTCTTTTGGGGGCCAGGGACTGTGTCTAATTCCCACCTCTGCATACTTTTCTAGCACTAAGTACAGTGCTCTACACATGGTAATTGCTTAATAAATGCTATTACTTCTACTGCTAGGTACTTTAACAGTATTTATACCATACATTGGCCTGGTGGCTGCCTCAAGAATTGGGAATTTACACACTGGTTGGTCTCCCAGTCTTCACAGACCCTTGTACTCTAGGGTGGAATTTGATTCAGAAGACTGGAAATCTAAGTGATTCCCTTCTTTATAATGAGGTAGAAGGGACATGATTTGGGTTCATATTTCCTTCAGGGATGTAGATCAGCAAGCTTTATGGTAATGCACTGAAAATGAAGGTTCTTTGGGAAAGAATTCAGAAAAACAGAAAATGTTCTTTGTGAAGCATTGTGTTTTTTTCTATAGTAGCTTTTGGCTTTCCTAATCTCCAGGCACAGGTACGCACTTTGGGTTCCTCCTTCATTCATATGGATGTCTGAGACTGGAGGATAAACAGCTTTCAACCTCTCAGATGTGTACTTTATTATTTGCATTTTACTGCCATAATGCTCTTATGGGCCTGCTGTTTTGTCTGCTCTTAAGCGTGTTACAATACCCGGGAATGCTTTTTCATTTCAATTATTTCAGTAAATTCCCTTTCAGTGTAAAAATAATGACCTATGAACTGAGAAAAGGAACATTTCACATATGTCTAGTAATTATTCATAATGCATAAACATCTTAGCACAAAATGGCACCATTCATCCTGGGTGGCCTCCTAAGGACAGCTTCAGCAAAATCACTGGAGCATAGATGTTTTAAGTATGAATAAATGGAAAGTCCCGCCGTTTCACAGTGACAAAACTTCTAAAATATTTCAATTAAAATAGAGTTGAGTTAAAGACTCTTTACCTCTTTTAACTACCATTTGTCCTCCCCTATCTCCTCCTCTATCTTTCTTTCCTTTCCTTTTCCCTCCTCTCCTCTTATCTCCCATTCATTCTAATCATGGTACAGGGAAGAGCTGTTGCTAAAGGGACAATTACGCCCAGCATGGCACCGGCAGAACAGAGATCAGAAGCAGCTGCGGCAAGAGCAGATTTGAGTCAAGTGACAGTCTATCAGATGTGAGTTGTATAAATAGAATATTTAATATGTATATTTGGAATTTGAAATGTATTTCCCCTCAGTAGTAGTGACAAAGTAATAGCGGGTCTTTCCCAGAAGAAATGTAAAAACACTAAGAGGAAAAGGGCCTGTAAAATATTTTTTTTTGTGCATTGAATATGTCTGAACTTTCTAACAGAGTGTGGACTTCGTAAAGGTGACAAGAAACTCATAAACCATTTTACTATTATAATAACGTCATCCAAATATCTGGGGACTTCACTCCAAAAGATGAATTAGAACTTTCCTTCATTTATATTATTTTTTTCTTAACCAGGGAAACCTGTTCATCCCTCAAAGAAAACCACTGAAAGGAAGCATGGTCATTGGGATGACTGTAGATTTGAAGTCTTTAGTGGAATCTCCAAATTTGCAGGGTAGTTGAAGGATAATTCAAACACAAACATGATGCATTATCATAATTTCACTGCTTTATAGTGAAACATTAGTAGTGCTCTTAATTTGAGCCTCTTTATACAGTTTGCCAATTCATTTTCATCCTTAGAAGATGGAATAATCAGTCACAGTGTAAGCCACGTTGATGTTGATCAAGGTATGGGAGAAAAAAACTTTACGGAGCTGAGTACACAGAAGATAATGAATATAGCTCTTTATTGGCTGACTCAGAGGGGATAGCATTTCTTCCTACCTGTCATTTATATTAGTGCCTGTTCTCTCCTGCTAGAATGTAAACACTTTGAGGACATGGGATCACATCTGCTAATGCCACTGTACTCCCATGCACTCAGTCAATCAGTAGAATGCATTGAAAGCTAAATCTGTGATGGATTGTGGCACATGTTTCCAGTCAATCACAGGTTTTTGTCAGAGATTTCCCTCTCTATATTGCATTTTATGTGGCTACTAAAAATGCTAAGAACACACTTTGGAAACAAATGAGGAGCAGAGGGGTTTTTAGTCAGCCTAAATGAAGCGAAGGTACTTCATGATGCTCCCAAATTTTTTTCATTTTTTACACTAACCTTAGTGACATGCTCAGCAAAATCCTTCTTCTTCCTGCCTTCAGTCCACGTCTCTGCCATAATCCCAGCTGGGGCCTAGGAGTAAGGTCAGATTGGAGCAGGATGAGAACCATGGCTGTGGTCGTGGTCATGGCTTTCGTGGCTGCCATTTCTCCTTTTCTGTTCCTAGTTTGTTTTTCACTGCTGGGGCAAGAGGGGCAGGGAGGTAGGGCTTCAGATAAGGAGAGGGAAAGGGGAGTAAGGTGGTAGTGGAGCTCGGAGAAACAACATTTGGTGTGCTTGAACTAACAACAGAGAAAATTTCTCTAGTGCACTGTAGGGGTAGGGATTGAGGAGAGAAGGGGGCCAAGAAAAGGTATGGTGGAGCAGTAATGAACAGGGGAGGGGAAACAACGGGGAGGGATTCATAACATCATTTTTTCTTAACCTATCAAACTTGTCCAATATGTTGGGGCTATTTCTGGAGTAACCTAATTTCATGTCACTCTATGGGAAAATATACGCCATGAGACAACCCAACAACAATACAGCTATGTTTTGAAGGAGCAAGGTCCCTGCTTCAAGTGGTTTATAATCTAATAGAGGAAATGGGCAGGCACAATGATTAACAAAGAGTGGGAAACAAAGAAAATATAAAACCAATCTGCTGATAGCAATAGGACAAATTCATTTCATTCATTTAGTCGTATTTATTTGAGCACTCACTGTGTGCAGTGCTCTGTACTAAGCACTTGGAAAATACAAGTCAGCAACAGAGACAATCCCTGCCCACAGTGGGCTCACTGTCTAGAAGGGGGGAGACAGACATCAAAACTAGTAAACGGGCATCAGTAGCATCAATATAAATAAATAGAATTAGAGATATATGTACACATCAGGACAAGTGAAACAGGCATTAATATAAATAAATAGAATAATAGATATTACATATAGACACAAGTGCTGTGCGGGGGGGCAAAGGGAGCGAGTCGAGGTGAGAGGTGTTGGGGGAGAGAGAGCTGAGGAAAAGGGGTGCTTAGTCTGGGGAGGCCTTCGTAGTGGGTTTTTCCCAGAAGAACTGTAAAAACAATAAGAGGAAAAAGGGCCTGTACAATTTTTTTGTGCGTGCATTGAATAGCTGTCTGAACTTTCTAACAGTGTGGACTTCATAAAGTTGACGAGAAGCTCATAAACCACTTTCGCAGCAGCCCTGTCCTTGGAGGGCTCACAATATAAGACAGGTGCAATGTTGATGTGGCCCTACCCCCTTGGGGCTCACAGTGTCTCACGGGCGTAGTGTAGCAGCAGCCCTGCTATCGGGGGACTCACAGTGTCAGAGGCATGTGGGTCTGATGCACGAAGCTTGCCCCCTTTTGTTGGCGCTAATATTTTTATTGTTCTTCCTAGTGTCCAGGTCATGAAGACCCAAATGGGAAGACTCAAGACTGGGGTTCACGGCATGAAGCCAGTCGGAAATTAATTTAAATCTAAATACTATACACCACATTTATACTAATTCTAGTGTACTCTTCCAAGTACTTAGTACAGTGCTCTGCTGGCTCTCAAATGCTATTAATTGGTTGATAAATATAAGTGCTCAGGGTGGCTGTTGGACTAACAAGATGAGAAGATGGAGAATAATAATGCCTTGTGGAGGAGGTGGGATTTTACCATTATCAAAATAAATTCAGAACCATTTTAGAAATCCCCTGTCCTCAGAGGACCCTAAGTAGTAAGGAGCAGCTTTCTCTGAGATAATAAAAGATGAGTCAATATTTTTTACCCTTGGGTTTACTCAGAAGGGGTATGTGTTATGAATCTATACTCTGGAAATTTTCTATGTGGGGGGAAAGATGGGCTTACTTTATGAGAAAAACATTGCCACTTACCCTTAGTAACTTTGCTTCCCCCTATTGTTTTTTTTTAACGGTGGAGTCAGTTCCAGTCGGGTACTGTTTAGTCACCTGTGTGACCATATATGCTGTCTTCTGAGTTAATCAGTAAATAGTACTTATTGAACAATTACCATGTGCAGAGCACTGTATTAACTCTTTGGGAGAGTACAATACTCTGTACTTGGGAGAGTCTGTTGACACGTTCCCTGCCCACTGTGAGCTTCTCTTTAAAGGAAAAAGAATGTCAAAGAGACATAGAAGGCTTTTTATCATTCATGAATTTTTTCACATTCCTTCAGACTACTTATGGTAGGTTTAGTATTCTATTCATAAATCTCTCTCCAATGCTTCACGGGTCTTTTGACTTTTAGTGGGTCTTTGTCACAAGGTTCTTGAGTTCACAAGGGAAGTTGTTTCCTTCTGCTCTGACCTCAGGAAAGATGGAAGGCAATTAGGGAGAAGCTTCCTTAGTGTCATCTTTCATATATCCCCGCAAATCATTGCCAATGTGGGGAAGATAAATCACTGAAAGTCCCAGATCTAGTGGCATTTTGCCACAAAATCGATAATTTCCCTTTTGAAGGGTAGAAATCGGTCTCCTGAGGGTTGCCATAGAATTAATAACAATCATATGACTAGAGCAATTAGCCAGATAATTGCCTTCACCTTATTGATTATTGAGGTGGAGGAAGACCCGGGCCATTTGAATTATGACTAAAACACTTAGCCATTTACCCACAGAATTGTTGCCTCAGGAAATGGTGAATATATAACCCCCTGAGTTTGCTCGGGGAGATTTTATTAGTGAATTTGTACCTCATTTGACACATCTCAATACTGAATGATGTACCAATTCATTCTCAGTTCACTTCTTACATCACTAAAATGACCTCTAAACCAGTTAGTCCCAGCTTTCAAGTTGTCTACATTATTTTCAATGAAACCACTAGGATGCTGAATTACCTCAATTGAAATGAATGCGGGGCAGGCAGTTTGTGTCTTATGTTGAGAAAACTGACTCTTCATCAATAGTTAAGCAACAGAGCTATTTTTAAATTTGTCTCTTGGGAAAAATACATTTTCAGACACTTGAAGGTAGACCTGGAGCTGATTATTATGCTCAAATTATGAGGTAAGCCTATGAGTATGTAGATCTACTTACTGACTTCAGTTCAGGATGTCATTTCTTCAACTCGTCTGAAACAGAACTCTTCATCTTACTGCCCAAATTCTGTCCTCCCCTTGTCTTTGCCATCACTGAACGACAATACTACTGTCGTCCTGGTCTAAGAAGCCCATAACCTGGACATTTTCCTTGAATTATCTCTTTCATTCAACTCACATATTCAATGTCACCAAATCCTGTCAGTTCTACATTCATACTAATATACTCTGCCCTTTCCTTACACCTTAACTGCTAATAATAATAATAATGATTTTGGTATTTGTTAAGTGCTTAATATGTGCAAAACACTGTTCTAAGCGCTGGGGCGGATGCAAGGTGATCAGGTTGTCCCGTGTGGGGCTCACAGTCTTAATCCCCATTTTACAGATGAGGTAACTGAGGCAGAGAGAAGTTAAGTGACTTGCCCAAAGTCACACAGCTGACAATTGGAAGAGTGGGATTTGAACCCACGCCCTCTGACTCCTAAGTCCGTGCTCTTTCTACTTAGCCACGCTGCTTCCCTTATCATATCCCACCTTGACTACTACATCAGCTTCCTTGCTGACCTCCATGCCTCTTGTCTCTCCCAACTTTGGTACTTCACTCTGCTGCCCAGATCACTTTTCTAAAAAAAAACAAAAACAATCCATATCTCCCCACTCCTCAAGAGCCTCCAGTGGTTGACCATTCACCTCCACAACAGAAACTTCTTACTATCAGCTTTAAAGCACTTAGCTCACACCACCCTAACTTTCTGCTCTTTCCCATTATAATAACAACAATGATGATGGCACTTGTTAAGCACTTACTATGTGCAAAGCACTGTTCTAAGTGCTCGGGGGCATAGAAGGTGATCAGGTTGTCCCACGTGGGGCTCACAGTCTTAATCCTCATTTTACAGATGAGGTAACTGAGGCACAGAGAAGCTAACACACTTGCCCAAGGTCACACAGCTGACAATTGGCAGAGTCAGGATTTGAACTCATGATCTCTGACTCCCAAGCTCACGCTCTTTCCACTGAGCCACGCTAACCCAGCCCCCAGGCTGTGCTCCTGCAAAGTCAACATACTCACTCTACCTTAATCTCATCTACCATACCACTGACCCCTTGCTCACATGCTGCCTCTGGTCTGGAACTCCCTCCCTCTTCATATCCCACAGACCACCTTACTCCCCACCTTCTAAGTTTTATTAAACTCATATCTCCTCCTTTCCAACTAAGCCCTCATATTCCCTCTCCCTTCTGTGTTGCCCTTGCACTTGGATCTGGGCCCCTTATGCAATTTATAGTCATCCCAACCTCAGTCCCACAGCGTGTGTGACACATTTAAAAATTTATTTTGTTGTCTGTTTCCCCCTCTACACTGAAATCCTTCTTTGTGGGCAGGCAACATGTCTACCAACTCTGTTGTACCCTCCCTAGCAGGGTACAGGGTTCTGCGCACAGTAAGCATTCAAATACTATTGATTGATTTGTAATCATATGGAATGATAAATGCATACTACTAGTAAAAGATCATAAATTTATACAAGAAAATGTTAACATATATATAATATTATTGTTCTCACCTAAAGCTTTGATTGCCTTGATTATTGCTCACCTGAGCCCAGACACTTCAGCACAGCAATTTTAATTACTAGACTTCAGTTTTCTCAGTGTTTGCTGCTTTCAACAATTGACTGCCCAAAGAGCCACGTAATTACCACATGCTAGGCTACATATCCCTGTTGCTTCCCTACAGAATGCTACTTTTTTCTTGCCTGATTTGAGCTCTGCTTTGAGATTGTGATTCACTGCAGAGCAACTACTTGAAGCAGCAGCCACGTGTGTTAGTGCACAACCATTTGACTAAGTTCAGGTTTGTCCAACATCCAGGGTGCACATGTAATCCTCAGAAGAATGCTATTGTGAAGTTTGAGAGTGCTGAAAGTAGTGGCGACATTTAAATCAAAAGCCCAATTTCTTGGAAACATGCATAAAGAAGAGTATTATAATAGGCTATTGTTTTCCACGGTTGTCCTGTGGGTCTGAAGAGGACACCAGTGATGGTGAAATTCACTTATGGGTGGGGGTATGGGCAGCTGAAAAGGCAAATGAGGGCTCTATTGGCCAAATATACTCTGAAATCATAAAGATTGTCTTCAGGTTGTGCTGTCATGTTTGGGGTTTGCAGTGGGTGGGGGAATTACTTTTTTGTGCCTTATGTCAAGATCCTTATGAATCTTCTGCATGAGAATAGCTGCTCCTTTTTTGTTTGCAATGTGCCTTTATGTCTACCTACTACAAATGACTCCCAGAAACTGCTGGAAACATATGAATAAAAACTCAAACTGAAAACAGAATTCTTATACAAACATACATTGATGAACACAGGATCCAGCTGTGACACTTTCCTTCAACTTGGATTTATCATGAATGGGCATGACATGGGATATTTTGTTTTCATAGATGACCTTTCTGCTGCTCACTTCTTCTCATTCCTTGTTTCCACCACCCTCCTGCTCCACCTCTCTTAACAAAATTGGACATTCGCTAGATCTCATCATCTCTAGTTACTGTAAAATCTCTAACCCCATCAACTCTGAAATTTCACTGTGCCACCACAACCTCCCCACCTCCCTTCTCCCATATACCTTGTCCCTGAAAATCTGTCCTATTACCTCACAGAGATATCCAATCTTTCAACCCCTCCAATTTTCTAAAGTCATAATGCCCCATTAGGTCTGCATACCCAACCTACCTCCTCATGGTGCACAAATCCACAACTTCAACAATGCCCTCTGCGCAGAACAAATGAATCGTATTTACTGAGAGCTATGTGTAGAGCACTGCACTAAGCATTTGGGAGAGAACATTATAACAAAGTTGGTAGACACATTCCCAGCTCACAACGAGTTTATAGTCCAGAGGGGGAGCACTCAATTCACACGCTCCTGTCCTTCCACTGATCCAATATCATAGCACTAACTTGCAACCCTAGATCACCTCCCCAGTAAACTTCCTCTCCTCTTGTGTTCACACTATAGAGAACTGCTGGCGTAAATCCAGACACCAGGCTGATCTCATCCACCTCTAACTCACTTGCCTAAATTCTGCCTTCTCCTTGTATGTTATTTCTCCATCCTTACTGACTCTCCTCGGTTATGCCAGATGTATTAGACTATCAACTCCCTCTTCAAACCCCCAGTCCCTCGCCTCCCCACGCTCTACCGCTAATGTTTTTGCCATGTACTTCATTGATAAACCATCAAATGTGATCACTCTAAAATGTCCCTAGCTCCTCTTTGGTCCCACCCTCCTCCTGCCCCCTCTTTAATTCTCTTGCCTCCTCTCAAAGTCTACCCCATCCTTTCTCACTTTTCAAAACACCTGCCCCTTCCTTTCTTCACTCCCTGATTACCATCTTTAACCATTAATTTTCCAATGGCTTCTTCCCCACTGTTTGCAAACACACTCATGCCTCCCTTATCCTAAAATAAAAAACCTCATATGACCCTCATGGCATCCTCCAGGTATCCCTCATCACTCACCTACCATTCTGTTCCAAATGCCTTGAACTGAATGTCTACACTCACTGTTTATACTTCCTTTTCTCCAATTCTTTTCTTGAACTCCTAAAATCTATCTTCTGCCTCCTTCACACCAAAGAAACAGCCCTCTCTAAGGGCACCAATGTTCTTCTTGCCAAATCCGATGGCCTCTACCCCATCCTAATCCTCCATGGCCTCTCAGCTGCCTTTTACGCTGTGTACAACCACCTTCTCCTGGAAACACTATTTAATCTTGGCTTCGCTGGCCCTGTCCTTTCCTGGTTCTCCTATCTCTGGCTGCTCCTTCTTACTCTCTTATATGGGCTCTTCCTCAGCTTCCCACTCTCTAACTCTTAATGTCTGAGTCCTTTTCCACTCTCCATCTTTACCCATTCCCTTGCAGATGTCATTCAATCACATGGCTAAAACTATAATCTTGTGGATGATTCCCACATCTACCTCTTCAGCCCTGACCATTCTTCTACCCTCCAGTCCTGAATTTCTTGCTACTTTCAGGAAGAAGACAAGTAGAGATCTACTTGGATGTCCCACTGGCACCTCAAAACAGGACTACCCTTCTTCCCACCCAACTCTGGGCTCCCCAAGGCTTTCCCATCACTGTAGAATACCATACTATCCTCTCTGTCTCACAAGCCTGTAACTTTGGCATTATCCTCAATATTAACTTTTCATTCAACACAAGGCTCTCCATCACCTCGCCCCTTCCTACCTCACCTCCCTTCTCTCCTTCTACAGCCCAGCCCGCACCCTTCGCTCCTCTGCCGCTAACCTCCTCACTGTGCCTTGTTCCTGCCTGTCCCGCCGTCGACCCCCGGCCCACATCCTCCCCCTGGCCTGGAATGCCCTCCCTCCACACATCCGCCAAGCTAGCTCTCTTCCTCCCTTCAAAGCCCTACTGAGAGCTCACCTCCTCCAGGAGGCCTTCCCAGACTGAGCCCCATTTTTCCTCTCCCCCTCCCCATCCCCCCTGCCCTACCTCCTTCCCCTCCCCACAGCACCTGTATATATGTTTGTACAGATTTATTACTTTATTTATTATACTTGTACATATTTACTCTTCTATTTATTTTGTTAATGATGTGCATCTAGCTTTACCTCTGTATATTCTGATGACTTGACACCTGACCACATGTTTTGTTTTGTTGTCTGTCTCCCCCTTCTAGACTGTGAGCCCATTGTTGGGTAAGGACCATCTCTATATGTTGCCCACTTGTACTTCCCTAGCGTTTAGTACAATGCTGTACACACAGTAAGTGCTCAATAAATACGATTGAATGCATTCAGTCTGTCACCAAATCCCACTGGTTCTACCTTCACAGTAGTCCTAAAATCTGACATTTTCTCTCCATCTAGACTAAATGTGTATTTCCTGCTCTCACTTACTGTGTCAGCAACCTCACTGACCTCTTTACTTCCTATTTCTTCCCACTCCAGTCCTTCACTTTGCAGTCCTGATCACTATTCTAAACATACATTCAGTTCATGTCTCCCTACACCTCAGAAGTACCAATGACTACCAAACCATCTCCACAATGAAGAGAAATTCCTAACCATAAGTATAAGTTTTAAAGCATTCATTCAGCTCTCTTACCTCACTAGTATCTTCTATTACAGCCCAGTCCACGTTCTTCAATTAACTAATGATATTTGAACAGGTAGTGGGAACTGAATACTGCACTGAGTAGGAGAGAACAATAAAGTAGACACAATCCCTGGCCTCAAGGATTGTACTATTTAATGCAAGACACCAAAAAACCTTCTCTATGGGGAGCTGAGGTTTAAGCAAGGTAGGAGAAAGAAATAATTCAAATGCTTCTAGATTATGAGCTAATTGTGGGCAGTGAATATGTCTGTGAATTCTGCTGTACTGGACTCTCCCAGGCACTTAGTACAGTGTGCCACACACGGTAAGCATTCAATATGATGAATTGATTGATTGATTAATTGGACAACAGCACAAAATCTCCAACGATGTGGCATAGAGGTTATAATTGGGAGATAGTAGTAGGAAACTCCCCTCTCAGGGTCGCAACTGGAGAGTTTCCAGTACTCTACCAGTCTCAACAAGGGGAGGGAGAGTCAAGCAGAGCCATATCCATTCCATTCCTAGCTTGGCCAGTGCAAGACAATCTGCTATAAGTCAAAACTCACCTGTGCTAGGCAGCAGCGGTATGAGAAAGAGTTGAGGATGGCAATTTAAGTTTACTGTAAGGAAGGAGGCAATGGTAAACCACTTCTGGATTCTTACCAAGAAAATTCTATGGATGCACTATCAGAACGATTACTGATGGAGGTGGGACATTCTGGAAGAGATGTGTCCATGGCATCGCTGTGGGTCAGAGACGACACGGCAGCATAAGACAAGGTAGGAGACTAAGCATTGTTAGAGTGATCAGAAAATGGTAACATCATAATTGATCAACCGTAGTTATTGAGCACTTACAGCAGAGCACAGTATTAAATGCTCTGGAGAGTAAAATATCACAGAGTTGGTAGACGCATTCCTTGTCCACAATGAGCTTACAGTCTAGACTGCTACAGTCACAATAGTCATCAGGAAGCTGTGTGGCCTAGTGGAAAGAGCATGGCTCTGGGAGTTAGAGGACCTGGGTTCTAATCTTGACTCCACCACTTGCCTGCTCTGTGATCTTGGGCAAGACAGTTAACTTCTCTGTGCCTTAGTTTTCTCAGCTGTAAAGTGGGGCGTCAGTGGAGACACCTATTCTCCCTCCTACATAGATTGTGAGCCCCATATAGGACAGGAACTGTGTCCAACCTAATTAACATGTGGCTAACACAGTGCTTGAAACAGTAAACACTAAACAAATACCATAATTATCATTATAATTATTATGAATTATCATTTCTATCTATTAAGCACTGTCTGTGTTCTGAGCACTGTATTAAGTACTGGGAAAGAATACAAAAGGTGGAAATTAGATGCAGCCCCTATATCTTGTGGGGCTTTAAGTACAGACGCCAAGTAGAAGGTTTCATGAAGAAGGGGTAACCAATTTGTCAGCAGTCTTTGTAACATATACATCAGGTTTTCTTTTCTGTGGCATTTGTTAAGCACTTACTATGTGCCAGACACTTCTAAGAGCTGGCGTAGATACAAAGTAATCAGGTTGGATGCAGTCCATGTCTCACAAGGGGCTCACAGTCTTAATCCCCATTTTACAGATGATATAACTGAAACACAGAGAAGTTAAGTGACTCGCTCAAGGTCATGCGCAGACAAGTGGTGGAGCCAGGATTAAAACCCAGGTCCTTCTGACTCTCAGGCCCATTCTCTATCCACTGGGTCATGTAGCAAGCTCAAGGGGAAATCCTTGCCTTCACAGGATGTGGGAAGGACCTTTGGTAAAAAAAATTCATTTGGGCAGGAGCATCATCCTCAAGCCAAGAAAACTATACTTTTGCAGTCTGTTCTGGGAAAAATGACAACTTGTGGCAACAGTTCTCTAGATTGTATACTCCTTGTAGTCAGGGAATGTGTCTATCAACTCTGTTGAATGCACACGCCCAAGCACTTAGTACAGTGTTCTGCACATAGTAATAGCTCAATAAATCCCATTGATTGATTGGGGCTCATTCATTCAATCGTATTTATTGAGCGCTTGCTTACTGTGTGCAGAGCACCATACTAAGCGCTTGATAATAAACATACTTAATAAACATACTTAGTGCTTGGGCTAATTGCTATGGGTCAGAGACGACACGACAGAGCAGAGCACCATACCAAGCGCTTGATGATAAACATACTTAATAAACATACTTATTGCTTGGGCTAATTAGAAGAGTGCATTATTGCTTGATACTGAGATTCTAATCTCAGCTGCCACTTTCATTCATTCATTCAATCATATTTATTGAGCGCTTACTGTATGCAGAGCACTGTACTAAGCTCTTGGGAAGAACAAATTGGGAACATATAGAGATGGAACATACAGAGATGGAACATATAGAGATGGAAAAAATTCATTTGGGCAGGAGCATCATCCTCCAGCCAAGAAAACTATACTTTTGCGGTCTGTTCTGGGAAAAATGACAACTTGTGGCAACAGTTCTCTAGATTGTATAGTCCTTGTAGTCAGGGAATGTGTCTATCAACTCTGTTGAATGTACACTCCCAAGCACTTAGTACCGTGCTTTGCACATAGTAATAGCTCAATAAATACCTTTGATTGGAGTTCATTCATTCAATCGTATTTATTGAGCGCTTACTGTGTGCAGAGCACCGTACTAAGCGCTTGGTGATAAACATACTTAGTAAACATACTTAGTGCTTGGGCTAATTAGAAGAGTGCATTATTGCTTGATACTGCGATTCTAATCTCAGCTGCCACTTTCATTCATTCATTCAATCGTATTTATTGAGTGTTTACTGTGTGCAGAGCACTGTACTAAGCACTTGGGAAGAACAAATCAGGAACATATAGAGATGGTCCCTACCTAGCCCCCTTTTTCCTCTCCTCCTCCTATCCCCCCCGCCCTACCTCCTTCCCCTCCCCACAGCCCCTGTATATATGTTTGTACAGATTTATTACTCTATTTTACCTGTACATATTTACTATTCTATTTATTTTGTTAATGATGTGCATCTAGCTTTACTTCTATTTATTCTGATGACTTGACACCTGTCCACATGTTTTGTTTTGTTGTCTGTCTCCCCCTTCTAGACTGTGAGCCCATTGTTGGGTAGGGACTGTCACTATATGTTGCCAACTTGTACTTCCCAAGTGCTTAGTACAGTGCTCTGCACACAGTAAGCGCTCAATAAATACGATTGAATGAATGAATGAATGAGCTGTCTGCCAATTGTGTACATTTCTTTAAATTCTATATTATAAATTACTTATTTATTCATATTAATGTCAGTCTCTCTGTCTAAATTATAAACTTATTATGGGCAGGGTATTTGCTTCCTAATTCTGTTATACTTTCCCAAGTGCTTAGGACAGTGCTCTGCATATAGTAAGCACTCAATAAATACTATTGATTGATTGACTGTTTGCTATGTGATCTTGGGCAAGTCACTTACTTTCTCTGTGCTTCAGTTATCTCATCTGTAAAAATGGATTAAGATTGTAAACCCCATATGGGTCAGAGACTGTTTCCAACCTGATAAGCTACCCCAGCACTTAGTAGAGTGCCTGGAACATAGTAAATGGCATCATATCATTGAAAAACAATTGCCGATCTATTTGGCATTAACTTTATGGAAGAACCCAAAAGGGGAATTAATAAATAAAAAATATAAAACCCTTATTTCTTTATCAACAGCATTAGCATCTTGATTTATTTTCCAGTTGTTCTTAGTCTCCCAGTCAGATACAGTGGGCCTAATTCCTTTCACTGGAGGGGTGGATAACACATTTAGAGAGGGCTTCATTAGGAGATCATCAGCCAGGCAATGATATTTACTGAATGCTAACTGTCTGAAGAACACTGTACTAAGCACTTCAGGCTAAAATGCAGTAGAGTTGGTAAACGTGATCCCTGTCCACAAGGAGCTTACAGTCTAGAGAAGGAGCTAGAAGTCTCGAAGAGAAGCCAAAATCACTGCAACAGCATTTATTCATTTTTCTTTTCCTCACTCATCATCATCCATTAACCTGCAAAAGTGAAACTCATGAAAGCAGCATTGCCCGAAAGTTATAGAGCACGGGCCAGGGCGTCAGAAGGAAGTGGATCCTAATCCTTGCTCCTCCACCTGTCTGCCGTGTAACCTTGGGCAAGTTACTTAACTTTTCTGTGCTTCAGTTACCTCACCTGTAAAATGGGGATTAAGACTGTTAACCCCGTATTAGGCATAGACTGCGATCAAACTGATTACTTTGTATTTATCTCATTGCCTAGAACAGTGCCTTGAACATAGTAAGCACTTAACAAATACATTTTTTAAAAAGTGAACAAGAACCTGGAGAACAAAGAAATGGAAATCTGGTGTTTTCATTTCAGTCTCATTATTGAGAATAGTCTTCTCAAAATTTTGAAACAGAGGGAGACAAGGAATTTTTCAGTGATAGGCTAGCATCCACATCATTATCAAATGAATTACAATGGCTTTGTCTTTTTGGGTAGTGGGGAAAGGTAGTGATATGTTCAAATCACTGCCATATGCTCTTGTTTTTCCCTGCACGATTCAATCATGTATTCATTCACAAAACTCATTAGAATTTCAATGGCAATCAGAAAGTAGAAATGATTTGTCATCCATCATCCCGCTTCTAACAAGAAGAGGTAACAGACCATTTTAGTTACAGTACATTAATGCTCATTACTCTTCTAATGAAAATTTGTGTTGCTTTTGGAAGAAAACTACAGCCAATTGTGATTTCCTGTGAGCTTCCAAAGAACCGCCTTAGCTTTCACCTACTTTTTCCACCTTCCTTCAGCTCATCAAAGAAAGGTAAATGACCTTCTTGAAACACAATTTAAAGGCATGGACTGTGCTATGAAAAGTTCAAAGTTTATGCAGGATGCAGAAACTGGGAAATCCCTGATTGGATTTCTCACGTTGCTCTCTCACATGTTTAAATAGGCATTGAGAGGAATGGGGACCACAAGTTATAAAGTCAAACATCTTTACATTTCAACTTGGAACAAAGCTCCAACGTTAATGGGCATTTCTCCTCAATACTGACTACCAAGCAGTCATCAAAACACTGGGCGTGGCTAAAGAAAACCACCTCATCTGGCTCAGAGAAAACAATGCACAGAGTAAAGGACAGTTTGTAGAAAAACAAGCCATATAGCAACAGAATCTTACTCCCCTGCAGTCTTGTACTTCCTCCTGCCTTCAGGACATCTCTACTTGGGTCTCATTGTCACCTCAAACTCAATGTGTCCAAAAGAGAACTCCAAATTTCTTACCTAAACCCTGTCCTCCTCCTGACTTTCCTATCACTGTAGAAAGCACCACCATCCTCACTGTCTCACAAGCTCATAACCATAGCTTTATCCTCAACTCATCTCTCTCATTCAACCCTCATAGTCAATCTGTCACCAAATCCTGTTGGTTCAACCTTCACTACATGGCTAAAATCTGCTCTTTCCTCTCCACATAAACTGTACTGTACCCATCTCCATTCTACCATTCCTCTCCAAACTCCTTGAGCAAGTTGTCCATACCAACTGTCTCCAGTTCCTCTCCTGCTATTTTCTCCTTGACGCACTCCAATCTGGCTTGTGCCCCCTTCACGCCACATAATCCACTATCTCAAAAGTCATCAATGATCTCTTTATTGCCAAATCCAGTGACCTCTACTCCATATAATCTTCTTCAACCTCTCAGCTGCCTATGACACCAATGACCACCCACTTCTCCTGGAAATATTATTCCACCTTGGCTTCACTGACAATATCCTCTCCTGGTTCTCCTCCTATCATTCTGGCCATTCATTCTCAGTCACTATTGTGGGCATCTCTGCCTCCCACCCTCTAACTCTGGGTGTGCCTCAAAGTTCAGTTATGGTTTCCCTTCTATTCTCCATTTATGCCCACTCCCTTGGAGAAATCATTTGCTCCCATGGCTTCAACTATCATCTCTATGTGGATGATTACCATCTCTAGCACTGACTTTCTCTTCTACTATCTTGCATTTCCTCCTGCTTTTAGAATAGCTTTACTTGGATGCCCATCTGCTACCTCCAGCTTAGCATGTCCAAACACAACTCTTTATCTTCCCACCCAAACCCTATCCTTCCTTTGACTTTCCTGTCACTGCAGACAGTACCATTACACTCCCTGTCTCACAAACTCGTAACTTTGGTGTTATCCTAAACTCATCTCTTATTCAACCCACACGTTCACTCTGCCACTAAATCCTGTAGGTTTAACCTTCACAACATCGCTAAAATCCATCCTTTCCTCTCTATCCAAAATGCTAGCATGTTAATCAAGCACTTTTCCTATTCTGCCTTGATTACTGTATCGGCCTCCTTGCTTAACTTCCCAGCCTTCTGTCTCCCCCAGTGAAGTCCATATTTCACTTTTCTGCCCAAATTATTTTTCTACAGATACATTCAATCCATGTTTCCCTACTCCTCAAGAATCAATCAATTGTATTTATTGAGTGCTTACTGTGTTCACAGCACTGTACTAAGCACTTGGGAAGTACAAGTTGGCAACATATAGAGACAGTCCCTACCCAACAGTGGGCTCACAGTCTAGAAGGGGGAGACAGAGAACAAAACCAAACATATTAACAAAATAAAATAGAATAGATATGTACAATTAAAATAGAGTAATAAATATGTTCAAGCATATATATATATATATACATATATACATATATATATCTATATATATAGATATATATATGCAGGTGCTGTGGGGAAGGGAAGGAGGTAAGATGAGGGGGATGGAGAGGGGGACGAGGGGGAGAGGAAGGAAGGGGCTCAGTCTGGGAAGGCCTCCTGGAGGAGGTGAGCTCTCAGTAGGGCCTTGAAGGGAGGAAGAGAGCTAGCTTGGCGGATGGGCAGAGGGAGGGCATTCCAGGCCCAGGGGATGACATGGGCTGGGGGTCGATGGCGGGACAGGCGAGAACGAGGCACGGTGAGGAGATTAGCGGCAGAGGAGCGGAGGGTGCGGGCTGAGCTGGAGAAGGAGAGAAGGGAGGTGAGGTAGGAGGGGGCGAGGTGATGGACAGCCTTGAAGCCCAGGGTGAGGAGTTTCTGCCTGATGCGCAGATTGATTGGAAGAACCTCCAGTGTTTGCCAGTCTACCTCTGCTCCAAACAGAAACTCACTCTTTACCATAGACTAAAGCACTCAATCACCCTGCCCCCTCCTTCCTTACCGAACTGCTTTCCCACTACAAGTCCAAGCCCACACATTTCACTTCTCTAGTGCCAGGCTACTCACTTTACCTCAATCTCATCTGTCTCACCACCAACCTCTCACCCACATCCTACCCCTGGCCAGGAACAGCCTCCCTGTTCATATCTGATAGACAATTACTCTCCCCACCTTGAGAGCCATTATTGAATACACACCTCTGCTTCCCTTTTCTCTTCTCCCACTTCCTTTTGTACCACCCATGTAATTAGATTTGAATCATCTATTCACCTCCCCCTCAGTCCTTTGGCATGTATCTTTATATCCATAATTGATTTATATTAATGTCTATCTCCTCCTCTAGACTGTAAGCTCATCATTGGCAGGGAATGTGTCTGTTTTATTATTGTGTTGTATATTCTCCCAAGAGCTTAATGCAGTGCCTTGCACACTCAATGAATATGATTCAGTGATTGATTGTTTGTACCTCAATCTTGTCTATCTCTCTACCAACCCTATGTCCGTGTCCTACCCCTGGCCTGGAACTTCCACCCTGTTCAAATCCCACAGCTGGTCACCCTTTCCACCTCCAAAGCCTTATTCGAAGCCCATCTCCAAGAAGACGTACCCAAATAACTCCTGATTTTCTCTTCTCCCATTCCCTTTGTGTGTCAACCTTGCACTTGGATTTGCACCCTTTATTCACTTCTTCCTCCATCCCCAGCACTTAAGAGAAGCAGTGTGGCTCAGTGGAAAAGAGCACGGGCTTTGGATTCAGAGGTCATGGGTTCAAATCCCGGCTCCGCCAATTGTCAGCTGTGTGACTTTGGGTAAGTCACTTCACTTCTCTGGGCCTCAGTTACCTCATCTGTAAAATGAGAATTAAAACTGTGAGCGTGGGACAACCTGATCACCTTGTATCCCCCCAGTGCTTAGAACAGTGCTTTGCTTATAGTAAGTGCTTAACAAACGCCATTATTATTATTATTACAGCTGTGATTTATGTTAATACCTGTCAACCCCTTTAGACTGTAAACTCAGTGTGGGCAGGGAATGTGTCCACCAACTTTGTTATAATGTACTCTCTTAAGCCCTTAGTACAGTGCTCTGCACACAGTAAACACTCAGTTAATAAGATCGATCGATTGAATGATTGATTAACAGAAGTAGGGGAAATGAGGGTCCAGTCAGAGAAGTCCTCTTGGAGGACATGTGATTTTAGTAAGATTTTGAAGGTGGGGAAAGTGGTGGTATCTCACATAAGGCGAGGAAAGGAGTTCTAGAACAGGGGGAGGATATGGACAAGGGGTCAGTGATGAGATAGTTGAGATCAAGGTACAGTGAGTAGGTTGGCACTGGAGGAGCAAAGCAGTTGGGTTAGATTGTAGCAGGAAAGAAGTAAGGTAGGATAGGATGAGCTGATTGAATATTTTAAAGCCAATGAAGAGGTGGATGGTTAACCACTGGAGGTTCTTGAGGACTGAGGAGATGTGGACAGAATGTGTTTTTAGAAAAATGACCGGGGCAGCAAAACGAAGTATGGACTGGAGTGGGGAGGAAGTCACCGCAGGTGTCAAGGCCTTGAAAAATGGCAAGTCATTCTTGCTGGGATTACAAGTATTAAGGAGATATAGTGCTTAAACAATATTAAAACTGGTCCTTGCCTTGAGGGCTGCAGAGGAGACACCATGGAATCTGAAAGATTCTTCCATTATCACCATCTTCAAGAATGTAGGCGAAAAATAAGAATGGAGTAACAATCTCATTCCTCTCCATTGCTTCTGGCCTGGGTGTTGAAGACTACTGTGGAATGCACATTTCTGGCATTCCCCAGCATGGCACAGATGACATGATCTTTTAAGTATAGAGGAGTGCAGGGATTAGCACTAAGACAGTGTGGCTCAATGGAAAGAGCACGGGCTTTAAAGTCAGAGGTCATGGGTTCAAATTCCAGATCCGCCAATTGCCAGCTGTGTGATTTTGGGCAAGTCACTTAATCAATCAATCAATCAATTGTATTTGTTGAGCGCTTACTGTGTTCAGAGCACTGTACTAAGCACTTGGGAAGTATAAATTGGCAACATATAGAGACAGTCCCTACCCAACAGTGGGCTCGCAGTCTAGAAGGGGGAGACAGAGAACAAAACAAAACATATTAACAAAATAAAATAAATAGAATAGATATGTACAAGTAAAATGAATAGAGTAATAAATATGTACAAACATATATACATATATACAGGTGCTGTGGGGAAGGCAAGGAGGTAAGATGGTAGGGATGGAGAGGGGGATGACCCAGTGGAAAGAGCACGGACCTGGGATTCGGAAGACCTGGGTTCTAATTCTGGCTCTGCCTCTTTCCTGCTGTATAACCATAGGCAAGTAGTTTAACAGCTCTGTGACTCATTTTCCTCAACTGTAAAATGGGGATTCAATACCCATTTCCCCTCCTTCTTAGAAGGTGAGCCCCATGGGGGACCTGATTATCTTGCATCTACAGTGCTTGGCACATAGTAAGCACTCAACATATACCACAGTTGTTATTATCACTAGTATTAGTACTACCATTACTAATAAATTTGTTTGCCTTTATAATTTGGTAGCCTAGATTTGGAGACTGACAGACTCAGCCGTGCCATAAAACAGAGTTGGAGGTGCCTTGCAATACCTAATACCCATCATTAACAAGGCAAAGTGGGGCTATTCAGTAGGTCCAGTTCTATTTATTTTGCGCAGCCATGCTGAAAGCGACAACAAGGGACCTGGAAGCCATGTTTCATGTCCTCTGGGAAACTTTCATGTTATCAGGCTTGAGCATTGTTAAACGTCCTAGGCATAGTCATTAAAGAAGTGACATGTGCAGGTAGATGCACCCTACAGACACACATCTGAGAAACATGCATTGGACTGTAACGTGTTGTGCAGGCTTTGCCCAGCTCTAAAGACTGAAGAAGGTGTATTGTGTGGAAAGAACACTTCTCTGAGAATCAGGGGGCATGGCTCTCAGCCCCAGCTCTTCCTGCTGGGGCTGTGCCATCCGTGGCAAAGATTTCTGACTACCTAAGCATCTGGGACATTACATGAGGCAGATGGGTTGAGCAGAAATCCTGAAAATGGCTTCTAACATGCACGAGACGATACCAAAGAAGTTGCCATCCGTGTTACATCCTGAAGCAGTGCCTATTCTATGTTGTGCTCGCTTGGGCCACAAATGGATCCTGTACATAAAAAGCCTTCAGATTACTGAGTCCCTTGGCTGGCGGTATTCCACAACTGTTTAATCCCAGAGCCTTGCTCCTGACTTGTTTTACTCCATATTAATGGGAGGGACACAAGTAGCGATAGCAGCAGTAGCATGGTACAACCTCCACAAAATGGAGAATGTTGGGAAGACCTCAACTGCACTGCTCACTGTGGCTAAAACTGTTTATTCCTTCAATTGTAGTTCACCCAAGAGCATTTATTGAGTGCCTACTGTGTGCAGAGCACTGTACTATGTGCTTGGGACAGTACTACTCCTAAATAGTCTTGGCGTGCATTTCACAATGCAACTCATTGCATTCCACCTCTCTACTTGCTCAGCGCAGTCAATACTACAGCGATTACCTGGCTGGCAGGAATGAAAGAGTGCATTGAAAGAATCCTGAAATACCCAAACAGAGGCTTCTCATTCATTCATTCATTCAATCGTATTTATTGAGCGCTTACTGTGTGCAGAGCACTGTACTAAGCGCTTGGGAAGTACAAGTTGACAACATATAGAGACGGTCCCTGCCCAACAGCGGGCTTTGACTTGAGTCTCCATCATTATTGCTACACACTAAAGATAAATCTGAAAAAAGTCTCGATGATAAATCAGCCTCTCTGAGGGGAATTCTATGCACATCCGAGATTTTCATTGGCAGTGTGGAACGGAAAACCTTCCTGCAGTTCTCATAGCTTGGAAGCACACTGTCCAAGAATACAACCATAGGCAAGGAAGCAGAAAACATGAAAGCCAGCATATCCTGCGGATGACTGCCTATAGAGGATGGTAGAAATGTTGGTATCAAAATGCAGGACCCAACTGCTGGGTTACTGAGCTGTAACTATTGCTATCTCACTATTAATATAGTCGATGGCGATGACATTTATTAAGCGCTTATAATGTGCAAAGCACTGTTCTAAGCTCTGGGGAGGTTACAAGGTGATCAGGTTGTCCAATCGTGGGCTCACAGTCTTAATCACCATTTTACAGATGAGGTAACTGTGGCTCAGAGAAGTTAAGTGACTTGCCCAAAGTCACACAGCTGACAATTGGCAGAGCGGTGATTTGAACCCGTGACTTCTGACTCCATAGCCCGGGCTCTTTCCACTTAGCCACGCTGCTTCTCAATGTTGGGAATGTTGGGAATAGTAATTGGGAGCCTTAGTTAATGCTTAATCCTATTTGAAAGCTGGGAGACAATGAAGCAAATAAACTAGCATGGCACACTGGAAGTAGCGTGGCTTAGTGGAAACAGCACAGGCTTGGGAGTCACAGGTCGTTGGTTCTAATCTCAGCAGTGCCACTTGTCAGCTGCGTGACTTTGGGCAAGTTACTTAACTTCTCTGTGTCTCAGTTACCTCATCTGTAAAATGGGGATTAAAACTGTGAGCCCCACGTGGAGCAACCTGATAACCTTGTATCTATTTCAGTACTTAGAACAGTGCTTGGCACATAGTAAGCACTTAACAAATACCATCATTATTATTAAATCAATAATTCAGGCAGAAACATTTAGAGGATCAAGAGTCAAAGAGGCCAAAACGAAAACAGAGCAAACATAGCAACACAATGAAGCAACATGTTTTGTGCTTTCAAGGTAGGGCAAGGACTATTAGTCCTTAACTGACCTGTTGTTCATCAGTGGCACTATCTGCAGTTGCAATTTGTTGCAATAGTGTCAGGAGTATTAATATAGTTGTGAGATCTGGGCTCTCATTACACACTGAGAAGCAATGTGGCCTAATGAAAAGAGCATGAGCTGAGAAGTCATAGGATCTGGGTTCTAATCCCGCTCTTTCACTTGTCTCCTGTGTGAACTAACTTCTCTGTGCCTCAGTTACCTCACCTTTAAATTGGGGATTAAGTCTTCTCTCCAATTTAGACCAAGACCCATGTGAGACAGGGACTGTGTCCAACCTGATTACCTTATCTCTACCACAGAGCTTAGAACAGGGCTTGACAAATCTTAAGTGCTTAACAGATATCATTAAAAAAATGAGGTCTCGAACAGTTTCATCAATGTCACTCATGGATATGCACAAATTAAGTGATATAGCACTATCAAAAACAATAACGCAAACAATAAAGTTAGTCTACCTGCAATGGGCAGAAACAGGTCTACCAACTCTGTTATATTGTACACTCCCAGGCACTTAGTACAGTGCTCTGGACATAGAAAAAACTCAAAAAATATGACTGATTGTTTGAATGATTGAAGCTGTACTCACCAGAGGGGACACCCTTAATTCCCACCTGTACATTCTCTCACAGTGCACAGTGCAGTGCTATCCACACAGTAAGAAATTAATAAATACTATTATTACCATTACTAGTACTACTCACCACAACACTCTTTTTCCTGGGTGGGTCATGTGAGAAGTATGGATGACAGTATCTATAACCTAAAAGTTTCAGAAAGGTGAACTAAAATGGTCAACTAAAAAAAAATCAACTGAGGAAAAGCTCTCAAGGTGCAGTAAAGCATAGCCTTAGATATGTATCCTATTTGAAAGCTGGGAGACAATTAAGCAAATAAACGAGCATGGCACAGTGGAAGTAGCGTGACAGTGGAAAGAGCAAAGGCTTGGGAGTGACAGGTCATGGGTTCTAATCTCAGCAAAGCCACTTGTTAGCTGTGTGACTTTGGGCAAGTCACTTAACTTCTCTGTGTCTCAGTTACCTCATCTATAAAATGGGGATTAAAACTGTGAGCCCCACGTGGGGCAACCTGATAACCTTGTATCTATCCCAGCACTTAGAACAGTGCTTGGCACATAGAAAGTGCTTAACAAATACCATCATTATTATTAAATCAATGATTCAGGCAGAAACATTTAGAGGATCAAGAGTCAAAGTGGCCAAAATGAAAACAAAATGAACTTAGCAACAGAATGAAGGAACATGTTTTGTGCATTCAAGGTAGGGCAAGGACTATTTGTCCTTAACTGACCTGTTGTTCATCAGTGGCATTATCTTCAAATGCAATCTGTGTGTCTTTTTCTCTCTTCACCTCTCTATTTCTCTCTCTTCTTCTCATTGTCT
This sequence comes from Tachyglossus aculeatus, assembly GCF_015852505.1. Taxonomy (NCBI): domain Eukaryota; kingdom Metazoa; phylum Chordata; class Mammalia; order Monotremata; family Tachyglossidae; genus Tachyglossus; species Tachyglossus aculeatus. Next base: position 118,505,048 of record NC_052066.1, on the reverse strand, counting down.
CTCCCCATCCTTTCCTCTTTTTATAGTATTTGTTAAGCTCTTAGTATGTGCCAAGCACTGACAAACAATTACTCTCTCTCCCTTCAAAGCCTTATTGAAGGCCCATCAACTTTAAAAAGCCTTCCTGGACTAATCCCTCCTTGATCTTCCCTCACTTCTTTCTGCATAGCCCTGACTTGCTCCCTTTAATTCATTCCCCTCCCAGCCCCATAGCACTCAAGTATGTATCTGTAATTTATATATTTATATTAATGTCTGACTCCCCCTCTAGACTGTAAACTCATTTTAGGCAGGGAATATGTCTGTTTATTGTGATATTGTACTCTCCCAAGCATTTAGTACAGTGTTCTGCACTCAGGAAGCACTCAATAAATATTCATTCATTCATTCAATCGTATTTATTGAGCGCTTACTGTGTGCAGAGCACTGTACTAAGCGCTTGGGAAGTACAAGTTGGCAGCATATAGAGACGGTCCCTACACAACAAGCGGCTCACAGTCTAGAAGGGGGAGACAGACAACAAAACAAAACACGTGGACCAGGTGTCAAGTCATCAGAATAAATAGAAGTAAAGCTAGATGCACATCATTAACAAAATAAATAGAATAGATTGACTGACAATTAAGTGGTGGGGTAATTATAAGCTAATCAGGTTGGAAACTCCTCAGCCTGGGCTTCAAGGCTGTCCATCACCTCGCCCCCTCCTACCTCACCTCCCTTCTCTCCTTCTCCAGCCCAGCCCGCACCCTCCGCTCCTCCGCCGCTAATCTCCTCACCGTTAGGCCTCGTTCTCCCCTGTCCCGCCATCGACCCCCGGCCCACGTCATCCCCCGGGCCTGGAATGCCCTCCCTCTGCCCCTCCGCCAAGCTAGCTCTCTTCCTCCCTTCAAGGCCCTACTGAGAGCTCACCTCCTCCAGGAGGCCTTCTCAGACTGAGCCCCTTCCTTTCTCTCCCCCTCACCCCCCTCTCTATCCCCCCATCTTACCTCCTTCCCTTCCCCACAGCACCTGTATATATGTATATATGGTTGTACATATTTATTACTCTATTTATTTATTTATTTTACTTGTACATATCTATCCTATTTATTTTATTTTGTTGGTATGTTTGGTTTTGTTCTCTGTCTCCCCCTTTAAGACTGTGAGCCCACTGTTGGGTAGGGACTGTTGTCTCTATGTGTTGCCAGTTTGTACTTCCCAAGTGCTTAGTACAGTGCTCTGCACATAGTAAGCGCTCAATAAATACGATTGATGATGATGATGATGATGGAAACAGTCCATACCCCACTTGGACCTCAAATTCTTAATTCCCATTTTACTGATGAGGTAACTGAGGCCCAGAGAAGTACAGTGTCTTGCCCAAGGTCACACAGCAAAGTGGCTGAGCAGGGATTAGAGCCCAAGTCCTTCTGATTCCAAGGCCCATGCTCTATCCACTACTCCATACTGCTTCTCTTCCTCATTTTCCCTCTCCAATTTGTGTAGTCTATTTGATACTCCATGTGTCTGTGCATGTACATTCCATAAAGGGAAACCAATGACAGCTTTAAAAATAAATCCCAAGTCCGGCTATTTCATAACAGCACGGATTGGGAGCCGCTCCATTTCCAGGCAAACTGGAATGACAACTGATTCTTTTTTGGTGAAGTTTATGGTTAGCCGAACACAATATTTGTCCAGTTTTGAAAGCCAGCTTGTTTTCCCTGAGAGTGTCCTCTGACATTCATTCATTCATTCAGTTAGTCATTCAGTCATTCAATCGTATTTATTGAGCACTTACTGTGTGCAGAACACTGTTCTAAGCGCTTGGGAAGTAGAAGTTGGCAACATATAGAGACAGTCCCTACCCAACAACAAGCTCACAGTCTAGAAGGGGGAGACAGACAACAAAACAAAACATGTAGACAGGTGTCAAAATCGTCAGAACAAATAGAATTATAGCTATAGGCACATCATTAACAAAATAAATAGAATAGTAAATATGTGCAAATAAAATAAAGAGGGTAATAGATCTGTACATATATACAGATCTATATATATATATATATACAAGTGCTGTGGGGAGGAGAAGGAGGTAGGGCGGGGGGGATGGGGAGGAGGAGAGGAAAAAGGGGGCTCAGTCTGGGAAGGTCTCCTGGAGGAGGTGAGCTTTCAGTAGGGTTTTGAAGGGAGGAAGAGAGCTAGCTTGGCAGATGTGTGGAAGGACGGCATTCCATACCAGAGGAAGGATGTGGTCTGGGGGCCGACGGCGGGACAGGTGAGAACCAGGCACAGTGAGGAGGTTAGTGGCAGAGAAGTGGAGGTTTTGGGCTGGTCTGGAGAAGGAGAGAAGAGAGGTGAGGTAGGAGGGGGCGAGGGGATGAAGCCAAGAGTGAAGAATATTTGCTTGATTCGTAGGTTGACAGGCAGCAATTGGAGATGCTTCCTGCTTGCATCCAGAGTATCTGTATGGGCATTGACTATTCAGGTCAGATGGAATTGCTCCTTATATGCTCTGATTTCTGATCTTCTGCATGATTTCTCCTTTATCTGGTCTGATTTACTATTCTTATCTATAAACAAGCCGAGAAAAAACATAGTTTTCTCTCTCTTGGGGAGCAGTTCAATTCTTTTGCAAGAAAGCAAATTTTTATTCCAGGTGTATTGATGTAAGGGCAGATACACTTGATAATAGTATATTTCTCTATATACCAGGCTATTAGTGTTATCACTGAAAAGGAACCTCCATTTCATTATAAAATTCCTTGGGTGGCACTGGGGTAGGGATATGTAGCTTGGATTGAGTGGAAAAGTCTGACAAGCAAACAGATGATAGTAATTGGAGTTCTTGGATCAATTCTGAATTGGAACTAGTGATTCATATAGATTTTCCCAGCTACATTAAAAATTGTTTTGAGACGTTCATGGCCTAGAGGATTGAGCATGGGCCTAGGAGTTAGACAACACTGGGTTCTAATTCCGGCTCTGCCAAATGCTTGCTGTGTGACCTTGGAAAAGTTACAACTTCTCTCTGCCTCTGTGCTCCTGTTCTCTCTCCTATTTAGACTGTGAGCCCTATGCAGTACAGGGACTGAGTCCAACCTAATTAACCTATATCTACCCCAGTGTTTAGAACAGTGTTTGACACATAGTAAGGTCTTAACAAACACCATAAAAAAAGCCAAAGGCTCTGTCAGCATTGAACAATTCTTACTCTGTTGTGTTTCCATAACAGAGCTTCTAGTTAAAAAAAAAAAAAATCGAAGACAAAAACCCAGTACAGAGTTCGTCTGCACATCCCCAGAGAAAAGAAAAAGATGATTCAGCAATTACTGGTTGGTTTGCTTCAACCACAGAATCCAAATGGATATTTCTGCAATGTGGATTTTGGGGCCTGAAAAATGTGGGGTCCAACAAGTGGGTCCGTAATTGAGCAAATTAGCTAGTTACTAATGTTACCCTCCACTCTGTGGGTTGGCCTGACCATGGCCTTTCTCATTCTATTTAAAAATCCCCTCACAAAATTTTATTTCAATGCAGTACCTCCCAATGCTGATTTCTCAAACAAGTATCACATCTCTTCCAAGAGGTCTTCCCTGATTAAGCCCTCATTTTCCTTACTCCCTCTCCCTTCTCCATCACTTTTGAACTTGGCTACTTACTCTTTTAAGCACTGAATAGTCAATCCACCCTCACTCCGCAGCTCTTATGTATAATGTACCTCAATGTCGGCCTCCCGCTCTAGACTGTAAGCTCCTTGTGGGCAGGAGCAACTCTTGAATCACATTTTCTCAAGCGCTTAGTACAATGATCTACAGTAAGCAGTATACAACAGGTTATTTTCTGTAACATTTTGATGCATGAATATTTCATAGGGTAGCTCACACTTTTTTTAATGGTATTTGTTAAATCCTTACACTGTGCCAGGCATTGTACTAAGCACTGGGGTAGATATAAATTAATTAGATTGGACACAGACTCTGTCCCACAGAAAGCTCAGAGTCTTAATTCCCATTTTACAGAGGAAATAACTGAGAGCGATTTGCCATCAGGCAAGTGGCAGAACTGCCATTAGAACCCAGACCCTCCAACTCTCATTTGCAAGCATCTTCCATTAGGCCACACTGCTTCTCAAAATCATTTTTAATACAGCCAGGAGAATCTAGTTTTTGATGCTGCTTAAGTTAACTGTATTTCAAGTATTTATATTTCAAGTATTTAAATAATTTATCCTTCTGTATATGATCTTTGAGGGGGTACAGTAATGAAACCAACAAGAAACTGAACAATATTGAGCTGATAAACATAATGAACCTCCTGATGGTGTCTATCATCATGGACTGTAGGGATTTAGTAATATCAGGTGGGACAGAATGGAGAACTAAAAAAAAAAGACTAAATGCAATTGCCCTATTTTTTTCTGACAACTGTACTCTAAATGTAATAAAATCATCCAGTTTTGTATCTGAGAAGTTTGAAATTTCAAGGGGATGCTTGTCATCATCATCATCATCATCATCAATGATGCTCATTGAGCATTCAGTGTATGCAGAGCACTATCTTAAGCAACTGAGAGAGTACTGTACAACAGAGTTGGTAGACACATTCCCTGCCCACAAGGATTTGACAGACATTAATATAAATGAATAACATAATTTATTGATATGTACATATGTGTTTAGTCGAGCAATATGGGATGCAGTAAAAATCTTGTTGAGGAAACTATCATAATTTCATTAGAAAATAAATGAAATACATGGAAAAAAGATGCCATCACTAGCTAGTAAAAGTGTTTCCATGGAATTATTTATTAGATTGCAATTTCCATGAGTGCAAAAACTGTGCAACTTATTCCATTATTCATTCATGCATTCATTCAGTTGTATTTATTGAGCACCTACTGTAAGAACACCGCACTACTTGAAAAGTACAATACAGCAGTAGAGACAATCCCTGCCCACAACAGGCTTACATTCTCCCAAGTGCTCAGTTGAGTACTCTGCACACAGTAAGAGCTTACTGATTAACTTATTCTTTCATAAAAGTCCTCAATCCATTTTCAGTATGATACTGTAGTATATAACATAATTATGATGGAAATAGGCTTAATGATATTAATGCTGGAGAAGGTAGGATAAATGATTCTTCAGAATGAAGCTCTTCTCTAATTTTGAGGAAACTTGTATGTGTTAAGTACTTTCATATTCAATTAATAGTATTTATTGAGCACTTACTCTGCCAGAGCACTATACTAAGGACTTGGGACAGTACAGTGGATCAGTTAACAATGTAGTAGCACAGTGGGAGAGACAGACTCTAAAATAAGTTACAGGGAGGGGGAAGCAATAGAGAATACAGCTAAGTGCTGTATGTAGTTGGAGAAGAATGAGTGTCCAGGTGCTCATAGAGTGGGAAGAAGAGAGATTAATCATGGAAAGCCTCCCAGAGAAGATGTGGTTTCAGAAGGGCCTCGAAGATGGGGAGAGCTGTGCTATGCCCGAGTTAAAGTGGGAGGGAGTACCAGGCAGAAGGAAGGGCATGAATAAGGGATCAATCATGAGTAAAGTGAGAACAAGGTACAGTGAGGAAGTGGGTTTGAGGAAAGTTAATCATGTGAACTGGGGTGTTTAAGTAGGAGTGTGACCTTAGGCAAGTGACTTAACTGCTCTGTGCCTCAGTACCCCCATCTGCAAAATGGGGATTTTTTTAAAATCTCCTTTCTGCTTGTAAGCGCTTAGTACAGTGCTCTGCACACAGTAAGAGCTCAATAAATACAATTGATTGATTTTAAATAGTATTTGTTAAGCACTTACTATTCGCCAGAAACTCAATTAAGCATTGGGATAGTTACAAGCTAATCACGTTGGACACAGTCCCTGTACTACATAGGACTCATGGTTTTAATCTCCATTTTACAGAGGAGGTAACTGAGTCACATGTAATTTAATAATAATAATAATAATAAAGGCATTTATTAAGTGCTTAGTATGTGCAAAATGCTTAAGTGACGTGCTTAGGGTTACACAGCACCTATACAATATCTATTCAATATCAATACCTATTCTCCCCTCTAGTTAGACTCTGAGCCCCATGTGGAACCTGATTAGGTTGTTTCCACCCCAGTGCTTAGTACAGTGCTTGGCACATAATAAGAGCTTAACAAATGCCACAGTTATTATAATTATTAAGAGGGAAAAGATCTAACTGAATACCTTAAACCCAGTGGTCTCAAGTTTCTGCTTGATGGGAAAGGAATGGGCAACCACTGGAGATTTTTGAGAGGTGGAAAGATGTGTGAAAATTGATGCTTTAGAAAAAAGGATCTGGAGAATAGAGGGAAATAAGAATAGAGAAGGGAGAGGCTGGATTTCAGTGAGAAGGCCGATGCAGTAATTGAGTCAGTATATGGAAAGTGCTAGGACCAGGATGCTGGAAATTTGGAGGGAAAGAAAGGATCAAGCTCAGCTATGGGCAGGAATCCTATTTACCAACTCTGTTATATTGCACTCTCCAAGCACTTGAGTGCTCTGCACATAGTAAGCACTCAATAAATGATTGATTGAATGATAGGATTTGGTGACAGAATGACTTTTGAGGTTGAAAGAGAAAAGAGTCAGGAAAAAAGCCAAGGTTGTGAACTTGAGAGATGGTAAGTATGGTAGTCCATGTATCCCCCTAAGAAGCAGGGACAGACAGGTATTATTTGCCCAGTATTTTTATCACAGAGTAGAGTGAGGGAATGAGAGGTTTAGGTGACTTACCACTCATTGATTACCAAGGATCCCCTAGATTCAAGTTGTTTAAAAACAATCTTTTAAAACTCTTTCTTCCGAGTAGCTTACTACAATCAATCAATGAGTGCTTGAGTGCTTTGAGTACATTGAGTGCTTACTGTATGCAGAGACTGTTGGCATAGTGGAAAGAGCATGGCCTTGGCTGTCAGAGGTTGTGGGTTCTAATGCTGCCTCTGCCACTTGTCAGCTGTGTGACTTTGGGCAAGTCACTTAACTTCTCTGTGCCTCAGTTACCTCATCTGTAAAATGGGGATTGAGGCTGTGAGCCCCATATGGGACAACCTGATCACCTTGTAACCTCCCCAGTGCTTAGAATAGTGCTTTGCACATAGTAAGTGCTTAATAAATACTATCATTATTATTATTATGACTAAGCACTTGGGAGAGTAAAAGGGAGTAAGTAGAAACAATCCCTAATCTTGGAAAGCTTTGTGGGAATGATCTTCCCCTGTGTTAGAAAAGGAAGATTTGGTTTCTAAAGAATAGTTTCTTGAGGTGATGGGTGGTTAAAGGAGGAAGGAAGGGGAACAGAAAAGGTTGTCCCTGTTTTCAGCCATTTTGGGTATATTTTTTCATCTCCTCCTCTGCTATTTTGCAAGTTCTAAACAGGAGGTGGCATGGTACACATTTCCCATACAGTGAGAACTGGGAAGGGATGGATCTCATTCAAACTATATTGAGGGATTGGAGGAAGAGCTAGAGATACCAGAGGATATGGTGTAAGAATATGGTTAGTTTCAAGCAGTTTAGATTTTCCTATAAAATTTTGTTTTCCTTCAGAAATAAGGGTCAGGTTTTCCTGTAAGAGGGACAATGAACACATAGAGATTCAGATAAGGAGGCTACTATTTCTGGAAAAGTATACAATGGGATCACTTCTAGGATGACACACAGGATCTGTTTAGCAAGGTATAATTTGCGGCTTTGTCAGCTCAGAGAAGAACTGGATGAAGGCCCGTTATTCTGGAAGCAGATGCGGGTGGCCGACTTTCACCAAGAAAAAAAACCTTCGGAGAGATAGATGAGACCCCAACTACAGGGGAGGCAGATGAATGCAAGGCCACAAATCTGGTTACCCTATTGACCCAAATGGGTAAGAACCTCAAACTGTGTTTTTCCTGTAGGAAGTTACTGTAAAAGAGGGAAATTACTGCAGGCAGGAGAAACCATTGAAGAGCAACATAGTCCGAGGTTTTCAAGTCTTTCCTGCTCTAGGTGATCACATTACAGTGTAGCACCAGGCTACTCTTGAAGTGGCAAGACCACTCACTGGTTTCCAGTTTGTTCAACAGATCGAATGGGAGTTATGGCGCAGTAGGAGGTTGTGGATTTTTTTTCCCTTCTAGCCTTGTTTAAAGAAATAGCAAAATCTCTCACTACGAGGTTCAAAAAACCAACCGTAAAGGAAAAGGTGTATGTAATACCAAGTGCACACTGACTTTCTGACCCCAGATACTGCTCACTGTTACCATGGTTTAGACACAACATTGCTTTTAGTATCACTGCTCGTGACTCTGTCTTCCTGCATAGGGCACATCTATGGTAAATAGATTTCCTCAGATCACTGAAAGAATGGACCTTTTTACTACCAGAAAATTGGCAAAACACTCATTTCCTCTTAGTAGTATGTGGTTACTAAAGCCAGTAGCATAATGGGCCAACCCAGAATCTCTGTCATTCCTTTCTACCGCAAGGTCTTTCATTTCTATTCACCCCCTAAAAACATAGGCAGCAAAACTACAAAGTTGTCAACGGATTGATCAGAAGACACTAAAGCTAGGGCTTCTTGGGGCAAAGCATTTTTTATGGATAATTTGTCTAGAAATTATACCCAAACTTGTACTTCCCTAGTGCTTAGTGCAGTGCTCTGTACACAGTAAGTGCTCAATAAATACGATTGAATGAATGAATGAAACCAAATTAACATTGCTGTTAGTAATATGCAGAAAATGGAAAGGGCTCTGGAGTCATGCTACATTATTTCTGCTTCCTCAGCTGTCTAAGGGTCAGCACACTGACCTGATTAATAATTGAGAGAGAACAGTTCATGCTTGGATATTCTCTCAGCAGCGTGGAAAGAGCATGGGCATGAGAGTCACAGGACCTGTGTTCTAATGTTATTTCAGTGACTTGTCTGCAGTGTGACCTTGGGCAAGTCATTTAACTTTTTAAATTTCCTTTATGCATTTAAGTGCTTACTATGTGCAGGCACTGTACTAAGAACTGGTGTAGATACAAGTTGGTTGATCAGGTTGCACACAGTCCCTGTCCTACATAATAATAATAATAATAATAATAATAATAATAATAATAATAATAATAATAATATTTGTTAAGCGCTTACTATGTGCCAAGCACTGTTCTAAGCACTGGGGTAGATACCATGTAATCACGTTGTCCCATGTGGGGCTCACAGTCTTAATCCCCATTTTACAGATGAGGTAACTGAGGCACAGGGAAGTTAAGTGACTTGCCCAATGTCACACAGCTGACAAGTGGTGGAGTTGGGATTTGAACCCATGACCTCTGACTCCCAAGCCCATGCTCTTTCCACTGAGCCACACTGCTTCTCCATAGGGTTCACAGTCTTAATCCTCATTTTACAGATGAGGAAATTGAGGCAAAGAGAAGTTAAGTGACTTGTCCAAGGTCACACAGCAGACAAGTGGCAGAGCCAAGATTAGAATAATAATAATCATGTTGGAATTTGTCATGTGCTTACTATGTGTCACTGTTCTAAGCGATGGAATAGATGCCCGCTAATCAAGTTGGACACAATCCCTGTCCCACATGGGGCTCACAGTATTAATCCCCATTTTACAGATGAGGGAACTGAGGCACAGAGAAGTTAAGTAACTTGCCCAAGATCACACAGCAGACAAGTGATGAAACTGCGATTAGAAGCCAGGTCCTCCTGACTCCCAGAACTGTTCTCTATCCACTAGGCTACACTGCTTCTCTGTGCCTCAGAAAAATAATGATTTTTCATTATTATCATTACCTCCCACCTCCCACCCAAACTCATATCTATAGGGTTCAGGAACTCAGCCGAGCTTGACTGTGACTTGTATTACATAATTACCCAACCCCAGAGTTGCTCTCTCCATCCAAACTGCTACCGTTTTGATTGAAGCACTTACCTTATTCTACTTCGACCACAGCAGCAGCCTCCTTGCTGACCTCCCTGCCTCCTGTCTCTTCTCACTCCAGTCCATACTTTTCTCTGCAATACTCTGGACCATTTTTCTACAAAATGTTTCAGTCCATGTTTTACCCAACTCAAAAACCTGTAGGGGTTGCCCATATGCCTCTGTCTCAAAGAGAAACCCCTTACCACTGGCTTGAAGCACTCAATTACCTTGCCCCCTCCTATCATACCTTGCTGACTTCCTTTTACAACCCATTGCATTCATGTAGCCCCTCTAACACCAACCTACTCACCTTATCTCGATCTCATCTATCTTGTCACCAACTCCTCATCTACATCTAGACTTCTCCCCCTTCTAGACTGAGCCCACTGTTGGGTAGGGACCATCTCTATATGTTGCCAACTTGTACTTCCCAAGCGCTCTGCACACAGTAAGTGCTCAATAAATACCATTGAATGAATGAATCCGGCCTCTGTCCTGGAATTCCCTACTCTTTCATATCCAACAGAAGTTCACTCTCCTGATCTTCCAAGATTTATCAAAATCACATGTCTTCCAAGAGGCCTTTCCCAACCACGCCCTAATACCAGGCAAAATAGCATCCAGGACCATATCCATACCAGGCAGGGGGCAGTCCTATTGGAAACCAAGCACTTGATAGTCATCCCATCCTCAGACCCACAGAATTTACTTAAATGGCCATATTTCAGTTTAATGCCTGTCTCCTCCTCTAGATAGTAAACTCCTTTTGGGCTCCGAATGTGTCTACCAATGCTGTTATATTGTACTCTCCTGAGCACACAGTAAGCACTCAATAAATACCATTGTTCAACTGATGGATTAATTATTACCAATCGGCCTCTTTTAGGCTAGTTCTAGGTGTTTGGTGGCTGTGGACAAACTGAGATTAAGAATAGGGTGGCCACTAGTACCATTAAAGAAATACAGGCACCACATTTGCTGACTCCATGATATAACTGATTTCTTACAGCTCCTCTAAAGTCTCCACTGGCTTCCCGAGTCCATTCTCATCCAACAAAGAAACTCCTCAATTGACTTCAAGGCTCTCCATCAACTTGCCCCACTTTGCCTTTCTGTCAGTAAGCGCTCAATAAATACAACTGAATGAATGAACCCACTATTTCCCAACTCACTGTATTCATTTTCCCCAAGGATGCCTTCTGGTTTTACCTCACTCTTGACTTTCCCACCTCTGTTCCCTCACTAATACTATTCCATCAGCTTGGAACACTCTCTCTTTCCAATTCCAAAACATCATAGCTCTCCCAACAGTGAAAACTTTCCAAAAATTCCACCTCCTCTAGAAATCTTCTAGAATTAATTCCCAGAACCCTGTTATATAAATGCATCTGCAATGTTTAGACTTATGAGTGTGCCTATATCAAATTAATCAGTTGTACTTATTGAATTCATATTTTGTGCAGAGCGCTGTACTAAGCATTTGGAAGAGTACACTAGGGTTATGAACAAGATCCCTGCCCTTTAGGAGCTGAGACTCTAGTGGAGATTGGGTACAATATACCCATCTTCCATATGAGCAGGGAACAATGTCATTTTTTGCTTTGACATACCGAGTACTTAATATAGTGCATTTCACCAATAGGGGTTCAAAAACTGCCACTGCTACTACTAATACTATTACTACACCTTCAATTCAATTCAATCGTATTTATTAAGCTTTTATTGTGCACAAAGCACTGTACTAAGCACTTGGGAGAGTACAATATAACAATAAACAGACACATTCCCTGCCCACAGTCTAGAAGGGCAGACAGACATTAATATACATGAATAAATAAATTACAGATATATACATAAGTTCCGTGGGGCTGCGAGGGGGGATGAATGAAGGAAGCAAGTCCGGGCAACGCAAAAGGGAGTGGGAGAAGAGGAGAGGAGCGATTAATCAGAGTAGGCTTCTTGGTGGAGATGTGCCTGAAATAAGGCTTTGAAGGGGAGAGATTACCTTCACTACTACTATCACTACTATTACTAACTATTCCACCTACTACTGCGACTACTAATATTATTCAGTCATTCACTGATTCGATCATATTTATTAAATGCTTACTGTTTGCAGAACACTGTACTAAGTGCTTGGGAAAGAACAATGTAGTACTACAACAACAATACTACTATTTCAGAGTGAGCTAAGAGGATCTATTTAGATACTCACAGGGAGTGCAAGATGTAGAGCTGGTGTTTGCCCAGAAGACTGAGCATTCAGCAAGGTGAACTACTAGGGAAGATCCTGTTGAGTGTATGCCCACAGAGGAGTTACTAAGAAGCAACGTGGCCTAGAGCATGGGCCTCCAAGTCAGAAGAACCTTGGTTCTAAATCCTAGCTCTGCCACTTGTCTGCTGTGTGAACTTGGGCAAGTCACTTCACTTCTCTGGGCCTCAGTTACCTCATCTGGAAAATGGGGATTAAGACTGTGAGCCTTACGTGGGATTGGGACTGTGTCCAACTCAATTACCTTGTATTTACACCAGCACTTAATATAGTGCCTGGCATATAGGGAGCACTTAATAAATACCACAATTATTAGTGAGTATAATAATGAGCTGTAGAAGCACAATTTATTCCGGGGCTCAGTTAGGAACAAGTATCATATCAGGGAAAAGCAGTTATTCCTGGATGCATTTAATAATATTTTAAACTAGCATTGTTGCGATAAAGCCAACTGGTTTGATGAGAAACAGCCAGTCTTAACACCTTGCAGACTGTCATTTGGCTGAAACTAAAAGAGGGAATCTATGGTCCCTAACAAGTCTGTAGACACCACACACCACCACAGCACTCCTGCAGATCCTAGATTTCCCTACCTCTACAAGAGGAGGGGAATCCTAATGGGTGGCAACAAAACTTGAATGACCTCCTCAATGGACCTTCCTTTACTGAAGAAGAAACTCTATAACGTATGGTAGTGCTGCCAAAATGTGAAGCCATGGATTTTGTCCCAACACTTAATGAAGTTGTTAAAGCAGTCAGAGCCATGAAGAATGGCAGAGGGCCCAATGTTACCATTTACCAGCTGAGATCTACAAGCGGGGAGATGTTTCACTCATTAGTAACTGTTTAGGAAGAGCATCTACCTACACAGATCTTTCGTGACACGAATATGGAAGAAAGGCTGCAGGATTTCAGCTGCAACTATATTTTACCATTTCCTAGGAGACCATAGAGAGAGATAATTCATTCATTTAATCGTATTTATTAAGCTCTTATTGTGTGCAGAGAACTGTACTAAGCGTTTGGGAATCAATCAATCAATCAATCAATCGTATTTATTGAGCACTTACTATGTGCAGAGCACTGTACTAAGCGCTTGGGAAGTACAAATTGGCAACACATAGAGACAGTCCCTACCCAACAGTGGGCTCACAGTCTAAAAGGGGGAGACAGAGAACAGAACCAAACATACCAACAAAATAAAATAAATAGGATAGAAATGTACAAGTAAAATAAATAAATAAATAAATAAATAAATAGAGTAATAAATATGTACAAACATATATACATATATACAGGTGCTGTGGGGAAGGGAAGGAGGTAAAATGGGGGGATGGAGAGGGGGACGAGGGGGAGAGGAAGGAAGGGGCTCAGTCTGGGAAGGCCTCCTGGAGGAGGTGAGCTCTCAGCAGGGCCTTGAAGGGAGGAAGAGAGGTAGCTTGGCAGATGGGCAGAGGGAGGGCATTCCAGGCCCGGGGGATGACGTGGGCCGGGGGTCGATGGCGGGACAGGCGAGAACGAGGTACGGTGAGGAGATCAGCGGCGGAGGAGCGGAGGGTGCGGACTGGGCTGTAGAAGCAGAGAAGGGAGGTGAGGTAGGAGGGAGCGAGGTGATGGACAGCCTTGAAGCCCGGGTGAGGAGTGTCTGCCTGATGCGCAGATTGATTGGTAGCCACTGGAGATTTTTGAGGAGGGGAGTAATATGCCCAGAGCGTTTCTGGACAAAGATAATCCGGGCAGCAGCATGAAGTATGGATTGAAGTGGAGAGAGACACGAGGATGGGAGATCAGAGAGAAGGCTGGTGCAGTAGTCCAGACGGGATAAGATGAGAGCTTGAATGAGCAGGGTAGCGGTTTGGATGGAGAGGAAAGGGCGGATCTTGGCAATGTTGCGGAGCTGAGACCGGCAGGTTTTGGTGACGGCATGGATGTGAGGGGTGAATGAGAGAGCGGAGTCGAGGATGACACCAAGGTTGCGGGCTTGTGAGACGGGAAGGATGGTAGTGCCGTCAACAGAGATGGGAAAGTCAGGGAGAGGACAAGGTTTGGGAGGGAAGACAAGGAGCTCAGTCTTCGACATGTTGAGCTTTAGGTGGCGGGCGGACATCCAGATGGAGATGTCCTGAAGGCAGGAGGAGATGCGAGCCTGGAGGGAGGGGGAGAGAGCAGGGGCAGAGATGTAGATCTGGGTGTCATCAGCGTAGAGATGATAGTTGAAGCCATGGGAGCGAATGAGGTCACCAAGGGAGTGAGTGTAGATTGAGAACAGAAGGGGACCAAGCACTGAACCTTGGGGAACCCCCACAGTAAGAGGATGGGAGGGGGAGGAGGAGCCTGCAAAAGAGACTGAGAAAGAACGACCGGAGAGATAAGAGGAGAACCAGGAGAGGATGGAGTCTGTGAAGCCAAGGTCAGATAGCATGTTGAGGAGAAGGGGGTGGTCCACAGTGTCAAAGGTCGAGGAGGATTAGGAATGTACAAAATGTACAAAACAACAATAAAGAGTGACAGTCCCTGCCCACAAAAGCTATCATAAGATCTCAATGCTCCCCTGAACCAGCAAGATGATAGGATCTTTCTGAATCACAACTGAAGAACATTGATTATTGAGGTGGCCCAGAATATTGATGCACTCTGGGATACAAATTAAGAACATTAGTATCAGATCCCTAAAAGGAATAATGTGAAATGTAAAATTCATCCAATGTTGCAACCTTAAAATCAAATGCCTAAATTAAGGACAAGATGAACATTTGCTTTCTAAATTATGTTTCAGATTTTGTTTATAAGCACTTTATAATCTTAAATTATTCAAGTTGCTATTGATGGTATAAATAACTTCTGGAGGTCATTGTAAAACTGCATTTATACAGAAAGAACTCGTTAAAAGACAGAAATAAAATAATTCTCTGGGGACCTTTCATCAATAAGATCTCCCACTTATCTTCCTGATTCAATGTAATAGTAATAATGGCATTTATTAAGCACTTACTATGTGCAAAGCACTGTTCTAAGCACTGGGGAGCTTACGAGGTGATCAGGTTGTCCCACGAGGGGCTCACAATCTTAATCCCCATTTTGCAGATGAGGTAACTGAGGCCCAGAGAAGTTAAATGACTTGCCCAAAGTCACACAGCTGACAATTGGCAGAGCTGGGATTGTACCCATGATCTCTGACTCCAAAACCCATGCTCTTTCCACTGAGCCATGCTGCTTCTCAGTTGTAATATTAGTATTCAATAGTATTCTATTCAATAATATTCAATAGTAATATTGGAATCGGTCAATTTCTTAACATTTACATTTAATATAATATAAAATTCCACTAGATAGTGTATTGGGCTATCATCATCTAGAAGATCAATTTCATTCCTCAATTAAATATATTTAGTTCCATGTACTTGAATAATATGAAAAGGATCAACAATTCCAAGGATAATTATTCTGAATTGCAGTTTTTAAATTTTTTATTCCCTTTTAATCAGAAGATACTGTAATCATCTGTAAAGTTAAAGGTCACTAGGATCAGTGATAGTCTTATTCTTACAACGTGGTGATAATTGAAATCCTCAACTTTGAAAAGCTAACAATTTTTTCCTGATATAAGAGGGTCAAACTTTGTGCTATTTTGGGGTTTAAAATGTCTCTTTTTCGACAGCACCTATTTTTAAAAAATACATATTTCATTATTCTGACTAGAATTACTTTATTGAAACCATCCTTGATGGATGTTTTAGTGGAAGGCAATAGCTTAGCTCATATAAGCATAATATTTTTGGTCCTCTCTTTCTCCTGTATAGATGGTACTTAGAATATTTAAGATTCTGGTTCATTTATAGGTTGTTTCTAAAGTTTCAGAGAAAACAGTCGTTATATTGTGCTTGCAGGTCAGAGATGGCAGTGCAAAAAGGCGCTTTTTAAAGTTCCTCTAATTAGCCTTTACGTCATTGGGAAAATTCAACCTCTAATTCTTGAACTCTATGAAATTTCATAGAATTGGAGGGCTCTAAAGAGTTCAAATAAGTCTTCTGCTCCCCTAAAGAATGGCAGATAGGTATTGGTTTCTGATTTTCTTTAATGGCTAAAGAAAAGAAGATACCCCTTGGTAAACTGTCAGAGGAGTGCAATTAAGAACATTGGATGGCTTCTCACCATACAGCATAACTAAACTACTGAAGAAAGAACACAAGCACAAGTTCTGCTATAACACTTTGCCACTGATACCTGAGCAATGCTCACTGAGCAACCAGAATCCCAAAAGGGTTCACTACTATATTTTCATGGATGAAAGTCAGAAGGTACAAACAGTTCTTTCTCAAAGACTTTCACATTCATGTATGCAATGAGAAACAGCATGGACCTGGGTTCTAATCCCTGCTCTGCTGCTTTGCTGTGGTACCTTGGACAAGTCACTTAACTTCTCTATGACTCAGTTACCTCATCTGTAAAATATGAATTAAGACTATAAACCCCATGTGGGACAGACACTATATCCAACCCGATTTGCTTGTATCTATACCAGTGCTTAGTACAGTGCCTGGTACATAGTAAGCGCTTAACAAATACAATAATCATTGTTATTATTATTATTTCAGGGTTGGCAGCATCACCTTTAAACAATCAGCCAATTACTCAGTCCATGGTATTTACTGAGCATTTGTTTTGTGTAAGGTGTTATACTAAGGACTTGGGGGAGTACTAAAGCATTAGTAGGAGCAATGCCTGCTTTCTCTCCCATGATTGCTCAGTCAGGAATTTCTCCTTCCTCTTGAATGCAAGTCTCTCTTGTTCTAAAATAAGCCCGTGTCCTCTTTTCCTGTCCTCCCTGAATAATTAACACTATTGCTCCCATCAGCCAATGATGCTGGCCAGCATTCCTTGAGGCCTACACAGTTGGGTTTCCAAGTTTTGGCATAGTCAAATACAGACATTTGTATGCAAAACATACAAAAGCACTCTGTACTGTTGAGCTTATATTTTAAGTCTGACTGCCAAACTCTAACCACTGCAAAATAACCTAAAAGGAAATGTTGATGTTATCTATCAATACCTGTCCTCCTTTCTACTTAACCTGTGAACCTTATGTGGGACAGGGACTGTCTCCAACCTGATTACCTTATATCTACTCCAACACTTAGTACAGTCCTTGGTACATAGTAAGTGTTCAGAAAATACCATCAGCATCATCATCAAGGGATACCATAATAAACCCACCCACTTGATGCATATTTTTTATGGTATTTGTTAAGCATTTAGTATGTGCCAGGCAGTGTACTGAGCACTGAGATAGAGACACAGGTGCAAACTGAATTTGTGGGACGTGCTAGCACTATGGTGCCCTAACAACTCTTCAATAAACTAATATTTACAGACGGTCATCCAAAGGACTTGGTCATGACTGTAGATGGCACCACTATCCTTACTGTCTCACAAGCCTATAACTTTGGCATTATCCTTGAATTTTCTCTCATCAACCCACATATTCAATCCATCACTAAATCCTGTCAGTCCCACCTTCACAACATCGCTAAAATCTGCCCTTTCCTCTCCGTCTAAGCTTCTACCATGTTAATACAATTACTCATCCTATCCCAACTGGAATACTGAGCAGCCTCTTTGCTATCTCTCCCCACTCCTGTCAATACTTCACTCTGCTGCCCAGTTCATGTTTCTACAGAAACATTCAGAACATGTTACCCCGCTCCTCAAAAAACTCCACTGAGTGTCCATCCACCTCCACAAAAATACTCCTCACTGTTGGCTTTAAAGCACTCTACACCTTGCCCCCTCCTACGTCACCTCGCTTTTCTCCTTCTAAAACCCAGCATACACACTTCACTCTTCTAGTGCTAACCTTCTCACTGTGCCTCGGTCTCACTTATCTTGCCGACGACCCCTAGCCCACTCCCTGCCTCACACCTGGAGCACCCTCCAACCTCAATTACTCTACCCCCATTCAAAGTATTATTGAAGGCACACCTTTTCCAAGAGGCCTTCCCAGACTAAGCCCCACCTTTCCTTTTCTCCCACTCCCTTCTGCATCACCCGACTCATTCCCTTCGCTCTTTACCTCTCCCAGACCCACAACACTTATGTACATATGTGTAATGCTTTTATTTGTATTGAAGTCTGTCTCACCCCGCCTATACCATGAGCTTGTTGTAGGCACAGAATATGTCTATTTATTCATTCAATCATTTATTGAGCGCTTACTGTATGCAGAGCACTGTACTAAGTGCTTGGGAAGTACAAGTCTGCAGCACATAGTGACGGCCCCTATTTATGGTTGTATTGTACTCGCCCAAGCACTTAGTACAATGCTCTGCACTCAGTAAGCACCCAATAAATGTGACTGAATGAATGAATGAATGAATGAAAAAACTAGTTTTCTTTTTAGGGCAACAGTAGTCTCTTGAACTACAATCTTCACAGACCTCATAGAAGCTGTTTCCCGGACAACGCACATACACTCTGTTTCAATTTAATTACATTTTTTTTACTTCTCCTTGTTAGCAAGGAACATAGTCTACCCACTGTTATATTATACCCTCCCAAGCATTTAGTACACTGCTCTGTGCCTGTTAAGCACTCAATAAAAATGATTGATTGATTTGTAAGTTTTCTACTATGATCTCCAGCATAGAAATTCTTAGAAGTGATAATCTGTTTTGTATCTTGAAATGTGCAGTTTGCACCTCACTTAAACACTGTTTTAAATTTAATGCTCTTTGGCAAATTACTTCCTGCGATCGCAGGTGAGCCAGACTGACAGACTCCAAGCGAAGACCTAAATATAGACACAACCTCAGGGGACCAGGTGAGATGTCTTCTAAGAGCAGAAGACAATGGAATTGTTATAGGTAGATTGGGACCATTACGCAGAAGAAGCTTGATGTAATGGTCAATAAGTATAGTATAAAGACTGGGGGTAAATGCCTTTCCCTGCTGCATGTTGTTATCCTGAAAGGACAACTGACACGGCCCAGGCAGAGGGAACCTTCTGATGGGAATTCCCTTGCTGGTCCTGGCCTATACTTGGCTTTTCACTGTCCTCTGAAGGGAAGGTAGGGACAGCCCGGGCCCGAGGGACTTCCTGGCTGGGGTATGCCCATGCTGGTCTGGCCCATTAAGGACCTGAACACCAAATGGGACTGATCATTCCATGGTAGGAAATTCTCAATGCCCCAGAGTTGAGAGCTTAAATAGTGTCGGAGATCCCATCGCCCCTGGGTTGAGGGTTTAACAGAAGCAGGATCCTGTAATATTAATGCTTTTCTGTATCCCAATAAACGTTTTCTTACTGTGATACTGAATATCGTGGTTTAGTCCATCAGTAAAACTGAGTCACGAACGCCACTGTCCCTAATGGACTCTGTTGGGACATAGCAGATTACAATGCAATTCTCTATTACACTTTCATCTGTAGTATTATCTGAATTATTTGAATAATTTGCAGAGCAGTTTTCCAGGAGCATCAAAAGTGAAATTAACTGAAGCTGAATATTTTCCAAGAAGATTGAAGAAAACAGCAGTCAAAGGAGGTGCCTTGTCTGTAGAACCAACCTTAGTGGCATCTTCTTGACTTGTTTCAATTCTCTAAGTGCTTCTTTCCAATATTTCTTGGACATTGCATCAGTGATTCTAGACTGTGAGCCCACTGTCGTGTAGGGACAACTTGTACTTCCCAAGCGCTGAGTACAGCGCTCTGCACAGAGTAAGCACTCAATAAATATGATTGAATGAATGAATGAATGAATAATTGGCCTCCAAACTGCCGAAGCACTTGAACCTTAAGCAGTATTGCAATATTACAGCCACCCAGTTGGAGCAGGAAACTCTAAACTGAATTACCCGTATAAATAACAAATTGACATTTTTCTGGCAAGACCGTGGGCCGGGCCAAGATTTGTTTGATGCAAGTGACTCAGAAATGAAAAGCCAACGTGAAGAAAAACAATTCTTACTCTTACAACACCTTGCAGGATGTCATCATTAAACACAAAAAAGAGAGATTTAAAGAAACCTGCAAATTAATTTAAGGAACCTATGCCACAGGTAGTGGGATGAAGGAGAACAAAAGCTGTAGAGACTGCCACAAAACCACAAACTTCTGAGCATTATTTAAGATGCCGTATGGCTTTATATATGCTAAAACAGCACCTCAATATTCATTCATTCAATCATATTTATTGAGCACTTACTGTGTGCAGAGCACTGTACTAAGTGCTTGGGAGTGTACAATAAAACAATAAACAAATTCATTCTCTGCCCATAATGAATTTACATTAACAAGGAAGGATTCCTGATTTAAAGAGTCACAGCTTGTGAGGTTAGAATTAGATGAGTGAAGTGTACCTGGTCCTTATGGGAGAGGATTGAGGAAAAATAAGTATCTGGGAGAGAGAGTGTCTTAATGTCTTAGAGGGGGAAGCAGCGTGGCTTAGTGAAAAGAGCACAGTCTTGGGAGTCAGTGGACATAGGTTCTAATCCCGGTTTTGCCACTACTCTGTTGTGTGACCTTGGGTATGGGTAAACCACTTAACTTCTCTATTCCTCAGTTACCTCATCTGTAAAATGGGGATTAAAACTGCAAGCCCACATGGGACAACCTGATTACCTTGTATCTACCCCAGCACTTAGAACAGTGCTCGGCACATGGCACTACTCTAGTGCTATGTATATAGCACTGTACTAAGCGCCTGGGAGAGTATAATAAAACAGAATTAGCAAACACTTTCCTTGCTCATAATGAGCTTACAGTCTAGATGAGATCTTACAGTCTAGCAACTGAAGGGGAAAGCTCCTTGTGGGCATGAAACCTATCTTATGCTTCTTTTATATCACCCAATTTTACAGTGTATTGTGCTCAGTAAATACAATTATTTCTATTACTTCAGGGCCTGCCCTGATAAACAAGAAATGACGTGAATAGCCTATCCTGTATGTTTGAACAGGCAAGCCTTGTACAAGTCCCAAGAAGTGTTTTCCTTTGTGTTGGTTCCTAGAATACCAGATGTACAATATTCAGTTTTCTAATTCAACCCTGTGTAACACTGAATCTATTTCCATTCACGCAAAGAAAATCAAATGTCAGTTAGATTAATTACTCAGATTCAATAATATTCGAAGCCTACAAGGAACGTGATATAGAAAGCTGCACAGCCAAATGAAGATTTAATTTTCCAGGATTTTCTGTTCTCAGGATTTTGCAAATGAAAATGAAATATATATTTACTTGACTATCTTTTTTATCCAGTTGTTCCTCATTAGGGTAATGTGATATTTTTATTATTGTTATCAATGTTTTAAAGGAGGAATAGGAAACTAAGAGATTAAGAAGGTTGTCAAGGTCACAAGGTCCACAGAGGATTAGAATTCAGAGCCCATCGCTTGTCTTACTAAATGTCTCTGTCTCTCCAGTGTTTTCTCCTTTGGTCACCTCTTGCCTCTTTAAATCCTATAACTACTATTTATCTCGATATCTGATCCACATTTAAAGTGGAAAGAGGAACTGCAATAGCCACCTTTTGTTTAGAGAGTTTAACACCTCTGACACTTTTACCACAAGCATGGCATAATAACAAATGCCAACATTATTATTATTATGAGCTTGCACCAGAACTTCTAAATCTTACAGAGTGAAATTGAAATAGCCGATAAGTTTTTTTGTAGGTTGCTCTTGGACAAAATGTTTCTTTCCACTATGAGTACATAATTTTCTACACAATGGAGACCAGGTTTATAGATTTCCTATACCACTTCTAATAGATTTTTATGCCACAATTGATTCCTTTCTTTCAGACATTACTCTTCTGCTCAGGGCTTTGAAAAGCAGTTTAATAGCTTTTTATGAAGAGAACATGTGAACAGGAGCAAGGTAATGGAGTCACCTGAAGCCATTAGTTTTAGAAACATGTGTTGAAAACTGCACTAAAAGAGCACATCAACTTGTGTAAATAGGTGATTTGTAATTTGCTTGACTTCCTGAGTAACATTTCATATAATGACACGTTGCTTAAGTAACCTCATTCACTGGCAACCTGATGGCACGAAACGTTGCCAGGAAGATGGAACTTCCTGGGCAAATGTCAAGTAGCTCAACAAGGCAGTAGCAGGAAATTCTCTATGACTCCAGCTTTGAAGTCAATAAACAAAAGAAAGTGCCCTTAAATGACATTATTATTGTCATCATGAATGAACTCTGCAAATGGGTTTACTTGAAATATAGCAAAATGAGAATGAATATTCTGTTCTCAAGGATCCAGAATTAATAATGAGTCAAAATGAAGATAACAAGATTTCTCTCAATGAAATCACAAGGCAGCTAGCCAGTTGGAATTTCCCAGTTTCACATCTGAACATAGCACATGTTCTGTTTATACTGCTTATGTTGACGTTAATAGCAAGTGAGTTGATTAGAAAAAAAGATTTAATGCCCTGCATCATTATTCATGAATTATTACTATAGTATATTGCAATTTGACTTGGAAATGTATTTTGAAAAACAGTTCTTTGTACCGTACAGGCAATTGGGCTGTAGAAAAAACAACAGACTAGAAACAACGTTACTTGAGAATTCTTGAAGGCTACAGTGAAGGGGCGTAAAGTTTTATAAAGGAGAAAATGACCATCCAGAATTGATGGGAAATTCCTTTCTCTATGCAAGATATAAAATAAATAGATTCGTACTATCTGAAGAAATTGCAATTGCTGGCTCTATCCTGAGGAAAAGTTGTTCTTTGGAAAGCCACTTCCCTTCAGAATTGCCTACATACATTTTTTCCAATAAAAACATGCATTTAATCACCTTTTCATATTATATTTTATTACTGTGAAATCACTAGGTGATGTGGGCAACAGAAGTAAAGGGATTGAAATTTGGGAGTGAGAATGCTGGAAGGATTTAGGGTTCAGAGTATTTCAACGTGTTCTGGGATTAAATCCAACATGTGTCAGAAATGTGTAAAAGGCATTAACATAGAACCTGGTGACTTTTCCACTGACCCTTAGAATCGTATATGCAGTTCCAACTCAGTTGCATGTAGTCCAAACATTACAGATGGAAAATAAGTGCTGGGCCCCTTCTTCCAGTCTCACTACAGAAACATAGGAGGGGGAAAACCAGGTGATTTACTCATGTCATTTGCTAAGAGACTTCAGTTTACAGTACATCTAATTTCTTTTACAAACAATAATGAGAAAGTGAAAGGGTTAATATTTTACTCTGTAGAGAGATTTGGTGGAGTTGAATCTTCTGAATTTCCCTGCTTTGTACACAGAGGTCCTTTGTGCTTTTTAATTATATGTAAATGAGTCTGGACTAAGAATATCTCCCTGCCCCTCTCTTCCAAAAACAGTGGTTAAATTCAGTGCTTTTTACTACACACCTAGGTAATACTGGTAAGTCAGAATCTGTATTTCCTCTACAGTGAAACATAAAATGAAACTAAAATACAATTCAGCCCTCTATGGGGCAAGCGTATTTTCGGAAGGGATATTTAGCCGGAAAATATCATTTTTGCCTATGCATATAGACAATTTTTGCACTTGGCCACAGATGTTTCTAGAAATAGCAGGGTACAAATAATGGAAGCTTGTAAAGGCGTGCAACACTAATTATACTTCACAGCCTGCCCTTAGAACCATGATTGCGGAATATCGGTTTGAGTGGCAAGCCTTTACAACTTAATCCCCTCTGCCTGTCATAGCCACATACACCTCCTATTGGAGACTGTTTCCCAGGAAGGAGACTATTCCTGACTAAAAGTTATTTCTTGGGTTCTAATCCCGGCTCCACCACTTGTCAGCTGTGTGACTCTGGGCAAGTCACGTAACTTCTCTGTGCCTCTGTTACCTCATCTGTAAAAGGGGAATTAAGACTGTGAGCCCCACATGGGACAACCTGATTTCCTTGTATCTACCTCAGCGCTTAGAACAGTGATTGACACATAGTAACTGCTTAACAAATACCATCATTACTATTATTGGGGATTGTTTTGGATCCATTTAGGGATTGTACCTGGTTGGGGACAGTGCCTTATTGGTTTGGGATGAAATCCAATCAGTTGAAAATAACTTCTAAGTTGTCATAGAATCCACTTGTATGAGAATGGTACCCAGTTGGTTGAGGTTGGCATATGACTGCTATTTGTGAACAGAGAGGGACGTTGATTAAAGGGACGTGGTCTCTATTTTACTAGGGACTATCTCTTATCAAGACTATTCGGGTGAGACCTCAGTGATCTGTGCTATTTTCCACCAGAACCAGATCTGGGCAAATGGAAGAAGGGGTCAATACAGGCTGCCTCTCCTCTGAATTCTAGAAATAGAGCCTACGTGCTAAAGCTGTCAATCAGGAGGCCTGTCTGAAAATAACCAGCACAGATGACCTTTGGCAAATCATTTTCAGCTGCTCTGTACAAATGATGACAAATGAGCATGTTGCAAATCTTTTGTTTAAATGGAAATGAGGCTTCAAGTATTTGCACTATTAGAAACATACTGAGTCAGAATTTTTAATAAATACTAGCTTTACCCAATGCAGACACCACCTTTATGTTGTTAGCATTTCAAATTAAGTCCTTGGTTTCACTCTTGCCTTCTCCCTCTGATTAAGATCATGGTCTAGTGGAAAGAACATGGGGCTGGGAGTCAGAGAACCTGGATTCTAATCCTGGCTCTGCCACTTGTCTGCTGGGTAATCCTGGGCAAGTCATTTAACTGTTTTGTGACTCAGTTTCCTCAACTGTAAAATGGGGCATTAAATATCTGTTCTCCCGCCTCCTTAGACTGTGAGCCCAATGTGGTACATGGAATGCCCTCCCTCCTCACATCCACCAAACTAGCTCTCTTCCCCACTTCAAGGTCCTACTGAGAGCTCACCTCCTCCAGGAGGCCTTCCCAGACTGAGCCCCTTTTCCTTTTTTCCTCCTCCCCTCCCTATTGCTCTTACTCCCTCCCTCTGCTCTACCCCCTTCTCTGCCCCACAGCACTTGTGTAGATTTGTACATACTTATTATTCTACTTATTTTATTAATGATGTGTATATATCTATGATTCTATTTATCTATTTTGATGTTATTGATGTTATTGTTTTGTTTTGTTGTCTGTCTCCCCTTTCTAGACTGTGAGCCTGTTGTTGGGTGGGGATTGTCTCTATCTGTTGCCTAATTGTACTTTCTAAGCATTTAGTACAGTGCTCTGCAAACAGTAAGCGCTCAATAAATACAATTGAATGAATGAATTGAATCCAATTTGATTACCTTTTATCTACCCCAGTGCTTAGTGCAGTGCTTAACACATAGTAAGCTTTATTAAATATTTAAGTCATTATTATTATTAGGTTCATTGAACATTCATTCATTCAATCATATTTATTGAGTGCTTATTGTGTGCAGGGCATTGTACTAAGCACTTGGGAAGTACACACTTTTTAAATTCTCCATGCTGAACCATGTTCTCTTCAATGTAAACAAATGAACTTCTTTAAAATGAGCTTCCTTAAATTTTCTCTTTTGACTCCTCCACCTTTTCCTGGATATTGTCTCTGGTGTAAGAATCTCTAACCCTGGCATTTCCTTGCTTCTCTTCATGTTTCTGTAAACATCCTCTTCAGTTATATCTCCCAATCAATTAATCGTATTTATTAAATGATTCCTGTATCTAGAGCACTATACTAAGTACTTGGGAAAGTACAATCCAATAGAGCTGGTAAACACAATCCCTGCCCACAAGGAGCTCACAGTCTAGAGGGGAATAAAACATTGAAATAAATTACAGATAGGGGAAATAATAATGATAGTGGCATTTGTTAAGTGCTTATTACACGCCAATCACTGTACTGGGGACTAAGAAACAAAATAATCTAGTCAGACACAGTCTCAGTCCCATGTGGGGCTCATAGTCTAAGGAGGAGGGATAAGAGAGATAAGATATAATTCCCATTTTATAAATGAGGGAACTGAGGCCCAGATAAGTGACTTATCCAAGGTCATACAGCAGGTACGTCAGAGCTGTGATTAGAACCGAGGTCCTCTGATTCCCAGGCTTATTTTCTTTCCACTGTGGTACAATGCTTCTCTGCAAGGTAGAATGGCAGGGTATAAAGATATATACATAAGTGCTATGGAGCTGGGAGAGGATGAATATCAAGGGCTTAAGGGGTTCAAATCTGAGTGTACAGGCTATGCAGAGGGTTTCTATTCCCTTTTTTCCTCCTCAACATGGTACTTCGCCTCCACAGTAAGGATTCAGTTGTTAGCCCCTTCACCTCTTTCCTTTGTTGGTTCATCTCTTCTGAAGAATTCTATCAGTGATGTTTTTAGCTGGAACTACCTGAATATTTATGGCTATGTAGACCTGGCAGAGTCTATTAATCAGCAACATTTGAGTGCCTCCTGTGCAAAGAACCCCACTAATTGCTTGGGTGAGGACAGTTAGAAGACATAATCCCTGACCTCAAGGAATTATAAAAAAAATCCTCAGTCTCCTCAAAGATTCATATCAGTATTCCATTACTCCACACAGCACCAAACAAAATAAAAAAAAAAAATCATAAAGTCATTTGGTTAAATGTCTTCCTGATGTATGTGGGGATATTGTGTTCATTCCTTTAGAAAGAAAACATTTAAATTTAAGGTACATAATATGATGGGAAGAAAGCTCATTGTCTTCCACTTCACCTGGACACATAGAGCTACCCATGAAGAAAAAAAGTAGGAGAAAAAACATTATGAAATCCAATTGGCAATGGAAGGGAGCCAAGAAGGATTGAAAACACCTTGGAATCATTCATTCATTCATTCAATCGTATTTATTGAGCACTTACTGTGTGCAGAGAATGTATTAAGTGCTTGGGAGAATGCAACAATAAATGGACACATTGCCTGTCCACAAAAAGCTTACAGTATGGAGAAGGGGTGACAGACTTCAATATAAATGAATTACAGATATGTGCTTAAGTGTTGTGGAGCTGGGATGGGGAAACAGCAAAGGGAGCAAGTCAGGATGATACATATGGGAGTGGGAGATGAGGGAAGGTGGGTCGTAGTCTGGGAAGGCCTGCTTGGAGGAGATGTGCCTTCAGTAAGGCTTTGAAGAAGGGAGTGTAATTGTCTGCCGGATTTGAGGAGGGAGGATGTTCTAGGTATGAGGCAGGATGTGGGCCAGGGGTCAGCGATGAGATAGGTGAGATCGAGGCACAGTGAGAAGGTTAGCACTAGAGGTGTGAAGTGTGCGGGCTGGGTTATAGAAGGAGAGAAGTGAGGTGAGGTAGGGGGGGCAAGGTGGTGGACTGCTTTAGAGCCAATGGTAAGGAGATTTTGTTTTATGCGGAGGTGGATGGGAAGCCACTGGAGTTTTTTTGAGGAATGTGGTGACATGTCCTGAACGTTTTTGTAGGAAAATGATCCGGGCAGCAGAGTGAAGCATGGACAAGAGTGGGGAGAGACAGGAGGCTAGGAGGTCAGTAAAGAAGGCTGATGCAGTAATCCAGGCAGGATAGAATGAATCATTGTTTTAACATGGTGGCAGTTTGGATGGGGAGGAAAGGCAGATTTTAGCTATGTTGGGAAGGTGGGACTGACAGAATTTGGTAATGGATTAGGGTTGAATTGCAGAGAGGAGTCAAAGGATAACACCAAGATTCTGGGTTTGTGAGAGGAGAAGGATGGTGGTGCCTTCTACAGTGATAAGAAAGTCAGGGGGAGGACAGGGTTTGGGTGTGAAGATAAGGAGTCCTTTTTTGGACATAAGTCTGAGGTGATCAATCAATCAATCAATCGTATTTATTGAGCGCTTACTGTGTGCAGAGCACTGTACTAAGTGCTTGGGAAGTACAAGTTGGCAACATATAGAGACAGTCCCTACCCAACAGTGGACTCACAGTCTAGAAGCGGGAGACAGAGAACAAAATCAAACATATTAACAAAATAAAATCAATAGAATAGATATGTACAAGTAAAATAAATAAATAGAGTAATAAATATGTACAAACATATATACATATATACAGGTGCTGTGGGGAAGGGAAGGAGGTAAGACAGTGGGGATGGACAGGGGGAGAGGAAGGAGGGGGCTCAGTCTGGGAAGGCCTCCTGGAGGAGGTGAGCTCTCAGTAGGGCCTTGAAGGGAGGAAGAGAGCTAGCTTGGCGGATGTGGTGAGGGGAGGTGATGGAAGGACATCCAAGTAGAGAGGTCTTATTGGTTTCCAAGCTCTCCATCACCTTGATCCCTCTTACCTCACCTTCCTTCTCTCCTGCCCAGCCTGCACACTCCGTTCCTCTGCTACTAACCTCCTCACTGTGCCTTGTTCTTGCCTGCCCCTCCTTCTACCCCTGGCTCATGTCCTACCTCTGGCCTGTAATGCCCTACCTCCTCACATCTGCCAAACTAGCTCTCTTCCCCACTTCAAAGCCCTACTGAGTCCGCCAGGAGGCCTTCCCAGACTGAGTCCCCCTTTTCCTCTGCTCCTTCTCCTCTCCCCATTGCCCTACTCCCTCCCTCTACTCTACCTCCCTCCCTGTCCCACATTATTTGTGTATATATGTACATATTTATTATTCTATTTAATTAATGATGTGTATGTATCTATAATTCTACATATTTATATTGATGCTATTGATGCCCGTGTACTTGTTTTGCTTTGCTTTGTTGTCTGTCTTCCCCCTTCTGGACTCTGAGCCTGCTATTGGGTAGGGATTGGCTTCATTTGTTGCCAAATTGTACTTTCCAAGTGCTTTGTACAGTGCTCTGCACACAGTAAGTGATTAATAAATACGGTTGAATGGATGAATGAATGAAATGTGAGCCTGCAAATTTGGGTATCATCCACATAGAGGAGGTAGCTGAAGCCATGGAAGTGAACTAGTACTCCAAGGGAGGAGCCTTCAAAGTTTCCCTCTGTCCCTTCTCTTATCTTTGCTGAAGCAACAAGGAGTCTTTTGAAATTAGAAACATTTTTTCTCACTCCCATCTCTGCTTTTCTAGGAAGGGAGATTTTATCAAAAATTTCAATCCCTTCCTATAGATTTCCATAATTTTATTCTAATATATCTACTCTTCTTTCATCTCTTCCACTTAAACCTTCTCTCTATTTTCATATGTTAGTCTCTGCTTCCCTAGTTTCTTTCATCCTTGGTAGACATCTGCAGGTCATAAAAAATAATATAGAAGCTGCATGGCTTAGTGGTTAGAGCTTGGGCCTGGGAGTCAGAAAGACCTGGGTTCTAATCCTGATCCCACTACATCTGCTGCATGACCTTGGACAGGTCACTTCAGTTCTCTAGGCCTCAGTTACCTCATCTGTAAAATGGGACTGAGTGTGGGCGCCATATGGGGTAGGGATTGGGTCCAACTTGATTAACTTGTATCTACCCCAGCACAGAACTAATTAGCCAAGAAATACACCAAATATTAATGTTAAGTGGACTTGCTATGAAGAGCCAGGAAAAAGTCATGAGATGCGCTGATGTAACAGTTGCCGCAAAAATACAAATTGTCAACTCTATGGTGTTTCCAGTGACAATGTATGAATCTGAAAGCTTGACAGTGAAAAAACAGGATAAAAAGAACATTGTTTCTTTTGAAATGTGGTGTTGGAGAAGGTTTTTGAAAATACCAGGAACTGTCTGAAAAACAAATGGATTTGGAGCAAATTAAACCAAAGTGGTCTTTGGAAGGCCAAATGACTTGACTTAGATTAGCATATTTTGGACACATGATCAGGAGGACTAATGCTCTGGAGAAAACACTAATACTAGGAAAAGTCCAGGGAAAATGTGGAAGAGGCAGACCAGCAGCTAGATGGACAGAAACCATAAAAACAATAATGGAAGAACCAACTTGTACTTCCCAAGCGCTTAGTACAGTGCTCTGCACACAGTAAGCGCTCAATAAATATGATTGATTGATTGATTGATTAGAAAATTGCGGATTATGGCAGAGGACAGGATGTTCTGGAGAAAGTATATCCATGGAGTTACTATGAATCAGAAATAACTCGACAGCACTTAATAATAATAATAATACCTCAGCACTTAGAAGAGTCATGATGATGATGATAGTATTTCTTAAGCACTTACTATGTGTGAAGCACTGTTCTAAGCACTGGGGTAGATACAAGGTTATCAGGTTGTCCCACATAGGGCTCACAGTCTTCATCCCCATTTTCCAGATGAGGGAACTGAGACCCAGAGAAGTTAAGTGATTTGCCCTAAATCACACAGCTGACAAGTGGCGGAGCTGGGATTAGAACCCATGATCTCTGACTCCCAAGCCAGGCTCTTTCCACTAAGCCACTCTGCTTTTCAATTTAGAATAGTGCTTGGCACATTGTGAGTGCTTAATAAGTACCATTATTATTATAAGTAATTTTTTCATGGATTATATATCCCATGGGTGCTTATAATTTATTTTTGTTAGCCTTGGAATAAAAATCTAAACGAAGTATTGAGTATGTCCAGGGAGTAAGCAATTGTTTCTTTCATGAAATATCCCATAACAATTGAATGAATAAACATACTACCTGAATTCACCCAGATGCCACAGCTCTCTTCACTCCTGTGACATTGCAATCCTCTAGCAAAGGTCTAAAATTGTACACTGAACTGGGTAAAGGTAGTGCATAGAAGTGTCTGTCAACAGTGGATATACATCCTTTGTTCGTGGTGGTCAAGCATTTATGCAGTCTCCCACCCTCGAGCACAGTGACATTCTTGATCTGAACAGTGTTCTTTCCTTTTCCCCTCTTCCGGGGAAAAAAACCCAAAACATTCTCCAATCAGTGCAGACCCCTTGAGGTAATAATAATGATGGTATTTGTTAAACGCTTGCTATGTGCCAAGCTCTATTCTAAGCACTGGGGTAGATTCACGGTAATCAGGTTGTCCCACATAGGGCTCACAGTCTTCATCCCCATTTTACAGATGGGATAACTGAGACACAGAGAAGTGAAGTGACTTGTCCAAAGTCCCACAGCTGATAAGTGGCAGAGCCGGATTAGAACCCACGACCTCTGACTCCCAAGCCTGGGCTCTTTCCACTGAGCCACATTACTTCTCCCCAGATGGGACGATACTCTTAAAGCCCCACCTTTAAAGAGGAGGAGGATACAGTAGACCACAACTGACTTGGTGAATTGTTGACAAACACTGACCTAATTTTTTTTATGATGGAAGCTGGAGATATTTGACATTTGGAGACAGAGGCTACTTTTTTTTAAATAATTCATTTTAAGTATGCAATTTAGGACACAATTTAGAATCTCCCTTGTAAGTAAATATGAAAGATGTATGAGCCCAAGCAAATCCTTTTCAGTCCTCTATGCCTAAAATGTCAAAAAGGTGATCTGTATATCAAAAAGCACCTGTATATATGTATATATGGTTGTACACATTTATTACTCTATTTATTTATTTATTTATTTTACTTGTACATTTCTATCCTATTTATTTTATTTTGTTGGTATGTTTGGTTCTGTTCTCTGTCTCCCCCTTTTAGACTGTGAGCCCACTGTTGGGTAGGGACTGTCTCTATGTGTTGCCAATTTGTACTTCCCAAGCGCTTAGTACAGTGCTCTGCACATAGTATGCGCTCAATAAATACGATTGATTGATTGATCCCTAGGGAGTCCCTGACCTCTTGAGGGATTTTGGCCTGTGTTTACTGCAGTCGAGAAGGCCAGGCCTTTGGTCAGAGCTGCTGCCCATCCAGTGACAAAAGTTATAAAGCGGCCAGGCATTCTGACTCCCTGCAGTAATTCTGATTCCTACCAGGAATCCCTCCCCTTTACAAGCTGTTTTTATCTACTGTGACTGTCATGATGCCATGAGACAGCAAAGTGAATGTGCCAGTCATGAAAATGGACACCTCCACCCAGGCATTCATGAGGATTTACAACCCCGTAATGCCTCTGGTCAACGCTGTTTCTTTGGTGGCATAAATTACTCATCAACTTTACATTCCCCAGGGATGGGATGTAAAGTCCCAGGTCAACACACATAAAGAGTGCTTGAATCATAAATGAATGAGACATCTTAAATGGCCATTAAGCTTGTGCCTCTGGAAATATGAAAGTTTTATATTTGCTGGCACATAGTAAAGGTCATTATTTAAACTGACAGCAAGTCAGATATGATTTTTTTTTCTGACTGGAATGATTTCTTGGCTTTTCTAACATCAAGGAAAAATACTAGATATTTCATTTGAAAAAAAAATTGTGATCATTTCAAATATTGCATGGAAAGTATTTAGACTTGAAAGTCTCTGTTTATTTGGAGAAGGCAAGTGGAACTTGTAAAAATAAAGTTATTTGGAATTCTGGGGCTTGAATGGCACACTGTGCTAGAAACCAAATGAGTGTCTACGTGTTTTGGGCTGCACTCAGAATTTTAAGCATATAAAAACTTTAAAAGACTGCTTTAGATTCAAAAAGTTGGCTCGATATCTCTTGGGGCATAAATTGCTTACTTTGATAAAATATACGTGCTCTGATTTTTTTCCAGCAAAAAGGGAAAAAGTTGAATTTCTAGGTACCAA
Organism: Tachyglossus aculeatus; assembly: GCF_015852505.1. NCBI lineage: Eukaryota > Metazoa > Chordata > Mammalia > Monotremata > Tachyglossidae > Tachyglossus > Tachyglossus aculeatus. The sequence continues at coordinate 118,472,337 of NC_052066.1, read as the reverse complement.
GACTGTTTAGACTGTGGAGACTTGGTAAGTTGGAACCTGTTCATAACAATGTAATCTTGAGTCTCGTTTTGTAAATCAGTCAATCAGTCGCATTTATTGAGCACTTACTGGATGCAGAGCAGCCCACTGTTGGGTAGGGACCGTCTTTATATGTTGCCAACTTGTACTTCCCAAGCGCTTAGTACAGTGCTCTTCACACATTAAGCGCTCAATAAATACGATTGAATGAATGAATGAATGCTTGGAAAAGTATAATGTAACAGAGGTGCTAGACGTGTTCCCTGCCCACAACAAAGCTACAGTCTGGAGGAGGAGACACACATTAATATAACTGAATAAACAACAGATACATACTTGAGTGCTGTGGGGCTGAGGAGGGGTGAATTAAGGGTGACAATCCAAGTGCAAGGATGATGCAGAAGGGAGTGGGAAAAGAGCAAATTATTTCAATTGTATTTATGGAGCACTTACTGTGTGCAGAGCACTGTACTAAGCAAATGAGGGCTTAGTCAGGGAAGAACTCTTGGAAGAGATGCTTTGAAAAGCAGTGTAGCCTCATGGAGAGAGAGAGAGAGAGAGAGAGAGAGCACAGACCTAGAAGACAGACGGACCTAGGATGAAATCCTGGCTCCGGCTGCTTGTCAGCTATGTGACCTTGGACAGGTCACCTAACTTCTCTGTGTTTCAGTTACCTCACTTATAAAATGGGGATTAAGACTTTGAGCCCCAAGGGAGACACAGACTGTCCAACCTGATTACCTTGTAACTACCCCAAGGTTCATCTACCCCAGTCTGGCACATAGTAAGCTCTTAACGAATACTGTAAGAAAAAAAAATAAGGCTTTGAAGGTGGGGAAACTACTGTGCATCTGTCAGATATGAAGAGGGAAGATGGACCAGGCCAGAGGCAGGGTTTAGGTGAGGGGTCGGTGGTGAGATAGACAAGATCGAGATAGAGTGAAATAGGTTGGCATTAGAGGAGTGAAATGTATGGGCTGGACTGTGCTAGGAAATCAGGGAAGTGAAGTGTGTGGGAATAAGGTGATTGAGTGCTTTAAAGCCTACGGTGAAGAGTTTTTGTTTGATGCAGAGAGGGATTGGCAACCACTGGAGGTTTTTGAAGTGGAGAAACAAGAACTGAATTGTTTTGTATAAAAATGATCCGGGCAGCAAGGTATGGGCTGAAGTGGAGGGAGACAGGAGGTTGGGAGGTCAGCAAGGATGCTTATACAGTAATAAAGGTGAGATAGGTAAAATGCTTGGATTAACGTGGTTGTAGTTTGGATGCAAAGGAAAGGGCTGATTTCAGTGATGTTGTGAAGTTTGTGGGTTGAATGAGAGAGATGAGTTGAGGATAGTGCCAAGGTAATGGGCTTGTAAGACAGGGAGGATGATGGTGTTTTTTACAGTGATGGGAAACTGATAGGGGGACAGGGTTTGGGTGGCAATATGAACAATTGTGTTTAGGACATGTTAAGTTCAAGATGTTAGTGGGACATCCAAGTAGAGGAGTCCTGAATGTGGGAGATAAGACTGCAGAGGAGAGGAGAGATCAGGCCTGGAGATGTAGATTTGGGAATCATTCATTCATTCATTCAATAGTATTTATTGAGCGCTTACTATGTGCAGAGCAGTGTACTAAGCACTTGGGAAATACAAGTCGGCAACATATAGAGATGTTCCCTACCCAACAACGGGCTCACTGTCTAGAAGAGGGACACAGACAACAAAACAAAACATGTAGACAGGTGTCAAAATCATCAGAATAAATAGAAATATAGCTATATACACATCACTAACAAAATTAACAGAATAGGAAATATGTACAAGTAAAATAGAGTAAAAAATCTGTACAAATATATACAAGTGCTGTGGGGAGGGGAAGGAGGTAGAGCAGAGGGGGGAGATGGGGAGGAGGAGAGGAAAAAGGGGGCTCAGTCTAGGAAGGCCTCCTGGAGGAGGTGAGCTCTCACTAGGGCTTTGAAGGGAGGAAGAGAGCTAGTTTGGCGGATGTGTGAGGGAGGGAATTCCAGGCCAGGGAAAGGACATGGGCCGGGGGTCGACGGCAGGACAGGCGAGAAATCAACCACAAAGAGATGATAGTTGAAGCCAAGGGAGCAAATGAGTACTCCAAGGAAGCTGGGGTATATGGAGACTAGAAGAGGACCCAGAACTGAGCTTTGAGGGACTACAACAGTTAGGGATGGGAGGAGAGGATGATCCCATGACTGTTTCTTTCAACATCGGGGCCTGATTTATTCAATCAATCAATCAATCAATTGTATTTATTGTGCGCTTACTGTGTGCAGAGCACTGTACTAAGCACTTGGGAAGTACAAGTTGGCAACATGTAGAGACAGTCCCTACCCAACAGTGGGCTCATAGTCTAAAAGGGGGAGACAGAGAACAAAACCAAACATACTAACAAAATAAAATAAATAGAATAGATATGTACAAGTAAAATAAATAGAGTAATAAATATGTACAAACATATATACATATATACAGGTGCTGTGGGGAAGGGAAGGAGGTAAGATGAGGGGGATGTTCAGACAGATGTTCACTGTTGGATGATCCCTCCTTACTCACTAACAGGATGCTATCGAAAATGCAGAATGAAACACTTGTGGCAGAACTGAGTGGCATTCCAAGCTTCACCTTCAAATGATTATCTGAGTTGCTAAAGCCATGTTTTCTGCCATTTCTATTGCCTTATCTCCTTTTATTTCATCTATGCTATGGTAAAAATGGTGACGAGTAACAAACTACCAAAGAAAGGTAGTCACGGGAACAACAAGAGAAACACATAATCAAAAACTGAATACTTAGCTCCTGAATAATCAAAAGAGTGCAATTAAAGCAAGTAAAACACAGAAAAAAAGTCCTGAAAAACTCAAATCCATTCAACAGTGGATCTCCCATTTTTGTGTGTTTGGTCAAAACCAGTTTGAAACCTCCCCAAGAGACATTTTTGTCATGTTCCTTAAGCCTGATTTACCTATTATATTTCACCATCTGATATAAACATTAAGTTATATAACTATTTCATTCATTTACTGTATATAGCCCAGGTTACATAAATCCTCACCCTGCTGACTGCAATCTTTAAAATGTAATGAGCTGAAAGATTAGCTCTGAGCCCTGGGGCAGGATTGATGTTTTGCTTAACCATTCGGCTGAGATCAGCTTTTAGCAGGATAACTCGTGCTGCATCCCATCAATAATAAAACCAAAGCCGGAGATCCAAGTAGTTATGAATGAGAATTAAATTCCAAGACTCTTATAAACCTAAATGAATCAAGTCTCCAGAATAATGCTCTGCAGGCATTGGGTCTACCCTCCATTAACGTGACGTAACACTGTTGAAAACAATAAGGCTGCTGCTGACGTGTTCTGTAAGATGAACCCTCAGTGAAAATGAGTAAGAAAATTAACATTGTGATATGATTCAACCCAAATAAAAATCTCAATGGGGTTTCTGCCTTGGAGAAACATACCCATAACTGAAACTGTCAACTCTAATGTGCAATTTCAAAGATAATCTCCATTCAACTATGAACTCGTGTAAGTGCCAAAGATAGTCTTTTTTACTGATTAAGGGGAACTTCTCTTAGGAAGGGAAAGGTGGAATAAGGCCGCCAATGTGCTTCTGATTTAAGAAATCCCCTTCTTCCCCACCTCATTGGGTAAACCTCCAAGTATGCTCTAATAAAATCCTAATATAAGGCAAGCCTGGACTGAGCAAAACCCAAACCTCCTTGCTATTGAAAACAAGCCCAACCTTTTTCTATAGAACACAAACCTCCTGGATCTTCATCTGGCTTTAGAGGGAATTTTGCAACTCTAAACCTCAACCACATTTCATGATTGGGTAAAAATTGTTTGTAAGTGGTTGTGCAGACATGGGTTTTTGGTGTGGAGATAATGTATCAAGGTAGGTCCTTTCTATCCTCATTCTGCTCCCAGTTTGCTTGCACTGTGGGATTCTAGGACTCCTTTGAGAATCTCCATAATAGAAGCAGGATATGTATACAATATATGTACATACTTACTATTCTATTTTTTTGTTAATGATGTGCATATAGCTTTAATTCTATTTATTCTGACGATTTTGACACCTGTCTACATGCTTTGTTTTGTTGTCTGTCTCCCCCTTTTAGACTGTGAGCACATTGTTGGGTAGGGACCAACAATGGGTAGGTTGGGTAGGGATATAGAGATGGTCCCATTTCTATATGTTGTCGACTTGTACTTCCCAAAAGCGCTTAGTACAGTGCTCTGCACACAGTAAGCACTCAATAAATACAAATGAATGAATGAATAAATGTTTATATTATACATATCCTACACATACATACACACACAATTCTCCTAGAATACAAAATATGGCTTGAAGGATAACTTGCACTGTGGTACTCGCCTGTTCTGATTTCACAAGCACACACATCCAGCAATCGATAACTGGTATTTATTGATCTCTTAATGTGGGCAGAACATTGTACTAAGCAATTGGGAAGTGCAATACAATAGAGTTGGTAGACACATAAACACTTCTGATTATGCAGTATGTTGAAATCTAACAGGCTTGCCTTGGATGAACATTCCCTATTTTCCTAGTAATGGTCTAGACAAAAATAAACAGTGAAAATGTGTGTTCTGGCAGAGCTGAGTGTCTATGTAATGAAGACTTTCGATGAGCATTTTTAAGAATGGTTTAAACATTAGGAAAACTTGCAAGCTCTCTCAAGAAGTTATTGATATGGATAGGCTTTAAAATATGCCCATAGACTATGATGGATTCTCATGGCTTTAGGTGTGTGTCATTTCAAGGTCCCTTTAAATGAGGCAACCAGAAATTTGTCCCTTTAGGTGTGATGGGTTGAGCCTTTGACTATAAGGGGAGCGGCAGGATAAGGGGAAAGAGGAAAAGAGCTGAAAGAAGGGAGAAAGAAGGCTAACGAAAATGGGAAAAATGGAAAGAAGTGTTTGGGAGGAAATGGCAGAGTGACAAGAAGCCAACGGTTGAGAGAAAAGGAGCAGGACACAGCTCTGAAGAAATAGTAGTTACTGGACAGAAATACACAGGTGAGGTCATGTGAGAAATTCACACTGATCATAGTCCCAATAAGAACCAAGACAGTCAGGGCAGGGCTGCAGCTACCATAATAGTAATAATAATAATAATAATAATAATGATAACAAGAACAACAACAACAACTGTGGTATTTGTTAAGCATTTACTATGTGCCAGGCACTGATCTAAACTTTGGGGTGGGTACAAGAAAATCAGGTTGGGCAGAGTCTCTATCCCTCCAGGGGCTCACACTCAATCCCCATTTGACAGATGAGGCAACTGAGGCAAAGAGAAGAGAAGTGACTTGCCCAGTCACACGGCAAGCAAGTGGAGGAGCTAGGATTAGAACCTGGATCCTTCTGACTCCTATATCCATGCTCTATCCACTATGCTACCCTACAGAGTAGGAGGGGGAGCAGCAGTTGTTTCTGTTGCCACCACGGCTGAGGTGGCCATTTCCCTCCATCTTGGATGGAAACATAAACCTTGGCCAACCCAACGTAGGGGATTCACATGGTCAGTCATCAATCAGTAGTATTTTTGAGCACTTACTCTGTGCAGAGTACTGTACTAAGTGCTTGGGAGAATACAGATCTATGGGTGGTTGTAGGGAAACCACTAAATTGGAAGGATCTTGCCATAAGTGGAAATTCTGTTCACTGTAGTTTCAGGCCTAATATGCTGTAATTCCATTATTTTGTGTAACTTGTCAAATGATCTGGTTTGAAAGGTGGCTTATCACTGGGCAAAGTGTATTTTAGGAAATAGTTTCTTTCCAAAAAAATTCCCATGTCAGAAGAAGCCATATGGGATAATTCTAGCCAATGGTGCCAAGCAACTTTTTTAAGGAGGATGCTGTCCAGGAAAGATAAGAACTTAGGGGGTAGGTCCTCCTAATGCAGTGTACAACCTAAAGTACGTCACGCATTGACAGTCTTCTGGGTGTTTTACAGTCTCAAGGCCCACTGCCCATCTGCTGTTTGGGTTATGCTCACCAAAGTAGGTCTTTATTGTGCTCAGAGACTGAATTCATCTGCTAGACATATCCTTCCATCTGTGTTCATATGTGCAATCTATTATAAGATCATATATGCGCATAGTAAGCGCTCAATAAATACGATTGATGATATATTAGACTATAAACTCCTCGAAGGCAGGGACTATGTCTTTCTTATGGTGTACTCTCCCAAGAGCTTAGTACAGTGCTCTGCACATGGTAGATGTTTAATAAATATTATTGATAATCATATATATGTCACAATAATCCCAGACGTCACCACTCCTCCTACACCTCTGAGAAAACATCGTAATCATCTGTATTTACTGGGACAACTGAAATGAATTTTGTGCCCCCGAATGCATCACTCCAAAGGTATTTTAAAAAGGTCTTCAGAAAATCAGTCTGAATTCCATATAGTGATCTGGGGGAGAAATGTTTATACCTGGCCTAAATCAACTTTAGCTTGATGATAAGTAATGTAACTATAGATGAGCAATGGGGCTGAACCAATGATAAGCATATCTATTATCTATTTTGATGCTATTGGTGCCTGCGTACTTGTTTTGTTTTGTTGTCTGTCTCCCCCTTCTAGACTGTGAGCCCGTTGTTGGGTAGGGATTGTCTCTATTACCGAACTATACTTTCCAGGCACTTTGTACAGTGCTCTGCACACAGTAAGCGCTCAATAAATATGATTGAATGAATGAATGAATTTACGGGTCTGAAAAAGGTTACCCAGCCTAGTCATCAGGATCTCCAGGGGTGGACAAGAGAGTGTTGCTGCTTTGAGAATGCTTACAGATCAATTCTTTTCAATTCATTTTTCCATTAATATTTTTGGAAAGAAATATGGAAGGAGATTTGTTTCTGGTCATGAACTAACTATAAAGGGTGAAAAAAGCTTTTCTTTTTCTTTGCCAAAGAGATATGGGAGGTCTATCCCCGGCCAGCCTTCCAATTAATCCCTCGAACAGCCAAGGTCCAGAATCAGTTAACCTGAATATTATTCATTTCCTGAGTCATATATCAATGGAGAACAACTTTCCCAAACCCTTGAGAGCTAAATATTACAGAGCCAGATAATCCCCAAATTAACCATACATTAAAGATTATTCAATCAGTGCAATTGGTTATTAAGCAGAAAAGGCAACAAACTCATAAAAGCATTCAGGACTTGAACATGGAATTGCTTTTTTTTTTGAGTATACATAATTGGACTGGGTCAGGTCACTTGAAAACTGTTGCCATTTTTTCCACATGTAAGGGCATAACTCTACTAATTCTTACATCATATGATTAACAGTGTTTTCATAGATGAAATTATATTTTTGGGTATGCTAGGAATCTTACATAGTAGTCAAAGAAGGAAGAAATCAAGGTTGGACACTACATGCTGTCTGAAAATGCCAGCTTGCTCAGCACAGAATAAGAGTATTCAATTAGCTAATGCTTTAAAAGAGATTTGTAAAAAAAAAAATCTTTTAGCTAGCATCAAGGGTAGACCTTTTGGAAGCAGAGCTAAACAGCAGAATAAGCAGAAATAAAATGAGTGTAAGCCAAGAGCATACTTTAGGTCATAGAGGAAGAGACAGATGAACTTTCTCGGTTGGTCTTTGAATCTAAACCTTCAGGAGTCCATATGATTCACCAAGAATATCCATATTGGTCTAACGTGCAATGATATCAGAATATTCAAACGATCTGACCTGTGCCATGTGGTTAGAATAAGATAGCAGAGAAATGAAATTGCTACCCTCATAACGTGGACAGAAGCCAGAAAGGCTCTTCCAAATTAAGGTCAAGATCTTATTGATACATCTAACATCTTGCATCTGCAATGATGGAAGGAACTTTCAGATGCAGGATATTGATGGAGTTATTCAATTGGAATGAATGGATAATGAATACTAAATGAAGTTTGTTGACCACCAGTCATCTTTGAGGAGATTTGCCCAGTTGGTATGGGTAATTTTCCATATTTTCAGAGACTGAGTAATCCTCTTTTTCAAATGTTTTCTTTGACAGATAGTAATCCCTTTTAAAAAGAGTGGAAAACAGTAATAGACACAGCAAATGTAGCTGGACCTCAAAGAGAAAATTTTACAGTGTGGGGTGGAGTGTCTGTTTCACAAAGGTCTTTTACTCTAAAATGATCTCATCCAAAATTACTTATTTGTCCCAGTTTTACCTGGAGGCACATATTCAAATTGCTTACTCATTGAAATAAGAACAAGGGAAACTTTCATAGGACTAGTATGCCTTTTTAGCAGAAGGAGTCCTTTTACCAACAAATTATAGATCTGCCATTATCACCTCCCCCATCCCATCCCTGTCCTTCTTTTTAATCATTCACTCATTCAATTGTATTTATTGAGCACTTACTATGTGCAGAGCACTGTACTAAGGGCTTGGGAGAGTACAATATAACCATAAAAAGACACATTCCCTGCCCACAATGAGCTGACAGTCTATAGGGCTAGACAGACATTACTATAAATAAGTAAATTACAGATATGCACATAAGTGCTGTGGGGCTGGGAATGGGGGATGAATCAAGGGGCAAGTCAGGACAACACAGAAGGGAAAAGGAGAAGAGGAAAGAAGGGCTTAGTCGGGGAAGGTCTCTTGGAGGAGATGTGCCTTCAAGAAGGCTTTGAAGGAGGAGGGAGTAATTGTCAGTTGGATGAGAGGAGGGTGGGCATTCCAGGCCAGAATTAAGATGTGGCAGAGAGGTCGTTGGAAAGACAGATGAGAATGAGGTATAACATAGAGTGAATTGTGTGGGCTAGGTTGTAGTAAAGGAGTAGGGAGGTGAGATAAGAATGGGCAAGGTGATTGATTTAAAGCCAATGGTGAGTTGTTCTGCTTGATGTGGAGGTGGATAGGCAAACACTGGAGTTTCTTGAGGAGTGGGGAAACACGGCCTGAACGTTTTTGTAGAAAAATGATTGGGGCTGCAGAGTGAAGTATGGACTGAAGTGGGGAGAGGCAGAAGGCTGGGAGGTCAGCAAAGTAGCTGATGCATGCAGTCATCAAGGTGAGGCAGGATAAGTGATTGGATTAATGTGATAGCAGTTTGGATGGAGAAGAAAGAGAGGATTTTACGGATTTTGTGAAGGTGGAATCGACAGGATTGAGAGATGGATTGACTATGTGGGTTGAATGAGAGAGAGGAGTGAAGGATAATGCTCAAGGTTATGGGCATGTGAGACAGGAAGGATGGTGGTGCCATCTATAGTGATGGGAGAGTCAGGGGGAGGTCAGGGTTTGAGTGGGAAGATAAGAAGTTCAGTTTTGGACATGTTAAGCTTGAGATGATGGGAAGACATCCAAGTAATAATAATAATAATGATGGTATTTGTTAAGCGCTTACTATGGATTTGAAACCATGACCTCTGACTTCGAAGCCCGTGCTCTTTCCACTGAGCCATGCTGCTTCTCAATGTATGATACATTGGACTTGGAAAACACATTCCCTGCCCACAACAAGCTTACAATCTAGAGGGGAGAGACAGACATTAATACAGACATTAAATATGCCCTTTTCTCTCCATCCAAACCACTACCACATTAGTCTAATCACTCACCCTATCCCATCTAGATTACTGCATCAGCTTCCTTACTGACCTCCCAACCTCCTGCCTTTCCCCTCTTCAGCTCATATTTCACTCCACTGCCCGGATCATCTTTCTTCAGAAATATACAGGACAGTATAATAATTATAATGGCATTTATTAAGCACTTACTATGTGCAAAGCACTGTTACACAGTCACACAGCTGACAAGTGGTGGAGCTGGGATTTGAACCCATGACCTCTGACTCCAAAGCCTGTGCTCTTTCCACTGAGCCATGCTGCTTCTCTAGAGATATAATAATAATAATAATGATGGCATTTATTAAGCGCTTACTACATGCAAAACACTGTTCTAAGCACTGGGGAGCTTACAAAGTGATCAGGTTGTCCCACCAGGGGCTCACAGTCTTAATCCCCATTTTACCGATGAAGTAACTGAGGCACAGAGAAGTGAAGTGACTTGCCCAAAGTCACACAGCTGACAGTTGGTGGAGCTGGGATTTGAACCCATGACCTCTGATTCCAAAGCCCATGCTCTTTCCACTCAACCATGCTGCTTCTCTACAGATAACTTGAAGGCAGGAGGAAATGCGAGAAAGGAGAGAGGGAGAGACATCAGGACTGAAGATGTGGATTTGGGTATCATCTACAAAGAGCTCAGTGGAAAGAGCCCGGGCTTTGGAGTCAGAGGTCATGGGTTCAAATCCCGGCTCTGCCACTTGTCAGCTGTGTGACTTTGGGCAAGTCAGTTAACTTCTCTGTGCCTCAGTTACCTCATCTGTAAAATGGGGATTAAGACTGTGAGCCCCCACCGTGGGACAACCTCATCACCTTGTAACCTCCCCAGAGCTTAGAACAGTGCTTTGCACATAGTAAGCGCTTAATAAATGCCTTTATTATTATTATTATTATTGAGGTGGTAGTTGAAGCCATGGGAGCAAATGAGTTCTTCAAGGTAGTGGGTGTAGATGGAGAATAGAAGGGGACCCAGAACTGAACCTTGAGGGAACCAGTTAGGGGGTGGGAGGCAGAGGAGGAGCCCCAGTGCCGTCCCTCATCCCATTCCTCTGTGCCAACCGCAGGCAGTGCACTCCCTTCCAAGCCCTCCCCACTCCTTGCACCTTCCCTTCTTCTTGCACCCTCCCCCACAAAAGTCTCAGCCATGTCTATGCAGTGGAACCCTCAATTCATTGTAGAAAAGCTTCCCTACAATCGTTACCTGCTCCCGACACTACTCCTCCTTGCCATCACTGAAACCTGCTCATCTGCCACAATCTCTAGAGAGGGCTTCTTCCGCCACTCCCAAACATCCACTGGGGAAGGGATAGGAGTCGACTTCCATCTCACTCTCTAATGCCACATTCCACCCTCCCCATCTATTTCCCTTCCTTTGAAGCCTAATTCATAATAATAATAATAGTATTTATTAAGCACTTACTATGTGCAAAGCACTGTTCTAAGTGCTGGGGAGATTACAAGGTGATCAGGTTGTCCCACGTGGGGCTCACAGTCTTAATCCTCTTTTTGCAGATGACGTAACTGAGGCCCAGAGAAGTTAAGTGACTTGCCCAAAGTCACACAGCTGACAATTGGCAGAGCTGGGATTTGAACCCATGACCTCTGACTCCAAAGCCAAGGCTCTTTCCACTGAGCCACGCTGCTTCTCTACCACTCTACCATGCCCCTCTACCACCCACTCCAGTTACTAATCACAGTCATCTACTCCTCCCATCCCCCGCAAGGCCTCACCTCCAACTTTCTGAATCACTGTCATTTTTATCTCACAATCTTTGTCCATTACTACATTGATCCATGGAGACTTCGATATTCCCAACGACCCTTCTATTACCTGCTTCCTCTTACTCCTCCAATTCAACGATCTCTTGCTCCACCCATCTCACCTACTAACCCAAACTCCCACTGCGCTCATCCAAGCACTTACCCTACCCCATTTTGACTAACACATCAGCCTCCTTGCTGACCTCCTGGCCCCCTGTCTCTTCCCTATACAGTCCACACCACTCTGATTCCTGGATGTTTCTCAAAAACATCCATTTCCTCAGTCTCCAAGGACCACTTGTGGTTGCCCACCCACATCCACTTCAAGAAGAAACCCCTTACCATTGGCTTTAAAGCACTCAGTCACCTAGCCCTGTCCTTTCCTACCTTGTTAATTTCCTAATACAACCCAGCAGGCTCACTTCACTCCTGTAATACCAACTTACTCATGGTACCTCAATTTTTTATATCTTGCTGTGACCCTTTGCCCACTGCCTCTGACCTGGAACTCCCTCCCCTTCCATATCCAACAGAAAAGCTTAGAGAAGCAGCATGTCCTAGTGGCTATGGAACGAGCTTGAGAGTCAAAAGGACTTGGGTTCTATTTACAGCTTGTCTGCTGTATGACTTTGGGCAAGTCACCTCACTTCTCTGTGCCTCGGGGTGTTATCTAGGAGAGAGAGAGTCCTATAATAAGTATCAACTTTGAATTAAATTGCACAGTTGTGAAAGAGCACTAAAAGTAGAGATCATTATAAGAGGGAATCCCTATGTATGGCTAAATGATTACATCTGATAGTACAAGAATCTATTATAAAATTCCCCAAATTACCTTTTATATATCCCTACTTTGGTATTTCACCTGCAATAAGCCAAACTCAAATATGGAAATATTGAAAAGCATGTTGCTTTGTTCCTATGTCATGGGAAGGGGAGAAACAATATATAGAAAGTTGGGAAGGCCCTTACTGTGGCTACTAGACTCTGAGCCAAGAGGAGCCCTTTACTTTGCTCCTTTACCCAGCATACCCTCCTTATTTATACATATATATATATATATATATATATATATAGATACATATATATATCTATTTATACATATATAGATATCTATATATATTAGTTCTGCCCTCATCTTTCATGTTGCTTTTGAGTTCTTATTGTTTCTTCTTTCCTGATGTGTCTGCCACATGCATTCCTTCCACACTTAAAGTCTGAGATTCTTAAGGCCAGGGCTGTGCCTAATTCCCATTTATGCATTCTTTCTCAGCACTTAGTCCATAGTAAATGGTCTATACATACACTCATAAGCATAAATCACACACACACACACACACACACACACACACACACACACACACACACACACATAGCTGTTCGCTGTACTCAAAGAAGACATCAGTGATGGTGAAAGATGACTCTTCCTGCTGTAGGATGAAGCCTCAGTAAGATTAGGAACTTGGATATCTTGAACACATTGCTGGGACATACAGAATAATAAAGTAACATCCTTCCTCTACACAAGAAGTTTACACTTTAATAGGGAGACTAACATAAAAATATATCCAATTCTGTACCCAGAAGGCACTTCCTCCCAAACTCTTACTAACCAGAACATGAACCACTGGAAACTGTATTCAGCTGCAGATATTTCCACCAGCCCCTCCAAGAAAAGAAATCAGAAGAAGCTTGAGGCAATTTTCAGAGAAATCCTAGTAAGTATGGAACCCAAATACAGACATAGTTGTTCATGCTAGTCGAAATACCAAATGCCATATGTCAAGTTGGACTGAGGCTAGTAAAAGAGAAGTCAGATATAACTAATCAAGAACAGATCTGCATTATGCAAGTGTGAGATATAATTATATTGTAGGAATAAGAAACCTTGTTATGTCCTTCTTGTACTTATACATCTTCTTGAATCCAATGAACTGCAACTGCTTTAAGTCTTAAAAGAAATGAAAGATTTGATACATCACATATACCTCTGATGGGCCTGATGGGTGGGGAAAGGTAAATACTGCAGAAGAAAACCACTGACCCTGAGGAGGCAGAGTGGGAAGTTATGATGGGAGAGGTCTTCCTAATTCATAATAATAATAATAAAGATGAATGTGGTATTTGTTTAGCACTTAATATATGCCAGGCACTGTACTAAGCTTCAAAGTGAACACAAGCAAAGCAGGTTGGACAAAGTACCTGTCCCACATGTAGTTCCCAGTCTCAATCTACATTTTTCGGATAAGGTAACTGAGGCCCAGAAAAATGAAGTGACTTGCCCAAGGTCACACAGGAGACAAGTGGCAGAGTCCGGATTAGAACATGACCTTCTGACTCCCAGGGCTGTGCTGTATTCACTATCCCTTGTTCATTCATTCATTCATTCAATTGTATTTATTGAGCGCTTACTGTGTGCAGAGCACTGTACTAAGCCCTTGGGAAGTACAAGTCGGCAACAATGTTGCTTCCTCAGACTTCTCAGACTTCCTTAACAATATTCCCTGCTCTAACTGAGAAAAAGTATGGGGGGTGGGACAGAGAGGTGTTCAGAAAAGCATAAAAATCTTTCACATCATGGAGGTGGAGCTGTAGGGGCTAAAGATGATTTCAAAAATAATTTGAGTGAGTGGTAGAGATGGATGACATGAGCTTCAAAGGAAGAGGCGATGAGGGATGGAGAGGGTGGAATAGTACTGAAATTTACATTGGAGAAAAATAGCAGGCTGATTTTTTCCCATGAGTTAGAGGGAGAGGTAATAGTGAGTCCCCTCTCCCCTCACCTAGGGAAAGGGTGTCAGAGAAGACATTCATTCATTCATTCATTCAATCATATTTATTCATTCAATCGTATTTATTGAGCATTTACTGTTGAGTGCTCACTGTGTGCAGAGCACTGTAATAAACTACAGCAATAGAGACAATCCCTGCCCACAGTGGTATTATAGTCTGGGCAGGGGGGGAGACAGACATCAAAACAAGTAAACAGGCATAAATATGAATAAACAGAATTATAGATATATACATATATACATAAGCACTGTGGGGTGGGGAGAGAGGGGGAAGAGCAAAGGGAGTAAGTCGAGGTAGCTCAGAAGTGAGAGGGAGCTGAGAAAAAGGGGGCTTAGTCTGGGAAGGCCTAGAGGAGATGCACCTTCATTAGGGCTTTGAAGCGGGGAAGAGTTATTGTTGGTGGATTTGAGGAGGGAGGGTGTTCCAGACCAGAGGTAGGATGTGGGCTAGGGGTTGGCAGCTAGACAGGCGAGATCGAGGCACAGTGAGAAGATTAGCACAAGAGGAGTGGAGTTTTCAGGTTGTGATGTAGTAGGAGAGAAGGGAGGTGATTTTCAGGAGTGAGCTTGGACTCAGTGACAGCAAGGAGGGATAGTAACTGGGTCAGGGATAAATCATGGAACAAGGGGAGTTTGCTCTTGGTATAGAGGCAAGAGAATGGCTTTGAGAATCCGAGACAAATGATCTGGTCTATGTCTGCAAATAGGGGAATGCCTGCTGAAACATCATTATCATCAATTAAATATTCTGACATTTTGTTGTTTCATAAGGTGGGCAGCTCCAGCAGGAATCTTGAAAAATAGCAGGCTGATGCAGGTGGTAAGGACCACAGTGGTTACTAAAGCAACCACCTATTGGATCATAATGCTATGGCAGAGCACTGGTTCACTGATGTGGTTGTTTTAGTCATAAATGGGTCAGTCTCCCTCAGTCCCACAACACTTACAAACAGATATGTAATTTATTTATTTATATTAATGTCTGTATCTCCTCTACCAACTCTATTTTACTGTACTCTCCCAAGCCCTTAGTACAGTTTTCTGTACACTGTAAGTGCTCAACAAGCACTTGACTGATTGAGGAAAATGGGTCTTGCACACACAAAAAGCCCATTTGTACTTCCCAACATGCTACATCTCTGCCTGTTTTCTCATGTGTTACAACTCCATACCCATTGGGAACACGACTGTCAGGGACAAGAGTGTGCAAGTAGCACTGGGAAACTAATGTGTCAATAAATACCCTATGTAATATGTGGATATAAGTAAATGGGGTTGGACACATTCCCTGTCCCACTTGGGGCTCACGGTCTCAATCACCATTTTACAGATGAGGGGACTCAGCCACAGAGAAGGGAAGTGACTTGTCTGAGGTCGCACAGCAGATGAGTTGTTGGAGCCGGGATTAGAATCCACAACCTTCTTATTCCCGGGCCCAAGCTCTATCCACTTCACCTACAACTCAGCATGTTCATTTTGCTGTTCTAATGCCAGCTTAATTACTGTATCTTGATTTCCTCTATCATGCCACTGACCTCTTGCCCATGTCCTACCTCTGGGCCGAATCTCCCTCCATCTTTATAGACAACAGACTGCCACTCTCCCAACCTTCAAGCTTTATTAAAATCACATCTCCTCCAAGAGGTCTTCCCCAACTAAACCCTGATTCCCCCTCCTCTCTCTCCCCTTCTGTATCACATTTGTCTTTGGATCTGTACAATTTATTCACCCCACCTTCAGCCCCACAGCAGTTATGTACATTTCCAAAATTTCTTTCAATGACTCTCTCCCCAAATAGTCCCATCTGCTATACTTAACTCTCCCAAGAGCTTAGTACAGTTTCCTACACACAGTAAACAAATATGATTGATTATACAATCTATCTGCTTGGGTTTTCTGTCCTGAGGTCTTAGGTCAGAGGCTTGTCTCTAGTTCCAGGAGACACCATTAGTCTCTAAAAAGAATCTGCTCAATATGAAAACCAATTGGTAGGTGGATATTATGGTGACCGAGAGTGACTTCATTTTGTATTATTTGACCCCGGGAGTAACAAGGCCAAAGGACAACTCCATCTTGTATTATTTGACTTTGGGAGCAACAAGGACAAATGACGATTTAGAGGAGAAACTGTATTGTCTCTCTGAGGAGTTTTGTGGAGAGGAACTGAATTGTTTTGCTGAGGATTTAAGGAGGGGCAAAATTGCTGGGCAGGAAAAAGACTGCAGGATGCAGGATGCCTGAGGAGGAATAAGCCTGGGGGTGGGGGGGGCGTTGCCTTCCTCTGGTTTACCTGGTAAGGAGTGAGCGGGGAGATAGCAGGCAATTCCGAGCAGCCCTTCTGCTGTAATCCCCAGGAAAAATGGATAAAAGGGGAAAAGAACTGGCCCCCTTTGCCCAGCTTCAGCCCAGCACTTAAGACTTGAACCAGGATGATGACGAACTGTGGGTGGGCCGACTCCTTCAAACTAACATCTTCACCAAGAGGGAAGGCCTCTTGGAGGAGATGTGCCTTCAATAAAGGAGGGAGAGTAATTGTCTGTCGGATGTGACAAGAAAGGGTGTTCCTGGGTCTGCCACCTGTTGCTATGTGACCTTGGACAAGTCACTTAACTTCTCTGTGCTTCAGATACTTTGTAAAATGGGGATAATACAGTGAGCCCCATGTGGGACATGGACTATGTTAAACTTGATTAGCTTGTATCTCCTCCAGCGCTTAGTTCAGTGCCTGGCATATAATAGGTACTAAAAAGTACCATTAAAAAAACAAAAGAAAAAAAGAAAAGATTAATGGTGATATGGACGAGATTGAGGTATAATGAGTAGGTTGGTATTAGAGGAGCAAAATGTGGGGGCTGGGTTGTAGTAGGAGAATAGTTAAAGGAGTTAGGAGAGGGCAAAGTGATTGAGTGTTTTATAGCCGATGGTAAGGAGTTTCTGTTTGATGCAGAGGTAGAAGGGCAACCATTGGAGGTTCTTGAGAAGTGGGGAACCATGGACTAAATGTTTTTGTAGAAAAATTATCTGGGCAGAAGAGTGAAGTACAGACTGGAGTAGGAAGTGATAGGTGGCAGGGAAGTCAGCAAGGAGGCCGATACAGTAATCAAGGCAGGACAGAATAAATGCTCGGATTAATATGGTAGCAGTTTGGTTAGAGAGGAAAGGACAGATTTTAGCAAGACTATGAAGGGCAAACTGACAGGATTTAGTGATAGATTGAGGAGTCAAGGATAATGACAAGGTTATAGGTTTGTGAGACAGGAAGGATGGTGGTGCTGTTTACAGTGATGGTAAAGTCAGGGGATGGACAGCGTTTGGGTGGGTACATAAGGAATTCCATTTTGGACACATTAAGCTTGAGGTTACAGTGGGACATCCAAGTAGAGATATTTTGAAGGCAGGAGGAAATATGAGACTTCAGAGAGGGAGAACGACCAGAGCTAGAGATGTAAATTTGTGAATCATCTGCATTGAGGTGGTAGTTGAAGCCTCCTGAGTGAATGAGTTCTCTGAGGGAGTGGGTGGAGATGGAGAATAGGAGACCCAAAACTGAACCTTGAGGGCCACCTACCATTAAGGGATGGGAGACAGAGGAGGAGTTTGTGAAAGAGGCTGAGAATTAGCAGCCAGGGAGATAGGAGGGGAACAAGGAGAGGACAGTGTCAGTGAAGCTGAGGTTGGATAATGTTTCCAGAAGAATGGGATGGTTGATAGTGTAGAAGGAGTATTAGGATGGAGTAGAGGCCCTTGGATTTGGCAAGAAGGAGATCATTGGTGACTTCTGAGAGGGAGGTTTCTGTGGAGTGATGGGGATAGAAGTCAGATTGGAGGAGGTCACAGAGAGAACTGGAGGAGAGAAAATCAAGACAGTGCGTGTACACAGCTCACTCAAGGAGTTTGGAGAGGAATGATAGGAGGGAGATTGGGCACTAACTGAAAGGAGTTGTGGGGTCAAAGGAGGGTTTTTTGAAGATAGGGGAGACATGGGTATGTTTGAAAGCATTGGGAAAGAGGGCCATTGGAGACGCAACAGTTAAATATGTTGTTAGGGAGGGAAGAAGGGAGGGGGCAAGTATTTTAATAAGGTGTGAAGGGACAGGGTAGGATGCACAGGTGGAAGGGGTGGATTTTGAGAGAAGGCAGGAGATCGGAAGATACTGCTGGGAAAGACGGGAGCCTTGAAGAAGGGGCAGGACTCAGGAGGGACTTTGGAGGGGCAGAGGAGATTTTAGGGAGGTCAGACCTGATGGTTTCAATTTTTTCAATAAAGTAGATAGCCAGGTCATTAGGGGCAAGGGATGGTGAAGACAGGGAGACAGGGGGTTTGAGGAGGGAGTTAAATGTCCTGAACAACAGGCAATGGCAATAGTTATGGTTGATAATGAGGATGGAAAAATAATTTTGCTGGGCAGAGGAGCGGGCAGATTAAAGCACACAAGAATAAACTTGAAGTGGATGAGGTCAGCCTGAGATCTAGATTTCTGTCAGCAGTGCTCTGTGGTTTGTGCACAAGAGCAAAGAAGGAGGACTGTGGAGGTGATCCAGAGCTGTGGGTTAGTGGCGCAAGATTGACGAAGGGATAGGGAAGTGAGTGAGCTGAGTTCAGAAGAGAAGGTGGTGTTGAGAATGTCAGCTTTGTCATCAAGGAAAGGTAGTTTGGGTATGCGGGCTAAATGGGGCATGATGAGAAAATTGGATGGGGTCAAAAAATCAGAGGTCTCTGTGGGGAAACAACACAGATTTGTGGGGAGGAGGTGTATGAGACAGAAGGCAAGTGAGTAAGTTGTGGTCAGATAGAGGGATTTCAGAGTTGGTGATGGTTGAGATTGTGCAGTGGCTTGAGATGGTGAGATTGAGTGTGTGTTCAAGTTGGTGAGTGGGCAGGTTATGAGCCTGCTTCTAGACTGTGAGCCCACTGTTGGGTAGGGACTGTCTCTATATGTTGCCAACTTGTACTTCCCAAGCGCTAAGTACAGTGCTCTGCACACAGTAAGCGCTTAATAAATATGATTGCATGAATGAATGATATTCTGAGCTCAGTGGGCAAGATGCCCACAGGTTTGTGGGGGAAGAAGAATGAAAGAATTCTCTTTACATCTTTCCTTCAACTTGAAACATTGTCCATCAATTCTCTTTCCAACCTTGTTTTACACCCTTCTTTTAAAAAAAGGCATTTGTTAAGCACTTACTATGTGCCAGGCACTGTACTAAGCATTGGGGTAGATACAAATTAGTCAGATTAGACACAGTCTTTGTTTCACATGGGTTCACAGCTTTAATCCCCATTTTACAAATGAGGGAGCTGAGGCATGTAGAAATGATGTGATTTGCTTAAGGTCACTCAGCGGATATATGGCAAGAGTAAGGATTAGAACCCAGGTCCTTCTGATTCCCAGGCCCATGCTCAATCCACTAGGCCACACTGCTTCTTCTCAGTTGCCACCTGTTTTATGTATTATCCCAATTGTCTTGGCTTCCCTTAAATGTTTCCCTCAAAGAAACAAAGGCACCACTTCCACACCCCAAGTATTTCTATTTGACTGTCTGTCTGGCCTTCCAGAAAGAGCATGGGCCTGGGATTCAGAGAACCTGGGTCTTTATCCCAGCCCTGCCATTTTCCTGTTGTGAGACCTTGGACAAGTCACTTGACCCCTATGTGTCTCTGTTTCCTCATGTGTAAAATAGAGATGCAATGCCTATTCTCTTTCTTACTCAGACTATGAGTCCCCAGGGGTCAGGGACAATGTAAAACTTAATTATCTTCTATCTATCCCAGTGCATGCACCCAATAACCACTTAATACTATTACTACAACTAACTATGCCATCCATGTAGTAAGTTCATAACAAATACCAAATAATTATTATAATTGTACCTGCTAATCTGGATTCTCTTGGAGACACAGTCTTTTTATATGCGCAACAAGTTTTTGACTATGTGGAACCACTGAGAGGGAAAGAGGAGTGTTGAGGTTGCACTGCAAGCCACACTCTTCAATCATTTCATGTCTACCCCTACTGCTTAAAGGTGACAAGATTTGCCCAGGAAGAGAAGTAGCGTGCCTCAGTGGAAGGAGCATGGGCTTTGGAGTTAGAGGTCATGGGTTCAAATCCCAGCTCTGCCAATTGTCAGCTGTGTGACTTTGGGCAAGTCACTTAACTTCTCTGTGCCTCAGTTACCTCATCTGTCAAATGGGGATTAAGACTGTGAGCCCCCCGTGGGACAACCTGATCACCTTGTAACCTCTCCAGCAACTAGAACAGTGCTTTGCACATAGTAAGCACTTAATAAATGCCATTATTATTATTATCATCAGCCCTTAGATGGCAACTCAGTTTAACACCTTTGCTAAAAACCGGTTTGTTCATCTTTATTTAAAGAAACACATTTACAGTCATTTCTAAAAGATTCAGAGGATGACTCACTGTCACTCACCATCACTCTCCCTACCTTCAAAGCATTATTAAAATCACACCTCCTCCAAGAGGCCTTCCCTGACTAAGCCCTCATTTCCTCTTCTCCCATTCCCTTCTGTGCCACCCTTGC
The DNA here is from genome assembly GCF_015852505.1 of Tachyglossus aculeatus. Taxonomy (NCBI): domain Eukaryota; kingdom Metazoa; phylum Chordata; class Mammalia; order Monotremata; family Tachyglossidae; genus Tachyglossus; species Tachyglossus aculeatus. Next base: position 118,451,577 of record NC_052066.1, on the reverse strand, counting down.
ACTTGGACTTGCACCCTTTTAATTCATCCTTACCTCAGCTCTACAGCACTTATAATAAAAACTGTGGTTTTGTTGAGTGTTTAGTATGTGCCAGACACTGTACTAAGTGCTGGGGTAAGATTGAAGTAAATCAGGGTTGACATAATCCCTAATCCACGTGGGGCTCACAGTCTCAATCCCCATTTTACCGCTGAGGTAACTGAGGCCCAGCAGAGTGAAGTGACTTGGTAAAGGCCACGAAGCAGACAAGTGGTGGAGTGGGATTAGAACTCGTGACCTTCTGATGCCCAGGCCCATACTGTCTGCACTAGGCCATGCTGCTTATTTGTAATGCATTTATTAGTATTAGTATCTATATCCTCCTCTAGACTGTAAACTCACTGTGGGCAGAGAAGGTTTCTACCAATTCTGTTGCATTGTTCTCTCCCAAGTGTTTGGTACAGTGCTCTGCCCATAGTAAGCACTCAATAAATATGATTGATTCATTGCTCAGTATGTGCCCTTTGCTTCTTGCTTCTCTCCCTTTCACTCCGTCACCACCTTTTGACCACTTCTTAGCTAATTAAAACAACCAACAGAGGCTAAAAAGTTAAGGAGAGGAACTGTCTGTCAAATATTTCACTTGTTGGATACTTAGGTAACAGGCCTGACCAGAAATGAGCTTTAAAAGTGGGCTTAAAGTGAAGTTCTTGAATTATCTGTGGATTTAATTTCTCCCCACTGTCCCTCTTCTTCCCCCTTTTATCCCTGATCATTAAACAAGAACTGTGGATAGGAAGTTTCACCGCATTAGGGGAAACAGAAAAACTTTCAAAATATTTGTGAAGTCATTCAGAACTCCAGTTTCTGAGCGTTCTCACATTGCAAGTATCAGTTAATAAAATTTCACGGACACATTTTTCTCTCCTGAGTCCTTTTTCTTGAAGTTTTCATCTGCCTATTTGAGTTTGAGTACTTACATTCTGTTTATTTATGGAACCATAAGACTGGGTGAACCACACAAAGTTCAGTTTTGGCTCAGAACATTGGAACACTCCCAAATGTATTTATATCCATATGTTTTTGCATACTGAAAAATAGTTTTACATTTCTTGAAACTTGAACAAACATTAGTTTGGTTTGGATCTTTAAACTTGTCTGTGGGGTGGAAATGTCTAAATTTTCCAACATCTTTCACAGAGTTCTATAAACCTCTTTGTCCAACACCATTCATCCTGCCTTAATTGCAGTTTTCTATGGCACTACACATGGATAAAACCAAATTATAAGGTTGCTAGAATGTAGGCATGTACAATGAAAAATGAACCAGTTTTAATGCAAAAAACCCTAAAATATTTTAGGTGAGGTTTGCTTGGAATTTTTGAATATTTTCCTTGGCTCCTCATCTTGGATGGTCTTTTAACAACTTTTAAGTCGTTTAACAACTTTTAAAATGGAAAACATTTCAAATAATTTTTCGCTGTACTTTTACATTTCATCATCATCATCAGCCACAGTATTAATTGAGCACTACTGTTTGCAGTGCATCAGGTTAGGTGCTTGGCAACATATAAAAAGAGTAGAATTTATGGCACTGCTCTTGAGGACTTTATAATTGTTTAGCTTTAAAGCAGATTTATTCTGTTTCTCATATACCTGGGGAAAAAATTAGAGTGCATGAAAATACCTATATTCATATTTTTTGTTCTGTGAACAATAACCATCTTTGTTTTAAACAATGTTCATAAGATAACTGGATTTAGTGGACTGTTAAAAAGAAATTACAGCTTCAAAGAAACTGGAAGTGACTGGAATAGACTCCTTTTAAGAGAATATTTGCAGAAGGAGTTTTAGTTTTTTGTTTTGTAGATTTTTGGAAAAATCTGAGAAACCAAAGCCTGTTATTCTGTAGCTCAGGCAGTTTTTATGCCTTACAGGCACTTTACACAGATGTTTATAGTTTAGGGATAAGATGTGTTACTGACCCAAAAACTCCTTGTCCAAAGAACGTGCATGAACCAGATATTTCTATGCCCAGACTGACTCTCAAATAGTGTCAAAAAATGTTAGCTAGTGTGACTATAAAACCACAAACCGCTGTGTAAAAAGAAGTCTCTGCGGTTCTCTGTGGTGATCTGTTTACATTTTCATCATTGTTTTGCCCTGTAGAGATAATATTCTGGGACCTCGGACCCTAAGAAAACAATCAAACAGTTCTTGTCCTTATGCTGAGCTGTTGAGACAATGCAACTGGAGAGTAAATTCATCCCTTGTCTATGTTTCTTTGAAATTCCATTTCAACTGCTTCCCTTATCTAGAAATAAAAGCACATTTTCCCCTTCAGCCACTTCTAATCACAGTCTAATTTTTTATGGTATTTGTTGAGCACTTACTATGTGCCAGGCACTCTACTAAGTGCTAGGGTAAATTCAAACTAATCAGGTTGGACTCAGTTCATGTCCCACATGGGGCTCACTGTCTTAATCACCATTTTACAGATGAGGTAACTGAAACCAGGAGAAATTAAGTTAGTTGCTCAAGATAACCCAGCAGACAAGTGGCAGAGCCAGGATTAGAACCCAGGTCCTCCTTACTCTAGATGCTTCTGTACTTCTAGAAGCATTTCAGATGTCAATGAGTTTTTCAATTGGAATATACGCCAGAGAACTTTCTAAAAGTTCTCTTTGTAAGATGTTATTCTTAATTTTAACTAATTTTCCTTTGTTTATTTTCACACTATTTTCAAATGATCTTCTTGCTCAGTCAGTCAGTCATTCTGTGGTATTAATTATCTACTGAGTGGTAGGCACTGTAGTGGGGTCAGAAGGACCTGAATTCTAATCCTGGCTCTGCCACTTGTCTTCTGTGTGATCTTGGGCAACTAACAACTTCTCCTGGCCTCAGTTACCTCATATGTAAAATAGGGATTAAAACTGTGAGCCCCATAAACCTGGTGTGGGCAGGGATTGTCTCTATTATGGTACTTTCCAAGTGCTTAGTACAGTGCTCAACACACAGTAAGTGCTCAATAAATACAACCGAGTGAATGAATGAATAAATGACAGGGCCTGTGTCCAACCTGATGAACAGGTATTTATTCCAGCGCTTGAAACAGTGATTGTCACATAGTAAGTGCTAACAGGAACCATAAGTATTATTATAATTGTACTTACCTGGGCAAGTACAACAGTAGTAGGACTACTCATAGAGGAAACATACAGGAGGGATGCATTTACTCTTCTAGTTGCATTTATCCCTTCCCTTATAGTCTAAGAAGTAAGACACACTAAAAATTACTTAACAAATAGTGAAAGTCAGAGGAAGAACAAGGATATACAGGGAGCATTACAAACACATCAGGATAAAACTGGTGAAAAAAATAACTGAATTCAAGTATTGAGTAGACTAGGAATGTGTCACTTGAATATTCTGTACTTCCCAATTGTTTATTGTACTGCACTGAACTAAGGGGACATTCATTAAATACTACTACTACTATAACTACTAAAACTATAGGTATGTACACATGAGCTGAGAATAGGATTAAAGTGCCTCAGTACTAAGGATGAGTATTGGTAGGATGCCTCTGGGACATTGTGAATTAATCAGGGAAGGTTTTGTAGAAAAGTTGTCATTTGTGCAGGGTTTTAGAGATGGGGGCCACCTTAATGTGACTATGATTTGAACTCTGAGGAGTCTGAAATTTGGCTCTTCTAGCCATCGCATCCAAATAATCTTTGTGTCTTTTTTTTTTTGTTAGGTTGTCTTTTTATGCATCTGTCATCTATCTCTTGTCTCCCTTCGCATTAACTGATTGTAAGCTCCACAAGGGGCAGGGACCATATCTAATTCCCACCTGTATATTATTTCCTAGCACAAAGTCCAGTGTTCTGCACATAGTAAGCATTCAATAAATACTATTTTTACAACTCTCCATTTTCATGTTAATGTCTTTCATCCCTCCATCATTCCATCATTCTTGAAGAGCACAACTAACTGAGGGATGTGTTGATTTAAAACAGGAGTTTTGAAATAAGACGTTACATGGCCTAGTAGATAAAGCATGAGCCTGGAAGACAGAAGGACCTGGTTTCTAATCCTGCACTGACACTTGTATGCTGTGTGACCTTGGGCAAGTAACTTCTACGTGACTCAGTTACCCCATCTGTAAAATGGGGATTAAGACTGGGAGCCCAACGTGGGACAGGGACTATGTCCAATCTGAGTAACTTGTATCTACCCCAGTGTTTACTACAGTGTCTGGCACTTGGTATCCTTCAATGCTCATATTAAATCCATTGCCACATTCCACCTAGTCTTCCTACACAACATTTCACAGGCCCACCCCAACTGTTACCACCCTGATATAAGTTCTTGTCATATTGGTATGAGAAGCAGCGTGGTCAAGTGGAAAGGGCACAGGCCTGACAGTCAGAGGACTTGGGTTCTAATCCTGAATCTGCCATTTGCTTGCTGTTTGACCCTTGGCAAATCACAACTTCTCTGAGCCTCCATCTCCTAAACTGTAAAATGGGTATTAAATACGCCTGTTCTCCCTGCTACATAGACTGTGAGCCCCATGTGTGATAGTGACTGTATTCAACCTGATTAATGGATAATCCGTTCTTGGAAAAGCGATTGACACAGAGTAAGCAATTAACAAACATAATAATGATAATAACAATAATAATAAAACTAGTAATAATAATCATTATTATTATGAAAAAAGCCTAAGATGTCTAAGATGTGAAACTGAAGTTTAGATTTGACTTCTACCTTTGTAACTTGAAGGAAAAGCCCAGATATCAGAGGTCACACGGAGTCCTAATTGAGCTTTACGAAATGAGGGATTCCCTGGATATTGTAAAACATGCATATGAATGCCTGAACTACAAAATCAATGGCTGACAAACCCTATACATTTTAACTCAATCCATGACATGCAGTGCAGAAGGAAAGCTAGGTAAACAAAAATACAACTGGTAGGGCCTTACCAAAGCTATCTTTTCTCTACTCTTGTTAGCTTTCAACTCATCATCTCTACTTCAGTGAAGCAAACCTATTTTCTAATTGATATATGTGGGTGGTTAAGGTTTGTCACCTACAGGGACATTCACACTTCCAGCCAAATTCTCCTGCTCGCCTACCATGACACATTCAGGGCCCTGAACTGCCTATCAGGAAGTGTGGCCTTCCCAGTCGGTCATTCATTTGCATTTATTGAGCGCTTACTGTGTGCACAGCACTGTACTAACCACTTGGAACAGCACAATATAACAATAAACAGACACATTCCCTGCCCATAATGAGTTTACAGTCTAGAAAGGGAGAGATAGACATTAATATAAATGAATTACAGATATGTACATAAGTGCTGTGGGTCTGAGACGGGGGATGAAAGGAGCAAGTCAGGGTGATGCAGAAGGGAGTAGGAAAAGAGGAAAGGAGGGCTTAGTCAGGAGGTCTCCTGGAGTAGATGTGCCTTCAGTAAGGTTTTGAAGGAAGGGGTGAGTAAGGGGTGTCCTAGGACACCGTCCTACACAAGCGAAGCAGCATGGCTCAGTGGAAAGAGCACGGGCTTGGGAGTCAGAAGTCACGGGTTCAAATTCAGGCTCTGCCAATTGTCATCTCTGTGACCTTGGGCAAATCACTTACCTCATCTGTAAAATGAGGATTAAGACTGCGAGCCCCCCATGGGACAACCTGATCACCTTGTATCCTTCCCAGTGCTTAGAACAGTGCTTTGCACATAGTAAGTGCCTAACAGAAGCCATCATTATTATCATTAAATCCAACTGAGGATACAAGAAGCAAGAGGAGGAAAGAGGTAATTTGGACATAAGAGTTAAATGGCTTTGGGGAATTGTACCTTTTGGACAATTGGTGTTCATTCACCCTAATTTCAGGCCCACAACACTTACTTACAGATCTGTAATTTTTAAATTTATAGTAATTAATTCATTTCATTGTATTTATTGAGCACTTCCAGAGCACTGTACCAAGTGCTTGGGAAAGTACAGTGCTGTAATGAACATTGACAATCCCTGCCCACAAGGAGCTCACACTCTTTCAGGGGTGGGGACGGGACAAACATCAATACAAATGAACAGACATCAATACAATAAATAAAATTGCAGATATATACATAAGTGCTACTGGACTGGACAGGGGGTGGGCGGGGAAAGCAAAGGGAGCAAGTCAGGGTGACTCAGAAGGGAGTGGGAGATAAGAAAAAGTGGGGCTTAGTTTGGGAAGGTCTTTTGGAGATGTGCCTTCATTAAGACTTTGAAGTTGGGAGAGAGTAATTATCTGGCGAATTTGAGGATGGAGGGCATTCCAGGCCAGAGGCAGGATATGGGCCAGGGGCTGGTGGCAAGAAAGGCGAGACCGAGGCAGAGTAAGAAGGTTAGCACCAGGGAAGCGAAGTATGCAGGCTGGGTTGTAGGAGAGAAGCAAGGTGGTGGAGTGTTTTAAAGCCAAAGATGAGGAGTTTTTTGTTGGATACGGAGGTGGATAGGCAACCACTAGAGATTTTTAAGGAGGGGAATAACATGTCCCAAATACTTCTGAAGAAAGATGATCTGGGCAGTGGAGTGAAATATGGACTCAAGAGGGGAAAGGCAGGAGGTTGGGAGGTCAGTAAGGAGGCTGATGCAGTAATCTAGATGCGATAGGATGAGTGATTGTACTAATGTGCTAGTGGTTTGGTTGGAGAGAAAAGGGCATATTTAATGTCTATATTAATGTCTGTCTCCCCCCCACTAGACTGTAAGCTTGTTGTGGGCAGGGAATGTGTTTTCCAAGTCCAATGTATCATACTCCTCCAAGAGCTTAGGAAAGTGCTCTGCACTCACTAAGCTCATAAGAAATACTATTGATTGATTAATTGGAAGAGGAGGACATGCTAAGAACCACAATCAGAATAGAAAGATCCCAAAGACCTAGAACAAAATTAAAGCAGCATCTGGAGAATCTACCAATCAATCACATTTGTTGAGCACTTACTTTGTGGAGAGCAAAGTACTAAGTGTTTGAGGGAGCACAATGTAACAGAGTTGGTAAACACGAGATGCTCCTTCACTTCCCCCATTTATTTCAACACATACACACTTGGGCCAAATGCCAGTTTTACCATCCTAAGGAAAGACTAGAATTCAAGAAGTTTTTTTGTTTTTTTAAATAATATTTAAGTGCTTACCATGTGTGAAGTACTGTTCCAGGTGCTGAGGCAGATACAAGTTAATCAGGTTGGGCACAGTCCTTGTCCCACATTGCGCTCACAATAAAGTAGGAGGGAGAACAAGTATTGCTCCCCATTTTGAAGTTGAGGAAACTAAGGCAAAGAGGAAGTTGAATGACTTGGCCAAGCCCCACTTGCCCAAGGCAAGCAATAGCTCCCAGGTCACTGGTCTTCCCTTCTTCCTTCTGTTAAGGAGCCTGAGTATTATACAATCATAAGGCCAGAAGGGACTTCCAAACTTTATATTATTTCACCTTATCTTTCCCAGTGTTCAGCATGTAGTAAGTGCTTACGTACCACAATAATTCCAGCTCATTTTCTATGTCATCTTCTCCTTTTTTTTCCTGATCTAGGGTACTTAGATAACTAGTCTACTGGAAATATCCTCCATTTATCCTAAGTACGTCCCTCAGGAATCTTGCAACTCACTTAAATCTGGCCTGTGTAATTTCGGAATATTTTTCACTTGTTCGGTGTTTAAATCAGATGGACAAAGGGTTAAGTAATTATTGTCATCCTTCTTTTCTTCCCAGTGCTAAATGACTTAAATTTCATTATACTTTTCTCATAGATCCTTTGTTCAGCCTTAATCTCTTCATTCATGTGCTTGGAATTTTGATTGAGTATCTCAAAGAAGTAGAGATACTGAATACAGATATAGATTTTATATAGATTGTTCTATTTCTAGTGAACACGGCACATTGATTATATAATGTGAACACCCATATTACATTAGGATTAATAAATAAGTCTCTGTACCACTACAAGAGTATAAAAAACAAAAAGAAATTCAGAGCATGACCAAAATCTACCAGTTGTGTTGAAAATTGAAATAAAGATACGATAGAGGGGAACACCTGACCTTATGGATTAAAAAAAAAATAACTTTAGGTTAAGCTCCAAGGAAATTGATGTAAAGTTATTTCTCAAAAGTCATAAATAAGTCTACAGGAAAAGACTGGTAAAACATATTGCTAGCAGTCAATCAAAGTTAAATTGAAAGAGTACTAAACAACTTTCGGGAATATCACAATAATGGAGAATTAAGACCTGACACTGTTTTGCTAGCTCAATTTGTGCTAACTGCACTTTGTAACAATTACTCTAATTAGTGGTTTTGATGGCGAAGAAAATAATTATAACTAAAGCTGGGCAGTGAGTTATTTGATGGAAATATCGCAGAAACTAGACATTGGAGCCTACTTCACTGAATTTGGTCCGTTCACTTGCTACAATTCATTTCACTCAATTGTATTTATTGGGTTATAGTACTGTATATAAATAAATGAATTTGACATTTTGTTAATTGAATTAGGATTAATATTATTATCTTCAGTAGGGAATCAAACAAGAGCTATGACCTTTAAAATCTACAGTGAGTTAACTTTAAAATGTTGAATTTCCATATAAATGTGAAAAAATAAAACTATGAGCTTGAGTAGTTTATGCTGCCATGTTTAAGGATACTACAGAAGACCTAGAAACTGATGACACAATGCTCCCAAATGCACTGGGAAAATTTTCATAGAGACTGACTACAAGCAGCATGGTCTGGTGGGTAGATCACAGACTTAGGAGGCAGAAGGACCTGGGTTCTAATCCCAGATATGCCACTTGTCTGCTGTGTGACCTTGGGCAAGTTGCTTCACTCCACTGTGCCTCAGTTACCGCATCTATAAAATGGGGATTGATACTTTGAGTCTCATGTGGGACAGGGACTGTGTCCAACCTGATTAGCTTGTATCTACCCCAGCAGTTAGTTTTGTGCCTGGAACATAGGAAGTGCTTAACAAATACCATTTTTTAAATCAATTCATGAGAATGACTGTGAGGGGTTCTGCAAAGTCAATGGAGTATAATGCTACATTGTGTTCAAAGATGACTGCGATAATAAAGCAGCCTGAATGTTAGAATCTCTGCAAATGGCCAAGGATCTACAATAACAACTCAGAGCTTAAAGGCAACACAGAATTCTACATCTAGGTATAATGCTATCCAACGATACATTGATGGACGAAGGATAGAAAACCAAATCAAAAAGGCCAGTTGGGAACTCACAAAACGTAGCAACCTAGTGGAAAGAACACAAGTCTGAGAACCAGAGGACAACAGTTCTAATCCTGACTCTGCCATTTGCCTGCTGTGTGATCTCAGCTGTCACTTAATTTCTCTGTGCCCCAATTTCCTCATCTATTAAAAGGGAACTAAATATCCATTCTCCCTCTCCCTTGGCTTGCGAGACCCTTGTGGAGCAGGGTCTGACCTAATTATATGTATATATGTATATATGTTTGTACATATTTATTACTGTATTTATTTATTTATTTATTTTACTTGTACATAGCTATTCTATTTATTTTATTTTGTTAGTATGTTTGGTTTTGTTCTCTGTCTCCCCCTTTTAGACTTTGAGCCCACTGTTGGGTAGGGACTGTCTCTATATGTTGCCAATTTGTTCTTCCCAAGCGCTTAGTATAGTGCTCTGCACATGGTAAGTGCTCAATAAATACGATTGATGATGATGATGATGATGATTAACTTGTACTGACTCTAGTGTTAGGTACAGTGCTTGGCATATAGTAAGCACTTAACTAATTCATGATGAGGGGGATGATGATGATGATGATTAAATTTGATACCGAACACAAATTCCAAAAAATACAGTGGTGATTAACCTTCTATCTGGTTAAGAATCCTGGACCTAATGGAGTAAGCTTAACCATATCAAACAACAAAGGTCAAGACATTAATCACCAATAATGTGGTCTCTGAAACCTGAAAAATCGACTTGAGTTAGGGTAATATTATTCAAAACCCAACTTTGCTGGTAGAAGAATGAATGAAGATAGATACTGGGACCTCCAGAAGGCTGATGCAGCTCTGGACCTTCTTCTTCGAATATACTAGCTACCTCCTGTCCTCTAAATCCATTCCTTCTAGTTACATCATCCAAGTCATTCTACACCAACATCCAGCTCATCCCTCTCTCGAGATGCCAACAGGACTCAGCTCAATTCCATCCATCCTTCACACCCCTCTTCTCCACCCCATCCCTGTCATTCCTTCCCAGAGACACCATTTCTCCGCTTCCCCCAGCACTGACCCAAGTCAGCACACCCCCATCCAGCCCCTTCCTAATCCTTGTGCCTTCCTCTCGCACCTCCTGCAAAACGCAGCCAAATAAGTCCTGTGGAACACCTGCTCCATCTTGGGAAAGCTTCCCTTCAACCTTCACCTATTTCTGATGCAGTCAGGAATTCTACTGTACTCTCCCAAGCACTCAATATAATTTTCTGCACACAGTAAGCACTCAGTATACTAGGAGTTGCCAAATGGGGGATTGAAATGGATCTCGCACAATACACAAGCAGAGAAAGCAGACATGCATTTTATAGATATAGAGAATTACAACTTCAGAGACATGGCAGCTAATTTCTGCTTTTGGGAATTTTGGGGATCCAAAAGCAATAGGCATATCAGGGCGGTGTACAGCAATCAGAAGGGGTGGGTTGCTCTCCTTGAGTGGAAGCCCTGAGAAAATCAGGGTGCCAAGAATCATCCTACAACAGGCACTCTGCAACAAACAGCAGCACGCCCCACAGTGCAACTTAGACCAGACTTTATGTGCACACACTGAAGAATGGATTGCCTCTCCCTTAAACATATTTTATGTATTCAAAGATGATGGTGACATCAGAACCCTGAATATGGTTGTGACTGAGAAGACTGTAACACAATCCTACCACCAATTCCACACAGTGCTCTTTGATAATGGCACCTGCATCCTGCTGATTTAAAAAATTAGTATTAACAAAGCCTCCTGGCAATTTGGGTGGGGTATAGGGAGCAGGGAAGACAGTGATCAGATAAATTCATAAGTCACAGAACTTTGACTGGAGGGGAGCTGAGTGAACAGAAGATACCACTTTGATTAACTTTGGGGGGTGGGGGGGCACCTGACGTGATTATATCGGCACCATGCACCAGAGGACACAATGAGGAGTGAGAAGGGTCAGAGGATTCTACATTGACTAGAGTTTTGTTGATGGGTGGGAGGCTTTTGTTTAGCTGGAAGGGGGTTGTATTGTAAAAATAAAATGGAATGTTTGCTGTGTTAGATGTTCCATCTCCTGGATTAAGCTGTGACAAGTGCACACTGCACTGGGGAGGGCCTGCGGGGTGCTTCAGTAGAGCCATACCTGTATGTGGGGCCCCTTTTGGAACTCTTACACTTCAAGGAAATGAGTTTAAGAGGAAGGGCAACACAAACCTTAAGATTGTTTCTATGGTGCTGATGGGATTCTTGGTGGAAAAGGTGACACTTTCTTGGACACACATTTGTACAGATCATAGGATAGTCATAACTTGTTCTACTGTATCCTTACTTTCCCTGTAATATTTATGGTAAACCAAAATTTTACCCATCACTCAGGTAATTTCATGTAATTGGTATCTGGAATGGACATAGCATCCTAACATGGGTGGGAGATCAGGAGTTACTATAAGCATCACAAGTTACTTCCAGAATAATTCCACCAATTCATTCAATTATATTTATTGAGCACTTACTGTGAGCACAGCACTGTACTAAGTGCTTGGAAGAGAACAATATAACAATAAACAGACACATTCCCTGCCCACAGCGAGTACCAATGCCATCTAAATGTCAGTCTTACATCAAATGACAAGATCGTAAACAATGAATTCCTGGAGCACAATTACTCCAAAGAAATAATGATCTCATTATCCCAATTTCAAGGAGAGAGAAGGTGGGAGGATGTGATAAACAAAATGGAATAAATAGACTGAAGGGGAGGGAAAAAAAGTAGTTGAAGATAGCAAAACAAAAGAAAGGCAGCCACATAAAACAGCATAACAGTCTATTGTGTGGTCATTAGAAAACGGGTGACTGTTTTCTTAGGCTGAATCGTCATCTGGTATTGTAGGTTCAAAATAAAAGCATGTATTGCAAGTAACAATCCTTGTAACCACCTGATTTGAAAGGGATCACCACCAATACATTCAGTATGGATAAATCCTAATCTCCAATATGGATAAAATCCAAACTTTAGAGACAACATCTTTGAACTGTCAAGGACAGCTAGTTACATAAAAGTAAAACAGACAATATAGTAATAATAAGAAAGGTCCAGCACCGAGTATAAAGACAGTCTACTTATTTTAATCTTAGAAGTGGAAAATAATAAAGTTGGATGAGTTCTCAGGAGGCTCTCAGTTCTTTCCCCTTATCTGTGGTTAGTTGTTGCTTAAACTACCCAGGGCAGAGGAGTTTCTATTCTTTCCATAAGAATCTCCATGGGTGGAGGCTTTTATCACCTCTTTTGTTACTACATTCCACGGTTTATCATTCTGTTAGGTTAAGAAGTTCTTCCTTAGGTCTAAATACTCCTGTTTAACTGAAGCCTCTTTCCTCTTGTTGAGTCCTTCTTGCTAGTGGAGGGTCACTAGTTATCATCATTGTCAAAAATTCCCTTCCTATACTTGGACATAATTATTATACTTCCCTTTTGCCTTCTCTCCCTACTTTAGAGAAGCAGCATGGCTCAGTGGAAAGAGCATGGGCTTTGGAGTCGGAGGTCATAGGTTCAAATCCAGTCTCCTCGAATTGTCAGCTGTGTGACCTTGGGCAAGTCACTTAACTTCTCTGTGCCTCAGTTACCTCATCTGTAAAATGGGGATTACGATTGTGAGCCCCATATGAGACAACCTGATCGCCTTGTATCCCCCCAGCGCTTAGAAGAGTACTTTGCAGATAATTAGTGCTTAACAAACACCATCATTATTTATTATCATTAGCTCCCCCCCACCAAGTCCCAGATTAGCATTTGGTGCACCACCTAAGCATTTAAGTACTCACTCCCATATTGCCTATGTATTTATAGTGCCTATTATTATTATTAATAATAATAATAATAGTAATTATGATATTTGCTAGGCACTTACTATGTGCCAGGAAAGTTCTAAGCCCTGGGGTGAATACAGGCAAATTGGGTTGGACACAGCCCTGTCACACATGGGGCTCACAGTCTCAAGCCCCATTTTACAGATGAGGTAACTGAGGCACAGAGACGTGAAGCATCTTGCCCAAGGTCACACAACAGACAAGTGATAGAGCTGGTATTAGAACCCATGACCTTTTGATTCCCAAGCCTGTGCTCTATCCATTACACTGTGTTACTACTTGACTCTAAATTATGTGCTCTTCAAGGGCAGTGATTATTTCCCCTTAATCTATTGTATTCTCCCAAATTGTTTAAATAGTGGTTTCATTTAAGGTGCTCAATAAATACTATTGATTGATTTATTTTTTTTCTCGAACCATAAATACCCCAATTCCAGTCATCTTTCCTCTCAGACACCATTTTCCAGTTCTTTAAGTCAAATTTGTCATTCTCCAAGGACTCTCCAGTTTTTCTACATCCCTTTTACAGTTGCCCAGGCCAAAGGTGTACCCAATACTCTAATAAACAACCAACTACTGCAAAGAACAGTGGAGGGATTAATTCCTACCAATATCATGCCAGACCCCTGCATATACATCACAATCAAATGTTGACTTTTTAACATAAAGCATTGCTGGCTCATTAAGCTTTCAGATATTTATAACCCCAAATATTTTTCAGTTACTCTGTGCAAAGACAGCCTTCCCCTAGGTGGCATTTGCCATCACCTAGGGGAATTGTTTTTCAGTTATTTCTACAGAACCTCATCCTGTTTTTGGTGGGTTAGTTCTGCAATTTGCTTAAATCTTTTAAAATTCTATTTCTGCTTCCAAAGCGTTAGCAAAATCTTCTAATTCAGTTAACATCACCTACAGATTTTCCCCAAATTCCTTTTCCCATATCATTAATATGACTAGTCCCCTTTCAGCACCTGGAGAGTTTCCCGTACTCTACCAGTTTTGGCTATGGGAGAAAGAGTCAAGTAGAGGCATACCCATTCCATTCCAGAGAAGCAGCGTGGCTCAGTCAAAAGAGCCCGGGCTTTGGAGTCAGAGGTCATGGGTTCAAATCCCGCTCCGCCAATTGCCAGCTGTGTGACTTTGGGCAAGTCACTTCACTTCTCTGGGCCTCAGTTCCCTCATCTGTAAAATGGGGATTAAAACCGTGAGCCCCCCATGGGACTACCTGATCACCTTGTAATCTCCCCAGCGCTTAGAACAGTGCTTTTCACATAGTAAGCGCTTAACAGATACCATTATTATTATTATTATTATTATTATTATTATTATTATTATTATTATTCCCAGATTGGGAAGTGGCTAGAGAGTGGAAGGCAATCTGCTACAACTCAAAACCCACCTGTGCTGGGCAGCAGCAGCATGGGAGAGAGTCATGGGCAGAGACTCAGGTTTACTGTGCAGAAGGAGGCAATAATAAGCCATTTCGTATTTTTAACCAAGAAAACTCTATGGATACACTACCAGAACGATTGCAGATGGAGGTGGGGCATTCTGGAAGAGATGTGTTCATGGAGTCGCTATGGGCTGGACACGACTCAACAGCACAAGACAATATGACTAGTGGGCACCTACCTGCAAAGAGCAATTTACTAAATAATAATAAGAATGTATTTGTTAAGCACTTACTATATGTCAAGCAGTATACTAGGTGTTGGATTACATACATGATAATATACATGAATATATATATATAAATAAATACATGAATATATATATATATATATATATATATATATATAAATTACATACATGATATAAATCCCACACGGGGCTCATAAAGTAAGTAGGAAGGGTATCAAATTGGTATTGAGAAATTTTGCAAATGAGAAATAAGGCACAGAGAAGTTAAGTGACTTGCCCAAGATCCCACAGCAGGTAAATGGTAGAGCTGGGGTTAGAATGTATCTGTTTATTATTATATTGTACTCTCCCAAGTGCTTAGTACAGTGCTCTGCACACAGTAAATATGATTGAAGGAAGGAATGAATGAATGAACCCAGGGCCTCTCATTCCCAGGCCTGTGCTCTTCACACTAGGATACGCTACTTCTTTCTAAACATGTGGAAGAGTGCAATAACACTAGTAGACACTATCTGTGACCCATGGAGGTAATAATAATAATAATGTTGGTATTAAGCGCTTACTATGTGCAAAGCACTGTTCTAAGTGCTGGGGGGAATACAAGGAGATGAGGTTGTCCCATGTGGGCTCACAGTCTTAATCCCCATTTTACAGATGAAGGAACTGAGGCACAGAGAAGTGAAATGACTTGCCCAAGGTCACGCAACAGACATGTGGGGGAGGCGGGATTCGAACCCATGACCTCTGACTCCCAAGCCCACGCTCTTTCCACTGAGCCACGCTGCTTCTCGTGGTGGAGGTAGTTTACAGTTACATGGAAGGAGAAGTGGGTACATATATCACAGTACTTTAATAGAACTTGTACAGAATATCGATTGGTATAGAAGTACATGTAACAGGTGCTTATCAATATTAATAATGATAATAGTGGTATTTGTTAAGTGCTTACTGTGTGCCAGGCACTGTACTAAGTGCTGCGGTGGATACAAGTAAATCAATACAAGACAGTTGTACACAGAAGCCATCCCACATGGGGCTCACAGTCTCAATCTCCATTTTACAGATGAAGTAACTGAGGCAAAGAGAAGTGAAGTGACTTGCCCAAGGTCCAACAGCAGACAATTGGTGGAGCGGGAATTAGAACCCAAGGTCTTCTGACTTCCAGTCCCATGCTCTATCCACTAGGTCACTCTGGTTCTCCAGGTGGTTGTGACTGTTGAACTCACAGTTGGAGGAATAAAAACCAGGGAGGAATGAGAATGACTGGAAGTCATCCACAGGAATATTGAAGTTCCTAAGAATCAGTGCAGAGGAAAAGAATGGAGAAGGAAGGAGAGAAAGAAGTCATAGCAGTTGAAAGAAGCACAAGCAGGGATGGAGGGATGTAAAGCTTGAGATTGGAAATTATAGTGGGTGCTAGATGAGGTAATTAATTCTATTGTTACCTTATTAGTCAGTGGCAGAACTGGGAATAGAACAAGAATTGAGAATAAGGTGCACAGAAACGGTGAGCTAGAGAGGAATGAAGCTGGATTGTAGTGGTAAAAGGAAGATGGAGAAAGCTAACAGAGGCTCTTAAGGCCAACGGTCAGGAGTTACTGCTCAATACAGAGAGGAATGGATATCATCGTAGCTTTCGAAGGATGGGAAGATGTAGGCAGAATGCTATTTTAGAGACATGAAATGGATAATATAATGAAGTAGGGAATTGAGGTGGCAAGAGACTACTCACGAGGCTAATACAGTAGTTTAGTTGGGATATGACCAGCACCTGGACCAAGGAGCTGGACATTTGAATGGAGAGGAAAGGTCGATATGATAATGAAGTAGGGACACGAGGCAGCAAGAGACTACTCAGGAGGCTAATACAGTAGTTTAGTCGGGATGTGACAAACACCTGGACCAAGGAGCTGGACATTTGAATGGAGAGGAAAGGTCGATATGGAAAATGTTGTGGATAGAAAATCTGACAAGATTTAGTGATAGACAATGTGGAAGGAGTCAAGGACAGTTCCTAGGTTGTGGGCTTCAGAGACAAATGTTGTTGTAATGTTGCCAACTGTCATGGGAAACTTTGGTGGAGGAAAGGATTTGGGACACCTGTCCTCTTGTTTTGTTTTGTTGTCTGTCTCTCCCTTCTAGACTGTGAGCCCGTTGTTGGGTAGGGACCGTCTCTATACGTTGCCAACTTGTACTTACCAATCGCTTAGCACCGTGCTCTGCACACAATAAGCACTCAACAAATACGATTGAATGAATGAGGAGCTTGGTTTCAGATATATTGAACTTTAACTGTAGTAGGACATCCATGTGGGATGTCCTGGAAGCAAGACTGCAAAGCAGGTGAGAGCTCAGGGCTAGTGAGATAGACTTGGGAGTACTCCACAGTAAGTGGTGGTAGCTAAAGCCATGGGGATGGATGAGCTCCTTAAAAGAGTTAGCATAAAGTGAAAAGAAAAAGGGTTTCAGAAGAGAGCCTTGATGGCCTTAAGAACCACAGTTAAGGGATGAAAAGGGTAGATGAACCAGAGAAGACTCTGAGAATGAAGAAAAGGAATGTTTAGAGATGTAATAATAGAAGTATGAGAGAATAGTGTCTAGGCTAAGGGAGTGTATCCAAACTAAGGGAAAATGTCAAAACCTCAGTCACATCAATCCATCACCACCCCCTAGCACATATTAATTAGCATAGTATAGTGAGAAGCAGTGTTGTGTAGTGGATAGAGCACAGGCCTTGAAAGTCAGAAGGCCATGGGTTCTAATCCCGGTCCATCACCTGTCTGCTGTGTGACCTTGGGCAAATTACTTCCCTTTTCTGGGACTCAATTACCTCATCTGTTAAAAATGGGGATTAAGAGTGTGAGGCCAATATGGGACAACCTGGTTAACTTATATCTACCCCAGTCTTTAGAAGAGTGCTTGGCACACAGAGCTTAACAAGTATCATTATTATTATTATTATTGTTATTAACCAATCATATTTATTGAGTGCTTACTGTGTACAGAGCACTGTACTAAGCACTTTAAAGAGTACAACAGAGTCAGTAGACATGTTGCCTGCTCACAACAAGCTTACGGCCTAGAGGGGACAACAGGTATTAATATAAATAAACCATGAATATCCCATTTATAACCTCAGCACTTAAGTAGCTCCACACGTATTTATTTGCATGTTCATTTATGTGTTCAATGTTTTATTTAGCTACTGAATCTTGATACAGCTTTACTACGACCTGTAAAACCTTGTTCTGCCTCCTGCCCCGAATCTTAGATTGTAAACGCCTAGAGGGCAGGACACAAAGTCTTGGTTCTGTTGTACTCACCCAAGAAGCAGTGTGGCTCAGTGGAAAGAGCACAGGCGTGGGAGTCAGAGGTCATGGGTTCTAATCCCGGCTCCGCCGCTTGTCAGCTGTGTGACTTTGGGCAAGTGACTTCACTGTGCCTCAGTGACCTCATCTGTAAAATGGAGATTAAGACTGTGAGCTCCACGTGGGACAATCTGATCACCTTGTATCCACCCCAGTGCTAAGGACAGTGCCTTGCACATAGTAAGAGCTTAACAAATGCCATCATTATTATTATTATTATTACAATGTGCTCCACATTCATTAGGCACTTAATAGATACCATGGATGATGATGCTGATAATAAAGAATCACATAGAATCTAAAACACTGTACCAGCTTCTAGTTTAGATGAGATATTCTGTCCCAGACTAAGCACTTCTCAAAAATAAATCCCAATATGATTAGCTACTGTTATACTGACTTTGATTTGATAGTTCTTGGACCTATTAGTGAAAACTTAGACGCTCTCTGTGATAATTGACACTGCTTTTCAGCACACTGCAGGGGCAGTCTGTAGCCTAAGAGAAAATTGAAGCTATTTTCACTTCTCATTTGCATGAATGAAAGACCAACATGCCTGAGAGGATTTTCAGTTTCCCACCACGTGTACAGCTCTTCTGGCAAAGCCACTGCACCACAGAGGATGTGGGAACTGGTTCAGTGAAAAAAACCCAAAAAACAAAAATAACTAGTTCCTTTTACTTTAGACTGTCATTAGAGCCCATACATATGCTCTCTACGTTTACAAAGTGTTTTTCAACTGAGATCTTAAATCAACATTTCAGACAAAATGTGAAGCAGTATAGAGCACATTGCCAATTTTTTGCAATCCATTATTATGTGGAAACCAAATTTCTTAGTGGCCATATAGTAAAGTGCACAAAGGAAGAGTTCTCAAAATCAGTTTAACACATAGCTTCAATGGATTAACACAACTATCAGCAGCAGAATTAATAGAATTAGTAGATGGGATCCCTCTCCTCGAGAAGCCTACAACCTAGAGTGGGAGGACAGACATTAAAATAAATTATAGATGAATAAATAAAATAAATTACCAATTTCCTGATCATGAATGAAAATGCAATGATTTTTTGAATACATGTTCATCACCGGGCCTGAATCTTACTTGCCCATCATTAAAAATGAGTTCAACCGCATAAGTGAAAAGCTACATTCCATCCATTTCCCTATCCTTCTCTTTTTACACCTTCACACTGTCCTTGTACACAAACTGGGGTAGAGGAGAAATTGTCCCTAGTTAACTAAAAGCATGGGACTGGAAGTCAGAAGACTTAGGCCCATATCCCAGCTCTGACACCAGTCTGCTTTATGTCCTTGGACAAGTTACTCAATTTTTCTATGCTCAGGTTCGTCATCCATAAAATAGGCTCTGAGCTCAATGTGGAAGAGGGACTGGATGCGGTCTGATTTTCTCTCATCTAGTCCAGTACTTAGTACAATTTTTGGACCATTCTAGGTGCATAATATTAATATTATTTTTATAGACAAACCCTCCACCATATTGATCGACCACTTTACTACTCCATAGTTTCCTCCTACCCTCCCTCACAATTGATAGGACCAGACTGAGGAGTTTTAATCCTCAGACCTTTCTGAGGCAGGTTGTGTATGCCCATTTAAGAGAGGAGGATAGACTTGTGGAGTGACCTGTCCAAGATCAATGAGAGAGTTTGAATTCTAATCCTAGAGTTCCATTTTCTAAGCTAGAGCACATTTTTCTTCTACTCTCACCTTATAGGCACTTTAAATACCATACAAGCCCATGTACAGTACATTTTATTTTTTTTTGACAATTTTGACACCTGTCTTCATGTTTTGTTTTGTTGTCTGCCTCCCCCTTCTAGACTGTGAGCCCATTGTTGGGTGGGGACCGTCTCTATATGTTCCCAACTTCTACTTCCCAAGCGCTTAGTACAGTGCTCTGCACACAATAAGCAATCAATAAATACAATTGAATACATGAATGAATTTTATTCATATTGAGATGCAGTGTGGCCTGGAAGTCAGAAGGACCTAAGATCTTGTCCCGGCTCCACCGCTTTCCTGCTATGTGACCTTGACCAACTCACTTAATTTCTCTGTGTTCCAGTTACCTCATCGTAAAATTGGGATTAAGACTGGGAACCAGATGTGGGTCAGGGACTGTGTCCAACCTCATTAGCTTGTACTTACCCCAGCACTTAGAACTGTGCTTTACACATAGTAAGCAGTTAACAAATATCATCATTAGTATCATCAGTATTCTATGCATAAGGTATCTATTAGACATTCTTGGTTAACTGCTTGGCAGGTGGTCTCTATTTCACAGATCCCAACAATTTCAAGTTAAATAATGAAAAAACATTAATTTCAATGATTACGATTATCAGTATTATCATTAAGATTACTTATAAGTCAAAAATACTCCACTGGTATTCTAATGAATACTATTTTTGTTAGAACTAGTCACAATCTACAGTTGCTCTGTACTTCTACAGCATAAGTAGATTTCTCCTTATCAGGTATAACTGAAATGTATTTTTGCAACAAAGTCTGGCATAGAATCAAGCCTTCCTAACAGGATATCACATCTCATAAAAAAACCATGCATATTTCATGAGCCTCCAAATGTAGAAACAGACACTCATAAAATGCATGTCTCAAAATATAACAGAAACATTTCAAAACAACAGCAGTTTCAACACAACCAATCTATTTTTCATCAAGCACATGAAAAAATATCCACAATCCCTAAAGCTGCATGTGAACAACAAGCTGAGGGAATGAAAAGTTCCTTCGAATAACCTTGTGGAATGTGAATGAACTTACAGGCAGCAGTTTAGCTGACCAATGTCCACTCTGGCAGAAAATGAAATTCAGAAGAATATAAAAAGAAAAAAAATAGCGGTGGTTTTGTGATTTTTTTTGCCAGAATAGATATTATTAAAATCATATGTTCCTATTCATGTGGAGAAAACATGACAACTTCAGGGCTTTGAGAGTGCTCCAGTTTGCAAAATGATCATGTCTTCATGAAATATTGTAATGTCAACACTAGCCAAACTGGTTTTCATATTCCCAGAGTCTTGGACAAGTTCCCTTTCAAGCTGTTCCATGTTCTTGACTCCCCTGATCTCCAATCCTTGATCATGCTGTTTTCCTGGTTTATCCTTCCATTCCTACCCATGCCCAACTTCAAAGACTTCCTAGAACATTATCTCCTCTAGGAAGAGGTTTATTGGGAAGCTTTTAATGATTAATTTCCCAAACTTGATTAATCAATTTAGATGACACATTTATGCCTATGTATTTATTTCCATTCATTCAATTGTATTTATTGAGCACTTACTGTGTGCAGAGCACTGTATTAAGCACGTGGAAAGTACAATTCGGCAACAGAGACGGTACCTACCCCTCAGCACATATGTATATTCAATGGCACATTCAATTATTTGATATTTCATCACCTTTCTCATCTTCTTTTTAGAAATAGTTTTGCCACATATTAGATTGCATGCTCACTGTGAGAAGGAACACAGATTCTGTCCCTGCTGTGCTCTTTCTAAAGCACTTGAACTTGATGTGTTGCACTTGGTAAATATGACTGATTGGTAATCAGAAAGCATATTTTGAGGTACCTGAATCCATAAAGACATACAGGCAGTTCTTCCATGATGCTTAATTTGACTGTGTATATGGGATAGTTCATGTTGCAGAATTATAAGCAATCTTCTGATAAGCAATAGCTAACAGGATAGAGAATGACATATAAGAAGAAACCAGGGTGTCCTGTATGTGGTGTCACATCAAAGTGTTAGAAGAAGAACATGAGTTTTCCTTAATATGGGATTCTTCAAGAACGTAATCTGCACATTACTTTTATTTTAGTAATATTTATTAAGTGCATATCATGTGTAGAAGCACTGCCCCAAGTGCTGGGATGTCTACAAAATAATAACAACATTACAACAAAATAGTTGTAATGGGAATTTTACCCCCTTTCTACAATTGAGGAAAACTGAAGCACAGAAAATATTAAGTGATTTGCTCAAGGTCACAAGCAGGCTAGTGGAAGAGATGATATTGAAACTTGGATCTCCTAATTTCCATTTCTGGGCTCTTTCCACTAGGAAAGTTCAAGTCTATAATCTCGGGATATTTCAGTTATTGTGGCAAAAGTGTACTCTCCCAAGGTCTTAATATAGTGCTCTGCACTTCGTAAGCCCTCAACAAATACCATTGATTAAGTGGCTTTGAATTTTTCTGGTATTTCTTAAGTACCTATTATATGGCAGGAACTGTACTAAGCTGCATTAAGTGCTGTGTAAATACAAGATAATCAGGTTGGACCTAGTTCATGACTCACTTGGGACTTACAGTCTCAATCTTCATTCTGCAAAGGAGGTAACTGTTTCCCCAGAGAAGTAAAGTGATTTTTCCAAAAGCCACACAGCAAAGTGTCAGAACTGCTTAGTACAGTACTCTGCACACAGTTAGTGCACAACAAATACAACTGATGGATTAATTAGAACCCAGGTCCTCTGATTTCCAGCCCTGTGCTCTTTCTGCAGGGTTACATTGCTTCTCTTGAAATGACCGAGAAGGGCAGATTATATATGGAAGAAACTACACTTTTTGGTCTTTTCATGCACATTTTTATAACCAGAAAATAATGCCATCAGCATTGCCACCCCTTTGTACAATAGGTGATTAGAGGTCTAGGGAGATATATCCTCTCTGACAAAAGATCTAAATTATTGGGTTCTCTTGCCCTGCCATATACTGCAGTACAAATTCAATGCACAATTTATTTCTGCTGAGATGTATTATCAGTACTATGTACTGAGATGTGCCTATTGAACACTCAGAGTGTCCTACTAAGCAAAACAAGAAAAGCCTTTTCTTTCAGTAAAGCTCTCATCCCATACCAGGTTTTCTATGTAAAATAGAATGGGTACAGGTACCTCCTGTGTGATTTCTTAGGATCAATTAGCTGGTAGCAGACAAGATCAATGAGGTTAATACAAATCATTCAAAATCAGAAATTTAAGTTTCTCAAAATTAAATTTCTAAATAGATAATAAGGCATTTTTGCTATAGCCTTGCAGTGATGGATGCTAGTCACTGATTACAGATCCCCAAATTACAGATTGAAAGTCTATTAGGAATTCAGTTTGAAGTCCGGGAAGGGGCATGTTAGTTAAGATGGGAATTCTTTCACCAGCAATGGAGATTATTTCAAAACTACATTATCAAAATAAAATATAAAATGATTGAAGTACTTCGCCAAAAACTGTGCTTCGTGATAAATTTGCATGCCATTCCAAGAGGCTTTCCCCAATTAAGCCCTCTTTCCAATGGCTCCTTTGACCTTCTGCATTGTCTCTGCACTTGGATCGGTGACTTTTAGTCATTTGCTACATGCCCCACCCTCAACCCCACAGCACTTATGTACACACCATAAATTATCTATATTAACGTCTGTCTCCCTCTTAGATTGTAAACTGGTTGTGGGTGGGGAACATATCTACCAGCTCTGCTGTACTGTACTCTCCCAAGCACCCAATGCATGCCATTAATTGATGGATGCCATAATTTTTCATACACTTCTGAAATAGGTCATCAATTTATTTGCACTTCATTATGTACAGATTCAGGAATCAATAAGGCATAATACTGTTTGGGCTGCTCTTTAGTCTATATTCTTGCCACTTTATTTATGGCTATAGAATAAAACAAAAAAATTATGGAGAAAATTCCATTCTTGGAATTTTGTAGATGCTTGAGAAAGGGGAACTCTCTATTTTCTGACAAGGAACTTCAATTTTATATCCTCTTACCATCTGCCTTTGTCTAAATGAAATCAGATTGGTTGGTTTAATGATTTTGGCTTACTATGTATTTGCCTGCACAAAGTGAATATCTTTATTTTCCCATTTTGATAAATGGATAATTTTAGGACTCAAACACTAATGTAGTCAATGGTCTTTTTATTTAACAAGTATATTGGTGTTTAAGGTTATCCTGCAAACACTGCAAAAATAAAATTTACCTCAAATTTTAAGGTTCTGAATTTTTGGACACAAACTTTAAAAAATATTTGAGACATGTAAAAGAGCACATTCTAATGATAACACTCAGTTCTCTGTTAATAATGAAAATCTCTACCTATGTGAAGGAGCTCTTTTCCTCTGCCATGGAGTTAAGAAACCCAAGTGGCCTAATTAGTAGGAGTTGCACTGCTCCAAGATAAATGGAGAGACGAGGTCCAAAGAATGACAAAAGCAAATTTAGGAATGACCTATCTACCTCCCCATTCCCCCCATGCATGATAAACCTCCATGCATGTTTTAAAGAGAGCTGCCTAGATACTCTTATCCTAAATAAAAATTAGTGAGAATCCTGAAACATCTCTTTCCCATTCAATTGAATGTGATCTCCCCAGTGGCAAAGACTATTTCTTTTGTTTGTGGTGTTCATTTTCAAGATAAGAGCACAGTGCAATAGTGTGCAGACAATAGGTGTTCAATTCATATTATTAATTGAAGGATTTCTGGTCCAGTTAATGCTATCTGAAGAAATCTGAGCAGCAACTATGCCAAGCAAAACACCTAGACTCAGAGGACAATTATTAGATGCTTCTGAATATACAAGAACTGAAGTCTGAGCAATACAAAATCTCTTAAAAAGCCTGGTGGATAGCTTTCAAGCCAACCTCTAGACTGTAGACTCATTGTGGGCAGAGAACATGTCTGCTAATTCTGCTGTACAGTATCTCCCAAGTGCTTAGTACAGTTCTCTGAACATAGTAAGTGCTCAATAAATATGATTGATTAATTAAACACAAACTAAAGTGATGTAACAAATAATGCATTCATGTTTATCTTTGAAAACATGAATATGAACCTCATTGTGGGCAGGGAACATGTTTCCCAGCTCTGTTATACTGTTATACTGTACTCTCCCAAGGACTTAGTACAGTGCTCTGTGCTCAATGAATACAATTGATTGCTTGATATCAAAATTCCAGAAAAATAGGTGAATTTACATATGATATCATCATGACAAAATGACTGTCACTCATAATTGCATGGCACTGCTCTAGGCCATCCCCTTTCAGGCTTGTACGTAGAGAGTTTCCAGTACTGTACCAATTTCGACTACCAGAGGAAGAGTCCATTCCATTTCTAGCTTGGGCAGTGGCTACAATGGAAGGCAATCTGTTACAAGTCAAAAGTCACCTGTGCTGGGCAGCAGTGACATGGGAGAGAGTTGAGGGTGGAGACTCAAGTTTACTGCGCAGAGGAGGCAATGGTAAACCACTTCCATATTTTTACCAGGAAAACTCTATGGTTACCCTAACAAAATGATAGCAGATGGAGGTGGGGCGTTCTGGGAGAGATGTTTCCATGGTGTCGCTATGGGTTGGAGACGACTCGACAGCATAAGACGGACAAGTTCTAGTCCATGTGTTCTGTCTGACATTGTTATTATTATTAGACTGGTATTTGTTAAATGCTTACATGAATGGTCAAGCACCATTCAAAACACCGGGATTAGTAGAAGATACAGAATCAGGATGGTATAGTGGATAGACCACAGGCCTGAGTATCAGAAGGTCATGGGTTCTAATCCTAGCTCTGTCACTTGTCTGCTGTATGACCTTGGACAAATCACTTCACTTCTCGGGGCCTCAGTTACTGCATATGTAAAATGGGGATTGAGACTGTGAGCCCCACGTGGGACAGGGACTTTGTCCAACCGAATTTGTATAGTGCATGGCACTAGAAAGCACTTAAAAATATTGCAATTATTATTATTATAATCAGTTTAGACATAATTCTTTGTTCAACCTGGGGCCCACAGTCTCTGTTGGAAGGAGAACAGGTATTGAATCCCCACTCAACAGTTGAGGAAACCAAGTCCCAGATAAGTCAAGTGACTAGCCCAAGGCCACAGAGCAAGCAATGGGTAAAGCCAGGATTATGAACCAGGTCCTCTGACTCCCAGTCCCAAGCTCTTTCCACTAGGACATGCTGTTTCAATGATGCTGAAACGGATTCAGCTGTTGACTCCCAACAGTACGCAAAATTAACTCAAAGCCAATCTGCAACACTACATTTCTCTTTTCCCATCAAGCATTATACCAACTTATTTGACAATGATCTGAAAACCCAAATGATCTACATGGCCAATCGCATGTTTCATTAAACCAATGCAAAAATATATACACAGAAAGATATATTGCTGTCAGTATTTTTAGAGCACAAACAGCAATAGTGTCTAGTGAAGAGCGATGTCTTGAGTAGTCATTGCTGTGAAAATAACAGGGGGTGTGGATGTTCATGGGCACAAGTCCATGTGAGTTAGGGTACATAACTTGTTTTCTGGGCATAAATCTTTCTCATGAATGGTTGAATGAACTCTTCTGGAGCCTCTAAGTACCTTCACTGTCTTTCCTTGTGGAGATGATTTGAATAATTCAGAAGCTTTTGGGGTTTTTGGAAGATGTCATTAGAACTATTTTCTGCTCTGGTTTAGCTATAACTAAATATCCTTAATGTTCTTTATTTATTAATATTTCTGAGAAAAGAAGAAGGAGAAGCCCAATGGAGAAGGGGATCCACAGTTACTAACCACATAGTTTTTCACTTCATTTTAAATATTGAAACCATCCCTCCTTCAGGATTATACTATTACCTGGATTACGTTTCATATCTAAAAGTTAAAAAACTCATTGTGGGATAGGATTTATCATCATCATCAATCGTATTTATTGAGCGCTTACTGTGTGCAGAGCACTGTACTAAGCGCTTGGGAAGTACAAATTGGCAACATATAGAGACAGTCCCTACCCAACAGTGGGCTCACAGTCTAAAAGGGGGAGACAAAACCAAACATACTACAAAATAAAATAGTATAGATATGTACAAGTAAAATAAATAGAGTAATAAATATGTACAAACATATATACATATATACAGGTACTGTGGGGAAGGGAAGGAGGTAAGGTGGGGGGGATGGAGAGGGGGACGAGGGGGAGAGGAAGGAAGGGGCTCAGTCTGGGAAGGCCTCCTGGAGGAGGTGAGCTCTCAGCAGGGCCTTGAAGGGAGGAAGAGAGCTAGCTTGGCGGATGGGCAGAGGGAGGGCATTCCAGGCCCGGGGGATGACGTGGGCCGGGGGTCGATGGCGGGATAGGTGAGAACGAGGTACGGTGAGGAGATTAGCGGCGGAGGAGCGGAGGGTGTGGGGTGGGCTGTAGAAGGAGAGAAGGGAGGTGAGGTAGGAGGGGGCGAGGTGATGGACAGCCTTGAAGCCCAAGGGTGAGGAGTTTCTGCCTGATGTGCAGATTGATTGGTAGCAACTGGAGATTTTTGAGGA
The DNA here is from genome assembly GCF_015852505.1 of Tachyglossus aculeatus. NCBI lineage: Eukaryota > Metazoa > Chordata > Mammalia > Monotremata > Tachyglossidae > Tachyglossus > Tachyglossus aculeatus. Next base: position 118,424,066 of record NC_052066.1, on the reverse strand, counting down.
GGGGAGTAATATGCCCAGAGCATTTCTGGACAAAGATAATCCGGGCAGCAGCATGAAGTATGGATTGAAGTGGGGAGAGACACAAGGATGGGAGATCAGAGAGAAGGCTGATGCAGTAGTCCAGACAGGATAGGATGAGAGCTGGAATGAGCAGGGTAGCGGTATGGATGGAGAGGAAAGGGCGGATCTTGGCAATTTATAGTAGTGCAAACTTGTTGAATTGGGAATCATTGGATCTGCATTGAAGAATTCTGTAGAGACCTAATTCTCTTGTAGCAACTTCTCTGTGCCTCAGTTCCCTCATCTACAAAATGGGGAGTCAATACCTGTTCTCCCTCCTGCTTAGACTGTGAGTCACATGTAAGACCCACTTATCTTCTATCTGCCCCAGTACATAGTACAGTGTTTGGCATATAGTAAGCACTTAACAGATACTATTATTATGATTTTTATTATTACTATTTTAGAAATAAAGTCATACCTGGGGCTTCTGCATGGTGAGGCCTGTTGCTTAAATATTTGCCACATACGTAGTCCAAAACATGTCCCTTATAAAATTAAAAATAAACATCAGGCAGCAAATTGAAAGAAAGGGAATACATTCCCTCAGGCATAAAACGCTTTCTTCCAACACAACCATGTTGAATCCAAAAGAGGCTCATATTGTTGGAGGATTTTTCCCTAATTCCCTAAAACCATTCTAGCCAAAATGTGTAGTGAAAACACGTGTTACATCAGAAAAGAATGTGTCTGCAGGGATTTCAGAGAGACTTCTATTTTTGTCCAATATCTCAATTCTTCAAAAATTCTACCCAGAATTGGTATTGATGCAAGCTACTTAATAACAATAATAATAATAATGATGGCATTTGTTAAGCGCTTACTATGTGCAAGCACTGTTCTAAGTGCTGGGGTAGATACAAGATGATCAGGTTGTCCCACGTGGGGCTCACAGTCTTAATCCCCATTTTACAGATGATGGAACTTAAGAACAGAGAAGTTAAGTGACTTGCCCAAAGTCACACAGCTAAGAAGCAGCGGGGCTGGGATTAGAACCCATGAACTCTGATTCCTAAGCCCATGCTCTGTCCACTGAGCCATGCTGCTTCTCTTAATGAATAAAATAAAAACTTAATAAAAGGGGCTTCATGAGCCCGGCAAAATGAAACCACATTTTTTAATAAGCATTAAATTCTGATTCCATTTGACAGCTCTTCATTAAGATGACTTCAAGATTCTCATACTACAGGACTCTGAAAATAAGATGCTTATATTAAAAGAAAATAATTGCTAATTGTTGAGTATAGTTTCAACTTTATAATATGGATATTTTGGTCACTTTCATGTAACTATGCAGATCAAGCTGTATGAAATAAAATAAACTCTTTCCATCACCTTATATTAGGATTTTTAAAATCCCCCCCCCATACACACACACAGTTGTTTCTTTTTTTTTTCTATCTGTAATGGTTAGCTTAATTTGGTTAATTTCAACTGCCTTGATTTTTTCATAAATTAATATGGAACCCCCAATTCAAATACCAGTTATGTACTTTTGCATGGAACCTTTCTTAATTCAGACAAATGGGTCTTACAACTTGCCCCTGATTCATTCATTCATTCATTCAATCGTATTTATTGAGCACTTACTGTGTGCAGAGCACTGTACTAAGCACTTGGGAAGTGCAAGCTGGCAACATATAGAGGAATTCATTTGTTATGACTCTTCCCCTTCTTTGTTTTGCCACTAATATCAAACCTATGATAATTCTTTTTTTTTTAATTTCCCTTCTGCAACGATTGATTTGGTTAACTTCAACTGCTTTGATTTTTCCAAGAATTAATATGGAACCCCTCACTCAAATAATACCAATTATGTATTTTTGCATGGACCCTTTCTTAATTAAAACAATTGCGTCCTACAACTTCCCTCTGATTCATTTCCCATTCATTCATTCATTCATTCAATCATATTTATTGAGCACTTACTGTGTGCAGAGCACTGTACTAAGCGCTTGGGTAGTACAAGTCAGCAACAAGTCAGACTGTGAGCCCACTGTTGGGTAGGGACTGTCTCTATATGTTGCCAACTTGTACTTCCCAAGTGCTTAGTACAGTGCTTTGCACACAGTAAGCACTCAATAAATACGACTGATTGATCGAAGAGTCATTCCCAGCTGATAGTTCTTAGCATGTTGACGAACAAAAGTGAATAGGTAGGCCTTTCCTCATAATTCATTGATTTCTTACATATTCTCCCTATTGATCCACCCTTTTCTCCCCAACAAATATACGAGTCCAAATCCAGAAGAGTTTGCAAAGCTGATTGCTATCCCGGAACTGAGGGACAATCTTTGCCTAAAAATGTGTGTAATAGCACAAAATCCAGAAAGAAATAATGGGAAGGACCCACCTCAGTTAGGCTAACTTGAAGAGGAGAAATAAGAGGTCGCAAAAAAATTCCAATCTCCATCTCACCTTGGAAGAAAGACCTTTTCACCCAAATCCAAGCGTCATATCTCTTAACCCTGATCTCCCCCTAACCCAACTCAAATTGGGTTTTCTGGGGATCTTAATTCTTGTATATGTTTAAAGATGTACTTGGCTAATTTAGATGTATAATAGCCATTGAACAAACTTCTATTTTTCTAATAATTTATAAATTAGGCTTTCTGCTAGAGTCAAAAATTTTATCAATCAAGCATTTCTGATTCTTAGTTTTCCTGCTGTGACTAAATTTCATGCTGTTTAAATTGAGAATAAATTATTTCCTTTGATATTTTCCTTTTACTCTTTACTTAAAATCTAATAGTTCTCAAAGAAGTCTATCATCTTTGATTTTGCTAATGCAGTTTAATGTCTTTAAGACTGACTAACCACATGCCTTACATTTCTTCAGATTTTACCCCATTCTAAGAGCTTGATTCTATTTATTTATTTAATCCTTTTCCAATGTGTCTCCATTTACTAGAATATAACATCACAACAGTTACATATATTGAATGAACCATAGAACTGCAAGATTAAACTAATAGTTTGCATTTTAAACATTAACTTTCAGCTTTCAAATTCGCACAGACTTTTATCATTTCTCAACTTTGTGGAACTCCTGCATTAAGCAGAATTTACCCTTCCTTACCTTATGTAAGTTTACTTGAAATACAATTTGTATCCATCTATGTCAGCTGCCTCACAACTTTGAGATTTGTTTACATGTTTCTTTATTCACAAAATGGCATTCTTGCAGTCTAGAAAACTGCTAAGCTTTTGAAATTAGATGGCAGGCAGTCCCTCACAGTGTTAACAAGAAAATTAGGGCAGATATTTCTCAGATTTTTCTATGTACACTATGATTTGCATTCAAAGGAAGTATAATATTTGGCAAATGCCTACAAGCTAGGAATTTGTTTTAGAAAATCTTATTTTCTATACAAAATACAAATGGAATTCCTGTTAACCTTTAATTAGTATAGGCAAATTCAAAGTAATCCTAAAACTGTGGTAGATTATTGAAAGAAAAGTCCCCTATTATGAAAAAAGGCCCAGAAATATTTTTGAGGATAATTCAAAAATTATAGCAATTACTTCAAACTTATTTATATTAGCTGTGAAATGATGAAATATACTTATCACTTAAAACATATTTATGTATTATGTACTCAACGTATGTTTCTTACATTGGTAAAGCACTTTTTGCATACTGTGTGGGGAAAATATGCATGGATAGTAATTTAGATACACACCTGGCCACAGAGGGCTCACAGTCTAAAGGCGGGAGGCAGTGGGGGAGAATGCAGACAAGGTAAAAAAAAAAAAGAATTTGGTAAATGAACACCACCAAAAAAGTGTTGCAAGACAGCTGAATAAAAGTTCAGCAGCTTCTCACCTTGCAGCATGGTAGTCTCTTCAACACCATAACCCTCCTCAAACTGCAACTGGAAGCCTTATAGTTTGAGATATTTGAAATATGGAGGGTCATTTGATGCATATACTACAGGGTGAATTGTGTATTAGCAACAAGATGAAGATAATAAATAATAATTCTTCCCCAGCTCTATCACCTATCCCCAAACACTGGAAGTAAAATGACCAAGGGTCATTTATCATTTCTGACGGAAGACTCCATCATCTTCTGAAAGTGAATGGTAAGAAGGGTCTTTAAAATGATTTTCCTTTGCATTTTGTTAGTTCTCATCAAAGTACATTCTGAGGACTATATGAAAGTTACAGAATATTTTCCTAAATTTCAAAGGCCAGGTGGTAATTTACTTCCTGACATGGGACCCCAGGTAGGGAGAAGGCATATGGTCTACAGAAGACTGAAATTTGATTAGTTGTCTCTATGCTTACTCTTTTTCTCTTTTGTAAAGCTGAAAATGTATATCTGTTTTTCTCCCTATTAAACTGTAAATTCCACGTGAGGTGGTGTGATAATTCAGAGGTAACTCTAGCCTTTCTGTTGGCCAAAGTTATCCTCAAAGACACTTTAGAAAGAACTCAGTTGCATGGGAAGAGTCTCCAGAGTCCTTAAATGGGGTGATTTTAAGAGTTGACTGCAATGTAACCCTCAAAATTCATGCCTTGATTTACTGCCACCGTCGCAGGGATTTCTAAATAGGCATCTCGCAACAGCGAAAGGTCTACCTAACCAGTCTTTCTTTCCAAGGGCTGGTCACAGGAACTCAGAGAAGCTTCTCTTACTTTCCCTGCTCTGCCCTATGTTGTAGTCACATGTTCCCAACACTTATGAACCTTAAACTCTCTGGCCACACAGACTCTTAGGATTATGATTATAACTATTTTCAAACTAATTAAAAAATGTAACAATAACATCCCTACTTAGACCACAGCATTCACCAAGGGGAACCCCGTCCCCGTAACACTTGCTCTTCCCTGCAACAAGTTCTTCCATAGTTCATGCTATCTACATGCCTGCCTGGACAGTTCTCTCTGCTGGTCACAGCCTTTTAGAGTAGCAGCATGACAGAGGAAAGAGAACGGGCTTGTGAGTCAGAGGACATGGGTTCGAATCCTGGCTCCACCACTTGTCTTCTGTGTGACCTTGGGCAAACCACTTAACTTCTCAGCCTCAGTTACCTCATCTGTAAAATAGGGACTAAGACTGTGAGCCCCACGTGGGACAACCTGATTATCTCGTATCTACCCCAGTGCTTAGAACAGAGCTTGGTACATAGTAAGGGCTTAACCAATATCATTATTATTATTCTTCATGAACTCCTGCTTTTCAAACCTGATCTTTTGGTCCCTCCCTCAGGTGTCTCAGCTGGAGACTGAGCTTCCTGTTTCTGGTCCTGCAGAATGTTTGATCCCAACTAGGTCAAGGAGTGTCTCTCTCTCCTTACCTAGTCCCCACCTCTTTTTTTGTAATAATAATAATTATGGCATTTGTTAAGTGCTGTGTGCCAGGCACTGTACTAAGTGCAGGGGTAGATACAAGTTTATCAGGTTGGACAGTCTCTGTCCCGCATGGGGCTCACGGTCTTAATCCCCATTTTACAGTTGAAGTCACTGAGGCACAAAGAAATGAAGTGACTATCCCAAGGTCACATAACAGAAAAAATGGTGGAGCCAGGATTGGAACGCAGTTTCTTCTGACTCCCAGTCCTGTTCTCTATTCACTAAGCCATGCTGCTTCTTTAATTCTCCCCTGTGCTTGGTTTTATCTCAGGAGGAGCCAGCAGATAAGAGATTGGTTCTTACACAGAGAAATTTTCCCTTTGAGAAAGGGCCTCCAGGAGTGAGGAATTACTTATTCCAGAAATATCTGACTTTCCTGCCATCTTTGTATAAATCATGTCTCACTATGGATCATAGATATTACACTTCTATAATGTGCTCCCAAATGCCTAGTATAGTAGCATACTAATACACAATAAATGCTACATATATTGATATATAGGTTTCCAGACCTCCATTACGAAGTCACTTTAACTGAAATATGTTGTAAAATTGATTTTTCATGTTATAAAATTGGGATTACAAGTAAACATTTTGGATGCCAGAAATATTCTATCTGGGAAATATGGTAATTCAGAATAAAATACTTTACATAGGGAAAGACAAATAATTAGCAGTTTTTAAATAGAAGTAGCATATCACTGATACCAAAATCTAAAACTATTAATTGTCCTTTCAGCCTTATACTCCTAATGACTGTAAAGTTATTTCTCATGACAGCTCTGTGAGAGAGAAGGCAGTCATTTCTTTCCCATAATTCAGATACTAAGACTACAAAGAAATGGGAGAATGTACATCAATGAGTGACTGTAGTTATCAAATATTTCTTTTCTTTCCTCCTGTAGACTGTAAGCTCCTTGTGGGCAGGGAACATGGCTACCAACTCTGTTATATTGAAGTCTCCTAAGCGGTTAGTATAGGGCTCTGCACACAGTAAGTACTCAATAAATACAATTGATTAACTGAATATGCAGATCATTTAATGGTGAGAATTGAGATTTCCTGAGATAATCTTCCTCCCATCACTGGTTCATAATTCAGTGATTGCGGAGCTGAAAGTGACTTTAAGGGTTCATTAGAATAGCAGTGTGACTTACCGGATAGTGCAGAGGCCTGAGAGTCAAAAGGACCTGGGTTTGAATCTTGGCTCTTCCACTTGACTGCTGTGTGATCTTGGGTAAGTCTCACAACTTCTCTGTACCTCAGTTTCCTCATCTGCAAAAAGGGGATTAATAGTCTGAGTCCCTCATCTGTAAAATAGGGATTAAGACTGTGAGTGCCATGTGGGACAACCTGATTATCTTGTATCTCCCCAGTGCTTAGTACAGGGCTCGGTACATTGCAAGCGCTTAACAAATACCATTATTATTATTATTATTCTCCATGAACTCTTGCTTCTCAAACCTGATCCTTCGGTCCCTCCCTCAGGCGTGAAGGTTCAACCTGATAAGCTTGAACCTACCACAGCATTTTGTACAATACCTGGCACAGAGTAAGTGCTTAGCAAATACCATTAAAAAAAATCATTAAATACTTTTGGTCTAGGCCCCTGGGACAGGCTGGCGACTGCCTCTTTCAGATGGTGCAGAATTCAATTTCGGTCTCCTGGCTTCTTGTCTTGCCCACTATTTCTACTCTTTCGTTTTATGTTTAGAATGAGAATCCACTACTGGAAATATCCCACGAACAACAAAGGCTATAGTAACGCTCAATCCATTTAATGTGTTACAGTTCAGCAGGGGCTGGCTCCACAGAACCATTTTCCATGTAGGACAATGAGGGGACAGAACTGAAAAACCACACTAGGACACAAGAACCTTTGAACAAGAATGCCTTATTCTCCAGATGTGGGATCTGACTCTTTGTGCTTAGACTCGGCACAACTGCCTAATTAAATGCAGCCGCATGCAGGCCCTCCTCTAGGGACTCAGAGGAGCCTGGCTAGTGATAGAAATATAAATACTTTTACCACAAGACAATTGATCCGAAGGATTATTTTGCTGTTTGTCGGGATCCATGCCTGCAGCCAATGAACTATAAAAAACCGCCAATAACAGGAATGCTTCAAAAATCATTAAGGGGCTGAAAGGGGAAGAGCTTCTTCTAGTAGCCTCACAGGGAGGACCAAAGTACTGATTCGGAGCTCCCCAAACACCAGAATTAGGGACCTCATTTTCATATGGGGCGGGGGGGGAACCAATTATATAATTTTACTCAGGAAGTGTAGGGTTTTAACAGGATGATGCCTTACCACAGAGGCAGGCTACAATGGATCTACTTCAGTAGGGTGAAAGCTTGGGGTGAATGTACTCTGGACATGTGCCCAGAAAAGGACCTGAATGCTGGAGAGAAGGATTCAAATGTATCTGATTTACACTATCTCTGGCATTCTATACCAAGCCCTGCAGGGCCAGGCCCTCATCCCTAAATCACCACAGAGATTATTGTGATTGACAATCTCCATTTCGGAAAAGCGAAAGGATTAGAAAGCTAGATCCTACCACGTAGCAATGAATAACACTAGCAAGGCTCCTGGAGAAAGCTAGCATAGCTTTTCACAGACTTATCCCTGATCGGAACTATTGCCATCAATTTCACATTGAATTTTCGTACTCCCTTTTAATAATTTCATTGTTTCATTTGAATTTGTAATTTATTTTCATGCCTGTCTCTCTCTAGACCATAAACTCCTTGTGAGTATTCAACACATATATCAACTCTATTGCATTATACTCTCCCAAGCACTTATTACAGTGCTCTGAACACAGTAATCACTCAATATATACCATTAAGATTGAGAAATTATAAGCAGTTCAAGGGACGTGCCCTTCCTATCACCTGACCACAAAAGGCTGCAAACAGGATTACCAGAAAAAAAGACTGTTCCTCACTTCACGGATCATCCTAAAAATACTAAATCAAATTGCAAGGCACACGGCAGCCACCAATTTAGCTGCCTCATTTTATAAATTGCTAGAGACTGGCCGCCATGAATCTCCACTGCTGAAAAGAAATGAATGTATTCTTCTGGGCTGTCACATTTCAGTAAACTATCACAAGAGAACCAGTTCACTGATCTGGAAAGAAGTGAAAAATAAAGCCCTATATTTAGTAAAAGCACGTGCCGTCCATCTGTAACAATTTGGCTTCCCCTTGTCTTTAGAAATTGTACTGTAGAGCTTCCTGTGTATGTGCTCGGGATTGTGGGTAAATAATGGAAGATACTGGGAAAGTGATGGGGGGGGGGCATAAGAGTAAATTGCACCACTAATAATAGCTCATTAAAAACTGGAAGTCTCTTTTTCATTGGCACTGTTTCAATTCTTTATTAGTGCCAAGTCTACCTTAGGTGAGGATGCAAAAAAACTTCCCTCTCCTTAGCATATTAATCAAAACACCAGGGTGGTCAGCCCTTGGAACGTAGCAAATTTCATTTCCTGATTAACTGACACCACCTCCTGCCCCAGATGTACAACTGATTAAGTGCCACTCTCTCCCTGCCCCATCTTGCCCCTATCATACATGTCCCATTTCCCAATTCCCACCCTCTGAGCATAGCTCAATCATAAATACGATTGGCTGCTCTCTCCCGCTCATCCCCCTCTCCATCCCCCCGTCTTACCTCCTTCCCTTCCCCACAGCACCTGTATATATGTATATATGTTTGTACATATGTATTACTCTATTTGTTTTACTTGTACATATCTATTCTATTTATTTTATTTTGTTAATATGTTTGGTTTTGTTCTCTGTCTCCCCCTTCTAGACTGTGAGCACACTGTTGGGTAGGGACTCTCTCTATATGTTGCCAACTTGTACTTCCCAAGCGCTTAGTACAGTGCTCTGCACACAGTAAGCGCTCAATAAATACGATTGATTGATTGATTGATTGACCCCTGTGAGTGTGTTGGCTCCTATGAGTGTATTACCCTGCTCCCCTCTCAGTCCTCTGTCAGGGAGTGAAATCTGCCACGCTGTCTTGGGTCTCTTGGAACTACTCTTCTCTGGGAGTTTTCTAAAATCCAGCCTCGAGGCTAAAATAGAATTGTAGGGCAAGGAGGAACCTTACATTTGAGGAGGATGAGCCAGGGTTTACATCAGGCTAAAATAGGTTTCTTTCATGTGTCCTGGAAAATGAGTGGGATGTTCTGATGCCTCCTGGAATCCCTACTGGTGAGGAGCAGGAGACTATAGCTGACCTGACTCAATGATTCATATATCTATTTTAAAATACTTTGAAATTAAAACCCTCTTGAAATATGTGGCTATTTTGTCTATAAACTTCAATACTATTAAAAAGTGAAAAGAAATGGGTGGCATATTCTCTCTGAAAGAGTAACCCAATGCTTCTGTAAGAGAGCTAGTTTTTTTGTCTGGCTTGAATTTTAACATCTGAGTCACCGCCTGGGATTCAGAGGCATAGGATAACAAGTCATTTTATATTGTTTTCTTTCAACCACTAGCATTTTTTCTGCCTATTCTAATGAAGGCCAAAAGAGTCTTGAGTTTCCTCATTATCATTCTTCTTGTGCTACTCAATTGAAAAAGGATGGAATTCCTGAAGGACATAGCTTGATGATTAAAAACATTTGTTCATTTTCATGAATGCCAATCTTTAAACAAGAGTTGGCAAGCCAGAGAAAGAGTGTATTAGATCATCTATTATAACCTACTGGTCAAGTGTTGATAGAATTTTATTTCTCCAACAGAATTTTAATGGTATGACCTTGTATTAACTCTAGGCATCTTAAGTAGATATTACCTGGTTCACACTCATAGGTTTGTTTTTTTTCTATTCAAGAGATGTCATTCAGGGTCCTCACAAAATGCTGAGCAGAAAAAAGGAGCAGTGCTTTTAGGCCCAGTGCTGCTGGTAGAGAAACTCAAATATAGAGAGGAAGTGACTTGTTTAGGATGCCATAAGAATAGATTAATTATCACGTTCAATTTCTTTATGGCTGTAAGATCACGAATGACAAATTTAACTTTAAAGCCATTCCACTAACACTACTGTAATGTTTAACAACTAGTGAGGCAAGACAGGATCCCAGTGAGATCACCAGAATTGAAGCAATGGTCCTTCCATCACACACTGGTAGGATCAGGGGTGGTAAAAGGACAACCACAAGATACCTAAAAGGCTACTTCATAGTGAAATGGGTAAACATTAAAAGAAAGGACAGAAGAAGCCTGAAGACATAAGAAGCAAACCTCTACTGATATGGCACAGCAATTGGGAGACAGCTTCTTAGAGCGTGAGCCCCATTTGAGACAGGACTGTATTCAATCTGATTATTTTGTATCTACCCCAGAATTTAGCACAGTGTCTGGACACCTGTACTTGCTTAATACAGTCTTTTAGACTGTGAGCCCACTGTTGGGTAGGGACTGTCTCTATATGTTGCCAATTTGTACTTCCCAAGCACTTAGTACAGTGCTCTGCACATAGTAAGCACTCAATAAATACGATTGATGATGATAAATACCACTACTAACTGAAAACATCAGAAGACACATCAGCCTTGGGAGCCACAATCAGAATTGTGATATCTGTTACGGAGCTGGAGTTTTGCTAAGATTGTAAGACAAAACAAGCTTTGTGTTTTCTTGGTTCTTTCGCTCTGTTTCTGTCTCCACTGAGTCCCTGCCCTAGAAACTACACCCCAACCACCACCACCAACCACAGCCTCAGCCCAAAACCAATCTGGTGGCTGTCAGTAGCTTTGAAGGTGAGGAAGTGAAAGAAGCCCTGGAGGCCAACAAGGACTGTGGAGTGTGTAGGGAGTGGAAAAAGCACCATGTGTTGGGGAACTGTGAAAAACTGCTGTTATGGAGCTAAATGAAATCAAATGTAAACTGTCACAGGAAATCCATGACTAGCAGCATGTTCAGTTAATAATAATCAATGTTATTTATTGTGCACATATTATGTACTGAGCACTATACTAGGTGCTTGGGAGGGTACACTACAACAAAATTTGCAGATATGTCCCATGCCCATAACGAGCTTACTAATAAAAATGTTGTCTCAAAGCTTCAGGGTCTTCTGATTGTAGGAGCAAAGACCCTCAAGGGATGTGAAGCTCTGTAGATGCCAGCTCTGTCAATGCCAGATGTCAAGAAAAAGATCGTCTGGCCCAAGCGGAGTCTTTCTTGAGAATGCAATCGAATAAAACTCTCTCTGTCAGTATAACTTAATTCTATGCTTTTCGGAGCATTGAGGATGAACTGTGACACAGAATAAACTCCTCTTTGACTAACTGGTTACTGAGTCACCTTTTACCAGAAGCATTCCCCGATTGACTTTTAGAGACCTGGCCTGTGTTTTCCCAACAGTCACCCTTGGCATTTATGCATATTCAGTCACGCATAGCTATCATTTCTACATCATGCTGTATGCTCTACTTATGCATTCATCTTTCCACAATCCTATTAATACCAGTGGTAGTTTTGTTTTTTCTCTTCTATACCTACTATTTGTAAATACCTTGTCTCTCAGTTTCCCTCCTTAGACCGTAAGCTCTTCAAGGCAGGGACCATGTCCTTGATTTCTGTTCTACTCTCAAGTTATTAGTAGAGTGAACTACACAAATTAGGTGTTGAATAACCCAGCAGAAAAAATTCAGTTCTTCAAACCATTCATCAGCATCGTCAGTAAAGGTAATGAGTAACTCTGTACAGAGTACTATACTAAGGATTTCGGGAAGTACAACAGACACAAAAGACATTTCCTGAACCCTATGGGCTCTCAACCTAAGCACTTAATACGGTACTCTGCACATAATCAGTGTTCAATAAATACCATTGATTGGAGGTTTGAGGAGGCAGACACTTATTATCTACAAATAGTTTAAGTAGGAGGAAGAAGAACAATATAAATTTGGAAGCATGAATACACTGGAATGAGGTAGCTAAGTAATTGTGGTTTTTTATGATATGTGTTAAGCGCTTACTATGTATCAGGCACTGTACTAAGAGCTGGGGTGGGTACAAGATAATCCGGTTGGGCTCAGTCCATGTCCCACATGGGGCTCACAGTCTCAATCCCCGTTTTACAGATGAGGGACCTGAGGAACAGAGAAGTTAAGTGACTTGTCCAAGGTCCCACAGCAGACAAGTGGTAGAATCAGGATTAGTACCCAGGTCTTTCTGACTCCCAGGCCCATAAAAAAGTACTGATGTTGGGTACATAAATGGGAAGGGAGAGCACCAGATTGATGAGACCTGGATTGTTAGGAATCAATTGTGGAAAGCTTATTGGAGGACATGAGGATACGGGGATATAATACTCTGGATGCAAGGAGACCAGTAAGTAGGCTGAAACATTCTTCATCCGGAGTAATCAGTGCTTGTTTAGAGAAAAATGGGAAGACCTGGGAGACATTACATAGAAAAATACAGTACAGTATGGCAATAGAAGGAACATGTCCTAGTGGAAACAGTACAATGGGCCTGGGGTCAGAGGAACTGGGATCTAATCCCAGCTCTTCCATTTGTCCGCTGTGTGATCTTGAGCAAGTCACTTCACGTCTCTTTGCCTCAATTACCTCATTTGTAAAACGGGAATTAAAACTGGGAACCTTACGTGGGACTGGGATTGGGTCCAACCCAAATATGCTGTATTTACCTCCAGTGCTTAGCACAGTGCTTGGTATGTAGTAAGCATGGAACAAATGCCACAAAAACACACTGACTATGAGAAATGAGCAGTGGTGAGGTGTTGAGGATTCAGGCTTCTGGCCAGGAATGATGGTGTTTATAGATGGAGAAGTGAAGTCCTTTAATGCCAACCTACACGCTGTACCTCGATCTCATCTAGCTCACTGCTGACCTCTCCTCCAGGTCCTGTCTCTGGCCTGGAATGCCCTTCCTCTTCATATCCGGCAATTATTCTCCTCAGCTTCAAAGCCTTATTGAAGACATGTTTCCTCCAAGAGGCCTTCTCTGACTAAGCCCTCATTTCCTCTTCTCTCATTCCTTTCTGTGCCACCCTGGCACTTGGACTTACTCCCTTTACTCACCCTTCTTTCAGTCACACCACACATATGCACATACATGTAGCTTATCTATTTATATTAATGTCTGTCTCCCCCTATAGATTGTACGCTCGTTGTGGGCAAAGGAATGAATTTACCAATTCTGTTACATTCAATCAAATTTATTGAACACTTACTATGTGCACAAAGCACTGTACTGAGCGCTTGGGAGAGTACAACAGAATTAGCAGACATGTTCATGGCCCATAATGTGCTTACAGTCTGGAGAGAACTATATATATATTTTTATGACGTACTCTCCCAAGTGCTTAGCATAGTGCTCTGCATACAGTAGGCACTCAATTCATCATCTTCATCAATTGTATTTATTGAGCGCTTACTATGTGCAGAGCACTGTACTAAATGATACGATTGATTGAAATTTAGGAGGAAGGGGTTTAGTCGGAGAAAGTTGACTAGTTCCATTTTAGACACTTTGAGTTTGAGGTGCTGGCAAGACATGAAAATGGAGGTGTCCTAGGAGCAAGAGAAGATGTGAGACTGTAGATTAGATGAGAGATCAGGACTAAAGCGATAGATTTGGGAGATTCATTCATTCATTCCATCATATTTATTAAGCGCTTACTGTGTGCAGAGCACTGTAGTAAGCACTTGGGAAGTACACGTCAGCAGCATATAGAGACGGTCCCTACCCAACAACGGGCTCACAGTCTAGAAGGGGGAGACAGACAATGAAACAAAACATGTAGACTGGGTTCAGCATAGAATAAATATAATTATAGCTACATGCACATAATTAATAAAATAATTATAGTAGTAAATATGTACACGTAAAATAAATAGAGTAATAAATATGTACAAATATATACAAGTGCTGAAGAGTGGGGAAGGAGATGGGGGGGGCGATGGGGAGGAGGGGAGGAAAAAGGGGGCTCAGTGTGGGAAGACCTCCTGGAGAAGGTGAGCTCTCAGTAGGGCTTTGAAGGGAGAAAGAGAGCTAGTTTGGCAGATGTGTGGAGCGAGGGCATTTCAGGCCAGGGGACGGATGTGGGCTGGGGGTTGACAGTGGGACAGGCAAGAATGAGGGACAGTGAGGAGGTTAGCGGCAGAGGAGTGGAGGGTGCGGGCTGGGAGATAGAAGGAGAGAAGGGAGGTGAAGTAGGAGGGGGTGAGGTGATAGAGAGCCTTGAAGCCAAGAGTGAGGAGTTTTTGCTTGATTCATAGGTTGCCTGTCAACAGGAGAGCTTTGAGGAGGGGAGTAACATGCCCAGAGAGTTTCTGCACAAAGGTGATCCGGGCAGCAGCGTGAAGTATAGACTGAAGTGGGGAGAGACAGGAGGATGGGAGATCAGGGAGGAGGCTGATGCAGCAATCCAGTTGGGATAGGATGAGAGATTGAACCAGTGAGGTAGTGGTTTGGATGGAGAGGAAAGGGTGGATCTTGGTGCTGTTGTGGAGGTGAGACCGTCAGGTTTTGGTGCCAGATTGGATGTGTGGGTTGAATGAGAGAGTGGAGTCAAGGATGACACCAAGGTTGCGGACTTGTGAAATGAGAAGGATGGTAGTGCTGTCTATGGTGAAGGGAATGTCAGGGAGAGGGCAGGGTTTGGGAGGAAAGATAGGGAGCTCAGTCTTGGACATATTGAGTTTTAGATGGCGGGCAGACATCCAGATGGTGATGTCCTGAAGGCAGGAAGAGATACGAGAGTGGAGGGAGGGAGAGAGAGAAGCGGTGGAGATGTAGATTGGGGTGTCACTAGTGTAGAGGTGATAGTTGAAGCCTTGGGAGTGAATGAGTTCTCCAAGGGATTGAGTATAGGGAGATGTGCACAAAGAGCTGGTAACTGAAGCCATATGTACAGGTGAGTTCCCAAAGGTGAAGTGAGGGTAGAAAGGGTATGGAAAGGGCCCCAGAATGAAGTCTCTGGAACAAAGACACTAAGTAGGTCTCTGATTTAAGCTCCAGTGCTTCTGGGTGACACAGAGGCTGGCATGCCATCCAGGATGGATTCACATTCCACTTTATGGATTGTTGGCCAGTTGATCAGTTGGTATTCCAATCATCAATCAGTTGTATTTACTGAGCACTTACTGTGGGCAGAGCACTGTACTAAGCACTTGGGAGAATACAAAAGAGCTGGTAGACACTTTTTCTGCCCACAA
Organism: Tachyglossus aculeatus; assembly: GCF_015852505.1. NCBI lineage: Eukaryota > Metazoa > Chordata > Mammalia > Monotremata > Tachyglossidae > Tachyglossus > Tachyglossus aculeatus. The sequence continues at coordinate 118,408,428 of NC_052066.1, read as the reverse complement.
AAAGTAAGCACTCAGTAAAGACAATTGAATGAATGATAAAAGAAGATTACAGTCTAGAGGAGCTTACAGTCATCAATATTTATTGAATGCCTCTCATGTGCCAAGCACTGTATTGGGTACTTGAGAGCATATAATAAAAGGCAACATGGTTTCTGCCCTTGAGGAACTTACAGTGTAATAGACTTACAGTCAACATAAAATGGAAACAAGAAAGAAAAAAAAACCAAATCCAACCTGTCTTTAGAGCTAACAATGTTTGAGGTAGAAATGACTCCGATTAGGAGAAGGAACTGATGTCCCTAACCAGATGGACAAGCTGGATTCTCAGTTTTCTTTTCTAGAACATTTTTTGGACTAGAACTGCATGGTGAATAAGAGTAACACAATATAATAATGATAATAATGATGGCATTTGTTAAGCATTTAGTATGTGCGAAGCACTGTTCTAAGCACTGGGGGGATACAAGGTGATCAGGTTGTCCCACGTGGGGCTCACAGTCTTAATCCCCATTTTACAGATGAGGTAACTGAGGCACAGAGAAGTTAAGTGTCTTGCACAAGGTCACACAGCTGACAAGTGGCTGAGTTGGGATTCGTACCCACGACCTCTGACTCCCAAGCCGGTGCTCTTTCCACTGAGCCATGCTAATGAATTAATTCTCTCGGGCTATTGCTTTCTCTTGTGGTGGCATTTGTTAAGCGCTATGTGCCAGACACTATACTAATTGCTGGGGCAGAGTAAAACAAATAGGGTTGGACACAGTCCCTGCCCCACATGCTCACAGTCTCAATCTCCATTTTGCAGTTGAGGTAACTGAGGCACAGAGAAGTAAAGTGACCTGTCCAAGGTCACAGAGCAGCGAAGTGGCAGAGCCAGGGTTAGAACCCACGACCTTCTGACTCCAGGCCCATGCTCTATCCACTTCACCATGCTGCTTCTCCACTGGGATAATAATACACTACTTGGTCATGAAAGAGTTAGTAAGTTATTGCCTCTGCAGCCTCTGTCCTATTATTTATTTAGGTCTGTAATGCTCCATTGCCTGTGACCCTGAAAGCGTCATTAATTCAAATGAGTAACTTTGGCCATCTCTGGTAACCAGGTTGTAAACCTTCTGGAGCTTCATAAAGTAAAGTTAACACTCTGAACTCATCTAGACTAAAGTAAATCTCCAGCACTGAATCACTGTCCTTGCTGAAATCTTTACCAGGAAAAAGAAACGGCTGCAGTCTCAGTGACATATGTAGTTGCAATTTCTATAATCCTTTCCATGTACAAGTATTTTCTGAATATTAGCTAATGTTCCTAACAGCTGTGTCAAATATAAATAGCATTTTATATGAGAGGCTGAAGTTAATTGACTAGCTCCAGGCTATGGAAAGATTCAAAGCGCTGGATGCTCCCATCACGTATCTCTTTTTCTGTATTCAGAGTCCCTTTGAAGTCAGTGGGAGTTCCTTGAACAGAGAGAATGCTATGAATGGAAAATTTAGGTCCTTCAAAGAGCCAGGACACAAATTTGGTGGTTTTGGATTCCAGTTTTAGACAGCTGGACTATTCTTTCCCTTTTTATTTATTTTCTTCTGATTTTGAGGGCATTTAGAATCATCATTAATTCTTTATTTCTAGTTTCCCATTATGTGGAGGTAGTTGGGGAGGAAAGAAGCAGGGAAGAGATGTGTGTGCATGTGTGTGTGTGTGTGTGTGTGTGTGTGTGTGTGTGTGTGTATTATTTGTTGCTTTTACTGAAGCAAAATCCTTTTTTGTTGAACATTTCCTCCCAAATAGAGTCTGAGGTCTCTAATCTGAGAGTGTTTGAGATTCTATCCGGGTTCAGTTCTGTACGGTCTGGGTTTAAGGGTTTTTTAATTTCAACCCTTTGCTTAGTTACCCTAGAGAGAGTTTTTTCTTTCCTCTCTCAATAATCATCTATGAAATGCAGTTTGCAGGGAATTTCTGTAATTGCTTATGCTGAGAAAGCAGCCGACATTTGCATTTTAGCAATTTCTGAAACCTACCTCTGGAGTCTCCTGCCGAGAAATGTAGGTTAGATTTCAAAGGAGTAAATGTTTCTGTAAAATCACAAGGGTGAACAGACTGGCACTTCCCACTATTTTCATATCTGTCTCTACCACTGAATCGAGATAATGAATTTTGGAAAGGCAACTGCGTTTAATTTTTGCAAAGTAGTTGCAAGGCTCTTTTCTGTAGGGTTTGTGTTGGCATATTTCAGGGAAATGTTTAGGACAAGTGGGCTTAAGATGTTATTGGGACATGGACCAGGTTACGTATTTGCTTTGGATCCAAAAACACATAAGGAGTATTATTAAGCCTTGAAAGAAAGATGGTCAATCTGGCTAGAGTGGGAACCTGTGAAAATCATTTGTCTAATGGTTTCCAGTCTATTTTATTATATAGGGGACCTACTGCCCCTTAAGTATACTAAATTATGTCAGCCCTTCAGTAGATGAATACATCTTGAGATCTCTGACCCAGCTGGGATAAAAAGTTCCACTAATGGAATATTTCTTAGCTCAGATGATTTACCACATTCCCTACAGCATGGTGTCTCTCTCTGTGATTCACATAGATCTTTGCAGTTCACAAGCTTGAGCTGAATGAGCTCTCTTAGGACGGAGTGACTGAGTATGCTTTTAGCTGAGCCTAGAGAGAAGGAGCTGGAAAATGAATTCTTGGCTAGTGTGAGGCAGTAGGTTGCCTTTTAAAATCCTGGATAGTGTTTGATATGACTTAAAGAACCATAGGATTAGTACATTTTTGGAAATACGTACTTTTTAAAATATGAAATATACCCATCCGATGCCTTTCAAGTCAAGTCATGCCAGCTGTTTCTAAAGCAGCGTGGCCTGGTGGTAAGAGCATGGACCTGAGAATCAGAGAACTTGGGTTCTAATCCATTCCTTCAATTGTATTTATTGTGTGCTTACCGTACGCAAAGCACTATACTAAGCTAATCCCAGCTCCACCAATTATCTGCTGCATGACCATGGGCAACTCACTTAACTTCTCTGTGCTTCAGTTACTTCATCTGTAAAATGGGAATTAAGACTGTGAGCCCCATATGGAAAATGGAGTGGGCCCAATCTGATTATTTTGCATCTATCTTAGCACTTAATACAGTTCCTGGAACACAGTAAATTCTTAAGAAATACCAATTTTTTAAAAAGCCAGAAAAAGGCCCTATGAAGATGATAGCCCCATCAAAACATTGATATGGGATGTCACACAATGGATAGTCTTAATCACATTTTAAGCATCTAACCATTTTATTAGAGAAAAAATTAATAATTATAATGATAATAATAATTTGGTACTTGCAAAACCCTTACTACGTGCCAAGCACTTTTCTAAGGAATGGGGTCGATACAAGCTTATTAGGTTGGACACAGTCCCTGTCCCACATGGGGCTCACAGCGTGGCTCAGTGGAAAGAGCATGGGCTTGGGAGTCAGAGGTCATGGGTTCGAATCCCGGCTCCCCCACTTGTCAGCTGTGTGACCTTGGGCAAGTCACTTAACTTCTCTGTGCCTCAGTTACCTCATCTGTAAAATGGGGATTAAGACTGTGAGCCCCAAGTGGGACAACCTGGTCGCCTTGTATCCCCCCAGCGCTTAGAACAGTGCTTTGCACATAGTAAGCGCTTAACAAATACCACCATTATTATTATTATTATTATTAATCCCTATTTTACAGATGAGGTAATTGAAGCACCAGAAAAAGATGCAGATACATACATACATGTGGTGGGGCCAAGGGGTGAATAAAGGGAGCAAATCCAAGTGCAAGAGCAACACAAGGAGAGTAGTCTATCACTGCTGGGAGAGAGTAGCTCTCAATCTCTCAATGTCACAGGCATGGCTGTCCTTGATTCAAACTGTCACAATCTTCTCATGTTCTAACCAATGGTACTTATTGAGCACCGACTGTACCCAAAACACTGTACTTAGAGCTTGTGGAAGTGCAAAAGCAACAAAACATATCCTCACACATCAAGGTGGTTAATCAATCAATCATATTTATTGAGCACTTACTGTGTGCAGACCACTATTCTAAGCATTTGACAAATGCTGTTCTCCCCATGACTGAAGACTAAAGATGACACCAGCATCTTTCCTATCTCACAGACTCTTTGTGGGCAGGGAATGTCACTGTTTATTGTTGTATTATACTTTCCCAAGCGCTTAGTACAGTGCTCTGCACGCAGTAAGCGCTTAATAAATAAGAATGAATGAAAGAATAAACAAGCCCTTAACATTGCCATTATCCTTGACTCATTTGGAATTCAACCCACATATTCAATCCATCACTAAATCCTGCTGGTCCTACTTTAAAAACAGTGCTAAAATTCACCTTCTCCTCCCCATTCAAACAGCTACCACTTTATTACAATCACTCATCCTATCCCACCTGGATTACTGCAGGAGCCTACGTTGCTGACCTCCCATCCTCCCCACTCCAGAATACTTCACTCTGCTGCTCAGATCATTTTTCTACAAAAACCCTCAGGACATGTTTTTCTACTCCTCAAGAAACTCCAGTGGCTGCCCATATGCTTTGGCATCAAACAAATCTCCTCACTATTGGTTTAAAAGCACTCAATCACTTTTGCTCCTCCTACCTCACCTCACTACTCTCCTACTATAACCCAGCTTGCACAGTTTGCTCCTCTAATGCTAACCTAGAGGTTAATGCTAATGCACTAATGCTAACCTCAGTAACCATACCGGAGGAGCAGCGTGGCTCACTGGAAAGAGCACGGGCTTTGGAGTCAAAGGTCATGGGTTCTAATCCCAGGTCCACCGCTTGTCGGCTGTGTGACTTTGGGCAAGTCACATCACTTCTCTGTGCTTCAGTTACCTCATCTGTAAAATAGGGATTAAGACTGTGTGCTCCATGGGACAACCTGATCACCTTGTAACCTCCCCAGCGCTTAGAAGAGTGCTTTGCACATATTAAGCGCTTAATACCATCATTATTATTACTATTAACCTTCTCAGTGAATCTCAATCTCACCTATCTCACCACCAACCCCTAGCCCATGTCCTGCCGCTAGCCTGGAATGTCCTCCCCTCCTTAAATCTGACAGAAAATTACTCCCCCACAACCTTGAAAGGCTTATTGAAGGCACATCTCCTCCAAGAGGCCTTCCCTGACTAAGTCCCCTTTTCCTCTTCTTCTACTCCCTTCTACATCAACCTGACTTGCTCTCTTTATTCATCTCCCCTCACCCCAGCCCCACAGTACTTATGTACATATCTGTAATTTACTTATTTGCATTAATAACTGTCTCCCCTCCTCTAGGTAGTAAGGTCTTTGTGGGCAGGGAATGTGTCTGTTATTGTCATATTGTACTTCTCCCAAGTGCTCTGCACACAGGAAGCGCTCAACCAATATGAACGATTTGAACAATCTAATTGGGAAGACATATACCCCAAAAAATGATGCAAAAATATTGGAAGCAGGAGGAAGAACAAGTACATGGAAGGGAGAAGTATGGGCATTTTTTATGGTATTTGCTAAGCACTTACTATATTCCAGGCACTGTACTAAGCTCTAAGAGAGATATAGAATGATCATATTGAGCCGGTCCATGTTCCATTTTACATATGAAATATCTGAGACTGAGAGAAGTCAAGTGATTTGCCCCACATCACACATCAAAAGGTGACAAAGTTGGGATTGGAACACAAATCCTCTGAATCCCAGATTTATGTTGTTTTCACTCGGCCCACTGCTTTACATATTATGAGATGAACTAAAATATAACCATACTGAGGAGCAGTGTGGCCGAAGGGAAAGAACACAGTCCTAGGAGTCAGAGGATTTGGGTTCAAATTGTGATTTTTTTCCCAGTTGCCTGCAATCAACCAATCAATCAATTGTATTTATTGAGCACTTACTGTGTGCAGAGCACTGTACTAAGCACTTGGGAAGTACAAGTTGGCAACATATAGAGACGGTCCCTACCCAACAGTGGGCTCACAGTCTAGAAGGGGGAGACAGAGAATGAAACCAAACATATTAACAAAATAAAATAAAATAAATAGAATAGATATGTACAAGTAAAATAAATAAATAAATAGTGTGACCTTGGGTGACTCACTTAATATCTCTGTGCTTCAGAATATCCTCATCTATAAAATGAGGATTCTAATGTCTGTTCTCCCTCCCACATAACATGTGAACCCTATATAATAATAATAATGATGATGACATTTGTTAAGCGCTTACTATGTGCAGAGCACTGTTCTAAGCGCTGGGGGTAGATACAAGGTGATCAAGATGTCCCACATGGGGCTCACAGTCTTAATGCCCATTTTACAGATGAGGTAACTGAGGCTCAGAGAAGTTAAGTGACTTGCCCAAGGTCACACAGCAGAGCCCTGATTCGAATCCATGACCTCTGACTCCAAAGCCTGTGCTCTCCTCCACTGAGCCACGCTGCTCCAAGGACTGCTTCTGACCTGATTTATTATATCTACCCAGTGCTTAGAATAGTCCCTTTTTTAAAAAAAATGGTGTTGTTAAGTGAATACTAGGTACCAGGCATTGACACTGGGTTAGATAGAAGATAATCAGGTTGGACACAGTTTCTGGCCTGCATATTCATTCATTCATTCAATCGTATTTATTGAGTGCTTACTGTGTGCAGAGCACTGTACTAAGCACTTGGGAAGTGCAAATCAGCAAAATATAGAGACAGTCCCTACCCAACAATGGGCTCACAGTCTAAAAGGGGGAGACAGAGAACAAAACAAAACAACAGGTGCCAATACCCACAGAATAAATAGAATTATGGCTATATACACGTCATTAATAAAATAGAGTAATAAATATGTTCATATATGCACAATGCTGTGGGGAGGGGTAGGGGGAAGGGCAGAGGGAGGGAGAGGGTATGATGGGGAGGGGAGGAGAGGAAAAAGGGGGACTTCGTTTCGGAAGGCCTCTTGGAAGAGGTGAGCTCTCAGTAGGGCTTTGAAGGGAGGAAAAGAGCTAGTTTGGCGGATGTGTGGAGGGAGGGCATTCCAGAGGTAGGACATGGGCCAGGGGTCAATGGCAGGACAGGCGAGAATGAGGCACAGTGAGGAGGTTAGCAGCAGAGGAGTGGAGTGTGCGGGCTGGGCTGTAGAAGAAGAGAAGGAAGGTGAAGTAGGGTGAGGTGATGAAGTGTTTTGAAGCTGAGAGTGAGGAGTTTTTGCCTGATTTGAAGTATGATAGGCAACCACTGGAGATTTTTGAGGAGGGGAGTGACATGCCCAGAGCATGTCTGTAGAAAGATAATCTGGGCAGCAGAGTGAAGTATAGACTGAAGCAGGGAGAGACAGGAGGATGGGGGGTGGGAGATCAAAAAGGAGGCTGATGCAATAATCCAGTCAGGATAGGATGAGAGATTGAACCAGCAAGGTAGCGGTTTGGATGGAGAAGAAAAGGCAAATCTTGGCGATGTTGTGGAGGTGAGACCAGCAGGTTTCAGTGACAGTATAGGTTTCGGGGTGTAGAATTCACAGTCTTAATCCCCATTTTACAGATGAGGTAAATGAGACACAGAGAAGATAACTGTCTTGCCCAAAGTCACACAGCAGACAATTGATGGAGCTGAGATTAGAACCCAGGCCCTCTGTCTCCCAGGTCTTTTCACTAGCCATACTGCTTTCCCTGTTCTTGCCACACATTAAGTGCTTCAGCGGAACACATAGTAAGCACTTTAAAAAATCAAAATAATAATCATAATAATGATGATGAATCAGCTGAATAAATAAATGAATATACACATGTATGTATGTATGTGCATATGTATGCATGTATATGCTGAGCATAACAATTGTTCTGATATGTGGGGTCAAGTTAATCAATCAGTCAATCATTTATTTAGTGCTTACTGTGTGCTAAGCACTTGGCAGAGTACAATATTCAGAACTGATATACACGTTCCCTGCCCATGATAAGCTTATAGTCCAGAGTGGGATAAAGATATCAATATGAATAAATAAATTATGGATATGTAAATAAATGCTGTGGGGCTGAAGGAGGGGCTAATAAGGGGCCCAAAGCCAAGTGCAAAGGTTAAGCAGAAGAGAGTGGGAAAAGAGGAAATGACAGTTAGTTGGGGAAGGCCTCTCGGAGTAGTTATGCTTTGAATTAGACTTTGAAGGTGGGGAAAGTGATTGTCTGTTGGGTATGAAGAGGGAGGCAGAGGCAGATCCTGGGCATTGGGTTGAAGGAGAGATAGACAAGATCAAGGTAGAAGTGAGTTGGATGACATCAGAGGAGTGAGGTGTGTAAGCTGGGTTGTAATAGGAGATCAGTGAGGGACGGTTAGAGGGGGCAACGGTGACTGAGTGCTTTAAAGCTGAGGTCAGGAAGGTAAAAAGGGAGGAACCAGGGTTTTGAAAAGGTGCAACGCGATGGAGTAAGAGGAGCAGGTGGAGGGGGTGGATTTTGAGAGGAGGCAGGCTATCCCCTCTGGAGATACTGCTGGAAAAGGTGGGAGAGTTGAAGGAGGAGCAGGAGGGAGGGAGGGACTGGAGAGGAGTAGGGAAATTTTAGGGCACTAACACCTGATTCTTTCAATGTTCTCAATAAACTGACCAGATCATGGGGGGACAGGGTGTTTGAGGAGGGAGCTAAACATTTAAAACAACTGGCAAGGGTAATGGGAGTGGGAGTGAGTGATATTGCCAGGCAGAGGAGAGGGCAATATTAATTTGAGGTGGATGAGGTATCTGCCTGTTATCTGGATTTCTTCCAGCAGCGCTCTATGGCTTGAGCAAAGGACTGAAGGAAGCAGACAATTAAGGTGACCCAGAACCCAAAGCTGTGGATTAGTTGTACAAAATCGTTGAAGGGATGGGGAGTGAGTTGAGTTTAGTAGAGAGGGTAGAGTTGAGAGCGACACCTTGGTCGTCAAGGGAAGGTAGTTTGGGTACGGAGGCTAAATGGGGCACGATGGGTTGAGAAAATTAGACGGGGCAACATGACAGATTTGAGAGGAGGGTTTGTGTGGGAGAGAAAGCAGGTAGTTGGAAAGAGGGATTTCAATGTTGATGAGGATAGAGATTTTACAGTGAGTAGAGATGATGAAATTGAAAGTGTGTCCACATTAGTGAGTGGGTGAGGAGGTCACTGGAGTTGAGGAGTGATAGAAAATGGGCAATGGAAGGGTCATTAGGAACATCCACATGGATACTGAAGTCTCCCAAGATCAATGGAGTATCAGTGAAATGTGAATTAGTTAATTGTGAAATAAGAGAGGATATGGAGTTTTAGTATAACTTTGAAAATGGGAGAGCTGAAGTCTGGCAGTTTTTAAGAAGCAGCTAGATTTACATAATTGAGGAACAGTGTAAATAAGGAGTTGGGAGAGGCAACAGCAACAGAGTCTCTGGAAGAAGATCTTAGGAACAGCAAAGAGTGTGAGTTGGGGAGAAGCAAGTGAAAATGTTCCTTAAGTGGATATGGGAGCTCTGTCTGTACATAGCACTGATGGACAGGAGGGTGAGGGTTTCCTTGGACACAGGTGGTTTCTCCATGGGAACTCCAGCCCAGATGGTTGGGGGAGACCTCTGAGGTTGTATAATCTTGGGTAAGTGTCATAACTTCTTTGTGCCTAGGTTACCTCATCTGTAAAATAGGGATTAAATCCTCCTCCAACCTAATTAGACGGCAAGCCCCAGGGGAACAGGGACTGTGTACAACCTGAATATCTATCCCAATGCTTAGTACAGTGCTTGGTACTTTGTAAGTGCTTAAGAAATATAATTAAAAAGGAAAAGATCATGTGGACAACACCTTCTTTTAGTCATATTATGCTTTAGAGGACAGAATTATGGGGTTTTTTTCCTAGCATTATCCTACAAGTTGGAGTATTTTCATCAAATATCATTCTACCCATTACATTAGCAAAAATGAAAAACCTAGATAATTTGCACCAATGGTCATATTAATGCTCTCAACCAAAAAGATATGATCAACTTCACAGTTTGAGGGATACATAGCATTAGGCTTTGCTTTTTCTTCTTCAACTGTCAGTGTTCAGATCTGAGCCCAGCTGGAGGGAAGGAACATATGTAGGGATGCTGAATGCAGAGAGAATAAAATGGTAAAATTATTTTAATGATGTGCTTGAAAAACTGTTTGTTGGGGGCAAGACTGGGATTGCATTTTTAAAAACTTGCTTGTTCCATTTACCTTTTGCTAACCTATGTCTCTGCCCTCCTGCCATGGACTAATGACATTTAAACACTTTTCCACATTAGCAGGGCAGACATTACTTCTGTTTGAGTTATAAGTCATAAAATATTGCTGGGCATTAGCTCCTAGTCATTAGGGTAGTCCTTACTAGGCTTTTTTGACGAATACCTATCCATCCCACATTCAGGCCTCACCCCACTATCGTCCTGCTGCTTTTCATTCAGTGCATGTAACACATTTTCTATTTTTAATCTCCCAATAATAGCAATACCAGATCTCTGTTTCTTAGACAAAAAATTCCCTGCAGGTACCTGAAACCATGATTTTGGACCTGTTAAGAATGCATGTCTTCAATTTTATGTTTTGACCAGGAATACAGCCTAAGTTAACCCTTTGTGAGCCAGCCTTTCTGTTCCCTTATTTCTTCTTAGCTAATCCAAAAGTCTCCTTTAGGGAAGTGAAAAGGAGCATGTCTTACATATGTACAAGATAGTTCTAAAAATAATGATTAGATCCATGCAAACTTACTTCAAAAGGAATAAAATGAATCTAAGGAAGAAGTAACATTTTCTCCTCGGTTGTAAGGACTATCTTCAGGTGATTAGCAGGAATGGTGATAGCAAGAGCACCCCAACAATGTCCTAAGAATAGGAAATCAGAAGAAAATAAAATCAATGTAACAATTGTGCTACTAAGTCCTTACTGTGTGCTGAGTATTATGCTAAGCAATAGGTTAGAAGCTATACAATCAGATTGAACACAATCCCTGTCCCACAAGAGGTGTACAGTCATAAGGGGGAGAGAGAGCAGGCATTTATTCTCCATTTTATAGATTAGAAAACTGAGGCAGAGGTTTGATGACTTGCCCAAGGTCAGACAGCAGACAAGTGGCAGAGTCAGGATTACAACCCAGGTTTCCTGAGTCCCTGTCCTGTGTCCTTTTCATTAGGCCAAGCTGCTTTCTCTAAACTCTGCAGACTAGAAGCTCCTTGTGGGCAGGGATCATGTTTATCAACTTTATTACATTGTAATTTCCCAAGTGCATAGTACTCAATCAGTCATTCATAATTATTGAGCGTTTACTGTGTGTAGAGCACTGTACTAAACGCTTGGGGGAGAACAATATAATAAACAAGAATTTAGCCTTGTTGTGCACATAGTAAGTGCTCAATAAATATTTTGATTGATAACATAGACTTAATAAGATAGCCCACTAATAATAGTAATGCTAATAATAATTATACTACTACTAATGGTATTTGTTAAGTGCTTATTATGTGTCAAGCGTTATACTAAGCCCTGGGATAGAGTCAAGATAATCAGGTCAGACATGGTCCTTGCCCCACGTGGGGCTCTTATTCCACTAGCACAATAGATTGAATCAAATCAGACTAAGTAATCTTCCCACTGAAGCAATGTGCCCCAAGGAGGGCCAAAATAGCTGGTTTCCTGGGAAGCACCAAAATATCAATTTTCTCCTCTCTATACCACACTTTCTCTTTTTAAATGGTATTTGTAAGCACATACTATGTGCCAGGCACAGTACTAAGTAATAATAATGATGGTATTTGTTAAGTGCTTACTATGTTCCAAGCACTGTTCTAAGCTCTGGAGGGATACAAGGTAATCAGGTTGCCCCATGTGGGGCTCACAGTCTTAATTCCCATTTTACAGATGAGGTAACTGAGGCACAGAAAAATTAAGTGACTTGCCCAAAGTCACATAGCTGACAAGTGGCAGAGCTGGGATTAGAACCCATGACCTCTGACTCCCAAGCCTGTGCTCTTTCCACTGAGCCACGCTGCTTCTACTAAGTACTGGAATAGATACAAGACAATCAGGTTGGACAAAGTCTACATCCCACATGGAGCTCACAGTCAATCCCCAATTTACAAATGAGGTAACTGAGGCATAGAGGAATGAAGTGACTTTCCCAAGGTCACAGAGCCGGAAAGTGGTGGAGGCAGAATTAGAACCCAGGTCCTTCTGAATCCCAGACCTGTGCACTCTCCTCTAGGTTGTATTGCTTCTCGAAAAAGAAGTAGCACTTTCTTTTTCTTTCATCAATCTAGTTAATTTTTTTCCTTCTTTTATTACACAAGAACCATGATATCTTCCTCTTAATCAATCAGTCAATCAATCAATCATATTTATTGAGTGCTTACTGTGTGCAGAGCACTGTACTAAGCGCTTGGGGAGTACAAGTTGGCAACATATAGAGACAGTCCCTACCCAACAGTGGGCTCACAGTCTAGAAGAACACCAAAGTGAGGTCCATATTAAAGGAACATGTTCTTTTCAGGGCTTCGCATCCAAAGAAGTATCTGGAGAAGCTGGAGACTTCTCAAGGCTATGTATGAGATAGAACTAGATAATAATAACAATGGCATTTATTAATAATGATGGCATTTATTAAGTGCTTATTCTGTGCAAAGCACTGTTCTAAGCACTGGAGAGGTTACAAGGTGATCAGGTTGTCCCACGGGGGGCTCACAGTCTTCTTCATCCCCATTTTACAGATGAGGTAACTGAGACCCAGAGAAGTTAAGTGACTTGCCCAAAGTCACACAGCTGACAAGCGGTGGAGCTGGGATTTGAACCCAAGACCTCGGACTTCAAAGCCCATGCTCTTTCCACTGAGCCACACTGCTTCTCTAAACTAGATGATAATAAACATAGAACAACTCGACAAGGTATGTGGACAGGGGAGGGTGAGCTGGCTACTGGGTCAACCTAGAATCAAAATATTCTAAACTCTAAGAAGATCTCTTACTCTCCTGAGGACAGCTTGTCTGCTTGACATAAGCAGCCAAAGCCGTTCTGTCAAGCCTTGGAGATTTTCTTCTGTTTGAAAAGCTTTGGATATTTTTGGAAAATGACTTCACAAAGTGCAGTTCCTTGGTACGTGAGTGGGGAAACCAGTTTTATTCTCATATTGGCTGCCTATTAGCAAATGGTTGAAAAAAGGGAAAGGAAATAATAATAAAAAACTATTAAAATAACTATTCTCAGTTTCTTCAAAGGCATACTTTTTTATTATTATTTTTGCCTGCATTATTTTGTACTTGGATTTTTCTGATAGCGTCTGGACACATTATTTCTGAAAGCAACTTAGCACATAAGTGATTAGGTGTATTGGCTGCATTCACTAAATGCAATGGGTGGAACAGAATTCTATTCATCAATCACTTATGACTCACTGCTGTGATTTCACAAAGCTTGCAGGCTTCAAAAAGTTAATGAAAAATATATGTGTTTTATATTTTACAAAATCTTCAAGCACCTCAAGCTAGGTATATAGGACCCAAGAAGCACTGCCCTCATTTAAATGTCATTTTGCAATTCAAAAGATTATTCATCTTCTAGTAAGAGGTACCAAAGGGAAGAACAATACTGATTTAAAAATTCAGAAGTATTTAGAGATCAACAGCCTTATTAGAACAGAAACATGTTTAAATTTTGTTAGTATCCAAATAATTAAGGTTTAAGACGTAAATACAACTGTAGGAAACATTAGTTAGAAAATACACTCAGAAGGTTCAGCTGCACCCCCTTCCCCTCCTTCCTCTCCCCCTCGTCCACCTGTCCATCTCCCCGTCTTACCTCCTTCCCTTCCCCACAGCACCTGTATATATGTATATATGTTTGTACTTATTTATTACTCTATTTATTTATTTTACTTGTACATATCTATTCTATTTATTTTATTTTGTTAATATGTTTGGTTTTGGTCTCTGTCTCCCCCTTCTAGACTGTGAGCCCATTGTTGGGTAGGGACTATCTCTATATGTTGCCAACTTGTACTTCCCAAGTGCTTAGTACAGTGCTCTGCACACAGTAAGCGCTCAATAAATACGATTGATTGATTGATTGATTTACAGTTGCTACTTCTTAGGTAGGAAATAATACTGTTGGAGAAGGTACAGAAAAGGACAACCACAATGCTCAGAGCATAGCTCAATGCTTGGTACATTGATGCTTGGTGCTTAATAAATGGTATCATTGTTATCAGGGGAATGTCCAAATTTTTATGGGAATTAGGGCTCATCAGTCTGGAAAGGCATGTTACACACTAAACACTATCCTCTCCTGGTTCTCCTTTTATCTCTCTGGCAGTTCTTTCTCAATTGCCCTCACAGGATCCTCCTCTGCCTCCGATCCCCTAACTGTGGGGGTTCCTCAAGGTTCAGTTCTGGATCCTCTTCTCCATCTACACCCACTCCCTTGGAGAACTCATTTGCTCCCATGGCTTCAAATACTACCTCTATGCAGATGATACCTAAATCTACATCTCCAGCCCTGATCTCCCTCCCTCTTTCCAGGCTTGCATCTCCTCCTGCCTTCAAGACATCTCTATTTGGATGTCCTCTCATCACCTCAAACTTAACATGTCCAAAACGGAGCTCCTTATGTTCCCACCCAAACCCTGTCCTCCCCCTGGCTTTCCCTCCACTATCTATGGCACCACCATCCTTCCTGTCTCATTAGCCTGTAACCTTGGCATTATCCTTGACTCCTCTCTCTCTTTGAATCCACATATTCGATCCACCACTAAATCCTGTCTCTCCCACTTTCACAACATCGCTAAAATCTGCCCTTTCCTCTCCATCCAAACAGCTACCATGTTAATACAATCACTTAACCTATCCCTCCTGGATTACTACATCAGCCTCCTTGCTGACTTTCCAGCCTCCTGTCTCTTCCCACTCCAGTCAATACTTCACTCCGTGTCTGGATCATTTTTCTACAGAAATGTTCATATGTCACCCCGCTCCAGTGGTTGCCCATCCACTTCTATGTCAAACAAAAACTCCTCACCATTGGCTTTCAAGCACTCCATAACCTTGCCTCCTCCTACCTCACTTTGCTTCTCTCCTTCTACAACCCATCTTGCACACTTTGCTCCTCTAGTGTTTTTAGACTCCACTTTTAGACTGTTAGCCCACTGTTGCGTAGGGACTGTCTCTATATGTTGCCAACTTGTACTTCCCAAGTGCTTAGTACAGTGCTCCGCACACAGTAAGCACTCAATAAATATGATTGATTGATTATAGTGCTAACCTTCTCACTGTACCTCTCTCTTGCTGGACTTGCCACTGACCCATAGCCCGAATCCTGCCTCTGATCTGGAACACTCTCCCTCTTCAAATCTGACAATTACTCTCCCCACCTTATTGAAGGCACATCTCTCCAAGAGGCTTTCTCAGACTAAGCCCCACTTTTCCTTATCTCCCATTCCCTTCTGTGTTGCCTTGACTTGTTCCCTTTTTTTCTTCCCAGTTCCTAGCCCCACAGCACTTAGGTACATATCTGTAATTTTAATTATTTGTATTGATGTCTGTCACCCCTTTGTAGATTGTAAATATGTTGAGGGCAGGGCATGAAAAGCAGCATGGCTCAGTGGAAAGAGCCTGGGTTTTGGAGTCAGAGGTCATGGGTTCAAATCTTGGCTCTGCCAATTGTCAGCAGTGTGACTTTGGGCCAGTCACTTCACTTCTCTGGGCCTCAGTTCCCTCATCTGTGAAATGGGGATGAAGACTTTGAGCCCCCCCATGGGACAACCTGATCACCTTGTAACCTCCCCAATGCTTAGAACAGTGCTTTGCACATAGTAAGCACTTAATAAATGTTGTTATTATTATTATCATTATTATTATGTCACTGTTCATTGTTTTATTGTGCTTTCCCAGGCACTTAGTATAATGCTCTGCACACACTAAGTGCTCAATAAATATAATTGAGTGAAAGAATCCATAACTTACAGCCACACATTTATATTAACAATAACAATAATGGCATTTATTAAGCGCTTACTATGTGCAAAGCACTGTTCTAAGTGCTGGGGAGGTTACAAAGTGCTCAGGGTGTCCCATGGGGGGCTCACAGTCTTAATCCCCATTTTACAGATGAGGTACCTGAGGCACAGAGAAGTTAAGTGACTTGCCCAAAGTCACACAGCGGACAAGTGGCGGAGCCGGATTTGAACCCATGACCTCTGACTCCACAGCCTTTGCTCTTTCCACTGAGCCATGCAGCTTCTCTATGTGAAAAGCAAACATGTTGCTGATTCTAATGTCAGTGCTTCATGGACCACTGTGCTAGGGTCCATGAGAAGGCTTTGGGGAGTCAGAAAGTAGTGGGGAGGAGTCCCAGGGTGTTTTGGTATATTCTGCCAAGTTTTCCAAGTGGATGGGGAAATCTTGAATCAAATGATCCCTCCAGAAACATCCTGGAGTCCATGGTACTGGAATGGATTGCTGGGAGAGCCCAGCTCTCTGTCCCATAGGCTGTCCCGGGGCATCCCGTTTTCCCATGCGGTACTTTCAATATGTAGCAGGGCCCCTGGTGACTTTAAAACTTACTAGCACCATGCTCCTCAGAAAGGTGGGACCAAGAGACATAATGTAAAGACTGCATTAAGCAATCCTGGCCAACCAGGAACCTCACAACTCAAACAGGAAAACACTTGGCTCAATAGAAGAATCAGGAAGAGCTGAAATATATTTTTTTTATGGCATTTGTTAAGCACTTACTGTGTGCCCAGCACAGGTTAATCAGACTAGACACAGTCCGTGTCTCAAAGGGGATTTACAGTCTAATTTGGAAGGAGGAGGACTGACTCTCCACTTTACAGATGAGATAACTGAAGAGCGGAGAAGGTAAGTGACTTGCCCAAGGTCACAAACAGACAAGTGGCAGAGCTGGGATTAGAATCCAGGTCCTTCTGTCTTCCAGGCTCATGCCCTACCCATTAAGCCAAATGATACCTTCCCTTCAAAAATTCCTAGTCTTTTAGGTTTTGATTGACTGTTTTAACACTTTGATACAGAAGGTTAACACTGTTATTCCCATTTGTTGGATTGGTAACCTGAGGTACTTGAAGTGGAACTAGGTGATGAAAAAGTTTTAATGAACTGCACTTGTTTAGAATCACATTCCTAGCAATGGTTTCACATTTCAGATCTGTCAGGTTCTCATGGTGAAATACGAAACCCTTAACACACAACAAGCATATTTCGAGCAGTGGCTGATGAAAATATGAAGAATGACATCTAGTTTTGAATATACCTGCAATGGGATTTCCAGAGAAAACACTATTACACAGTAATTACTCATTCATTGGCAAGAATTTACTAAGCTACACTTAAGTTATGAAACTGTCATCAAACTGATTTCTGCACTCATGGCAAAAATACAGAAGCTTCCTTCCTTGAGCATATGATTCAATAACCACTTCAATAAATCTCTTTTGAAACAACTGCATTTTAATAGTAATTGCTAACTCAAGGTAGAGAACTTCTGTATGTTCGAAGCTGAAATCATAACCAATCGCTTACATTCTGCAATACTAATTGTTGCATTTACTTAGTCTTGATTTCATAACTATATTAACAATTAGAGATTTAAGAACCTCTAGTGGTTGCCCTTCCACCTCCATATCAAACAGAAACTGCTTTCCACAGGCTTTAACACATTCAATCACCTCCCTGCCTAACTTACCGCTTTGATTTCCACTAAAACCCATCCTGCACACTTAACTTCTTTAATGCCAACCTGCTCACTTTACCACAGTCTTGTCTATCTCGCCACCAACCTTTTCCCCAGGTCCTGTCTCAGGCCTGGAATACCCTCCCTCTTCATATCCAACAATCACTCTCCCCACCTTCAAATCCTTTTTGAAGGTACATCTCCTCCAAGAAGTCTTCCCTGACTTAGCTCTCATTTCCTCTTCTCCTACTCCCTTCCTTGTTACCCTTGAACTTGTATTTGCTCCCTTTATGCACCCTCTCATAAGCCCTATAGCATGTATGCACATATCTGTAATTTATTTAGTTATATGAATGACTGTCTCTCCCACTAGTCCCTCTCAGGGTCACAACTGGAGAGTTCCCAGTACTCTACCAGTCTCGACTACAGGAAGGAGAGTCAGACAGAGGCGTATCCATTCCATTTCTAACTTAGGCAGTAGGTAGCGACTGGAAAGCCATCTGCTACAAGTCAAAACTCACCAATGCTGGGCAGCAGCAGCATAGGAGAGAGTCCAGGGCAAAGACTCAAGTTCACTGCACAGAAGGAGACAATGGTAAACCACTTCTGTATTTATACCAAGAAAACTCTGTGGATACACTACCAGAATGATTGCAGATGGAGGTGGGGCATTCTGGAAGAGATGAGTCCATGGCGTCACTATGGGTTGAAGACGACTCCAAGACATAAGACAAGACCCCCTCTAGACTGCAAACTCATTATGGGCCTATGGGCAGGGAGTATATCTGCCAACTCTGTTATATTGTACTCCCCCAAGCAGTTAGTACTGTGCTCTGCACACAGTAAGCACTCGATAAATACTATTGATTGATTACTGACTAAAATTTTTGAGATGCAAAATGATCAATGCATTCTTCCTAATTGAAGTGTTATTTTCTATTCTGAACATCCTCATGTTTCTTTTATAAGTTCCTCCACGAACTCTGGGAATGAACATCTATTTGGCTAATTGCTTCTGGAAAGCCTAGTAAAACAGTAAATGGCCCACAGCATTGGTGCTTTTTTAGAAAGCTCCACCTGTGAAGTGTAGCATTGTGTGTGCTGAGTTGAATTTTAAATGGCAGGAGAGAATCCGAAAGGTTTCTTTGTAATCATTTTCCAAACTTCTTGCCCAAGCATTCAGAAAGCTTGAATGTGGCATATGAGATAATACGTTTCCCTTTAAGCCTGAATTTCCATTTATAAATTTTGGCCCATATGGCCAACAAAGAATCCTGGCTTAACTAAGCAAATGTATAAAATTTGCGGTAATAATAATAATAATAATGATGGCATTTATTAAGCACTTACTATGTGCAAAGCACTGTTCCGAGGTTACAAGGTTACAAGGTTACAAGGTGATCAGGTTGTCCCACAGGGGGCTCACAGTTTTAATCCCCATTTTACAGATGAGGTAACTGAGGCAGAGAGAAGTGAAGTGACTGCCCAAAGTCACACAGCTGATAATTGGCAGAGCTGGGATTTGAACCCATGACCTCTGACTCCAAAGCCCGTGCTCTTTCCACTGAGCCACGCTGCCCCTCTGGTAGTAGCAGCCGTAATAGTAATGGTAATAATCATATTATTTGTTGAGTGTCTGCACAGTAAAATGGACTATACTAAGCATTTGGGAAATGCAGCAGAAGCATAAGACATGTTCCTTGCCCACAAAGAATGTTTAATCTAACGGGGGACACAGGCACAGGAATATTATAAAGAGTCAAATCAGAATGAGTACAATTAAATGTTTAACTTAAATACTCACATACATACAAATGCAAAGGATGGACATAAATCAATCAATTTGTAAGTGGAGAAACCGTGTGGTGTGGTTGAAACAGCACCAACCTGGGAGTCAGAGGACCTGGGTTCTAATCCCAGCTCTGCCACTTGTCTGCTGTGTGACCTTGGGCAAGTCACTTATCTTCTGTATGCCTCAGTTACCTCATCTGTAAAGTGAGGATTAAGATTGTTGAATCTCAAGTGGGACATAGAATGTGTCCAGTCGGATTATCTCATATCTACCCCAGCACTTCCCTTCTCTGGGTCATGCCTGGAGAGTTTCCAGACTCTTCCAGAGTCGACTATGGGAGGGAGAGTCAAGCGGAGGCATATCCATTCCATTCCTAGCGTGGTCAGTGGCTAGTGAGTGGAAAGCAATCTGCTAAAAGTCAAAACTCACCTGTGCTGGGCAGCAGCAATATGGGAGAGAGTTGAGGGTGGAGACTCAAGTTTACTGCGCAGAAAAAGGCAATGGTAAACCACTTCTGTATTTGTATGCAGATAACTGTATGTATACACTCCCAAAATGATTGCAGATGGAGGTGGGGCATTCTGGGAGAGATGTGTCCATGGATTGGCTATGGGTCGGAGACAATTCAAAAGTATAAGACCAGACAAGACCCTAGGACTTAATACAGTCCTTGGCACATTGTAAATGCTTAAGAAACACGATTAAATTTAAAAAAGTAGTGCTGAGAGTTTGAAAAGATTAGAGCAGTGCTTGGTACATAGTAAGCACTGAACAAATACCAGCCTTATTATTATTATTAATATTATTTGGAATATTGATGACTAGCCAGGAAAGACCTGTTTGAACAGATGGGAATTAAAGGGCTTTAAAGGTGAGGTGGGTTTAAGTTTTGGCAAATTGGTGGGGAAACTAGTTCCATATCTTGGTGACAGTGTGAGCAAGGGGAAGAAGGTGGACAATATGATAGCTGGGGACAGCCTATTGGGGGTACCCTGAGGGATATAATAAATTTACTCTAGTAAAGAAAATCAATAACTATGGTGGGGAGAGTCGGTGGAAAACCAGTGGTAAAGAGTAATAACGATGTGAAGGGAAGTGGGCAACATTTGTCAATCATGGTACTTAATAATAATAATGATGGCATTTTTTAAGCGCTTACTATGTGCAAAGCACTGTTCTGAGAGCTGGGGAGGATACAAGGTGATCAGATTGTCCCGTGTGGGGCTCACTTACTATGTGCAGTTCACAGTACTAAGCACTTGGGAAAGTACAATATGACAGAATTGGTAGACATTATTGAGCACTTTGTGCAGAGCACTGTATTAAGCACTTAGTAGAGTACAATATAACAGAGTTGGTTGAGTTATTTTTCTACGTTCACAGCACTGTACTAAGGGCTTGGTCAAGTATAATATAAAAGAGTAGGTATAGATGATCAATCAATCAATTAATTGTATGTATTGAGCACTTACTGTGTGCAGAGCACTGTCCTAAGCTCTTGGGAAGTACAAGTTGGCA
Organism: Tachyglossus aculeatus; assembly: GCF_015852505.1. Classification (NCBI taxonomy): domain Eukaryota; kingdom Metazoa; phylum Chordata; class Mammalia; order Monotremata; family Tachyglossidae; genus Tachyglossus; species Tachyglossus aculeatus. The sequence goes on along the minus strand of NC_052066.1, from coordinate 118,387,415 downwards.
ACATATAGAGACAGTCCCTACCCAACAGTGAGCTCACAGTCTAGAAGACGATCCCTACCTATAAAGAGCTGACAGACTAGAGTGGGAGACAGACATTAAAATAAATTACAGCTGGTGGTTACAGGAGATCTTCTGAGTGATGTTTCAGAAAGATGACCAGGACAGCGGAGAAGTGGGAAATGAAAGGCTAGTCAAGTAAACAAGCATCTTAGATGGTAGATGAGAATGTTAGGATAATGCAGATGTTAATCAGACCTGGGAAACTGACCACTGGCTATGTCTATGAGACAAACATTAGAACAGGTAGAAATAATTTCATGGATTTCTATATTACACCATAAACATGAGGGCAGGGAATAAGCATCTTGCTACTGTTGTCCATTCCCAAGCACTTAACAGTCCCAAGCACTTAATACATGCGTGAATGACATTGCATGATTACCTGGAATCTATCTACCTTAATGTTACCAGTAGCTTCTAATTGTCTTATGCTGTCGAATCATGTCCGACTCATAGCGATGACATGGAAACATCTCTTCCAGAACGCCCCACCTCCATCTGCAAGCGTTCTGTTAGTGTATCCATAGAGTTTTCTTGGTAAAAATATGGAAGAAGTTTACCATTGCCTCCTTCTGTGCAGTAAACTAGAGTCTCCGCCTTCAACTCTCTCCCATGCTGCTGCTGCCAATCCAGGTGAGTTCTGACATATAGCAGATGGCTTTCCACTTGCTAACTGCTGCCCAAGCTAGGAATGGAATGGGTACGCCTCTGTTTGATTCTCCCTCCTGTAGTCAAGACTGGTAGAGTACTGGAAACTCACCAGTTGCGACCCTGAGAGGCCAGTAGCTTGTTGGCCCTCTTATATTAAACTGAAATGGTTTGTCATTAAGGTAAACTTGCTGAAATCAGGGCTGACAAGATAAGCTGGGAAGTAAAACTAACGGAACATTGGTCAGTTATATTTTCTGGGCATCCCTTATGAACAGACCACTTGAGAGAATACAAGAGACACAGTTTCATCCCTAAAAGAAGCTGGCAGTCTATAGCTCTAAAGACACCAGCCTCAGCAACACAACACAGTCATCGTTAAGATCAAGTTGGGAGGCTTCCTACATGCGGATTGGACCAAGATGTCAATTTTCTTAAGGAAAATAAGATGGTTGGTTACTGCACATAAGACGAGCACAGTGATCAAAGTGTTTCAGTTGTGAATTTGACCAGGGATGTTCCTTCTCAGACAATATGACTTATGAATGGCAACTTCCTCATGGCAGTGACAAACATTTTGAAATAAGAATTGAGAAGTAGTTTGGCCTGCATAGGGGATAACGCATGGGCCTGGGAATCAGGGAATCTGGATTCTAATCCCACATCTGTCACGTGTCTACTTTGCTATCCTGGGCAAGTCACTTAACTTTTCTGTGCTTCAGTTATCTCATCCATAAAATAGGGATTAAATCCTCCTCCCTCCAACTTAATCCATGAACTTCACGTGAGACTGGGACTGTGTCCTACCTGATCATCTGGTATTTACCACATCACTTAGTATAGTGCCTGGCACATAGTAAAGAATTAAAAAACTGTGTTGGAAAAAAGAGTAGAACAACCAGTTCCCTTTGTAGTAGTAGTAATAATAATAATAATAATGTTGAAATTTATTAAGGACTTACTAAGTGCAAAGCACTGTTCTAAGTGCTGGGGAGATTACAAGGTGATCAGGTTGTCCCATGGGGGGCTCACAGTCTTAGCCCCGTATATATGTATATATGTTTGTACATATTTATCACTCTATTTATTTTTCTTGTACATATCTATTCTATTTATTTTATTTTGTTAATATATTTGGTTTTGTTCTCTGTCTCCCCCTTCTAGACTGTGAGCCCACTGTTGGGTAGGGACTGTCTCTATATGTTGCCAATTTGTACTTCCCAAGCGCTTAGTAGTACAGTGCTCTGCACACAATAAGTGCTCAATAAATACGATTGATGATGATGATGATGATTGATTGATCCCCATTTTACAGATGAGGTAACTGAGGCATAGAGAATAATAATAATAATAATAATAATGTTGGTATTTGTTAAGCACTTACTATGTGCAAAGCACTATTCCAAGCACTGGGGTAGATACAAGGTAATCAGGTTGTCCCACGAGGGGCTCACAGTCTTCATCCCCATTTTACAGATGAGGGAACTGAGGCCCAGAGAAGTGAAGTGACTTGCCCAAAGTCACACAGCTGACAATTGGCAGAGCTGGGATTTGAACCCATGACCTCTGACTCCAAAGCCCGTGCTCTTTGCACTGAGCCACACTGCTTCTCTGCAATAATAATGATGGCATTAATTAAGCCCTTACTATGTGCAAAGCACTGTTCTAAGCGCTGGGGGAGATACAAGATGATCAGGTTGTCCCACGGGGGCTCACAGTCTTAATCCCCATTTTACAGATGAGGGAACTGAGGTACAGAGAAGTTATGTGACTTGCCCAAAGTCACACAGCTGATAAGTGGTGGAGCTGGGATTTGAACCCATGACCTCCAACTCCAAAGCCCAGGCTCTTTCCACTGAGCCATGCTGCTCTGTAATGCTGTCCTACTGTCCACATCTGCCAAGAGTTGTTTCACTACCAGCCTAATAACTATTTGCTGTCATGCAGATACCTGTTAAATGATTGATTTTACCAATCACTAAGAACTGCTCTAGGAAGGAGACCTCTCCCCCTGTTTATACCAAATGAATCAGAGTAATCAAGTGCTAAACTGTTCAAAATGTATGGAAGATAAATGATTGATGACTACTTCATATAATGGTTTCTTATTTTTATGAAGACTCGTGAAACTGGTTTATCAGCTTAAAAGGATTCTGATTGCCTTAACAAAAATTTAAAATGATTACATATGACAGCCCTAAGAATCCAAGATAAATGGAACCAGGTTTCTTGTGGATAAATAAAACCTTGGCAAATAAGGAATGACCGGGACATATCATGGTAATCTTAAAGCATATGTTGAGAATTTGGAATTAACAGTTACATGAACTCTGTTATGTTGTACTCTCCAAAGTGCTCAGTACAATGTCTTTAACTGATTGTTATTTCTGCAGTGGGGTCCTCCACTGGGGAGCATGCCGCTCACATCTTTCATTGGTTGCCTTTGTCATGACACTTTGGAGTTCAGCTAATACAAAAGGTTCCTTCAATCAATTAATCAATCTTATTTTTTGTGCACTTACTATGTACAAAGCACTGTACTAAGCAATCAGGAGAGTTCAACACAAGAGAATTAGTAGACACATTCCCTGCCCATAACGAGCATACAGTCTAGACAGGGAGACAGACAGTAATATGTATAAATTAATCATTTATAATATATAATACAAAGATATGTACATAAATGCTGTGGGATTCAGGGTGGGGTGACTATCAAATGACCAAAGGTTACAGATTGAAGGACACAGGTAACTCAGAAGGGATAGCGAGGTACGAGAAGAGGGTTTAATCGGGGAAGGCCACTTGGAGGAGATAATAATAATAATAATAATGGCATTTGTTAAGCACTTACTATGTGTGAAGCACTGTTCTAAGCTCTGGAGATGTGTCATAATAGTTTGAAGGTGCAGAGAGTGGTGGTCTGGCTTCATGAAGGGGAGGGAGCACCAGGCTAGGGGAAAGAAGTGGGAAAGTGGCCAGTGGTGAGATTGATGAGATTGGGGCACAGCGAGTTAACTGGTGCTAGAGGGCTGTGAGGGTTGGGCTGTAGTAGGTTCACAAATTAGACCTTGCTGAATTGAGACTTCCCTGTTTTAAAGTATACATATAAAAGCATTTCTACAGAGGCAGCCAACAAGCAGAATTAGTAGGAAGTGAATAATTTGTTCAATCCCTAACTACTTGGCAATTAAATGGCAAATTGGAAGTCTTCCACTGGGCCATGATGAATAATAAGCCTGTCCTTTTTTAGAACACAGGAGGCAAAGAAATTCACCTGCGAAAGGCTACCTCCAGGAAATATACTGTATTTGGTTGCTTGGAGTTCCAATTTGAAGGGAAATGAAAATCTTTGATTCAATATTGCTTCCTGGAACTAGAAGTGTGTCAAGTTCAGACTTTAAGTAGAGCACCTGTCATATTATGAACAGGCATGCGAATAGGCACACACACACTTACTATGCAAAAGCCTATCTAGGCATCCCATTGTGATGCATCTTGTGAGTGAAAACAAAGCTCTGTGCTGAAAAGAGTTAGACAACTTCCATAGCCAGCAGGAGATGAGGGAATAACTCAGGCCTTGAGAGAATCTGGTTTAGAGAATCATTCATTCATTCATTCAATTGTATAGCACTGTACTAAGCACTTGGAAAGTACAATTCGACAAAAGATAGAGACAATCCCTACCCAACAATGGGCTCACAGTCTAGAAGGGGGACACAGACAGCAAAACAAAACAAGTAGACACACATCAATAGCATCAAGATAGATAGAATTATAGACATCTACACATCATTAATAAAATGAATAGAATGATGAATATGTACAAATATACACAAGTGCTGTGGGGCAGCAAAGAGGGTAGAGCAAACGGAGGAGTAGGGGCAATAGGGAAGGGAGAAGGAGTAGAGGAGTAGGAGGGCTCAGATTGGGAGGGCCTCCTGGAGGGGGTGATCTCTCAGTAGGTCTTTGAAGGGGGGAAGAGAGCTAGTATGGCGGGTGTGAGGAGGGAGGGCATTCCAGGCCAGAGTTAGGATGTGGGCCAGGGTTCGATGCCGGAACAGGTGGGAACGAGGCATAGTGAGGAGGTTAGTGGCAGAGGAGTGGAGTGGGTGGGCTGGGCTGTAGAATGAGAGAAGGGAGGTGAGGTAGGAGTGGGAAAGGTAATGGAGAGCTTTGAAGCCAATAGTGAGGAGTTTTTGCTTCATGTGAAGGTTGGTAGGCAACCACTGGAGATTTTTGAGGAGGGGAGTGACATGCCTAGGGCGTTTCTGTAGAAAGATAATCCAGGCAGCAGAGTGAAGTATAGACTGAAGTGGGGAGACACAGGGGGATGGGAGATCAGAAAGGAGGCTGATGAATTAATCCAGTTGGGGTATGATGAGAGATTGTACCAACAATAGTGATTTGGTTGGAGAAGAAAGGGCGGATCTTGACAATGTTGTGTAGGTGAGACTGGCAGGTGTTGGTGATGGATTGGATGTTGAATGAGAAAGCAGAGTCAAAGATGATACCAAGGTTGCGGTCTTGTGAGACTGGAAAGACAGTAGTGCTGTCCACGGTGATGAGAAAGTCAGGGAGAGGACAGGGTTTGGGAGGGAAGATAAGGAGCTCAGTCTTGGACATGTTGAGTTTTAGGTGGCTGCGGACATCCAGGTGGAGATGTCCTGAAGGCAGGGGGAGATATAAGCCTGGAGGGCTCGTGTGCCATTTGACACCTGTCCACTTGTTTTGTTTTGTTGTCTATCTCCCCCTTCTAGACTGTGAGCCCGTTGTTGGATAGGGACCATCTCTATATGTTGCCAACTTGTACTTTTCAAGCGCTTAGTACAGTGCTCTGCACACATTAAGCGTAAGCACTCAGTAAATACGATTGAATGAATGAATGAGGGAGGGAGAGAGAACAGGGGACGAGATGTAGATTTGGGTGTCATCTGTGTAGAGATAGTTGAAGCCGTGGAAGTGAATGAGTTCACCAAGGGCGTGTGTATAGATGGAGAACAGGTGGAGACCAAGAACTGTCCCTTCAGAAACTCCTACAGTTAGGGGATGGGAGGGGGAGGAGGAGCTCGCAAAGGAGACTGAGACTGAATGGCCACAGAGATAAGAGGAGAACCAGGAGAGGATGGAATCCATGAAGCCAAGGTTGGATAATGTGTTGAGGAGAAGGGGATGGTCGACAGTGTCAAAGGCAGGTGAGAGGTCGAGGAGGATTAGAATAGAGTAGGAGCCATTGGATTTGACAAGAAGGAGGTCATTGGTGACCTTTGAGAGGGCAGTTTCAGTGGAGTGTAGGGGACAGAAGCCAGATAAGAGGGGGTCCAGGAGAGAGTTGGAGTTGAGGAATTCGAGGCAGCAAGTGTAGATCACTCGCTCTAGGAGTTTGGAAAGGAAGGGTAGGAGGGAGATAGGACGACAACTGGAGGGGGCAGTGGGGTCAAGAAATTTTTTTTTCGGATGGGGGAGACGTGGGCATGTTTGAAGGCAGAGGGGAAGAAGCCATTGGAGAGTGAGCAGTTGAGGATGAAAGTTGAGGATGAGAGGAGGGAAGGGGCGAGAGTTTTTATAAGATGAGAGGGAATGGGGTCCGAAGCACAGGTGGAGGGAGTGGCACTTTAGAGGAGGGAGGACATCTCCTCTGAAGATACTGCCGGAAAGGATGGGAGAGTAGAGGAGTGGGTTGAGAGCTGGGGGGGAGGGGGGTGAAGAACGGGGTGGGGTGACTTTGGGGATCTCAGACCCGATGGTGTTAATTTTCCTAATGAAGTAGGTAGCCAGATCATTGAGGGTGAGGGATGGAGGAGGGGGAGGAACAGCGTGCCTGAGGAGGGAGTTAAATGTCCGGAACAGCTGATGGACATTATTGATGGACGGTAATAAAGTAACCATAACTAATACTATTACGAGAAGCAGCATTGCTTAGTAGAAAGAGCACAGGCCTGGGAGCCAGAGGATCTGAGTTCAAATGGCAGCTCCACTACTTGTTTGCTGTGTGACCTTAGGCAAGTCACTTAACATCTCTGTGCCTCAGTTTCTCATCTGTAAATTGGCAGTAAAAACCGGGAGCAGCATACTTCAGTGGTTAGTAGTGTGCCCGGCACATAAGTAAACATTTAACAAATATCATAAAAACAAGACAAAAACAAAATGTGGGGCAGGGACTCTGTCCAACCCTATCATTTTGTATCTACCTGGTGCTTAGTACACTAGCTAGCACATAGCACCTCAAAAAAAAAATGTAGGTCTGATCCTGGGGTGAGCAAGATATTTTCTAGACACAAACTATTCTGGGGAACAAATCAAATTGAATGTAAACTCCAGAGGAACAAATAGCTAACCAACTAATCAACCAATCGGCATTTATTGAGCACATACTATGTGCAGAGCAAAGCACTAAGCACCTGGGAGCATACAACAGATTAGCAGACTTTCTCTGCCCATAACAAGCTTACAGTCTAGACTTCCTGCTAAAAATTCAAGAACAAAAGGATTTTCTAAATGGTAGTCTGAGGTTCTGAAAGATTCAATTTACTTTCATTTGTTCATTCATTCATATTTCTTGAGCACTTACTATGTGCAAAGCACTGCATTAAGAGCTTGGGAGAGTACAATATAACTACAGACATATTACTGCCCACAATGAGCTCACAGTCTAGAGGGGGAGACAGTCATTAATATGAATAGATTAAATAAATAATTACAGACATGTACAGATATATAACAATAATAATAGTATTTGTTAAGTACTTACTATGTGCTAGGCACTGTACTAAGTATTGGAATGGATACAAGCAAATCGGGTTGGACACAGTCCCCGTCCCAGGTGGGGCTCACAGTCTCAATTCCCATTGTATAGATTAGGTAACTGAGGCCCAGAGAAGTGAAGTGACTTGCTTAAGGTCACACATTTCATGCATTCATTCAATCGTATTTATTGAGCTTTTACTGTGTGCAGAGTACTAAGCGCTTGGGAAGTACATATCCCAAACATATAGAGATGGTCCCTACCCAACAACAGGCTCACAGTCTAGAACGGGGAGACAGACAACAAAGCAAAACAAGTTGACAGGTGTCAATACCATCAGAATAAATAGAATTATACCTATATATACATCATTAATAAAAATAGAGTAATAAATATGTACATATATACATAAGTGCTGTGGGGAGGGGAAGGGATAGGGCAGACGGAGGAGTTTTCACTGTGTGCTAAGCCTAGTACTTGATGTTTGGGAGAGTGCAATACAATAGAGTTGATTGGCAAGATCCTTGCCCACAAGAAGCAGACATTCATATAAATTACAGATAGGCAAAATGAAAAGATACAAAAGTGCAGTTGTCTTGGGATGAAGATCAAGTTCTTTTGGGGTACAGATCCAAGTGTGTAGACTACACAGAAGGGAGAGTAAGTAGGGGAAATGAGATTTTAATCATAGAAGTTCTTGTGGAAGAAGTATGATATTTACTCACTCCATCATATTTATTGAGCACTTACTGTATGCAGAGCACTGTACTATGAGTTTGGGAGAGTACAATATAACAACAAATACATTCCTGTGTCCCTTCCTTCCTCTCCCCCTCGTCCCCCTCTCCATCCCCCCATCTTACCTCCTTCCCTTCCCCACAGCACCTGTATATATGTATATATGTTTGTACATATTTATTACTCTATTTCTTTATTTATCTTGTACATATCTATTCTATTTATTTTATTTTGTTAGTTTGGTTTTGTTCTCTGTCTCCCCCTTCTAGACTGTGAGCCCGCTGTTGGGTAGGGACTGTCTCTATGTGTTGCCGACTTGTACTTCCCAAGCGCTTAGTAGAGTGCTCTGCACACAGTAAGCGCTCAGTAAATACGATTGATTGATTCCCTGCTCAAAACGAGGTTACAGTCTAGAGGGTACAGTTGAAACCCAGAACATATCAGAGCTTGCCAACCCTTCCAGAGGACTGTAAAAGTCACATATGTTATTTATCCTTATTATTATTATTATTATTATTATTATTATTAATTTACTTATTTAGCAGGGCTTTGAAGGGGCTGAGAGAAATGGTCTGTCAGATATGAAAAGGATGAGAGTTCCAGGCCAGAGGGAGGATCACTCAATTAATACTATTTATTGAGTACTTACTGTTCATTCATTCAATCGTATTTATTGAGTGCTTACTGTGGGCAGAGTGCCGTACTAAGCACTTGGGAAAGAACAATACGGCAATAAAGAGGGACAATCCCTGCCCACAGTGAGCTCACAGTCTATGTGAAGAGCAATGTACTAAGTACTTGGGAGAGTACAACAGATTTAGCAGATATGTTCCCTGCCCATAACAAGTTTGCAGTCTAGTGAATCTGAGCAAGGGGTCGGCAGTGAAACAAATGAGATTGGGGTTCTGTGAGCAGGTTGGCAACAGAGGACCTAAACGTGCGGGTTGGATTTTAGTAGGATATCAGGGAGAAGAAGTAGGAGGGGTGAGATGATTGAGGGCTTTAAAACCAATGATAAGAAGTTTCTGTGTGATATTCAGGATTAGAACCCATGCCCTTCTGACTCTCGGGCCCATGCTCTTTCCACTACGCCATGCTGCTTCTTATTTTTTTGGCCATCCATTTTTTAAATTTTGATTACTGTTAGCAAATACTTTCATATCTAGTCCTCCGTTAGCATGCAAGCTCTTTGTGGGGAAGGGAATGTATCATTTGCTCATTTTGTACTTTCCAGGAGTTTAGTATCCTGGACTGCACCCTGTGGGTGCACAGTAAATGGAAATCACTATTACTGCTACTACTTCTAGTAATACATTTACTATATTTATATATTTGTGTATATATTTGCATATATACACATATATGTGAAATTTTAAGTTTAAAGTGCTACCAAATAGTTATTAGTAAGTAGAAAATGAAAAAGTCGGTCTAAACAGTCGAAGTTATGGAAGTATGGAATTCATCCCTCCATTAGTGTGCAATAACAATAGTTGATTTAAAGGCCGATTAAAAACTCAGTGCCCACTGACACTGGAGAGAAGAAATCAATACCATTCCTTAAGAATTCCAGAAAATTTTGACTTCTAAATAAACTGTTTCGTAGTCTAGAAAGAGAAAAAATAATTGAGGCATATAAATACCAGCCCAGGCTAATAGCATTACTACCATTTCACTGCTTTACTTGGCGGTAATCCACTAGCTTTTGGGGAAAGAAAAAAAAAACTGCTTTGGCCAGCAGTCTTGTAGTTTTTCCACTCAGGATCTGGACTTCTGCCTTGGAAAACAGCGTGACAGAAATTTTATCAATTAGAAAGCCACCATTGAGAACACTTGGCACACGGCTCCATAGCTAAGTGCAGTGAGCGGACCTTAACAGTTGGCAGTTTGGGTGGAGCTATTTTAGTATGATTAGACCCAGTGTTTTTACAGCAGGTGGTTTTTGCATTCCAAATGAATAATTAATCATTCTTCCTCCATTTTACCTAAATGGTATTGCACACAAAAGGTACCTGATGATATCAATTTGGAAGGACTGTCAGAAAAGCTAAAGTGGTTGCTATAGGTTTGTTTCCAGTTCTAATTCTGGGGTCCTGTTGATCGGCGGACCACCCTAATATAGGTGTCGATATAAATAGAAAATAATCCTAATATTAAAACATGAACAATAAAGAGACTGGAGGCTCCATATTAAAGTAGAAGGTCACTGTTTGCAGGGCTCCAAAGAGCGTGGCCTAGTGAAAAGAGAATGAGCATGGGAGTGAGAAGGTCTGGGTTGGTTCATTCATTCATTCTTTCATTCAATCTTATTTACTGATCATTTACTGTGTGCAGAGCACTGCACTAAGTGCTTGGAAGAGCACAATATAGCACGAGAAGCAGCGTGGCTCAGTGGAAAGAGCACGGGCTTTGGAGTCAGAGGTCAGGGGTTCAAATCCCAGCTCCACCAGTTGTCAGCTGTGGGACTTTGGGCAAGTCACTTAACTTGTCTGTGCCTCAGTTACCTCATCTGTGCTCCCCCCCCATGGGACAACCTGATCACCTTGTAACCTTCCCAGTGCTTATAACAGTGCTTTGCACATAGTAAGTGCTTAATAAATGCCATCATTATTATTATTATAAGCAGATACATTCCCTGCCCACAGCAAGCTCACAGTCTAGAGGGGTTCTAATACCAACTCTCCCATTTGTCTGCTGTGTGACCTTGGGCAAGTTGCTTAACTTCTCTATGCCTCAGTTCCCTCATCTGTAAAATGTAGATTCAACATCTGTTGTCCCTCCTACTTTGAGCCACACGTGGGACCTGATTATCTTGTATCCACCCCAGCACTTAGTATATTGCTTGGCATAGAGTAAATGCTTAAAAAATACCACAGTTTTTACCATTATTATTATTCAAAAGGCCTGGGTTGGAACCCAGTGGGTTAGGGGAGAAAATCTGGAAGTTGCAGCAGTGGTGTCCATGGCAATGGGAGCAGTGGAGTGGAGGAGAAGCTACCTTGCCTCCTCCCTCTTCGGAAAAAAAGGAGCAGGCAACATTGCCCCCCAGCATCACCACTACACCTGAACTTATCCTTCCTGAGATTGTTGATGGGAGTTTCCAGCATAGCTGGGGTATACTTAAGATTGAAAGACAATCACTTGTTCAAGTAGTAGCTAATCAAATCCATGGAATTTGTTGGTGCTGTGCATAGAAGCACTTTACTAAGAGCTTGGAATAGTACACTCCAATTGAGTTGGTAAACACTTTTCCTGCCCAGAGGGAGAAGCAGCGTGGCTCAGTGGAAAGAGCCCGGGCTTTGGAGTCAGAGGTCAGGGGTTCAAATCCCGGCTCCACCAGTTGTCCGCTGTGGGACTTTGAGCAAGTCACTTAACTTCTCTGTGCCTCAGTTACCTCATCTGTCAAATGGGGATTTAGACTGTGAGCCCCCCGTGGGACAACCTGATCAGCTTGTAACGACCCCAGCGCTTAGAACACTGCTTTGCACATAGTAAGCACTTAATAAACGTCATCATTACAGTCTTGTTTTTTGCTGTTGAGTCGTCTCTGACCCACAGCGACACCATGGACATAACTCTCTGAGAAGGCCCCGCCTCCATCTGAAATCTGAACCTGTATATATGTATGTTTGTACATGTTTATTACTCTATTTGTTTATTTTACTTGTACATATCTATTCTATTTATTTTATTTTGTTAGTATGTTTGGTTTTGTTCTCTGTCTCCCCCTTTTAGACTGTGAGCCCACTGTTGGGTAGGGACTGTCTCTATATGTTGCCAACTTGTACTTCCCAAGCGCTTAGTACAGTGCTTTGCACACAGTAAGCGCTCAATAAGTACGATTGATGATGATGATGATGAAATCGTTCTGGTAGTGTATCCAGCAAGTTTTCTTGTAAAAATATGGAATTAATTTACCATTGCCTCCTTCAGCGCAGTCGACCTGGGTCTCCATCCTCAACTCTCTCCCATGCTGCTGCTGCCCAGCACAGGTGAGTTTTGACTTGTAGCAGATTGCCTTCCACTTACTATCCCTGCCCAAGTTAGGAGTGGAATGGATATGCCTCCACTTGACTCTCCCTCCCACAGTTGAGACTGCTAGAGAACTGGAAACTCTCCAGATGCGACATTGAGAAAGGGCTTACACTCTAAAGGACTTAATACTGCTATGTGATTTGTCATATCTAACCTAATTTTGGATGATACAGAAAAGAAAGTAGGGCTATGGCCCCATGTCCTACCACTATCAATAGCACCATGATTTGTGAGTCAGTGGCCCCCTTGCTGACATACTTCAAATAAGCAGTTATACTAATAACCTTCCTGCAGCCAGGACATTTTCAAAGGAATAATGTGGGTAAGAGAGGCTGGTCAGGATCTGGGCACTGACTCTACAAAAGTTCAGGTCACCTTGGCTGAAATAGTTCCCATGAAAATGGTGGTCCAAAACTAATGTTTTATCAATATTACAATTGGAAAAACATGTAAAAAGGAGATTAAATACACATTCAATTTCTGAGATTTAAAGCCACACATGCAAAGAATGATTGATTGACTTCAGAGACCCATCAGTACGTGCTCAGCTATGTCTCCAAAGCACATGTGTACCATCACTTCGAGGATTTTTTTTATGGTACTTGTTAAGCACTTACACTATACGAGACACTGTACTTAGTGTTGGAGTAGATACAAGCTAATCATGATGTCCGCAGTCCATGTCCCACATGGAGCTCAGAGTCTTAATCCTCATTTTACAGATGAGGTAACTGAGGCACAGAGAAGTTAAGTGACTTGCCCAAGGTCACGCAGCAGACAAGTGTTATGTTGCCTACTTGTACTTCCCAAGAGCTTAGTACAGTGCTCTGCACACAGTAAGCGCTCAATAAATATGACTGACTGACAGTGAATGAATGAAAGTGACAGAGCTGGGATTAGAACCCTGGTCCTTCTGACCCCCAGGTTTGCACTCTATCCACTGTACCCTACTCTTCCTTAGTATGATTTTGCCCAGAAAAAAATGAAATTATAAATCCCAAAAGTAAGTTCTTCTGTTCCTGCCCATTTTGCTACCGAAATTGACTAAGTAGACAAGAAAACTCACCAAACTCACCCTTTTATCTGATTTGGAGGAAAGCAAGTCAGGAATTCTCTTGTCAAGGTACAGAGCAAGCAACAACATAGCAGCATTAGCGCCAGTAGCAGCAGCAGCAGAAAAAGAACTTCAGGGTCTCAGCAATCACTGACAAAGGCTTAGCTCTTTCCGAGAAATGGGTGTAGCTCAACACCCTGGCTGTAAGAATAAGCTCTTCCCTAAAAGTGTCAATGGACTCTGGGAAATGTAAGCCTCCACCCCTGTAAATTATTATTATTATTATCATAACAGCAGCATTTGTTAAGTTTCTAGACTCTAAATCCCCCTCTAAAATCCAAATTCCCCTCTACATTGTAAGCTAGTTATGGGCAAGGAACACATCTACCAACTCCAAACTGTAAGTTCATTGTGGGAAGGGAATGTCACTGTTTACTGTTGTATTTTTTCAAATACTTAGTACAGTGCTCTGCACATAGTAAGTGCTCAAGGAATGTGATTGAATGAATGAATGAATCTTGTACTCTCCCACGTGCTTAGTACAGTGCTCTGCATGCAGTAAGAGCTCAATTAATATGATTAAGTACTTACTATACGCCAAGCACTGAACAAAATAATTGGCTCTCAGATAGAGCTCACAGTCTATGTAGGAAGGAGAACAAGTATGGAATCCCCATTTTGCATATGAGGGAACTGAGGCACAGGGAAGTGAAATGACTTGCCAGGTCACACAGCAGGGAAGTAGCGGAGTCAGAAATAGAACACAAGGCCTAGGGAGTGCTAGGGAATGCTGCTTTTGCAGCACTCAATAATAGCACTTATTAAGCACTTGCAATATGCTATGCACTGGGGTTTCTACAGGATTATGAGATGGAACATGGACCCTTTCCCACCTGGGGACTCGCAATCATCATCATCATCAATCGTATTTATTGAGCGCTTACTATGTGCAGAGCACTGTACTAAGCGCTTGGGAAGTACAAATTGGCAACATATAGAGACAGTCCCTTATCCTCCTTATACAGGTGAAGAATCTACAGCCCACACTGTTCATTGTGTCTGAGGCCCTAAAATGCTTGTGGATGACTAGTTCTCGTTCCATTATTATTGAAGAGAAAAAAGGCAAAGCCCAGATGTGGCCTCTTGCTGAGATGCTAGTGCTGCCCAACATCCTGTTCCTACTTTTCTCATATCAGCTGATAGATCTTACTGAAGTGCCTAGAACGTGAACCCAAATTCCCCAAAGTTTATATAAGAGGTAAGAAAAATTATTCATTTATATTAATGTCTGTCTCTCCCTCTAGACTGTAAGCTCACTGTGGGCAGGAAACGCGTCCGCCAACCATGTCATAGCGTACTCTTCCAAGTTGTTAACACAGTGCTCTGCACACAGTAAGCACTCAATAAATACCATTCATAGTGACGATGAAAGAAGGTGGATAGAGTTCAGTTACTCAAACGGCTATCTGTTCTGATGGTGGCACCAGTTCAATGCTGAGGCATTTCCTTGCTCAACTAAGTATCTGGGGGTTGTATATGCTCCCTTGGGAATGTCTTCCAACATAGCCATTGTCTAGTATGGTCTACGTCTTCAGAATAAGAAATGCCCTTACTGAATCTGATCAGTGGTAAAACGAAAAAAAAAAAAACATATGATAGTTGCATTTCTTAATACCCAGCCTAATGCTTAGGGATGAACCCATCTAAACATTCCCAACCTTTGCCGTAATATTCCTAACTGTCCCTTTAAGAACACACTATGAACTTATCCATGCCTTCATGACTTTACTGATATTTTCATACAAAACATTTTATGTAGTTATTTAGTCTCTGGTTTCCTTTTATCATTTTAAACATACCACCTTTGAGTTTAGATAGGTGACCCTTGTTCTGGATTTTTTGGATTTGGTGAAAGATAATTCTCTGCTCATCCTAGTAACCCCTTCGTGATTTTGTAGACTTAAATCATGTCCCCATTTGGCCTTTGTATCTCCAGACTGAAGTATCCCAGGTTTTCCAGTTACAATAAGCATCATGATTGCCCCACTCTAGTCCTTCTAACTTCTGAAGCGCATCAAATCTGAATGACAAAGAGAAAGATAGGCATTTTTAAGAAACCCTCTCAAAATAAGAGTTATAGAGCAAACATTAAAAATGGGAAGTAGGGTTTGATGATTCCATTTCATCCTGAAATCCAGGCAATTAATCAATCAATCAATGGTATTCATTGAGCACTTACTGCGTGCCAAGCACTATAGTAAGTGCTTGGAAGGACAATTTAATGGCGTTGGGTGGAGCAGCATGGCCTAGTGGCAATAGCACAGGCTTGGGAATCAGAGGTGGTGGGTTCTAATCCTACCTCCGCCACTTGTCTGCTGTATGACCTAGGGCAGGTCACTTGACTTCTCTATGCCTTGGTTGCCTCATCTGTAAAATGGGGATTGAGACTGTGAGTCCCATGTGGAACAACCTGAACACCTGGTATCTACCCCAGCACTTAGAACAGAGCATGGCACATAGTAAGCACTTAACAAATACCATAATTACATATTATTAGATCTGTTCCCTGACCAAAATGAACTTACAATGTAGAGGGGGAGACAGACATTAATATGAATAAATACTTTATGCCTATGTATATGAGTGATGTGGGACTGAGGGCAGGGGGAATACCAAATACCTGAAGAGTACAAATCCAAGTGTATAAACGATGCAGAAGGGAGAGACAGTCAGGGGGAAATGGTTTAATCAGGGAAGGCCTCTTGGATGAGATGTGACCCAGGAACACGGTTAAGAAAACATTTTTCCCCCTCTAAAATTCCAATGAAGAAACCAATGAGAGTCTATTGAATTTACATACACGTGCTGATAAATTACCACATAAATATATCCAAGCCACCTAACTTAATCGTGGAACAAATATCAACACACACTCAAAGATCTCAAACTATCCTTCTAAATTGTGATCATACATTTATATATATACACAACACACACATATGTGTGTGTGTGTGTGTTAATCTATGATCGCAATTCACAACATATATATGTGTGAAGTAGGGGCTTAAAATAACCTGACCACCACCTCAATATGTAAGATATGCTCTTCTTATAATTACTCATAAGCAGTACATTTCTTCTTCCTGCTGATAATGGAATATTTGCCAAAGCCTATTTTACAACTGTCTCTATTTCATACTCTTCATTTCCTCCTTCAGAAAGAAAAGAGTTTAATCAGTACTGAATTAAATTAGAAATGTTAATGCTAGGATAATTACCATTGCTTTGGAAAAAATTCTCTTCAATAATGCATTTCATTCATTCATCTGCTCTAAACGCAATTTTAAACCTGCCAACTACTGTCTCCGATACTTCAAGAAGTCAGATTTCGATTATGAATTTCAGCTTTCAGGCGAATCATCGTATTCCAAGGGTTCATATCAGGCACAGAAGGCTGCATCCAGTGACTGTTCATTTGAGTGTTAAAATTCAATTTATGTTTCCTCGGATGCTGAGGGAGTCTTTCCATTTAAATGAAGATGATTCACTCAGTGGAGGAGTGAAGGGTAACCCAGACTTCGAGACACCTAACACTTTTCACATAAGACTGTTCTGCTCAATCTGTACTTTCAGGGCAGTTGATCCTCTTCTTCTCACTTGGTACATAGAAGAGTGGTAAACAGATGAGTCCTATTAATCATCTGCTGAGGTACAGTAATGGGATAATATTTTCCCTTACTTTGGAGAGAATCAGCATGGCCCAGTGGAAAGAGCATGCACTTGGCAGTTAGAGGTCATGGGTTCTAATTCCGGTTCTGGCACTTACCAACCGTGCGACGCTGGGCAAATCACTTAACTTCTCTGTGCCTCAGTTACCTCATCTGTAAAATGGGGATTAAGATTGTGAGCCCCCTCATGGGACAACCTGATCACCTTGTATCCCCCAGTGCTTAGAACAGTGCTTTGCACATAGTAAGTGCTTAACAAATACGATTATTATTATTATTTGGAATGGCAATTTGAAAACGTGTAATTTTTTGTCCATTTGAACATCCTACATGAAATCATAATAAATCAATGGTATTTATTGAGCACTTACAATGTGCAGAGCACTGTGCTAAGCATTTGGGAGAGTACAATACAAGAGAATTAGCAGACACATTCCCTGCCCACAACATACTTACAGCTTAGAAACTATACAAGTGGCAGCTTTGAAAGTGCTGATGTCCAGCATACTTAGTGGTCCTAACATTTTATTGTCTGACTCTCCTATTAGATTGAAAACTCCTTATAACCAAAACAAAAATAATAATAATAACACATGGTTTTTTTAAGCGCTATGTGCCAGGCACTGTACTAAGCGCTGGGGTGGATACAAACAAATCAGTTTGGACACAGTCCCTGCCACATGTGGGACTTCTCTAAGGCACAGAGAGGTGAGGAGACTTGCACAAGGTCACACAGCAGACAAGTGGCAGAGCCAGTATTAGAACCTATGACCTTCTTACTCCCAGGCCTGTGCTGTTATGGCTAGGGCTTATATCTACCAATTCTATTGTAGTGACTCTCCCAAACAGTTCAGTGTTTGTTACACACTACCCTTGATTGATTGAGTTGTATTTCAGTATTAATACTGAAAAACTGAAATGCATTTTCTGCCCCTTTTCCTCAGTTTGTAAGCAACCTAAGCACATCCCTTGAAATTTCATTGTTTGTGCTCCAACGGTGGGCCCAATTGATAAATGTGATGACAAGAAAATTTAATTAAATGTTGATTTCAACTCCAAAATTGTATTAGAATTAATGGTGATATTTGTTCATTTGGACCACTTGCATTTTGTCAAGAGCTTGATGATTATTTGGATTATTTTTTGCCACAACACAAAGTAGCACTACCCTATTCTAGGAAAGGAATGGTAAACTGTTTGCAATCGGTAGCTGAGTCTATGTCCAAGGACACACAGGAAAAAAGATAGTGACAGAGAAGGGATTTAGAACTTACTGTTCCGCGTTTCCAGGTCCCTCAATAGGACAATCTTATTCAGCAGGAAGTAATTTACTTTCCACCAAAATTAGGTAGTACTTGCATAGGCAGTCTCACATAAGACATATCTGAACAACTCCCAAACAAATGCTGTGCTACACCTTATAAATCATAGATGACTAACTACACTAAAGAGGCTTACGGATATATTATGGGTTGTTGAGGCAAGAAATAAAACACTTTGGATCTCATGCTGCTGGGTGGTATTTCCCTCCATGGATACAATTTCTACAGAAAACAGATGTGATTGAAATTTACAGAATCAGGAAGGATGTGGGCGAGCACAGAATTAATGTTCACCATATCCCACAACACCAGAGCCATGGGGGACTCTTCGAAGCTAGAAAAAAATAGGGTCCAAGCAAACAAAAGGTGGCAAGCATATGGAATTTCTTATAATAGTAAGTTGTGGAAAGCACGGGAATAAATCTGTGGTCAGCTCTTTGAAGCATCATTCTGCTTTAAATCAATGATTTAAGTGATGACTACAATGTTCTGCACATTGTAGAAGCTCAACAAATCCTGATTGGGCAAGGATGATAATTAAATATAATTTTAGGGTTGTCAGAGACATAGGTTTTAGAAGGTAGAAGACCTGAGAAAGGTTAACTTAGGTACATGGGCGATTGTTCCTCGTGGAAAGGCCAGAGTTATTAGGGGGTACAATTCATAACAAAGGGGAATTTATATAAAGGAAAAATAACTATTACTCAATCAATTGTATCAAACTGTTCCTGTAGGCATTGTTAGGTGACTCTGTCACAGACACAATGCTAATTCATTGTGTAAAATTCCTTAAATTCTTAGGAGTCAAACATCACTCAAATTAATAGGACTTTCATCTTCTATCTAACCCTAGCTCTGCCTCAGGCCTGCTGTGTGAGCTTGGGAAGTCACTTAACTTCTCTGAGACTCAGTTTCCTTATTTGAAAGATAGCATACCTCTGTCTCCCTATTTTAGGATGTTGTGAGGCAAAAATGAAGTAATTACTTTGGAAAATCAAAAGCTTTTGGCAAATACAAAATATTATCATGTTAGCAACACAAATGGGTCCATTCTTTCCAAATAGAAACAATTAATCATATTTATTGAGCACTTACTATGTGCAGAACATTGTGTAAGTGCTTGGGAGAGTATAATATAACAGAAATAGAAGTCACAGCTTTCTTGGAAAATACCTTAGTTTCAGCTTTAGGAACTTTTAATTCAGCTATTGCTGCACTGAACTGTCTTCACTGACAAACAATAGTCACTGCATACACCATGGTCCATTTTCACTTAAAAAAAAATAAATACTTTAAATAAGCAATTTATTTCCTAATAACAAATGCAGAGACTGGTTTGCTCCTTTTTGATTCTCCATTTTTTACTATAACAAACTAATATGTCTTGGATAAAGTTACTGCATGGGCTATTGAAAAACAAATACCGTATTTACTTAGAAGATTTAAGTATTTACAAGTGTCCTCTCTTTGTACCAGTTTTATCATATTTCTGTCTCTCTCTAGAATTCCTCTCTTAAAAGTACATCACCCCAATAAGTCAAACCTTGCCCACATTTTTTTACAATTCTAGTTTGATGTTTGTGGCATTTTATGGATTTAATCTTAATTGTGGTAATAATGATCGTTAACCATCCATTGGTCACTGATTGCATTTTCCAAAATTATTTTGACCACTTATATTTTTTTCTTCCCTCAAAGTATCTCCTAAAGGATACAAATAAAACATACTATAAATTTACAGTCCTTTTTTTGCTGTACTAATACCTATTATTCTCTGTTTCCTACTTTCATCACTCTGGCTAGTGTCCAACACGATATAAAAAATAATTTTCTGCTAGATGAGTTCCTGTCCTAGGTCGATGGTGGATTTATTGATATTCTTTCCCTGTTTGCTTCACAATTTATGTTCCACAATATCTGAACCTCAGACTCAAGAGGAAAAGTGATATAAGGAGGAGGAAGGAAATTTTCACCAGTTTTACATGCAGTGAGTGAATCTCAATTTCCTGATATATTATTTCACAGCCATTAATTACTTTTCCTGCATGGTCTATTGGATAAGACAACACATCTATACTGCACAGAGGGGTTTGAAAAAGGATTCTGGGAAATAAATAGCCAGAAAGCCCTGTATAGAAAGCCCCCAAACAATATAGAAAGAGCTATCTCCCCACAATTTATTGGACAATTTTTCTCTGAGAACACATTTATAAAAACAATATATGGTCACAGGGAAAGAAATAGATATATGGAATTTGCAGATTGAGCAGGCCTGAATTTTTTTAATGGCATTTATTAAGCACTTACTCGGTGCCACTTTACTAAGTGCTGGGGTAGATACAGGATAATCAGGTTGGACACAGCCCCTGTCCCTCATATAGCTTAATCCCCATTATACAGATGATCTGAGGCACAGAGTAGTTAAGTAATTTGCCTGAGTTCACACAGCAGGCAAGAGGCAGAGCCAGTATTAATAATAATAATAATGATGGTATTTGTTAAGCACTTACTATGTGCACAGCACTGTTCTAAGCGCTGGGGAGGTTACAAGGTGATCAGGTTGTCCCACAGGGGCTCACAGTTTTAATCCCCATTTTACAGAGGAGGTAATTGAGGCACAGAAAAGTTAAGAGGTTAAGTTAAGACCTATTAGAAGATAGGTCCTCTGATTCCCAGGCCTATGCTCTTTCTACATGGACACACTACTTCTCTAATTAGTCATGATTAGCTTTGTGGTCTAGCTATTGGCCATAATTTCAGGAAAAATTACTAACTGCAGGAACAGCCTTATTAATGCAGGTGAGACCAGGAGAGAAACAAGCCTTGCCCCCTGATCAAATTCTGATCAAAATAATAGCTACCATATTTTCACATTCTGCAGGATTAAAATACAATCCAGTGAAAATAGCCTTTTGAAACCCAGGGCTTTCACCTTGGTCCACTTTGAGAACATTTTACAGCATTAAAGATTCAAAAGCTAAATAATCTTGGTGTTAATAATCCATCCATGGCATTTATTGAGCACTAACACCGTACAAGTACTTGAGAGAATACAGTAGCATTGGTAGACATGATACTTGCCCTCTAGTTTTGTGGGTGGAAAGTATTAGTCAGTCCAGAAGGCATATGGAAGACTTACATGGCCAAACTTTCCATAATGGGATAATAGAAGAAATTATGGATGTAGAAGGGAAAGTTGGAGATATTGCATTGTAGTTCCATAAAACACTGCAACAGATGTCAAAGGTGGTAACTATGATATAATTTCTCCAAGCATCCTGCTGCCACTGTCTGAGAGAGTGTGCTGGGCTGAAAGGAACATCATCTGGACCAGTAGCAGCAGTGGCTTCCAATTGCTTTTCACGTCAACTTACATTTGTAGCCCATAACGCTTCAGTGTTACCCACGAGCTGCCACACTCAAACATGCTCCTTCATCCAAACTCGACTCTACTATCTCTGACTTTATCACACTCTCTTCTCCTCAGAATGCTTTTCTTAATCCAGTCCACCAACCGATGTTTCACCTCTCCTTTTCAATTCTACTCCCTCATCATTTACATGGAGTTGATTCTGACTAACCCCCACTGTTTCAGTCACTTCAACCAGAAAAGTGTCTGTGGCTTATATTTACATTCGTTCTGCCATAACACAAGTTTTCATTACATCATGTAGCTAGAAAGCTATTTCATTCATTCAATCATATCTGTTGAGCACTTCCTATGAACAGATCATTGTACTATGTGTTTGGAAGAGTACAACAACAAACAGACAGGTTATCTGCCCACAATGAGCTTACCGTCTAGAGGGGGAAAGAGATATTGATATAAATAAATGATAGATATTCACGAAAGTGCTGTGGGGCTGAGGACGGGGAGAGTGAATAAAGGGAGCAAGTCAGGGTGACACAGAAGGGAGTAGGAGAAGAGGAAAGGGGTTACTTAGTCTGGGAAGACCTCTTGGAGGAGATATGTCTTCAATATGGCTTTGAAAGTGGGGGAGAGCAATTGTCTGTCAGATTTGGGGGCAAAGGACGTTCCAAGACAGAGGCAGGACGTGGGCTACGGGTTGGCAGTAAGATCGAGGTAGAGTGAGAAGGTTAGCACTAGAGGTGTGAAATGTGCAGGCTGGGTTGTAGAAGCAGAGTAGCAACGTGATGTAGAAGGGGACAAGGTGGTGAAGTCCTTTCAAGAAAATGGTGAGGAGTTTTTGTTTGATGTGGAGGTGGATGGGCAACCACTGGAGTTTCTTGAGGATTGGGATGACATGTCCTGAATGTTTTTTGTAGAAAAATGATGTGTGTAGCAGAGTGAAGTATGGATTGGAATGGGGAAAAACAGGAGACTGGGAGGTCAGCAAGGAGACTGATACAGTAATCCAGGTGGGATAGGATGAATGACTATATTAATGTGGTAGCAGTTTGGATGGAGAGGAAAGGGCAGATTTTAGCAATGTTGTGAAGGTGGGACTGACAGGATTTAGTGGTGGATTGAATATGTGGGTTGAAAGAGAGAGAGGAGTCAAGGACATTGCCAAGCTTATGGGCTAGTGAGACAGAAAGGATGGTGGTGCCATTTACAATGAAGGGAAAGTCAGTGGGAGGAAAGGGTTTGGGTAGCAAGATAAGGAGTTCTGTTTTGGACATGTTAAGCTTGAGGTGACAGGAAGACATCCAAGTAGTGATATCTTGAAGGCAGGAGGAGATGCAAGTCTGGACAGAGGGAAAGGTATCAGGGCTGGAGATGTAGATTTGGGTATCATGCGCATAGAGGTGGTAGTTGAAGCCATGGGAGTGAATGAGTTCTCAAGGGGAGTGGGTGAAGATGGAGAATAGAAGGGGATCCAGAACTGAAACTTGAGGGACCCCCACAGTTAGAGGGTGGGAGGCAGAGGAGGAGCCCATGAAGGAGATTAAGAATGAGGAGCCAGAGAGATGAGAAGACCAGGAAAGAACAGAGTCAGTGAAGTCAATATTTGATAAAATTTACAGGAGAAGGTCCACAGTGGTCCACAGTGTCGAAGGCAGTTGAGAGCTTGAGAAGGATTAGGATGAAGTAGAGTCTGTTGGATTTAGCAAGAAGGGAGATCATTATTGACCTTTGAGAAGGTGGTTTTTGTGTAGTGAAGCCAGATTGGACAGAAGCCAGATTGGAGGGGGTCAAGGAGAGAATTGGAGGAGAGGAATTTGAGACAGTGGGTGTAGACAACTCATTCAATGAGTTTAGGAGAGGAAAGGTAGGTGGGAGATGGGACAATAACTGGAAGGACCTGTGGGGTCAAGGGAGGATTTTGTAGGGCTTGGGAGACATGGGCATATCTGAAAGCAGTGGGGAAGAAGCCATTGGAGAACAAACAGTTGAGGATGGCTGTTTGGAAAGGAAGAGAGGGATCAAGAGTTTTGTTAAGTTGCAAAGGAATGTGGTCAGATGCACAGGGGAAGGTGGTGGATTTTGAGAGGAGACAGATGATTTGCTCTAGATATAGGAAAGGATGGGAGAGTTGATGTGGGGGCCAAAGGGGGAGGGATGATTTTGGGGGGCTCACACCTGAGAGTGTAGATTTCCTTAATTCAGTATGTGGCCAGGTCACTGGGAGCAAGACACAGAGGAGTCAGGGGGACAAAGGGGTCTGAGAAGGGAGTTAAATGTATGGAACAACTGGTGAAGCCAATGGCCATGGGTGTCATTTAGGGTGAGAAATAGGTTTCCTGAGCAGATGAGAGGAGAGAGTTAAAGCATGCAAAGATAAACATGAAGTAAACAAAGTCAGCCTGATATTTAGATTTCTGCTAGCCACACTCTGCAGCTCGAGCACAAGAGCGAAGGAGGAGGACTGTGGAGGTGATTCAGGGTTGTGGGTTAGTGGTATGAGATTGATAAAGGGATCGGGCATGAGTGAGTTGAGTTCAGTACAGAGAGTGGTGTTGAAAGCATCTATTTGGCCATCAAGGGAGAGTAGCTTGGGTATGGAGGCTATTTGGGGCATGAGTTGAGATAATTAGATGGAGAGAAAAGATAGGAGGTCTCTATGGGGGAATAGTAGGTATTTATGGGGAGGAGTTGTGTGGGAGAGGAGGCAAGTGGGGAGGTTGTGATCAGATAGAAGATATTTAAGGATTAATAATAACAATAATAATAATAATGGCATTTATTATGTGCTTACTATGTGCAAAGTTTTAAGCACTGGGGAGGTTACAAGGTGATCAGATTGCCCCACAGGGGGTTTACAGTCTTAATCCCCATTTTACAGATGAGGGAACTGAGGCACAGAGAAGTCAAGTGACTTGCCCAAAGTCACACAGCTGATAATTGGCAGAGCTGGGATTTGAAACCATGACCTCTGACTCCAAAGCCCGTGCTCTTTTCCACTGAGCCACACTGCTTCTCTAGGGAATTAGGGATTAGGGAATGTCTAAATGGAATGGGACCTAGTGATGGAAGAAATGGCATTAATTAAGCTATGGGGACAATAAAGAAATCTACTTAATGTATAAACACAATGTCATTACATAATTGATTGCCTACGTAAGCATAGGCACATGTATATTTTTTCCTTTAGTACCCTGAGAAACAGTGTCATTCAGCCCACTGTTGGGTAGGGACTGTCTCTATGTGTTGCCAATTTGTACTTCCCAAGCGCTTAGTACAGTGCTCTGCACATAGTAAGCGCTCAATAAATACGATTGATGATGATGATGATGATTCATTCTTTTAATTGTATTTGAGTGCTTCCTATGTTTAGAGAACTGTACTAAGCACTTGGGAGAGTACAATACAGCAAAAAACTGGCACATTCCCTGCCCACAACAAGCTTACAGTCTAGAGGAAAAGGTGGCTTCCAAACCACCAAACTGTTAACATTAAGCTCCAGAGAATGAAGATGTCTACAAGGAACCCTACAGCATCATCAGCACAACCCTGCTGAAACAAGGAAGTCAAACTGTAATCTTGACTTACATATGCAATGAGTGGGCATTTCACTGTAATGCTATATTCTAGGCAGCTGTCAAGACATTAGGCACAGTCAAGAGAAATCATCTAGATTAGGTTGACTCATAATTCAGAGAAAAAACGCTTATTTGCTGTTAAACATCTATCGTACCAGGAGCACTGGAAAGTAACAAATTTAGCTGCTCTAAAATGTTTACTGGGATTCGGAGATTTTATCATGACAACATGGCTTGCTGGGTCAGAGAAGAGGATGGTCTGATCATCATCATCATCAATCGTATTTATTGAGCGCTTACTATGTGCAGAGCACTGTACTAAGCGCTTGGGAAGTACAAATTGGCAACAATTGTACATTACCATGGCTGATAGAGTAAGGCAGGGATGCAGTATGAGCACCCAAAGGAGAATTTCACCATGAACAATTGTATACATCTACATATATTTATATATTTGGTTTAATTGTCTCTCCTCAACCATGTCTAATTCATTTCAAGTGGCAGTGCTGAAGATGTAATGAGAAACTTGGATGCAGAAGGAGAAACTTGGATGCAGAAGTTAGAATTTATTTTTGCTTCCATCCCAAGAAACTTTGAGCATTATCCAAAGTCCAAGAGTCAGCATTAAAGAATTGTTGAATGTGGAAGACGGAACCTCTAGCTCATATAACAGAGACATGCAAATGATTGTAAGCTGCTTCACCGAATCAGTTAGGCCAGATGGTTTGATTATAATTCTAAAGAAAATCAAGTGATGTCTTAGCTTACATGAGGGAAGTCCTAACAGACAACCAAAACATTTTATTGGCAACATAGAGGTAAGAGCAGTAAGATAATTATGTTACCTAGGCAACACATTGACCAACAACCTACTGATAAACCAGGAAGCAGAAATAGAAAATCAAATCAAGAGGCAAGCACATCCTTTGGTTGACTAACGCTAACTTTCATTCATTCATTCAATCGTATTTATTGAGTGCCTACTGTGTGCAAAGCACTGTACTAAGCACTTGGGAAGTACAAGTTGGCAACATATAGTGACGGTCCCTACCCACAGTCTAGAAGGGGGAGACAGAGAACAAAACAAAACATATTAACAAAATAAAATAAATAGAATAAATATGTACAAATAAAATAGAGTAATACATACAAACATATATACATATATACAGGTGCTGTGGGGAGGGGAAGGAGGTAAGGAGGGGGGAAGAGGAGGGGGAGGAGGGGGAGAGGAAGGAGGGGGCTCAGTCTGGGAAGGCCTCCTAACTGCACACAGTAAGAGCTCAATAAATATGATTAAGTGCTTACTATATGCCAGGCACTGAACAAGAAGCAGAGTGTACAAGTGACAACTGTGAGTTGAAATTGCTAAACTCAAGTAAGTAGACTGAGAAACTGCTTGAAGCATTAAATGAAAAAGGCCTCAAAAAGTACTGTCAGGTGCAGAGGATAGAACATCATGGCATACATGAATAAAGAAAGAAGGAGCTTTCTTGAGTGAGAGCTTTGTAAGGATCATACCAAATCTACAACTCAAGCCCTGACCTTTGCCCTCTGTAGTTTCATATTTCCTCTTGCCTTCAGGATATCTCTACTTGGAAGACCTGCTAACCCCTCAAACATACAATTCCAGAACAGAACCCTTCATCTTCCCACCCATAATCCTGGCATTATCCTCAACTCATCTCTCTCATTCAACCTCCATATTCAGTTCTTTCAGTTCTGCCTTCACAACATGGCTAAAATCTACCCTTTCCTCTCCATCCAAACTGATGCTATGCTAATCCAAACACTTACCTCATCCCACCTTAACTACCACATCAGCCTCTTTCCTGACTTCTCACCTCCTGTCTTGTCACTCTCCAGTCCATACTTCGATATGCTGCCTGGATTATTTTTCAAGAAACCAACATTCAGTCTAGATCTTCCCATTCCTCAAGAACCTCTCATCCCTCTCCACATTAAACAGAAACCCCTTACCGTCAGCTTCAAAACACTTAATCGCCTTGCCTCCTCCTACCTAATATCCTACCTAGCATCCCTGATTTCTTACTAACAATAATGATGGTATTTGTTAAGCACTTACCATGTACTAAGCATCGTTCTAAGTGCTGGAATACTACAACCCAGCACATACACTTCAATCCTCTGATGCCAACCTATTCACTAAATCTCAATTCTGTCTACCCCACTGCTATCCCCTTGCTCATATTCTCCCTCTGATCTGGAATTCCCTAATCCTTCATATGCAACACCACTCTTCCCCTCCAGTGTACCTTCAAAGCCTTATTAAAACACATCTCCCTCAAGAGGCCTTCCCTGACTGACCCCTTAATACCCCTACTCCCTCTTCCTTCTGCTCACCAAAACATTTGGATGTGAGCCCGCTGTTGGGTAGGGACGGTCTCTATATGTTGCCAATTTGTACTTCCCAAGCGCTTAGTACAGTGCTCTGCACACAGTAAGTGCTCAATAAATACGATTGATTTATGCCCATATCCAACATTTATTTTAATGCCTTTATCCCCCTCTAGACTGTAAGCAGCTTGTGGGCATGGAATGTGGCCAATAAAGCTGTTATATTGCACTCTCCCAAGCACTTAGTACAGTGTTCTGAACACAG
This sequence comes from Tachyglossus aculeatus, assembly GCF_015852505.1. Classification (NCBI taxonomy): domain Eukaryota; kingdom Metazoa; phylum Chordata; class Mammalia; order Monotremata; family Tachyglossidae; genus Tachyglossus; species Tachyglossus aculeatus. The sequence goes on along the minus strand of NC_052066.1, from coordinate 118,359,523 downwards.
TAAACACTCAATAAGTACTACTGATTAATCGATTGATTGAAAAAAAAAAAAGCCAGGCTCTGCAAACATCAGTCATGACAGCCCAAAAGGGTCTGTCTGTGCATAATCTGTGGGGTCCTTATTAGCCTTTTCAAATTAAGTCACACATGCACCCATAGGTGAATTTTACCACATCTAAAAGTACAAAGAAACAAGGTCTCTCCTCAGGTGATTGAAAATTGCTTGAGGAAAGGGACTTTAGAGGACTCATTCACTCCCATGGCTTCAACTATGCAGATGATTTCCAAGTCTACATTCCATCCTGACCTCTCAATTTTGCATATCCCCCTACCTTCAGTACTGCTCACCTAGATATCCTGCTGTCACCTTAAACTTAACATGTCCACAACTGAACTCAGTATTTTCCCTCCTAAACCCTGTCCTCCTCAGTCTTTCCCATTACCGTAGACAAAAAAAAATCACTATCCTTCTTTATCTCACAAGCCCATAACCTTGGCATTGTCTTCGACTCTTTTCTCTCATTCTTCCCACGTATCCAATCTGTCACCAAATCCTGTCTGTTTTACTTTCACAACATTGTTGAAATCAGCCATTCCCTCTCTGTCCAAACTGCTTCAATTCTGATCCAAGCACTTATCCTATTCCACCTTGACTATTGCATCTGCCTCCTCTCTGACCCCCCACCTCTCCCAACTCCAGATCGAACTTCACTCTGCACAGATCATTTGTCTAAAAGAAGTTCAGTCCATTTTTCCTCAGTCTTCACGCACCTCCAATGGTTGCCCATCCTCTCCTACATCAAACAGAAATTCCTTATTGACTTTAAAACACTCAATCGGCTTTCCTTGCCACCCCACCTCACTGATCTTCTACTACAAACCCAACGTACACACTTTGCTCCTTTAGCACCAACTTACTCACTGTGCCCTGATCTCATCTATCTCACCACTGACCCCTTTCCCACATCCTCCCCCTAGACTGGAACTTCTTCCCCCTTAATATATGCCAGACCACCATTCTCCGCACCTTCAAAACATTGTCTCATCTCCTCCCAAAAGCCTTCGTTGCTTCAGCCCTATTCTTCCTGTCTTCCTCTCCCTTCTGCTTTGTCTATGCACTTAGATCTGTGACCTTTGGGCTTTTGATAGTCACCACACCCTCAACCCCACAGGACTGATGTACATATATATATATATATATATATAAATTATATATTATAAAATATTTATTTGTATTAATGGCGATCTCCCCCTTTAGACTGTAAGCTCATTGTACAACAGGAACATGATAGCTGACTTGCATTTTACTCTCTCAAGCATTTCGTACAGTGCTTAGTGCTCAATAAATAACAGATTGATTGATTGACCTTATCTTGTAGTTTTCCTTAAAACATAATTAACTTCATTAATTTTAAATCTTAAATTCTTGTTTTTAGTGTAACAGTGATAATAGTGGTATTTGCTAAGTGCTTACTATGTGTCACACATTGTACTAAGCCTTGAAACCTCTTAGAAAATCAGTGTGGCCTAGTGGAAAGAGCAGGGTCCTGAAAGTCAGAGGACCTGGGTTCTAATTTTGGCTCCATCAAGTGAGTGACCTTGGGCAAGTCGCTAAACTTCTCTGTGCCTCTGTTCCCTCATCAGTATAATGAGGATTTCATACCTGTTCTCTTTCCTACTTAAGACTTTGGGCCCCAACTGGGACAGGCCTGAACTGATTATCTTTTATCTACCCCAGCACTTAGTGCAGTGCTTGGCACCCAGTAAATGTTCAACAAATTCCACAATTGTTATTAGTAATTATGTGGTATAAAGAACATGTATTTAATTCCCATTTTACATTAGAAGAAACTGACGCACAGAGAAGTTAAGTGACTCACCCAAGGTCACACAGCAGGCAAGTGGAAGAGCCTGGGTTAGAACCCAGTTCTCCTGACTCTTGGCCATTTGTTCTTTACACTTGTCCATATTGTTTTATAAGTATGTTTTGAAGAAAAGCAAGCAGCGTGGCTCAGTGGAAAGAGCACAGGCTTGGGAGTCAGGGGTCACGGGTTCTAATCCCAGCTCCACCACTTGGGCAAGTCAGTTAACTTCTCTGTGCCTCAGTTACCTCATCTGTAAAATGGGGATTAAGACTGTGAGCCCCACGTGGGACAACCTGATCACTCTGTATCCCTCCTCGGTGCTTAGAACAGTGCTTTGAACATAGTAAGCACTTAACAAATACCATTATTTTTATTATTATATATATTTTCTTCATTTCAGCATTTTCACTCATTCTAAAAGATTCCCATAAAGATGCCACAGCTCACTAGGTGTTAAAAGCCAGAGTCATTTAGTTTTATGTTGGCTTGAAATATCTTATTCATTGGGTGGAAGCATAAAAGTAAATTGCTAATGTACACTAAAAAATCAATTTATTTGGTGCCAGAAGAAAGATTAGCATCCCCAGAGCTAGGAAATCCTTCCTTAGTGGTACCTATTAAAATACAAACTATCCTACCTTTGGAAGAGTTACTGTTCAGGGTGCATCAATACATTTAAGAAATAAAAATTGTGCACATTACTTTGTGTTCTTTAGAAAATATGAATTCTAAGAAAATATTATAGAGAATTTTATTTTTTTCATTCGAGACCTTGATATTTCAAACTATATTGTGCTTCCATGGGAATGTCTGTCCTAAAGATAGAGTAAATTATTACACAGGTTAACATCATTTAGGTCAAAAGGAGAAGTATCCTTCTAGAGGCAGAATTAATCATACTTAATAGGCTGACCTAGTGATTTCGTTTTCACTAACCCCAAGCTATTATTTAGTTTCCTCTTACTCAATACTATTTATTTTCCCTTCAGAAGTTAGAGGGCAGTGTTTTACTTTGAACATCTTAATTAGTTCTTATAAAATAAAAATGGTAGGCCTGCAGTCTGCATTTGTTCATTAGATTAGTTATTTCACTTCAAGTAGGTTGTTACGAGCTCCCAAACGAAGTGTGTTAGCTGTTCAGCAAACCTCAGGTTCAAATAGAAAACAAGTTTATTTTAGGGAAAAACTTAATCACTGCAATTGCTACTACCACCAGAACCCAAAAACAACTCAGAGCTTTATAAAAAATTAACAATGAAGGTACTGAATACAGATGGCAGTGTATATATTCATTGTGTAATGCATACCTAAAGTGGTATCATTGAAATGTTTATCTACACAGAAATGTAGATGATCAATGTAATGTTTACATACACAAAATGTACATAATCACTGTGTAATGACTGTACTATACATGTAAAGTCTTCTGATTACAACTCTGATTTGCTTCTTCAAGATGGCAAGGCCTGATTTCCACATAATTCTGTGGAAATTAGCTTTATGTGGACAAGGACTGAATCATATCAGGATGTCAGAATTAGTCCGGATGGGTGTCCAATACCCTTCAGGGCCTCTGTGAGCATTTCATGATAACTCATGTTCCTAGCATGACAATGACTCATGTTCCTAGGCTGTCTGATGGTTTATAAAAATATGTGCTCACCAACTGGGTTCCAGACTGCTTCTATGCACAACTGCTTCATAACTAGAAGAGTTTGAACCCAGAGAATCATCATCATCAATCGTATTTATTGAGCGCTTACTATGTGCAGAGCACTGTACTAAGCGCTTGGGAAGTACAAATTGGCAACATGTAGAGACAGTCCCTACCAACAGTTGGCTCACAGTCTAAAAGAATGAACACTGTACTGGTCAGATTCCAGTACAAAAAACCAGGGTCAGATTTTGCTGTTTTGCCCATCATCTCTCTATTTAATCTTCCCTAACAGACAATACCTCAGAGTCATTCTCCCTTCTGGCTTAAGTGGGGATTTTCCTACAGTACCTCTTTCTGTGCATTAATAACTACAACACAGTGCTCTTGTACTGAAATTTACAGTGACCCAAATTTCTGCTTAATTGATCTCAGTTACTTGAGGTTCATCTTTCTCCCCAAGTACATTTTTTCCTCAGTTTGAGCCATGGTAACAGGCTGCCTAACTTCAGGAAACAAGGCCTTTCATCTCCATATAACTCACACCCTTGGTTCTTGGGGAGAAGTTATTAGCAACAATGGAATGAGTGACTGTAGAAGGTTTGAGCCTAAGATTACCCTGAGTTGGCAGTTACAGCATGTACTGTGCTGGAAAGGTTTTGCTTTGATGGAAATGAATGCTATCATGGTCAGATGCTGAATAATGTATCTGATATGAGTCCTGACAGCACAATGCCTGGCTTTTTGTCCTTTCACAATGCCAATAAGCCTGGCATTTTTCAAATCCTGGCTAGAATCAAATATACTGATTTGGTGCTTTATGAAGTATTATAATAAAAATGTCTTCTGAACTATGTGCTAGAATGAGATTTTTATGTACTGTCAGTTGTAAGGATTGTACTTTAAAATTCATCAAGTTCTTTTTGCAAACTATTCAATGAGGCCAAACAAAACTAGGCTTAAATGATAGATAGCTCATTACAAGCACTCAGGCATTCTCTGCAAGTCCGCTTTGCTCGACTTCATGTTGCCGGTTGATTCATCTGAAAAAGTTATCATCTTGTTCTCTTATGGGTATGCAGATGTTAGGGTAATGATTCATGAATATGCAGATCACCTGTTAATGCAATTATGAATTATTTATTGTGTGTAATTAGTCTATTGCATGCTTCTACAGGTTCTATCTGTAACAAAAGAGAAAAGCTACATAAGCACTGAAGTACTTCATCAGAGATGTTTTCAACTGATTGCATTACTAAAGTAATTGTTATATATATATAAAGGTGTCAGCTAAGGTTCTGTAATGAAAAGTGGTTCATCTGAAAATTGCTCATTAATTTAGGAAAGCCAAGCACCTATGTGTTTGTTCACAAATTTAGCTTCTGAAAAGTAATAGATGCCAATGACCAGATACTGCAGGTATGATACAGATTAACCATTTATCAAGTGAGGTCACAATTCATTCAGCTGTGCAAAGTGTTGCTGGAATTTTATGTGTCTTAATGAAAGAAGAGATGAATGGAGTCTAAATCAAGCCATAAGGTCATTGAAGAGAAGGAAAAGTTCATTTTGAGGTGATTTCTATAGGTCCTTAACACTCTTTATTGTGTCAGTTTAAAAAGATACAAGTCTGCAGCCTGGAATTCCCGGAGTTAGAAGGCCTGGGGTCTAATCTCAGTTTTTCCACTTTCCTGCTGTGTGACCTGGGGCAAGCCATTTGACTGCTCTATGCCTCGATTTCCCCAAGTGTAAAATGGAGATTCAATACCTGCTCTCCCTCCTCCTTAGACTGGGATCCCCATGTGGGACAGGCATTGGGTCTGACCTGATGATCTCATATCTCTCCAGCATTTACTACAGTGCTGGCACATATTCCACAAATTATTATTCTTAAGGATGCAGAAGGCCAAATCAAGGAAACTAGCAAATATGCTAGAGTCAGAGTTATTTAAGATGTTTTAGATCTTGATTCCAAGGCACAGTTCTGCAGCTGCTGTCCACATAGCATACTATAAGCACTACAGCAGTACACAGAGGTAGAGAACCAATTTATTCGGGCTACCTGGGGACTGAACCTGAGAAAACATTCAGGACCCAGACAGAAGTTTAATGTAATGTCATAGCAATAATAATAATAATACTAATGGTATTTGTTAAGTGCTATGTGCCAGGCACTGTAATAATAATTATAATTATAATGATGATGGTATTTGTTAATCGCTTACTATGTGCCTAGCACTGCTGTAATTGCTGGGGGAGATACAAGGTATTCAGGTTGTCCCACGTGGGGCTCACAGTCTCCATCCCCATTTTAAAGATGAGGGAACTGAGGCACAGAGAAGTTAAGTAACTTGCCCAAAGTCACACAGCTGACAAGTGGCAGAGCTGGGATTTGAACCCATGACCTCTGACTCCCAAGCCCGTAATCTTTCCATTGAGCCACGCTGTACTAAGTGAGGGTTGGTTCCAAACAAATCAGTTTGGACACAGTCCCTGTCCCACATGGGGCTCACAGTCTCAAGCCCCATTTAACAGATGGAAGTAACTGAGGCCCAGAGAAGTGAAGTGACTTACTCAAGGTCACACATCAGACAAGTAAGTAGTGGAGCCAGGATTATAACCCATGACCTTCATGCTCTATCTACTATGCCATGCTGTCAGAAGTGATAAAGAAATGTCAGATTCAAAATCCCAGACACCACTAGGTACACAGGTTTCAATAGACAGATAAGCTACTGTAAATATGCAAGCACAGTCTTTAACTTCACAAAGTCAGGGTATATGTACCCACAAGACAGCATTCAGTAGGTTACCTGGCAAGGCAACCAAAACATATTCTATCAAGCAGGAAGAGAGAAAGCAAGAATTGCTGAAATTCAACATTTTGCCTACTTTTCCGATTAATACCTAGAAGTTTCTGGGAAATGTAGGGTTCTGGCTTTTGGGAAATGTAGTTCTCAGGCAACAGACACCACAAAAATAAATTTCCTTCTGCACCTTCAAGACTTTAGTCTCCAGTAGGGTCCTGAACTTATTCCCCGGTAGGCATTTTTAGCAACAGTGTTCTTTGGGAGGCTGATACGGTTTTCCAGGTTCTAACTAAACTAGATGCTTGCAGAGCCATTGTAAAGTTCCATATTCTATATTGCTGTGAAACCTACCACGTAGTTTTTACCTCAAAGCTCTTGAGGAATCAATCATATTTATTGAGTGCTTACTGTGTACAGAACACCATAGTATGCACTTGGTGGAGTACAATATAATCTGGTAGACACACTCCCTGCCCACAGTGAGCTTACTGTCTAGAAGAGTGACATCAGGATCTCAACATAAACACCATACTTCACGTCAAGGGAGTTCTGCAAACACGAAGGTACTGGAATATAATCAGTCTGCAAACACCGAAGCAGTGTTTGTCACAACACACTATTAATATAACTTTGCAGACAATACTGATTTCTTGCAGATAGTGTAATGCCAAGTATACAGAGGTAAACTACTTCAAGCTCAACTACTCATAAAGCTCAATCACTGGATTGAAAAGTGGCAGGTGAGCTTTGGTGCAAGCAAGTACCGTGGCATGTTCCTAGGAGAAAATAACTCAAATGTCAGCTATGTGCTGATGGGATTAGAATTATGAGGAAGGAGATACAAAACAAAATAAATAGCACAGTTGTGCCACTATGTGAAACCATGGTTCACCTCTACTTGCATTTAGATTAGGGTCATCAAGGTGAACAAGAGAATGGAGGAGAATCTACATAAGGATATATAAGTAGCTTGTCCTAGTGGATAGAGCATAGGCCTTGGAGTGAGAAGAACCTGGGTTCTAATCCCTGCTCTGCCCCTTGTTTTCTGTGTGACTTTGGGCAAGTCACTTAACTTCTCTGTGCCTCAGTTACCTCACCTGTAAAATGTGGATTTATACTGTGAAATCCCTGAAGGTCATGGACCATGTGCAACCTGATTAGCTTGTACCTTCCCCAGCACTTAGTAAAGTGCCTGGAATGGAGAAAAGATAGATGTATAGGATTAGGACTCTGTTATGACTTACTTGTCTGATGATAATAATTATATTTCATAAGTGCTTCCTACATGCCTCTAGACTGCAAGTTTGCTGTCAGCAAGACAATTATCTACCAACTTTTTTTTTACTCTCCCAAGCTCATAGTCCAGTGTTCTGCACACAATAAGAACTCAATAAATACCATTGATTGATTGATTGCCAAGCACTGTATAACACATTAGAGTAGACACAAGATAATCAGGTTGGACACAATCCTTATCCCTCATGGGATTCATAGTCTATTACAGTTGAATAAACAAGACACTGAGAAGCTAAGTGACACAGAAGGCAAGTGGCAGAAAAAGATTAGAACCTAGGTTCTCCAACTCTCAGTCCTGTGCTCTTTCTACTAAGCCATGTTGCCCCTCAGTCTCATAAGGAAACTTTCTAAAAAAACTTCCAGAAGAAAAATATTTGGTCCCTGAGCCTTAGAGGCTTTCAATCTAATGAGGGAAACACAAACACTTAAATTATTGACCAATATTGGGAGCAAAAAGAACAAGTCTGTAAGTCTGTAGCCTTATTATAGGCAGGGAATGTGTCTGTTTATTGCTATGTAATACTCTCCCAAGCACTTAGTACAGTGATTTGCACCCAGTAAACCCTCAATCAATAAGATTGAATGAATGAAAAATACTGAAATGGATAGTTGGTCAGGGTGAATGAACAGAATCAACAACTGAATGTACACATTCATTAGACCTATGTAGATGCTCGTAAATTTTAAGGGGAGCTGTGGGTTGGCACAGATTGGGATTTAGATTATTAAGTGGGAATGCTTTAAAAAAGTAATATCTTAAAGCAAATTCCCTAAAAAAAACAAAATTAAAAGAAAAACAGAGGAGGTCTTGGCTTTGAAACAGTAAGGAACAACCAAAGAGGATGCACAATTTCAAGCTATCGTTTTACTTAAGGAGGCAAATACAGGCAAGTGGCCTGCAGCTTGGCACCTCAGTCTCTTTCATGATGCTTTCCTTAAGGTGCTCCCCCCTAAATCCAATCTTACCTATGATGCCCGAAGGTCTCCTCCCTCCCAATAGCTAAAGTGCCCTGTTTACATGAGTCCAAATGACATTGGGGCATGGCCAACTCAAGTTTGGACCTGCTTCCCTGGCAGGTTAGAAAGCAACTGCTACCACCAGGGCAGCATCCAGCGACAGTCTCGCCCTTTGTTGCCAAGGCTGCTCCAGCCCAGATGTTCAGCCACCTCCCTCATTTCACAATTTTTCGATGCATTTTGCAGCTTCAGATCTGACTTCTGCGACAGCCTCACACTGGTATTTTTTTCATCATTGGTTCCAAGAAATATTTGGTTCTGAGTCATCAGGGCAGTAAAATCAGCAAAGTTGCACAAATGATCCCCGGATCTCGCTGAAGGCATCACATGCCTCTTTGCCACTGAGCTCTTCAACGGAATCGACACATCATCACTTGTGCTGTATGACTCATTTTCAGGTAAACAACATGCATTAAACTTTTGTAAAACTTCCTCTCCCCTAATTCTTTCCCAGCCTCTCCTCCACCGTCCTTTTTTTAAGGTTACACAATTGAGGCAAAACTAGAAAAGATTTTTCACACTGAGCCCCAGGTCTGCTTTGATGAGAACCAATAAGGGGTACTTGCTGCTGTGGAGATGTGGGACTGCTCATCAAGCAATCAGTTGTATTTACTGAGTGCTTACTGTGTGCAGAGTATTATACCCTAAGTGTTTGGGAGAGTAAAATATGAAAGAATTGCTAGATGTGCTCCCTGACAACAAAGAGCTTTCAGCCTGGAATAGGGGAAATAGACATTAAAATAATCAATCAACAAATCATATTTATTGAGTATTTACTGTGTGCAGAGCACTGTACTGAGCGCTTAGGAGAGTACAAAATAGCAGAGTTGGTAGACACATTCCCTGTCCATAACGAGATTACAGTCTATTGGCAAATTACAGGTACAGACGTATTTGTTGTGGGGCTGAGGGTGGGGTGAATAAAGGACACAAATCCTTGTTCAAGGGTGAAGCAGAAGGGAGAGGGAATATGGGAAATGAGGGCTTGGTCTGCGAAGGCCTCTTGGAGGAGATGTGACTTTAATAAGGTTTTGAAGTTGGGGAGAGTGGTCATCTGTTGGACATAAATGGGAAGGGAGTTCCAGGCCAGAGGTAGGATGTGGGCAATGAGTCAGGGACAAGGTCTTCATCAATTATATTCAGTAGCAGCCATATTTATATGTTATATAAATATATGCCTAGTACTGTAATCAGGTCAGACACAGTCCCTGTGCCCCATGTGGCTTGCAGTCTAAGTAGGAGGAGAACAGTTATTGAATCCCCATTTTACAAAGGAGGAAATTGAGGCACACAGAAGTTAAATGACTTACCCAAGATCACGCAGCAAGCAAGTGGCAGGGCCAGGATTAGAACCCAGGACTCCTAACTCCCAGGTGTAAGTTCTTTCCACTAAGTAATGCTGTTCCTCAACTCCATAATGGGGAGAAAACTGCAACTAAAGTATTTTAATATTTCTGGAAAATATCTGATAAACACACCTCCATGGTGTACTGACCTGCACGGCATAAATACTCCATAAATGCCATTGATTGATTTTACATATGAGGGAACTGAGTCATTGAGTTGCCCAAGGTCACACAACAGACAAGTGGCAGAGGCAGCATTAAATCCCAGACTTTTTTCCTTTCCACTATTTATCCAGTACTACTGAAGGAAGGGTGCTGGGCTGCTCTTGTGGAGGGTATGATTACAGAGAAAGATCGAAGATGAAGAAGCTGTATTAACAGAGCCCCAGAACGGGCTAATATTTTCTTACAAAGTGCTGACTTGGAAAATTCTGGTATGCAGGAGTCATATTCGGTAAGAAAAGACCGTTTATACACTGATGATGGCCTAGTAGATAGAGCATTGGCCTGGAAATCAGAAGAATCTAGATCCTAATCCCAGCTCCACATCTTGTCTGCTCTGGGACCTTGGGCAAGTCACTTACCTTCTCTGCCTCAGTTACCTCATCTGTAAAATGTAGATTAATATTGTGAGTCCCTTGTGGGGCAGGAACTGTGTCTAACTTGACAACCTTGTAATAGTAATAATAATAATAACATTTATTAAGTGCTTACTCTATGCAATGAACTGTTCTAAGCACTGGGGAGGTTACACAGTGAGCAGGTTGTCCCATGGGGGGCTCACAGTCTTCATCCCCATTTTATAGATGAGGTCACTGGGGCACAGAGAAGTGAAGTGACTTGCCCAAAGTCACACAGCTGACAATTGGCGGAGCCGGGATTTGAACCCACGACCTCTGACGCCACAGCCCGTGCTCTTTCCACTGAGTCACGCTGCTTCTCTATCTACCCCAGCACTCAGTACGGAGCCTGACATATAGTAAGTGCTTAACAACTATCATTTTTTTTTTAAAAAAGGAGGTATATTAGGATGTAGGAAGCCTAACCCACAGTGCTACCCTACTCACCTTAAAGGGAAGGGTAAGGGGTCCATTTGGTTAGCCAATTTTTTGCTGCAATCATCTTCATAAATAGAGGCAGTGTTCAGGAAGGGGTTGTGGAAATGTTTGGCAACCAGCATGGCAGAAAAGGATTCTGGGCTCACTGAGGGCATGTCCTAGTTCTGTCATAGAGTTGATGCTCATATAGTCATCGAAAATATGTCAAGTAAATAAAGGACATAAGAATTAAATCATGCACAGAGCATGCCGTGGGAAGAGATGGGAGGTGGGAATAGTATCATATTTATTGGTTTGCTTCTAAGAACACGCTCTTTAATGCACATCCCTAGAGGGTGAGAGGGATGTGGAGGGTGAGGAGGGCAGCGTGGCTCAGTGGAAAGAGCCCGGGCTTGGGAGTCAGAGGTCATGAGTTCTAATCCCGGCTCCGCCACTTGTCAGATGTGTGGTTTGGGGCAAGTCACTTCTCTGAGCCTCAGTTACCTCATCTGTAAAATGGGGATTAAGACTGTGAGCCCCATGTGGGACTCCATGTGGGATCACCTTGTATCCTCCCCAGTGCTTAGAACAGTGCTTCACACATAGTAAGCGCTTAACAAATGCCATCATTATTATTGTCTAGACTTTGAGCCCACCCGTTGTTTGGCAGGGACCGTCTCTACCGACTTGTACTTCCCAAGCGCTTAGTACAGTGCTCTGCACACAGTGAGCACTCAATAAATACGATTGAATGAATGAATGAATGTGATGGGTAGAAGAGGGGAGACTGATCCAGGGATATGACAGACCGAGCACCAAAATGAAATCTAAAGGACAGTTGGATATTTATAGCATTAGCCTATGCTTCAGAGACTCCAAGCTATCCAAGCTCTCCAACTCAATTGTAACAGCTCATGGTTTTGGTAAAAGTATATAACACTAGTCCTGGATCAGGATTTATATCTGGATATCTGATTCTAGCTGGTTTCACTTTTAATTCTGCTCCATTTATACTCATCTTAGCCCCATTTCAGCAGCCAACCCATTCTGGTTTCACATAACTCTGGTGATGCTTGTTAGTCATCATTCATATTATATGCCCTCGACTGCAAAGTGCTGCATTATCCCTATACCTCCATGAGTAACACAGTTAGTTCCATTTTACAAATGAGGGAAATAAGAGCCAGGGAGATAAGGCATTTTACCCAAAGCCTGTGTCTTCCTGTGGTTTGGGGAGTTGGCTTTTTTAAAAAAATAAAATTTTTAATGTTTCAAATTTGGACAGGACTAGCAGCACAAGTACTTATTTGGTCTAATCATCATTATCAATCGTATTTATTGAGCGCTTACTATGTGCAGAGCACTGTACTAAGCGCTTGGGAAGTACAAATTGGCAACATATAGGGAAATAACGTGGGCCTGGGAGCCAGAAGACCCGAGTTCGAATTCTGGCTCCTCATAATATGTGATCTTGAGCAAGTCACTGAACTCCGTGCCTCAGTTTCCTCACCTGTAAAATGGGGATTAAATATTTGTTCTCCCTCCCCCTTAGACTGGGAGTCCATTGTGGGGCAGAGACTCTATCCAGTCTGGTCAAATTGTATCTAGCCCAGCACTTAATTCAATGTTTGGCACATAGTAAGCATTTAATAAAAGCTATAATTAAGCTAAGAATTCTTTCTGCTAAGCAACTGCCTAATGCCACAAGTGAATGCAGCAGTTCTCACTAAATCCACCTCTGTCACCCCCTTGACTTGTGTATCCTCCAGATGGGAAGAACATCAGGCTTTTCAAACCCACCCGAGGCCTGGCCCTGCTACCAGACAGGAGAAACACAAGACACTCCTTGGTCACAGGGTCAGGGTGGGGGTAGGCTCAGGCATGGGAGCACAGAGCCTCCCCTCAGCCGCTGCCCATTATTCTTGGCTGGGACATAGCTATCATCATCATCAATCGGATTTATTGAGCGCTTACTGTGTGCAGAGCACTGTACCAAGTGCTTGGGAAGTACAAGTTGGCAACACAACTTGATGTGCACAATAATAATAATGATTATGGTACTTTTTAACTGCTTACTCTTTGCCAGACATGCATTTATTAAGCGCTTACTATGTGCAAAGCACTGTTCTAAGTGCTGGGGAGGTTACAAGGTGATCAGGTTGTCCCAAGGGGGGATAACAGTCTTAATCTCCTCCTCCCCATCCCCCCCGCCCTACCTCCTTCCCCTCCCCACAGCACCTGTATATATGTTTGTACAGCTTTATTACTGTATTCATTTTACATATTTACTATTCTATTTATTTTGTTAATAATGTGCATCTAGCTTTATTTCTGTTTATTCTGATGACTTGACACCTGTCCACGTGTTTTGTTTTGTTGTCTGTCTCCCCCTTCTAGACTGTGAGCCCATTGTTGGGTAGGGACTGTCTCTATATGTTGCCAACTTGTACTTCCCAAGCACTTAGTACAGTGCTCTGCACACAGTAGCAGCTCAATAAATACGATTGAATGAATGAATCTCCATTTTACAGATGAGGCAACTGAGGCACAGAGAAGTTGTGACTTGCCCAAAGTCACGCAGCTGACAAATGGCAGAGCCGTGATTTGAACCCATGACCTCTGATTCCAAAGCCCATGCTCTTACCACTGCTTCACTGAACTAAGTGCTGGGGTGATTGCAAGCAAATCAGGTTGGACACAGACTCTTGTCCCAAGTGGGGCCCACAGTCTCAACCCCCACATTACAGATGAGGTAACTGAGGCATAGAGAAGTGAAGTGAGTTGCCCAAGGAAACTAACAGCAGCCCCAATTGGCCTCAGTGACCATAACCTTCTGTTTTCTAGTTCCACCAGGCAGGATTACAGTACAACAAAACTCTTATTGACAAACTCCCTTTCATTAGTGGGGTCACACTAGAACTGTTAAAGAAACTGGCAGAATCCTCTAATGTTGTTCAAGCTGGCAGTGGGTCCACTCAGGGTAAGCACAAGAAACATTTTAATAGAAAACCAGAGGCTGGGTGTTGTTTGACCTAATACGGACTATTTTTCCAGTCTTCCTAGCCCTGTTCCCAAATTCTGGAGTTCATACCATGGTCCTGGCATCTACAGTGGCTCATAATGGAGGCAGTGGCAAGCAAAATGTCAAAAAGCCATTTGGAGGTTTTAGGAAAACCTTATTATTTTGAGTCAAAGAAAGTATAAAATCTCCTAGAGAGTTCTGCAATTACCATCCAGACATTCAAACTGAAGGTCAGACTGGTTCCAAGTGTTGAAACTCTGACCCTGGATCTTTGAAGTATTCATTTGCCATTTCTTTCTGGACTGCAAAGCAGGACTTCTGGCACTCTAAGCAAAAAAATGTGTCAGGGGATAGCAATAGAAAATGTCATCTCTGAACATTTCTTGGGAGAACACAGGGCCCATTACAATGGCATCATACCACAGCCAGCCTTGCGGTAGTGCTCTATGATGTTGGTGCATTTTGAAAGCAGATTTGAGAAATGAGGGAAGAATTCCTCCCTGCATTGCAGAATGTAGGAAAAAAGAAAAATTGCTGTCATTATTTAACATTTATTGAGCTCCGAAACATGGGAGGTGCTGTAAATATCATTAATCTAGGCCGGCTGTCCTACTAATCTGGCAGGGATGGTGAAGGGTCCTGAAACTTTGGCTCGAGCTGAAAAATGTTTGGGTCTGTTTCTTTTAGTTTTTCAAGATGCATCAGAGGGAATTCAAAGAATGGACAAAACTGAAATTTTTAAGAGTGGAAATTAAATCACAAAGAAACAGATTGAGATTCTTGGAATTGAGGGTACTCAGAGTTATGAAAACCTTCAATGAGCTCAGAATTCAGGAGCTAGAAGAAAATAATTGGGATGTAAGGGACGTGGCCCAGAAGAGGGAGTAATCAATAATCTAAGTGACCTGTTAATTTTTCCCTTTAATATTTCAAACTGCTGTTTGCTCTCTGTCCAGCTTCTAGAAGTTCTGCTATTAGTAGCTCGACTGGTTTCCAAAGCTTCCTCATCC
The DNA here is from genome assembly GCF_015852505.1 of Tachyglossus aculeatus. Taxonomy (NCBI): domain Eukaryota; kingdom Metazoa; phylum Chordata; class Mammalia; order Monotremata; family Tachyglossidae; genus Tachyglossus; species Tachyglossus aculeatus. The sequence continues at coordinate 118,344,467 of NC_052066.1, read as the reverse complement.
ATTCTTCTCTCTGTATTATAGTAATAACTGTTACCCATCTGAGGAACTAATTTCACTTCTCTAGTATCCTCAAAAGTGTCATACACAATCTCTTTGCTGTCAGGCTACTTAAAGCTACTTCTACATCTTTAAGGTGTGAAACACCAGTGTTATTCCTTCTTCTGTTCTTAGGGTTGTGCAGCTTTCTTTCTCTCATATTGACCACTATCTCTGCCTGGTTCCCTAAATATCCTTTCAATATCTACTCTTGGAATTTTTATTTCATGTATCTAGGCTGTAAACCTGTTCCTCTAGGCTATAAGCTCGTTGTTTGCAGGGAATGTGTCTCATATAGAAGCAGCGTGGCTCAGTGGGAAAGAGCCCGGGCTTTGGAGTCAGAGGTCATGGGTTCAAATCCCGGCTCCACCAATTGTCAGCTGTGTGACTTCGGGCAAGTCACTTAACTTCTCTGTGCCTCAGTTCCCTCATCTGTAAAATGGGGAATAGACTGTGAGCCCCCCGTGGGACAACCTGATCACTTTGTAACCTCCCCAGCGCTTAGAACAGTGCTTTGCACATAGTAAGCGCTTAATAAATGCCATCATTATTATTATTATATAGTGTTCCGGTGTACTCTTCCAAATGCTTATTACAGTGCTCTGCATTTGGTAAACAATAAATGATTGACTGACTAGACTGTGAGCTTGTTGTGTGCAGAGAATGTGTCTGTTATACTGCTATATTGTATGCTCCCGAGGGCCTAGTGTAGTGCTCTGCCCACAGTAAGCGACCAGTAAATGCTTCTTCTTGAGAAAAAGCATGGTCTATTCATTCACTCATTCAATCAATTGTATTTATTGAGTGCTTACTATGTGCAAAGCACTGTACTAAGCCCTTGGAAAGTACAATTTGGCAACAGATAGAGACAATCCCTACTGAACAAAGGGCTCACAGTCTAGAAGGGGGAGACAAGACAACAAAATAAGTAGACAAGCATCAATAGCATCTAGTGGATAGAGCATGGGCCCAGAAGCTAGAAGGACCTAGGTTCTAATCCCAGCTCCACCACTTGTTTGCTGTGTGACCACAGGCAAGTTGCTTAACTTCTCTTTGCCCCAGTTACCTCATCTTTCAAATGGGCATGAGTCCCATGTGGGACATGGATTGTGTACAACCTGATTATCTTGTATAATAATAATAATGGTAGTAATGGTATTTGTTGTAATAATAATAATAATGGCATTTATTAAGTGCTTACTATGTGCAGAGCACTGTTCTAAGCCCTGGGGAGGTTACAAGGCGATCAGGTTGTCCCACGGGGGGCTCACAGTCTTCATCCCCATTTTACAGACGAGGGAACTGAGGCCCAGAGAAGTGAAGTGACTTGCCCAGAGTCACACAGCAGACATGTGGTGGAACCGGGATTCGAACCTGTGACCTCTGACTCCAAAGCCCGGGCTCTTCCCACTGAGCCACGCCGCTTCTAAGCTCTATGTGTCAGGCCCTGTACTAAGTGCTGAGATGAATACAAGCAAATTGGACTGGACACAGTCCCTTTGTCCCACGTGGGGCTCACAGTCTCAATCCCCATTTTACAGATGAGGTAACTGAGGCATGGAGAAATTAAGTGACTTATCCAAGGTCACACAGCAGACAAGTGGCAGAGCCGGAATAAGAACCCATGACTTTTTGACTCCAAGGCCTGGGCTCTATCCACTAGACCATGCTGCTTCTCTTATATATACACCCCAGTGCTTAGAACAATGTCCAGTGCATAGTAAGTACGTAACAAATACCATTAAAATACAATTGTTTGACATCCAACAAGATGCTGCTTCTCTTATATATACACCCCAGTGCTTAGAACAATGTCCAGTGTGTAGTAAGTACTTAAATACCATTAAAATGCAGTTTGACATCCAACAAGATGGATCTTGCTGCTGCTATTTCCACTGTCTTGGACTCTTCTGTGCCTGGGGAATTACTGTCTGCCAGGAACATAAAATGGCATCCCAGAGCCAGACCAGAACAGAATGGGATTTGAGATGGCAGCCATAACAAGAGAAGTAGAGGAGGAGGAAGAGGTAGGGGAAGGCAAGGATTCTGTCTATTGGATGTACTGGACTCTCTCAAGCAATTAGTCCAGTGCTCTTCTAGACTGTGAGCCCGCTGTTGGGTAGGGACCGTCTCTATATGTTGCCAACTTGTACTTCCCAAGCGCTTAGTACAGTGCTCTGCACACAGTAACCGCTCAATAAATATGATTGAATGAACGAATGCTCTGCCCACAGTAAGTGCTCAATAAGTTCCATTGATTGATTGAGAGCCTCAGGCCTTATCCCTTATGGGTATATATGTATATACCTGTATATATGTTTGTAAATATTTATTACTCTATTTATTTTACTTGAACATATCTATTCTATTTATTTTATTTTGTTAATATGTTTGGTTTTATTCTCTGTCTCCCGCTTCTAGACTGTGAGCCCACTGTTGGGTAGGGACTGTCTCTATATGTTGCCAACTTGTACTTCCCAAGTGCTTAGTACAGTGCTCTGCACACAGTAAGCACTCAATAAATACAACTGATTGAGTGATTGATTATGGCCTCCATGATCCTTCTCTTCCATTTCCTCCACATCCTTATCTCTCCCTGTCCCTTTCTATTCAGATCCTGACCCCCAACTTCTCGGTTTCAGAAGGTTATATCTATATCTATATACCTCAGTGGGCATATAGATCCAGGAGGAGGAATCAAGGCCAACTATTTTGGAGCTATAGAAAAAAAAAACAAGTAAAAGTTATAAATATGGATGAGGACTAGAGGGATTAAGCTGGGCTGGGGAAATTGGGGAGAAAATTTAGGGAGTGGGAGAGTGGAATCAGTAAAAGCACAGAAAGGTCATTTCTAGAATTTGTATAGTGCTTGTAGCTTTCCGAATTATTTTCACATTAGTAACAATAATGATAGTGGCATTTCTTAAGCACTTATTGTGTACCAAGCATTGTGTTAAGCACCGGGGTAGTTGCAAGTTGATCCAGTTGGATACATCCCCTGTCCCACAAAGTGTTCACAGTCTAAGTAGTAGAGAGAACAGATATTTAGTCCCTATTTTACAGATGAAGAAACGGAGGCACTGAGAAGTTACGTGACTTGCCCAAGGTCACACAGCAGGTAAGTGGAAGGTCTGGGATTAGAACCCCAGACCTCCGACTCTCAGGCCCACGCTTTTTCCCCTAGGTCATGCTGCTTCTCTCATTTTATTCTCACAACATCCCTGGGAGGTATGGATAAACATTTTTAGATAAAAATACTGAAGCAAAGAGAGTTAAAGTGACTTGCCCCAGCCCACACAATAGAGTTGGGATTAGAACCCTGATCTAAGCGTAGAGGATAAAGCACAGGCCAGGGAATCAGAAGGTCATGAGTTCTAATCCCAGCTCCACCACTTGTCTGCTGTGTGACCTTGGGCAAGTCACTTCACTTCTCTGTGCCACAATTACCTCATCTGTAAAATGGGGATTGAGATTGTGAACTTCATATGGGACAAGGACTGTGACCAGCTCACTTTGCTTGTATCCCCCCTCCAGAGCTCAGTACAGTTCCTGGAACATAGTTAGCACTTAGAAAATACTAGTTACTATGATTATTCCAGACCCACCTTTTTCACACCAGAGCAGGTGTGCTATTTTCTGTTTTTCCTTTAGAAAATTTACTTCACTATCAGTCAATAGCACTTGTGGTTAAATCGTTCTTTCGTCCTTTGTAGAGATTGCAATTTCCCTTCCCTGGAAGTATTTGGTGCTGTACACGGTATGGTGCTTGAGGGGAAGAACCTATTTAAATATCCCCCTCTGACAGCTGTAGGCAGGGTCCTTCAGGTGGAAATAAAGGGCCACCTGTCTTGAAACATGTCCCAAGAAAGATAGATTGAATATTCAGAGAGCCCTTAGTAGCTGAAGAGGATTCACTGATGAGGGTACGTTGTCTGTGGAGCTCATATTGGCCCATTTCCCCACTCAAGCAATTTTAAGTGGATTTCACCATCAGTGATTGTATTATTGAGCAGATTGTGGACTTTGATGAATGACTATTACCACTTCATTAGGCTTGGGAGAAGACCTAGCTATTCCAAAGTTCAATGTCCTGAGCCAGGGGACATAATTATCACGGAAGCTTGTTATGGGCAGGGACACTTTGGCTAAGTTTGTTGTATTGTACTCTCCCAAAGGCTTAATAAAGTGTTCTGCACATAAGTGCTCAATAAATATCATTGATTGATGACATTTGTGGATGGTATTTGTTAGGCACTTACTAGGTGTCAAGCACTGTTCTAAGCACTGGGATGATTCTAACATGAATGGGTTGGGGTTGGAGACCCTGCAGAGAAAACACTATGTCCTAGAACACTGTCCCTTCCCTCCACACTTCATCTTGTCTTTTTATCCTGTCTATTTGTACTAGATTTATTTAACTTTTCAAAAGAAACCCTCGAGAGTGCTACTTAGGACTTTGGTAATTAAGTGTTCAGGGTTCAGTAGGGGAGGATACTTGCAAGAGATGGGAAAAAGCAAGGCCTAGTGGACATTTAAATTATATATTATGAATTACTTATTTATTCCTTTAATGTCTGTCTTCCCTTCTGGACTGTAAACTTGGTAGGGAAAGGGAACACATCTGCTAATTCTGTTGTATTGTAATAATAATAATAATAATGTTGGTATTTGTTAAGCGCTTACTATGTGCAAAGCACTGTTCTAAGCGCTGGGGTAGATACAAGGTAGTCAGGTTGTCCCACGTGGGGCTCACAGTCTTCATCCCCATTTTACAGGTGAGGGAACTGAGGCACAGAGAAGTTAAGTGACTTGCCCAAAGTCACACAGCTGACAAGTGGCGGAGCCGGGATTTGAACCCACGGCCTCTTGACTCCAAAGCCCGGGCTCTTTCCACTGAGCCACACTGCTTCTCTGTACTCTCCAAAGTGCTTAGTACAGTGCTCTGTACGTTGCAAGTGCTCAATAAATACCATTGATGGATTGACTGATTCAAAGACCATGGGACTGAGAATAAGGTGAACTAGGTTCTAATCCCAATCCTCTACTACTGTGTGACCTTGGGTAAATCATTTAACTTTGCTATGCCTCAGTTACCTCATCTGCAAAGTGGGGGCTCAATACCTGGTCTCCCTCAGAATGTAAGCCCCACGAGAGACCTGATTATTTTGTATCTACCTCAACACGGTACAGCTCTTGACACACAATAAACATGTAGTAAATACCTTAAAAAAAGTTATATGAACAATTTGCATCAGATAAGAACACAAGAAAAGATGCAGGTAACCACTGTGGGCAGGGATTGTCTCTATTTGTTGCCAAACTGTACTTTCCAAGTGCTTAGTACAGTGCTCAGTACACTGTAAGTGCTCAATAAATATGACTGAATGAACTGAATGAAGGTAACAATATTCTTATATTCATTCATTCAATCATATTTATTGAGCACTTACTGTATGCAGAGCACTGTACTAAGTGCTTGGGAAGTACAAGTTGGCAACATATAGAGACGGTCCCTACCCAACAACAGGCTCACAGTCCAGAAGGGGGAGACAGACAACAAAACAAAACACGTGAACAGGTGTCAAGTCACCAGAATAAATAAAAATAGAGCTAGATACGCATCATTAACAAAATAAATAGAATGGTGAATATGTACCAGTAAAATAAATAGAGTAATAAATCTGTACAAACATATATACTGCTGTGGGGAGGGGAAGGAGGTAGGGCAGCGGTGGATGAGGAAGAGGAGAGGAAAAAGGGGGCTCAGTCCGGGAAGGCCTCCTGGATGAGGTGAGCTCTCAGTAGGGCTTTGAAGGGAGGAAGAGAGCAAGCTTGGAGGATGTGCGGAGAGAGAGGGCATTCCAAGTCAGGGGGAGGACGTGGGCCAGGGGTCGACGGCGGGACAGGAGAGAACGAGGCACAGTGAGGAGGTTAGTGGCAGAGGAGTGGAGGGTGTGGGCTGGGCTGGAGAAGGAGAGAAGGGAGGTGAGCTAGGAGAGAAGGGAGTGACCTCTGACTCCCAAGCCCGTGCTCTTTCCACTGAGCCACGCTGCTTTTCTAGAAAGTCAAGGAGGTGGGAGAGGAAAGGTAGGAGGGAGATGTTGCGATAACTGGAAGGGACTGCGGGGATATGTAGTGAGCACTAAATAGTATTATTTTAATTATAATAATGATTATTATATGTCATTATAGTCATTATAATTATAAGGTACAGTGAGGAGTCCCTCATATGAAGAGGGACTGATAATAGCTGGCTCAGGGAGAGATGGACTTTTTATGTTATTCGTTAAGTGCTTACTATGTGTCAGCCACTATACTAAGCATTAGGGGTAGATACAATGTCCCACATGGGTCTCACAGTCCTAATCCCTGTAGCAGCATGGTTTAGTGGATAGAGCACAGGCCTGAGAGTTAGACAGAGGCAGTAACCCCGGATCCGCCATATAATAATAATGATGGCCTTTGTTAAGCGCTTACTTTGTGCAAAGCACTGTTCTAAGCACTGGAGAGGATACAAGGTGATCAGGTTGTCCCACGGCGGGCTCACAGTCTTAATCCCCATTTTACAGATGAGGTAACCGGCACAGATAAGTTAAGTGACTTGCCCAAAGTCACACAGCTGACAAGCGGCGGAGCAGGGATTAGAACCCACGGCTTCTGATTCCCAAGCCTGTGCTCTTTCCACTGAGCCACACTGCTTCCCAAATGCAAGCCATGTGCTTGGTGTATGATCTTGGGCAACACACTTCACTTCTCTGTACCTCAGTTACCACATCTGTAAAATGTGGGACATGGGCTGTGTCCAACCTGATTAGTAGCTTGTACAGAACAGTGCCTGGCACATAGTAAGTGCTATGATATCATAAAGAAAAGAAAAAAAATTCCCATTTTACAGATTTAGAAAACACAGGCACAGAGAAGTGAAGTGATTTGCCCAAGTCACACAGCAAAAAAGTGGCAGAGCTGTATTAGAATCCTGGTCCTTCTGACGCCCAGGCCCAGGCTGTTTCTCCAATAAGCAGATGGAGATGGATTCCCAAGGTTACAGTTGGCTTGGGAGTCGGGAGTGATGACTCCCTTTGTGTCCAGGGGGGATTCCCTGAGGGGATTGCTAGTAATCCAAAATCCTCTGGTTGTCCCTGTGCAGCCTGAAGATATCACAACTCTCAGAGAGACGGGTGGTGTTATTTATTCAGTATCAGTGGGATCCCCCAGCTGCTCCGTGGGAAGGGGAATCTTTCGTACTCTTCCAAGTCCTTGGTAAAGTGCTCTGCACATAGTAGATGCTCAATAAAAAAGCATTGATCCATTGATGAGGAAATAAATAATGATGGCATTTGTTAAGCGCTTACTATGTGCAGAGCACTGTTGGAGGTGCATCCTTCAGAGTAAACCCATTAAGTGCAGGGAACTTGCTTGCTAATTGTGTTGTACTGTACTCTCATAAGCACCTTGTACAGAGCTCTTCACATAGTAAGCACTCAGTAAACACCACTGATTGTTCGAGAAGACAATGGCTTGTTTGGTAGGATTAACTCAGCTTTTTACTGGCATACCTCAATGAATATCACTGATTGAGGTATGGCAGGAAAGCTGATTTAATCCTACCAAACAAGCCAATGCTCTCTCAAAACCCATTATGACAAAAGAATAATGAACTCTAAACAAGGTGGGTCAGATAATGCACGAGTGCCTCTGTCAAGTCCATAACAGGTCCACTAATTCACTTTTACACAGTACATTTCAGTGCAGGCAATCATCAAATGATGTCCAGCCCAACCCTGGGATATTTGCTCAACCTTGCCAAAATCACCAGATAGTAAGACAATAGAACTCCTAAATAGGCAGACTACAATTTAGTGTTTAGCGTGTTGATTCTAAAAAAGCAATTTTAATAGCACCTGGAGGTTTGTTCATTTGTACCCCAGTAATCATCAGGTGACTGTAACATTCTGAGAAAGGAAAAAATCCGTTCCAAATGAAGCCAAATTTAGGAGAGTACATTTTGAAAACTGAACCTTCTAAGATTAGTTGTTCTAACTGATTTAGTCAGTTTGATCAATTTTGTTTTAATCTTAGTAATAAGAATCAGCTTTGAGAATCATCTTACCTATTGTGAAAGTGACAATTACTATTAAGTGATTCAAAACTTACTTTTTAATTGCAATATTTTTAGCTCATACATAGCATCCATTTTTGGAAAATTCAGATGACAAATTGTCATACCTTTGAGAAATTAACTCTATGATGAATCTTTTGGAGTATTCACATAATAAAGATTTATTTTTCTGATACCATAAGCATGTAGAAGCAGCGTGGCTCAGTGGAAAAAGCCCGGACTTTGGAATCAGATTTCATGGGTTTAAATCCTGGCTCTGCTGCTTGTCAGTTGTGTGACTTTGGGCGAGTCACTTCACTTCTCTGTGCCTCAGTTCCTTCATCTGTAAAATGGGGATTAAGATTGTGAGCCCCACATGGGACAACCTGATCATCTTGTATCCTCTCCAGTGCTTAGAACAGTGCTTTGCACATAGTAAGTGCTTAACAAATACCAAAAAAACCCCTAATGTGGGCAGAATACCAAAGTTCTGGGAAAGTACAGTAAAAGTTACACTAAAAACAAGATGTCAACATTTCAATGATTATTTTCCTGATTTACAAGCCCCACACAAACCATTGATAGATATCAAAGACAGTCACAATCACACAGTTTCTGAAACCTCTCTGTCTTTATTGTCAGAGACTTAGGCTGAATGACCACTGGCCTGGTCGACTAATGATATTTCTATATAGATAAGTTATCTTTAGTATTTATGTACTTAATTATAAAGTGTCCTGCACACAGTAAGTGCTTAAGAAATAAAATTACTACTTTTATACCACCTTCAACATACACAACACACATATACTTATATATGTATTCATTATTCAATTCTAAATTAAATTATTAATTCAACCAATCCATCAATATATTGAATGCATTGACCACTTCCTGTGTACAGATCACTTAACTAAAATGCTTGGGAGAGTACAATACTACAGAGTTGGTAGACATATTCGTTGTCCACAAGATGCTTTTAATCACTCTGATTTTAGATATTTTTATGCCTGTCTCCTCCATTAATAATAATAATAATGATGGCATTTGTTAAGTGCTTACTATGTACCAAACACTTCTAAGCGCTGGGGGGCATACAAGGTGATCAGGTTGTCCCACGTAGGGCTCACAATCTTAATCCCCATTTTACAGATGAGGTAACTGAGGCTCAGAGAAGTGACTTGCCCAAGGTCACCCAGAAGACATGTGGCGGAGCCGGGATTAGAACCCATGACCTCTGGCTCCCAAGCCCATGCTCTTTCCACTGAGCCACAGGACTATAGTCACAGGAAGGCTCGACCCATCTGTAGATGGGTATAGTATACATGGGTAAATCACCTCACTTTTCTGTGCCTCATTTTTCTCAACTGCAAAATGGGGATTCAATACCTCTTCTTCCTCCTACTTCGAACGGGAAGCTCCATGGGGAGCAGTGACTGTCCCTGACCTGATTAATTTGGATCTCTCCCAGTGAAAATCTGCATAAACCCTGCGGACTTCATTTCAGGGCCCCTCTGCCAGTGAGCCAGCCTTGTAGGCAGTGAATGGATCACTTCTTCATTTTGTATTTCTCAAACATAAGTAGTGTTCATTGCACCCTGGAGACACTCATTCCTACTACTACTACTATTTCATTCATTCATTCATTCAATTCATTCAATCATATTTATTGGGCACTTTCTGTGTGCAAAATACTGTATTAAGCATTTAGGAGAGTACAATATAACAGTAAACAGACACATTCCCTACCCATAATGAGTTTACGGTCTAGAGGGAGAGACAATTCTACATCTTCAGCCCTGATCTATCTCCCTCCCTCCAGTCTCTCATTTCATCCTGCCTTCAAGACACCTCTACTTGGATGTCCTCCTATCACCTTAAAAGTAATATGTCCAAAACAGAATGCCTTATGTTCCCACCCAAACCCTGTTTTATCCCTGACTTTCCCAATACCATAGATGACACCACCATCCTTCCTGTCTCACAAGCCTGTAACCTTGGTGTTTTCTTTGACTCCACTCTCTCCTTCAATCCATATAGTCGATCCACTACTAAATCCTGGTAGTCTCACCTTCACAACATCACTTGAATCTGCCCTTTCCTCTCCAACCTGCTAACACATTAATAAAATCACTTGTCCTATCCCACCCGGATTACTGCATCAGCCTCCTGTCTCTCCTCAGTCCAGTCCATACTTCACTCTGCTGCCCAGATCATTTTTCTACAAAAAGTTCAGGACATGTAACCCCCTTCCTCAAAAAACTCCAGTGGTTGCCCATTCACCACCATATCGAACAAAAACTCCTCGCCATGGGCTTTAAAGCACTATACCACCTTGTCCCCTCTTACCTTACCTTGTTATTCTCCTTCTACAATCCAGCCCGCACATTTCACTCCTCTATTGCTAAACTTCTCACTGTTCCTCGATCTCACCCCCAACCTCTAGCCCACATCCTACCTCTGGCCTAGACTGCCCTCCCTCCTCAAATCTGACAGACAATTACTATCCCACTTTCAAAGCCTTATTGAAAGCACACCTCCTCCAAGAGGTTTTCCCAGACTAATCCACCTTTCTTCTTCTTCCACTCCCTTCTGCATCTCCCGGACTTGCTCCCTTTGTTCTTCCCCCGTCCCAGCCCCACTGCACTTATGAACGTATCTAATTTATTTATTTGTATTGATGTCTATCTCTCCTGTCTAGCTCATTGTGAGCAGGAAATGTTGCTGTTTATTGTTGTAGGGTACTCTCCCAAGTGCTTAGTACAGTGCTCTGCACTCAGTAACCGCTCAATAAATGAGATTGAGCGAATATAAAAACATTGTAGATATGTACACAAGTGCTGTGGGGCTGGCAGGGGTGACAAATAAAGGGAGCACGCTAGGGTGACACAGAGGAAGTTGAAGAAAAGGATAAGATGGCTTAGTCAGGGAAGGCCTCTTCGAGGAAATGTGCCTTCAATAAGACTTTGAAGATGGGGAAGAGAAATTGTCTGTCAGATTTGAGGAGAGAGGGTGCTCTAGGCCACGGGCAGGATTTAATAATAATAATAATATTAATAGCATTTATTAAGCACTTACTATGTGCAAAGCACTGTTCTAAGTGATTTGGGTGAGGGCTTGCCGGTAAGATTGATGAGATAGAGATGAGATGAGAAGGCTAGCATTAGAGGCATAAATTGTGCAGGCTGGGTTGTAGCAGGAGAGTAGGTGAGGTAGGAGGGGGCAAGGTGTTTGAGTGCTTTAAAGCCAATGGCGAGGCTTCTATTACAAATACTCTTATGTTCATAAAAGTCACATTTTTAGGCTTCACCCATATATGTACAATTTTATATTTACTGCTGGAGAAATATTCTTTCGAGGCATTTTTAAAGCTGATCCCCCTTGAAAAAATGTTCGTTGATTTGACGCTACTTACATTTTTGTTCATTTCTTTGTCATGCTTGAACATACCATGCCAAGCATTTTCCCCCAGTCCTCGCAGACTGGCAAACAGTCTGAAGAAGACAAAGAGAGTAACTTACACTAGGAAAATCAGATTCACAGTCATGGATGTACACTGTGGCACAGAGCTAAGAGTTTTCATCAGTTCCTGCAACCTTCACCATATCCTGTCAGAGGATACCCAAACTGAGAAAAACTTGATGATCAGATTAAGTTATCTGTATGGAGACCAGGTGGAAAAATGTGTCAGTCTGCAGTGGTCTAGGGGAGGCCTTTAAATATAGACCTAGAAGCCCTTAGATATAATGTAGGTGATTCAGTTGGAGGATTTCCTGCTACTGAGGCTTCCCTAATTTACTCTCAGACCTCAGAGTTCTTAAAATGGAATCTGCATTGTTTCATTGAGATTAGCATTACCAGAAAGTACCCTGCTGTTTGCATAAAGACATCTAAATGGATGAAATATGTTATTGATGTTTAGTTTTCATTTCTGCTGCTCTTATGCTTTAGAGCCATCTGCAGCTGAATACACTGACGTCATCTCCTTTCTGTTATCGACACATTCTTTTGTGTGGTGTGAATGAGGAAGTAAATTGATCCCAAAAGAGACTGTGTTCACAATGCACAGAGGCCTCACTCTTTTTTAGCCCTGGATAGTCTAAGCTATATATTAGAAGTGCATTAGAATTGAAAACCCAAATCCATCTGAACAATGGTTTATGATTTATTCCCCCACCTCCTTTCACTTCCGCAATATTTGGCTTTGGGGCTAAAACCATGAAGAGCTTTTTTTGTCACATAAATGATCTTACCAGAAGTTTGAAAAGGATTATACCAAGTTTCAAAACAGACACTGATTTTGTTTATAAAAAAAAAGCATCTCCCAATCGGCCCAAGTTTTGAAAATAAAACACAATTACCATTTAACATACAGAAGTACAGAACAGGAGAAATATGTTTTCTGCTGAATATGGGCACATTTATGCAAGTGTCCTTATGCATATGTGTTGATTGGAATATACAACACTTTTGTTGTAAGATATTTCAATATTCAATATTTGCTTTGAAAAACAGTGTCTGGAAAGCAATAAGTAGTTATGCCCCTTTGTGGCTCAATGTGAAGTTATTTTTTTATCAACCTTCCTCCTCTTTCAGTAATGATTTGATTAGAGAGTTTGTAACAAACATGATATTAGGCTTATATCCTGCAGCAGGCCCTCAAGAACAACACTGTTAGAAATACAAAACATGTTGTTTATACTGATTGGCTGGGAAAATTTTTAGCATTGCAATATATAGGTATCTCAAAGACAAATAATTACCGTATAAGAACACCTGTGGGGAATGGAGCAAAAGAACCAGCTTCAGTGGGAAGACAAAAATGATAGCAGATTTCATTTGAGTGGATCCACCCTCCTTCCTACTCTCTTGCCCCCTACCACTAGAATAAAGTTTCACTCTCTGCAGGAGAAGCGGGTAGGCAGATTGGACCAAGGTCAGCCCTCCCAAGTAATAATGATGATGTTGATGATAATTCTTATCATTATTATCATCATTATTATTATTATTGTCATTATTATATTAGTGAAGTACATACTCTGTATTAAACACTGGGGTAGATACATGATTATCAGGTTGGACCTAGTACTAGGTGCTCAATAAATATGATTGAATGAATGAATATAATAACAGTGTTGGTACTTGTTAAGTGCTTACTATGTGCCAAGCACTGTTCTAAGCACTGGGGTAGATACAAGGTAATCAGGTTGTCCCATGTGGGGTTCACAGTCTTCATCCCCATTTTACAGATGAGGGAACTGAGGCCCAGGGAAGTTAAGTGACTTGCCCAAGGTGTCACAGCTGACAAGTGGCAGAGCCGGGATTAGAACCCATGACCTCTGGCTCCCCAGCCCGTGCTCTTTCCATTGAGCCATGCTGCTTCTCTAATGAAGGTTCACAGCCTAAGGGTATCAAAGAGCAAGTACTTATTCCCCATTTTACACATGAAAACACTAAGATAACAAGAAGTTAAGTGATTTGCCCAACATCACATAGCAGGCAAATGAGACACAGAACCCTTTCCCAGACTGAGCCCTGTCCTTCCTCTCCCCCTCCTCCCTCTCTTCATCCCCCCGCCTTACCTCCCTCCCTTCCCCACAGCACATGTATATATGTATATATGTTTGAACGTATTTATTACTCTTTTTATTTTACTTGTACATATCTATTCTATTTATTTTATTTTGTTAATATGTTTTGTTTAGTTCTCTGTCTCCCCCTTCTAGACTGTGAACCCAATGTTGGGTAGGGACTGTCTCTATATGTTGCCAACTTGTACTTCCCAAGTGCTTAGTACAGTGCTCCGCACACAGTAAGCGCTCAATAAATACGGTTGATTGATTGATTTCCCCTAAATACAGGACCCATGCTCTTTCCACTAAGCCATGCTACTTCCCACCACTGCCTGGGTGGTGAGGAGCCTATTTTTCTGTTGTACCATTATCTGTAGAATAATTTCTGATAGATATATTCTCATGTTAACGAATTACCCTAGGAACTTTCTTCTTCTGGATCTCTCCATATTAGATAATTTTGCATTTCAGGAACTGATTGCCACTACAATGTATTTGTGTATCTTTAGTCAATGATGTTGCATTAATGGTGAAATATCCTATCAAAAATGATGGAGAATTTCCATACTGAGAATTCATGACCAAGAACCTGATAATAATAATAATAATAACTATGGTATTAAGTGCTTACTAAGTACTGGGGACTTATCTTATGCCATCGAGTCATCTCCGACCCATAGCGATGCCAAGAACACATTGCTCCCAGAATGACCCACCTCCAGCTGTAATTGTTTTTGTAGTGTGTCCATAGAGTTTTCTTGATAAAAATAAGGAAGTGGTTTACCATTGCTCCTTTCCATGCAGTAAACTTGAGTCTCTGCCCTCATCTCTCTCCAATGCCTCTGCTGCCCAGCATAGGTGAGTTTTGACTTGTAGCAGATTGTCTTCCGCTCACTAGCTGCTGCCCAAGCTGGGAATGGAATGGGTAAGCCTCTGCTTGACTCTCCCTCCCATAGTCAAGACTAGTAGAGTACTGGAAACACACCAGGTGCGACTCTGAAAGGATAGTACTGAGGTAGATACAAGATAACCAGGTAGAACACAGTCCCTGTCCCACTTGGTACTCAGAGTTTAAGTAGGAGGGAGAACAGGTATTGAATCCACATTTTACAGATGAAGAGACTGAGACCCAGAGAAGAAAAGTGACTTGATCAAATTCACCCAGCAGGCAAATGGCAGAGCTAGGATTAGAACCTAGATTCTCTGACTCCGAGGCCCGGTCTCTTTCTGCTAGAACAAGCTGCTTGCTAGTGATTCCAGTGCTAGTGTTTTGCTCAGTACTACTTGCACTCTCTCCTCCCTGCTAGTTACTTTTTTACTGGAGCATGATGCAATTAGGCAGGAATGAGAAGGTAAGGTTGCAATATCCCTAGGGTTGCAGCACATCAAGAAGTGCATGCAGAATTTTTTATGTGTAACATTCATGTGGGGACAAGTGACCACAACATGGTACCAATGCTGTCCTATAACAAGCACCAGAAATCAACAGGAGGATGCCCAGGTAATTATTATCCTTCTTGAAAAGTCAGAGCCAGAATTCAGGTCTCCTGATTTCCAGACCTTTGCTCTTTCAATTAGATCAAACCACAGTGCTCTAACACTGAAGTATGAATATATCGATAGATATCTTCCTCAATTTTCTTATTTACATGTGCTCATACATCTTCCTTAATTTGTGATGAAAGTGAACGTTAGAAAAGTTTTTTTCAAAAAAATTTTAAACAAACATTTTATAAGTGCAATAGACTTGTGATCCGTGACATTTTATATGCAAATAATAAGAAGCTGGTAAAATACACACTAAAAATAGGAAACATGATTAAAGGTACTGATTTGATCTAAAGGGCTTTGTCAGATGATGGAAATACTCTAAGAAAGACAAGGCAGTAATATGTTACTTCTAAACTATTTCTAATGTTACTCTACCACAGTTGTTTTTTGAGGTATAATACAGTAATTCTATAGGTCCATTTTATGCATAGGAGATTAGGAATTTTTTTTTAATCGTCTTATATAAGGTATCTTCAGCCCAAGTGTGACTAAAAACTTTGACCATCAAAAGGTTCACGTTAGGAAAACTTGAAAATCAAAATTTCTTTTGCTGGGCAGTGATTTAATTTTGTACTATAGATGATCAATTTCTCCACTGTTGTAATATAAAGTGTAGTTAGTTTGTAATATGATATCTAGAAAGTGAGGATGTTTTTTCCTAGATATTTCTCCCCAACTTGTAAAGCATCTGACATTTCCTCTGATAATTGGCACTCATAACCTGCTGATCACATTGTGTGATTGCCATCATATGTCTTACTTCAGTGATTAACCTCCCCATTAGGTTGTAAACTCAAGGGCATAAATTGGTTTCTCTATTTTACTCTCTCAAGTGCCTAGGACGGTGCTCTACACACCATCAGGTTCTCAATAAGATTGATTCATTAATCCAAACTACAATTTAAGCTCTAAATTGATGCTCAAAATTAATCCACATTACGTAACATTGCTATTTGTTCCAACAAAAAGCTCTGGGATGCTGAGCATTCATTAGATGTATTGAAAAGGATAACTCTTATCCAAGAAACACTTGTTGTGCAAATGCTTCTGTTTATGGATCATAAAACCATAGTTGCAAAATAAAACCTGAAGTTTTTTAACATGTAAACTTGATTTTGACTTGACACCAAATGAAATGACCTCCTGAATTCTATAGGTTTTAAATCCAGAAAATCCAAATCACCAGCAATGGATGGCCAGCCCAGATATTTGATCACATATTCAGCATAGCTGAGTATGCCCCAGTCAATGGACAGAAGGCAAAATTCTGCACCCTTTTTTCAGTGGTATTTGTTAAGCATCTACTGAGTGTCAGGCACTGTTCTAAGCACTGGGATAGAAACAAGGTAATCGGGTTAGATAACCCCCTCAGGATCGCACCTAGAGAGTTTCTAGTACACTACCAGTCTTGGCTATGGGAGGGAGAGTCAAGCAGAGGCATATCCATTCCATTCCTAGCTTGGCCAGTGGCTAGCAAGTGGAAGAAAATCTGCTACAAGTCAAAACTCATCTGTGCTGGGCAGCAGCAGCATGGGAGAGAGTCAAGGGCAGAGACTCAAGTTTCCTGAGCGGAAACTTCCGTATTTTTTACCAAGAAAACACTAAAGATACACTACCAGCACAATTGCAGATGGAGAGCGGGCCTTTCTGGGAGAGATGTGTCCATGGAGTTGCTATGGGTCGGAAATGACTCGCCAGCATAAGACAACACAGTCCAAGTGCCACATGGGGCTTTCAGTTTTCGTCCCCATTTTACAGATGAGTTAACTGAGGCACAGAGAAGTTAAGTGACTTGCCCAAGGTCACACAGCAGGCAGGTGATGGAGTTTGCATTAGAACTCAAGTCCTCTGACTCCCAAGCTTGAGCTCTTGCTACTAGGCCACGCTGCTTCTCTCCTCGGATCTGTACCCTTTAGACACTTGATATTCACCCTGCCCTTTCTCCCATAGCACTTATGAACATATCTACACACTTACATACAGAGCAGCAGCATTGCATATTGGGTAAAGCATGGGCCTTTGAGTCAGAATGACCTGGGTTTTAATCCCCGCTCTGCCACATGTCTGCTGTGTGATTTGGGAAAGTTACTTAACTTCACTGTGCCTCATTTCCCTCATCTGTAAAATGGGATTAAGACCGTGAGCCCCATGTGGGACATAGACTGTGTCCAACCTGATTGCCTTGTATCTACTCCAGCACTTAGAAGGTTCTTGAGGAATGGGGAAACAGGACTGAATGTTTCTGTAGAGAAGTGATCCAGTCAGCAAAGTGGAGTATGAACTGGAGTGGGGAGAAACAAGAGGCAGGAGGCTGATAGAGTAATCAAGGCAGACTAGGATAAGTGCCTGGATTAACATGCTAGCAACTCAGTTGGAGAGGAAAGAATGACTTTTAACAGTGTTGTGGAGGTTGAACCAACAGGATTTAGTGATAGATTGAATATGTGGGTTGAATGAGAGAGAGGAGTCAAGGATAATGCCAAGGCTATGGGCTTGTGAGACAGGAAGGATGGTGATTCTGTCTATAGTGATGGGAAAGATAGTGGAAGGACAGAGTTTGGGGGGAAGATAAGGAGCTTGGCTTGACATGTTAAGTTTGAGGTGATTGCAGGACATCTAAGTAGGGATGTCTTGAAGGCAGGAGGAAATATAATGCTGCAGAGGAGAGAGATGAGGGCTGGAGATGTAGATTTGGGAATCATTCACCTAAAGGTGGTAGTTGGAGCCATTGGAGCATCTGAGTTCTCCAAGGGACTGGGTGTAGATGGAGAATAGAAGGAGACCCAAAAATGAGGACTTTTGCTTTCCTTTGTGACATCTGCAAAGGGGACATCTTTCTCCTCCATCTTCAACTGTTCACTCTCTAAATCAATCAATCAATCAATCATATTTATTGAGCACTTACTGTGTGCAGAGCACTGTACTAAGCGCTTGGGAAGTACAAGTTGGCAACATATAGAGACAGTCCCTACCCAACAGTGGGCTCACAGTCTAAAAGGGGGAGACAGAGAACAAAACCAAACATACTAACAAAATAAAACGAATAGAATAGATATGTACAAGTAAAATAGAGTAATAAATATGTACAAACATATATACATATATACAAGTGCTGCGGGGAAGGGAAGGAGGTAAGATGAGGGGGATGGAGAGGGGGATGAGGGGGAGAGGAAGGAAGGGGCTCAGTCTGGGAAGGCCTCCTGGAGGAGGTGAGCTCTCAGTAGGGTCTTGAAGGGAGGAAGAGAGCTAGCTTGGCCGATGGGCAGAGGGAGGACATTCCAGGCTCGGGGGATGACGTGGGCCGGGGGTCTATGGCGGGACAGGCGAGAACGAGGCACAGTGAGGAGATTAGCGGCAGAGGAGCGGAGGGTGCGGGGTGGGCTGGAGAAGGAGAGAAGGGAGGTGAGGTAGGAGGGGGCGAGGTGATGGACAGCCTTGAAGCCGAGGGTGAGGAGTTTCTGCCTGATGCGCAGATTGATTGGTAGCCTAAAGGCTTCTTCCACACTGCTTTCCAACATGTCCACATCTCCCCTATCCTACTGTGAGGGCACTCGCAGTTATGGGGTTGGGGGCAGAGAAGGAGCCCACAAAAGAGACTGAGAATGAGCAGCAAGGGAGATAGGAGGGGAAACAGGAGAGGACAGTGTCAGTGAAGCCTAGGATGGATACGGTTTCCAGGAGAAGGGGTGATTGACAGTGTCGAAGGCAGAAGAGAAGTCGATGAGGATTAGGATGGAGTAAAGGTCATTGGATTTGGCAAAGAAAACCATTTGTGACCATCGAAAGGTAGGTTTCTGTGGAGTGAAGGGGATGGAAGCCAAATTGGAGGGCGTCAGTCATTCAGTTGTATTTATCGAGCACTTACTGTGTGCACAGCACTGTACTAAATGCTTGGGAGAGTATCGAGAGCATTGGAGGATAGGAACTTGTGACAGTGGGGGAGAAGGCCTAGTGGCAAGAGCGCAGGCTTGGGAATAAGAGCACATGGGTTCTAATTCCAACTCTGCACATGCCTATTGAGTGACCTGGGGCAAGTCACTAAACTTTGTGCCTCAGTTATCTCATCTGTAAAATGGAGATTAAGACTGTAAGCCCCACATGGGACAACCTGATTATCTTGTACTGCCTCAGTGCTTAGAACCAAGCTTGGCACATAATAAGCACTTAAATACCATAATAATAACAATTATTATTTTTAGACAACTTGTTCAAGGAGTTTGGAGAGGAATGTTAGGAGGGAGATGGGTTGATAACTGGAGGTAGCTGTGGGGTCAAAGGAGGGTTTTTTTTTAAGAATAGGGGAGATGTGGGCATGTTGGAAAGCAGTGTGGAAGAAGCCATTAGAAAGTAAACAGTTGAAGGGGAAAGATGTCCCCTGTGAAGATGAAACAAAGTAAAGCAAATTATGAAAAACTTAAAGCAGATGTTTCCAAGACAGAACATAGCACTCTAGTTCTCAGTTTTAACAACTTGTACCATATTCTCTGTCCTTCTGGGAACTTCGAACAATATGTCCATAACTTTCTTGCAGCAGAGTGCAGCTGAGTTTGTATTAGTTAAATTAACAAGAAGAGGGAGGAAATAGGCTACTTTATTAATTTTATTTCTGAGACTACCCCATTTCCATCCCCATTACAGAACTGGGCTTCTCTTCTGAAAACTTTGATTTCAACCGTGGCTTTCAATTTTATATCTTCTGTAATTCCCAAGTCACTGTGGTACCATTATTAAACTATTGTTCTCCTATTCTATAATTGTTATTTGATTTTCAATCCTCTTTTAGGCTATTTCATATTTGTTCTGGTTAAATCAAGTATTCATATATTATTGCTGAGAGATACTGATAAATTCCACTCTAGAAGTTTAGAAGACTTCATATTCTATATAATGAGAAAATAATGTTAGAAATGAAGTCCACAGGCATTTTATTAAAATCGTAAAAATCATTTAGTACTACAGCATACACAAGGTGAATGATAAATTACATTTCTATTTGTCTCGATTTCAAATATTTAAAAGATTGATTTCAAGTACGTTGCAGTGCCCTTTCACCCTTTTCTTCAATGCCTTCTGATTTCAGGGACTGCTAAACATTCTCCAACTCATTCATTAAAATAGCTGTTTTTAAGTGTTGTAAATTATACAATTATGAAAGAATTATAAAAATGAAAGGGAAAGAGTTTCTGCCTGGAACTCAATTTCTCCTTCAAATCCATCAGACCAAAAGCAGGATGGCCTAGTGGAAAGTTTATGAACCTGGGAGTCAGAGGACCTGGATTCTCAGCCTGGCTCTGTCACTTGCCTGCTGTGTGACCTTGGGCAAGTCCCTTAGCTGCTTTGTGCCTCCATTTCCGCATCTGTAAAATGGGGATGAAATACCTATTCTTTCTCCCTCTACGACTGCAAGCCCCAGATGGGACAGGGAGTGTGTCCAACCTGATTATCAATCAATCAATTGTATTTATTGAGCGCTTACTGTGTGCAGAGCACTGTACTAAGCGCTTGGGAAGTACAAGTTGGCAACATATAGAGACAGTCCCTACCCAACAGTGGGCTCACAGTCTAGATTATTTTAGACATACCTCAGAGTTTTGTACGGTGCTTGGTCTATAGAAAACCCTTAGGTACCAAAATTTTTATTATTGATATAACAATCAAAACTCTCTCAGGTTCATGAAGCCGAAGCAGCGTGGCTCAGTGGAAAAGAGCACTGGCTTTGGAGTCAGAGGTCATGGGTTCAAATTCCGGTTCTGCCAATTGTCAGCTGTGTGACTTTGGACAAGTCACTTCACTTCTCTGTGCCTCAGTTACCTCTTCTGTAAAATGGGGATTAAGACTGTGAGCCCCCCATGGGGCAACCTGATCACCTTGTAACCTCCCCAGCACTTAGTACAGTGTTTTGCACATAGTAAGCACTTAATAAATGCCATCCTTATTATTATTATTCATAGGTCTCCTGAAATTCCACCTCTTCCACAGGAATTCATTACTAATTTCTCCTTCCTCAAGTGGTGTCATACTACCAGTCATCTCAGCACTTAAGAATTTACAGCCAACTAAAGTGCTTATTTACATTTTGATTTATGTATTGGTATTTATTGCCTTATTTACCTACCTATTCCTCTTAGTAGCTGATTCTGTGTTTTTCTACATCTGCCTAAGATTAGAAACTCCTTGATAGCAGGGAATGTATCCTTTTCCTCCACTGGACTCTCCCAAGTGTTTAGTAGATGTCTCTGCCTACCATTGGTGCACAGCAATGCTAACAGTAATAATAATCTTGGTATTTGTTAAGTGTTTATTATTTGACAAGCATTTTACTAAGCACTGGCATAGACACAAAATAGCCAGGTCAAACATAGCTGCTTTCCCAGTTGGGGCTCACATTTCCTCCTTTTACCTTTGAGGAAATTGAGGCCCAGATAATTTACATGACCTGCTCAGGGTTATGACAGCAGGCAAGTGGCAGAACCAGAATTAGAATCCAGGTCCTCGAATTCCTAGGTCTCTCCTCTTTTCCACTAGAGAAAACTATTTCTCATCAATAAATCATTAAATATCACTGATTGATTGAGGTGTATTGAGGAACAGAGGTGGTAAGTTTAAAGTAAGAGGGCAAGTCATAATTTTTTTCAAAAGAGAAAGGAGAAGCAATTATGGGATTTGAGGACAGGGAGAAGCAATCAACATTATGCACATACATTAGAGGTAGCAAACCAAGCAGTAATTTGCTTCACCTACTATATATATATATATATATATACATAAAACTCAGATCATGTTGGATGAGGTACAGAGTACTGTTATAGAGGTAGAATTTACTTCCCTGTTTCCTAAGAATTTGGGGAGTTTGAGTTAGTTCTGTCTCACCCAAGATTTCAGTTTGCTCCATGGAAATCATCTTAGAAATCCAAGAAGCTGCTGGAAACTTTGTTTTCAAATGTATGTTTGTACTAATCAAATATATTCCTCACATTTTGTCAAATTCAGTAATAGACATTTTGGCATTCGTCAGATCAAATTATATTTGATCAGCTGAAGCTTATTGCATTAGAGTTCTGAGTTCCAGGTATTGCCACTGGGTTAAGTGAGCCCCATTTATTTAGACTTTTCATAGTACAGAAAATTAGTTCAGGCAGAAATTGCCTGAAATTGCCTAAATTGACATTTAGATCTTTTTAGATGCATATTTTTCTTGAAAGGATTTAAACGCACTCTACAAAGTAACACTGACCACGTCTATTATTATTAATAAAATAACAATGATAATGATAAGGAGTAAGTGATTTAAAGCACTGTCAGCTTGCTCCACCATATCTCCTCTCAGTAATTTCCTACTACAGCCCTATCTGCACACTTCGCTCTTCCAGTGCCAGTTTACTCACTGTGCCATGATCTCGTCCATCTCGTCCATCACCAACCCCTTTCCCTCATCATCCTTCTAGTCTGGAATTCCTTCCCCCTCCATATACTCCAGACCACTACTCTTGTTCACCTTCAAATCATTACTAAAGTCACATCTCCTCTAAGAGATCTTCCCTGATTAATCCCTCTTTTCCCCAAGTCACTCTCCCTTCTGTGTGGTATATGGACCTCAATCTGTGATGTTTGCACACTTGATATTCTCTCAACCCCCAGCTCCACAGGATTTATGTACATATTTTAAATTTTATATTACAAATTTCTTATTTATTCATATTAATATATGAATCCCCCTCTAGACAGTAAAGTCATTATGGGTAGGGAACTTCGCCACTAATTATGCTGTATTGTACTCTCCCAGGCACTTAGTACAGTGCTCTGCATGTAATAAGCATTTGATAAAAATGTTTGATTGATTCACTGAAAAATAACCATCAAAAATTGAATGCCCAATAAGATAAATCTGACTTTGAAGTGTTTACTTCTATATTTTGTACAGTTATGATTGTACTACGGTATTTGTTAAATGCTTACTAGGTATATACCAAGCCATGTGCTAAACTCTTGGAGTAGGTACAATATAATCAGATCAGATATAGTCCCTGTCCTACATGGTACTCTCAGTCTTCAGGGGATGGAGAAGTAGATATTTAATACCAGTTGTACAGGTGGGGAAACAATACCCATTTTACAGATAAGGAAATGGAGACACAAAGAACTGAAGTGATTTGTCAAACGTCACACATCAGGCAAGTGGCTGGTCCAGGATGGGACTCCAAGTCTCCTTTCTCCCAGTCCTGTCCTCTTTCCACTAGGCCCCATTTCTTCTCTGGTACAATTAACTACAGCATATAACTTTATAGATTTTGGAATTACATTACTGTGTTTATCACCCTGTCTCAATTCATTTTCCGGAATTAGAGTTCAAAAATAAATTGAAGTGCTTCACCTGTTTTTCCTTCTAATGCATAAAATATAGAAATACAGGAACTTTGAGGATATAAATTTGCACATCATTATAGAAAGTGTCTGAGTTTGTCGTCAGTTAAACAGATGGGAAGACAGGGTAGTAAAACACCACAGTTCTCTGAATTCCGAGATCTTTAGTTTAGAAGACCAGCTGCTGCTAAATCAGGTTGCTATTAGGTTTGCACACCAAGTAGAAAACACTGTGAATGACCCAGAAGCAGAATATTCTGGAAATAAGATTAGAAGTGGAGTTCTGTTTATAGTTTGATCCTCTAAATCTGTAGGCCCAGGCTTATAAAGTCCAGTGGCTATAATGGTTTTCAGAGTAAAATGGAGAACATTTTGCATCTGCCCTTGTTTTCAGGCTATCTCCTGTTGGATGACCCATCAGGCCCTCAAATACAACATGAATAAAGTGAAACTCATCCTTCCTATAATCCCATACCCCTCCCTAACTTTCCTAACCTCATTGGTAACACCACCGCCCTCCCTGTTCCAGAAAAGACAACCTTGGTGTTATTCTAGGTTCCTAGATTCCTTACTGTTTCAATTCCCATATTCAATCTACTTCCAAATCCTGACAAGTTGTCCCTACATCTCCCTGATCTGTTCCTTCCAACACAAACACCCCTACTCTGGTCCCAGTTCCATTAATATTATGGTTAGATTATTGCTCCAGCCTCCTTGCTGGGATCCTTGAGTCCAGCCTCGCCCCCCAAAATATCTACTGGACATCGTTGCATAAACTGTCTTCCTGGAGGGTCATTCATCCTAGATCATGCCACAAACCATAGACTGTAAGCTCACTGTGGTCAGGGATCATATTTACCAAATGTGTTGCTTTTCCATGCATTTAGTACAGTGCTCTGTGCACATTAAGTGATTAATAAATACCACTGATTGATTCATTCATTCAATCATATTTATTGAGTGCTTACTGTGGGCAAAGCACTGTACTAAGTGCTTGGTAGTGTACAACATAACAATATCGCCTTACAACTCTCCATTAGCTTCCTATGTCTCTCCGCATTAAACAACCACTCAATCCTATTTATTGAATGCTTACTATGTGCGGACCACTGTACTAAGTGTTTGGGAGAGTACACTGTAACAGAGTTGCCAGCTACATTCCCTGCCGTAATGAGCTTAGAATTTGGAGGGGGATACAGACATTAATATAAATGCATTAGAGAAGCAGCGTGGCTCAGTGGGAAAGAGCACGGGCTTTGGAGTCAGAGGTCATGAGTTTAAATCCCGACTCCGCCAATTAGCTGTGTGACTTTGGGCAAGTCACTTAAGTTCTCTGTGCCTCATTTACCTCATCTGTAAACTGGGGATGAAGACTGTGAGCCCCCCTGTGGGACAACCTGATCATCTTATTATTAGTCTATTTATTTATTACTCTACTTATTTATTTATTACTCTATTTTACTTTTACTTGTACATATCTATTCTATTTATTTTATTTTGTTAGTATGTTTGGTTTTGTTCTCTGTCTCCCCCTCTAGACTGTGAGCCCACTGTTGGGTAGGGACCGTCTCTATATGTTGCCAACTTGTACTTCCCAAGCGCTTAGTACAGTGCTCTGCACACAGTAAGCTCAATAAATGATTGATTGATTGTAACCTCTCCAGCGCTTAGACCAGTGTTTTGCACGTAGTAAGCGCTTAATAAATGTCATTGTTATTATAAATACATAAGTGCTGTGGGGCTGAGAGAAGGGTAAATAAAGGGAGCAAATCTAAGTGCATCAAATTAAAACAAATTCAGCTTCAGAGGTCATAACAACCCCGTCTTTATTTATTCTCTTCACCCATTATTCCCCAACTTGCTCTCAGTCAATCAATCCATGGTAATTATTGAGTAATTACTGGCTACAGAGCACTGTATTAAGTGCCTTGGAGAATACAATAAAAATATGGTAGGTAGATGTGATTCCTGCCCTCGAGCTTATAATATGGTAGAGGAGATTCAAGGTAACCTTTTAACTGTACCGCATTTTGAGCATTCCCACTTTGTCCTTTCACCCATGCTGCTTTTCCAGCCTGGATTTCGCTCCTCCCCAGATCTGACAAGTCAGAGTCTTCCCGACAGCAACATCCTCCTAAGATACCACTTCCTCCAAAGTGCCTTCCCTGATTAGTCCCAAGCGCAACCTCCACAACAATCTTCAGGACTGTAAACTTATCTTACCTACCCTGAGCACTTTTGTATATATGCTGTTCAACTGGAAATTCAATTATATATTCCACTATGTCCATACTTGGCCTTTTTAAAAATGATATTTGTTAAGCACTTACCAGGATGGACACAGTACCTGTTGCGCATGGGACTCCTACTTACAGTATAAGTAGGAGGGAGGACAGGAGAACTAAGGCACAGAGAAGTTAAGTGACTTGCCCAAGGTCACGCAGCAAGCAATTGGCAGAGCCAGGATTAGAATGCAGGTCTTGTGACTCCCAGGGCTGTGTTTTTGCCATTACCCCATGCTGCTTCTCCAGCGTAAAAAGCACAGGCCTAAGAGTCAGAAGACATGGGTCCTTGGCCCCTCTGACACTTTCCTGCTTGTGATCTTGGGCAAGTTACTTAATTTTTCTGTGCCTCAGTTTCCTCAGCTATAAAATGAGGATTCAATACTTGCTCTCCCTCCTACTTAGACTGTAAGCCCTTAATGGGACTGGGACTTTTTCTCACCTGATTAATTTGTAACTACCAAACACAAACAATAACACAAATAAACACAAACAATCTACCAAACACAATAATAATAGACAATTAATAATGATAAGAAATAATTAGTACAATATAATGATTATTAACAGTGAGAGTGACTATCACTATATTATGTTATTATTATATATGTCCCTCCCATTAGCACTTAAGAGAAGCAGCATGGCTCAGTGGAAAGAGCACAGGCTTTGGAGTCAGGGCTCATGGGTTCGAATTCCGGCTCTGCCACTTGTCAGCTGTGTGACTTTGGGCAAGTCACTTAACTTCTCTGTGCCTCAGTGACCTCATCTGGAAAATGGGGATTAAGACTGTGAGCCTCCTGTGGGGAAACCTGATCTAATTGTAACCTCCCCAGTGCTTAGAACAGTGCTTTGCACATAGTAAGCACTTAATAAATGCCATTATTATCATTATTATTAAGCTCCTCTGGGCAGGGAACATGTGAATTCTCTGTTTTATATTTCATAAGCACTTGGTACTGAATTGTTCCCATTGGATGTTCAATAAATGCGATTACTATTATTAGGATATTTAAGAGATAGCTGAAGATTGGCACCACTCCACCCTAAGCCCATTACTCCTTCCTCCCAGTCAAAAAAGAGCAAGTAAGAGAGGACAATTGGATATCACATCTTTTTTTTTATATGGTATTCGTTAAGAGCTTACTTTGTGCCAAGCACTGTACTAACACTGGGGTAAATATAAGTTTATCAGGTTATACACATTCCCTGTCCCTTATAGGGCTCACAATCTTTATTCCCAAATTTACAGATGAGGTAAATGAGGCACAGAGAAGCTAAGTGGCTTCCCCAAGGTCACACAGCAGATAAGTGGCATAGCTGGGATTAGAACCCAGGTCCTTCGACTCCCAGTCCCATGCTCTAGGCCAAGCTGCATCTTCCTCAGGGCATGGATATAGTGTGGTGGGCATGAACCCACTCCCTGACCTTCCACCTCTAATTTGTCCTTGTCCTCCATTCCCATTATGCTACTGTTCCTATGTGACCTTATTTCTAATACAGGTCATGTGGTTATTTGAATATTTATGTATTTATGTTTCTTGTGCCTCTGTCATTAGGGTGTAAATTCCCTAAGAACAGGCACTGTTCTACCTCAATATCTTGACACAGCGTGTGTCAAGATATTGCGTGGTGGGCTCTTCAAAAATATTCCTGCCTGATTGCCCTCTTTTCCTCTGCAATCCTCCCTCACCATCACCCTGACTCTCTCCCTTTGCTCACCCTCCCCTCACCACAGCACTTGTGTATATGTACATATTTATAATTCTATTTATTTATATTAATGATATGTATATATCAATAATTCTATTTATATTTATGCTATTGATGCCTGTTTACTTATTTTGATGCCTGTCTCCCCCCTTCTAGACTGTGAGCCCGTTGTGGTCAGGGATTGTCTCTATTTGTTGCTGAATTTTACTTTCCAATCGCTTAGTACAGTGCTCTGCACTCAGCCCTCAATAAATGCCCACTGTTGGGTAGGGACTGTCTCCATATGTTACCAATTTGTACTTCCCAAGCTCTTAGTACAGTGCTCTGCACGTAGTAAGCGCTCAATAAATACGATTGATGATGATATAATTGAATGATTTAGAAAGACTCATAATCTGTTTACAATTTTTCCTCTAGAGATATTAGCTAATGGGGAGAATGCTTAGGCATTCTGGCTTTAAGATGAAAGCATAGAGCAAGATCAGACTCAGAATGCAATTCCCTGAGAAAATTTCCAGTTGTTACATAGCTAAATGTGTGGTTATATGCTCAGTCTTTCTTTTTTATGATATTTGTTAAATATTTACTATGTTCCAGGCACTGTATTGAAATCTAGGGTCGACACAAAACTAATCAGGTTAGATATAGCGATGTCCCACATCAGGTTCACTGTCTTAGTTTCCATTTTTCAGATAAGGTAACTGAAGCACAGAGAAGTTAAGTGACTTGCCCAAGATCACACAGCAGACAAGTGGTGGAGCTGGGATTAAAATCTAGGACCTTCTGACTTCCAAATGTGTGCTCTTTACATTAGGCTAAATTGATCTCTGTGGCAGGAGGGGAGAATGCTAAGGATGTTTGGGTTTTGGTTCTTTTTTCTCTGCAGCTACCCCAAGAGCTGCTTCAGTGCTTAATGTCCCATGCCTGTTCATGGGATAATCAATATGTTTCTGGCCCTGAGTTACTTTCACTGCCCTGTATTCTAAGTAAAAGCAGAACTATGAAATTTAGAGAATTGACTCTCTTGAACTAAGAGGATCAAGAGAGAATCATTGTGCTCTCCACTGGTGTGGGAGGTCTTACAGAGAACTTTAGAGGTATGAAGGACTTGGGTTGCAAAAACCTAACCACGTCTTCCCCCACAAGACTATCATTTTTTCCACATAAACCAAAAATATGATCAGGACAGAGTCCAGAGTATTACTTTATCAAAGAAGGTTTCATTTTATATTTGTTTCTTCTCAGTATAAGACGGTTGAATGATCCAACGCTTGGTTCGCTGCCTGGAACATAGTAAGTGCTTAACAAATACCAAAATTATTCCAATTATTCACTTTCTTAGCCAGTGTGACAAAGATGTTTCCATGTTAGAAAGACTTAGTTTTTACATCCCTTCTCTGCTTCAAAACCATTGACTCAGTACTTTGCATGCCTACTGTTCTGCGAAGCCCACTTCCTCCAGAGAGCTTTCCCTGATAAACTTCCACTTCCTCCATGATACCCTCCCATTAAGCATGTCAGCATTCGTGGGATGCTGTTGTCTATTCATATATTGGATTATTTTTAAATTTATTATTTTACCCTCTGTTCCATTTATGTTTTGTCTTGATCAATTAGACTGTAAGCTTTCTGATAGCAGAGGCTGTATTTTTTTATGGTATTTGTTAAGTGCTTACTCTGTGCCAGGCACTCTATTGTGCTGGTGTAGATACAAGCTAATTAGGTTGGACTCAATCTTAATCCTCATTTTACAGATTAGGTTACCTGAGGCACAGAGAACCTAAATGACTTGACCAAAGTCACTCAGCAGATAAGTGGCAGAGCTGGAATTAGAACCCAGGTCTTTCTAACTCCCAGGCCTTTATATCACTGATAATAATAATAATAATAATAATAATAATAATAGCATTTATTAAGGGCTTACTATTTGCAAAGCACTGTTCTAGGTGCTGGGGAGGTTACAAGGTGATCAGGTTGTCCCACGGGGGGCTCACAGTCTTAATCCCCATTTTACAGATGAGGTAACTGAGGCACAGAGACGTTGACTTGCCCCAAGTCACACAGCTGACAATTGGCGGAGCCGGGATTTGAACCCCTGACCTCTGACTCCAAAGCCCGTGCTCTTTGCACTGAGCCATGCTGCTTCATATGAACATTTATCGAGCTGTTAAGAAAGACAAGACTCAGAACCTCATTGGTGTTCAATGAAAAATGTTGATGGAGGTGACATTGGACTAGTCTACAGTGCAAGAGAGAGCTGATACCTGTTACTTTCATTATCTCCTCTGGATTGAACACGCTTCATTTACTCTCATATATAATTGGTCTATAATGCCCCCTTCCAACCCATCCCCAGACTCCGAGTTTTTGATGATGAAATAAAATATTATTTTGTAAGCAGTGATATTAGCACATGCTGAGGTAAGAGGAGGAATAGGTTCAGAAGGAGCTAATGTAGTGTATATTCAGTGCTTAGAACAGTGTTTGGCACATAGTAAGTGCTTAACAAATACCATCATTATTATTATTATTATTATATAGGCCTGCCCTGTTCTTGTAGCGACTTGTCTACACCAGATGCCTTCTCTTTCTCTCTTCTAATTTTCTCTTTGATCCAATGAAGTCTGGGTTCTGCCTCCATCAATCCACCAAACCTTCCCTCTCAAAGGTCGACAGTGATCTCCTTGCCAAATCCAGTGGCCATTACTACATTTTAATTATCCTCAACCTTTCAGCTGCCTTCGGCATTGTGGATCATGCCCTCCTGGAGACGTTATCCAACTGGCTTTACGGACATTGACCTCTCTTGGTTCTCCTCATCTCTCTGGATGCTCATTTTCAGTCTCTTTCATGGGCTCCTTCTCTGCCTCTTCCACTACCTGTCTGAGTCCCTCAAGGCTCAGTTCTGGGTCCCCTTCTATTCTCCATCTACACCCACTCCCTTGGAGAAATCATTCGTTCCCATCGCATCAACTACCATCTCTATGTTGATGATTCCCAAATCTATATTTCCAGGCCTGATCTTTTTCCTTCTTTGCAGCCTCATATTTCATCCTGCCTTATGGACATCTCTACTTGGAAGTCTTGCCTATGACCAAAACTTAACATGTCAAAGACAGAACTCCTCACATTCCCACTCAAATCCTGTCCTCCCTCTCACTTTCCCATCACTGTGGACAGCATGACTGTTCTTCCTGTCTCATAAGCCTGTAACTTTGGCATTATCCTCAAATAAACTCCCTCATTTAACTCACATACTCAATCTCTCACCAAATCCTGTCATTTCTATCTTTACAACCTAGCTAAAACCCGCCTTTTCCTCTCCATCCAAACTGCTACCAAATTAGTCCAAGCATTCATGCTGTTCCATCTTAACTACTGCATCTGCCTCCTTGCTGAGCTCCTTGCCTCCAGTCTCCCCCCACTTTGGTCCATACTTTTATTTTTATTATGTGCCAGCCACTGCACTAAGTATGGGGTAGATACAAACTAATCAGGATGGAAATAGTCTGTCTCACTTGGGGTTCACACAGTCCTCTGCACACAGTCAACCCTAAATAAATATTATTGATTATAGTACGTGATTAAATTTAAAAATAAATCTTAGACAGTTTCTTTGTATCTATTTCCATGCAGTTTAAATTCCTAATGTTCAGAAATCCTCAGACCAGATCAATCTAGCCAGTTTACAGCTATGTAGTCTATAACTATAGAACTATTTTCTATAATCTGCAAACTCTGAGTCCAAGGATTAAGGACTGCTTACTTCAACTGTACACTCCCGGGTACTTTGTACAGTGCTCTGCATACAGTACATGCTTGAGAAATATCATTTATTAATTAATACTGGAAGAACTTCTCTAAACTGGAGTAGCTATTTAAAGCTGGACTTTTGTGGTCACTGGAATAATTCCAGAACTGGCAGCTACCAAATGAATTGCATGCCAATTTAATGCAGGCTATTTCATAGTAAAAATTGAAAACATATCAACCTTGTCAAACAATTTTAATGCACAAATATGTCTTTTTTCCATAAATGAATATTGAAAATGAGACTGGAAGAATGCCAGAAATATCTGTATCCGCTAACACCAGTAGATTTTTTAGAAAGGTCAAATTCAACCAATTTAATTGTATCGTAGAGATAAATTGGGCTATTTTATAAGAGCAGTGCATCTAGCTGGTACATTATAAATAATGCATAATACATTATCAGATGATTAAACAGCTATTGTGGAGCTAAATCTGGGTATGTGCTCAGCCTCTGCCTGGCAGGAAGAGAAAGGCTGAAAAGGGAAATAATCTCTGAAATGTGTAAATTACATGTTTCAGAACAAGTAGAGCATAATAGTGTAGTCTGGCAGGACATGAATGCTTATGAGCAGCCTTCCCACCTTAACTACTGACAAAAATCCTGACAAGTTGCTCAGGAAAAGGGAAAAAGGATGCCTTGACAGACCTGAGCAACCCAAAATTCAAGAGTAGTTAAGCAGAAGTGGAAAAATTCACCAACGATGTCACAGAGAAAGTTACAGTAGTTTTCCTATTTCCCATCAGGCATTCCTTTTCTGTATCTCTCCCTTCCAGATGGAGTACTCCCTGCATTCTATATCTTTCTTTAAAGGTACCAGACCTTCAGGAATATGAATTTTTGAGGCATCTAAGCATAGCATCTCTATGTCAACTTGCATGGTGCTTAAGAGGCACATGCCTAGACAGTGTATTAGGCAATTCATTCGTTAGATCATTAAATTCCTCAGCTATCTTTCTTCTACATGAACTCACTGATTCCCTACTCACTGTACCTAATCTCATCTGTTTCACTGGCCACCCCTTGCTCCCTCCAACCGACCACCATTCTCCCCATCATCAAAGCTCTCCTAAAATCACATCTCCTCCAAGAGGCTTTCCCTAACCCCTCGTTTCTCCACCCTACACTCTCTCCTCTCTGATTTATCTATACTCTTAAGTCTGCACCCCTTAAGCACTGTGATATCACTAGCCCCATTGCCCTTCTGTACATATTCTTATTCTCTGCTGCTTCTGCTATCTTTGATTAATTTTAATGTCTTTATTCTCCAATAGACTGTAAACTCTTCGAGGAAAGGGACCATGTCTATCAACTCTATTGTATTCTACTCAAGCACTACAATGTTCTGCCCATAGTAAGCACTCAATCAATATCATTGATTGATTGATTTTTGATTGATCATAAGTTCCTTGGGGATCTCTGGGAAGCAGCGTGGCTTAGTGGGAAAAGCATGGGCTTTGGAGTCACATGGTCTGACTTCTATTTCCAGATCTATTATTTGCTTGCTTTGTAACTTGTGCAAACTTAGTAAAGTTCTTGGCACATAGTAAATGTTAAATACTAAATTTATTATTATTATTATGGATCATATCTACCTATTTTATTGTACTCGCTAAGCATTCAGTAATGTTCTCAGCACAGAATAAGTGCTAAATTAATACCACTGATTGATTGATGAGAATAGGAGAGCATACCCTTATTTCCTTCCACTTGTCAACCAGGGAAGAGCCATTATTAAAGAACATTCCGCTCTTCAGATGCAGTCAGCTGAGACCACAGACATTGTGTTAGGGCTGTTGATTGAAACAAGTCCTGGATCCTATACAGACACAAATAATGACTTTCACATCATTCCAGTCCTGGGAAAATGGAACAGGTTTGTGGAGGAGTTTAGCAGATTTATTGACATGAACATAGAATTTGAGACAGAAGGCAAGCTGTCACATACTGACATTCAGAAAACTCAAGATAAATATTTCTATTTACTTTGTATTTATTCTTTATCCTTGCTCACACCAGAGTACTGCCCATATAGAAATGAAATTAATTAAATTCATTTTGAATTTGCCATAGTAGTAATTCCCTGTATTACTTACTGAGCACCTGATGAGTACCAGGAACTGGACAAAGAATTGGAAAAATACAACAGGAGCACAAAAAACCATACCTGCTCACAAGGAGTTTACATTCTAATGGAGGAAACATAGAAATAATGAATATACATACTTATGTAAATGCTAAGGATGCACAGAAACAAATAGAAATGAAGGGATATTCTGATAGGACTACTTAGAAAACACATTCATAGTGTTACACCAGATCAGGATATTTTAGTGTTCAATTTTGCTTTTGAGTTAAAGATTAGTCATTTTCTTTTAAAAACATAAAATTATTCCTCTGAAAATTGAGGAGCCTTCTTGGGCACCCTCAGAACTCACTGGAGAGGTCAAAAACACCTTCCACTGATCAGATTTGCATGGCAAAGCAAAATGAAGAAAAGAAGCTGCCTATTTATAGGGTCTGGATAGACTCTCAGTTGGAAATCCCATAGATTAAAACCTACAGTTGAATCTCTGGTGGAAGATTGGGATAGATATTAAGGGAGAAAGTGAGAAGGAGAAAGGAAGATATAGACAGGTTTTCATGGGAATCTGTTTATGGGGAAGCCTTTGAGTGTGTTCATTTCCCCAGTTTTCACAGCTTCATTTCAGATTCTCCATAATATATTTCTATTGTGCATTCTTCCATGGAAGGTTGGCATGAAATTTTAGGCAGTAAGGTGTGGGACTGCTCTCAAATACAAAGGATTTGACAAGTGGCAAGTACATCAGCTCAATAAAATACAATTTTTAGAAGCACGGAGGGTGGAATGGTTTGTCAGTCTTTTCAGTTTCACCTCAGGACATGAATAGCAACTCCCCACAAGTGACATTGTCTTCAAAAATACAAAGGGCAGCTCTATTGTTATCAATAATAACATAGGTCACACTTGAACAGTATCGAGTGGTTGTAAAGTGTTTTTTTAAAAAAATACCCTCAGTTTTTCCAAAATTTTATTGATATTTTTTCTAATTTTCACATTTTGGGGTGAAAGGGACTGCAACAGCCAGGTAATGCATTATATACATATAATAATAATAATAATGGCATTTATTAAGTGCTTACTATGTGCAAAGCACTATTCAAAGCACTGGGGAGGTTACAAGGTGATCAGGTTGTCCCATGGGAGGCTCACAGTCTTAATCCCCATTTTTACAGACGAGGTAACTGAGGCACAGAGAAGTTAAGTGACTTGCCCAAAGTCACACAGCCGACAATTGGCAGAGCTGGGATTTGAACCCATGACCTCTGACTCCAAAGCCCATTCTTTTTCCACTGAGCCACGCTGTTTCTCAACCAGTTTCAATTAAGCCTTTGGTATTTTTTCCAAAGTAGAACCAACTGAAAAAGTCAGGAAGAAAACGAAAATGACCTTTAGGAAAGCAAATTTTTAGCAGGTTCATGTCCTAGTAAGAAGGACATGATAGGAAAAAAGCCACAGGGGTTCAAAACATATGTCTTCAAAAGACAGTTCTGTGGGTGTAGGAAAAAAATAGAGGAAAGATAAGTGCATAAGATGGATAAGAAAACCAGTAAGAGGCAAAATTCACTAGTTCCAGAATTATACAAGAACCTGAAGGGCAAATGGCAAAAGTACAAAGAGGGAAAATGAGGCCAGAGCCCTTAGGAGGAATATAAAAGAATAAAAGGAATGCGTATATACAAGACTGGAAATGTTAAAATTGGAAAAGACTGACTTAATACAGGGGTTGCACTATTTTAAAGTACTTTCATATTACTAATGTCTCTATCTTAAGAATTCCACTGTGAGACAGGTATAGACAAGTAGTACTATGCCCATTTAACAGATGAGGAAACTGAGTCCCAGAGAGGTTAAGTGAATAGTTAATCTAAAAATAGTTGGGTGGATGACTTTCATCCCCAGGAAATGACAGAATCACTTCCCGAGTCCTTAAAAAGAACCTGTAGGTATAATTACACAACTACTAGCCATTCTTCATGCAAAGTCATCCAGGACAGGAAGAAGTCCCAAAGGGTTGGAAAAGAACAAAAGTTATGTCTGATTTAGTGGTTACTGACTGGTCAACTTAACACAGAAAACTGAGAATAGGTTGGAACAAATTATTAAATGGCCAATCTACAATCTAGAAAGGTCTACAACATAATGAGCAATTTTATTTTGTAAAGAACAAATCATGCCCAACCAATTGACTGATAGAGTTATAGGAGGAAGCAATAGACATCTTCTTGAATTTGGTATGATTTATGATTCACTCTTTTAAAAAAACTAGGAAGATGTGTTCTTGACTGTATTCCTGTTTGGTGGGTGACTTAATTGGTTGCACCCGAAGATAATAACTCATTCTTTTCCTACAGGAGCATATCAAATGATATACCAGAGTGAATGGCTCTCCCTAGGTTCAACATTCTGTTGATAACTTGGAGAAAGGAATTGGAGGTATATTTATTGAAATTACTAGGAGGCCATTTATCATAGGAAAAAATAACATTGCTTTGTAAATCAGTAGCATTTACTGAGTGCTTCCTGTGTGCTGAGGCTCTAAGCTCATTGTGGGCCGGGAATGTGTCCGTTTATTGTTTTATTGTACCCTCCCAAGCACTTAGTAATAATAATAATAATAATAATGATGGCATTTGTTAAGCACTAACTATGTGCAAAGCATTGTTCTAAGCACTGGGGGGGGCGGTTACAAGGTGATCAGGTTGTCCCACGTGGGGCTCACAGTCTTAATCCCCATTTTACAGATGAGGTAACTGAGGCTCAGAGAAGTTAAGTGACTTGCCCAAGGTCACACAGCAGACATGTGGTGGAGTGGGGATTTGAACCCATGAGCTCTGACTCCAAAGCCCGTGCTCTTTCCACTGAGCCACACTACTTCTCTACAGTGCTCTGCACACAATAAGTGCTCAATAAATATGACTGAATGAAAGGCACTGTATTAATTGCTTGGGAAAATATAACAGAGTTGGTGGACATGATCCCTGAGCACTGTAAGCTTATAGTCCATAAGGGGAGAAAGAGAGCATTTCCTTTGAAAGTCAAACAAGGATACTGCCTTGCAGTGGTTGTTTCAGAAAGAACACCACCTTCATAATACTCCAAGTAGCTTGTTGGTAGAATGAATAGGAAGTGTAATTTTGGTGGTTATTCATGGCCACCCTAAGGCCGAGGCCTGCTTAAGTCCTGCTGGCCCCTGTGTTCTTCTGGCCCTCATTCTGAGAATTCTCCAGGCCATTGCTCACAGATAGCAGGACATTTACCAGGCAGTAGTTAAGGGGCTCGGGACCAGAGCAAAACTGGAAAATTCAGGCTATATAAGCTATTCTAAGCTATTTAACTGTACTAGCACTGCCAACTTAGCCAATCTTGCTCTCAGGGAAAGCATCATGGTTTAGATTCAGGGGAGAGGTAGAGAAGGTCCAGGAAGACATTTAATGACACACAGAAGGGTTGGGTTCTAACTTGTGGGCTCTGCCACTAGTCTGCTGTTAACCCACTTACTGTGTGAGAAGCAGCGCGACTCATTCGAAAGAGCACGAGCTTTGGAGTCAGAATTCATGGGTTTAAATCCTGGCTCAATCAGTTGTCAACTGTGTGACTTCGGGCAAGTCATTTAACTTCTCTGTGTCTCATTGACCTCATCTGTAAAATGGGGGTTAAAACTGTGAGCCCCACATGGAACAACCTGATCACCTTGTAACCTCCCCAG
The DNA here is from genome assembly GCF_015852505.1 of Tachyglossus aculeatus. Taxonomy (NCBI): domain Eukaryota; kingdom Metazoa; phylum Chordata; class Mammalia; order Monotremata; family Tachyglossidae; genus Tachyglossus; species Tachyglossus aculeatus. Next base: position 118,307,253 of record NC_052066.1, on the reverse strand, counting down.
TGCTTAGAACAGTGCTTTGCACATAGTAAGCATTTAATAAATGCCATTATCATTATTATTATTACCCTTGGGGAAATCACTTCTCTGTGCCTTGGTTACCTCATCTGTAAAATGGGGATTAATATTGTGAGCCCCATGTGGATCAACCCGATTAACCGGTATCTACCCCAGCACTTAGTACAGTGCCTGGCACATAGTAAGCAGTTAACAATGAGATCCACATTGGACAGGGACTGTGTCCAACCTGAATTGCTTTTATCCACCCCAGTACTTAATACAGTGCCTGGCGCATAGAAAGCACTTAAATACCATTATTAAAAAATAAATGGGTGGTTCCATGGAAAAGTGTTTGCCTCCTTATTCATGTCCTACCCAGGGCAGTTTTTGGATTGTTTTCTTTCTAGACCCCTGCAAAAGATGGTCAATTTCCTTTCCAGATAAAAATAAAAATTATCAGAGCCAGAGGAAGAAAATGTCATCAGGTATAATGAGGAAGTTATGCTAGAACTTCTAGTTCGATGGAACTGGAATCTTGGGGTAACTTTAGAGTGGTCAGATGAATATGTTTGGAAACCACTGATTGAGAATCATCTAATTCAATATCCACTTAGGCATCAAAACAAATAGGAGACACAGGTTGAAGATGTAACTGTCGAATGGAGACTTTGAATCTAAAGTCTAATAAGGCAACTTGTTTGTCAAGATGCCATCAACTATCAACTGGCTACTAGGACTGGAACCTCAAGGAGGATCAAGGCTATTAATTTCCTGATGGCAATTTATTCAGTGAGACTTCTGTGCATAGAGGGTGACATTTTCTTGAATAGTTGTACTTTTTAACTCATAAATTAATTTCAAATGTATCCCAAACATTGCATTTTTGCACACTGCACAGAGCTTTAATTAAAATTATATCTAGATTTGCCCACTCCCTTCTGCATCACCCTTGCACTAGGATGTGCACCTTTATTACATATTTGCACCCTTTACTAGTACATATTTGATATTCAAGTGCTTAGTACAGTGCTCTGCACACAGTAAGCGCTCAATAAATACGATTGATTGATATATAATTTATTTATATTAATGTCTGTCTCTCCCTCTAGATTGTAAGCTCACTGTGGGCAGGGAATGTGTCTACCAACTCTGTTACATCGTAATCTCCCAAATTCTTAGTACAGTGCTGTGTAGGGCATTCAATCTCCTTGCCTCCTCCTACTTTGCCTTACTGCTCTCCTACTACAACCCAGCCCGCACATCTCAAATTTCTATTGCCAAACTCCTCACTATACCTCGACCTTGTCTACTTTCCCTCTCACTTCTCGCCCACATCTTGCCTCTGGTCTGGAATGTCCACCCTCTTCAAACCCGACAGACGATCACTCTTCCCACCCGTTAAATCTTATTAAAAGCACATCTCCTCCAAGAGGGCTTCCCTGACTAAATCCTCATTTCCTCTTCTCCCACTCCCTTCTGCATTACTCTTGCTCTTGAATTTACACCTTTTACTGACCCCTCCCACAGCATCTCATCACTTATGTCCATATTCATTATTTATTCATATATGTTAAAGTCTGTCTCCCTCTCTAGAGTGTAAACTTGTTCTGGTCAGAAAACGTTTGTATCAACGCCATTACACTGTTCTCTCCCAAGCATTTAATAGAGTACTCTGCACATAGGAGCCTATTGTTGGGTAGGGATTGTCTCTATTTGTTGCTGAATTTTATTTTCCAAGCGCTTAGTACAGTGCTCTGCACACAGTAAGCACTCATTAAATATGACTGACTGAATGAATGAATAGTAGGTGCTCAATCAATCTATCGTATTAATTGAGCACTTACTGTGTACAGACCACTGTACTAAGAGCTTGGGATAGTACAATAGAATTGATAGACATTCCCTGCCTACAATAAGTGATTGATTATGATTGACCTCTCTGAACACAGTAAATGCTCAATATGATTTATTGCTGAAGAGGTATTTTGAGTTAAGAAGGTGCAGCCTTAATTTTCAGAAATCAAGTTACACATTTAAATTTTTGTAATGTGCCTTCTTAACTGTAAGCCCATTGTGGGCAAGGAAAATATCTGTTATACTGTCATATTGTACTCTTCCTAGTACTTAGTACAGTGCTCTTCATACAGTAGGCACTCAGTAAACACTACTGGCTGACAATCAGCAAAACTAGAGGGCCTCAACACAATTACTGTTCTGAAATTTCCCTCAGGGCTTTCCAGGTATCTGGGTTATCTAAATTCTGGATTATCTAAATCGATTCAAGGCAGAGGTTAACCTTATTAACACAAGAGAAAGGGCAGGGGTGACCCAAAAGCAGAGTAGGATATCACTCTTTGATGTCACAAATTTCAAACTAGGCTCTAGAGTGCCCCATGGGAAGGAAATAATACAAGTACAGCAGTTAAGAAATCAGCCTAGAAGGAACAATATCAGCAGGTAAACTAGACATCATTTCACATCCAAACCATCACCAAAACCTGCCCTTTCCTCTCCATCCAAACCGCTACCCTGCTCGTTCAATCTCTCATCCTATCCCGTAAGGATTACTGTATCAGCCTCCTCTCCGATCTCCCATCCTCCTGTCTCTCCCCACTTCAATCCATACTTCACGCCACTACCCGGATTGTCTTTGTCCAGAAACGCTCTGGGCATGTTACTCCCCTCCTCAAAAATCTCCAGTGGCTATCAATCAACCTACACATCAGGCAGAAACTCCTCACCCTCGGCTTCAAGGCTCTCCATCACCTCGCCCCCTCCTACCTCACACCTCCCTTCTCTCCTTCTATAGCCCAGTTCACACCCTCCACTCCTCTGCCACTAATCTCCTCACCATGCCTCATTCTCACCTGTCCCGCCATTGACCCCCATCCCACATCATCCCCCTGGCCTGGAATGCCCTCCCTCCCCACATCCGCCAAGCTAGCTCTCTTCCTCCCTTCAAGGCCCTACTGAGAGCTCACCTCCTCCAGGAGGCCTTCCCAGACTGAGCCCCCTCCTCCTTCCTCTCCCCCTCCTTCCTCTCCCCCTCCTCCCCATCTCCATCTCCCCCACCTTACCTCCTTCCCTTCCCCTGTGTATATATATATATATATATATATATATATATATTTGTACGTATTTATTACTCTATTTATTTTACTTGTACATATTTTTTCTACTTATTTTATTTTGTTAATATGCTCTGTTTTGTTCTCTGTCTCCCCCTTCTAGACTGTGTGCCCACTGTTGGGTAGGGACCATCTCTATTCGTTGCCAACTTGTACTTCCCAAGCACTTAGTAGAGTGCTCTGCACACAGTTAGTGCTCAATAAATACGATTGAATGAATGAATGGACAATTCAGCGGATTAGTACCTCTAACTTTCTCTCTTCTGTTTTCACTGAGCCAATTCTTTTTACATGGCAAACTAGTCTTCCTTCCTTCTCCTTTATCACTCTTTCAGCTGCCTTGAGGGACAAAGGAAATCGAGCCTATTATAGTCAGATCGTGTTTTGGATCCTGTATGTGCCTATCGCCTACAAGGTCTTACACTTACTTGAAACTTATTTTGATATTACATTCTGCTAGCCTTAGGTAGCAATTCAGAATCCTTTATATTTCTTTAAGGAAGAGTGTTCATCCTCCTCTATATTATAGGGCTGGTAAATGCAGCAAGACCATGTGTTATCATCCTCTCAGTTGAAAAGCAAAACTAATGGTTTCACTAGGTGATAGAGTGAAAATCTTTGTCTTACATACAAAATCCTTATTTCTCACCCCGATTAAATTTGAAATTCCATTTCCAGCATGACTTTATCTCCTGTGTGAATTAACACTTAAGTTAAAACAAATATCACGAGGAAATCCATTTGGTTTGTATAAAGGAAACCACCAAATAGGTTAAAGTTTACATTTTCAGTCCCTGTAATTACAAGGAAGAAATTCCCCAACTCCCCTACAGGGACCAAAGACTGTAATAGCTGGTGAGCACAGATCCATAGAGCTCTGACCACCTCAGTAGGGGAAATGAAACCTTTTTAAAAACACTATACATACACTATTCATATTGGGATAGGTCACAGGCACATTCTGGGTAGATGCATAGAAGTGCTCAGTGCCACATTTATTTGCAAGGCATAAGCTTGTAGCTGCTAAATACCAGGAACAAATTCACGTCGTAAAACATTTTCAGAGGAAGGATCAGGTTCGTGAGTGCTAATCTCCAATTTTGAACCACAGCCACGAGAGAATATGTTCTTCTGTATCCTGGAGGTAGCATGAATTTGAGTTGGAAAGCACACCCCATAAGTGCTACATAATTGTAAGGAATAATCCAGTGCTAACAAGGGACAGACCCTGATTCCAGTCTTAATTTCAATTTCCATGGTAACCACCACGTCTGTAAGAGCAACTGACTTTCTACAACCTTCCCCCACCTCATTTTTCCTATCCTTATTTTCCTTACTCCAACTCCTGCTGATTCTTAATGCCCACATTTTGTGCCTCTGTTGAAAATCCTTTCTACAATGTTTTTAATAGCAAGAGGAAATGGGTTGAGACTACTAGTCCCACCCTTAACATACCTAGAACAGTGATTTGCACGTAGTAAGCGCTTAATAAATGCCATTATTATTATTATTATTATTTTGGATGTGTATGGAATAGGGATTATAGTTTCAATTACTAGGTTGAATTCCTCAGACCATTCAATTCTTCACTTTTCACATAGAAGAACCCTACATGTTTACAGTAGTGTATGATCAAATAGAAGGAGGAAGATTGGTTAGAAAATAGGTGGATATATTTCCCTATTGGTGAAAATACTTATTCCAAAATAGATCATCAATGGCCAGTGGGAATAAGATAGATAGAGAAAAGAGCAATAGCTCATCCATCCTCCCATCCAACCAAGAAGACCTTTGAAATACCTAGGGAAAGTGGGGAAGAAGTGGGACCTCTAAGAAGCAGTGTGGCCTAGTAGAAAGAACATGGGCCCAGGAGTCAGAAGGACCTGGGTTCTAATCCCAGCTCTGCCACTTATCTACTGTGTGACCTTGGGCAAGTCACGCTAACTTTTCAGTGCCTCAATTTCCTCTTCTGTCAAATTCAGACATATTTATTGAGCTCTTACTATGCACAGATCACTCTACTAAGTGCTCAAATGGGGAATAAGACTGTAAGGCTCATGTGGAATAGGAACTGCCTCAAACTGATTAACTTGCATTTACCAAATACCGTAAAAAAGATTGAAAAACATGGCCTGTCATTTTTCCTTTAAAAAAGTGGTAGGGAAAAATGATTTGAATTTATCTGGGTTCTTCTAGGATAGGCCAAAAGCAGTGTTTCCCAGTGGGTAGAGCAAGAGGCTAAGTGGTAGGAGACCTGATGGGTCTAATCCCAACTCTGTCACTGGTCTGTTGAGCAAATCATCATCATCATCATCAATCGTATTTATTGAGCGCTTACTATGTGCAGAGCACTGTACTAAGTGCTTGGGAAGTACAAATTGGCAACATATAGAGACAGTCCCTACCCAACAGTGGGCTCACAGTCTCCTCAATTGTCTCAGCTGTAAAATGGGGATAATAATACAGGTCACAAACTCCCTTCTGGGAAATTGTGCTGATAAATGAGATGATTGAAGTGCAAATGCCTTGTAAACATAAAAAACTATACAGATACAAGATTAGGATTTAGGATGTTATAGAGCAAGGGAATAGTAGAGACAGGAGATACGGCTTCTGCTAGATGAGGATTCACACATGTAATCTTCAGCTTGGACTTTATCCCTTACCTTCAGATTTGAACTTGGAATCTAATTTTAGCATTTTTGAATTTTCTACAAAAAAAAAAACCCCATTCAATTCAGTTGCTGAAAACCCTAGCAATTCGGTGTACGTGCCCTTGCATCACTACTAAAGTAGATCTTTGTGTTTACATCTGCATCTGCCCATTAACGACACCCAGCATTTCAGGAAAAATATGAATGAAAAACAAGATATCCAGCTGGAGACTGCAAAGACATGAGTTTGAAAAGCCCAGCATCTTATTTAGGTTAATAAATTAATAAGAGGTTTTATAATCATGAGTGATTAATCCTTTTTTTGAGGTTATAAATTCATTTTCTTGTAAAACTAGTAGTTAAAATCTCTTTTTTATTAGGGAAAATAATTTTATTGAAATGTATGAACGGTTTTAAATTTCTAAGCCTTCTGTTTCCTGAAAGCAACCTTCTAATCCCAGAGTGACCCTTTGATAGCTATTCTTAGTGTTGGTGAGTCATTCATTAGAGCCTTTGAGTCAGAGATGGTATCAGTTTCATTTAAGCTGCAGAATTACAACTGCAACAAGCTATATAAAGAATAAAGTAGCAGAAGGAAATAGATTAAACAAAATGTCACTGTTTCTTGCCTTTTCTACCCTAATTTAATATCCTCAGGCATCCGTGAACATTTATTATTGGAATTTGCTGTTCCACATATGAAAGTTCTTTTTGATCAGCTTGATAGAAACATACACATTTACTTGGCTTTGTTAAACTTTTTTGGGAACATGTCTGAAGGCAAAAAAAAAATCAACAACTTCAGATGGTACTGAAAGAATTTTTGGTTCTTCAAGAAATTTTGATTACCTTTTTAATGATCCGGTGTTCTTTTTGACTTGGAGCTGGATTCACGTTCTCTAAGCACACTAGGATAACATTAAAATCTATACTTTGCACTCATGAACTGGTTTATACATTTTTAAAGGAAATTTCATCAATATATTCCACCTCCATTAAGAATCTAATAGGAATAAAAAGGCAATTTTCCCAAAGGGAAGCATGAAAGTGCCAAATGCAAACTAAGGAAGACATGTTTGAGGGTAGGTTTTTAGCCTAGTGAAAGAGGCCTTTGGACTAAAAATCAGGAGACCTGGGACTCATTTATTCAATCGTATTTATTGAGTGCTTACTGTGTGCAAAGCACTGTACTAGCACTTGGTAAATACAAGTCAGCAACATATAGAGACGGTCCCTACCCAACAACGGGCTCACAGTCAGAAGGGGTTCTATCACTGCTCTGGATGTGGCCTTGTTCAAGTCTTGGTTAACACCTTCATTAAGACCTCTTCATCCCTCAGTTTCCTCATCGTTAAAATGAGAATAAGATACTTTCTATTCCCGCTTCTGAGATTATTAGTCCCTCTAGATGTAAATTTGTTGTGGGCAGGGACTGTGTCCACCAACTCTATTATATTGTACTCTCTCAAGTGCTTAGTATGGTACACTGAACACAGTAAGCACTCAATAAATATAATTAATAGTCCTGTGTGAGAAGATTGTAGAAAGAGTATGGCCTAGTAGAAAGAACCCGGCCCTGGGAATCAGAGGACCTAGGTTCTAATCCTGGCTCTGCCAATTTTCTGCTATGTGACTTTGACCAAGTCTTAGCTTCTTTGTGCCTCAACCTCATCTGTAAAATGGGGATTAATTCTCCTCCCTCAGATTTAGACTGTGAGCTCCATGTGGTACAGAAACTCTGTCCAACATGATAAATGTGTTTCTTTCGCACTCAATCAATCGTATTTATTGAGTGCTTACTGTGTGCACAGCACTGTACTAAGCGCTTGGGAAGTACAAGTTGGCAACATATAGAGATGGTCCCTACCCAACAGTGGGCTCACAGTCTAGAAGGGGGAGACAGACAACAAAACAAAACATATTAACAAAATAAAATAAATAGAATAGATATGTACAAGTAAAATAGAGTAATAAATACATACAAACATATACACATATATACAGGTGCTGTGGGGAAGGGAAGGAGGTAAGGCGGTGGGGATGGAGAGGGGGAGGAGGGGGAGACGAAAAAGGGGGCTCAGTCTGGCAAGGCCTCCTATCTTACCTCTATGATTTCCTTCTATAACACGGCATGCACACTTCACTCCTTTAAAGCCAAGCTACTCACTGCACCTCGACTCTGGTCTATACCCTTCATTAGTGTCCTGCCTCTGGCCTGGGACTCCCTTCCCTTTCATATCTGACAATAACTGTCCCCATCTTCAAAGTCTTATTAGAATCACATTTTCCTCAAGAGGCTTTTCCCAAGTCCCCATTTCCCTTACTTCCTCTCCCTTCTATATCACCCTTACACTGGGATCTGCACCCTTCATTAAACCCACCCTCAGCCCCACAGCACTTATGAACACATCCATCATTTATTTTTATGTCTGTCTCCCTCTCTGGACTGTGTGCTACTTGTGGGCAGGGAACACTTGGTACAGTGCTCTGCACACAGTAAGTGCTCAATAAATGCAATTGAATGAACGTCTCCCCAATAATAAAACAACCCTCCCTTGACCCCATAGTCCCCTCCAGTTATCACCCCATCTCCCTCCAACCCTTCCCCTCCAAACTTCTTGAGTGAGTCATCTACACTCACTGCCTCAAATTCTCCTCTTCCAACTCTCTCCTGGTCACCTCTCCAGTCCACTGAAACCACCCTCTCAAGGATCATCAATGACCTGCTTCTTGACAAATTCAATGGCTCCTACTCCATCCTAATCCTCCTCGACCTCTCAGCTGCCTTTGACATTGTGGACCATCCATCCCCTTCTCTGCAATATGTAACCAACCTTGGCTTCACTGTCTCAGTCCTCTCCTGGTTCTCCTCTTATCTCTCTGGCAGTTCATTCTCAGTCTCCTTCATGGGCTCATCCTCCCTCTCCCATCCCCAAACTGTAGCGGTCCCTCAAGGTTCAGTTCTTAGTCTCCTTCTATTTTCCATCTACACTCAAGCCTTTGAGAATTCATTCACTCCCACTGCTTCAAGTACCATCTCTATGAGGATAACACCCAAATCTACATCTCCTCCCTTGTTTTCTCTCCCTCCCTCCAGGCTTGCATCTCCTCCTATCTCCTGGACATCTCTACTTGGATGTCCTCCCGCCACCTCAAACTCAATATGTCCAAGACAGAGCTCCTTATCTTCCCTCCCAAACCCTCTCCTCTTCCAAACTTTCCCATCACTGTAGAAGGCACAGCCATACTTCCCAGAGTCTCACAAGCCCACTACCTTGGTGTCATCCTTGACTCCGCTCTCTCATTCACCCTTCATTTTCAATCCATCACCAAATCCTGTCGCTTTCACCTTCACAACATCACCAAGATCCACCCATTCCTCTCCATCCAAACCACTACCAAGTTAGTACAATCATTCATTCTATCCCGACTGTATTACTGCATCAGCCTCCTTTGTGAGCTCCCAACCTCCTGCTTCTCCCCACTTCAGTTCATACTTCACTCCACTGCCTGGACTATCTTTCTACAGAAATAATGATAATAATGATGGCATTTATTAAGCACTTACTATGTGCAAAGCACTGTTCTAAGTGCTGGGGAGGTTACAAGGTGATCAGGTTGTCCCACAGGGGGCTCCCAGTCTTAATCCCCATTTTACAGATGAGGTACCTGAGGCACAGAGAAGTTCAGTGACTTGCCCGAAGTCACACAGCTGACAATTGGCAGAGCTGGGATTTGAACCCATGACTTCTGACTCCAAAGCCCAGGCTCTTTCCACTGAGCCATGCTGCTTCTCAAGGCATTTCACCCCTCTCCTCAAAAATCTCCAGTGGTTGCCAATCAATGTCTGTATCAAACAAAAATTCCTCACTATTGGTTTTAAAGTTCTCCATCATATTGCCTCTCCCTACCTGACTTCCCTTCTCTCCTCCTGTATCCCAGACTGCAAACCCCACTCCTCTGGTGCTAACCTTCTCATTGATTGATCTTGACTGTACCGCCGTCGATCCCTGACCCATGTCCTACTTTTGGCCTGGAAGACCCTCCCTTCTCAAATCTTCCAAACAATCACACTCCATTTCAAAGCCCTACTGAAGGGGTACCTCCTCCAAGAGGCCTTCCCAGACTAAGCTCACTTTTTCTCAGCTTCCTCTCCCTTCCATGTCACTTAGACTTGCTCCCTTTGCTCTTCCCCGCCCGCCCCCCACTGCACTTATGTGTGTGTATATATATATATTTCTATTCATTTATATTGATGCCTGTTTACTTGTTTTGATTGTCTCCTGCCCCTCTAGACAGTAAGCCCACTGTGAGCAGGGATTGTCTCTATTGACAATTTGTACTTTCCAAGTGCTTAGTACAGTGCTCTGCACACAGTAAGGGCTCAATAAATATATTGAATGAATGACCATGTCTACCAAATATATTATATTGTACTCTTCCAAGCACTTAGTGCAGTAATAATAATAATAGTAATAATAACAGTAACAACAACTGTGATATTTGTTAAGTGCTTACTGTGTTCCAAGCATTGTACCAAGTGCTGGGTTAGATATAAAATAATCACGTCTCACATGGGGATCATAATCCAAGTAGAAGGGAGAATAGGTATTGGATCTCCATTTTACAGATGAGGTAACTGAGGCACAGATAAGTTAAGTGACTTGCCCAAAGTAACACAGCAGGTTGTGGCAAAGCCTGGATTAGAACCAAGATCCTCTTCAAGGCCAGTGCTCCTTCCACTAGACTATGCTGTTTTTCTCATGTTGCTTCTTACCGTGTTCTGCATACGGTAAGCATTAAATATGACTGACAGTTGCTACCAGCTGTAGCTAATTCTTCTACTTGTTCCCACTATTTCTAAATAATTGTACATTTGCCTCTCTACCCATTTGTTTGTATGCTCCTTAAAAGCAGGAACTGTGTCTTTAGAATTTATTATACATCCCCAAAATGCTTATAAGGTACACTGCAAACAGTAGGGAATGTGTAGACACTCAACAAATACTAATGATGAGGATAGCGAGTGAATGTGTTTAACCCACATTAAGTAATGAGTCAAGAAACATTTGGTTCCTTCAACAATAGTATATCAAATGTGTGCTTTTCACACTTTTTGAGAATTCTTCCCAGATAAGTACTTGCTGAGTCTTCAAAGCCCTCCTGTAACCCATCTCTTCTAGGAAGCCTTCCCTGATTAATTTCCTATCTCCCCAAGTTACATCAACCCAACAGCCATCCTTGGCATTTATGTACATTCATCAATTCCCAGGACTTACGTGTAGTTTGACATATAATGCAGCAGAAGGATATCAAGGCTATATGAACTACAGCAGCCATATAAGATACAGAATTCTGGATGCAATATTAATTTATGTGCTCCAAACTCACGCTGGCTTTACCACCAGTGCCTTAAACAGTGACCATTAAATTGCCAAAGCAGCCAACAATAAGACCCTGAAGAACAAAGGACTTCCATGGGACTATGTAGCAATATCACAAATTATTTCCACAGCCCCCATTATAAACGAGTGGTTATTTCTCTGTGATACTCTATACAAGAGTGCTGTCAAAACATTGAGCCTAGCCAAACCAAGTCTAAAGACTGTTTTGAGGCAAGTGACTCAGAGATCAAACTCTATTAGAATGAAAAATGTATAGCACCAAGAGCACTTTGTTAACCCCCTAAGATTCAAAATGGAAATCAACACTGTGACGTGGGAAGCAAGCTATGGAACATGTGCAACACGTGGTGGGGTGCCAAAGTGGAAAAGAACTGAGGCCATACAGATCATCACAACCCCAAAAACTTTTCTACAGAACTAAAGAACTAAAGACACTATATAGCCCTGAGAATGCTATTGTACAGAGCACGGGCTTTGGAGTCAGAGGTCATGGGTTCAAATCCTGGCTCTGCCACTTGTCAGCTGTGTGACTTTGGGCAAGTCACTTTTCTGTGCCTCAGTTACCTCAACTGTAAAATGGGGATTAAGACTGTGAGCCCCACGTGGAACAACCTGATTACCTTGTAACCTCCCTAGCGCTTAGAACAGTGCCTTGCACATAGTAAGCGCTTAATAAATGCCATTATTATCATTATTATTATTAAAAGCACTTACAGTGTGCAGAACAAAGTGCCAAGGCACTGGGAAACAATTTGCAGGTGGGAATTCAACATGTCACTGGCCTTCAAGGAGCTCACCATCTAAGAGCAGATCTGAAGAGTGAATAAATCTCCATTCCCACCACAGAAAGAGTTGCCGCAGAGATGGCAATCCATTTCAATATTATCCCCAACAAATCTGTTGGGTAGGGACCATCTCCATATGTTGCCTACTTGTACTTCCCAAGCGCTTAGTACAGTGCGCTGCACACAGTAAGCACTCAATAAATATGATTGAATGAATGAATGAAATCTTCTACTATTTGGTGATGAGGTCCTTCACAACATGCAGAGCTTCCCAACATGCCAAGACGTGGTACTTGATTGGCTATTGTTGAGGAAGTCATCACAGCAGTTATCTTGACCTGATGGGATACCTCCTGAGATGTACAAGCACAGAAGGGCAATTTTGTTCAACAATCCCGCGAGCTCTAGTTCAACTTCTGCAATATTGAGAAGATGCCATAGGATACCAAAGATGACACTACCATCATCTTCCTGAAAGATCAGGCAGTGTGGCTTAATAAGAACACAGGCCTCGGAGTCAGAGGATGTGGGTTCTAATCCTGGCTCTGCCTTTTCTGCTGTATGACCTCTGGTGAATCACTTAATTTCTCTGTGCCTCAGTTCCTTGTGAGACAGAGAGAGGATGGTGGTGCTGTTTTTACTGATAGTTATAGGCTATGCTCAACATCATATGGGTAGGACAGGATCATAAATAACAAAGTCCTGTAATGAAGTCAATTTTCTAGCATTGAAGCTGTGCTCATGACAGAATAACTGGAGTAGTTGGGAAAATGGATCACGGAAGGACATCCGAGCAGATTCTTTCTGGAGAACTAAATTCATTCCATCAGTTATATTTACAGAGTGTTTTTATTCAACAGAATTGCACAATCCAATCAGAAAATAGTGGCACTGTTGGAGCAGAAAATTCAGGAAGCAAGGAAGCAAAAATGAAAACATCACTAGACATTGAAAGGAACATATATGACAGACCAAGGTCGATCTATGTTTATGTGCAACATGGCCTCGATGGTGGGTTTCTGAACTGAGCTTTCAGTAACACACCAACAGATGAATTTCACTGGTGGTAGCCTTGTCTTCGAGTGTAAACATATATGCGATATGTGTACTTATATAACAGTGTATTTTTTCTATATATGCTATTTATGATTGATCTTCTTCACCTTTCATTCTCTTATATCCTTGTACAAGTCATTCTTGTCTCCTACATCTACTCATTTGAACGCCATTAAATTTTGAAGTGTCTGATGACCAGGACAACATTTTCTAGGTTTATTAAATTATTTGAAACAGTGCAGTTTCTGCATGCAGTAGATGTACAACATAATAATAATAATAAAGTATTATTTGTTAGGTAGTTACTATGTGTTTTGCTAAGTACTGGTTAAGTGCAATCAAATCAGACAGAGCCCTGTCCTGCAATGAATCAATCAATCAGTTATATTTGAGTGCTTATTGCGTGCAGAGCCCTGAACTGAGAGTGCTTGGAAGAGTACAATTTAACAGAGTTGGTAGTCATATTCCTTTCCCACAACAAGCATACAGTCTAGAGTGTTATAAACTCTATTACATTGGGCTCACATATTAAGATGGAGGGAGAACAGGTATTTAATCCTCATTTTACAGATGCTGTAAACTGAGATCTAAATGAGCTGTGACCTACGCAAGGTTACACAGCAGGCAAATGGCAAAACTAGGATTAAAAATTGGATTTCCTAACTCTTAGTCCTCTTTCGAAACTATGAATTAATTGTTACTGAAGGTCCACAGAAGGGGAGGGTCCAACACCTGGTCAGACTTCAGGTCCTGCCCTACCTTTTCCTCTCTATCCACTCAACTCCAGCTCCCTTTCACTCCTTCCTCTCCCCCTCATCCCCCTCTCCATCCCCCCCATCTTACCTCCTTCCCTTCCCCACAGCACCTGTATATATGTATATATGTTTGTACATATTTATTACTCTATTTATTTATTTTACTTGTACATATCTATTCTATTTATTTTATTTTGTTAGTATGTTTGGTTTTGTTCTCTGTCTCCCCCTTTTAGACTGTGAGCCCACTGTTGGGTAGGGACTGTCTCTATATGTTGCCAACTTGTACTTCCCAAGTGCTTAGTATAGTGCTCTGCACACAGTAAGTGCTCAATAAATACGATTGATTGATTGATTGATTTCACTCTGACAATCTGCCTCTTTTCAAGGCAGCACAAGACTCAAGGCAAGACTCCTCCTACAACCCATCCCCAGCACAGCCAGATCCTTTTTTATGCCCCCAGTAAATTTGGTCATGCTTTACCTGGAACAATGAATGAGTTGGCTGTGACAAGGTCATGAACTGCAGCTTTCAATCAATCAATCGTATTTACTGAAGTTGTATTATGTCCAGAAAACTGTACTAAGTGCTTAGACCTAAGCTTTCCTTTTTGCAGGGGATCCAGCCTCATCTCTGTCTCCAACCTCTTTGCAGGCCTGCTTTACAGCCTTACCCCTGACCCTGTCCTTCACTCCTTTCCACCCAATGTGGAGACCAAAAGATCTCTGTGGATAGAGAAGGGGACCTGGGAAGACTTGCCTCCTCTGTAGCTTTTGTGAGCCCTGTGACAGCCAGTCTGCCTAGCCTACTGTAAAAGAAGTGGAAAGACTTAGCTGACAAGTCAGAGAGGAGGCCTGGGGAGGAGGTGAGGGGCCAGGTAGTTGAATGGGAAGATCCTCCGTCATTTTGAGGTGAGAAGTTGTGATCTGTATGCTTGGGAGATCAGGGCATGGAGAATTCTCATGCTGTGGTTCTGAACAGACAAAGGGGACAGGGAGGGTTCAGGGAGGATCCTGGATTAGGCTTTGGAACCCTGGAAGTTCAAGATCCAGAGTCAGGATTTGAGAGAAGTGAAGCTCCTGTATCTGAGGGGGGAAAAGGACACAGAGTCCCTGCAACAGAACAAGGACACCCCAAGAGAAGAGACGAGAGTAGCCCCAGGATGCCTACAGGAAAGCAAAGAGGGTTTATGGGTCTGTGGGGGAAAGAAATAATAATAATAGTATTTGTTAAGGGATTACTATGCATCAAGCACTGTTCAAAGTGCTGGGGTAGATATAAGAGAATCAAGTTGGTTGTAGTCCCTGTCCCCATTCTTAATCCCAATTTTGCAGAGCGGATGAGGTAACAAGCAAAGAGAAGTGGACTGACTTGCCCACAATCACACAACAGAAAAGTGGCAGAGCTGGGATTAGAACCCAGGTCCTTCTGATTCCCAGGCTTGTGCTCTCGCCATTAGGCCATGCTGCTAGATTTAGGGAAAGGTGGCTTGAACTTGAATTTTGTTTGACGCGATTGAGAATCCGTTAAACTGTTGAAATGGGAGATTGCCTGCAGTAGGAACTGGAGGAGAAGCCCCAGATGCTGGGGAGACATGTGGACATTGGAAACCTTGGGAACAGTAGGGAATACTTCCTCTGCACATTTCCTATAATCAGCTCTGGAATAAGGGTAATAGGCTAGCTCCCAGTGAACCCTTCACCCCTGGGGAGACACCTAAGCTTCGGCCAAAGGTGGCGGCAATCAATCAATCAATCGTATTTATTGAGCGCTTACTATGTGCAGAGCACTGTACTAAGCACTTGGGAAGTACAAATTGGCAACACATAGAGACAGACCCTACCCAACAGTGGGCTCACAGTCTAAAAAGGATGCAGGGACTTGGATAGCAATGAGCCGGACATCATCCAAACCTGTGGTGGAAAAACAGAAGTACTAGAGGGCTCTAGGATCCAGTGGAGGCTGACTGGGATCTTGACACTCTGAAAGTGACTCTGGGGGCTCTCTGGCCTGGATTTAGAGCCAAAAACCCCCTGATAGCATCACAGCCCTTATCGTATCGACCCTGGGAGACCTATCACATTGCCGACTGGAATCGTGAAATCTCAACCTTGCTTGTGTACGTCTCTAGGATTACCTTGTTGTTTAGGGACTTAAACATTTTTCTAGCTATGACTGTGGTAGTGACTTGGTCAAAAATTGAAGCAAAGGTCATGACTCCCCATTTTAGGTAGCTCGGTGAGATGTGCAGGGGTGAAATATTATTAAAGTGTTATTTTCCACCATGTAGGATTCTTTCCTTATTTACCATAAGGGACGAGCTAGCTGCACTCTTCAGAACTACGGGACTACATAGCTTCAATAATGCATAGAACTCCTAGCTTGATGGCTATCAACACAGTTCTCTGTAGCCTTGACAACTCACCTCTATCCAAACATATTCCATAGCCCAGGCTTCGAAGAAACTTCCTTTTGATATTTTATTGTAGGGGGGAGTGGGCTGCAAGGTGTCAATCATACGTTTTTTGTTTTAAGGCATACAATTTTATGTCCTCTAAATCTTTAATGGAAGTGTTGTACAGGCAAGTCTATAAGCCTGATGGTTTCTAGTAGACGGCATCTCTGAGAAGCACCTGTTCACTGTGTTCATATAACTACAAAAATAAAGTGTAAATGCATTAATAAAAATTTCAGAACCAGACCTTATTAAAATTTTAAGACGACAACCCTTAATCAGATAAGTGCTGGGAATTTCTCTGATACCTGCAGGAGATCTTAATACTTTTCTGTTTCTACATAGACTGCTGTGATTGTAGCATTCTATTACAGAAAAAAAAAGATTCAGAATTATGGTTGAGTGGAATAGTTGTTAGGGAGAAAAATGCCAACTTTAAATCGATTGTGGGCATGTGATAAATGAAAAAATGGAGAGCTTTGACTTTTATATTAAGCTAGGGTTAAAAACTTCTACAACGGTAAGTATTACTGAAGGAATGACATGATAAAGAGTGAAATAACATTTGCCATCTCATAGTATTCATTCATTCAATCATCCTTATTGAGTGCTTACTGTGCACAGAGCACTGTACTAAGTGTTTGGGAAGTAAAGTTGGCAACATATAGACACGGTCCCTATCCAACAACGGGCTCACAGTCTAGAAGGGGGAGACAGATAACAAAACAAAACATGTGGACAGGTGTCAAGACGTCAGAACAAATAGAATTAAAGCTAAATGCACATCATTAACAAAATAAATAGAATAGTAAATATGTACAAGTAAAATAGAGTAATAAATCTGTACAAATATATACAAGTGTTGTGGGGAGGGGAAGGAGGTAGGGCGGGGGGATGGGGAGGAGGAGCAGAAAAAGGGGGCTCAGTCTGGGAAGGCCTCTTGGAGGAGGTGAGCTCTCAGTAGGGCTTTGAAGGGAGGAAGAGAGCTAGCTTGGCAGATGTGTGGAGGGAGGGCATTCCAGGCTAGGGGGAGGATGTGGGCTGGGGATCAACGGTGGAACAGGCGAGAACGAGGTACAGTGAGGAGGTTAGTGGCAGAGGGGTGGAAGGTGCAGGCTGGGCTGTAGAAGGAGAGAAGGAAGGTGAGGTAGGAGGGGGCGAGGTGATGGAGAGCCTTGAAACCAAGAGTGAGGAGTTTTTGCTTGATGCGTAGGTTGACAGGCAGCCACTGGAGATTTTTGAGGAGGAGAGTAACATGCCCAGAGTGTTTCTGCACAGAGATGGTCCAGGCAGCAGTGTGAAGTATAGACTGAATCAATCAATTGTATTTATTGAGCGCTTACTGTGTGCAGAGCACTGTACTAAGCGCTAGAGAAGTACAAGTTGGCAACATATAGAGACAGTCCCTACCCAACAGTGGGCTCACAGTCTAAAAGGGGGAGACAGAGAACAAAACCAAACATACTAACAAAATAAAATAAATAGAATAGATATGTACAAGTAAAATAGAGTAATAAATATGTACAAACATATATACATATATACAGGTGCTGTGGGGAAGGGAAGGAGGTAAGATGGGGGGGGATGGAGAGGGGGACGAGGGGGAGAGAAGTGGGGAGACAGGAGGTTGGGAGATCAGAGAGGAGGCTGATGCAGTAATACAGTCAGGACAGGATGAGTGATTGAACCAGCAAGGTACAATTTGGATGGAGAGGAAAGGGTGGATCATGGCGATGTTATGGAGGTGAGACTGGCAGGTTTTGGTGATGAATTGGATGTGGGGGTGAATGAGAGAGCGGAGTCGAGGATGACACCAAGGTTGTGGGCTTGTGATATGGGAAGGATGGAAGTGCTGTCTACAGTGATGGGAAAGTCAGGGAGAGGGCAGGGTTTGGGAGGGAAGATAAGGAGTTCAGTCTTGGACATATTGAGTTTTAGATGGTGGGCAGACATCCAGATAGAGATGTCCTGAAGGCAGGAGGAAATACGAGCCTGGAGGGAGAGAGAGCAGGGGCAGGGATGTAGATTTGGGTATCATCAGCGTAGAGATAATAGTTGAAGCCGTGGGAGCAAATGAGTTCACCAAGGGAGTGAGTGTAGATAGAGAACAGAAGAGGATCAAGAACTGACCCCTGAGGAACCCCTGCAGTAAGGGGATGGGAGGGGCAGGAGGACCCTGCAAAGGAGACTGAGAATGAACGGCCGGAGAGATAAGAAGAGAACCAGGAGAGGACAGAGTCTGTGAAGCCAAGGTTGGATAGGGTGTTGAAGAGAAGGGGGTGGTCCACAGTGTCAAAGGCAGCTGAGAGGTCAAGGAGGATTAGGATAGGGTAGGAGCCGCAGTCCCTGCATAGAAGAAGGTAATAATTACACACTTATTCAAAGCAATAAACCTATTGCCCCAGCAGTTCATTTCCCTACCTCAATGTGTCCTTTTTTATTCAGAGCAAATCCCTTAATTGTACACTTACCTTTCATGAAAACTTGTAAAACCTGCCTTACAAATAAACCTGCCTTACAAATAAACCTGCATAGAAGATTAGCCAAATAACAGTTATTAATTACCTTTTAATCTATGCTGCTGTGCTAAGTGCTTCTTGAAGCTCACCTCTCCCTGCCCTGCAGCTTTCTTACTGTATCATTGGTTAGAGCTTTTCTTACTTTTTTCACTTGCATTGAGTCCTGTTCTCCCTGGGAAGACCACAGTTGCTCAGAAGTCCACTGAGGATGTGGTCTATTGGTTTAACACTTCTACAACAAGCAGAGGGAATTTACATTCCACTAGATGCAGCATGCTGTGGTAGAAGCAGCTTGGCATAGTAAAAGTAGCATGTCGTAGTGGATAGAGCATGTGCCTGGGAGTAGGAAGGTCATGCATGAGTTCTAGTCTGGCTTTGCCACTCGTCTGCTTTGTGACCTTGGGCAAGTCACTTCACTTCTCTATGCCTCAGTTACCTCATCTGTAAAACATGGATTGAGAAAGTAAGCCCTATGTAGGACATTCTGATTAACTTGTAACTACTCCAGCACTTAGAACAGTAATTGGCACATAGTAAGTTCTTAACCAATATTATTATTATTATTATTATTGGAAAGAGTATCAGCTTGAGAGTCAGACAATACTTCTCTGCTGTGTGACCTTGGGCAAGCCACTTAACTTTTCTGTGTCTCAGTTATCTCATTTGTAAAATGGGGGTCAAGACTGTGAGCCCCAAGTGGGATTACCTGATTACCTTATAACTACCCCAGCACTTAGAACAGTGACTGGCACATAGTAAGTGCTTAACAAATACCATTATTATTAGTATTATTAGTATTATTTCAGTGCCTGGCACATAGTAAGCAGTTAACAAATACCATTTCTTTTTAGATTTTAAATTCCTGGAGAACAAGGATCATCTCTACCAACTCTATTGTGTTGTACTCTTCCAAGCACTCAGTACAGAGCTCTGCACATAGTAAGTACTCTATATACACAATTGATTGATTGATTGAGAGGAAGGGAGGAAATTCCCCTGATTCCTGTGCTGAATCATCAGTGGCACATAGACAATGGACTGATGTAACAAAAAAAAAATAATAATGGTATTTGTTAAGCACTTACTATGTGCCAAGCACTGTTCTAAGCACTGGGGTAGATGCAAGGTCGTCAGGTTGTCCCACTTGTGACTCACAATCTCAATCCTCATTTTACAGATGAGGGAACTGAGACACCGAAAAATTAAGTGGCTTGCCCAAGGTCACACAGCAGACACGTGGTGGAGCCAGGAGTAGAACCCACATCCTCTGACTCCTAAACCCATATTCTTGCCACTAAGCCACAGCACATACTCCCTCACACTCTTGGGTGGAGACAGGGGCAGCCCCCAGATACCTGTTCCTCTTAGCAATTTTAAGCAACTAAGCTGTGCGTCCAAGGGCCTTAGGAGTCCAAGGCCCCGGAGAGCTGATTCAGGGAGCCTCACGGATCTGAGAGAATGACTCAGGTCAGTCTATGGGGAGCTGTCTCCATGCAGATCCTCCCACCAGGATCAGAACTTGATCAGACCAGGATCAACAAATCAAATTTTACTTGTACATATTTACTATTCTATGTATTTCATTTTGTCAATATGTTTTGTTTTGTTGTCTGTCTCCCCCTTCTAGACTGTGAGCTCGTTTTCGGGTAGGAACTATCTCTATATGTTGCCAACTTGTACTTCCCAAGTGCTTAGTACAGTGCTCTGCACACAGTAAGCGCTCAATAAATATGATTGAATGAATGAATGAATCCAGATTGGTACCTCCAGGAGTACAAGACCAGTTATCCTGGATTAGATTTTCATAGGGCTTCTATGAGGTGCCCAAATAGTTCCCAGGGCCTCTGTTCCTCCTTGGGTTTCCTGATGGCATCTGGAGGCCAAAGATTATGAGGCCAGGCCACTCACAGGGGTTTCCAGTGATCCCCCATCAAGGCTGACTCATGCCATGCCTGTGCCTTCAAGTAGTTACCTCACGAAAACCTGCCGGTCTCACCTCTGCAACATTGCCAAGATCCACCTTTCCTCTCCATCCAAACCACTACCCTGCTCGTTCAATCTCTCATCCTTTCCCGACTGGCTTACTGCATCAGCCTCCTCTCTGATCTCCCATCCTCCTGTCTTTCCCCACTTCAATCCATACTTCACGCAGCTGCCCGGGTCGTCTTTGTGCAGAAACGCTCTGGGCATGTAACTCCCCTCTTCAAAAATCTCCAGTGGCTACCAATCAGCCAATGCATCAGGCAGAAACTCCTCACCCTGGGCTTCAAGGCTGTCCATCACCTCGCCCCCTCCTACCTCACCTCCCTTCTCTCCTTCTACTGCCCAGCCCGCACCCCCCGCTCCTCCACCACTAATCTCCTCACCGTGCCTCGTTCTCGCCTGTCCCGCCATCGACCCCCGGCCCACGTCATCCCCCTGGCCTGGAATGCCCTCCCTCCGCACATCCGCCAAGCTAGCTCTCTTCCTCCCTTCAAAGCCCTACTGAGAGCTCACCTCTTCCAGGAGGCCTTCCCAGACTGAGCCCCCTCCTTCCTCTTCCCGTCCTCCCCCTTCCCATCCCCCCGCCTTACCTCCTTCCCCTCCCCACAGCACCTGTATATATGCATATATGTTTGTACATATTTATTACTCTATTTATTTTATTTGTACATATTTATTCTATTTATTTTGTTTTGTTAATATGTTTTGTTCTCTGTATCCCCCTTCTAGACTGTAAGCCCGCTGTTAGGTAGGGACCGTCTCTATATGTTGCCAACTTGTACTTCCTAAGTACTTAGTACAGTGATCTGCACACAGTAAGCTCTCAATAAATACGATAGAATGAATGAATGAACTTCACTACTCTCCTTCTACAACTCAGCCTGCTCGCTTCACTCCTCTAATGCTAACCTTCTCACTAAACCTCTATTTCGTCTATCTTGCTGCCGACCCTTCACCCACGTCAACCCTTTGGCCAGGAACACCCTCCCTATTACTCTCCCCCACTTCAAAACCTTACAGAGAAGCAGTGTGTCTCAGTGGAAGAGAGCCCGGGCTTGGGAGTCAGAGGTCATGGGTTCAAATCCTGACTCTGCCACTTGTCAGCTGTGTGACTTTGGGCAAGCCACTTAACTTCTCTGTGCCCCAGTTACCTCATCTGTAAAATGGGGATTAAGACTGTAAGCCTCCCATGGGACAACCTGATCACCTTGTAACCTCCCCAGCGCTTAGAGCAGTGCTTTGCACATAGTAAGTGTTTTAAAAAAATGCCCAAAATGCCATTAGTGAAGGCACATCTCCTCTAAAAGTCCCCTTTCCTCTTCTTCCACTCCCTTCTGCATCACCCTGACTTGCTCACTTAATTCATCTCCCCCCAACCCCACAGCAAAAAGTACATATCTGTAATTTATTTATTTATATTAATGTCTGACTCCGTCTCTAGACTGTAAGCCCTTTGTGGGCAGGGAATATGACTGTTAATTGTTATATTGTACTCTCTCTAGTGCTTAGTACAGTGCTCGGCACACAATAAGCACTCAATAAATGTAACAGTGATTTATGAATGCCAGTTGCCATGCACTGTACTAAGTGCTTAAGAAAGTAAAACAGAAACACAGGACAAATCCCCTGCCTACTTCAGTAAGGACAGTGGTAGGGAAGGGAAATCAATCAATCACTCAATCAATCGTATTTATTGAGCGCTTACTGTGTGCACAGCACTGTACTAAGTGCTTGGGAAGTACAAGTTGGCAACATATAGAGACAGTCCCTACCCAACAGTGGGCTCACAGTCTAAAAGGGAAACACCTGCATTGTATTGTTTTACTGCAGGTTTAGCTCCATCCCTAACCTTCCCTGAAGAAAATGAAAATATTCGCCTTAAAACAATTATCTGGTACCGGGGTGCCACAGAGAGTGTAATGACCTAGCGAAAGGCAGTTCTTTGCATTCAGAGAATGTTCATGCTCAAATGTACAACTTATATGAGTTCAATTTAAGGTTAAAATAGAGGCAACAGAAGTACACATGGATATTCAATTTCTTCATGCAAAAAACAGAATGTAGTTTACTGTCACATGTGAGCTTTTCTGGAAAGGAGAGTGATGGAAGGATAAAAACCAGATGCCAAAGCAGTAACAAAAACAAACCACTGTGCGTATGTGTGTGTGTGTGTCTGTGTGCACATGTATATGGGAGTGTGCTTTTGGAGGTCGTTGTTGATAGTTTGATGGAAGGATTCCCTGAAGCCCCATTAAGGATTTATGAGATTAGATAACTTCTGGGAGTTGTGCTGGCCAGGGCTAGATTTAGGAACAATCAATCAATCATATTTATTGAGCGCTTACTGTGTGCAGAGCACTGTACTAAGCGCTTGGGAAGTACAAGCTGGCAACATATAAAGACAGTCCCTACCCAACAGTGGGCTCACAGTCTAGAAGACTGTGAGCAAGTTACTTCCTCACCTTGGAGACCAAATTTGGTACAACTCAGAAGGCAGACATTGTGAGGGTGAGAGGGTGAGTTCTTGAATGCCTGTCTAAATAACCACATAGTGCCATGATAGCACTATGCCATAGACTAAGCTCCTTGTGATCCAGGATCAAGTATACCATCTCTACTGTACCATACTCTCCCTGGTGCTTAGTACAGTCTTCTGCACTTGGTAAGAACTCAAAAAATACCACCAATCAATAGCCTCCATCCCCGACATATAGGCCAGTTCTTCTTAGCCTCACCTCTAATTTCCTCCTATTCCAGTGAGGATTATAACACCCAGAGACTTCCCCATCCAGTGCTAAGTAGCACAGTGGAAAAACTGGATCTGTTGTCTCCCCTTTGCCTTCATCCTACCAAACCTGGGCAGCAAGCACATGGTGGCCGAAAGTGAAGAACATTTTGGTTGCTGGATCCCAACCATTGCTTAACCTATTTCTTGTCTGATAGTTGATGGAATAATAGTCATTTCTATTTGGAGCCAACTGATCCGGGTCAGTCACTATATCAGTTGGCAGTATTTACACATATAGACCCCTTCAAATGTCTTTCAAACTGCCTGCTATTGCAATGTAAAAGCTGACTGTTCCTCTAATTCCCAGTTTGGCCTAAGAAACTAGAAGTTTGAAATGACTGGATAGAGCAGAGTGCCTTAGTAGTAGGTTTGCTTCTCAAGATAATTATTTATAACCCTTTGGCTCTGCCTGGAAATTAAATTTATCACTTTAAAATATGCCTATCTTAGGCGTCCATACTAGTCACAGAGGTCTGGCTTCGTTGAGTTGGAAGTGGACATATTTTATGGTGACAGCTCTATGAAAGACTTACTTTTCTCGGTGAAATTGTGATTTTGGAGGCTGAAACTAGTAAGTATGTATTTTGGAAATTAATCTTTCGTAATAACTCTCTCAATAAATTCTTGCAAGTGCAAATAAAATAGTACCCTCTCAAATAGTACCACTGGAAAACATTCGAAAAAAGGCATATTTTAAAGTGAAATCAGAGGAAAAGAAAAGTCTTCACATAAACCTCACTGTAAAGTACATTTGAAATGCCATCAGTTTTCTAATGAACTCTATCTTGTTTGTCACTTGGCAAATCTCCCAACAGCCCTATGTGAGTGCTATTAACACAATTAAATATTTATGGGTTTTTTTAAAACAATACGTGAAGGTATAAATTTAGCTTTTCCACTTAAGTAGACGTCCTTTGGCCCAGTATTGAGTAGATCACTTCATTGAATATTGCCCAGGGCAGAAAAAAAGAATACAGTACTGGATTTGAGAGTCTTTTTCTGAATTCAAAAAGGTAATTTTCAATCAAGCAATCATCAGTAGTAGTTTATTGAGCACCTACTGCATGCGGAGCACTGTACTAAACACTTGGGAGAGTACAACAGGATTAATGGATGTGATCACTGCCCTCCAGAAGATTATAACTAGGTTATAATTAGTGGAGACAGACATTAAAATAAATTACAGGTGGGAGTAAGAAATCCTCAAACAGTAGAGTAGGCAAAACCATATGTCCAAAATGCAATGGGAAGTAGAGCAAGCAAAAATAAGAAGCAGCCTAGCCTAGAAAGAACACAGGCCACTGTTGGGTAGGGACTGTCTCTATATGTTGCCAGCTTGTACTTCCCAAGCGCTTAGTACAGTGCTCTGCACACAGTAAGTGCTCAATAAATACGATTGATTGACTGATTGATTGGAAGTCAGAGGATGGAGGTCTGCCACTTGTCTGCTGCGTAATCTTGGGTAAGTCCTTCACATTTCTGTGCCTCAGTTTCCTCAAATGAGGTTCAAATACCTGTCCTTTCTCCTAGTTAGTCTGTGATCCTCTTGTGGGAAGGGGCTGTGTCCAACCTGATCATTTTGTAACTTCCCCACTGCTTAATACAGCGGTTGGTCCATAGTAAGCACTTAATTACCACAGTTATTATTATATGAGGAGCAAAGAGCTGAGATCATAGTTTAAAGAATGTGACCTGAGGAGAACAGAAAATTAATCAGGAAAAGGCTGTGAGAGAAGTGTTAAGTGCTAAGAAGTTCCAAAAGTGCTAAGAATAAGGCATCGTGATGAAGTGAGTTTGGGAAAAATGGAGAACGTGATATTTGAATTGAAAAGAAAGGACAGATGTGGGAGATATCGTGGTGGGAAAACTAACAGGCTATAGCACTGGAGTGGTTATGAGAGTTGATAGTGCCAGTGTTGCAGGGTTTCAGAAATAGTATGAACGGTGGTGCTTTTAATTGTGTTGGGTGAAGAAGACTTGGGAGGGAAGATCAGGTTTATTTTTGGACATGGAGTGTGAGAAGGGGCAGGTCATCCATATCATGATGACTTTCAGGGAAGAGGAAAGAACATGGTTCTGGAGGTCAATGGACCGGGCTTCTAATTTTAGCTCCACTACTTTCTACTGTCTGACTTTGTTGCAACTTCTCTGGGCCACAGTTTGCGCAGCAATAAAATTAGGATTCAATAGTTCTCCCACCTACTTAGACTAGGAGTTCCATGTGGGACAGGGTTTGTATCCAACCTAATTATCTTTTAACTACCCATGGCATTCCTAGTCTAAGTAGGTGATCTCTAGTGCTCTTCCCCCCACCGCACCCCCATAGCACTTTATATAATATATATATAATTACATTTATTTATACTGTTGCCTGTTCATTTGTTTTGAATGTCTACCCCCTTCTAGGCTGTAAGCCTGGCATTGGCAGGGTTTGTCTCTATTGCTGAATTGTACTTTCCAAGCACTTAGTACAGTGTTCTGTGCACATTAAGCACTCAATAAATGATTGAATGAATTAGAACCCATGACACTCTAACTCCCAGGCCTGGGCTCCATTCATTATGCCATACTACGGAGTTTTTATTTGATGTGGAAGATGATGGGAAACAAGTGGAGGATCTTGTGGAGTGGGAAGGTATTGCTGAAGTAGTTCTTCATCTTCAGAAAAGTGATCCAGGCAGTAGGGTGAAGTTTGGATTAGAGTAGGGAGAGACAACAGGCAGGGAATTCAGCAAGGAAGCCAATGCAGTAGTCAAGGCTGATGGCAGAAGAGATTGGGGTAAGCAAGATATATTCAGAAGACATTCACACAGAGGTGGAAATTGAAACCATGTGGGGCAAATGATCCCTCCAAGAGAGTGATTGCTGTGAAAGAGTAGGGATCCAGGACAAAGATTTGAAGGACAACCACAGTTAAAAGGTGGGAGACAGAGGAAGGACTAGCAAAAAGGACAGAGAGAGTGGCCAGAGATATTGTAGAAATCCTGGCAGAGAACTATGTAAGTGAAACCAAGATTAGCTAGCTGTATCAGCAGGAGGGAGTGGTCCACAGTGCCAAGCTGGTTGAGGAGTTATAGAGGATGAGGATCAAGGAGAGGTTATTAGATTTAGCAAAGAATGAGGTCATTAGCCTCCTTGGGTAGTGCCATTACAGTGCACAAATAGGGTGGAAACCAGAATGTAGTGAGTCAAAAATGTAGTTGGAAGAGAGGAAGTGGATGCAATGAATGTATATAACCCATTCCAAGATTTTGAACAGGAATGGAACCCAGAGAAATGATTTCCCAAAATGATTCAAGTAAATTAAGGAAAACGTATTGTCAGGATAACTTCGGCTTTTTCAGTTAGGGGCAAAGTAGGAGAGGCTTAAATTCTCACAAATGAGTGGATTCATCAATACCTGTCCTTGACCAATTAAAAACAGGCCTCAGGTAGGAAGAGGAGTATTTTAATATCTGGCAAACGTTTTCATTGTATTCCTGTAACCAATCATGTCTAAACTGATCAAATGTGAGCTAGTTCTAATTGCATGGGAACTTAAACTGGGATCTTGGAAGTTGGAAGAAATTCCAAAATATAACTGTTTGCTTCCAAATGCTTTATAAAATAGCCTAGAGGAAAAAGAGCAAAAGGTATCCAGAGGTGCCAGGTGAATCACTAACTAAGGATCGTAGTTTGCCTCCTTGACACAATCACATGCATTTAACTGTAGTATTAATATTCATTTTTAAACACACCCATCTGGGTCATGGGGCTAATAAATGATCAGAACTCCAAAAGATCTAGAAGATGGGAGGCATTAACTAAGCTTTTCTCACTAATTCTTTTTCATTTTTTCCCTAGGAACATTTATCAGGATTTTCAAAGACTATAATTACATTGAACCAATGACAGAATTTATTTGGTGAAGCAGTGAACACAGCTTTTCTTCAAGAAGCAAAATTTTCAACCAATTAAATATTAATATAAAAATATTATAGGGTCGGGAATTCATTTTTTCCAGTAATCTCATCACGTTTTTGTCTTTATTCCACATAATTTAAAATTCATTTTTTGCTCACATTAGACGAGGTCAAAGACACTGTTAACAAAAATAGGAATAGGTGGTTTTATACTCTCCTGTGATTCCTTTTTCTCTATAAAATTAAGAACATAAATGAAAATGAAAGTTCAATAAAGACATTTTATAGTTTTCAGAGTATTCTAACCAACAGTATTAAAATGAACAAGTCATCTGTGGTGACCTACTGGTTGATGTTTCTAATTACTTTTCTACCCAGGACTTTAAAGATGTATTGAAGATTTAGAAGCATTTAATCTCTAAGCAAAAAGATCCTGCTTTTAAAAAGGGTCAGGAGATGAATCATGAAAAGAAAGGACACCAACCTTGTCCTTTCAGAGACAGCAGGGAGAGCAGACATAAGATGCAAGTGGTAAAATGCAGGTGGTGAAGGGGGGAAAAAAAGAAACCAAAATGGTTCCCTGCACAGTCATGAATTAGCATGTACTGTTAAATTGAATGACACACAGTGACTAAGCAGAGACATCTATAATTGTTATGTTTTCATCTATACAGCTGTCCTTCAGGGTTCAAAGATGGTGTTACTGATGGTGAGATTTTATCATTTGTCAATGTAACTGATAAGACCTATATATAAAAGCCACTTCTTTCCACATCATGCATGTGTAAATTCATTCATTCAATCATATTTATTGAGTGCTTACTGTGTGCACAGCACTGTACTAAGCGCTTGGGAAGTACAAGTTGGCAACATATAAAGATGGTCCCTACCCAACAGTGGGCTCACAGTCTAGAAGGGGGAGACAGAGAACAAAACAAAACATATTAACAAAATAAAATAAATAGAATATGTACAAATAAAATAGAGTAATTAATACATACAAACATATATACATATATAAGGTGTTGTGGGGAGGGGAAGGAGGTAAGGCGGGGAGGATGGGGAGGGAGAGGAGGGGGAGAGGAAAGAGGGGGCTCAGTCTGGGAAGGCCTCCTGGAGGAGGTGAGCTCTCCATAGGGCCTTGAAGGGAGGAAGAGAGCTAGCTTGGCGGATGTGCAGAGGGAGGGCATTCCCAGGCCAGGGGGATGATGTGGGGCCGGGGGTCAATGGCGGGACAGGCGAGTATGAGGCACAGTGAGGAGATTAGTGGCAGAGGAGCAGAGGGTGCGGGCTGGGCTGTAGAAGGAGAGAAGGGAGGTGAGGTAGTAGGGCGTGAGGTGATGGACAGCCTTGAAGCCGAGGGTGAGGAGTTTCTGCCTGATGCACAGATTGACTGGTAGCCACTGGAGATTTTTGAGGAGGGGAGTAACATGCCCAGAGCGTTTCTGTACAAAGACAATCTGGGCAGCGGTGTGAAGTATGGATTGAAGTGGGGAGAGACAAGAGGATGGGAGTTCGGAGAGGAGGCTGATACAGTAGTCCGGACGGGATAGGATGAGAACTTGAACGAGCAGGGTAGCCGTTTGGATGGAGAGGAAAGGGCGGATCTTGGCAATGTTGTGGAGCTGAGACTGGCAGGTTTTGGTGACGGCTTGGATATGAGGGGTGAACGAGAGAGCGGAGTCGAGGATGACACCATGGTTGTGGGCTTGTGAGACGGGAAGGATGGTAGTGCCGTCAACAGTGATGGGAAAGTCAGGGAGAGGGCAGGGTTTGGGAGGAAAAACAAGGAGTTCAGTCTTGGACGTGTAAATGCTATGCCTCACTATATTACAATATCTACTACCCTCTATTATTTGTATAATCTGTTCAATGCTGCCTATTGTCATTGTGATTGCCTCAAAATGTCTTTTTTTCTTCTGTATTTGTTAAGTGCCTTACTCTATACTGGGGAAGTACAAGGTTGGACCAGTCTATGTCCTACATGGGGCTAACAGTCTTAATCCCCACTTTACACATGAGGCAACTGAGGCACAGCAAAGTTAAGTGATTTGCCCAAGGTCACACAGCAAGCAAATGAGGGAGCTGGAACTAGAACCCAGGTCCTTCTGGACTCTCCCAGCCCATTCTCTGTCCTCTTGTCAAGCTGCTTCGAACATCTGTTTGGTGGGTCTACTGCTGTCAGTTATCTTCAGCTATATCACACGATTTGAGGTTTTTACTTCAAAGTACCTTTGAAACATTTCTCCAGTCTCCCAGTGTCTTACAGTGTCCCAGCGTCAGCTGATCACAGAGAAGCTGCTATGGCATCATTTTATATCTGCCTGGAGTAGGTGCGATGCAAAATGTATTGCTTTGATGCTGCATTTTCAGAACCTAACTGTGATTCTGTCATGCAGCTTGATTTTTTTTTGTGTGCGTAAAATATTGAAGTAGATGTTCTTTAAGTCAGATGTGGTATCTGGGGTCAAACCAAGGCTCAGAGCTTTAAAGAAGCTATAGAGAAGCAGCGTGGCATAATGACACAGGCTTGGAAGTCAGAAGATTTGGATTCTAATTCTCTCCCTCTGCCACTTGTCGCTGTGAGATCTTAGGCAAGTCACTGCATTTCTCTGTGCCTCAGTTACCTCATCTGTAAAATGGGGATTAAATCCTACCCTCTCCCTCTTAGTCTGCGAACCAAACATCTTAAAACTACAGGTGCTGTAGTCAAAGGTTTTAATTGTCCTTGTGTGGGAGAAGAAATTCTCAGACCTCTGGGTCAAAATTGTAAAGGGCTGTTGGTCCCATCATTAAGCGTGGCGACCCCATTCATCTCCAAAAAAAACGTGCAGCACCATATGAGCCTGAGGATAGACAAGAATAAGGGCAGGAAGACAGGCAGCAATTATGTCCTTTACCCATGTCAGGGTTTGCTTTTGTACCTCCTGACTCCGTGTCCTCCTAGAGAAGAGCAAGATGAAAGTCCATCAGTCCTTCTGGTTCTCCAGTCTTGACAGGCACTGCTAAAACATGTTCTAGTCAGCATCTTCCTTCATATCTTCCTTCTAGAAGGAAGTATCTTCCGTCTAGACTGTGAGCCCACTGCTGGGTAGGGACCGTCTCTATATGTTGCCAACTTGTACTTCCCAAGCGCTTAGTACAGTGCTCTGCACACAGTAAGCACACAATAACTACGATAGAATGAATGAATGAATGAATCTTCCTGATTTTCCCAAGGGGAATCTGGGGAATGAATCTCAAAGTACTATTCTAAATTTGGCATGGGGTTTGGGGGCTATTCAAAGGATCCCCCCCTTCCATGCCCTAGGGTAACTAGTGTTTTCCTTCAAGCAAGATGCCTGAGGTCCAAATCTACTCACCACAGGGTTCAGGCCCTCAGACAGGTAAACAAGAGCTCTTGGAAAGCAGTATGGCCGAGTGGGTAGAGCATGGGCCTGCGAGTCAGAGAACCTGGATTCTAATTCCTGGCCTCTGCCACATGGCTGCTGAGTGACCTTGGGTAAGTCACTTCACTTTTCTGGCCTCAGTTACCCCATCTGGAAAATAGGGATCCAATACCTGTTCTCCTTCATTCTTCTATTGTGAGTCCAGTGTGGGGCAGGGACTGTGTCTGACATAGTTATCCTGTATCTTCTTCAGTGCTTAGAACAATGCTTAACACATAATAAGCACTTAACAGATATGACAATTATTATTATCATCATTATTATTCTGGTGGTTCCCTCCGGAAAAGCTGAGGGCCTCTGATTCAACAGCAGAATCGGAAGTAAAAAGTTTGGGAAACTCTGTAATTTTAAATCACAAAGAGAAACAGCATGGCCTAATGGAAAGATCCCTGGCCTGCGAGTCGGAAGACATAGGTTCTAATCTGGCTCTGCCACTTGCCTGCTGTATGTACTTGGATAAGTCACTTCATTTCTCTGTGCTTCAGTTTCCTCAACTGTAAAATGGGGATCAATATCTCTTCTCTCACCTATACAGACTGTGAATCTCACGGGGGATAGAATCTGTGTCTGACCTGATTATTTTGTATTTTCCCTAGAACTAAACAGATTGTTTGGCATAGAGTATGTGCTTAGCGAGATGTAACTGCTCTCTCTGGATCTAGGACCTAAGAAGAGGGCTTGCACCAGATATACAGAGGTAGAGGTAATTAGCAAGGAGTTGAATGAAGTGGTCAAAGCAGGGTAGACAGAGGGGTTTGGAGGGGAGTGGGGCTAGGATACTACCTTTCTTCCAATTACATAGATGTTTCATAAAAAATAAGCAGCACAGTACATTTAGAATGAAAAAAAATCTCTCCTCTTAAATTCTCCCAGAGAGAAAATAACAGGAAGCATAACCTCAGTCATAACACCCTGGCAGCACCTCCAGATTAGGAACCATTTCCCATAAAAGAGCACATAACTTAGTGACTGGAAGGTTTCAGGAAAGATGACAGTTACTTTCCTTCCTGCTTAGTTGAACTCGGAGCCCAGCAGCAAGTTCAGGATGTTCTGAGGCACTCTGCAAAAACTCATTAGTTCCCTCTAAGGGAAGCCTGCCCTGGCACTCACAGTTATTTATCCTTGAAGCGAAAGATGTGATTTGAAATTTTATGCAGCTTCAGTGCAGCATGTTTTCTGCATTTTACTGGGTCACCTCAACTGAACTCTCTTGGCTCTTCGATCTCAACTGGGGCCAGTCAGCAAAATTACAGGTTTCTTTGAGGAAATACTTGAAGTTATCAGGAGATTTCTGAATCAACCAATGGAAGTTCTAAGTAGCTTCATTTGTTTTGTTTTATTTCCCCCCACCCCCCTAAAAATGTACAGCCCCATGTCCCTGTGTTAAGGAATCATCTTTGGATTCATGGCTTTGAGTGAAAGTAAAAATGCCATGCATACATACATTGTATGCTATATGAATTTCAATTAAAATGCAGAAAGTTTCCGAAGACTTTCTATGTGTCTATAAAGAGCAATTAAAAAGACAAACTCTGGCAAAGTGGAAAATAAGTCAAGCATGAAAAATATACTGTATTCCAACGAGAATTCTGGAAGTGCATATTTCTTTGTCTCCATACAATGTTTCCAAACCTTCTGATCCAGAAACTCAAGGTCAGCCACTTATGTAACTTTATTCTGAAACTTCAATTCCTATGTCTATCAGAAATATTCTATAGGAATATTCACATTTTGAACTGTTTAAAGTTGATTTGAAAACAGCCCAAAATATTTTAATAAAAATATTTAGATCTACAACCATTTCATGAAGCAGAATAAAAAATCCAATACTGTAAGTTGTGACAAGAATTATTGACTTTTTCTTCTGTAATTAAATACTGCAAGCCATGTCAGAATATAGCTAATTTGGGTGCTCTAGTCTGAACTTCTAAATGATCTGAAAAAAAATTAGTTTTCAAGGCAACCTCACAAACTCACTGAAGAGACTACTAGTTTTATCAAATAGGTTGTTAAATTCTACTTCACAATTGTATGGAATTGCAATTCAGCAATATAAACTTATGTATTTAGATACTGTACACATGTAATTATATATTTATAAATATTATATATAACTTTTCCTTTGGTTTCTATTAAAATTTTATGTTAATTGAAATTCATATTTTTTAAAATGTGTACCAGCAATCCCCAAAGGAGGAATATTACATAAATTAAGTGGGTTGGGTATAAAAATAATTTTCCCCCTAATTTAATATAAAGACATTTTAAAACTTTGAGACCCAGTGGTTTATATTTTCTTAAACTTGTTCAAGAATTTTAAGACAGCTGCTGAGATGGTTGCTTAGATGTTAGTAACAAGCTGTCAGAAACAAATTGAGAGGGATAGTGTGGCAAAAAATAGCTTAAAAAGAGCATGGTCTTATGGATACCATTTAATTTATTCTTTCTTGGCTGAAAATGACCAAGCTGGTAATTTTTGAAATTGAAATACTACTTTAAGATAGAAAATGAGTGAAGAAAGTTTTATAATCAATCCAAGATAACAGCAAAATGGAAGAAGAACTAGACAGCGGGGGATTAGAGTAATGCTACCACTGGCCTTTCTTCCCCAAACTCCCCCAATTTCTCCAGATTCCTCTGTGAGGTTGTGGGCATAGTAGTGACCCCAAGAGTGATGAAAACAGGGTCAGATCACAGAGTATTAATGGAAGCAGCTGCAACAGCTGTGAACGACAAGGCAATATTTCTTCTAGATTTTAACCATGGTCAGTCATAGGTGCCATGGAAAGCCTTCAATTTTGAGATAACACATTCTTCCTTTTTTAAGAGTATTCCCGTTAGCAACAGATGACTGTACCGCTTTGCCCTTCTCGTTTCAAGCAATATGCACAGAGACAGCTGCAATTCACTCATGACAGTCAAAGGTTGTAAATGGCCCTTATTCAGAAAGAGTTTCTCAAGGGCAATAGGCAATGGAGATATTAAGTCAGGTAGTGCATTCAGAAACTGCTCTTGATGTTTTAGGTCTGGTTTCCAAAAGCTAGAGGCCAAAATCGAATGAAAACAGTTCAGCAACAAGTATTCACACTCTAATCATAGGAGCTGAGTGTTCATGACACAGGAATTTTGCCTCACATAAAGTGTCTTCTGCTTAACTGACCACCTAACTTAGCATAAAAAAAAATCAAGATTCCACCCCACCACTGCCCACTGCTTGTCCCTCCCAACCTAAAAGGAGAAGAAAAAGAACAACTCTTCCTACCAGCTGTATCCTCAACTATTTACCCCCGTTGCTATTGTCATTCCTCTTAGGTGAGAAGGAAAGTGTAAGAGAGTAAAAAACAAACAAAAA
This sequence comes from Tachyglossus aculeatus, assembly GCF_015852505.1. Classification (NCBI taxonomy): domain Eukaryota; kingdom Metazoa; phylum Chordata; class Mammalia; order Monotremata; family Tachyglossidae; genus Tachyglossus; species Tachyglossus aculeatus. The sequence goes on along the minus strand of NC_052066.1, from coordinate 118,273,024 downwards.
ATTGAGAGGATTGAGAAATCTCTGAACTTTCCCCCATGAAGTTTCACCAAGCCGGAACATGCCACTCCTTTAACACAATCCTACTGATTGTACCTCAATTTCATCTATTTCACGGTGACCCCTTGCCCAAGTCCTCCATGTGGCCAGGCTCTCCCTCCCATTTTAAATATGACAGTACAACACCCTGCCCACTTTCAAAGCCTTATTAAAATCACATCAAAATGCTCCTCTTTTCCCCTACTCCCTCTCCCTTCTGCAACACCTATGCTCTGTGATCCTAAGCACTGTACCTATTAAGCACTTGATATTCACCTCACTTCAACCCCGCATAACTTAGGTACAGATATAATTTATTTTAATGTCTGTCTCTCCCCCTCTCCCTGTAGGCTGGGAATATATCTACCAACTTTGTTGTAGCATAGTCTCCCAAGCAATTAGTACAATGCTCCACACATAATATGTGCTAATACCATTAATTGATTGACTGAAGAGCTCGAGACAGTATACTGGTCCACAGTGGGGTCACTGAAACATTGTACTGTTCCCTGCTCCCATCAGTTCCTTACTGCAGGCTGGGGTTTATAGTGCCACTGACCAGATTTGCAGGGCAACAATCATTAAGTGGATGAAAACCCACTCTTGGGAGACACGAGTTGCTTTGTGCACTGCCGATTCCAGCAGATTGCAAGACAAATTTATATAAACCACAGTAATCCCTGGGAATGTCTCTCTTGCCTTTTCCAGTGAAAGCATTTCCAGATAGGGTGACCAGGGATGGTGCTGAGATAAAAAAAAACAAACAGACCCCGAGATTCACTTAAGGTCACATTTGCAACTCTGGCAGGCAATGCAATTTGATGATACCACTTGGCCCCTATTTTGAAGAAGGTCTACTCAATTTGGCCAGAATTGACCCTGAAGGTCAATTGTTCTTCCCAGGTCCACAGGAACTGTTATACCATGTCCGTGAGATGGACCATGAGGAGCTGGAACATAGACCACTAGGAACTGAGATGGGGTGAAGTTTGGCACTGAAGTCAAGTGTGCTGGACATCTGTTAAGTACTATATTAGAGTAGGACACCTGAAAATCATATTTTCCATTGTCAGCTGGGTGAATGGCTACATTTTTTCATGACGGTGGTTCTGCGATGAGACCTACCCATTCCTAGCTTGGGCCAGTGGTTAGCTAGTGGAGGACCAATCTGCTACAAATCAAAACTCACCTCTTCTGGGCAACAGCAGCATGGGAGAGATTCGAGGTGGAGACTGAAGTTTACTGTGTAGAAGGAGGCAATGGTAAACCACTTCCATATTTTATTACCAAGGAAACCCTCTATGGATTCCACTACCCAGGAACGATTGCTGATGGAGGGTGGGGTGTTCTGGAGAGATCTGTCCACGATGGTCGCTTACGCAGTTATGTCTCCCTCTTTTAGACAGTTAGCCCGGTGGTTGGGTAGGGACCATCTTTATATGTTGCCAACTTGTGCTTCCGAAGTGCTTAGTACAGTGCTCTGCACACAGTAAGTGCTCAATAAATACAATTGAAAGAATGAATGAGAAGGACAGGCTTGACAGCGTAAGACGAGACAAGGTGCTGCGGCAAATTGTATGAGATGGGGCACAGATATGGACTGGTTACGGCCATGTGCCAGATGTCAGATTCGTGGCTCATGCGGCCACCAGACTAGCGCCTTCGCTTTCTTTCTCTCCCTGTAGCCTAGTAAGCTCCTCATGGGCAGGGATCATGCCTACCTACTCCATTATATTGTATTCTCCCAAGCGCTTAGTAGTAGTGCTCTGCAAACAGTAAGCACTCAATAATACTACTGATTAATTGAGTCCTCATTTTCCACCATTTGGCAGCTTTTAAAGCAGCTGCCACAACAGGGCGTTAGTAGAAACCAAGAAGCGGTAAACTCCTTCGCCACTCCCCACACACACACACACACACACACACACACACACACACACACACACACACACACACGAAATATGGACAAAAGAGAGAAAAAATGAAATTCTACCGATGAGAAACTCTATCTTAATCTCCCAAAACAGACAGAAGATATTGTCTCTATACTAAACTGGCCAGATATTTTTTTTATTAAAATTGAGACATTGAAACTATTAGCACATATTCATTGCCTAGCCTATGCAGAGTACAGTACACAGTAGACATTTATCTGTACCCTCAAGGAGCTTTCCATTTAGTGAGGTAGCCAGACGTTAAATTAAAGTACAGATAACAATAATAATAATAATATTGGTATTTGTTTAGTGCTTACTATGTGCCAGGAACTGTTCTAAATGCTGGAGTAGATACAAGGTAATTGGGTTGTACACAGTCCCTGTCCCACTTAGAGCTCACAGTATTAACCCCCATTTTACAGATAAGGGAACTGAGGCACAGAGAGTTAAGTGCCTTGCCTAAGGTCACAGAGCAGACAAGTGGCAGAGCCGGCATTAGAACTAATGACCTTCTGATTTCCAGGCCTGTGTACTTTCCACTAGGCCATGCTGCTTCTAAGATAAGAGGAAATAATAAGAATAATATAGGGCATGCTAGAGGGCTGTGAGGACTTAAATGCCCAAGTGTCATGCAAAAGGCCTGAAATACCATTTTGGGGGTAGGGATATCAAGCTGGGGTATTAGAGATTAATCAGGGAAGGCTTTCTGGAAGAGATGTGATTTAAAAAGGGCTTTGAAGATGGGGAAAATGCTGATGTGTCAGATGTGAAGGGGGAGAGAGTTCCAGATAGGTGGGAGAACATGAGCAATAGGTTAGTGGCAGGAGAGATGAGAATGAAACCTAGGAAAATTGGTATTTTGCCCCCTTTTCACAGATGAGGTACCTGAGGCACATGAAGTGAGGTGACTTTTCCAAGATCACACAGTAGGCAAATCTCCGAGTAGGAATTACAATCTGGATCCTCCTATTCAAGGCTTGTGCTCTTTTAATTAGTAGTATAGTAATAGTATTGTTAAATAATACTACTAAATATTATTAATATTATGAGAGAAGCAAAAGGCCTAGAGGTTAAAGAATGGAGTCAGATTCTAATGCTGTCTACGCCACTTTTCTGCTGTGTGACTTGAGCAAGTTACTTTAGTTCTCTCTGCCTCAGTTCCCTCATCTGTACAATGGGGTTTTAAGATTGTTGACCCCTATGAGCCCGTTGTTGGGTAGGGACCGTCTCTATATGTTGCCAATTTGTACTTCCCAAGCGCTTAGTACAGTGCTCTGCATACAGTAAGCACTCAATAAATACGATGAAATGAAATGACAGGGACAGTATCTAACATAATTATCGTGTATCTACCCCAGTGCTTAGAACAGTGGCTGGCACATAGTAAGTGCTTAACAAATACCATTATTATTATTCATTCATTCATTCAATCATATTTATTGAGCACTTACTGTGTGCAGAGCACTGTACTAAGCGCTTGGGAAGTACAAGTTGGCAACATATAGAGACGGTCCCTACCCAGCAGTGGGCTCACAGTCTAGAAGGGGGACAGTCTAGAATTATCATGACCTCCCTGAGGGACAGAGACCATGTCCAATTCCCACCTATCTGTTCCCTCCCAGAACTTTGTAAATGCTAAATAAGTATTTTCTACCACTAGTAGTAGTAGTGGTTACTAGTGGTACCACTAGTAGTAGTGGTAGAAAAATGCTTATTTAGCATTTACAAAGTTCTGGGAGGGGAACAGATAGGGTGGGAATTGGACATGGTCTCTGTCCCTCAGGGGAGGTCAGATCAAAAATGAAATAGAGGAGAGGGAGTGGTGACATATATAAGGAGTGATGAAAATAAACACTAGAGCAATATAAAGACAAAAACAAAAATTAGGAGGATCCTGAGGCTAACGAAGCAGAATTTCAGTATCCATGCAGTTTTAAGTTCACAGTCACAGCCACTTCCTGAGGATTTTAAGCAGACCGCATTATGCTGTGGCTGCTTTTCACTGTTCCACCGGAGTGGTGGAAGGCAGATTTTTATGGAGGCTCTTCTGGGGACATGGAGGAGACCTGGGTGTGGAATCCTGGGGAGGCAGCAAAGCAGTCAGGCAAAGAACACTGACAGCCATGAAAGTCATAATGGGGGCGGAGAAGTCCCGTGGGCACCTGGTGTAAAGGTCTGGGGCACAATCAGCAGTGATTACTGCATCAGCCTTCCTCTCTGATCTCCCATCCTCCTCGTGTCTCTCTCACTTCAATCCATACTTCATGCTGCTGCCCGGATTATCTTTGTCCAGTAAACGTTCTGGGCATATTACTCCCCTCCTCAAAAATCTCCAGTGGCTACCAATCAATCTGCGCATCAGGCAGAAACTCCTCCCCCTGGGCTTCAAGGGCTGTCCATCACCTACGCCCCCTCCTACCTCACCACCCTTCTCTTCCTTCTACAGCCCAGCCCGCACCCTCCGCTCCTCCTCCGCTGCTAATCTCCTCACCCGTACCTCACTCTTTGCCTGTCGCCCGCCATCGACCCCCGGCCCACATCATCCCCGGGCCTGGAATGCCCTCCCTCTGCCCATCTGCCAAGCTAGCTCTCTTCCTCCCTTCAAGGCCCTGCCGAGAGCTCACCTCCTCCAGGAGGCCTTCCCAGGCTGAGCCCCTTCCTTCCTCTCCCCCTCGTCCCTCTCTCCATCCCCCGCATCTTACCTCCTTCCCTTCCCCACAGCACCTGTATATATGTATGTATGTTTGTACATATTTATTACTCTATTTATTTTATTTTATTTGTACATATCTATTCTATTTATTTTATTTTGTTAGTATGTTTGGTTTTGTTCTCTCTGTCTCCCCCTTTTAGACTGTGAGCCCACTGTTGGGTAGGTACTGTCTCTATATTGTTGCCAATTTGTACTTCCCAAGCGCTTAGTACAGTGCTCTGCACATAGTAAGTGCTCAATAAATACGATTGTGATGATGATGATGATGATGAAGGGCAATTTGAGCAACCAGTGACAACCCAGGGGCAAGCTGGGAGCAGAATCATCAGAGTCACACCGAAGGGGCAGCAGAACCACATCTGCACCCTGTAAGCTGGTCCTCTAGACTGTAGGATTTTTGTGGGCAGGGAACATGCTTGAAAACTCTGTTATATTACAATCTCCCAAGCACTTTGTTCAGTGCTCTGTAATATCAATAAATACTGATTCATTGTTGGAGAGGTACAGAGCACCTTCAGCCATGAGTAAAGTTCCCATAGAGAGGCAGTGTGGCTCAATGGAAAGATCCCGGGGCTTGGGAGTCAGAGGTCATGGGTTTAAATCCTGGCTTCACCAATTGTCAGTTGTGTGACTTTAGGCAAGTCGCTTAACTTCTCTGCGCCTCAGTTACTTCATCTGTAAAATGGGGATGAAGACTGTGAGCCCCACGTGGGACAATCTGATCATCTTCTATCCTCCCCAGCCAGCGCTTAGAACAGTGCTTTGTATACAGTAAGCGCTTAACAAATGCCATAGTTATTATTATGGGAAGCCTGAAATACCCAGGGCAAAATGGAAGCAGATCCTTGAAGGCTGCAGTGGGAGGAGGCAGTGAGTTGTCTGGAGTGTGAACAGTACAAGGCCAGTCTACTTCTCTAATTTCTTTCACTTGTGCTGAGTCCTCATTTACTCTCGAGGATATGTGAGCCCTGATTGCTACTACACTAACTTTCTGCTGCCAGCTTTTTGGAAAAGGTTGGCTAAAATAATTTGACAGCATGCGGTGTCATCACTTCACTGAACTCTTTTCTAATTATAATTGTTCTTGGCTGGGTAAAGCACTCATATTTTACTAATGAACGGACAAATAGTACTAAGGGTACAAGAACTATGCTCACACACAAATGGAGAGATTCTTTGTTGCTCAAAACACTTTCTCCTCTCAGTGAGTTTATAAATTGTTTCAACAACTTCTAATTTTTCATCATAAGATGCTTCAATTATGTAACTCATTACAAGAAAATATTACTTAACAGTTACATACATATAATTTTAAATAATAATACTTAATGAATCAGACAAATAAATCAGACAAAAACTCCTCACCCTCGGCTTCAAAGCTCTCCATCACCTCGCCCCCTCCTACCTCACCTCCCTTCTCTCCTTCTACAGCCCAGCCCGCACCCTCCACTCCCTCTGCCACTAATCTCCTCATCATGCCTCATTCTTGCCTGCCCCACCATCGACCCCTGGCCCACATCATCCCCCTGGCCTGGAATGCCCTCCCTCTGCCCATCCGCCAAGCTAGCTCTCTTCCTCCCTTCAAAGCCCTACTGAGAGCTCACCTCCTCCAGGAGGCCTTCCCAGACTGAGCCCCCTCCTTCATCTCCCCTCCCTCCCCCTCTTCATCCCCCCTGCGTTACCTCCTTCCCCTCCCGACAGCACCTGTATATATGTATCTATGTTTGTATGTATTTATTACTCTATTTTATTTATACATATTTATTCTATTTATTTTATTTTGTTAAGATGTTTTGTTTTGTTCTCTGTCGCCCCCTCCTAGACTGTAAGCCCACTGTTGGGTAGGGACCGTCTCTATATGTTGCCAATTTGTACTTCCCAAGCGCTTAGTACAGTGCTCTGCACACAGTAAGCTCTCAATAAATATGATTGAATGAATGAATAATCAAATATGCGCATATTACCAAACCATAGAACATCTCAAATGGCCATTCTTTAACTTCCATTATTTTAAAAAAATCAACTATTTCTGGAGACTTTACCCCCTTAATAAACGAATAATCCATTGTACTGTGCATTGATTTTAAAAAAAATACTACTTGGAGTGCAATACAAAAGGAATCTTATGATTCTAAATACGATAATTCCTTTCTATCAAATATCTGTGAAACATATATGGTGATTTAGCAATTCTCTATCAGAAGTTTCCCTCTGTTACTCCCTTGTCATTTTTTTCCTCAATATCTTTTCTGCTTTTTTCTCCCTTACCCACTTCTATTCTGCCCTAATCTTACAGTCTTTCTTTTCTGTGCTTTTTACTGTCTGTATCTTCTCCCTTTTCACTGCACTTTTTTCCCCAGTGACTTTTCCCTTTCTCCTTTTCCTGTCTGCCTTTGACTCAGCCTTCTCCTTGTGAGATAATTACAATTTCTGGCCCAAATAACCAGTAATTAAGTATCATATTGACGCAAGTATATATGATCACCCTAACTCGTGCTGAGTCCTACTTCACTTTGAGGGTACTTGAGCCTAGAACATTACTATAATCAGCTTCTACCCTAGTTTTTTTTTTGAACTAAATAATCCAGCAACATTTCCTTCTGACTTTCCCCCCTTTCTCCCCTTCCTGTCTGCCTATGACTCAGACATCTCCTTAGCATGCAGTTGCAAATCCTGGATTAAATAACCAATAATTAAGACCCGCAAGAGAGACGCAGAATAATATGGGTGTAAAAGGGGACACAAAAAATCACATTTCCAACCTTGAGTGCTTCACTGAACTTCCGCTGGGATTCTTTCCAAAGTTGGAGGCTTAGTCTTTGATTACTACATGCATTCAGATTTTGCAAAATAAAATGTGACACAGAAATGCTCACAAAACACAAAATATACAATATTGCTTTCCCTTCTCACCCATGGGGATTCCATTTCTTAAAACATCCAAAGTTGGCAAAGTTTGGTTGGTAAAACCAAAGTCTTATAGAACAAAGGGAGTTATAGACTCCGTAGCTTCAGACATATTCAATGCAATTCAAGAAGGTTTGTTACAATTAAGGAAAATATTTTAAACATCCAGTAGATGAAATAGACTTTACACTCCTCTTTTCCTTCTTCCAGGCCCAAGATCAGTGGTTTGACGTGAAAAGGGAATGCAATAAACATGATTAAAACACTCACTGCAGTAACATTAATGAGATAAATCTATGAGGCTTATTTGGGGTTGGTAAAAGTGAAAAGGTGAAAAAACCTCTCAATTCTGTGCTTTAGAATAGGGAGGAAAGTCAGAGTGGTTCAGGATAACAGTACTGAAAAGTGAATTTTAATCACAGGTTAATGTTGTGATTTATACATGCACTTCATTGCCCAGTGACCTCAAGATCTAAAAATAGAAAATCTAATATACCATATATCAGAGGATTATTGTAAATGATTAATAAAAGTCTGTCAAAGGGTATAATGAAAATTTTAACCAAGTTGCAAATAAAGCAAATAGGGAGGAAAGCATTATATGAAGATCTGAAAACAGAATGGATGGTCTAATAGAAAAGATCATGCTGTTGAGATGTTATTTCAGAATCCTGAGGCTGAAGCATTCATTCACATTCCTAGTTAAATACGCTTGCATTCTTATAAAGGCTTCACTAGGGGTCCTTTCATAATCCAAGATGGGCGAAGTTTAAATTCTGAGTTACAATTCATTTTCTTTATTAACACTCTTCAGTCCATCACTGAAAAAGTTACAGCCACTTTTATATTTGGCAAAACATGTAAATTACTGTACTTAAATACATATATTTAGTAAGAGGAAGGATTGTCATTGGGGGAGGGCTATATATCCACATGTATACCATGTATGAATGCCAAGTTAAAATTAGCTCTAGGGGAAGGGAGAAAGAGAATAAATGTTAGATAAGAGGAATTTGTGTTGAAAGGTAACCTAGGGAACAGATCATTTCATGGAGATGGGGCAACAGCTGATACCTCTCAAAATTCTTTGTATTTGAGAATACCCAGTTTATTGATCTATAGCATTGTGGTTTTTTCCAGCCCTCAGCCCTGTGGGCTCACCATGGGCAATCAATCACCTTCAATTTCTCAAAGTCAAGTGAGGTTGGGAAGGAAAAGGGGTGTAGTGTGTTGCACCCAGGGAGTGCTCAGTAAATACTATTTCTACCATTGCAGAGCCCTCGGAACCTCCAACAACAGTTTCCAAATAGTCCACATATGATGAAAACATTCGGATTTGATTTTTGGCTGAAGTGACAAGGGATGCGAAACATGGTTTACAAAAGTTGTGAGTTTGAGACTTTGTTTGGGACACAAGTTTTGGGTTGACCCAAAGAGACTTGGCCAGGAAATGACATTTTGCATCAAATCATGTAAGATTACCCCTCAGAAAATGTTAAAAAGATAAAGAAAATGTGTGAAATATGGAAAAAGATATTTATAGAATGACTTTTTAAAAAACCAAACCTTTGTCACTTAAAATGCAGCCTACTAAGACTACATAAAAAAGGCATTAAATGAAATGACTTGTTTTGTCTTCAAGCCCAGTTTATTAAATTTGAAAATTGCCAAAAATTAATGCCATTTTTTGTATTGCATACTTCTGTCACTTTTTGACACCGTAATAGTATTGTCCAAGGTTTCCTATTCTACATTTCATTTTATATAAGGAAACATATATCTAGGTTGGTGAGTCAATGTAAGCCCCAAAAATATGAATTGTAGATGAAGGCAAGGGCACGTTCATTCATCATATAAATCCATTAACATTGATCCATCTAAAAGGTAAAATGAAAGGAAAGAATATTATCAAAATTGTTCAAGCATGTGAATGAGATGAGACTATGTAATGAGATAACTAATTTATATGATAAAATCACTCAGATCTATCCAAAAGCAAAGTGTTTTAAAATTCAGATGAACCCGAAGACTGTTAATGGCTTCCAGGATAGGAATCATTTGGTGATGTAATGCAACTTATTTATATGAGGAAAAATATATTAGCATGGGAAGCTTGTCTAAAAAATCATTTCAAACTAAGGCAAAGAGGAGTTTTCATGGTAATGGCAGATTATTTTTTGCTCTCAAAAACCACTGGTTTTGAAACCAAAGCATAAACTGGGCTAAGTCAGCAATATGGACAAGTTTTGAAATTACTTTTCCACAGTCCATTTCCATTTCCTTCTCCAGGAAGCATTTTCCCAGTTGCCTCACACCACCGGATCACAGGAGACCATTCTAACTTGGCAACTCTGATCCTATCAATCAGTGGTGTTCACTGAGTGCAAATCACTGTACTAGGCACTTGGGAGAGTACAGTATGACAGAATTGGCTGAGGGTGGAGTGAATACAAATGTTGAAGGGTACAGATGCAAGTGCACAGATGACACAGAAGGGAGAGGGACAGTGGGGAAAGAGAGCTTAGCTTGAGAGGAGGGTCTCTTGGAGGAGTTATTTTAATAAGGCTTTGAAGAGGCGGAGAGTTATAGAATATTGAATACGAAGTGTCAGGGAGCTCCAAGTCTTAGGGAGGGCAAAGACAAGACGTCGTCATTGAGGTAAGAGGTCATCATCATCCTCTAGACACTAAGTTCATTATGGGCAGGAACGTTTCTGCTAATTCCGTTGAATCGTACTTTCCCAGTAACATTGATTGATTGATTGAGATAGAAGAAATTTAGGCACATTGATTTGGCTGACAGTAAAGGAACTAAGTGTTTGGACTGGGTTATAATAGGAAATCAGTGAAGTAAGGCAGGAGGGGACAGTTGACTGACTGCTTTAAAGCCAATGGTAGGGAGTTCCTGTTTCATTTGGGCATGGATGGGGAACCACTGGTGGTTTTTAAAGAGTGGGGAGATATGGATGGAATAGTTCTTTAGAAAAATGATCCAGGCAGCAGAGTGGAGTAAGGACTGGAGTAGGAAAATACAGGAGGCAGGGAATTTAGCAAGGAGGTTGATGCAGGAGTCAAGGTGATATATAAGTACTTAGATCAGGATGATAGTTTAGAGGGAGAGAAAAGGGTAGGTCACAGAGGTGTTGTGAAGATAAAAATGATGGGATTTGATGACAGATTAAATAGTGGATTGAATGAGAGAGGAGAGGTACTGCCAAGGTTATGGACTTGTGAGACAGGGAGGATTATGTTGTCTACAGTGATGGGAAAGATAGGGTTTGGATGGGAAGATAAGAAGTTCTATTTTACACATGTTAAGTTTGAGGTATCAGTAGTACATCCAAGTAGAGATGTCCCGAGGTAAGGAAAAAATATGAGACTGCAGAAAAAGAACGGGATTCAGAACTGGTGAGGAAATATTGGGAGTCATCTTCTTAGAGATGGTAGTCGAAGGTGTGGCAGTAAGTGAGATCGCCAAGGGAGTGAGTTTAGATGAAGAATATAAAGGTAACACTGTTTTATCCTGATACTTTTGAACAGCTGCAAACTCCTCCATCATTCATTATCTGTAAGTATTTTTTGTCCGCTCTCCCCAATAAAACCCCTGAGGATAGGGAGCATGAGTCCTGTAATGCAGTCTACCAAGTGCTTAGTGCAATGCCTAGCACTCGTTAGGTGTGCTCAATCAGTGCTATTGATTATCATTGCCCTATGACCCAGCTAAATTGTCGATTGAGATTACCAACATTCCATCACAATAATCTGTGTTGCAAATACAATTCGCTTTGAAAATCTCTCAAACTTCAGCCTAGTGGCAAGAGCACGGGCTTGGGAGTCGCAGATCATGGGTTCTAATCCCAGGTCTGTCATTTGTCTGCTGTGTCACCTTGGACAAGTCACTTCACTTCTCTGTGCCTCAGTTACCTCATCTGTAAAATGGGGATTGAGACTGTGAGTCCCAAATGGGACAACCTACCTTGTATCTACCCCAGTGCTTAGAACAGTGCTTGGCACATAGAAAGCACCTAACAAATGCCATCATCATCATCAAAAAATTGCATAACCATAGGAACTCAATATATTACGTTTTGACCCAGTGCTTAGAACAGTGCGTGGCTCATAGTAAGGGCTTAACAAATATCATCATTATTATTATTTATTGGGACCCAAAGTAAAGCTAGCTAGATCAAACATAATGTGAATGAAAACCATCTTTCCTGGAAAATAATTAGGGATTATCATGATAATTACTAATTTTTTTTCACTTGAAAAGTCAGGAATGTAGTATTTAAAGATAAGAATGACAATATGGAAAGCGTATCCAATTTTTAAAACATGATTAAAAGCAGTTTCATACCATGTAATTGAAAGTCTTCAAAATGAGATCAACTTAATAAATTTCTAAATCAATAGGAACAAATCATACTCATCATCACCAATCAATCTGCGCATCAGGCAGAAATTCCTCACCCTCGGCTTCAAGGCTGTCCATCACCTCGCCCCCTCCGACCTCATCTCCCTTCTCTCCTTCTACAGCCCAGCCCACACCCTCCATTCCTCTGCCGCTAATCTCCTCACCGTGCCTCATTCTCGCCTATCTCCCATCCTCTTGTCTCTCCCCACTTCAATCCATACTTCACGCCACTGCCCAGATTGTCTTTTTCCAGAAACGCTCTGGGCATGTTACTCCCCTCCTCAAAAATCTCCAGTGGCTACCAATCAACCTACACATCAGGCAAAAACTCCTCACCCTGGGCTTCAAGGTTGTTCATCATCTCGCCCCCTCCTGCCTCACCTCCCTTCTCTCCTTCTCCAGCTCAGCCCGCACCCTCCACTCCTCTGCCGCTAATCTCCTCACCGTACCTCGTTCTCGCCTGTCCCGCCATCGACCCCCGGCCCACGTCATCCCCCGGGCCTGGATTGCCCTCCCTCTGCCCAACCGCCAAGCTAGCTCTCTTCCTCCCTTCAAGGCCCTGTTGAGATCTCACCTCCTCCAGGAGGCCTTCCCAGACTGGGCCCCCTCCTTCCTCTCCCCCTTGTCCCCCTCTCCACCCCCCCGTATTACCTCCTTCCCTTCCCCACAGCACCTGTATGTATTTATATATGTTTGTACATATTTATTACTCTATTTATTTATTTTACTTGTACATATCTATTCTATTTATTTTGTTCATATGTTTGGTTTTGTTCTCTGTCTCCCCCTTCTAGACTGTGAGCCCACTGTTGGGTAGGGACTGTCTCTATATGTTGCCAACTTGTACTTCCCAAGCGCTTAGTACAGTGCTCTGCACACAGTAAGTGCTCAATAAATACAGTTGATTGATTGATCATCAATATCATCCACTACCCCCGCAGTGTATTTTCTGAAAAAGAATATACACTGACACAATTCCTGCTGTACAATTTTGCATTCCTGCTGTATAATTTTGCATTCATTTTTCTGCTATGGTTTTCACTCCCATCCTCTATTTCCTCAGTTATCTAATTCACTTGCAAAAACTTTGTCATTATCATTTTCCTAAAAATATCTATATTTGGACAATCACACATAAATGAGCAATTTTCAAAATATTCCATACATGCAGTTGAAAGAACTAAATATTTCAATCTCCAGTGCAACTTCAGAGAGAAGACTAAATTCTGTACCATAAAAATGACCAATGTTTATATACAGGAATACATTTATAACAGTGGATTGAATGGCTGTCAATTCTCCTACAATACAGAGTTGCATTCTTCATGAACCTGGCATTATGGAAAGTCAAATTATAGAATGCAACCCTTGACTGGTGTCACATACATATGCATGACTTTCTTCTTACATGGTGTTGGATTTTATCCAGAAAGACGCGCACTATCAGAAAAAGATTCCCTAATTCCCCAACAGCATTCTATTAAAAACATGAAGTGAAAACACTTGTTATAGAACTGACTGTAGACTGTAGAAGAGATGGTTTCTTTTATAGGCTGCATCTAGTTTAGCTAATATTTCTATTTAAGATTGCAACCTCCTCCTTTAAGGCAATAAGCTCCCAGGCCTCTAATGTTCTTGCTACCCATCACAGATGCTGACAGCTGATTATCTTCTCCCCTAGCCTTTTTCCCTTTGTGTTTTGTGGCTCTGGACACCAAAGAAAGAGGAAAAATATTGAAAGAAAGCTCTAGTTCCCCAATTTTTTTAAAAATGGGCTCCTCTAGAAGAAGGAAAATGTTACTTCTGGAAAGCATTTTTGCTTTTGTTCTTGGTGGCATTGTCATCCTTGTAGGGGAATCATATTGTCAGAGAAATGGTAGATTTTGATATATTTATGGCTTTCAAAGATCAGGACAGTGATGGTATTTGATGGCTTTGTAGCTTTAAAATACTAGGTCAAGGTTAGAAAAATAAATCATTTCAAGGAAGCCAAAGAAATGGAAATTGAGCAATTTAGATTGCTTTTTATTTTCAGTACAACAAACCATCATATTGCTCAGAGAAACCAGAAATATGGATATCCACTTGGCAAATTGCACAGTCACTCTGACCAAAGGGGCTCAGGGTCGAACCACAACAACAATAATGGAGTTTAAACTGCACCAGGATTCTGTAGGCCAGCAACAAGTATTATAAACACTTTATCATAAAATAAAATGAAACTTGGAATTCTCTGGCATCCTGATCCTCCCCGATCCCTCCATAATTCATTTTCCAGTGCTTTAATTTCAATACATAACTATTGAAAGAAAAAGTAAAATACATTCATTGTGTATAGGTCTCAATTAAAAGTAGCAACAGTCTAAAGGAGAAAAAATAGTACTGAATTATCCTATGCCATACTGGAGTTCACTATGAAATAAAAGTGCCAGTTTAGGGATTATATAGAAGGTGATGAATGAAACTGTGGTGTTGATAATTTACGCCTCACAGTCTATAGCAATTAAATGAAATGTACATGGGCTGGAATACCACCAAGATAGAGAAGCAGTGTGGCTTAGTAGAAAGAGCATGGGCTTCGGAGGCAGAGGACATGGGTTCTAATCCTGACTCCACAACCTGTCTGCTGTATGACCTTGGGCAAGCTACTTAACTTCTCTGTGCCTCAGTTACCTCATCTGTAAAATGGGGATTAAGACTGTGAGCCCCACGTGGGACAACCTGATTACCTTGTACCTTCCCCAGAGCTTAGAACATTGCTTAGTACATAGTAAGCTCTTAACAAATATCATAATAATTACTATCTCTATATGTTGTCAACTTGTACGTCCCAAGTGCTTAGTACAGTGCTCTGCACACAGTAAGTGCTCAATAAATACAATTGAATGAATGAATGAAAAGGGGGCTTAGTCTGGGAAGGCCTCTTGGAGTAGTTACACCTTCAGTAGGGCTTTGAAAGCAGGAAGGGTGATTGCTGGATTAGAGGAGGGAGGGCATTCCAGGCCAGAGTTAGCACGTGGGCCAGGGGTCAGAAGCAAGACAGGAGAGATCAAGACAAATATGAAAGAGGTGGGAATGCCACCTTAGAGAAGCAGTGTGGCTCAGTGGAAAGAGCACGGGCTTGGGCGTCAGAGGTCATAGGTTCTAATCCCAGCTCTGCCGCTTGTCAGCTGTGTGACTTTGGACAAGTCACTTAACTTCTCTGTGCCTCTGTTACCTCATCTGTAAAATGGGGATTAAGACTGTGAGCCCCACATGGGACAACCTAATCACCTTGTATCCACCCGAACACTTAGAACAGTGCTTTGCACATAGTAAGCACTTAAATGCCATTATTATTATTACCAGGTCAGAGGATGAATGTAAGGCAAGGGAGGTGAGATTGTGGCACAGAAAATAGGTTAGTGCTACAGAAATGAAGCGTGCAAGTTGGGTTATTTGTAGGATACCAGAGAGATTAGAGAGACCTGAATGAGTGTCTTAAAGCTGATGGGAAGGGGACTGTTTCATTCATTCATTCAATTGTATTTATTGAGTGTTTACTGTGTGCAGAGCACTGTACTAAGCGCTTGGGAAGTACAAGTCGGCAACCTATAGAGATGGTCCCTATCCAACAACGGACTCACAGTTTTGGTAATAGATGGAGAAACCACTGAAGAGTCTTGAGGACTGGGGAGACCTGCACAAGTTTTTTAATAAATGATCTAGGCAGTAAAGTGATGTATGGACTGGAGTAGGGAGAGACTGGAGGCAAGGGGGCTGATACAGTAGTTGAGACAGAATATAATAAAGTACTTATTCTAGCCTGGTAGCAGTTTAGATGGAGAGGGAGGGATGGATTCTAGCACTGTTGTGAAGGTAGAACTGACAGAATTTGGTGACAGGCTGAATATTTATGTTAAATGAAAGAGATGATTGATGATAATTGGGCATGTGAGACAGGGAGGATGTTAGTATTAAAATACAGTGATGGGCAAATTGTGGGGAGAAGACGATGGGCAAATTGTGGGAAGACAAAGAGTTCCATTTTGGAAATGTTAAGATTGAAGAGTCAGGGGGACATTTAAGTAGAGAAGCAAATGGGAGACTACAAAGAAGTAGAGAGGTCAGGGCTGGAGAGGTCTATTTGGAAATCATCTGGATAGAGAAGGTAGTAAGTAGTGGTGGGAGTGAATGAGTGCTCCAAGACAGTGGGTTTAGAAGCAAGATATAATAATAATAATAACAATAATAATAATAATAATAATAATAATAATAATAATGATGATGGCATTTGTTAAGCTCTTACTAAGAGACTCAGAATCAAGCTTGGTGAACTCTCACAGTTAGAGGTGGGAAGCAGAGGAGGAGCTGGCAAAAGAGACTGAAAAGAGGTAGGAGCAGAATCAGGAAAGGAGTTTGTTTTGGGAAGGGAATGTCACTGTTTATGGTTGTGTTGTACTTTCCCAAGCACTTATTACAGTGCTCTGCACACAGTAAGCACTTAATATGATTGAATAAACTGAATGAATAAGCAAGGGTTAAAAGACATTTCTAGAAGGAGATGTGGTGCACAATGTCGAAGGTAACTGAAAGGTTTGGGGGATAGTATAGACGTAGATGGAAATTATGGAGGTTAAGGAGTAATAGTTAAAGAGATATGGTCCAAGGTCAGTTTAAGGATTTGACCATATCATTCATAGTTTTTAACAATGCTTCTTTCTATTTGCAAACACATTCCTGAATTTTAAGAAATATAAAATGATGAAGTCCATTAAATTAAATATTATAGCTACACATGCTAGTTGAAAAACAGCTGAAACTTGCTGCTTTTGCCCAGGAGGGATTTTTCTGCACAGTTCTGAATCTCAGGAAAAAAAAAAAGTCAAAACAAGCGAAGAAAAGAGGAGAGAAATAGGGGGAAAATGATAGAAATAATGCAGAGTCTGAGAGAGAAGAAGAGAGACCCATTCAAGTGAGGCATGGCTGTGAGTGTGCTGTTGGGTAGGGACCGTCTCTATATGTTGCCAACTTGTACTTCCCAGGTGCTTAGTATAGTGCTCTGCGCACAATAAGTGCTCAATAAATACGATTGAATGAATGTAAGTTTACATGCTTGGCCATATGAAATTTGTTTTGCTAAGAGTTAAGGATAGTAAAACCAAGACTAAAAGACCACCAATTTATGATTAACAAGTCATGTATTATCTTCCAGATAAACATAATGATATATCAAAACCTTTCAAATATATAACATTCCATATCTCAAAAAAATATTCCTTTTTGAATATGATTACCAAATTGTCCCTGATTTCAGTTGTTTCTGAGATTTTCAGAAGAGTGACTAAAATCTCTACTTGAGGTCTTACAGGGGTTATATATAATGATGTGTTTAAAGTCTTAAGGATGCTAATAGAGAACCTGTCAAGAAATACAAAGCCCACAGAATGCGAGCCCAAGCAGAAAAAAATCTAATCAAGAGGGACTACTTTCAGAGGTCAAGATGCTACTTTATGCAGAATCCATTCTATATGAGTAATTTTAAATTGAAATACCAAAGAAAAAATTGATATGGGAATTTTTCTTGGAATTCTGTGCTCATTTCTGTTGACATAAGCAACAAGAATATTTTATCAGACATTCCTCAAGTGCACTTAAGCCTTCGTTTTTTCTTGCTTTGACTCTGCTGCTGATAGTTGTAGGGGTGTGGTGGGAGTTAATGATAGAGTGTTAACCAGAACTGACTTCTACAAGATAAAAATTTTATACCTTGTAAGTATATAACAGAACCAGAAACCAAGCAGAGGTAATTGCAATACCTTGAGGGGCAAGAAATCTGAGAGGATAGAAAAGAACAGATAAATAAAAGTTAGGCATGGAGCAGACGGAACAGATTGAGGATGAAACTGAAGTCTGGGAGGATTTCATGCTATATTCAGTTAATGGCAGTTGAGTGCTTAGTATGTGCAGAGCATTGTACTATTCACTTGGGAGAGTACACTACAACAGAGTTGGAAGGTATAAACCCTGCCCATAAGG
Source organism: Tachyglossus aculeatus (assembly GCF_015852505.1). Taxonomy (NCBI): domain Eukaryota; kingdom Metazoa; phylum Chordata; class Mammalia; order Monotremata; family Tachyglossidae; genus Tachyglossus; species Tachyglossus aculeatus. The sequence goes on along the minus strand of NC_052066.1, from coordinate 118,255,000 downwards.
AGTTTATGGTTTAAAAGGGGAGACAGGCCCTTGATATAAATTACAGATATGGGAAATGGGAGAGTACAAGAATGTGTTCACAAGTTCATTCATTCATTCAATTGTATTTACTGAGTGCTTACTGTATGCAGAGTACTGTACTAAAAGCTTGGGAAGTACAAATAGGCAACATAAAGAGACGGTCCCTACCCAACAACAGGCTCATAGTCTAGAAGCGGGAGACAGACAACAGAACAAAACAAGTAGACAGGTGACAAAACAAGTAGACGGACTGGGGTGAATATCAAGAGCTAAAGGGAGAGTCATATTGTTATATATTATTATATTATATGTATATTATCTGTTCACAGTTTTGATAGGGAAAAACTACCAAATCATTCCTCCTGTGAGTTTAAGACAACACCATCCAAACTGGGAAGGTTGAAGACATTCTCTCCCATGCAATCTTTGTTTCTTTCTCATTCCTATATATTTTCATGCCAGGTGCCTTTCTTTCCAGCTACTTCCCCAACACAGGTGTAACATTAATCTAGTTGATAACAACTCAGGCATGAAGTTGGAACTCCATTTTGGTAAAGAGAATCTCGGGAAAAAATAGCTCCAGGTTGGACTTTGAAGTGGTGTAGGCTTCAATTTAAAGTATCCCTGTTTGTGTTCTTCTCTGGTCTAATAATGACAGCTATTAAGTCCTTATTACTTATTACTTATGTGCCTAGTACTCTACTGAACTCTGAGTTAGATACATCAGATGGTCCCTGGACCACATTGGGCTATACAGACTAAGAGGAATGGAGAATAGGTGTTTAAAGCCCATTTTAGAGGTGAGGAAATTTGGCTCATAGAAACTTGCCCAAGGTCACGCAACAGGGGAATGGTGTATCTGGGATTAGAATCGAGGCCTCTTGACTCCTAGTTCTAGTTTTTTTTTTCCCCACTAGGCCATGACTGGGGATAGAAATCAGGAGAACTGGGATCTAGTCCCAGCTTTGGACTGCCATGCTGAGTGACCTTGAGCCTCCATGGGCTTTAGTTTTCTCATCTGTGAAATGGGCAAAATAACCTCTGACTTTTCCTACCTCACAGGATAATTTTAAGGTAAATGATCAATAATCACTTTCCAATGGCTTCTTCCCCACTTCTTCCCCTACCCTAAAAAAACTCTCCCTTTACCCCATGGCTCTCTCCATTTGTCACCCCATCTTCCTCCTACCATTTCTCTCCAAATTTCTTGAGAGAGATGTTGACACCCATTGTCTCCACATCCTATCCTTCAATTACCTCCTAGATCCCCTCCAATCTGGCTCCCAATCTCTTTGCTCTGCAGAAATAGCCCTCTCTAAGGTAACCAGTGACATTTCAGCCATCTTTGACACTGTAGACCACCCCCTTCTCCTTGAAACTTTATCCAACCTTGGATTCATTGACAATGTCATCTCGGTTCTCCTCCTATCTCTCTGACCACTCATCTCAGTCTTTTTTCACTGGCTCCTCCTCTCTCTCCCACACTCTACAACAGGGAACCCTCAAGCCTCATTTCTAGGTCCCCATCTATTCTCCCTCTACATCCATTCCCTTGGAGAACTCATTCATTCCCATGCCTCCAATTACCATCTCTAGGCAGATTATTCTCAAATTTACATCTCCAGCCCTGATCTCTATCCTTCCCTAAAATCATACATTTCTTCCTGCCTTCAAGTCATGTCTAATTGGATGTCCCACCAACACCTCAAAACATGTCCAAAACTGAATTCCTTATATTCCCATCCAAACCCTTTCCTCCCCCGGCATTTCAAATTACTGTAGACAACACCACTATCCTCCCTTTCCCACAAGCCCATAACCTTGGCATTAACCTCAACTCACCTCTCCCATTCCACCCACATATTCAACCTGAACAAATTGTGATGGTTCTACCTTTATGACATTGCTAAAATCCACCCTTTCCTCTCTATCCAAACTGCTACCAAGCACTTATTGAATCCCATTGAGGCTACTGCATCTGCCTCCTCGCTGACCGCCCAGCCTCCTGTCCCTCCCCACTCCAATCCATACTTCACTCTGCTGCACAAATCATTTATCAACAAAAACATTCAATCCATGTCTCCTCAAAAACCTCCAATGGCTACCCATTTACCGCTGCAAACAGCAACTGCTTGACATTGACTTTAAAGCACTCAATCATCTTGCCCCATCATACTTCACCTCACTAATCTCCTTCTAAAACCCAGTTCTCACACTCCACTCCTCTAGCCCTGATCTCATCTATCTCTCAGCTTCAAGGCTGTCCATCACCTCATCCCCTCCTACCTCACCTCGCTTCTCTCCTTCTACAACCCAGCCCACACACTTCGCTCCTCTGGTGCTAACCTTCTCACTGTGCCTCCATCTTGCCTGCCTTGCCATTGACTCCTGGCCCTCATCCTACGTCTGTCCTGGAAAGCCCTCCCTCCTCAAATCTGCCAGACAATTACTTTCCCCCCACCTTCGAAGCCTTACTGAAGACACATCTCCTCCAAGAGTCCTTCCCAGACTGTCCCACTTTTCCTCATCTCTCACTCCCTTTCATTCATTCAATCGTATTTATTGAGCACTTACTGTGTGCAGAGCACTGAACTAAGCGCTTGGGAAGTACAAGTTGGCAACATGTAGAGACGGTCCCTACCCAACAGTGGGCTCAGCATAGCCCTGACGTTCTCCTTTTGCTCTTCCCCCCTCCAACAGTACTTATGCATATATCTGTAATTTTATTTATTTATATTGATGTCTATTTGTATTGATGTCTGTCTCCCCCCTTCTAGACTATGAGCTTGTTGTGGGCAGGGATTTTCTGTTTCTGTATTGTTTGTACTGTTCTGTTTCTGTATTGTACTTTCCCAAGTGCTTTGCACATGGTAAGCACTCAATTAATGATTGAATGAATGAATCTCATCAATGACTCCTTTCCCACAACCTCCCCCTGGCCTGGAATTCCCTCCCCCTTCATATACGCCAGACCATCACCCTCTCCACTTCCAAAACATTAAGTTCACATATTCCCCAAAATGCCTTCCCCAGTTGAGCCCTCTTCTCCCCAGCTCACTTTCCCTTCTTCGTCATCTATGCACTTGGATCTATGACCTTTAGACATTTAATTTTACGTCACCCCAAACTGCAGCACTTATCTTTAAATCATTTGTTACAAATCACTTTATTCGTATTAATGTCTGTATCCCCTTCTGAAAGCTCATTATGGCTGGGAACAGGTCTGCTAATTCTGTTGTACTCTCCCAAGCGTTTAGTACAGTGCTCTGCACATAGTAAGAGCTCAATAAATATGAACGATAAATTGCTTACTGTGAGCACAAAACTGTACTAAGCATTTAAGAGAGTAAAACAGAATTGGTAGACACCTTTCCTGCTCACAGTGCTCTACAAATTCACAGTTTTTATTGAAGGTTCATTGCCTCATTAGACTTACAAAATAAGTTCACAGCAGGGTTATTTGTTTTCTTACCACAGCTCAGGAAATTGACTGGTCCATGCTCTGGCTCATGTTAGAAAAAGGTGGATTCAAGATGTTCCTGGAAAAAAAAAAAAGAGCCATTTTAGAAGAGGGAAACCTGAGAGACTAGGAAGTAACTACATCCTAAGAAAAGCACACCTTTTTCTCATTCTCCTTTCTGTCTATGGAAGAAAGCACAAGGCGACTATAATTTGTCTTGCTATTTGAGTAGAACTGTTCAGACTGAATTCTCATGAACTCTCTCCAGCACCTTCTCACTGATGTGCTGCTAATGTGCTGTCACATTTAAAGAAGTTAGTAGGACAGCTGGGTAGGCTGGGTGCCATTACCAGACCTGGAAATGATTAATGCTCGTTTTTGGGGGGATGTCAGTCTGTTTCTATTAAATTCAAACCAGCAATGAATATACATGAAAATTCATGTCAATTTTAGCAAAAATTTATGTAGGACCTCAGAGGAAGATTCTGAGTTGAAATTTGCTTAGGCCTTCATATCTCATTTATATATATATAAATGATATATAATATATATATCATTATATAATAATAGTATATATAATATATATACACATATATATACATATATATATACATATATATAAAACAAACAACTCTATTTCTTAAATGTTAATTCAAACATTTCATCAAGGCAAAAATTAAAGAAAAAATGCATTCTTGTCAGGGCCACTACTGAATAATGCATAATGATTATTGAGTCACAAAAATTCCATTAGGTAGGTCTTCAAAATTTACATGTCATAGCCACATACACCTGAACATGTAACTACGTATACCTGAACCTATCAATCTATCAGTAATATTTGTTGAGTGCCTACTTTGTGAATCATTACACTATGTGCTAGTGAGAGTACAATATAATGAATAGACCTGATCCCCACCCTCAAGGAGTTTACATAATAGGGAGATGAGGCAGACACTAAAATTACAGAAAAAGGAGGAGATAATAGAGCATAAAGATATTTACGTATGTACTTCAGGGGGTATTTTGATAGTAGTTGAAAAGCATTGTAAACTAGCGCTAAAAGGAGTGTAGAACGGAGTTAGAAGACCTGGGTTCTATATGGTCCTATACTTTTTAATTTGTTAAGCACTTACTATGTGCAAATCACTGTTCTAAGCACTGGGGGGAACACAAGGAGATGAGGTTGGCCCATGTGGGGCTCACAGTCTTAATCCCCATTTTACAGATGAGGGAACTGAGGCACAGAGAAGTGAAGTGACTTGCCCAAGGTTACACAGCAAACATGTCGGGGGGGGGGGGGGGGGGGGGGGGCGGCGGGATACTTGAGAAGCAGCATGGCTTAGTGGAAAAAGCATGGGCCTGGAATGTCAGGTGACCTAGGCTTTAATCTTGGCTCTGTCACTTGTCTGCTATATAATCTTGGGCAAGTCACTTAGCTTCTCTGTGGCTCAGTTACCTCATTTTTAAAATGTGGATTAAGACTAGGATCCTATATGGGACAGAGAGACTGTGTCCAATTTGATTATCATGTACCTACCCCAGTGCTTAGTATACTGCCCAGCACACAGTAAGATCCTAACAAATACCATTAAAAAAAAGATCATTTGCCTTCTGTGTGATCTTAAATTTTCTGTGCCTCAGTTAACTCATCTGTAAAATGCAGTACTTCTCTGTCCTACTATATTCTGAGCCCTATTTGAGACCTGAGGTGTGACTGATTGCCCAGTTCTCAATAGAGTGCTTAGCACAGAGTATACATTTAAGGCTATTACTACTAAATTTTGTATATGCCATTTCAGCACAAAACTATATCCTGTTATCATTTATTTTCCTCACAAGTCTAATACAGCAAGACTGTGTACTTTCTGGCAAAGCCGCCTCTACCATTAGCAAATGCACTTGTTGTTTCCTCATTAATGCATATTCGTGAGAAATTTATTCCAAAAATAGATATGATGGAGGAAAGCACACTTTCTTTGAAGTTCCACTGCCTGATTTCCTTTAGGCATGCCTTGTTTAAGTTCCTGGGAACTTGGTCAAATGTGTGTTGGTCTATGGTATAATAACATAGGATCTGCAGAATAATCCAATATAATCCAGTCTAGTTACAAGAGGATAACTATTACATGGATAACCATTTACAAAAAAAAAGGAATTAACAGTAACTTGGATCAGTTTCCATGTTTCTCAAACATTAAGCAGGTCAGATGTATTACACACAGTTTATTCCTTACTGCCTTTCCCATGAGGCTCTGCTAAAGTCAATATGATTTATTTTTTCACTTTTTTTTCTTTACCAGGGATTCTTCAGGCCCTCGGGATTGCCTTCCTCATTTCCTAATATTAATCTCGATGTAATATATAGTCCATAATTCTGGACAAGGCGATTGAGAGAAAATAATGTTTGCTTTCTAACAGCCAAGCAGTTTCTTTTAAGAAGCACTTAGTTTCTTCAGAAATCAAAGGCTTGTTCCTTGGACATTTTCTGATTAGTCTGGTTCTGAAGGCAGAAGAATACGACTGAACCACTTGATAGTGCAGAAACTCACCTGAATGCTACTGTGGATGATTCTTAATGATAGTATCTCCTTTAGGCCTCTTCCATATACAGCTAGAACACAGGCCCAATTTGTAGCTAAAAGGCTTAACTTGGGAGGCTTTATATTTGCATAGGCTAACCCTAAGGTCTGTTGGGATGCAGAGCTGAATTAGTGTGCAGTATGAAGTGACAATGTAAATCCTACTGGGAGAAGGGGAGGAGGTCAGATAAGCCTGTTGTTGGGTAGGCCCTACTGAGAGCTCACCTCCTCCAGGAGGCCTTCCCAGACTGAGCCCCTTCCTTCCTCTCCCCCCTCTCCATCCCCCCATCTTACCTCCTTCCCTTCCCCACAGCACCTGTATATATGTATATATGCTTGTACATATTTATTACTCTATTTTACTTGTACATATCTATTCCATTTATTTTATTTTGTTAGTATGTTGGTTTTGTTCTCTGTCTCCCCCTTTTAGACCGTGAGCCCACTGTTGGGTAGGGACTGTCTCTATATGTTGCCAACTTGTACTTCCCAAGCGCTTAGTACAGTGCTCTTCACACAGTAAGCGCTCAATAAATACGATTGATTGATTGATTGGGGACCATCTTTATATGTTGCCGACTTGTACTTCCCAAGCGCTTAGTACTATACTCTGCACACAGTTAGTGCTCAGTAAATATGATTGAATGAATGAATAAGGCAGGAATCCATCTTGGATCAGAGCACTCTACAGGGACAGTAGGAAGCCTCTTTTGATCGTGCTTTCTATTAGACCTTAAAGCCTGGGCAGGCAAGATACTAGAGCTAACAAAAGTGCTACTTTGAGACTGAAGAGTGACCCTGGTAGACTCCATAAAACAGTCCAGGATAGGCCAGTGTTCTGCGAGGAAGCAGCTTGGACCCCCAAGGTGGCTGGTAGCTCCAGGATGACCTCTCTTCCTGGGCTGCTGAGCTGCAATCTTTCCTCCTCCCAAGACCACCCTTATTCTCTTCTCTTACCCGTCAATTAATCGACAATATATATTGAGTGCTTACTGTGTGCAAAGCATAATACTAAGCACATTTTTATGGTATTTGCTACTCTCCAGGCACTGTAATAATAATAATAATGATGATGATAATGGTTTTTATTAAGTGCTTACTATGTGCCAAGCACTGTTCAAAGCACTGGGGTAGATGTTAAGTAATCAGGTTGGACACAGTCCATATCCGATATGGGGTTCACAGTTTGAATCCCCCTTTACAGATGAGGGAACTGAGGCACAATCAATCAAATTTATTGAGCACTTATTGTGTGCAGAACACTGTACTAAGCGCTTGGGAAGTACAAGTTGGCAACATATAGGGACAGTCCCTACCCAACAGTGTGCTCACAGTCTAGAAGGGGGAGACAGAGAAAAAAACCAAACATATTAACAAAATAAAATAAATACAATAGATAAGTACAAGTAAAATAAATAAATTAAAATAGAGTAATAAATATGTACAAACATATATGCATATATACAGGTGCTGTGGGGAAGGGAAGGAGGTAAGACGGGGGATGGAGGGGGGACGAGGGGGAGAGGAAGGAGGGGGCTTAGTCTGAGAAGGCCTCCTGAAGGAGGTGAGCTCTCAGTAGGGCCTTGAGAAGTGAATTTTATTTGCCCACACAGCAAAGTGGTGGAGCTGGGATTAGAATTTAGGTCCTTCTGAGTCCAAGGCCTGTGCTCTGTTCACTAAGCCAAGCTGCTTCTCTGGTTTGTGACCTCGAGCTCACACTGCCGGACTTCTCGCTTGAAGTCTGAGAGACCACAACTCTCCCAATCTTCAGGGGCTCTAGAAAAATCCAACTTCATCCAAGAAAACCTCCTCAATCAAGCAGTCATATTTATTGAGCACCTACTATGTGCAGAGCACTGTACTAAGCCCTTGAGAGAGTATAATACAACAGAATTAGCAGATACGTTCCCTGCCTATAATGAGCTTACAGTCTAGAGATGACCTTACACAATTCGTTCAAAACACCTTAAACTGGCAGCAGCCCAGCAGCCTCCTTTAGCATTTAATTAGAACCAAACCTCAGCATGCCTGTAGAGCATGGTTTAGTGGATAGAGCATGGGCCTGAAAGTAAGAAGGACCAGGTTCTAATCCTGGTTCTGCCACTTCTCTGCTATGTCACCTTGGGCAAATTACTTCATTTCTCTGTACCTCAGTTACCTCATCTGTAAAATGTGGATTAAGACTGTGAGCCCCATGAGGGACGGGGACTGTGTCCGACCTGATTAACTTGTATCTACCCCAGTGCTTAGAACTGTGTTTAGCACAGAGTGAGTGCTTAACAAATACCATAATTATAATTATTATTAATCCATTTTTAACTCAGCTACTATCTGCTAGATCCTCATTCTTCTTCCTGCCCTTACTATTTGTAAATTCATTTTATTTTTTAATGGTATTCATTAAGGGCTTTCTATGTGCCAGGCATTGTACTAAGTAATGGGATAGATACAATCCAATCAGGTAAGATACAGCTCATGCCGCACATGGGTGCTCACAGTCTTAATCTTGATTTTACAGGTGAGGTAACTGAGGCACAGAGAAGCTATGTGATTTAACTCACTGTACCTCTAGCTCATCCACCTCACCACCAACTTCTTGCACCATCCTTCCAGTGGCCTGGAACACCCTCCCTCTTCATGTCCTACAAATAACCACTCTCCCTATCTTCATCAAAAACCTTATTAACCACACATCTCCTCCAAGAGTCCTTCCCTGACCAAATCCCCATTTCCTCTTCTCCCACTTCCTTCTGCGCTGTCATTGCACTTGGATATGAACCTCTCCCTCAGCCCCACAGCACTTATTTAACATACCCGTAATTTATTTATACTTATGTTTGTGTCCCCCTCTAGACTCTAAGCTTGTTGTGGGCAGGGGGCATGTCGATCAACTCCGTTATATTGTATTTTCCCAAGGAAGAAGCAGCTTGGCCTAGTGGATAGAGCACAGGCCTGGGAGTCCAAAGAATCTGATCCTAAACCCTGCTCCACCACTTATCTGCTGTTGTGACCTTGGGCAAGTCACATCACTTCTCTGTGCCTCAGTTACTCATCTGTAAAATGGGAATTGAGACTGTGAGTCCCGTGCAGGACAGGGGTAGGGTCCAACCTAATATGTATCTACCCCAGCATTTATAAGCATTTATAAGCACATAGAAAGCCCTTAATGAATACCATTAAAAAATAAAATGAATTTACAAATACTAAGGGCAGGAGGAAGAATGAGGATCTAACAGATAGTAGCTGAGTTAAAAATGGATTAATAATAATTATAATTATGGTATTTGTTAAGCACATAGTAAGCACTTAAAAATACCATTAACAAAAGCACTTAGTACTATACACACAGTAAGTGCTTAAGAAATACAGTTGATTGATTAAATTACAGATCTCTCACCCTCTCTGCCTCCTCTTCCTCCACCTCTAATTCCAACGACTCCCCCTTTAGTAAAACAATTAACCTCCTCCTAAACCATAATCTTCAACTGCATTCCAATGGTTCATTCCCCACTGCTTTCAAATGTGTCCATGTATTCCCTATCCCCCCAAAAAATTAAAAACCAATAACAACCCTCCCTTGACCCCACTGTTCCCTCTAGGTATTGTTCCATCTCCCACCTACAAATTTCTCCAAACTCCTTTATGGGTTGCCTGCACACGCTTCCTCCAACTTCCAATCCTTTCCTCAACTGCCTGTAATGTGGCTTCCACCCCCTTCACTCCACAGACACAGCCCTTTCTAGGGTTACCAGTAGCCTTCTTCTGCCAAATGCATTCTCTACTGTTCCCCCTCTTATTGAACTGTGAGCCACATGTGGGTCAGGGACTGTGTCCAACCTAATTAACTTGAATCTGCTCCAGTGCATAGAACAGGGCTTGACCCATAGTAAGCATTTAACAAATGCTAATTAAGGATAAGTATAAAGGGGGAAATGACAGAGTATAAGAATGTACTTAACTGCTGTGGCACTAGACATGGGGTGAATATCATATGCTGAGTACAGATCAATCAATGGCATTTACTGAGCACTTACTATGTGTGGAGTACTGTACAAAGCGCTGGGGAGAGTACATGCAACAGAATTGGCAGACATTTCCTGCCCATGAATAGTTTGCAATCCAGGGATACAGTCAATGGATCCAAGTATAAAATAGATAAACATCTTAACTAAATAACTAGAAGAAGCAAGAAGTAGAGTGGAAAAAAGGTCTAGAAATGAGAAAAGGCAGAGATGGGTGCCAATGAACATATAGGAAGAAAGCTAAGTATAACATTCTAGACAATATTCTTGTTTTATGCTACTTTTTAAGTGCTTAGTCTGTACCAGGCACTGTACTAAGTACTGGGGTAGATACAAACTAATCCGGCTGGACACAACCCATGTCCCACACGGGGCTCACAGTCTTAATCCCCGTTTTACAGATGAGGTAACAGGCAAAGAAAAGTTCCATAACTTTGCCCAAGATCACAAAACAGACAAATGGAGAGCTGGTCCTTGTAACTCCTAGGCCCATGCTTTTTCCACTAGGCCACACTGCTTCCCCAAATTAGATAATATTTCCTGGAAAAGTGTCAAATGCAGCAGAGAGGTAGAGGAGATTAGAACTGAGTGGAAGTCATTAGATTTGGCAAGTTGGTCATTGGTGAATTGGTGAATACTTCAGGCTGCTGCCCGGATTGTCTTTGTCCAGAAATGCTCTGGGCATGTTACTCCCCTCCTCAAAAACCTCCAGTGGCTACCAATCAATCTGCGCATCAGGCAGAAACTCCTCACCCTGGGCTTCAAGGCTGTCCATCACCTCACCCCCTCCTACCTCACCTCCCTTCTCTCCTTCTACAGCCCAGTCCGCACCCTCCGCTCCTCCACTGCTAATCTCCTCACCGTACCTCGTTCTCGCCTGTCCCGCCATCGACCCCCGGCCCACGTCATCCCCCGGGCCTGGAATGCCCTCCCTCTGCCCATCCGCCAAGCTAGCTCTCTTCCTCCCTTCAAGGCCCTACTGAGAGCTCACCTCCTAGAGGAGGCCTTCCCAGACTGAGCCCCTTCCTTCCTCTCCCCCTCGTCCCCCTCTCCATCCCCCTCATTTTACCTCCTTCCCTTCCCCACAGCACCTGTATATATGTATATATGTTTGTACATATTTATTACTCTATTTTACTTGTACATATCTATTCTATTTATTTTATTTTGTTAGTATGTTTGGTTTTGTTCTCTGTCTCCCCCCTTTTAGACTGTGAGCCCACTGTTGGGTAGGGACTGTCTCTATAGGTTGCCAACTTGTACTTCCCAAGCGCTTGGTACAGTGCTCTGCACACAGTAAGTGCTCAATAAATACGACTGATTGATTGATTGATAGAAAGGGACATTTCTATGGGGGTGGCAGACAACTGACAGGTGCTTGGGGAAAGAGTTGGAGAGGCAACTTGCTTGAGAAGTTTGAAGAGGTTTGGTAAGTGGTCAAGGGAGGGTTTTTTTTTAGGTTGGGGGTACATGGATATATTTTAAAGCACTGAAGAAGGAACTACTGTTAAAGTGAGTCATTGAAGATCGTAGCTTGGGAGAAAAAGGCAGGAACAAGTTTTTTGATAAGATGTAAAGAGATGGGGTTGGAGATAGAGGTATAAGGTGTAAAATTTGAGAGAAGATGGGAGATTTTTTAAGCTACCACTGGGAAGGATGGGAGAGTCAAAGACCTGGCAGGAGGAGGAAGCGACTGGAGAGGAGCAGGAACAGCTGCCTAATGGTTTCAATTTTATCACTGAAGTGTGTGGCAATAGCATTATAGCATTACGGGCAAGAGATGGGGGCTGTGGGGAGATAAGGGGTTTGAGGAGAGTGTTAAAAGTCTGAAAAAGCTGGCTCGGGCAATGGGAATGGGATTTAATAAAGAGAAAAAGTATTGTTGCCAGCCACATTGTCTAGTGGCTAGAGCATGGGCCTGGGAGTTGGAAGGGCCTGAATTCTAATCCCAGCTCCACCATTTGTCAGATGTGTGACCTTGGACAAGTCACTTAAATGCTCTGTGCCTCAGTTACCTCAACTGTAAAATGGGGATTAAGCTCTGAGCCCCATGTGGGACAACGACTGTGTCCAACTTGAATAGCTTGTATCTACCCCGGGGCTTAGTACAGTGCTTACACATAGTAAGCACTTAAATACCACTAAAAAAAAATGGGGGAGAGGAAAGTTTTAAAGCAGGTGAGTCTGAATTTAAGAGGGGGTGAAGTCAGCTGGTGTTTGGATTTCCTCCAGCAGCACTCCACAGCTCAAGCACAAGATTGGAGGAAGTGTACCTTGGGGATGAATCCAGGGTTGCTGGTTAATGTCTCAAGTTTGATGGAGCCTTGGGAAGTGAGGGAATTGATTTCAGTGGAGCAGTGGGTGTTGAAGGTGTGGACCTATGTGCCAAAAGAAAGTAGCTTGGGTAAAGAAGCCAAATGTGGCAAAATGGCTTTGGAAAATTGGAGGGGGTCAAAAAATGAGATGCCTCTATGGGAGAACAGGACAGCTTTGTAGCAGTGGGATGGGGAGGAGAAGGACAATAGAAGCAGCTAGTAGAAAGATCACTGGGAACATCTGTGTGAATTTTGAAGTCTCCCTGGATCAGTATAGGGATGGAGAAAGAGGGAAGGAAAATGAGAAAGTTGTTGAAATGGTTCAGAAAGTTGGAGATGTGGACTAGGGGGCAGCAGATAATGGTGATAAGTAATTGGGGTGGGTGTGTAGGTAATAATAATGATGCATTTGTTAAGCGCTTATGGTGTGCAAAGGACTGTTCTAAGCATTCGGGAGGATACAAGGTGATCAGGTTGTTCCACGTGTTGCTTGCAGTCTTAATCCCCATTTTACATATGAGGAAATTGAGGCACAGAGATTTGAACCCATGACCTCTGACTCCCAAGCCCGTACTCTTTCCACTGAGCCATGCTGCTTCTCTGGATGGATGGTAGGTGGATGATATGGGCTTCAAAGGAAGGGAAAGAGGAATGTGAGAGTGGGTTTGTGTGAAAGAGGCAAGTGGGGCCTCCATTCCCAGTGAGATTTAGGGAGTGGGAGAAGATGAGACCCCCTGGGACAGAGCAATAGGGGAGAGAGGTGAGAGCCAGGTTTCAGTGATGGCAAGAGGCACAGTGATTAGATCAGGAACAGGTCAATGACGAAAGGAAGTTTTCCCATGATGTAGCTGGGGTTCCACAGGTCGCATGTGTCTATGGCTGTGGAATGGGAAGGTGGGGAGGGAAGAGTGCTAGGGGTGGGGAGGACCTGAAATGACTTCAAAGGGGCTGGCAAGGGGAGAGAAGGATTAGGAGGAGTGCTGGAAGGGAGAGTCAGGGATAAGGGAGGGGATTGATAGAACATGGAGAGATGACGACGTTTAAGAAAGACAATTGAAGGCAGTGGCATCTAATCTGGAGTCCCGGACCGGACATGATTGTACAGATTTATTACTCTCTTTAATTTGTACATATTTACTAGTCTATTCATTTTGTTAATGAAGCGCATATAGCTATAATTCTATTTGTTCTGACGATTTTGACACCCGTCTACATGTTTTGTTTTGTTGTCTGTCTCCCCCCTCTAGACTGTGCGCCCGTTGTTGGGTAGGGACCGTCTCTATATGTTGCCGACTTGTACTTCCCAAGAGCTTAGTACAGTGCTCTGAACACAGTAAGCGCTCAATAAATACGATTGATTGATTGATTACCTGACAATTAACACAATTTCCTTAAGTGGGTGGAAACGCATTTGCCCCCAGCCAGGGGGAGCTTTAGAATGAATGGGAGAATGTTTACAAGTCATTAGAATGTGAATTTCTGCTGATTATTTTTAGTTATTGCAAATCATACCTACTTAAAGAACGATTTCATATCTATTGTGGACCGATATAACTACTTAAACATAGCCCTCTTCTTTATGATAATTGTCCAAACCAAACCCCCAAATAGTGACTTATATGGATATTTCAGATGGCTTTAAAATCAGAATAAAAATGTAATCATTTGTTGGAAATGCAGTGCATGGTAAAGCTATGATGCTGTCTCTGTATTTTAATCTAAAATCTCTGTGCCAATATATTTTTTCAGACTATGGTTATTTGGAGCCCTCATGTTTTTTTTTCCCCTACTAAAGTAATTTTAAAGTCAAATGATTAAGTGTCACGACTGCTTGTCCTTCTTGATAAATTTCCAGTAATTAAGTGAATTAATTCATAGAACTCTCACTGGTGGTTCAGGGTCAGTGAGTACAAAAAGAGATCTTGTTAGTTGTGTTTGCAATGCCTAGTGAACAAAAAGCTCACTAACTGTTATAAAACAAGTATAATAAATTAACACAAATTGGCTGCCCTCCACTTAAAGGGAGTGCCTTGTCTTACTCCAGGAAAATAAGGGAAGCAAATTCACTGAATTAAAGACCAAGTTCCTTAGGGCGACTCCTCAAATTTGACCCTGTGGGTGTTGTAAATCATTTAAGGCCCCATGTAAGTCAAGTATGTCTCAAGTTTCTCCACTGAGAGTGGGGTTACCACAAGGGCATCAGCACTGGGGACTTTAAACAAGGCTCCCAAATATCCTCCCAGGGTTGGCCATCTTCATAAATGAATGCAAATCCTTGGATTGCTAAGGATGGACTGGTGGTCTTGAGAAAGTTACTCCACTAAACTTTCAGATCAGGTAAATAAGAATAATAGTGACCTGATTGGGTGAGAAATCCGTTGAGATTATATTCCTAGTATTCACTTATTCAGTAGTACCATCAGTTCTCTTAAAACATGGGGGAGTGGATCTTGGTGAACTTTGTGGTAAGAAAACCCTATGCTATAAAATAATTATGCCTTGACCCTTTGGGCATACCCCACCTTCAGCCCCCCAAAACTTATATATCTATATTCATAAATTAGGTATTTTTATAGTCTGTCTCCTCCTCTAGACTGTAGGCAGAGAATGTGTCTACCAACTGTATTATATTGTACTCTCCCAAACAATATAGTGCTCTGCACATGAGCAGTCATTGCATAGCACTGATTCATGGATTTAGCAATATTGTGACTATGTGCATGCTGTTTCTTTCAACGCTTTATTACTCACTATCCGTAACCAAGTTTAATGTCTGTCCCTCCCTATAGACTGTTAGCTTCTTGTGGGCAGGGACAATACCCTCCAATTTAATTATACTATACTCCCCCAAGTGCTTAGTACAGTGTTCTGCACACAGTAATCACTCAATGACTGATATTGACTGATAATTGACTGATATTCAGAAAATGTATTTTCTTGGAATAATATTCCCCAATCTCCAAATAATATTCTAACCAAAATTTGTGAAAAAAAATATATTATGGGTGAATTGACTGTATTTGGCAGCCTGCTAAGCAGTTGGGGACAATAATGATAATTATGGTATCTGTTAAGTGCTTATTCTTTGCCTGTGCAGAATACTGTATTAAACTTGGGAGAGTGTAAATAGTAGACATGATCTCTGCCCTCAAGAAGACTACACTCTAATCAAATGGGGGAAGAAGGACACTAAAATAATTTTCCCAAAAGGGAGACGTATTAGAGTATAAAGGTATGATCATTAGTGCTATGTTGGGGAGTGAATAGAGAAATGCTTGGGTGAATTATAAGTGCTGAAGTGGCTGTTTTGGGGAAGGATATAGACTGGGAAATTTGGAGATTGATTAGAGAAGGCATTCTGGTAATATGATTTCAGAAGTGCCTTGAAGACAGAGAAAGCAGTGGACTCCCCCTTGAGAAGCACTGAGACCTAGTGGATAGAGCATGGGACTGGGAGACAGAAGGGCATGAGTTCTAAATCCTCATCTGCCATTTGTCTGTTGTGTGACCTTGGGAAAGTCACTTGACTTCCCTGTGCCTCAATTACCTCATTCTATGAGATGGGGCTTATGACTGTGAGCCCCATATGGGAGCTGGACTATGTCCAACCTTATTAGCTTGTATGTACCTTAGAGCTTAGTACAGTGCCTGGCACAAAGTAAATATTTAACAAATACACAAGACAGAGAGAGATTGGGGGGGGAGGGAAGGAAGGAGGGAGGAGAGAGAGAGAGAATATTCATTTATTCTCTTGGCTTCAACTACCATCTTCACGAGGATGATTCACAAATCCACCTATCCAGTCCTGACTTCTTTCCTTCTCTTCAGTCCCACATCTCCTTCTACCTTCAGGGTACCTCTACCTGAATTTCCCGCTGACATCTCAAACTTAACATGTTCAAAACAGAACTCTTCCTCTCACCCAATCCCTACCCGAAAAACCTTGTCTTTCCCATCCATGCTGTTTCACAAGCCCTTAACCTTGGAATTATCCTCGTCTCATATCTTTCATCCAAACCACATTTTCACTGTCAGCAAATCCTGTTGGTTCTACCTTCATAACATCACTAAAATTCACCCTTTGTTCTGTATCAAAACTGCTACGGCACTTGTCCAAATGTTTATCAAACGCTGCCTTAACTGCATGACCTTCCTTCCTTACCTCCCTGCCTCCTAGCTCTCCCAACTCCACTCCTTACTTCACCCTGCTACCAGATCATGTTCTTTTTTTTAAAGAAGAAAGCACAAATTTCTAAAAACAACTCCAAAAACAAACTTAGCCCATGTCTTCCTATGCTTCAAGAATCCTCAGTGGTTGCCCGTCCAACTCTGCAAACAAAAACTTCTTACCACTGGCTTTCTTTAAAGTGCTCACTCCTATCTTACCACACTGATTTCACATTCCAGCCCAGCCTGCTCACTGCCCTCTTGTCATTCATTCATTCAATCGTATTTATTGAGTGCTTACTGTGTGCAGAGCACTGTACTAGGCGCTTGGGAAGCACAAGTTGGCAACATCTAGAGATGGCCCCTACCCAACAGTGGGCTCACAGTCTAGTAGGGGGAGACAGAGAACAAAACATATTAACAAAGTAAATAGAATAAATATGCGCAAATAAAATGGAGTAATAAATTCATACATATATACATTGTTATTATTATTAATAATAATAATGATGGCATTTATCAAGCACCTACTATGTACTGTTCTAAGCGCTGGGGTAGACACAAAGTAATCAAGTTGTCCCACGGGGGGCTCACAGAATGAATTCCCATTTCCCAGATGAGGGAACCGAGGCCCAGAGAAGAGAAGCGACCTGCCCAAAGCCACACAGATGGCAAGTGGCAGAGCCAGGACTCGAACCCATGACCTCCGACTCCAAAGCCCGGGCTCCCTCCACTGAGCCACGCTGCTTCTCTATTACAAACGGTTATTCATGACAACCTACTCGCTTTACCTTGCTCTTGCCTAGATCGCTTCCAACCCACATCCTCCCTCTGGTGGTACTTCCTCCCCATTCATATCAATGAGAAGCAGCGTGGCTAGGTGGAAGGAGCACGGGCTTTGGAGTCAGAAGTCATGGGTTCAAATCCCACCTCTGCCAACTGTCAGCTGTGTGACTTTGGGCAAGTCACTTAACTTCTCTGTGCCTCAGTTACCTCATCTGTAAAATGGGGATTAAAACTGTGAGCCCCCCGTGGGACAACCTGATCACCTTGTAACCTCCCCAGCGCTTAGAACAGTGCTTTACACATAGTAAGCACTTAAATACCATTATTACTGTTATTATTGTTATTAATAAATAAACCTCCATTCTCCCAATCTTCAAAGCCTTATTTAAAAAATCACATTTCTTCTGAGAGGCCTTTTCCAACTAAACTCTCATTTCCCCTACTCCCTTTCTCTTCTTCATTGCCCATGCACTAGGAGCTGTATCTTTTAAGCACCTAATAGTCACCCAGCCCAGCCCCAAAGAACTTATGTGCATATCCATAATATGTGCAAAACATATCCATTTATTTTTAATGGTTGCCTTCCCCTGTAGACCATAAACTCCTTTGTGGACAGGGAAGTTGTCTACCAACTCAGTTGTGTTGTATCCTCCCAAGAGTTTAGTACAGTGCCCTGCTCACAATAAGCCCTAAAATACCACTGATTGACTGAAGGAGGAGGGAGTTCCAAGGAGAAGGAAGGGCATGAGCAAAAAAGAGTCAGCAAACAGAGAGAATGAGGACCAGGCAAAATGAGTAGATTAGGTTGGGAGGAAATAATGTGAGAACTAGGGTAAAGTGAGGATCAGAAAGGGGAAAAGAGGAGAGGAGTTTCTGCTTGATGTGAAGAGCAAATGAGAAATCATGGAAGTAGAAGACATAGGCCCAACTAAGAAGAACCTGACAATCTAAGCTCTAAACGGAGTCAGGGAGTATTTCTCTCTTTCCCTTCTATGTTCACCCCTCTAAATTACTGAAAATGATACTTTCATATTTAATTCAAATATATGATCATTTCCTACTGGAATTCATTTTCACTATTGCAAGGGTGGAAAATAGTAGAAGGCTGCAGTCATGATGGTGCTGAAATTTCTTTCAAAATAAAGTTATTGTGCTCACTTTAGCTTGTTTAAATAAAGATCTGTCAATCTGCAGGGTGGTTTGTTTACCTTTATAGAATGAAGAATTTCTTTGGAATAAAGAATCTTTTTCCGGAAGTGTTAAAGTCTGCCGTGCACATTCATGAATTTGCTTTATGCTCTCTATTAAACACCATTCATGTAATTCATTATCATTTCATATGTCAGTGAAGCCATTTCAGTTTTAATAATACACTAGAAACTCTAAAGAACCAAATTTGATTCACTTCCTATCCAAGATATATCCAGTCATATGCAAAGCCAATTTGTTCAGAGACTTGAGCATTATGAAATTGATATGTAGGAGGAAAATGCTCTTGATTTTCATTTTATTTCCCAATCATGCACTCAACTATCATAATTCCAGTATTAATACACTCAATACAGGTGAATTACCAATATAACAGCAAGCTCATAATGAAAGGGGACAAACATTATCACAACATGCGATTATCTTGGCTTAAACCTCCACATGTCAGAACAAATACATTTTGGAGTATTTCAAACTCTGATTATGTTTAGATTTCACCTGCTTATATCATTTTCTTCCAAACTTTTAAAGAGAACTTCATTTCTTAACTTCGTACTGTCAAGTTGGGTAAGACATATCGGAGCATTCAGCATTTTTCTTTCATAATATGGACACCCATCCCTCATTTCTGAAAGTAATTAATGGATCAAGTCAACTGCCAGAAGCAGGTATAATAATGCTGTAAAGACCCAGGATAATAGGAGGTAATTATTGCAACATCTCAACACAATTGCTCAAATTATAGATGGATTGCCTCAGTCTTGCTTTAAGAAGATTTGGAGTGTCACTAAATTGTTGCTAGAGGTAAAGAATAAGTGAAGAGTCAAAAATACATTTTGTAAAGGAAAAAGAAGTCACATGCATGAGATTCTTTGATTAACCAATGCTATTTATAATTTTAGGAGGCCAAAGAGATGGTAAAAGGGATTTTTTTTTTTGTCTCTTTCCAGTAGATTGATTGGGAAGACCCAAATTATGAAGACATAGGTAGAAAACATTTAGTTTCAAGGCAAATGCTAACTCAACCATCATCACATACAGCTGCTGAAGAAACAGTCTGGTTTTATTAAAAAAGTGGGGGAATTTCTCTTCCATTCATGTTCAGATAGCTGAAAATTTTCCTTGTGATTAAATTGAACTGTTCAATCATTTCAACATGATTTCACTCAAAGCCCTCTCCCTTTGGTTTTCACCTCCTTATTCTTTGTTTCAGGACTGTTGCTAAAACAGAGGAATGAGTCACCCTAATGTTGGAGTGGAAAATTCATGAGGCTTTTCCAGGCACTGAATACATATATTAAGAACATTATAGGCAAAAAACCTTGCAAGCCTATTGTAATGCTATTTTTGATGCTCTGCTGGATAGATGACAGAATCTTTTATACTGTTCTCCAAATATGAATGGGATAGGTCCTCACTGAAATAGTGTTTCACTTGAAATTTTACAGTTTTTGTAATTAAGGAATTTCCAGCATATCTTTTACTGATTTGACTGTGATTGTTGCTATATCCAAATTAAGTATCTAATTTGGGAGGGAATGATATTTGCTGTTTTCTTGCCTCATTTGCATTGTATAGTCTCTGACAATTGGTAGGTGTGATCTTCTGATTATGCCCACCCTGCAGTAAGTATATTCCACCTTTTAAATTGGTTATTGCTCTAGAATAGCCAAACCACACGACATGCCCTATGGCATTCCAAAATTGATTTACAGATTTTATATAGACCTTGGGAATTAATAATTTTGGAGTAGGAGGTTTACCATGTGGTGACAAGACAGATGTTCTAAATGTTGTAATTAACTGCATTGGTAACTACTAGGCAGGGCTACAGAGCAAAAGACAAATCAAGAATCCTCAGATTTCAAGCAAAAAACATGCTTTTTTCACTTAATCATCTCAATAATAAGACAAAAGAAGATTGATGATTGTTTCATTATAAGAAAATCACTAGAGGTGGGAAAATTGAACCTGTGGGGTAATGGTCCGAGTGGAGACAAGCTTTCAAAGTGCAAGTCTATGAAGGGCAAACATTTAATAAATACAACTGAATGAAGGGCTTTATGAAAAGATAATAACCATCTGTTCTCCAGCCCCAATTGGGGCACAAGAAGGGGACATGGACTTAGGCTGAAGAAGAAGGTGTTTAGGGTAGGTTATAAACAGATCTGCTTTCCTACAAAGTAAGGTGGCAGACTGTTGACTTCAGGCAAGCTCAGCTGTCATAACAGAAACAGCAGAGTGAGCATCGCTAAAATCGCCCTTTTCTCTCCATCCAAACCGCTACCACACCTTTTAGACTGTGAGCCCACTGTTGGGTAGGGACTGTCTCTACATGTTGCCAACTTGTACTTCCCAAGCACTTAGTACAGTGCTCTGCACACAGTAAACGCTCAATAAATACGATTGATGATGATGATGATGATACTACATTAGTACAATCACTCATCCTATCCCACGTTCATTACTGCATCAGCCTCCTTTCTGACCTGCCAACTTCCTGCCTCTCCCCAGTCCAGTCCATACTTCACTCTGCTGCCCGGATTATCTTTCTACAGAAACGTTCTGGACATGTCACTCCCCCCCCTCCTCAAAAGTCTCCAGTGCTTGCCTATCCACCTCCATATCAAACAAAAACTCCTCACCATTGGCTTTAAAGCTCTCCATCACCTTGCCTCCTCCTACCTCACCTCCCTTCCCTCCTTCTACAACCCAGCCCACACACTTTGGTCCTCTGGTGCTAACCTTCTCACTGTGCCTCATTCTTGCCTGTCTCGCTGTCGATCTCTGTCCCACATCCTACCTCCAGCCTGAAATGCCCTCCCTCCTAAAATCCACCAATTACTCTCCCTGCCTTCGAAGCCTTACTTGGAAGCACATCTCCTCCAGGAGACCTTCTCAGACTAAGCCCCACTTTCCCTCATCTCTCACTCCCTTCCATGTCACTCCGACTCACTCCCTACAGTCAATCCCCTCCTGGATTTTCTCCATTAAGTCTTTTCTGATTAATTCCCAGCAAACCAAGTGATACAAATCCACCAGCAATCTCCATCACATATGTAGACTCAGCCTGAGCACATTTGTTTATATGTTATCACTTATTTTTATTACTCTATTTGTAAATATTTTTCTATCTGTATCCCCTTTTAGAATGTAAAGTCCTTATGGGCAGGGAATGTATTTCTTCTGTTTTGTTCTTTCATTCATTCATTCAATCATATTTATTGAGTGCTTACTGTGTGCAGAGCACTGTACTATGCGCTTGGGAAGTACAAGTCGGCAACAGAGACGGTCCCTACCCAACAATGGGCTCATAGTCTAGAAGGGGGAGACAGACAACAAAACAAAACAAAACAAGAGTTTAGTACAATTCCTTGCAATCAGTAAATACCATTACCAATATTACTACAGTGCTAGAAGGAAATAGTTTAACGGATAAATTGAAATTCCCTAATAAAAGAATAATCAAATCCCCAAAGATGCAATGATAATTGTGTTTCTAAAAAGTGCTATAAAAGTAAATGATTGTATTCCTTCTGAGTTGCCAGGCCCTCCTAATCCCTTTCTAGATTTCTAGAAAACAAAGCTTTCCATGTACTGATACAAATAATAAAACACAAGATATGTTCCTTTCAAATAGAATGTTTATTCTCACATGCCTGAAGTTCAGAGTCAGCCGAAGATATCTTGCTTTTGAAAGCCTAATTCGGTGTTGCTACCATGACAACCATGGATTTTGCCCAGGTGTCTTCAGTCTCTTGACACACATTAAGTGTGCTTGGCTCCACATCTCTTATTATGAAGAATATAGACTTAGATTTTAGTGAAGAATCGAGACTTGAAGATGAGGAATGAGCCTATTAACCAGTTTGGAGGGGAATTTAATAATAGATCAAGTCACTGATTTGATTGTTATTCATTCATTTGTTCGATCTTATTTAATGAGCGCTGTGTGTAAAGCTCTGTACTAAGTGCTTGGGAGAAAATATAACAATAAGCAAACACACTCATGCCAGGGGCCACTAGCTCAGAACTGCATTCGACCACTGTGTCTCAGAAAGCCGGTCCGACCAGCCCCCTGCTCAAAGCGACTGACTGAAATGGATGAATTTCTTACCAGGTGGGCATAATGGATGATCACCCAACTGAATCAAGGGCAACCAGTGACAACTGCAAAGGATGTGCACACTTGTTGAAGACTCCCCTCTAAGTGGTCCCAGTACACACCTTGAGAGTGGGGATTGAGGCTATGTACCTTCTGTACTCTTCCTCTAGACTGTGAGCTTGTTGTGGGTAGGGAATGTATCTACAAATTCTGTTATACTGTAATCTCAAGTGCTTAGTGCAGTGCTCTCAATACACTTACATTGTGTGCTCAAATACCATTGACTGACTGAATGGCAGGACTATGCTATGTAAGCTAGATTTGAGTCAAAGTCAAATAGTCAATAATCGTTTTTGGTTCTGGCATAAATTAGGTCTGTCTCTCCAATCTAATAATAATAATAATAACAGTAATGACAATAATATGTGTTAGGGCTTACTGTGTGCCAAGCACTATACTAAGTGCTATCCCCGAGGATGACGACGATGATGATTAACCGCCCAGCCTGCACCCTCTGCTCCTCTGCCTCTAACCTCCTCACTGTGCATCGTTCTTGTCTGTCCCGCCACCGACTCCCAGCCCACGTCCTTCCCCTGGCCTGGAATGCCCTCCTTCCACACAACGGCCAAGCTGGCTCTCTTCCTCCCTTCAAAGCCCTACTGAGAGCTCACCTCCTCCAGGAAGCCTTCCCAGACTGAGCCCTCTTTTTCCTCTCCTCCACCCCATCCCCCCAGCCCTACCTCCTTCCCTTCCCCACAACACCTGTATATATTTGTACAGATTTATTACTCTATTTTACTTGCACATTTATTATTCTATGTATTTTGTTAATGATTTGCATCTAGCTTTAATTCTATTTGTTCTGATGATTTTGCCTGTCTACATGTTTTGTTTTGTTGTCTGTCTCCCCCTTCTAGACTGTGAGCCCGTTGTTGGGTAGGGACCGTCTCCATATGTTGCTGACTTGTGCTTCTCCAGTGCTTAGTACAGTGCTCTACACACAGTAAGCGCTCAATAAATACGATTGAATGAATGAATGAATAGATGAAGATAATCAAGTCAGACACAATCCCTGTCCCACATGACATTCATCATCAAAGTAGAAGGGAGAACAGGTATTATATCACAGTTTTACAGATGAGGAAACTGAGAAGGAAGTTTAGTGATTTGCCCAAGGACAAGGAGACAAGTGGCAGAGCCAGTATTAGAATCCAGGCCCTTTGACTCTCACCCCTGTGCTCTTTCCAAGAGATCATGCTCATCAGGGACAACTTTGAGAGTGGAGATGCAAAGGGTAGACTCTTCAGGGCTACTTCTAAATGGGCTTGGATCCCACTTTTTATTGTACCCAAAGGTTGATAGTGGAATCTCTTTTAATTAATAATCAGTGTGCTTTGGATTGAGTCAGCAAAATTATGGGACTTAGAATCAGAGAAGGAGTTTTGATTACAGTGCTGGTTGTTTGTGCAGAGGCACTGACACTGTCACTCTAACATTCCCACTTGTCAGTGGGTGCATCAGGTGAAGAGTGGGCAAGGCCATAGCATATTGTAAAGGGCAAGCAAAACTTTTATGTACAAAATCCTTTATAAACCCTTTATGTACAAAGTAGTGATAACGGCATTCACTGAATGCCAGCTGAGGACAATGTACTGTCCTAAACACTTGGACAGTACAAAACAAAGGTAACATCTGTCCACTAGCAGGGAAGACAGCCATAAAAATAACTATAAATGGAGAAGTCAAAATGAGTAATGAACAACTGAATAAGCACCTATAAAAAAGTGTTGGCAATGGATACAAATAAGTTCATAAGTGCTAGAAATGGCTGATGGGTTTGCATGACAAGGGACGTATCTGGGAGATGTGTAGGAAGAAGCAACCTCAGTTTGGTGTCAGTGTTGGTCCATAGTCCTGTAGACCAGCAAGTGGTTGTCAGAGTAACTACTTTGCTACTTCCTGCTATCTCTGTCACCCATATTAACCAGCTATTTTCAGGATTCCTGCCAAGGCTGTCCACTCAAAGTGGTTCTTTCGTCAGAAACCTTCACTACTGATGCACATAGTAAGCACTCAATAAATACGATTGAATGAATGCATAAACCCACAGTAAACATTCCTACTTCTGTGTGCTTCCTCTGCCTACTAGGATGACTCGTGAATCAGACATACCAATATAACAAGGCGGAATAAGGATAATTCTGGTATTCTTCCTGGAAAGAACCCGGGCTTGGGAGTCAGAGGAACTGGGCTCTAATCCTGGCTCCACCACTTGTCCGCTGTGTGACCCTGGGCAAGCTAACCTAACCTCAGTTACTTCATCTGTAAAATAGGGATTGAGACTGTGAGCCCCACGTAGGACAACCTGATTACCTTGTACCTCCTCCAGCCCTTAGAACAATGCTTGGCACATAGTAAGTGCTTAACAAATACCATCATTATTAAAATTATATCAGTGGTGAGTGAGCTGTTGGTGCTAAATAAGATTCTAAATAAGATAATTTGCATCTATTCCTTCCCATATTATGTGCACACAAGGTGCAGCTGCATTTCAAGGGCATCCATTTTATTTTTCAACTGCTTCTTCTTACATGGGATGTATTCAGATTTGCTAATTTCTAAATACTACAATATGCTGAATCTCACTTAATAATAATAATAATGATGATCACATTTATTAAGCGCTTACTATATGCAAAGCACTGTTCTAAGCGCTGGGGAGGTTACAAGGTGATCAGGTGAACAGGGGGCTCACAGTTTTAATCCCCATTTTACAGGTGAAGTAACTGAGGCACAGAGAAGCTAAATGACTTGCCCAAAGGCACACAACTGACAATTGGCGGAGCCTGGATTTGAACCCGTGACCTTTGACTCCAAAGCCCATGCTCTTTCCACTGAGCCACACTGCTTCTCTAATAAGTGGGCAAATATTTCCATTTTGGCTTATCAGAACATCTTGATCGGTTTTATCTTCTGATCGCTTACTATGTGCAAAGCACTTGCAAGCAAGTTCAACATAGCCTGGCCGTGATGAAGAAAACAAAAGCAATTTAGAGTTACATGATCCTATACTTTACTTTGGAAGTATACCCCCTAGACAGCAAAGAATAACAGAAAGATTTCCACCCTGACCAAGTCCTCCACACTTGATAGTTCAAACAGATTAATTTGAACTATCAAATAGTTCAAACAGATTAACAGATTAACAGATTAATTTTGCATTCAAGTGACATGGAATAGCAGGTACATTCTAGTCTTCATTCAGTCAATGATCTTTACTGTGCATTTAGTTTTTGCATGGATTTTATTAAGTGCTTGGGAAAGTACAATACATTTGGTAGACACTATCCCTACATACAGGGAGTTTGAAGTCTATAGGGGGAAGCAGACATCAAAGTAAATTTCAGATAGAGGAAATAATGAGACATAAGAATATGTTAATTATTGCTGTAGGGCAAGATCATGTGCTTAAATACTAGAGACCCTAGTACACAGGCAATTGCAGA
The DNA here is from genome assembly GCF_015852505.1 of Tachyglossus aculeatus. NCBI lineage: Eukaryota > Metazoa > Chordata > Mammalia > Monotremata > Tachyglossidae > Tachyglossus > Tachyglossus aculeatus. Next base: position 118,228,827 of record NC_052066.1, on the reverse strand, counting down.
AGGGAGAGTAAATAGGGGAAATGAGGGCTTTGTTAGGGAAGCCCTTTTCGAGGAGATATGATTACAGGATGACTCTGAAGGTGGGGAGAGTGTTGTTCTGAAGTGGGAGAAAGTTCCAGACCAAAGGAAGGATGTTTCACCCGAGTGAGCAGCAACATAGATAATAATAATGATGATGATGGTATTTGTTAAGCGCTTCTTATGTGCCAAGCACTGATCTAAGCACTGGGGTAGATATAAGGTAGTCACGGTGTCCCATGTGGGGCCCATAGTCTTCCTCTCCATTTTACAGATGAGGTAACAGGCACAGAGAAGTTAAGTGATTTGCCCAAAGTCACACAGCTGATGAGTGATGGGGCCAGGATTAGAACCCACGACCTCTGACTCCCAAGTCCGTGCTCTTTCCACTAAGCCACGCTGCTTCTCTTTGAGAGATGATCTAGATGATGATGATGGTATTTGTTAAGTGCTTACTATGTGCCAAGCACTGTTCAAAGCACTGGGGTAGATACAAGGTCATCAGGTTGTCACACGTGGGGTTCCCAGCCAATCCCCATTTTACAGAAGAGATAACTGAGGCCTAGAGAAATGAAGTGACTTCCCCAAAGTCCCCCAGCTGACCAATGACAGAGTTGAGATTAGAACCCATGACCTCTGACTCCCAAGCCCAGGCTCTTTCTACTAAGTCCTGCAACTTCAAAACTGTGTTTCTAGGTGGTGCTTTTATTACCAAAGCGCCTTGCACCCTACATTAGTTTTTCACTCCTTGCAACACCCTTGTAAGGTAGGGTTCAGATATTATTACCCCCAGTTTACAGCTGGGGAACCTGAGGCATGGAAATGTTAAGACTACATATCGCTTGGTGCAAAATTGTTGATTTTATCTATACTTCCCAGAAGCTACTGGCACATTGTGGGAGGATTCAGGCTTCTCTACCATGAGTGGTAAAGCCTCCACATTACAAGGCTGTTTGGCCCTAGTACCTCGTTCTCGCCTGTCCCGCCATCAACCCCCGGCCCACGTCATCCCCCGGGCCTGGAATGCCCTCCCTCTGCCCATCCGCCAAGCTAGCGCATAGTTAGCGCTCAATAAATACGATTGATGATGATGATGATAGTTAGGGGTTCTAGAGCTAAGCAGCCCTAATTTCAATCCCACAAAGCAAACTTCTGAATCTAATAGAGAAGCAGCGAGGCTCAGTGGAAAGAGCACGGGCTTTGGAGTCAGAGGTCATGGGTTCAAATCCCGGCTCCGCCAATTGTCAACCATGTGACTTTGGGAAAGTCACTTCACTTCTCTGGGCCTCAGTTACCTCATCTGTAAAATTCATTCATTCATTTATTCAATCGCATTTATTGAGCACTTACCATGTGCAGAGCACTGTACTAAGCGCTTGGGAAGTACAAGTTGGCAACATATAGAGATAGTCGCTACCCAACAGTGGGCTTAAGACTGTGAGCCCCCTTGGGACAACCTGATCACCCTTGTAACCTCCCCAGTGCTTAGAACAGTGCTTTGCACAAAGTAAGTGCTTAAATGCCATCATTGTTTTTATTATTATTATTGATAGCTTCGACTCCTCAAAAAACCTCGAAAGGCTACCCATTTCCCTCCATACTAAGCAAAAACTCCTGACCAATGGCTTCAAGACTCTCAACTTCATATTTTCCTACTTATGTCAGCCTCTATCCTTAAACTGAGTTCAAACCTTCACCTTTACTGACCCTCAATCTTGCTATTCCTCCCTCTGGTCCTGTGTTTATATCTTGAACTTGACAGCAACTTCTTCCCAATCAAATATGCCAGAGCACAGATCTTGTCATATCAAATATGAAGCAGCGTGGATCAGTGGAAAGAGACCGGGCTTTGGGGGTCATGGGTTCAAATCCCAGGCTCCGCCAATTGTCAACTGTGTGACTTTGGGCAAGTCACTTAACTTCTTTGTGCCTCAGTTACCTCATCTGTAAAATGGGGATTAAAACTTTGAGCCCCATGTGGGACAACCTGATCACTTTGTATCCTCTCCAGCACTTAGAACAGTGCTTTGCACATAGTAAGCACTTAACAAATGCCATTATTATTATTTTAATTTTCTTTCTCAAGTCTTTTCCTGCCAAACTACTGCCTCAGCATTTATGCATTCATAGCCACAGTTCTCACTTATGTCCATAAAATAGTTGCACTTTTTTAGTTACTTTTAATCACTATTGGCCACTTATCCAAATAGTTTTTCCGTGCATCTCTAAATAATTTTGTGTCTATTAGAGGATAGGTTCCTTGCGATCAGGGGTTGTAACTTATTTCTATCATACTCTTTCAAATGCTCCACTCCTTCCTCTCCATCCAAGGACTTATCCTATTCCATCTTCACTACTGCATCAGCCTCCTTGCTGACCTCTCTGCCTCCTGTCTCCCCCTACTTCAGTCCTTAAGTCATTCTGTTGCCCAGATCATTTCTCTACAAAACCTTTCAGTCCAACTTTCCCCACTCTGCAAGAACCTCAAGTGGTTGCTCATTGACCTCTGCATCAAACAGAAACTCTTTACCTTTGGCTTTAAAACACTCAATCACCTTGCCCCTTCCTACTTTCCCCTCTGTTTTCCTACTATAACCCAGTCGGCATACTTTACTCCTCTAATGCAAACATACTCTCTGTACCTCATTCTCATCTACCTTTCCATGGACCCCTTCCCTTTATCCTGCCTCAGGATCTTCCTTTTCATATTCAACAGATGATCATTCTCCCCACTTTCAGAGCCTTATTCAAATCACATCTCCTCCAAAAGACCTTCCCCAAATAAACCTTAATTCTCTTCCCACTACCTTCTGCATCACCCATTCACTTGGATTTGTTCCTTTTATTCAGTCTATCCTCATCTCCACAGCACTTATATGTATATCTATAATTTATTTATATTAATATCCGTCTCCCCTTCTAGACTTTAAGTTCCTTGTGTAAAGGGAACTTAGCTACCAACTCTGTTATACTGTACTTTCCCAAGCACTTAGTACAGAGCCCCAAACACCGTAAGTGCTCAATAAATGATTGACTGATCAATTAGGAAAATGATCCGTTCCCAGGAGGGCATCAGTACATACTATTCATTGATTAAAAGATCCATACTTTTACCAACATTTGGAGTCAGCAAAGTCTAGTAGAAATAGCATGGGCTTGGGAATCAGGAGATCTGGGTTCTCAAGCTGACTATGCCTCTTCCCTCCTGTGTGACCTTGGGCAAGTCACATAACTTCTCTGTGTCTCAATTTCCTCATCTGTAAAATGGGTATATAAGTTTTCTTTATATCTTGAATTGTTTGGCACTGAGTGCATACATAAAACCATTATTAATGTTTTGATGACAATGATAAAACATATCCTGAGTTGGTTTCTATAACGGTTGTGAGATCCAACTTCATTTGATGGGATTGGAAAAAGATAGACTTAATATGGAAAATTTCCGCAACATTAATGATGTGCGGAATGAAATTCTTCAGACTATAGTTGGTGGCTTCTCTTAAAGTGTCGTTTGATCACAATCAAATTAATTTATCTGACTATTCACAATTCTTCACAATTCCTGAGTCATAATGCCAATAACATCAGTGATGATTTGAGTTTTGTAAGCTGTTAATAATGTGATTTAGCAAAAGAACATCTAAATGTGCTTCAAAAAATTCCCATACATAAAGGTAGGGAGATTGCAAAAGTAGAGAAAAGGGCAAACATTCAATTCAAACTAATTTTGATCAGGAGGGAACCCATGCTTGATACAAATTTAGATTTTCACTGACATTTAACTGATGGTAAATAAAGAATCCCATGATTATGTCAAGCCCACATTACTACTCCAAATTTCATTGCTGATGTCACACCATGTGGCCATGGTTTAGCACAGCTATAATTTATCATGACTACAGCTCAACCTCAGGGTTGCATTTTTTATGCTTGAGGTGCCTCATGAAAATCCTTTTTTCTTAAGTCATGTCTCCTCCAAGAGCTGGCTTGAATCCCTATGGATTTTGTATCACTAGAAACTAACATTTTAGCCCAATTCCTGATTGAAGAAGCCTGTGATGCAGTCTAATGCCTGTGATGTTGAGGCTAGGGAGTGATAACTCTCTGTCATTGGGATATTAAATGCTAGTCCCACTTAGTCTGCCCTGGGAAAACTGCCCCTGATGAATAAAATGTATTTCTAGCACCTCCATGATAACATTAGAGATTTCTTTACCCCACTGAATGCCATGTACCTGCCTCATGGGATTCATAACCCAGAAAGTCTCACAGCTGGGTATAGGTCATAGGACACAGAAATACCCATACCACTGGCTACCTGCCCCAACTCATGTAGTCTCCCATTGTCACAAGGAAGACTTACTGCCTTGTTTTCCCAAGCCTAAACTGTCATTTTTAATAGTCTGAAATGTGAACTGTGACAAAATTATGAATCATTAAAGAGTATTTATTGATACCTTGCTGTGTGCACAGCACTGTACTGAATACTTGGGAGAATACAGTATGATAGAGTTGGTACACATAAATTTCTGCCTTCTAAGAGCTGAGAGTCTAGTGAAAGGGATTCTAGTGTCTAGTGGATTGAACTTAATGAGGTTCTGTTATGTATGAAGCAGTATGCTAAGCACTTGAGAAGTTCAATAAGGTTAGGAGACATAATGCCTATCACCAAAGATTTTACTTTAGTTGAAGCTGGAGAGGGGTTATCCACAACACCAACAGACTTTTCAAACGGTTACTTGCATTGGAAAATTGCTGCTCAGATTAAAAAAAAAACTGCTTTGCCATTTTTTGTTTTTCCTTAGCTACGCCTTTACTGAAGAAAAACCAAAAGTAACAACAAAACTTACATAGGAAAAAAGCAGACTATATTGATCCCATGAGTTTGTTCCCAGAAGTTAGGTTCTTTGAGTAAAAGGTTAACTCTTTAATACCATATGAGACCATTGAATTCACCGCATTCAATGGTGCTTTCAGCAATCCCATAGCTGTATTGTTTTTTAAAGAAAAGATTATTTCATTGAAAAGATTATCAATAATTCAGGCACACGGAAGACCAAACATTTTGTAATATTTCAACTAGATTCTGATTTTAACATTACCTATCATTATAGATTTCCACTAGTTTCAGGTTACCATCTAAATCAAAAATTTGAATGTTTCTACTTAAGTCATGCCCTGAAAGAAACACATCTTCTTGTAGATAATGGCACTTTGCAAAGATGAATACTCAGCACTACATCAGAGAAGCAGGGAGGCTCAGTGGATAGAGTGGATAGATAGGCTTTGGAGTCAGAGGTCATGGGTTCAAATCCCATCTCTGCCACTTGTCAGCTGTGTGACTTTGGGCAAGTCACTTAACTTCTCTGTGCCTCAGTTACCTCATCTGTGAGCCCCCCGTGGGACAACCTGATCACCTTGTAACCTCCCCAGCACATAGAACAGTACTTTGCACATAGTAAGTGCTTAATAAATGACATTATTATTATTATTATTACATTGCAGCAATAGGAATTTAGGAATTTAAAGAAAGGTCAGAACTGTATTCAATTCTAAACAGAAGTAGCATTGTTGCAGATTTGTGGCTTTGGGTGAGATATGTGAAGCAGTTTATTAATGCAGTTTTACTTTCTGTATCCCCCATTACAGTGTAGCATTCTTGAGTGCAGGGATTGTATATTCTATCACTATTATACTCTTTCCAAGTGCTAAATATAGTGTTCTTCATACTGTAGGTCCTCAATGAATACTACTGATTATTTGTCTTTGAATGACTTATTGCGCATCTCTTAAATTACAAGTGGATAAAGTGCCAAAGGCTCAGATCATACTATCTTGAATTGAAGAGGAAGCTTTCACCCAAAAATTAATCGTGTTGAAAGCAGATTTGTCAAGTATCCTCTGGATGAACTACTTAAGTGGTGAGGTATTTTGATATAATACTTTAAAGAAGATGAAAATTACTAATTATGTGTAAAATAGCAACTTAATATGTTATCAACTAAAACAAAAGGAAATGAGAGGCAATGGGAGATATTAGAAAGACATTGAGACTAGGAGTCAGAAGGCCTGAGTTCTAATACTAGCTATTCCACTGGCCTGCCAAATTATCCTCACTGGGCCTCAATTTCTATCTGTAAAGTGTAAATTAGACACCTGTTCTCCCTACCTCTTCCATTGTGTGACCTATGAAATAGAGATTGTGTCTGATCTAATTACTTTGACCCTACCGCAATGCTTAGTAATGTGCTAAAGCACTTAGGAAGAGTATAATAGTGGTAGAATACACAATCCCTGCCCTCAGTAACTGTACAGTAATGTGGGAAACAGACCCAAGATGTTACCCATAAGAGGAAAAGGGGAATGGAAAGCTGGCTATATGGACAGATAATGCTTAAATAGTTGAATATGCAAAGGTGCTGAGGGTGCCTATGTGTGTTTACATGCTATTTCAGCATATACGACCTGGGGAAAATTAAAATTAAATTGGGAAAGGTCTCCTGCAGGAGAATATATTTCAGAAGGGCTTTGAAGATGGAGAGCACTGTGGTATGGCAGACTTTAATGGGGAGGCAGTGCCAGACAGAAGGATGTAGTAGTTAGTAGTAGTATTTATGAAACACCTAAGCTGTGTAAGCTCTGGGAAAAAAAATACACCCTTAAATGTAAAACACAGTTTTATATTTAAAAAACTGTCCCCCCTCCCCTGCCAGGCTTTCACAAACTATTAAATGGAGAGAGAAAAATGAGGACAGAAACATGAGCAAATGAACCATGGGTACAGAAAAAAGTTCAAGGAGTAATTTAGCATTTATTAGCACTAGGCTATTAGTCATGTATTAGAAGAAAGGGGATTGTGTGACTACTTTAACATGTTCTTACCCAGTGTCTTACTAGAAAACACACCGAATGCTTAGAATTTTAAATCGCTGAGATTGTTGAACTAGGTTTGCAGGGATGGAAGATAATTTGGTTGAAAGACTTCTTCAAGTATTAGGTGTCACAGTGTGCAAGAGGTTATTTTCCACTGATGAAAGAACAAAGGGAAATATTTAAGAAATGTAAATTGCAACAGGGGGAAACTAAATTGGCTATAAAGTTGACTATAAAGAGGTGACTGAGGAGGACTGTGGGTTTTTAAGAAATGGGCTCTTCATCTGTCCGTGACAAAATTGTTACAGTTCTGCCCAGAGCTGGACCAATGGACTAGATTATCTCTAATATCTTTTCCAGCCCCACGCTTTCATATTTTTGACTTCAAAAATGATTACAATGATTATATGCTTCCTGAGATACAATATTCCAATTTCTGAAACTAAGTGATCCAAGGCAAATAGAGCCCAACAAACCTGCTTAAGTGGTTATATACTGCGAATGAGAAGTATTCTGTGTTCTTATAGTTGTTCTATAAAACAGATACAAAAATAGTCACAAGAGCTTAAACAAGGTTTCAACCTCAGGAACTGATTATAAATCTGCAAATGCATAAATTGCTCCCATGTGTGGACGAAGATGATACCAAATTGTAGTAAAATTAAGCTATTTATTGTTAACATGATGGTAGCTAAGAATAACACCATGTCATCCAATATTATTTCTCAAATAAGTAAAAGTAAAGCCAATAGGCTCCCTAAAGGGTTACCTAAAATAGCCTTTCATTAGTCTGAACCAATGCTGACGCTGTGAATAAGGATCATACAGGAAAGTACTCACTTTCAATAGTTTTATGGTAATATAAGTGCTTACATGAATAGCAAAGGTAGCTAGGGAAATAATGATAATTTTGCACCTTGAAATATTCACAGGATACTGTAGATGTAACACCAGTAAACATTCTACAAATATAAAGTCGGAAACAGAGATACATAATAACTGCAGTTCTGCAAACTGCCTTACTTGGGTAGGATGCCTTATTTCTAGGAGTTATGTGTTTTTCTAGCATATGTTTCTAGCATTACGCATGGGTTCATACTTCTCCCAAGAGAATTAATCATCTTTAATAGCAGTAGGATCATGTTGGCTATTGATTCCTCTAGTGGTTTATGGGACATTAAAAAAACTACAGAAAACAGGGGGAAGAGGAATGCTCAATCAGTGATATTTATCGAACGCTTACTATATATGTGCGGTTGTATGCACATGTTAATATGTGCGGAGCACTATATTAAGTGCTTGGGAGAGTACAAAAGTATATAGTTGGAAGTTATATTCACTTCCCACAGTGAGCTTACAGTCTAGAGAATTCTTAAGGGATTAATCACTTCTATGTCTGGGTTGGGACCATTGGCATATGACATTTGTTCTCAGGGTAGGTTTTACCAGCCTGTGCCTCCTTACCACAAACAAAAAAGATCTGGCAACTAGAATATTTTTACCCTAATTTCTCCTGGGACATTATGCCCCACTTGTCCTTTCTATCTGCCACTGGTGGAGGTCCATTAGATTGTAAACTCCTTGAGTCAATCAGTCAAATGGCATTTTTTGAACTAAGTGCTTGGAAAAGTGTAACAGGAGGAAGACTCACAGGTGACTTTGATTATGGGCACATGTTTTTCTCACCTACTCCACTTCCCAAATTACTTGGTACAAATTCTTTATTCTGATTGCCCTGTGTGGAATGTTTTAGTGTCTATCGTATTTCCATTACAACGTAAGTTCCTTGAGAGCAGGGGAGACCCCAAGGTGCACTCAAGAGATCTCTTTGTAAAAACAACTGCTCCTTCTACTTCAAATATGACTACTACAGCAGTTCTCTTCATTTAACAGGCAGTACAATAAATACTGTTGATGATGATAGTACAAAGGGAGAAGCAATTTTAAGCATTAAACAGTTTCAATAATGTTATCTTACCAAGTCAATGGAGACTGAAATCCTTACATGCTTTTCCCCCTATTGTTCAGATTTTAGGGATAGCAGAGACCTCGAACCACTTGGGAGCTGCTATGCCAGTCAGATAGCTCTACTAATTGCTATGTAGACAAAGGCATTCTCTTTACCTTGCTCCACACCACGTTTAAGGATAACATTCAAATATTACACACTCCTAAGATGGTTGGATTCTGATGCAGCCTGAATCCTAATACAGGGATGAAGACTCTCTCCCTCCCTTTAGAGTCCTGAGTGCTGGAAATTTAAATATCAACAAAGAAAGAGAGACCACATGAAAGGATCTTCAGTCAAAAGAATCACATCAGTAGAAAAAGGCACAAATGGCATTATGACAATGAAAACTCTTTAAGGAAATAGCTCATGACCAAGCCTGATCTTAAATGACTCCAATACATTTTCAATTTCATATATTTTTTTCTGGCCTATGGAAAAGACCATTACAATGCTACCTGTAACATGAATATAACTTTCAAGTGCCTTTCCAGTAACAGCTGCTTTCAGTGCCTCTTGAAGTTTGATATATTCAGTTCATTTGTCTTTCCTGCACTGCTTTCTCATTCCAGTACTTGGAGGAAAATTGCAATGACAGTCACCATTTTCTTTTATTGCTTTATGGATTCTGTGAACCTATATCTATAGCAAGAAAAAGAAAGCCTACATCTATGAATTTTAAATGGAAAATACCCATACTATACAGCTCAGTATACTTAATCTTATTTGGGAGTAAGTTTTCATAAAACAATTCTATTTTTCGTTGCAGCGTGAGAAACTGCTTCCACTGCTCTGAAGCTTTGATTTATCTCTACAGGAGCAAAGGAGAGAATCATCATTCAAATATCTCTGCAAAGGCAATGAATTTCAAGGTACTTAGATTCTCAGTGGTAAACTTTCTTAAACACTTGTGAGAGTCCTTCAGATATCACCATTCATCCGTAGATTGTAAGTTCCTGGTGGACAGGAAGCATGTCTACCAACTCTAGTATATGTATGCACACTATGTAATACGTACAACGTTGCTAAAATGCACCCCTTTCCTCTCCATCCAAACTGCTACCATGTTAATCCGAGCAGATATTCTATTCAGCGCTTAGAATAGTGTCTGGCACATAGTAATCAGCGAGGCAGAACTACAAGAGAAGCAGTGTGGCTCAATGGAAAGAGCCCAGGCTTTGGAGTCAGAGGTCATGGGTTCAAACCCCGGCTCCTCCAATTGTCAGCTGTGTGACTTTGGACAAGTCACTTCACTTCTCTGTGCCTCAGTTACCTCATCTGTAAATGGGGATTAAGACTGTGAGCCCCCCGTGGGACAACATGATCACCTTGTAACCTCCCCAGTGCTTTGAACATAGTAAGTGCTTAATAAATGTCATCATTACTTATAGTAAGCACTTAAATACCATAATTATTGTTATTATTCTCCCTTGATTACTGCATCAGCCTCCTTGCTGACCTACCTAGTTCCTGCCTCCCACCCGTTCCAGTCTCTATACTTTATGGATCATTTTTCATTGGCTTTCAAACACTCAGTCACCTTGCTCCCTATCTTTCTTTGCTGATTTCCTGCTACAGCACAGCATGTTCACTTCACTCCTCTAACACCAGCCTATTCACAGAACCTCAATCTCGTCACTGACCATGTCCTGCCTCTATTTGGAATACCAAATATCCAACAGACCATCATTCTCCTCACCTTCGGCCCTCACTTCCCTAAGTCATCCCTTTCATATTGCCTATGCACTTGGGTCTATAACCTTTAAGCACGAGAAGCAGTGTTTTCTAGTGGATAGAGCATGGGCCTGGATGTCAGAAAAACCTGCATTCTAATCCTGGCTCTTCCACTTCTCTGCTGGGTGACCTTGGGCAAGTCACTTCACTTCTCTGTGCCTCAGTTACCTCATCTGTAAAATGAGGATTAAGATTGTGTGCCACTTGTGGAACAGGCACTTTGCCTAACCCAATTTTCTTGTAACCACTCCAGCACGTAGAAGAGTGCCTGGCACATAGTAAGTGCTTAAATGCCACAATCATCATTGTTATTATTAATAATGAGCACTTTATCCTCATTCCACTCACATCCCTTATGTAAATATCCATCTGTAATTTATTTTAATGTCTGTCTCCCCATCTAGACTGCAAGGTCATTGTGGACAGGGATCATATCTTCCTACTCTATTGTTTTGTACTTTCCCAACCCCTTAGCACTATGCTCTGCTGCTCTGCAAACTAAGAACTCAATAAATACCACTGATTGATGACAATAAGTGCTCAGTTAATACCACTGATTGAGTGATACAACTTTGGTATTTCACACTGAGGGTATGCACATCATTTTTCCTTTCAGCATGTATAGCCATCTGTTCATGATGCTAAGTAATTTCATCTAGCCATTGCTTTATCTGTTCTAGTCATATTAACATCACAGTTCAATTCTTGCAGTGGCTTGGTTTACTCCCTGATAGTCAGTGCACTAAATGTAGTAGTAAGTGGACATTAATTCTTTGAGATCCATAGGGCACCATTTATTGCATTGCTGCAACACACTTCACCCCTCCCTAGGAAAAAAAGAGCGATAAACCAGAAAGTGAATTTATACCTTGGGAGAATAGGGCTCAGATTTATGGTAATCATTACCTTTTCAATTTTAACAATAATGATTATTAAATCTGTCCCACATGAAGCTCAGACTCAGGGAGAGGGAGAAAGGCATTTACAGATGACAAAAACTGTAGCACTGAAAAGTTATGCGATTTACTCAAGGTCACACAATAGAAAAATGACAGAGCTGGGATTTGAATGCAGATCTTCTGACTCCCAAACCGTTCCTCTTTCTACTAGTCATGCTCCTTCTCTCTTCAGTTTCGCCTATCCTAAAAAATGTTATGCTATGAGCTCATTGTGGGCAGGGATTGTGTCTGTTTATTGTTGTATTGTACTCTCCCAAGTGCTTAGCACAGTGCTCGGCACACAGTAAGTGCTCAATAAATACAATTGGATGAATATAAATATGCCTTATTTCATCATTAATGGTATTCATTGAATGTTTAACATGTGCAGAGCACTGTACTAAGCACTTGGGAGAGTACACCAGTGTTGGCAGATATATTCCCCATCCACAATGAGCTTCCAGTCTTGAGGGGGAGACCAGCATTAATATAAATTATTTATAATATACAACTTAAAGATATATACATGAGTGCCTGGAGTTGTGCCAATATCAAGTGCATAGACAACGCAGAAGGGTGAGAGAGCTGGTGGAAAGAGAGCTTAATCAGAGAAGGCCTCATGGAGGAGATGTGACCTTAAGCATGATTTGAAGTGGGGAGATTGGTTGTGTGGTGTATTGGGAGGGAGATGGTGTTCCAGGCTAGGAAGAAGAAGTGGAAAGGGGCTGATGGTGAGATAGACAAGATCAGGGAACAGTGAGTAAGATGGCACTAAAGAAGTGAAATACGTGGGCTGGGCTGTAATAGGAGATCAGTGAAGTAAGGTAGGAGGGGGCGAGCTGATTGCCTTAAAGCCAGTTGTAAGATGTTTCCTCAGAAGCTGGGCCCCCAATTTTACAGAAGCAGCATGGCTCAGTGGAAAGAGCGTGGGCTTTGGCATCAGAGGTCATGGGTTCAAATCCCAGCTCTGCCAATTGTCAGCTGTGTGACTTTGAGCAAGTCACTTAACTTTTCTGGGCCTCATCTGTAAAATGGGGATTAAGACTGTGCACCCGCCGTGGGACAACTGCGTGGGCCAACTCACTTTGTAACCTCCCCAGCACATAGAACAGTGCTTTGCACATAGTAAGCACTTAATAAATGCCATCATTATCATTATTTTTTGAGAAGCAGAGTGGCTCAATGGAAAGGGCACGGACTTTGGAGTCAGAGGTCTCGGGTTCAAACCCCAGCTCCACCAATTGTCAGCTGTGTGACTTTGGGCAAGTCATTTCACTTCTCTGTGCCCCAGCTACCTCATCTGTAAAATGGGGATTAAGACTGTGAGCCCCTTGTGGGACAACCTGATCACCTCGTAACCTTCCCAGCGCTTAGAACAGTGCTTTGAACATAGTGAGCGCTTAACAAATGCCATTATTATTATTATGTACTCAAGCACATAAATCATCACATCTGTGAGTCCTTTGAGTGCACAATTCAGGATACTTTAAAATTTATGGCTAATTGGATGGGATTGTCTAACCTCTCATTTCCATTGCCTCTAGGAATTCTGGTTTACTCTTTTCTTCCAATGTATGGTAAAGAGAGGGTGTCTATTAAAATGGAAATAATGTGAGATTCAGGGGTTTCACCTCACTTGTGATTTATGTTTTTATTCTAATTTGAGTTACACTGACCATTAACACTTAAAGTGAAATCAGAGCTTCATGGAAGTGTATGACTACATGTGAACTCAAATTTAAAAGGAAAAGTTTCTTCTGGCCTTGTGGGAATGAAAATTACCACAATGTGTTCTGGGTAGGAACTTACTGCTTTACTGCTTCCCCTTGTGTTACTGAGCCCTGTCATCTGTATAAAGAAGTAATAATGATAAAAAAAAACCCTAATGTTATCATTGTTGCATCATTATAGTAGAAATTCACATAAAACAGGGTAATAAGAAGATCATCATCTTGATTCCTCTTGCACATTTCTTATTACCCATCTGTCCTTTGTTATCATTCAAAATCTTATTATAGTGTGTGTGCCTCGGTCTTGATGTAGGTATGTTTAGGTAATTGTAAATTTTTAATGGATACATTGTAAAGAGAAGCATAGAAACAGCATGGTTTAGTGGATAGAGCATTGGACCCGGAGTCAGAAGGTCATGGGTTCTAATCCCGGCTCTGTCACTTGTCTGTTGCATGACCTTGGGCAAGCACTTCACTTGTCTGGTCCTCAGTTACCTCATCTGTAAAATCGAGATTGAGACTGTGAGCTTCACGTGGGATAGGGTCTGTGTCAAAGGCCATTTTCTTGTATCCATCCCAGCACTTAGTACAGTGTGTGGCACATTGTAAATGTTATTATTACAATTATTATTTTTAGAAGGCACATCATTTAGCAGTGAGAAAAAATGGTGAATTGAAAAGCCTAATTTGTGGCTTGTTCTTAGTTATTATTAGCCACACACTAGAGCTCAGGAGTTTAATCTGTTTTTTATTTATGTTTCCCCTCTTCGCTACCTTTTTCCCCAACCAGAGGGGACTTCAAAAAATTCCAGAGGATGTTCAGTGCTACTCAGCATCTACCCCAGGATAGCCAATGCCTGGAGAGGGTCTGGGATACCTGGGCTGTATTATCACCTGTCTAGATGATGCTTCCCCTCTCAGGGTTACACCTGGAGAGTTTCCAGGTCTCTACCAGTCTCGACTATGGGAGGGAGAATCAAGCAGAGGTATACCTATTCCATTCCCAGCTTGACCAGTGGCTAGCGAGTGGAAGGCAATCTGCTACAAGTCAAAACTCACCTGTGCTGGGTAGCAGCAGCATGGGAGAAGGCCGAGGTTGGAGACTAAAGTTTACTACATGGAAGGAGGCAGTGGTAAACCACTTCTGTATTTTTAACAAGAAAACCATATGGTTACACTACCAGAATGATTACAGATGGAGGTGGGGTGTTCTGGGAGAGATTGTTGTCTGTCTCCCCCTTCTAGACTGTGAGCCTGTTGTTGGGTAGGGACCACCTCTATATGTTGCCGACTTGTACTTCCCAAGCGCTTAGTGCAGTGCTCTGCACACAGTAAGTGCTCAATAAATACGATTGAATGAATTAATGAATGGAGCCAATATAGGTCGGAGATGATTCGACAGCATAAGACAAGGGGATGCTTAAAGTGATGGTTGCTTTGATGGATAAGTAACCCTCACACTGTTGAACTGAGATGACTTGGAACTGGGCCAATTGGTCCTCCACTAGATTGTAAGTGGAGATCATGCCTGCTTTCTCTATTATTCTCTTTCCATGCGGTAGGGACTTGGCGAATAATGATATAATTATAATTATGGTATTTGGTAAGCACTTATTATGTGCCAGGCACTGTTCTAAGCACTGGGGTAGATACAAGACAATTGGGTTAGACAGTCCCTGTCCCACATGGGGCTCACAGTCTTAATCCCCATTTTACAGATGAGGGAACTGAGGCACAGAGAAGTTATGCAACTTGCTCAAGGTCACATAACAGAGTGGTGGAGCAGGGATTTGAACTCATGAACTTTTTACTCCCAGGCCCACGCTCTATCAACAAGGCCATGTAGATTAATTGTACCTACAGTGCTGATTTAGGTGAGAATGGAGGCTTGTGCCTTCACATCACGGGGTCCCTAAAGCCAGCTCCACGTCCAAGCGCTGGGGTCAGCACTACAACGGACTCCAGCGGCGTTCAACTGCTGATATTACCCTGTGGTGCTGCATGATTCACCCTTCCATTCCTCCTGAAAATATCACCAGCATAGAAAACCTAGATCCTTCTATTTACTCTTTCTTTATCCCTTCAGAAACTCATCCCATCCTAACAATTCCCAGTTATAAATCTGTTCCATGTCATTGGCTTGATTTATCACTGCAGTGTCCAGAATAAAACAATACTAACCATGGGTTTTTTTTCCATGTCATCAATTTTTCATTTTAGCTATAGTACCAAACTGTTCAAAGTTTGAATGTTCTACAATCACTGTATTTTGGATTGTATCCATTCATTTCTTGCTAGTAGATGAGACCTTAGACAAATAAACAAGTAAAATAAGAAACGTTTTCAGAAAGAGCAAGTGTCAGGCAAGCATTTAACAGTTAAAAAAATGGACCAAACATTTGACTGGGTTATTCAAGCACCAAAAATCACATTACGCTTGCCCCCTTTCTCTTTGCCAGTAGTAAATAATCCAACAAAAATGTGTCTGTACTGCACTGCTTTTCCTTAAAGAAAAATGAGAATACTGCAGGCAGTAAGTCAGAATACATACCATCTTCCAATGACATTTTCCCACTGGCTTTAATGGCTATTGATTCAACAAACTGCAGGTGAGAAGAAATGGGAAGATGTGCTGGAACTGGTCTAAAGGAATTAAATTACTCTAATGCAAGTTCTAATGGAACCTCACTAGCAGTGACCAGTCCTTTCAGAAAGCTATTCCATGCCTATTTTCATCCTTCTCAGACAGCTTCATTACTAATGCTGTGTGTTGATAAAAGGATGATTGCTATTTTTTGCTTGCTGTGTCAGAAGACCTAGATATCACATTAAGGCAAAGATCACTGAAATCCTGTCCTTGAAATCCTCATGCTTCCTATTTCTCTCAGTGTGTTTAAATATTCCCAAGAGCACCAAACCGCCTTCAGTTGCTTCCTGTTTAAATACACCATGATTCCTCTTTTCATTTGACAGAATATATTCAAAGGAAAAGGTCATACCCCAAGGGGGAAAAATCATTTCCTTATTCTGCTGTCCAAAACTCTAGAGATTTTGAAGTTCAGTTTCCCAGAGCAGTGCCAGGCTTTTTAATCAGCAATTTTCAAGAGGGAGATGAGGTTTGCTTGGTCCTACAGCAAGGTCCTGCAGCTAATTAGGGAAGCCAGAGACACAGAAACTCTCCAGGGCTAGGCTCACCAGAGGTTTGTACAGCAGGAAATTAGAATGCAAATTTGAATTACCAACCATATTGTCTTTCTTTCCTTTGGATAAAATTTGTGTTTTTGTTCAGAACGCTAATCTTGCCTGACAGAATTCTCGACCCTCACCGCCTGAAGACTTCTAAAGAATTGATTTTCCTTCCACAAGTGATGTCTATAAAGTTGCTACCTTTCCATGTAGAAAACTACAGCTTCTTTGCTAAATAGAAAGGAGATATACTATCAACAACATTGCTAAAATCTACCCTTTCCTTTTCAACCAAAATACAATCGCTCATCCTATCCCACCTGGATTACTGCATCAGCCCCTTGCTGACCTCCCAGCATCCTGTCTCTTCCCATTCCAGTCCATACTTCACTTTGCTTCCTGGACCATTTTTCTACCAAAACGTTCAGGACATGTTTCCCCAGTCCTCAATAAACTCCGATGGTTGCCCATTCACCTCCACATGAAACAAAAACTCCTCATCTTTGGCTTTAAGACTGTGAGCTTGTTGTAGGCAGGGATTGTCTCTCTTGCTGCATTGTACTTTCCCAAACACCAAGTACAGTGTTGTGTGCATAGTAAGTGAACAAATACAATTGAATGAAAGCACTCAATCACCTTGTCCCCTCCTAACTTACCTCACTACTCTCCTACTACAGCCCAGACCGCACGATGCGCTTTTCTAGTGCTAATCTTCTCGCTAAGCCTCGATCACATCTATCTCACTGCCGACCCCTCGCCCACATCCTGCCTCTGGCCTGGAATATTCTCTCTCCTCAAATCCATCAGACAATTACTCTCCCCACCCCTTGAAAGCACATTATTATTGAAGGCACATCTCCTCCAAGAGGCCTTCCCAGACTAAACTCCGTCTCTTCTTCTCTCACTCCCCTGTGTCACCCTGACGTGTTCCCTTTGTGCTTCTCCCTCCCCAGCCCCACAGCACATATGTACATATCTGTAATTAATCTGTAATATTAATTCTGTCTGCACCACCATTCTAGACTGTAAGCTTGGTGTAGCCAGGGACTGTGACTTTATTGTTGTATAGTACTCTGCCATGCGCACACAGTAAATACTCAAATACCACTGAATGAAGAATGGTCCTTTTGTGTTGATTTCTATCAATTGATGGAGTTTTCAAGGTGACCTCTCTGTGCAAACCACTTTACTATATAGGGGTACTGTAACATAGACAAGAGGCCTACCTATTCCCTGGCCTGTGTTTTCAACTTAATTGGAGTAGACAGACATGGGGAGAAGGAAGAAATCAATCATTTGTATTTACTGAGTGCTTACTATGGGCAAAGCACTGTAGTAAACTTCGGGAGAGTACAGTTTAACTGACACATGCCCTGCCCTCTGCGAGCTTACAGTCTAGGGGGGAGAGAGACATTAATATAAAGAAATACATTTATATATTCATAAGTGCTGTGGCACTGTTGGGGGTGGGGGATGAAAAGAGGAAGTCAAGGCAATGCAGAAGGGAATGGGAGAAAGGAAAAGAGGGCTTAATTAGGTAAGGCTTCTTGGAGGAGTTGTGCCTTCAGTAAAGCTTTAAAGGTAGGGAAAGTAATTGTCTTTCAGACATGAAGAGGGAGATTGTTCCAGATCAGAGGCAGGACATGGGCGAGAGGTCAGCGGAGAGATAAATGAGATCAAGGTACAGAGAGAACAAGGTACAAAAAGAACAATGATACAGCTGGTAATGAAATATATGGATTAACAGCATGTGCAATTTAATCTTTAGCACCAATACATTGGGAACTGCTTAAGCACTGAGAATGGGGGTAAATATGTCAATTCAATCAATCACATTTATTGTGTGCTTATAATGTGCACAGAACATTATACTAAAAACCTAGAGCACAATGTAGCAGAATTGGTAGATGCATTCCCTGCCAACAAAGAGCTTACAGTCTAGAGCAGGGGCAGATACTACTAATGATAATAATTACAACAATAATAATGAGTTTTTTAAAAGCACTTTGTGCAAAGCACTATACAAGTGCTGCTGTGGGTACAGGATAAATAGGTCACACTTGAGGCTCACATTCAAAGTTGGAGGGAGAACAATTTTGAATCCCCATTTTGCAGTTAAAGGGATTGAGGAATAGAGTAGTTAAATGACTTGCCCAGGGTCACCCAGCAGACAAACGACAAAGCCAGAATTAGAACCCAGGTCCTCTGACTCCAGGTCATGTTCTTTTCCCATTAGGCAACACTGGTTTCCATTGATTTATATTAATATTATATTTATGTGCGTTGTACTCTCCCAAGTGCTTAATACAATGCTGTTAACACAGTAAGAGGTCAATAAATATGATTGATTAATGTACATCAGTGCTGTGGGGCTGAGGGTGAATAACGAATCCAAGTACAACGGCGATGCAGAAAAAGTGGGAGAAAAGGAAATAAAGGCTTGGTGAGGGAAGCCTTCTTGGAGGAGATGTGATTTTAATAAGTTTTTAAAAGTGGGGAGAGTGATTGTCTGTCAGATATAAAGTGGGAGGGAGTTCCATCCCAGAGGCAAGATGGGGGTGAGCAGTCGGCAGTGATACTATTCGTTATCTCTCTCTATCTACATCCACTCCCTTGGAAAACTCATTCACCCTATGCTTCAACTACCATCTCTACTTACATTATTCCAAAATCTACATCAGCAGACAAGATCTCTCTCCTTCTCTGCCGTCTCATATTTCCTCTGTTTTCAGGACATCTCTATTTGGATGTCCTGCTGACAACTCGAACTCAACATGCCTAAAACAGAACTCCTCATCTTCCCACCCAAATCCTGTCCTTCCCCTGACTTTCCCATCTCTATAGACAGCACCACCTTCCTCTTGTCTCATAAACCCATAACCTTGGCATCATTAGAGAAGCAGCGTGGCTCAGTGGAAAGAGCATGGGCTTTGGAGTCAGAGGTCATGGATTCAAATCCCAGCTCCGCCAATTGTCAGCTGTGTGATTTTGGGCAAATCACTTCACTTCTCTGTGCCTCAGTTCCCTCATCTGTAAAATGGGGATCAAGACTGTGAGCCCCCATTGGGACAACCTGATCATCTTGTAACCTTCCTTGTACTTAGAACAGTGCTTTGCACATAGTAAGCACTTAATAAATGCCATCATTATTATCATCCTCATCTCCCTCATTCAGCCCACATATTCAATGCATCACCAAATTGTTTGCTCAGCCTTCCCCAAATCACTAAAATCCACTCTTTCCTCTCCACCCAAACTACCATTATATCCTATCCCTCCTTGACAACAAAATTAGACTTCTTGCTGACCTCCCTGCCTCCTGTCTCTCTCCACTGAAGTCCATACTTCACTCTGCTGTCTGGATCATTTTTCTAAAAAAACAAAACAAAAACAAAAAAAAACCAAAAACAAAATAAAAAAAACAACAAAAAACCCCCCACTTAGTTCACATTTTCTCACACCTCAACAACGTACAGTGCTTGGCCATTTATCTCTGCATCAAACAGAAACTTACCACAGACTTTAAAGCACTCAACCACCGTGCCGTCTCCTATCTTACCACTAATTTCGTACTTCAATCCAGCTTGCATACTTTGCTCCTCACTGCCTCGTTCTCACCTGTTCCGCTGTCGACACCCGGCCCACGGCCTCCCCCTGGTCTGGCATGCCTTCCCTCCACACATCTGCCAAGCTAGCTCTCTTCCTCCTTTCAAAGCCCTATTGAGAGCTCACCTCCACCAGTAGGCCTTCCCAGACTGAGCCCCCTTTTTCCTCTCCTCCCCCCGATCCCTCCCACTCTACCTCCGTCCCCTCCCCACAGCACCTGTATATATGTTTGTACAGATTTATTACTCTATTTTACTTGTACATATTTACTATTCTATTTATTTTGTTAATGATATGCATCTAGCTCTATTTCTATTTATTCTGATCACTTGACACCTGTTCACATGTTTTGTTTTGTTGTCGGTCCCCCCCTTCTAGACTGTGAGCCCGTTGTTGGGTAGGGACCATCTCTATATGTTGCCAACTTGTACTTCCGAAGTGCTTAGTACAGTGCTCTGCACACAGTAAGCGCTCAATACATATTATTGAATGAATGAATGAAAAATGCCCTGTACCTTGATCCAGCCTTGAGAGAGTCCCACAGTTAGGGGATGGAAGGTACTTTCAAATAAGGGCTATTTCCAGTAAGCGTTAGAAGCAGGCTATGTACAAATCCAAGATTGACAAGACTTTAAATGTATATCCTGCCTAAACAGGAGGAATAATGGGACTTTGGGCAATTGTGAGGACTACCCACCTTTTTTTTTTTTTCCCTTTGTGAGGCAAAGAGAAGATAAGACAGGTGGTACATGGACACTCACCAGTTGGGGTCACACCTGGAGAGTTTTCAGTACTCTGCCAGTCTCGGCTATGAGAGGGAGAGTCAAGCAGAGGCCTACCCATTCCATTCCTAGCTTGGCCAGTGGCTAGGAAGTGGAAGGGAATCTGCTACAAGTCAAAACTCACCCATGCTGGGCAGCAGCATCATGGGAGAGAGTCGAGGGTGGAGACGCAGGTTTGCTGTGCAGAAGAAGGCAATGGTAAATCAATCAATCAATCAATCGTATTTATTGAGCGCTTACTATGTGCAGAGCACTGTACTAAGCACTTGGGAAGTACAAATTGGCAACACATAGAGACAGTCCCTACCCAACAGTGGGCTCACAGTCTAAAAGGGGGAGACAGAGAACAGAACCAAACATACCAACAAAATAAAATAAATAGGATAGAAATGTACAAGTAAAATAAATAAATAGAGTAATAAATATGTACAACCATATATACATATATACAGGTGCTGTGGGGAAGGGAAGGAGGCAAGATGGGGGGATGGAGAGGGGGACGAGGGGGAGAGGAAGGAAGGGGCTCAGTCTGGGAAGGCCTCCTGGAGGAGGTGAGCTCTCAGCAGGGCCTTGAAGGGAGGAAGAGAGCTAGCTTGGCGGAGGGGCAGAGGGAGGGCATTCCAGGCCCGGGGGATGACGTGGGCCGGGGGTCGACGGCGGGACAGGCGAGAACGAGGTACAGTGAGGAGATTAGCGGTGGAGGAGCGGAGGTTGCGGGCTGGGCAGTAGAAGGAGAGAAGGGAGGTGAGGTAGGAGGGGGCGAGGTGATGGACAGCCTTGAAGCCCAGGGTGAGGAGTTTCTGCCTGATGCGCAGATTGATTGGTAGCCACTGGAGATTTTTGAGGAAGCCACTGGAGATTTGTGGAAACCACTTCCATACCAAGAAAACTCCATGGATACACTAACAGAAAGACCGCAGATGGAGAGCGGGATGTTCTGGGAGAGATGTGTCCATGGTGTCGCTATGGGTTGGTAATGACTCGACGGCATAAGATGAGACAAGACATGGACACTAAATGATGTGTTTCAAGCCTCCAGGAGCGAGGGGTGGAGGAGAGGAGGGTGTAGAGCTCACTTGTTTTCATGTGCATTAGGACTCAGAAGGTCTTAAACTTGCACTGAACATGCACAACCAAACTACATGTAAAAGTGACCAGTATCATGAGGATAATAATAATAATGATGATGATGACATTTGTTAAGCACTTACTATGTACAAAACACTGTTCTAAGTGCTGGGGAAGCTACAAGGTGATCAAGTTGTCCCACGTGGGGCTCACAGTCTTAATCCCCATTTTATAGGTGAGGTAACTGAGGCACACAGAAGTTAAGTGACTTGCCCAAAGTCACACTGCTGACAGGCAGCATAGCCGGGATTTGAACCCATGACCTCTGACTCCCAAGCCCATGCGCTTTCCACTGAGCCAAGAGGATGAACTAGAGGTCACTACATCCCGTGGATGTGCTGTGGCATGCCATCTGGGAATTTACTAAAAGAGAGAACTGAAAATCAGTAGCCCTAGGTCAGCAGCTGATGTATGTAAATGTTTTTGTCTGGGCCTCAGTTTCCCAAACTCAATCAATTATATTTGAACGCTTACTGTATACAGAGCACTCTACTAAGCACTTGGAAGAGTAAAAAGCAATGGAGTTGGTAGACATGATCCCTGCCTTCCTGAAGCTTATACTATAGTGGATGGAGACAGAAATTTAAATAAATTACAATTATAGTAAGCAGAAAACTGTACTTAAACCATTGCTTTTTCTTAAAGGGGCTCTCAAATCCCTGCAAAATCTTTAGGTGGATTTAACTATATTGGACAAAGTACTGGAAGGGGATTGTGTCTAATCTGATCACTTTGTATCTTCTCCAGTAACTTGCACATTGTGTAGTATGTAGTAAGTGCTTAATACTACGGTAAAAAAAAGTATTAGCATTAGAATTTCTTCCAAGTTCCCTTTTAATTTTTAAATAATCTATTTTCATTTGTGTGCATATAAACTGTTCATCTAAAGGAGTTATCATCAATGTGTATGATAAATATAATTAAAATATTTCTATTTAACCAGTCACAATCATTTTAAGAGACCATTCTAGTACATACTTCTGTACAATATACTTATATAAACACCTAGGTCCACTTTAAGCACTCAAAAAGAAATCCTTCATTGACCAGGTCCCTAGGGCAACCTTACTAATAAATATGCTTGTGAAATGTATTGAAATTTTTGCATTTCTCATGTGCAAGTAACAGTTTATAAACTGTCATGAGAGATGAGGATAATGACAAAGATTCCTTTAAAGATGTCACTGATTTGTACAATATCATACCACACATACAATTTATTCTCACTTCTCCACTTCAATGGAGGTGTCTTGCCTTCACTTCACAGATAAGGAAATGGAGTTGCAGAGAATTTATGTGAATTACTCAAGATCACAGTAGGCCAGTGACAGAGCTGGGATTAGAATCCCGGTTCCCGACTCCCAGATATGTGTCTTTCCATTCTTCCTTATTGCTCCACTCATTCCAGACTTGCTCCCATTGATAAGTCCAACATGATCCTTGCTGCTGGGCCCCTTCCCTTTGGTAGCTGGAAGATATGGTTGGATGAGAGAGGAGGCTGACTAAAGTGTCCGCCTGCATCTTGCCGTATTAGTGTCCCACACTTCCATTTCCTAATGTAGCCCTTCACAGAGCAATAGGATTGGAAATGCCATGCATGCCCCCACAGAAGGGGAACACCTAAAGCAAATAATATATCTGCCTTACATTTGGCCTGATTCTGAACTGTGGTGGTATTTGTCTAGTGCTTTACTATGTATTCTAAGAGCTGGGGTAGATACAAGATAATCAAACCACACAGTCCCTGTCCCACATAGATTTCACAGCCTAAGAATGGAAGGACAATAGGTACTGAATCTCCACTCTACATAAAAGGAAACTGAGACACAGAGAAGTGAAATGACTTGTGCAGGTCATTCAGCAGGTAAGTGCCAGACAAGATTGGAACAGAGATTCCCCTGACTCGCAAGCCAGACCACACTGCTTCTCATGATCCAAAAATCATAGCAATTCAGACATTTCTGATATAAGGGCCCTTAGCAAAATTTTTTCCACTCATTTCCCAAAGTATAAATCTGTGATCTAGAAGAAGAATAAAACAAATGCAAATTTTACAAGGAGACAATCAACCATATTTATATAGCACTTACCATGTACAGAGCCTGGTACTAAGAGAGTACAATAACAGAGTTGATAGACATGTTCCCTGTTCACAGTGAGCTTATAGTCTAGAGAGGTAGACATACATTAACATAAACTACAGATCTGTATATAGGTGCCGTGGTGCTGAGGAACAGATGGGTAAAGGGTGCAAACCCAAATGCAAGGGTGACACAGAAGGGTGTGGGAAAAACAGAAATGAGGGCCTAGCTGGGGAAGGCCAAGGGCAGGGGTGGGAACAGGCTACATATCAAATAGTACTGCTCTGCCTCTTGATTACCAGGGACATGGTAACACACTGGTTAAAGGAAAAAAAAAACTCCTAATCTAGCACCGTCTGTCCACTTGTACAGTAATCCCCATTTAAAATGAGAATCGAGTCAAGTGCCAGCCTACTTAGGTTCAGTGGTAGACAAAGTCCAAAGGAAGCATGGAGAGTGTGCAGAAGGGGGAAAGGGGCATGGAGCAGACACAGTCCATGTCCCACATGGTTTATGTAGGAGGGAGAACAGGTATTCAATCCTCAGTTGAGGAAATTGAGGCATAGAAAAGGTGAGTGACTTGCCCAAGGTCCCACAGCAAACACTTGGCAGAGCCAGGATTAAAACCCAGGTCCTCTCACTCTGAGGGCCATGCTCTTTCCACTAGGCCATGGTGCTTTCCAGCCTTGGTGTAGATATGGTATAAGCAGATTGGACACAATTCCTGTCACGCGGAGCTCATATCAGTTATTCAATCCCCATTTTACAGGTGATGTAAAAGGCACAGAGAAGATAATTGATTTGCCCAAGGTCCCAGAGCAGGAAATTGACAGAAAAGGGATTAGAACCCAGGATCTCTGACTCTTTGGTGCAAAGCCACATAGGCTGCTATTGGTGTAATTAGGGGGTTGCTAGTAGAATTATATCAAACAGATACTAGTTTAATTTGGATTAGCCAACAACTTAATGGGCACAGAATGCTGAAGTCAAATGAGATTCATAAATTAAATATTGATCAGCATCTATATTTTATGGAGTAAAAGATTTAAGAGGTACTTTCAATATCCTTGGACACAGAACGCAGAGCATGGTGATAAAAGACATCTCGTAGAGTGGTTAGAAGCCTACTTTTTTTTCTTGCCCTTTTGGTGATTTCATGAGTAGGAGAATTATTATTCAAAGACAAACCTATCATTTCAATGAAGGTTCTTTCAACTCTGACAAGGAGGATTAATATCTAGCCCATGATTTTCTTGTATTGTGAGGACCAGGTGAATGCTGCTTCCGGCAACACATTATTAAAATCTCTTTTTAATAACTAAATTTATTAAAAAATTCACTTTCAAAGACAAGTGCATGGAGTCATAAAAAGTGAATTAGTTACGCTGAAACTGCATTGCAAAGGCATCTGTAGGTGTTCATTGGCTTTATGGTACTACCAGAGAACTCTTTTTTTTTTTTAGTATTTGTTAAGCGCTTACTACGGGCCAAGCACTGTGCTAGGCACTGGGGTGGATACAAGGTTATCAGGTTGTCCCACGTGGGGCTCATAGTCTTAATCCCCATTTTACAAATGAGATAACTGAGGCACAGAGAAGTTCAGTGACTTGCCAAAAGTCACACAGCTGACAAGTGGCAGAGCCGGGATTAGAACCCACGACCTCTGACTCCCAAGCCCGGGATCTTTCCATAAAGCACATTAGTTAGGAAATGTAAAAAGTTAAAAATGTGGAAACAACAATGGTAGAGCTTCAGCTCAAAACTACTCCATTACAGCCTTATGATTCTCTCCCAATGTGAAGTAAATGGGATTGGCAGCATGAATTAGTGGAAAGAACATGGACACAGGATAGAGCACAGGCCTTGGAGTCCAAAGAACCTGAGCTCTAAATCCAGCTCAGCCACCTTTCTGCTGTATGACCTTGGGCAAGTCATTTAACTTCTCAGTTACCTCATTTGTAGAGTGCGGATTAAGACTGAGCCCCATGTGGGACAGGGAGTATGTCCCACCCTATTTTTTGTATCCACCCAAGAGCTTAGTACAGTGCCTGGCCCACAGTAAACCCGTAATACCACAAATGAAATATAATATGGGAGATAAGACAGCAGAGCTCTAGACCAAATTCTCCCACTGTCCTGCTGTCTGATGGTGGGCATATCACCAAATCTCACTGAGCCTCAGTTTCCTCATCTAAAAATGGGGATAAGATCTTTCTCTTTAGATTTTGAGCCATGTGGGGAACAGGGATGATGTCCCGCCTTACCTCCTTCCTTTTCCCACAGCATCTGTATATATGTACATATGTTTGTACATATTTATTACTCTATTTATTTTACTTGTACATATCTATTCTATTTTATTTTGTTAATATGTTTGGTTTTGTTCTCTGTCTCCCCCTCCTAGACTGTGAGCCCACTGTTGGGTAGGGACCGTCTCTATATGTTGCCAACTTGTACTTCCCAAGCGCTTAGTACAGTGCTCTGCACACAGTAAGCACTGAATAAATACAATTGATTGATTAACTGACAATCTAGCACTCAATCATCTTGTCCCTTCCTATTTTATCTCTCTGATTTTTTACTACAATCCAACCCACACACTTCACTCCTCTAATGCCAAGTCACTGTACTCCAGTCATATATTTTGCCACCAACCTCTCACCAACGTCTGGTCTCTGGCCTAAAACTCCCTCCCTCTTCATATTTGACAATCACTCTCCCCAGCTTCAAAGCCTTATTAAAAACACATCTTTTCCAAGACGCCTTCCCTGACTTAGGCCCTCATTTCCTCTTCTCCTATTTCCTTTTGAGTTGCCCTTGTGCTTGGATTTCCGCCCTTCATTTACCACACCCTCAGCCCCACAAGACATATGTACATTTCTTTAAATTGTACATTAAAAGTTATGAATTCATATTGATGTCTGTCTCCCCCTCTAGACTGTAAGCTTCTTGTGGGCAAGGATCATGTCTGTTAATTCTGTTACATTAAACTCTTCCAAGTACTTAGTACAGTGGTCTGCACATAGTAAGTGCTAGATAAATACAATTGATTGATGTACTCCACTGCTAAGCACAGTGCTTTGGCACAAAATGCTTAATAAATACCATAATTATTAGTACTATGAATTACAAAACTTTAAGGCATCAGGTTGTGATCTGAAGCATCCACAACCTTGCTAAACTTACAATAATGTTGTCACCTTGTCTAGTAAGTGTGATTTTCTACTTGGGAAAGGTTTGCAATTAAACTTAACAGAAAAGATAATCATTATAATGCCCGGTACAAAAACCCGTCACTGACACATTGTTTTCTAATGAAGATTATTCACTTATTCCAATAATATTTATTGAGCATTTACTGTGTGCAGAGCACTTCACTCAGTGCTTGGGAGAGTATAACAGAGTTGATAGACAACCTCCTTGCCCACAGTATTCTTATGCTTCACAACAATTCAGAGGTCTTGGTCTTGTCAATTAAAGATTCCCACAGAAAGGAAATATGAAAGGTTAGGTGGAGCTAGAACATACTCTTAAGTAGCAGTGTGGCTCAGTGGAAAGAGCAGGGGCTTGGGACTCAGAGGCCATGGGTTCAAATTCCGGCTCTGCCGCTTGTCAGCTGCATGACTTTGGGCAAGTTATGTAACTTCTCTGTGCCTCAGTTACCTCATCTGTAAAATGGGGATGAAGACTGTGAGCCCCCCGTGGGACAACCTGATCACCTTGTAGCCTCCCCAGTTTTTAGAACAGTGTTTTGCACGTAGTAAGCACTTAACAAATACCATTATTATTATTATTATTATTACTCGTCATAGCCACAGCTCTCTCTAAGCTACAAGCCAGCAGAAAGTCACTAGCAAAAACTGCTATGTGAAAGAGCTGATTATACCTCACCAGAAACTAATGAGAAACCAAGGAAAAACCAGGCCATTTATGTGACCAGATGAAGTAGAATCATGAGTGAAAATCTATATCTCCAGCCCTGCTCTCTCTCCTTTCTGCAGTCTGACATTTCCTCCTGCCTTCAAGGCATCTCTACTTGGATGTCCTACCATCACCTGCATGCCAAAAACAGAATTTATCTTCCCATGCAAACCCTGTCCTCCCTCTGACTTTCCTATCACTGTAGATGGCACCTCCATCCTTCCTGTCTCAAAAGATTCTCACAAATGCAGAAACTGAGGCACAGTTAAGTGGCAGAGCAAGGATTAGAATTTAGGCCCTCTAACACCCAGATCCATGCTCTTTGTTAGATCAAGCTGCTTAATGATAAATAATAATAATAACAATAATAATGATAATGGCATTTATTAAAGTGCTTACTATGTGCAAAGCACTGTTCCAAGTGCTGGAGGTTACAAGGTGATCAGGTTCCCTTCTAGACTGTGAGCCCACTGTTGGGTAGGGACCATCTCTATATGTTGCCAACTTGTACTTCCCAAGCGCTTAGTACAGTGCTCAGCACACAGTAAGTGCTCAATACAAATTGATTGATTGTCCCACGGGGGGCTCACAGTCTTAATCCCCATTTTACAGATGAGGCACAGAGAAGTTAAGTGACTTACCCAAAGTCACACAGCTGATAATTGGCAGAGCCGGGATTTGAACCCCTGACCTCTGACTCCAAAGCCCATGCTCTTTCCACTGAGCCATGCTGCTTCCCCAGTGCTTATCAAGTGAGCACTTAATACCATTATTATTATCATTATTATCACATTATAAAAGATATCCTACCATCTTTACATGAATAACGCATTGAAGAGGCTGAAATAATAATGCTGACAGTCGTTTTATTTTTGTAAAGTTGTGGCCAAAACAATCACTAAGACAAGAGAGATTCATACATATCTTATAAGAATATTAGTATGTATCATAATTCTAGCAACTTGGTTAGTTGACATGAAGTTAATCCCTGACTACTTATTGGTACAAAGCAGCTGGTATCCATGACACAGTGGCAGAGGTGGGGCAGTCTCATTGTCCTTCACCGTTTGTCCTCATGCTTTGCTGTGACACCACAGGAAAGATTCATCAGGGTGAGTTCATATGTCTCTTTCCATGTGCATGGATTCTGTACCCCTGAATTTTTCTCCCTCCCCAGTTTGGATGATTGGCCCCACCTTTAGCTCCACCCCACTGAAACTAGACTCCTTCTCCACTTTGAGATCCTAGAAATCTGACCCTATTTGATACCAAAGAGTGGATATCTTAAGTATGTCTGTAAATTCACAGGGTTATAGAAGATAAGGTATTTCCTCTAAACACAATCAGAACAAGCAGGATGTTATTTATTGAAAAGCCTCTCCACAGGGGCTGAAAAGAATAAATTGTGAAACATCTCTATGTATTCTTTTCCTAAAACTATGCTAATTTGCTAGGGAATCAATTAATCAAATATATTTATAAATGCCTATGGTGTGCAGAGCACTGTACTAAGCACTTGGAGAGTACAGTACAACAGAGTTGGTAGACATTTCCTGCCCACAACAAGCTCACAGCCTAGAGAGAGAGAAAGACATTAATATAAATGAATTGTGGATACGTACAAAAGTGCTCTGGGGCTGAGGGAGGAATAAAGGGAGCAAATCAGGGCAACATGGAAGGGAGTGGGAAAAGAGGAAATGAAGACTTAGGAAATTAGGGCTTAGAGGAGATGAGCCTTTAATAGGGCTTTGAAGTTGCTGGGAGTGATTGTCCCATATGAACTGGGAGGATGACCCAGGCCAGAGGCAGGACAGCAGCAAGAGGTTGGCAGCAAGGTTGGCCTTAGAGGAGTGAAGTGTGCAAGCTGGATTATAATAGAAGCAGTGAGGTAAAAGGGGGCAAAGTGTTGGAGTGCATTAAAGCCATTGGTAAGGAGTTTCTGTTTAATGTAGAGGTTTTTGAGGAGTGGGGAAACATGGACTTAGAAAAATGATCTAGAAATGAATAACGCATTGAAGAGGCCGAAATAATAATGCTGACATTCATTTTATT
The DNA here is from genome assembly GCF_015852505.1 of Tachyglossus aculeatus. Classification (NCBI taxonomy): domain Eukaryota; kingdom Metazoa; phylum Chordata; class Mammalia; order Monotremata; family Tachyglossidae; genus Tachyglossus; species Tachyglossus aculeatus. The sequence continues at coordinate 118,198,770 of NC_052066.1, read as the reverse complement.
TTTATATAGTTGTGGCCAAAACAAACACTAAGACCAGAGAGATTGATACGTATCTTATAAGAATATTAGTATGCATCGTAATCCTAGCAATTTGGTTAGTTGACATGAAGTTAATCCTTGACTACTTATTGGTACAAAGCAGGTCAATAGAAAAATGGTCTGTTGTAGAAAAATGTAGAATAATGTACAAAATGTAGAAAAATGTAGAAAAATTGTAGAAAAATGATCCAGGCAGCAGAGTGAAGTATAGACTGGAGTGGGGAGAGACAGGAAGGAGGGAAGTTAGCAAAGAGGCTGATATGGTAATCAAGATGAGATAGTGCTGATCACTTTGTTACCTCCCCAGCGCTTAGAACAGTGCTTTGCACATAGTAAGCGCTTAATAAATGCCATTATTATTATTATTATTATTCATGTAGTAACAGTTTGGATGGAGAGGAAAGGGAAGATTTCAGTGATGTTGTGAAGGTTGAACCAACAGGACTTAATGATAGATTGAATATGTAGGTTGAATGAGAGGGAGGAGGCAAGGATAAAGCCAAGGTTATTGGCTTGTGTGACAAAGGATGGTGGTGTTGTCTACAGAGATGGAAAAATTCAACAGGAGGACCGGGCTTGGGTGGGAAGATAAGAAGTTCTGTTTTGGACATATTAAGTTTGAGGTGACGGGAGGACATCCAAGTAGAAATGCTTTGAAGGCAAATACAAGACTGCAGAGAGGGAGAGAGATCAAGACTGGAAATGGAGATTTGGGTATCATCTGCAAAGAGGTGATAGTTGAAGCTACATGAGCAAATGAGTTCTCTATGAGAGTGGCTTTAGATGGAGAATAGAAGGGGACCCGGAACTGAACCCTGAGGGACTCCCGCAATTAGAGGATGGGAGGCAGAGGGAGAACTTGGGCAAGAGACTGAGAGCGAGTGGCCAGAGAGATAGGAAGAGAACCAGGAGAGGACAGTGTCAGTGAAGCCAAGGTTGGATATTGTTTCCAGGAAAAGGGGGTGGTAGATAGTGCTGAAGGCAGCTGAGAGGTCAAGGAGGATTAGGATGGAGTGGAGGCTACAGGATTTGGCATGAAGAAGATAATTTGTGACCTTTCACATGGCAGCTGCTGTGGAGTAAGGGGGAAGGAAGCCAGACTGGAGGGGATCAAAGACAGAATTGGAGGAGAGAAACTTGAGATAGCGGTGTAGAAAACTTGCTCAAGGAGTTTGGAGAAGAAGGGAAGAAGCGAGATGCGGTGATAACTGGAAGGAGCCGTGGGGTCAAGGGAGGTGCTTTTAGGATGTGGAAACATATGCATGTTTGAAAACAATGGGGAAGAAGCCAGTTGAAGAGCAAACATTTGAAAGTGGTGGTCAGGGAGGAAAGAAGGATGGGTAGCACCTGTTTTGATAAAGCGTGAAGGGATTGGGTTGGTTGCAGAGGTGGATTTTCAAAGAAGGCATCAGGTCTCCTCTTGAGAGCCTTATGGAAAAGATGGGAAAGTTGCAGAAGGGGCGGGAGTAAGGGTGGGACTGGAGAGGAGCATCGGAGTTATAGGGAAATCTCATCTGATACTTTTAATTTTCTCAATAAAGTAGGCATCCAGGCCAGTAGGGGCAAGAGGGACCAATTGGGGAGGTGAGAGGACAGTGGGTTTGAGGAGTGAGTTAAGCATCTGGAACAACTGACAAGGGCAACGGCCAGGGGTTTGGGGAGTTGCATGGCACAGTGGAGAGAGCATGGGCCTGAGTCTCAGAAGGTCATAGGTTCTAATTCTGGTTGTGCTAATTGTCTGTTGTGTGACTTTGGGCAAGTCACTTTACTTCTCTGTGTCCCACTTCCCTCATCTTTAAAATGGGGATTGAGAATGTGAGCCCCACGTGGGACAGGGACTATGTCCAACCCGATTTGTTCTCCAGTGGTTGCCTGCCTACAAATTAAGCAAAAATTCCTCACTCTCGGCATCAAGGCTCTCCATCACCTCACCCCCTCCTACCTCACCTCCCTTCTCTCCTTCTCCAGCCCAGCCCACACCCTCCACTCCTCTGCCGCTAACCTCCTCACTGTGCCTCATCCTCGCCTGTCCCGCCATTGACCCCTGGCCCACGTCTTTCCCCTGGCCTGGAGTGCCCTCCCTCCACACATCCACCAAGCTAGCTCTCTTCCTCCCTTCAAAGCCCTATTGAGAGCTCATCTCCTCCAGGAGGCCTTCCCACACAGTCCCCTTTTTCCTCTCCTCCTCCCCATCCCCCCTCATCCTTCCCTTCCCCACAGCATTTGTATACATTTGTACAGATTACTCTATTTTACTTGTACATATTTACTACTCTGTTTTGTTAATGATGTGCATATAGCTATAATTCTATTTATTCTGATGGTTTTGACACCTGTCTACATATTTTGTTTTGTGGTCTGTCTCCCCCTTCTAGACTGTGAGCCCGTTGTTGGGTAGGGACCATCTCTATATGTTGCCAACTTGTACTTGTACTGTGTGCTCTGCACACAGTAAACACTCAATAAATATGATTGAATGAATGAATGATTTGCTTGTACTCACCCCAGCACTTAATAGTGTCTGAAAACATAGTAAGTGCTTAGAAAAATATCATAATTATTGTTATTATGTGAGCCCACCTTCTAGACTGTGAACCCACTGTTGGGTAGGGACCACCTCTATGTGTTGCCAACTTGTACTTCCCAAGCGCTTAGTACAGTGCTCTGCACATAGTAAGTGCTCAATAAATACAATTGGTTGATTTTGCCCATCAGAAGAGAGGGCAGAGTTACAGCACATAAGGATGAACTTGAAGGGGATGAGGTCAGCTTGATAACTAGATTTCTGCTAGCAGCATGTGCACAGGAGTGAAGGTAGTGGACTGTGGATCAAGGGTTGTGGGTCAGTGTTACAAATTTGAGGGATAGGGGAGAGAGTGAGCTGAGTCCTGAAAAGAGAGTGGTGCTGAGAGCGTCAATTTGGTCATCAACGGAAGGTAGTTTGGGTATGGAGGCTAAATGGCGCATGATGACTTGAGAAAATTGGATGAGGTCAAAAGATCAGACGTCTCTATGGGGGAATCATGGGTAACTATATTGATCAAATGTAATGCATTAACATTTGGAAACCATAGTAAGTTTGTTTCCTTAGGGTTGCATAATTCAATAAAGATATTCATAGATCTCTCCCTGACCTCTTGCAAGTGTGGAAAGAGGAAATGAAAGAGGAGGGAAAAGAAGGTGAAAACCCGGGGGAATAAGAACAAAATTTCCAAAGATTAAAAGCCTCAAGGCTGTAGCCTACAAATAACACTAAGCTGTAAATAACATCCTGGATAACAGGAAAAGTACTATATGATGTATAATCATAGAATGAAATAGAAGTGAGTGATTCATAGCACACTTTAATCTGATGCATAAGAAAGGGCCTGAATTTAAATTGTAATTTACTGTTATGTGATGGCATAAGGATTTGGACATAATCATCAATTTTCCTTTGAAATAGATGAGCAATGACATAATTGTTTACCCATATTTGAAAGAGAAATTCTTCTCTCATTTCACCATTGGCTTTTATACTGTACACTTAACTGTAGAATACTAGCACAACATATGTAGATTTAAATTAGTAAAAAAATAAGGACGAGCATGGCAGACTTTAAGTAGTTCTTTCTATGCCATCATATAAACTAGAGCATTTAAACAGAACAAAAAGGAAAACAAAAAATCTGTCTGACAATCTGCTAGTGAACAGTATTATAAAGAACTAAATACCAGACCAGAACTCATGGATGGCCTTGGTTTCACACTCCACTCCCATTACTATCCCAAGTCGGTGAAGTAGCAAGGCCTAGTGGAAAAAGCACTGACCTGAAAATCAGAAGACCTGGGTTTCTAATCTCAGCTCTGCCATTTGCTTTCTTTGACTTCTCTTTGCCTCAATTTCTTCAACTGTAAAATGGAAATTTAGTACCTGTTCTCCTTCCTACTTAGACTGTGAGCCCCGTGTGGGACAGATACTCTGTCCAGCTGATTAAGTGTACCTATCCCAGTACTTAGAACAGTGCTTGACACATAGTAAAGCACTTAATACCATAAAAAAGTCAGAAAGGGATGGAAGACTCGAGACACCTCTCCACCCAAACTTCATTCATTCATTCATTCAATCGTATTTATTGAGCGCTTACTGTGTGCAGAGCACTGTACTAGCTTCAGGGGAATTAGTGACCTTTCTGGGTATAGAGTAGTGTAGTAAGAATTTGAGAGAGTACAGTAAAACTAGTAAACGTGATCCCTACTCTTGAGGAACTAAAAGTGTAGCAGTCCCATAGCACTAGTGAACACAGCATTTATTTTAATGTCTGTCTCTTTCTCCTGACTATAAGCTCCAAGAGGTCAGGAATCATGTCTACCAAATCTATTTATTGTACTCTCCCAAGCACTTAATTTTGTGCTCTGCACACAGTAAAAGCTCAAATACCACTGATTAATTGACAGGAGTTATAGCTTGTGAGCTCCTCAAGGATCAGGGAGCATGTCATTCTCACCTGCGTATGTTTTCCCAGCACAGCAAGCACTTAATAAATACTATTAATAATTATAGTATTTGTTATGTGCTTACTATGTGCCAAACACTATTCTAAGCACTGAGGTAGATACAAGGTAATCAGGCGGTCCCACATGGAACTCACGGTCTTAATCCCCATTTTACAAATAGGGTAACAGCCACAGAGAGGTTAAGTGATTTGCCCAAGGTCACACAGCAGAAAAGTGGCAGAGCCAGGATTCAAACCCACGTCCTCTGACTCTCAAGCCCGTGCTCTTGCCACAAGACCATGCTGCTTATTACTACAGAAGAGAAATAGGACAGCAGGCGCGTAATAAAAGCTATTACTACTGGAGAGACTTAAGAAGACAGTGGAGGATAGTTGATGACAGGATCATTTTATAATCCTTCTATCATCACCATTCTCACTTCACTTCCCACCAAGGATATCAGGGAGGAGGGCTTGAAGCTGTGGCTGGGCAGTTCTTAGTTTCATTCATTCATTCAATCAATCAATCATATTTACTGAGCACTTACTGTGTGCAGAGCGCTGTACTAAGCACTTGGGAAGGACAAATAGGCAACATATAGAGATAGTCCCTACCCAACAACAGGCTCACAGTTTCTTCCAGCTGCAGCCAAAGAATACTGGAGGGACTATATAGAACATGGGTTTGGGAGTCAAAAGTCATGAGTTCTAATCTTGGCTCTGCCACTTGTCTGCTGTGTGACCTTGGTCAAGTCACTTCACTTCTCTGGGCCTCAGTTACCTCATCTTTAAAATGGAACAGGGACTGCGTCCAACCTGATTTGCTTGAATCTATCCCAGAGCTTAGTGCAGTGCCTGGTACATAGTAAGTGCTCAACAAATACCATTATTATCATTTCTCCCCATGGATTATGTATATATCTGAGCTTTTATTTCATCTGGGAATCCAAGTTCAGTGGGTTGATTCCAAGCTACTAAGATAAGTCCTCTGGCAGAAGAATACTAATTGCTGTTTTTTGTAGTGTCCTTGTTTAAGTGGAATTTTTAGATAAGAACTATCCCTTGGGAATCGAACATTTGCATGCCATGACTGTTATACTGTTTTCTACTCATTATTAATTCAATTCTCCTTTAATGAGTATTTAGTTGAGAAGGAACTCGCTTAGGACCCTAACTGGTTCTGAATGGTTCTTCCCTGAGATTTGGATCATTTAGACTTAGAAATGCTCCAAGTCTTCAGACACCCAGAAGAATGTCACTTAGGATATTTGGTTGAGACATGCATGAATTCTGAAACCAAAACTGGGTATACAGTTGTGCATGACTAGGCTCAGTGTGATTTATAGAAATCAGTTATTTCTGGGTGTTTTTGGAAATAGATTTTTTAATACTCTCCTGGATTTATAAAATCATAATATAATTGAAAAATTTTCCTTTGAAAATTTCACTCCTTTAAAATAGCAATTCCTTTTGATTTGATCATCTTTAAATAGCTGGATACTGATACATGGTGGAAAAAGTACAGGCCTGGAAGTTGAAGGATCTGGGTTCTAATCCCATGTCTACTACTTGCCTGCTGTGTGACCTTGGGAAAGTCACAATTTATCTTTGTCTCTATTTCTTCTTCTGTGAAATAGGTATGAAATACTTGTTCTCCCTCCCTCTAATACTGAAAACCCCAGGTGGGACAGTGATTGTGTTTGACCTAAATTATCTTCTATTTACCCCAATGCTTGGAACATAATAAGCACTTAAATGCTATAACAATAATAATTATAAAAATCATTATAATAATCTACAACTTTTACATTCAAGCAGATTCTAAAAAATAACCCATCCTTGGAAAGTAATTAATTTGGTCATAATGTGACTCTCTGCATAATTACTCATTGGTCAGTTTAGAGATGTATGTAGCAAATCTGGCTATGAGAAGTTCTAGAATACCACTTTATCATACTCTTTACTTCCCTTTCATTGCTGTTTTGAAAGATTTAGAGAACAAAAATTCATTTCAATTATCTGTACAATAAGAAATAAAATCAGTTCAGCAGCCCTATAAACCACATTATTATTGATGTAGGTTTATAACCAAACACAGTGAAGATGAAGGATTTTGGCTTTTTCTTATGAACATGATTTAATAAGCCCTTTACCCATTTCAACAATGCTTGGAAAATCTATTTCTATACACAAAAGAATGATGTTTCCTGAAAAGCACTCAACATTACCCTAGTCATTTCTTTTTCTCAGTGGTCCAAAATCCTAACCAGTTCTTTCTCCATTCTTTTCACGTTCCTTAAAGTGGCCAAATTCTAGTTTTTGGTAGCAAGATAACATTGGTTGATGCTCAGGTGCTCAATGTGATTTTAGCTTTTCTCAGTGGCTACACTGGATCACCTCCTTATAAGCTATGATTCAGGAGGAAACAGAGGGGGTATCCAGTTTTGCTGGAAATGTTAAGTCAATGTAGAGATTTTTCAGCCTATAAACTGAACCCTGGCTTGCCTTTTTTTTTGACAGGTTGCAACCAGTAGTTTAGTAATTAGAAACCATATCTGGTTTTTCAAGTTTGTGTCTAAAGCAAGTTTTTCTCAGCAATAAGATATAGAAGGTGCCTGATACCCAGTAACTCATCAGGATAATGTTAATCACATTAATCTTTTCCCCTCTGCAGGCCATGGGAGTAGGGCTTTTGTATACTAATTCTGATTGGGGTGCTTGTTAAGCAGTTACTATGTGCCAAGCACTGCCTTAGATATAGATGATCAGATGAAGATAATTCAGTTGGATACAATTTGTCAAGTCTATGGTGTTTCCAGTGACAACATATGGATTGGAAAGCTGGACAGTGAAAACATAGAATAGAAAGAGTGGCGATTAATTTGAAATGTGGAGTTGGAGAGGGATTTTGCAAATACCATGAACTGCTTGAAAAGCATACAAATGGATTTTGGAGCAAATTAAGACAAAGTGGTCTTTGGAAGGCCAAATGACTCGATTTTGATTAGCATATTTTGGACACAATCAGGAGGACTAATTCTCTGGAGAAGACACCAATGCTAGGAAAAGTCCAGGGAAAATGTGGAAGAGGCAGACCAGCAGCTAGATAGATAGAGACCATAACAATGATAACAGAAGAACCATTAGAAAGGTTGCAGATTATGGCAGAGGACAGGACGTTAAAATATATCCACAGAGTCTCTATGAATTGGAAATGACTCTACAACATTTGATAAAAATGATAAATGGGTAGGGGAGGAGGGAGAGGTCCAGATGCCATTAGAAGTGAAGGCTTTTTAACTTTGACACTCTCAGCTCTAGAAAAGGCTAAAATATGACCCAATGGTATGGAAAACATATGATTCTCTTGCTATTCTCCCATATTCTTCATTGAAATCAGGTGTAGCTTCAGTGGTGATCTACAACACACCTGTCTTAGGCATCCTAAGGAGGTAGTCCAATGGAGGGCTACATTTGCTACTGTTTTCATTGCAGAATCACTGGGCATGTATGGACACACTCTGCATCCCCACTGGGGATCACATCCTACCACCTCTGAATATATTGGTGATGGAAAGCCATCTATTGAAAAAAAAAAACAACTAATGATTTTAAACTGAGCGCTCTGGATGGGGCATTAATCCTTTCACAAACCTAAATAGCCATTTATCATGTTGCAGAGATGTATGCACAATCCCACACAAAGAGCAAGCCACTACTCTTGAACATCCCTTCCACCACTGAGAAAGAGTCCTCCTTCAAAAGAATAGAAGTCAGGTAGAATGAGGAGGCATGATCTTAGCCACTGCTTCTGAAAAAAAAGTAGCTTCTACATTCTAAGTCATTTAAAATGGAAAAATGTTCAAATGGCATTCCTACATAAATCAACATGCATGGAGGAGACCTGCTCCTTTGACTTCAATATATGAATCACTTAGGAAATGCTACCAGACTTAATCATCATCTTCAAGAAGGGAAAGAGACATGACTGTAATCTGCATGGAAATCCTTTGCTTTCCATCACCCACGGGACTCTAGCTGGAGTTCTTCTGAACAGAGTACTGAAGAACATAGTCCACTGCACTATCTGAATCACAGTGTAATCTCTAATTTAACTGTGGCACAGCAGAGATGATCTTTGCAGTGGTCAGATGCAGAGACACCACCAAGACCTTTATACTGTGGTGCTTGTTTATTTTTATGAAAGATTTTTTACAAACTAGGTGCTGGAAATTGCTAAGCAAATATGTCTGTTCTGAAAGATTCACCAAGATCCTTAGGCATGGCTGGATGCGATTGTTTGCAAAGTTAGAGTTGGAGGACTCTGGTCTGACCCCTTTTCCCATTACTGTCATGAGTGAAGCGGAGCCATTTGACAGGTCCCGCCCTGCTCTAACTAGTTTTGGCTCCATGTTCTAAGATGCAATAAGAGCATCAATACCGCAAACAGGCATCAGAATTGCCAAGCCATTGAAAAATGCTCTGACCTCTATAGATTAAGAGCTACATCAAAAGGTTCTGAGCCACTGGCATAGAATTGCATTAGATGGGTGGCTATGCTCAAAGACACAAATGTCATGCAAATGAATGTAATTTGCTTTGCAGGCATAGAACAATGCTATGAAGTCTGAAGAAAACAGAAGCCATGCATCTACCAGCCACCAGGAAGTTGCACACACAATTTTTCATTGGCAACAGAGAACTTGAAGAAGTCACCAAATTTTGCTACCTCGGCAATGTGCTGTTCAACAATGCATGGATAAAGAAATAGAAAACAATTTAAAAAATCATCTTGACTTGCAGTAAGTGTCACCTACAAATCATGCCCAAGATCAAATGGGAGGACAAGATTTTAAACAATGAAGTGCCGGAATACAGACAGCTCACCAGCACTGAAGCAATTCTCACAGTAACATATCCATGTTAGGTAAAAGGTGAATGTTTGACAGCAGGAAATTCAAGCAGTTTCTATTTGGTGGTCTGAACTGTAGTACATAAGCCAAGCTGGCAGAATAAATGATGTGTTTGAATAGTGAAGCGGTCTTCAACCATGTAACAAAACTACATTCTCTTGGTAGATCACTGCAGTGGAAGACCAGGTTTGTGGGCAGAAATCAGAAGAGGGCTGCTCTCCTTTGGTGAAACCTAGGTAAAGATCAGGAAATGAAGATGCAGAAGCAGCCTGGCCCCGTAGAAAGAGCATGGGCCTGGGCGTCAGAGGATCTGGATTCTCATCCCAGCTCTGCCATTTGCCTGATATGTGACTTTGGGTAAGTCTTTTAACTTCTCCATGCCTCATCTCCTCAGTGGTAAAATGGTGATTCAATCTTACACTCTCCTACTCGGACTGTGAGACAGGGCCGTGTATTCAACTTCTGGTCTTGCATTTACCCCAGCTCTTGGCACAAAAAAAGCACTTAAATGATGATGATGGCATTCGTTAAGCTCTTACTATGTGCAAAGCACTGTTCTAAGCACTGGGGAGGATACAAGGTGATCAGGTTGTCCCACATGGGGCTCACAATCTTCATCCTCTTCTAGACCGTGAGCCTGCTATTGGGTCGGGACCATCTCTATATGTTACCAAATTGTACTTCCCAAGTGCTTGGTACAGTGCTCTGCACACAGTAAGTGCTCAATAAATGCGATTGAATGAATGAATGAAATCCCCATTTTACAGATGAGGGAACTGAGGCACAGAGAAGTGAAGTGACTAGCCCAAAGTCACACAGCTGACAAGCAGGGGAGCAGGGATTTGAACCCACGACCTTTGGCTCCCAAGCTGGGGCTCTTTCCACTGATCCACCTTCGTGGTGTTAAACAAACACCATTAGATTAGAAAGCGGAGATAGGCTTTGTATGGGACAAACCTATTAACACACAAAGGTCTATCCCTAAATGCCAACAATTTAAGAAGTATTGATCACCCACTGGCCTTTTCAGCCCATTCACACACATGGATAGGCTCTTACCATCAGCAGTATCATCTTCAAAAACAAAACAAGGTGCTTAGCACATTTCCACCCTACCTCTTAACCCTCCACTAGCCTGAAGTTATGTTCCAAAGGAGCTTCCCTTTCTAATTGGTTGGCTGTTTCTGTGCCTCACCTGAGCTGAATAAAGTACTACCGAACTGATTTCAAATTTATACTGATTAAATCCACATGTGTTAAAGACTGCATTCACACTTTTCTAAGAGCTGGCAAAAAGTGCTGCCAAAACAGGGAAAGAGATAGCACTGTACTAAATCCTGGGGTAGATACAAGATAATTGGGTCCCATATTGAGCTTATAGTTTAAGGTGGAGAGAGAACAGGTATTGAATCCCTACTTTGTAGATGAGGAAACTGAGGATCACAGAAGTGAAGAAACTTTTCCTAGGTTACACAGCATCTATGTGGGAGCCGGGATAAGCACCCAAGTCCTTTGACACCCAGGCCCATACTCTTTCATAATAATACTAATGATGATAATGGCATTTATTAAGAGCTTACTATGTGAAAAGCACTGTTCTAAGCACTGGGGAAGTTGCAAAGTGATCAGGTTGTCCCACAGAGGGGTCACAGTCTTAATTCCCATTTTACAGATGAGGTAACTGAGGCACAGAGAAGTTAAGTGACTTGCCCAAAGTCACACAGCTGACCATTGGCGGAGTTGGGATTTGAATGCATGACCTCTGACTCCAAAGCCTGTACTCTTTCCACTGAGCCATGCTGCTTCTCTATTCTCTTTCCATTAGAGTATACTGCTTTCTGAGTAAATGGCAGGATATGGTGGATATCTAGGGTATTGTTTGTCCTAAGCAGTACAGGCTGTGATTTGGAAGAGTTTTATGGAGACAGAATTTGACTATAAGGTGATTGAGCATGGCTCATTCTGACACCTCCAAATATACCCTCATGGTCACCAAAGAATCCCTTGGAGAATTTCCTCCTTGGGGGCAGGGAACACGTCTATCCATTCTGTTGTACTCTCTCAAGCACTTAGTATAGTGCTCTGAACCCAGTTAATACTCAAACACCACTGATTAACTTGCAGCATGAACATAACAAACCTTAAATCATAAAAAAGACAGGCAAAACTGTTTGATTTGATATTTGCCCCTCACCCCCTTTCCCCTTCCCCAATCCCACAGCACTTAGGTACATACATACCTTTAAATGATATATAATGAATTATTTATTCATATTAATGTCTGTTTCCCCCCTAGACTGCAAACTCATAATGGGCAGAAAGAATGATAATTCTGTTGTACTCTCCCAAGCACTTAGTACAGTATTGTGCCCATAGTAGACACTCAATAAACACCACTGATGGATTGATCAGCTTGGACACAGTCAATCGTATCTATTTAGGAATTACTATGTGCAGAGCACTGTACTAAGTGCTTAGGAGAGTGCAATATAACAATTAACAGACACATTCCCTGCCCACAACAAGCTTACAGTCTTAATCCCCATTTTAAAGCTGCAGTAGCTGAAGCACAGAGAAGTTAAGTGACTTGCCCAAGGTCACAGAGCAGACAAATGGCAGAACTGGGATTAGGATTCAGGTCTTTCTGACTCCCAAACCCGTGCTCTAGCCACATTACTTCCCAACCACTTAAGCTTGTAAAGAACGTAGAACAACCTATCTTTCACACCCAGAATTCACCCCTTTAGTCATGTCTTGACTAACCTGACAATCAGGGAAAGCCACAATGTGGTTGGCACCTTGCCTTGAAAGGGGAAAAGCAACATCCATCTAAATAAAGCATAACACCCATAGCTCTTCTCCTTTGAAGAAATCTGCAAGACCAGGTTGGAGAATCACCACTAACACCCAGGAGGCTCCCAATGACACGTCTGACCACACCCAGACCTAAGACCTCATTTTACATATGATGGAGCCTGACATTTTTATGGCATTTTTAAGCGCTTACTAATGTGCCAGGCACTGCACTAAGTGCTGGGGCAAATACAGGCTAATCAGGTTGGACCCAATCCATGTCCCACGTAGGGTTCACAGTCTTAATCCCTATTTTACAGATGAGGCACAGAGAAGTTAAGTAACTTGCCCAAGGTCACATAACAGACAAATGGAGAAGCAGGACTAGAACCCAAGTCCTCCTCACTCTAGGCCACACTGCTTGTCAGCAGCATAAAATCTGCTTGGAGTGTTATTTCTGCATATATTTTCCCTATTAGAAATGTGCATGGACACCTTGGTGCATATGGGCAGCTAAGCTCAATAGAGATTCTCCTTCCAAGAGCAAGATTTGGTTAAGGTAGGTTATAATAGCAACAGTAACTTGCAGGATAATTCTAAAAAAGCATTTATACATCATAGATCTTAATAAGTTGGATGTTCCGCAAAAATCAACTCAATCTTGTACAGCTGTACATTTGGACTGGTTGTCGGAAATGAGAATCTCCCTTATTTTCCTACTATTTAGTTGAGTAATAAACACATTCCAAAAATAATCAATCATATTTATTCAGCGGTTACTGTGTTCAGAGCACTATACTAAGTGCTTGGGAGAATATAACACAATATAACAGACACATTACCTGCCCACAACAAGCTTAATAGTAGATGATATTTGTGAAGCATTCACTACATGCCAAGCACTGTTATAGTTGAGTGTTCCCCAAACCTCGTTTAGATATAAAAATGATACAACCAAATCCTTTAAAATGGAATGACTGAGGTTCAATTATATGGTTGGATAAAGCTCCTAATTTGGTCTGAATGATTTTTCCCCATCTTTACCCAAAACGAGCAAACTTTCTTTTTTCAAGTAAACAACAGCAACAACAACAACCCAAAAAAAACATGAAATAGAGATACCTCTATTTGTTCTTCAGTGTAACAAGAACGGGTCAATAGCGGAACTCCAGGTATCCCAGTGGTCATGGAGTTGACTGGGCCAGCCCCACAATTGGTTGTGCTGTTGCCTGGCACTGGAAAAAGAGACACTGCTTACTTTCCAGTACTGGATGCCTGACAATGAACGGAGAAAGTTTTAGATTTGGGTGTTAACTTTTAAATCTGAACGTGAAATCGCTCCTAATTATCTTGCCAAGCTTGTGACATTCCGTGTTCTGTCTTTTGTTCAAAAGGGATGAAGTTTTGGTTCCCCAGGCTATAAAAAGAGGATGAATAGACACTGTTCTTATTTTTGCTTCAGCAACCTGTAGAGTCGAGACTGGAGGATATTCTCCCTCAGAGGGCCCGGGCTCAGCTTCAGTGAAATGACACACCGACATATTTTTAATCCTGAGACGGTTTGGTGCAGAAAAATGAAGTAATTTTCTATTTCTGGGTGATACTAGTTTATATGGATTTAGATGATTGTGGCTCTGTTTTTAAGGAGAGCTTTGATCTTTGAAAAAAACAATAGGAGATAGGAGAGAGCACATATCTAAACTGACAAATTTGTTTTGCTTTCTCCATTGCTATTAATAAACATGAACAGTTTTGTGCCCTTTCTGGGAGTTATAACTTACTAGCACAGTTGTAGATGAACCAATAGTATTGCTTCATTGAGGAACTATTGACATCCCAGAGGATGCATAATGATGTACTGAGTAATAATAATAATGATGCATTTATTAAGCACTTACTAAGTGCAAAGCACTGTTCTAAGCGCTGGGGAGGTTACAAGGTGATCAGGTTGTCCCACATGGGGCTCACAGTCTTCATCCCCATTTTACAGATGAGGTAACTGAGGCACAGAGAAGTTAAGTGACTTGCCCAAAGTCACACAGCACACTTTCACCATCTCTCCTTTAAGATGACGCAAAACCTCTTAACCCTCAGCCTCAATGCTGTTCCTCAGCTAGCTCCCTCTTACCCTGCTACACCTCAGTATCTTTAGTAGGTCATCACTTCACATATTCAGGCTTGCTAACTGTTCCTGGCTCTCCTCTCTCCTGTCTCCACTCCATTTCACGCCACATGGAATGATCTTTCTTTCCCTTCTGATTTTTCTAAGCCGCATCCTTCCCTTCAAACTCCTCCCCGACAAAAAAATCACCTCTTGCAGAAAGCCTTCACATCTTCACAGTCATATTACATAGTCTATGGAATATAGAATATAGTGAATGTAAAGCATATATCATTCTGTCATTGCAACATCCTTATGAAGTAGGTGATGCTGGCTTTATCCCCATTTTACAGGTGAGGAAACAGGCTCAGAGATATTTAATGACTCATCCAAAATGGCATGACAGACTAGGAAGAACTGGGCCTAGAATCAAGGTCTCCATATTCTCAATCCCAAATTCTTTCCCCTAGACAACCATGCTACATGTATTCCTGTAACTGTTCCTGTATTCCTTTGGGCTTCTAATTATATCATTTCTCCTTTGTTGTATATACAAATTTATATCTGTCTCATCCACTATATTGAAAGGTCCTCAAGAATGGAATCATGTTTTTTCTTCTATTGCTTGTTTCCCCAAGTATCTAATCAATTAATCAATGGTATTTTTTAATTACTCTGTGGAGAGTATCATATTAAATACTTGGGAGACTACAATCCACTAGTCAATTAATCAATGGCTTTTGAATGCTTACTATGTGCAGAGCAAATAATTCATTGAGATCATTCAAATGTTTTCATTGAGCACTTACAGTGAGCAGAGCATTTTACTAAGTGCTTGGGAAAGTACGATATAACAACAAACAGACATTCCCTGCCCACAATGAACAGTACTAAGCATTTGGGAGAGTACAGAGTTGGCAGACACATTTCCTGCCCACAATGAGCTCAGAGTCTAGAGGGGGAGACAGACATAGATATAAATGATTTATAATGCATAATTTAAAGATGTGTAAAAATGCCGTGGGATTGAGGATGAAGCTGGGCTGAGAAGTGTGGTAGGAGTCAGGGACTCAGGGATTTTCTAGAGAGGATGGTAGACTCTGGGCTTCCATGGCCCCAGGCTCAGGGCTTGATTCTGGCTTTGTGGCAGAACCTTTTCCTGGGGAAAGTTAAAGCTGAGAACGTATGATTCTGCATTAACAGCTTTTGATTTACATGAACATAAAAACATACTCCAAATGGCAAAGAGTTTGCTAATACTCCTCTTCATTCTAGGTTAAAGCAGAGTCAGTGCTGGCTCAGCCAGACACACTGAGCCTCTAGCAGGAAGCGATTTTAATGGAAAGAGTGAGGGAAAGATAGACGGTATGCTCATTTTGAGCAGGGAATGTGTCTGTTATAATGTAGTCTCCCCAGCGCTTAGTACAGTGCTCCACATGCAGTGAGCACTCAGTAAATAGAATTGACTGACTGACTACTTTTAGGATTATGTGCCATCTGCTCCCAAAATGGACACCGTTTCACCTTCTGCTGAACCACGATACCTAATTACCCCAGTTTTTCAGGAAACGTTTCTTGTATGATCACCCAAATTGACTGATTACAGATTCCTAATAACAAACTCATTTAGAAACCAGAAAATAACAGTTAAGATGCATTCAATGCAAAGACAAACAGTGCAGGAGGATCCACAATCTCAGAAATTGTTAGGTTAGGGTGACATCCAGGCACAGGCTCAAACATTAACCTCCCTTGAATCAATCAGTCGTATTTATTGAGCGCTTACTGTGTGCAGAGCACTGTACTAAGCACTTGGGAAGTACAAGTTGGCAACATATAGAGATGGTCCCTACACAACAGTGGACTCACAGTCTAAAAGGGGGAGACAGAACAAAACCAAACATACTAACAAAATAAAATAGAATAGATATGTACAAGAATACATATTCTTGTAGAATACATTCTACAAGAATGTAGAACAGATATGTTCAAGGTCATTATCACATCCATTCACAAGCATCAGTGTTACCTTATAAACAAAATCTGAGAAGCTTTTCTTCCCCAACTCTCCTTCTTTTTTACAAGGGCTTTGAAGTTCAGTTGTAAGTAAAGTTTGATTGTTACTTTAGTTAATTTTTTTGACTTCATCCAGGGTGGACTTTTGAATTTTCCCTTACTGCTCTTTGGCCTTTAAGACAGAGCCACCAAATCTGGACACTGGAGAAGCATTCAAGGGCAGTGCTTGGCTACAATATTTGTTTCCTGACCCATGAATTCTGGGCACAGCTTGGTTGGTGAGCATAATGGAATGCGAAGTTTCATGCTACTCAGTCAGCAGTGTACTCTGTGTGATATATCATCACTGAAAATCTAATTCACCTTTTTCCAGTGAATACACCTAGGTTCCACTTAGACCCTAATGCCATGAATTGTAACTCTATGAATTCATCCTATTAGAAAATAACCATACTGCAAATTGTTTTCCAATAACCAAAACAATGAAATTCAAGTCTATAAATACATGTGAATAATAATTGTGGTATTTGTAAAATGTTTACTATGTGTCAAGTACTATACTAAACCCTGGGTTAAATATGATGCAGCCAGACTGGACACAATCCCTGTCCCACACAGGGCTCACAGTCTAAGGGGGAGGGAGATCAGATATTTAATGACTATTTCATAGGTGAGGAAATTAAAGCCAGAGAAATTCATGCATTTATTTGTCCAAGGTCCTAAAGCTAAGTGACAGAGCCAGAATTAAAACCCAGTTTCCCCTGACACTCAGACCTCTGCTCTTTCCAGTAGGCCTCATGCGAATCATCCATTTTAAGATTAGCCATCATATTTGATAATAACTGTGGTGTTTGTTAAGGGCTTTCTAAGTCCCAGCCACTGTACTGAGCACTGCAGTGAGGAATACAAACAAATCAGATTGGAAACAGTCCCTGTCCCACACGGAGCTCACAGTCTTCATCCCCATTTTAAAGTTGTAGTAACTGAAGCACAGAGAAGTGAAGTGACTTGCCCAAGGTCACACAGCAGACAAAAGGCAGAACCAGGATTAGAATCCAGGAATTTAACTCCTAGATCCAAGCTTTATCCACTAGGCCATGCTGCTTCTCTACTATATTGAGCACTCACTGTGTGCAGAACACCATACAAAGCACTTGAGAAAGCACAATACAACAGAGTTGGCAGATACGTTCGGTACCCACAATGATCACAGGAAGACAACCACTTCACATCCTCATTGTCCAAGGGCTGGATGAGTCAGGAAGGGAGATGGGTATCAAGTGAGAAGGGGGCTTTTCCCTCTGATCCCAGAACTTTGCCAGCCACCTCCCGCTCTCAGCCCCTCGATACGAATCTTTCTGGCCCAAAACAAACATTCCTACCTGCCAAATTGAGATATGTGATGCCAGAGCGAATTTCAAGAATTTGAAAAATCTAATTAAATAGCAAGTAGGCTAGCCCTAGATTTAAAGCTGTGTTTTTAGTACACTAGGAGACCTCCAAACCCAAGATTTTCCTGGCTAAATTGGAATTACCTCCCTTATGCTCACTATGGGCCGGGAATGCTCCTGAGAAGCAGCATGGCTCAGTGGAAAGAGCGGGGACTTGCAAGTCAACGGCCAAGGGTTCTCATCCCCATATCTGCCACTTGTCAGCTGTATGACTTTGGGCAAGTGACTTAGCTTCTCTGTGCCTCAGTTACCTCATCTGGAAAATGGGGATTAAGACTGTGAGCCCATGTGAGACAACTTTATGGCCCCGCAGCCTGATAGTGGGCGGGCCTCTCAGGATCGGGATCCCGGGTCCTTGTGATGGTGTCCAGAGGAGAAGGATCCTTCCAGGAGCAGGGGCCCCCTTGTATCCCCCTTAACGCTTAGAATAATGCTTAGCACATAGTAAGTGCTTAGAAAATGCCATCATTACTATTATTATTACTAATTCTGTTGTATTGTGCTCTCCCAAGCACTTAGTACCTTGCTCTGCACACAGTAAGTGCTCAATAAATGCCACTGATTTTTTTGAATACAGGAAGACTTCTCTCAGAGTTTCCACCCAAATGATCATACAACTTTATCAGTTCCTGAACCTAAGCGTCTTTATTAGGGTTAAATTTTTTTTTTAATCATATATTAACTAATGAGGTCTTGATACTGTTCTCTGCACCTCTCCTGGGTTGGGCATGTAGCAAAGATATGTCACTATCTGGATAAATTTTCACCACCAATATTATTAACTTCAACCAGAAAGACAGAACATAGGTATGATTTAAAAATTGAACATATGCTCTCATTCAATTTTAAGTTCTGCGGTTTCATTGATATCCATGTTTATCCAAAGAAAGACACACACACAATACAACACAGCATTCAATAAAGAGGAAAAGAATGTGACCCAGGGCTATAATTGCTCATTCTGGCTCTCACATCAAAGGATAATGATGACCATTTAGTTTCAGCAAACCCAGAGAGAACCATTATGCACCTATAACAATGGCTTATTTTGTTCATGACACTGAAGAAATTTCTTGACAAAATATGAAGTTAGGGAGGAAAAACAACCAAAATTCCTCAAGTACAGAAGACTTGTGTCATGGTTTCAGCCTCAATGTGCTAGCTTTTCCTTCTGGTAATGTGTGGTTTGAGTTCAAGGCAGGATTGCTCTGCACACAGTAAGCGCTCAATAAATACGATTGAATGAATGAATGAATTAGAGGATTCAACATGAGAAGCAGACAAAAGGTGACCTGTTGCTGCTGCCTCTGCGAGCAAGTCACTTAACTTCTCTGTGCCTCATTTACCTTGCAAAATGGGGATTAAGCCTGTGAGCCCCCTGTGAGACAACCTGGTCACCTTGTAAACTCCCCAGCTCTTAGAACAGTGCTTTGCACATAGTAAGCGCTTAATAAATGCCATTATTATTATTATTATTATTATTAGTGCTGCTTCTGGCTCAGCAGAAGAAGGCTTTTTGCTAATTTGGAACTAGTCAACCTTTTGGGATTTAGGGTTGTGTCTTTGCTCTTTGAAAATTTGGGGGTGGGGAGGTGGGGTGCTGCTAACAAAGCCCTCTGTCCTAACTGTTCTTTAAAGGAAACTCAAAAAGTGTTAAGCAGACCCTAAAGGTTTCTTGGCAACCAAATCACTCTTACAAAATGCACTCTAATACATTTAAACATTTAAGGGGAAATGAACTAGAGACATATGGATTAAATTTCCCCTGAGAGCACACGGGTTATATTATTAAGGGAAGACATATTTTACCAAACAAATAAGAGCTTTGCCGAACCCAGAATATTTTGAAAATTGTTCCAGTCAGTTTGCCAAACCCAGAACGCCCCAGGCTCCTCCAAGGCCTCCTTGTTGCTACTGTAGTCAGGGCTGCTGGAGAACTGTCCAAGTGAAAGGGAAAACTCAGCGTCTTGTGTGGGAAATGTTGGCCAAATTCAACTTGGGAGATACATTCAGAAAACATCCAAATTTTACATCGAGCCAAGGATAAAACATAAAAATCTTAGACCCTTCCTTGCCATGTCTGAATTCAGGTGACATCAAGAAACATGGTCAAAGTGGTTGCCAAATTGCAAACAAAGATGATGCTGTTGAATGCTTTCAAAAGCCCTCTGTCCTCCTCCTTCTGAGTTCTTGGGTCTGTACCTTTGGTATTCTCCCCATCCTCAGCCCCCCAGCACTTATGTACATATCTGTAAATTATTTATATTAATGTATTTCTGTCACCCTCTAGACTGTAAGCTCGCTGACAGCAAGGAGCATGCCTTCTGAGGAGAAGCAGAACGGAGAAGTGGATAAAGCATGGGCCTGGGACCAAAAGTTCATTTGTTCTAATCCCAGCTCTGCCGCTTGTCGGCTTTGTGACCTTAGGGAAGTCGCTTTACTTCTCTGCGCTTCAGTAACCTCATCTGTAAAACGGGGATTAAGACTGTGAGCCCCACGTGGGACAGGGACTGTGTCCAACCCGCTTTGATTGTATCTACCCCAGCGCTTAGTACGGTGCCTGGCACATAAGAGCTTAACAAATACCATAATTATTATTACCACCTCCCAAGTGCTTTGTACAGTGCTCTGCACACAATAAGCACTCAATAAATACCATCGATTCCTCCCCTATCTTCCCTCCCTAGGTAACCTGTTCAGGGACAAAAAACAAGGACCACTGTAATGCTAACAGCTTCTAAAGAACTTGTAGCAGGTGGTAACATAAGGGTCCAGAGAGTTCCAGCCAAAACAATCCATTTCTAGTGAAGGATATAGAATCCTACTCTGACTCAGAAATGAGGGGGTGGATGACAGGGAGCATGGCTCTAACTCAAAAATTACGCCTGTTGCTAGTCAGGATTATTCCTTTACCAGTGTTTGGGAAAATACACTTGTCTCATTTCAGATACTCGTGGTTGCACCGCTCTATCATGTTGAAGTCATTGCTATTTCTCCATAATTGTTTGTGCCTACCTCCCAAGAGCACTGTGAGAGCTTCTTTAATGCAGAAGTGGGAATACGCATGGAACAGAAACTGTCGGTTATTTAGGCTAGATGAAAAAGTAGGTTAAGGAAGATAATGAGGTGGGGCTGTTCTCATTCATCCCAGGATGCTGAGAGGTCCCTGGAGTTAAAATATGAATTTGGGGGCTCTGAGCTCCCTTTCTGGCTTCTTGCTTTCTCCTTCTTTGTTATTTCTGAAATATTTTCTGAAAATGAAATATGAAATCATCCAAATGTATGCATGTACGAAATTCTGGCTCATTCTCAGCATTATCTTGTCGGTATCCAAAATTAAACATTCAATGCAATTCTGCCAGGCACTGTCAAAACAAAACAAAGGTCCATTGCTCTAAGTGAATTGGTGAACTAGGAGGTTGTATATGGAACATAATATTTGGGGCCTTAACTAAGTGCTGGGGTATATACATGAGCAGAAAATGCTTGGTCTCTGTTCCACATGCAACTCAGCCTAAAGAATACAGAGAACAGGTATCTTATCCACACTGTACAGATAACAACATTTAGGCTCAGAATTTTAGAACTTGCCCAAGATCACCCAACAAGCAAATGGTGGATTTGGGATAAAGAACCTTGGTTTCCCAACTCCCAGTCCTGTATTATTTTCACTGTCACATTGCTTCTTTGAGGAAATAAATCTCAGTTGGGAAAGTAAAGAGTATCTGTGTATCTGTCCCAGCACATGGCAGTATGTGGCCCAGGATAAGCATTTAATAACTAGCTAAAAGAAGTATCTAACCTTGAATGTTGATTTGTGCCCTGAAGGAAATGTCATATGTTGGCTCACATCATCTCTAGAGAGGTCATACTGATTTTTTTCCCTTTATCCTCTAGACTTTAAACTCACTGTGGGCAGGTAATGTGTCTACCAACTCTGTTATATTGTAATCTCCCGAGCACTTAAGATTAGTGCTCTGTGCATGGTAAGCACTCAAAAAATACCACTGATTTATTGATTGCATTCAGCCAACAAGAAAAGTGGTAAATGGCATTTCCTCCCCATGACTAACATTCTCTTGGCCTAGTCGAAAGAGCACAGGCCTAGGAGTCAGAGGGCAAGGGTTCTTATTTTGGCTCTGCCACATGACTGCTGTGTGACCTTGGGCAAGTCACTTCACTTTTCTGTGCCTCAGTTACCTCATCTGAAAAATGGGAATCAAAACTGTGAACCCCATGTGGGACAGGGACTACGTTCAACCTGAATACCTTGTAGATACCCCAGCACTTAGAACAATGCTCGGCACATAGGAAGACCTTAAATACCACAATTACTATTGTTAATAAAAAGATCAACTATGAGTCTACCATGTGTCTGGTAACACTACCATGTTGCTGTAATCCTCCTGCCACTAGATCATCCAAGCCTTGATCAGAGTCAAGATTAGGTTGCTTTTCAAGAACCTTGTAACTCCAAACCCCAAGGCAATGTTGAGGTTTTCCATTAGCCCCCTGAACATGAGGTTCAGACTTCTAGACTGGGAGTCCACTGTTGGGTAGGTATATGTTGCCGACTTGTACTTCCCAAGCGCTTAGTACAGTGTTCTGCACACAGTAAGCGCTCAATAAATACGATTGAATGAAATGAATGAATGAGGTGGGCAGTGGAATTGATTCAGGAGACTTGCTTCAGACTACCACTGGTCTTGGAAGGTGTTTAAGCCATGTCTCCCCATTCCAGGGCTGAAATGTGGCTGGGAGCATTAATGGCACTGAGGAGATCCCTGGAAGGCTGTCAGAACCAGCCAGCTTCCAAGATGAATAGAATTTACTAAGATCTGGACTGGAAGCAAGATGATCAGATCAGACATAGCTCCTGTCTCCACACAGGGCATGTGATCTAAAAGGGAGAGCTGATTTTACCCATTTTACAGATGAGAACTTGGGCCCAATGTATCGTTCAAGGTAACATAGAAGGCCAAGGACCTATGGCAAATTAGAACCCAGGTCTCTCACTCCAG
This sequence comes from Tachyglossus aculeatus, assembly GCF_015852505.1. Lineage (NCBI taxonomy): Eukaryota > Metazoa > Chordata > Mammalia > Monotremata > Tachyglossidae > Tachyglossus > Tachyglossus aculeatus. The sequence continues at coordinate 118,175,961 of NC_052066.1, read as the reverse complement.
AGTTGTTTTAGAACCTCTTTTTTTTCCTGGGATATGGGATTTTGCAGGGTCAATTTGTCACCCTGGTGCCATTTGTGTGCTGTGTGACCTTGGACAAGTCGCTTCACTTTTCTGCACTTTAATTACCTCATTTGTAAAATGGGGACTGAGGCTGAGAGTCCGATGTGGGACAGGAACTATGTCCAACCTGATTTGCTTGTGTCTACCCCTGCACTAAGTACAGTGCTTAATATAAAGTAAGCACTTAATACCATAATTATTATTATTTTATGAACAACAACTTTTGGGCCACCTCCCTAAATGTCCCCTGATGATTCTCTTTCATTCCCTTGCTCATATATTTTTCTTTCTCACCCTTTCCCCTTAGCCTTCAGGGCAGGAGAGACTCAGTAGTATACCCCAGGCATCTTTTTATTTATTTATTTTTTTAAAGGTGGTATTTGTTAAATGATCCACATGTTCCCAGGATAAATGGTTTGTGGCCTGTTTGGAATAATAACATTAAATCACAACCATACTGGGAAAGGTCCATGCCTCCATTATTTACAGTAGTGTTGCCACACATAATATTAAACAGCAATAGTAATTATCATTAGTAACATCACCCTCAACTCATAGCAGTTGCATTTTATAGCACCCCAACACATCTGTCCCGAGGTGACCCTTGGGTACCGGCCATCTCAAGGTCAAAAGCTATCTCATGACCACCTGAGCCAGCAGGCGGAACTCGGAAGTAAGGGTGGGATACCTCCCCCACGACCAAATCTGCTAGATTGACAGCCCAAGCTGGGAATACAGAAGGCGTCCCTCGCCCCCGTGTCAATCAAATTAGGTATGGGGGGGGGGGGGAGGGCAGAGATTGGATAGACTGAGTCCGGAAGCTGGAATGGCCTAGGGGCACAGGCAATAAATACCTGTCGCCTGTGACCTTCGGGGTCAGAACACCAGGACACGCAGCAGCAGGAGCAGCCCTCGTGTCTCTCCCTGCCCAGAAGGCCAGATGCCCGCTCTACAACCAGAACCAACACACTGAGGCAAGGGCCGCGGGATGGGTGAGCGTCTCGTGGGTGGGACCCAGGTATCCCGCTGCTGATGGGAATTATGAGTGAATTCCTCCCATGTAGGGAGAGCTCATTGTGAGAGCTAGCCGCCCACCACGTCCGCGGGTAATGTAATGAATTCTTCCCATGTGGGAAAGTAAGTGGATTCTTCCCAAGTGGGAAGTGCACATGGGTGAGAGTTAACCAACTCACCCACGTGCGATTAACGGATGATTGTGTTCCTCCTGTGTAGGGAAGCTCTAATATTGCTAATTGATTATATTCCTCCCAAAAGGGAAGCTCAATCCATATCACCTAAACAAATACATAAATTCAATTCACCTCGCGGAATAAATTTCATATAAAACTTAGGCTTTCCGTCCCCGGCCTCTCGCTCTCTCTCGCCTCGCCAATCCCTGAACGAACCTGTCCCCGGACAACGGGTGACATCTCACACATTCAACCACTGTCAGATTCATTCATTCAGTCGTATTTATTGAGCACTTACTGTGTGCAGAGCACTGTATTAAGCGCTTGGGAAGTACAAGTTGGCAACATATAGAGACGGTCCCTACCCAACAACAGGCTCAGAGTCTACTGGGATTCTGTTCCTAACTGTAAAGAGGAGTTATGTCAAGGAGACAAGTCTGTGGAAAAATTCGTAACCAAGCCGTGGGGATTAACTTTAAGTTCTGAAGTCAGCGATTATGTCACTTATTGATGGCGAAGTCCCTAAAACATTTAATGTATGGCTCTGCGGTGCATGATAGGTTTGCACTTTACTAATCTATGACAAATATAATCTATAACTGCTTTCCCTCCTATTTAGATTTTGAGCCCCATGTGGAACAGGGACTGTGTCCACCATGATTAACTTGTATTGACTCCAGTGCTTAGAACAGTGTTTGACACACAGTAAGTGCTTAATAAATACTATAATAAATAAAACAAAAACAAATTATAAGCTTCCGAGACACCATTGTAGTTCAATTCCTCCAGTTAAAATATTGACTCATGATCCACCCTTCACACCTCTTTCAGTATTTGACTGTGTGTGTTGGGTGGGAGAGCGCAAATCTGCCTGTTGAGTGTTTGCCACTATCTAATTGGTGGGAAAATCTGCCTGATGATTCCCGTGTGTCAGTGTTGCAAACCTCTCTGGTTTTAAAAACTCAGAAGGGTGGGAATGGTGGGCACACACTGTACCATGCTGCATACGTTAGCAGGCACTTTGTTCTCCAGGTCAACTTGCAGTCCGATGAACTGTGAAAGGAATACCAGAAATTGAAAGAGGTGGGGAGAGAAGGGGAGCAGTTTGGAGCTGACTGGGAGGAGTGAAGTTGCCTGAGCCACGTCACTCACTGCTGTATGTTCTCAGCCGGTTGCAGTGGTGAGAGAGTCTAGAACAGCTTTCAGGGAGCCAAGGAAAGCCTGAAGATAAGATGGGGTTCCCTGCCCTTCCTTTCCTCCTCCCTTGGGGAAATTTGTACCCCTCCGCTGCCTGGACCAGAGTCCTAGCAATGTTGAGGTTGAGGGATGGGGAAGGAATGAAGAAGCATATCAAAAACTCAGTGGTGGGGTAGGGGGAGGTAGTTTCCATGCTGTGCCTCCAGTGGAGGCTTCACCAGGGAGAAGTTGAATTTAATAATAATAATAAGGGCATTTATTAAGCACTTCCTATGTGCAAAGCACTGTTCTAAGCGCTGGGGAGATTACAAGGTTATCAGGTTGTCCCACGGGGCGGGTGGGGCTCACAGTCTTAATCCCCATTTTACAGATGAAGGAACTGAGGCACAGAGAAGTTAAGTGACTTGCCCAAAGTCACACAGCTAATTGGTGGAGCAGGGATTTGAACCCATGACCTCTGACTCCAAAGCTGGTGCTCTTTCCACTGAGCCACGCCCAGGGGTCTTTTTTCCTCCTTCCTGGATGCAAGCAAATCCCTGGGGGCTTTTTTCCTCTTTCCTGGATGCAAGCAGGCAATGCTATGAATCTTTCTGAACCCCCAACCATTTTGATCTGGTGTGGCTTTCTAACCTCCTGAGGGCAGGGTAGATTGAGGTGGGAGGAGCTAAGCAGTCTAGACTCAGGCTTTCAGGTCCAGGAATACTGGAATTTAATAGTGAGATGACCCTGTGTAGAGGTAGTCCTGACCTACTTCCTCCCCAACCACTTAGGCAGTGACAGTGCTGAAACTGAGCCTTAGTACACTTGAGAAAGGGAATAGTTGCTTTATAAAAGTATCTCAAAAAAAATCTTAGAGAATTTGCTATTCAGGAGAGTCTCTATCCAGACAGATTAGCTTCATGGTGTCATGTGCTGCGCACAATAGATCGTTAAATGCTCTTGATAAATTTGATGAGTCACAGTTACCCTGTGAGTGCTTGGTATTCACCACACCCTCATCCCCACAGCACTTGTGTATTTATCCATAATTTATGATAGTGTTTGTCTTCCATTCTAGATTACAAGCGCCCTGTTTTCCGGGAATGCGTCTAAGGACTCTGTTGTTTTATTCTCTCCCAGGCACTAGTCCTGTGTTCTGAACATAGTAATCATTCAAAAACCACTGATTGACTACAGAAGTAACGATGACCACACCAGCTCTGACCTTTACATAATAATAATAATAATAATGGTATTAAGCACTTACTATGTGCAAAGCATTTTTCTAAGCACTGGGGGGATACAAATCTATCAGGTTGTCCCACTTGGGGATCATAGTCTTAATCCCCATTTTACTGATGAGGTAACTGAGGCCCAGAGAAGTTAAGCGACTTGCCCAAGGTCATCCAGCTGACAAGGGGCAGAGCCAGGATTCGAGCCCATGACCTCTGACTCCCAAGCCCGGGCTCTTTCCATTGAGCCACGCTGCTTACATAGTCAAGTTAGTCATTTGATATAGTGAAATCATTTAAGACGGACTTTTGAAGATCATATCATGAAACGTTTTCAGGAGCACTACGTCTCAGGTTGTGCTAAAAGAGTTTGAAGTTCAAGGAAACAATGGCCAATGGAAAAAGCGTAAGCCGAGGAAAGGCAAGTTGAATAATGAACTCTCTATTACCCAATTGTGTCATTTGCTTAGTTTAGACGAGGCTTGAATTTTTCAGTAAAACCTGAAATAAATGATCAATGGTATTGAGCTATACTGTGTGCAAAGCACTGTACTGAGCACTTGGGAAAGTACAATCTACCAGAATTGTTTGACATTCTCTGTCCACAGGGAGCCAGCAGTCTAGAACAGGAGCCTAACATTAAAAAAAAATACAGATATGTGCATAAGTGCTGTGAGGCTGAAGGTAGGGTGAATATCAAGTGCCTAAAGAGGACTGCTCTAAATGCAGAGGTGTTGTGGAAGAGTGGGAGTCGGGGAAATGAGGGCTTAGTAGGGGAATCTCCCCTACTTCCTACTAGGGGAAGCTACTTAGTAGGGGAATCTTAGTAGGGGACGCTACTTAGTAGGGGAATCTCCCTCATTATCTCTTGAAGGAGATAATGATTTTAATAAGACTTTGAAAGTGGGGATAATGGTTGTCTCAAGAATATAAAGCAGCACAGAATTACAGGGCAGGAGGAGGACATGGGCAAGGGATCTGCAGCAAAATAAATATGAGGTTCGGTGAGTGGGCAGATAGAGTGAAATGTTTGGGCTGGGTTGTAGTAGGAAATCAATAAGATAAAGGTAGGATGGGGTGAACTGATTGAGTGCTTTGAAGTTGATGGTAATAAGTTTCTGTTTTGCAAAGGTGGAGGAGCAACAACTAGGAGTTCTTGAGGAATAAGATGTGGACTGAATGGGTTTTTTAGAAAAATGATTTGGGCAGGAGAGTGAAGTAAGAACTGGAGTGGTGAGCGACAGAAGGCAGGGAGGTCAACAAAGAGACTGATTCAGTTGTCCAGGTGGGTTATGATTAGTGCTTGGATCAGTGTAGAAGACGTTTGAATGGAGAGGACAGGGCTGGGCTGATTTTAGTGATTTTTGTGAAGGTAGAACAGACAGGATTTGGTGACAGATTGAATATATCGGTTGAATGAGAAACATAATTCTTTTCTTGAGGAAGTTATGTGTCTAGAATAGATTTAGGATAAGAAAAGCACTGAAATAGAATTCAGAAGGGGATGGTATATATCTGCAATAACAGCTCTCCTCAGCATAATAATAATAATAATAATAGTTGTAAAATACTTACTATGTGTCAAGTCCTGGGATAGATAGAAACAAGATAATCAGGCCAGAACAGTCCCTGTCCCAAATGAGGTTCAGTGTTCGAGTAGAAGGGAAAACGGTATTGAATCTGCATTTTACAAATGGGGAAATGAGGGACAAAAGTTAAAATATTTTTCCAAGGTTACAAAGCAGACAAATAGATCTGGGGTTAGAGCCCAGGTACTCCGATGCCCTGGTCCATGCTTTTCCCACTAGGTCAGGCTGCTTCTCACCTTCAATTCCTTCCCCAAAATAATAATGTTGGCATTTATTAAGCACTTACTATGTGCAGAGCACTGTTCTAAGCGCTCCGGGGGGAGGGGGGATACAAGCTGATCAAGTTGTCCCATGTAGGGCTCACAGTCTTAATTCCCATTTTACAGATGAGGGAACTGAGGCGCAGAGAAGTGAAGTGACTTGCCCAAGGTCACACAGCAGACAGGTGGCGGAGCCGGGATCCACGACATCTGACTCCAAAGCCCAGGCTCTTTCCACTGAGCCACGCTGCCAAAACCTACCTCCTTCAGGATGCAGTCCATGGCTAGTTTCTACTTCCCAGATCATATCATCACTTCTACTCCAGTACTAGCCATTTATGGTGCTCTACACTTTAAGGGTTTATTGCCTTATTCATTCTCTTTTTCCTTCTAAATGGAAAGAATCTTAAGTCTTCCCCCCTCCCCCCCTTTAAACTGTAAGCTGCTAGAGGGCAGTCATCATGTCTTTGGCTTTTACAGGACTCTACCAAACCAAGAGTAGAGTTCCCTGTACACAATAAGCAGTCAAACACACTGCAAGGATTGATTGACTAACTCCAGCATTAGTAGTGCGGCACCTATATCAGGAGAAAGTGTGAAATACCCATGAGTAACAGCATTAAGACAATAAATGCAAACAGTGACTGTGATCAAAGCATGCAGAGTTTAAAGAAAACAAACTGCTATTGTGAGGTAATCTAGCAGTACTGATAGTTCATTTTTCAAACTCCTAGTCTCATCATTTTAAAAAATTCATGCATTTTAAGGGAAATGTAATCCCAATATCTCCAAAGCCTTCATACTCAACTGTTCAGAATGTTGTTTACTCAAAATCCTTAAACTCCTTTATTATTTTCCTTAGGAATAGGAAGCTCTGCATGCAGGCAAAAGGAAATGAAAATGAAAAGTTTTTTAATTGAGTTCAAGTGACAGTCTATCCTTAATATGAGAAGCAGCATGGCTTAGTGGAAAGAGCTGGGCTTGGGAGACAGAGGTCACGGGTTCTAATCCCTCCTCCACCACTTGTCCAGTGTGTGACCTTGGGCAAGTCACTTCACTTCTCTGTGCCTCAGTTACTTCATCTGTACAATGGGGATTAAGACTGTGAGCCCCACGTGGGACAACCTCATTACCTTGTATCTACCCCAGCACTTAGAACAGTGCTTGGCACATAGTAAGTGCTTAACAAATACCATCATCATCCTTAATAATTAGTGCATCAGGACAACCCTTTTGATTTGTACAGTTTAAATCAGTCAATTGTATTTAAGCACTTACTATGCACAGAACATTGTATTAAGCACCTAAGAAAATACAGTATAACAGAGCTGGTAGACATATCCCCTGCCCACAATGACCTTACAGTCTGTCTGTCTCTGTCTCTCTGAGTTGGGTTATATTTTCTTATATGTGTGCATCCACACATACACCCTGGCATCCAGAAAAGATAGCATCACAACACTGTGTGTGTGTGTGTGTGTGTGTGTGTGTGTGTGTGTATATATATATATAGAGAGAGAGAGAGAGAGAGAGAGAGAGAGAGAGAGAGAGAGAGAGAGGGAGGAGGAGAGGGAGAGGGGGAGGGAGAGGGGTGCAGAGAGATTGTTTTATTTTGTTTGCCTGAGTATGTTTCACCGCCTTCCACACACCCCAGCATCCAGAAAATATAACACAACTCCCTACTCCCAGAATCAATCAATTGTATTTATTGAGCGCTCACTGTGTGCAGAGCACTATACTAAGTGCTTGGGAAGTACAAGTTGGCAACAACAACAACAAGTTGGCAACAACCAGAACCCCATACTCAAAGCTGAATCCTAAGTTATGAAGGGCTGACATCACATTCTTGCCGGACCAACAGAATCCCAAATTTCAGCATTTGCAACACTTTCTTTTGGCTGCAATACCTCCTGCAATACATTTCTGGCATTTTGTGTGTTTCCAATGCAGAAAGCCAGGAAAGGGGACCATGTGTTTTATTGTACTCTTCCAACTGTTCAGCATAGTGCTCTGCACACAGTAGACACCCAATTGATTGAACAGTGGAAGTATTCATGTGGGCATCCAGTCTGCTCCTTATTCCATATGCCAGTACTGAGGAAACAAAGTATTCCTTTTTCTAAGGAATATCACTTATTCTTTCTTCTAAAATTTCCTTTATCTTTCTGCAGAATGATTGGTGACAAAACAGAATTCAGACACTTTCAAATCATCATTTTTTAACTGTACAAATTACCCAGCATAAGCAAACTTTTCTCAGTTTTTTAGGGTATTTGTAGTACATATCATTTGAGGATAACACTTTAAGCATTTATCAATTTATAATTGCCACTTAGGAGTCTTCTAGATGGAAATTTTGACAGTTTGGTTAAAATTCTTGGAGGAAAAATTCATCAAATTTCCTGGCTAACATATTTTGTTGTGACTGGCTTTTCCAGTTCTGTCTGCGTTACGCAATTTGATGTGCCTGAACTCAATGTACTGTGTCACTTGGGAGATTAAAAAGATGATTTTTTTTTTGACAAAGAGTTGCTAGAACATTTCAAAATTTAGTCTATTTTTAAAGTTTATCATTTCTAAACACCTGAAATTGAGTTAAATGAAAACTTTACTTGCCAATAAAACCCAGGCCCATAAATAAAAAAAAAAAACAGCATGCATGTAGTTCCTTTGTGGTTCAATGCTCAGTGTCCCAACCCCTAGAATTTATGTATGTGTTAATGCATGTATCTGTGCTTATACACTATTGATTTAGTCATACTCCTCCTACAACAAACTCTAACTGCATTTTCTTTCTGCTTCTATTGTAGGCAAGCAATTTAGGTCTAACTCCCCCTGACTATATTTTATTGTCCTAGTCCAAGTCCCTCACACAACATTTTCCACACACTAAAATCAACTGAGTGAAAAGCTACTTATTGCTACAGTTTAAAAATCTGCATGGGCTCATGATTGAAGCAAGGCAAGGAGGGGTGAAGGGGAAACAATGCAGAGAAGGGTATCAGAATAATGGGGTATGAGTTGTATATGACTCAATCTCCTCACAGGTAAAGAAAGCCTAGCATGACATAGGTTTATTTAAAAAAAAGCATGAAGGAAGAATTAATCATTGATGTGGCTATTTTGGGAGATGAAAGATGAAAGAGCTTTAGAAAGTGAGGAGCATGAGAAAAGTATTTAGATGAGGTGTGATATAAAAATAAGATGTCTCTTCATACTTAAACAAAGTACCAGCAGGCCTATCACCTCTGTGAGACTGAAACAAAAATCCACTGGGCTAAGACACCGCCTGGGTGATGTAGTTGTGAACTACCATGTGTTTAATTGTGTGGGCTCCGGAATGCTTATTCCTTGGTCATGAAGAAAGCAGAATGCATGTGTGATTCAGACTTTCACATTTAAATGAGAGAAATGTTTCTGTGCCCCAAGAGTGCCAACACTTCCTCAACTGAGATGAAGCAATGCATTATGCAGACGCCTTGTGTTACTGAATAACACCGAGTATCTGAAAAACAGAATTTCAGCTTCAAGCAGCTGCCAAGAGGCCACAACTGGAATGACTATCATATGTAGAGCTGACTTGGCGCAGATGTAAAGAAAGCCTAATATCACCTCCTTGGCCTTTGATGTAGGCTTGTCAAAGCAACGTCAATACACGTGCTTTCAGGCTCATCATAGGCTCGAGGGGACATGGAAACCGCCTGCTAATAATTTGGATGTGCGACTCGAAAGCTTCCAAATGGATTTCTGTGAACGGCTCAGGGTCTTGAGTAATTTCTGAAACAATGCTGAGAAAAGTAGGTGTTACCCTCGCAAAGCCACAGCCAACATGATGCCCCTGGGGAAAAGCTTTTCTTGGGATTACTCTTTGAGTCCAAAGTATATCTGTTGCATCACATAGTCACAAAGTTATTTTCTCAGCTTTCCAAGACAGGCATAATGAAGAAAAAAATACAGTTTAGTTTTCTAGCATGATAAAAATACTCAGTAGTAGTAACCTCGCAACTTAGGTCCAAATATGATCAAGCCACAAAACGTCTTCTCCCATGAGAAGAAAATATCCAGATGGGTGTGTGACTCTTACCTTTAGAAGCAGCATAACCTAATGGATAGAGCACAGGCCTAGGAATCAGAAACACCTGGCTTCTGAATCTCAGCTCTGCCACTCGTCTGCTGCATAAGCTTGGACAAGTCGCTTAACTTGTCCAAGAGAAGCAGCGTGGCTCAGTGGAAAGAGCACAGGCTTTGGAGTCAGAGGTCATGGGTTCAAATCCCAGCTCTGCCAATTGTCAGCTGTGTGACTTTGGGCAAGTCACTTCACTGTACCTCAGTTGCCTCACCTGTAAAATGGGGATTAAGACTGTGAGCCCCCCTTGGGACAACCTGATCACCTTGTAACCTCCCCAGCACTTAAAACAGTGCTTTGCACATAGTAAGTGCTTAACAAGTGCCATCATTATTATTATTAACTTCTCAGGGCCACATTTATGTCATCTGTAAACTGGGAATTTAAACTGTAAGGCCCATGTGGGACAGGGACTGTATCCGACCTTACTGTCTTTTAACTACTTCAGCACTTAATACGGTGCCTGGCTCATAATAAGCGCTTACCAGATACCATAAAATAAAAATAATAATCGTGGAATACACCAAAAACCCTCCTGGACTAGTAGGTGGTGCCCCACCAGGCAACATAGTCCAGTGATATGGACACCTGTTTACTTGTTTTGTTGTCTGTCTTCCCCTTCTAGACTGTGTGCCCATTGTGGGGAGGAACCGTCTCTGTTGCCTCTTTGTACTTCCCAAGCACTTAGTACAGTGTTCTGCACACAGAAAGTGCTCAATAAATACGATTGAATGAATGAATCAAGGGTCAGAGTCAGAAGAAAGACATGGGTTCCGGTCCCAATCTGATTTGTTATGTTGGGCAAATTCAAGATGTTGTCATCATTCTTTCCTTTGGCCTCAGTGTGGCCTGAGGAGCCTGTTCTGAGCTCATGGAACCCAAGACCAGGAAGGGGTATGACCCCATGAGGGCTATTTTCCTGGTTCATGGAAACAATTCCACAGCCTGTATCAACACTTTGAACTGCTGGAACTCTTCTCAACCATGCCAGACTGGTCTTTCGCTGGTGCCTGAGGTGCTGAGAAGGACTTGGGGAAGTGCTCAGTAGTAGCAGCACGAACATTTACTGAGCACCCACTTGGTTCCGTTCTCTGTATTAGGCACTTGGGAAGTTCACATTAGGGAAGTGACATGCTTCCTGCCCATGAAAAAGCATGCTCTAACAAGGGGAGGTAAATGCAAAAGTAATAAATTAGAAAGGTCAAAATAAATGAGCACACATAAGCATGAGTTCTGAGGGTGATAAAAAAAAGTTAATAAATGTGGGAGTTGGCTGAAGGGATGATATGGTTCAAGGTGTTTGGAAATTGATTGCGGAGGGGAAGAGTCAAAGCAGCAGAGGCAGGAGGGAGAAGGACAAGAGCCTACTGGAACACTGCCCAAGTACTTATAATAATAATAATAATGGCATTTATTAAGCGCTTTCTATGTGCAAAGCGCTGTTCTAAGCACTGGGGAGGTTATAAGGTGATCAGGTTGTCCCACAGGGGTCTCACGGTCTTAATCCCCATTTTACAGATGAGGGAACTGAGGCCCAGAGAAGTTAAGTGACTTGCCCAAAGTCACACAGCTGACAATTGACAGAGCTGGAATTTGAACCCATGACCTCTGACTCCAAAGCCCATGCTCTTTCCACTGAGCCGTGCTACTGCTCTAAAAGCACCAGGCACAGGGATTGGGTCAAAGATTTATTTCCCTCTGGATAAAGTCAGGGTCCTAAATGCCCTCTCTGGACAGATCTGGGTGAGAAGTCTCTAATCAGAGCAGGTTGAGTCTGGACTCCTGAATCCCCTTGGAGTCGGGACCCATCCCATAGGCAGTTGTTGCTTTCCTTTCCCCATCATCTGCCCTCTTCCATTCCAATTTACAGCAACAGCCATTGCTATGAAGTTGCCATATAGTACCATGACATCATCTTATTGCATCATTGGCAGAATGATGTAATGATGTCACGGTTCATGTGGGAGATTCTAAGTTGTCTGACTCTAGCTGCTCAGAGTTTTCCTTTTGTTTTGCTATTCTGTAAAAAAAAAAAGTTGTGAACCTCTGTTCTTGAAAATAATCAGAAAAACAAGAGGAAGAGTAGTCTCTCATCATGCTTATCTTTTCCCCAAATACAGATAATAATGATGATATTCATTAAATACCTACTTTGAACCAAATATTGGCTAGGCAGGGGTAGATATAATAATAGTATTTGTTAAACACTTAAAAAGGGCAAGCACTGTACTAAGTGCTGGGCCAGATGCAAGATATTCTGATTAGCCACAATCCCTGTCCCACATAGAGGTCATGGTGCAAATAGGAAAGAGAACAAGTATTTGGTTTTACAGATGAAGAAACTGAGGCACAGAGAAGTGAAGTGACTCATCCAAGGTCACTGCAGTCAAGTAGTGGAGTCAGGATTGTAACTCGGGTCCTCTGACTCTCAGACCTGTGCTCTTTCCATTAGGCCACGCTGCTTCTAAAAACAAAATAGCCAGCTCAGATACAGTCCCTGTTCCACACTGGGCCCTCAAGTCCATAATATTGAGGTAGTTTCCAGGAAACTGGAGGAAAGGGATTAATAAAAAAACTGTAGTTTCTTTGGACTTAGCGTTCCCATTCTTCTAGCAGTTCCTTCTTACTCCACTAAAACAGGGGTAAACTTGTATGCTGGGATTCTTTTGCACAACTAATTGTGTCTAAAGCCATTAAATGTGCAAGGATCTGTTTCCATGAACTGTGTCCAGCTCCTCTGTTTTCTTGGAATATTGATTTTCTTTATTATTATTTTGTTTTTCACTCTTACTCTTTATCCCCATGTAGGTGGTGAGCCCCAGAAAGCACAAGAATGTTGTCTCATCTGTTTAGCTTTGTATGGCCTTAGTTCATCCTATGCATGTAAAATACACTAGTTACATTTTTAAGTGATGCAGGGGTCTTCTGAATAGTTGCCTAGGGCTGCAACCTTCAGAAGGATTCCGATGGTCATGGGCATGTTCTGGTGCAGATTTAACCTTATGCTCCTCTCCCTTTTAATCCACTGCAGTGTCTATTCAATCAGGAAAATGAGTCTAGAAGTGCCAGGAAGGGAGGTAGCACACACAAAGCTAGAGGTGCTCATGTGTGCTAAGCATTGGGTAGGTTTGATCCTGGATTCCTTTATAATAAGAATTGCCAAAGTCTCAAACTGATCCCCATTACATAGTCGCATATTTTTAATTGTCCAAACTAGGACCAAGTAGGAAAAAGAAAATGGAGGCCCCAGAAAGGCAGCTGTAAACCAGCAGAGATGGCAAATATATGTCATATAGATTAGGAAATGTCCATAGAGCCTGGAAAACAACGTTTTTTGGTCTGTTTATCATGAGGGATGGACAGTTTAGGCCAGCAAGTTTGTGCAGGTGGCTGCCATAGGAGTGCTCTGGAAACAGCAAGAATAGCCCTCCCGTTATCTGATTCATCAAAATAAGTCAGCACTATCTGATTTCCAAACCCTATGTGAGCTACAGAGCCACATCAGTAGGAAATGGCTCATTTTCAGTTTATGTGATAATATCTAAGGGTCACTAGTTTTGCACATATACTCTACCTTAGCCTAAGGCAATGGATCTCCGTCGTCAGACAGTTTTAAATTGGCAGGGTCTGAAGATGAAATATTTTCGCTGCAGCACCCATTTCTTTCTTTAACTGGGGGAACAATGTTTAACGTCCTACTCTGCCAGCCTCCAGCTGTCTGTCTAGACAGAGCACAGATTGTATGCCAGTGACTCTCCCTTCCACAGCGACTGGGTCTCCGTGACAAGGAACTGAACATTCTGTGATAACAAGCCCACTCATTGTTGGCCAACTGGTGGTGTAAACAAGTGGAACGGATGGTGTTTGGGGATGGTATCTGGGTTGCAAAGAGGGAACTGCAGCTCTGGGAGAGGAAGTGGAGAGGAGCCTCACTCGAAGAGGAGGACTTGAATTCCATAGATAAGTCCAGCAAAGAGTTTTCAATAAGCATGAGGTTCACATTACCCCGACAAATGTACATTCTTTCTGCTCGCATTTACCAGGGCCACAGTCCCTCTCCCCAGCCCACCTTCAGCTGTTTCCTACATCCTTTGGCTGAAAGGACAAATGGCATCTGCCTGAAGCACGTACATTAAGAGTTACTCCATGACCCACAAATTCCTATATAAAAGAAGAAACATAGACACTTATTTTAGGCCTATTGCTTGATGCTTACAGGATTTTGCTGATTGATTTTCTCTAGGAAATAGCCACAACTGTGGCCTAGAACTGCCGCAGATAGCATGCTGCTCATCCTGAACTGGGTTGAAGAGAAACTCACCGGAGATTAAAGGCCAAAGGCAGTCTGGATTGGACTGTTAGATCTGAACCTTGGTTTTTTTTTCAGCTTGATAAAAGACAGTTATGTACAGAAAATGAAACAGTGAACTGTACACTTGATATACACTTGCTGTTGGCTCTGTGGTTCATAGGAAATGTTTCAACTGTTTCAGCCATGTTTTCTCTCTCCTCTCCCAGATGTCCTGCACATAATCATTCAGTGGTATTTGAGTGTTTACTCAGAAACTGTACCAAGTGGTTGGGAGAGTACAATACAGAGTTGGTAGATGTGATTCCTGCCCATAGGACCTGATGTCTACAGGGGAAGACAGACACTAAAATAGAGGAAGAAGCATGCATATTGTATCCCAGGAATGGGCCTCTGAGTCAGGTCGTCATGGGTTCTAAACCCAGCTCTGCCGCATGTCTGCTGTGTGACCTTGAGCAAGTCACAATCAATCAATCAATCGTATTTCTTGAGCACTTACTGTGTGCAGAGCACTGTACTAAGCGCTTGGGAAGTACAAGTTGGCAACATATAGAGACAGTTCCTACCCAACAGTGGGCTCACAGTCTAAAAGACTTTTCTTCTCTTCACAACTTCTCTTGCCTCAGTTACCTCAACTGTAAAGTGGGAATTGAGACTGTGAGCCCCACGTGGGACAAGGACTGTGTACAACCAGATTTGCTTGTATCTACCCCAGTGCTTAATACAGTGCTTGGCACACAGTAAGCATTTAACAAATACCACTATTATTATTATTAGAATAGAGATTTGGAAAATAGCAGCATACAGGAATAATTAAATATGTATTTCTAGGTTGGAGTATCAGATTGCAAAAGGAGTACACAACCAAGTTCACTTTCTAAAGAAACCTTGAGAGAGAACTTGTGAAATGGTGAATTCTATCTTTTCTTAGACCACTAGATTTCTTTCACCCATCTAGAATGCTTTTTAGGCATTCCTTAGGCACACTGTTTAATTTAATTAATCAACCCTGTCCTCCATTACCATGCTTCCTCTCACCTACTCACAGGCTAGCAATATAAACTGTGGTTTACAAGCAGTTGCCACTGGCTCAAAGACACCCTATCATGGCTGACCGTCTCTATATGTTGCCAACTTGTACTTCCCAAGCGCTTAGTACAGTGCCCTGCACACAGTAAGTGCTCAATAAATATGATTGATTGATTGATTGAGTTAATGGTAAGCATGTAACTGTATTGCAGGGAAAGTGAGACAGCCCAACAGGTTCAAATCCTCAACAAGTTTACCACCTTTACACTTAAGGATATGTCCCTCTAAAGGATTTGAGTGGTAAAATGGTATCAAGATCAAGATTATTAATTGACTCATAATAATAGTTATGGGATTTGGTAAGCACTTACTATGTCAACCACTGTTCTAAGCCCTGGGGTTGATACAAGGTAATCGGGTTGTCCCCTCATAGGGCTCACAGTCTTTATCCTCATTTTACAGAAGAGGTAACTGAGGCACAGAGAAGTTAAGTGGCTTTCCCAAAGTCACATGGTGACAAGTGGTGGAGCCAGAATTAGAAGCCATGGCCTCTGACTCCCAAGCCATGCTCTTTCCACTAAGCCACACTGCTTCTTTTATAAGTACAGAGAAGTGGACTAGATGCTTAGGGGAGAACACAGTAGGAGAAAAAGATTCAGTACCTGCCCTCAAGGAATTTACAGTCTACTGGATATAGATCCTAAAGAATATCCCTACGGCTCTTCATTTCTTTAGCTGACCTCTTGGTGGGGACAGAGCCCTGAGGGGTTAGAAGAAGCGGTATAAGGGTTTGGCTTAAGCATTCTATGTATAAAAATGTCTCCTCTTAATTAATTATGGTATTTGTTAAGCACTTACTGTGTGCCAGCCACTGTACTAAGTACTGGGGTGGTTACAAGCAAATTGGGTTAGACACAGTCCCGGTCCCACATGGAGCTCTCAGTTGCAATCCACATTTTACAGATGAGGTAATTGAGGCACAGAGAAGCAAAGTGTCTTCCCCAAGGTCATATAGAAGACAAGTGATGGAGCAAGGATTAGAACCCATGACCTTCTGACTCCCAGGACCATGCTCTATCCATTACACCACACTGCTTCTCTGGCCAAACCAATAGGAAATGGCTTAGTCATATGCATAATGAATTCTACTGTCCCTGCAGCAGGAGAGTCTTAAATACCATATCAGTTTTCTTGTCTTATGACTCACTGTGCCAGGCTGGGTCTGAAAGATAGAAGAGATGTTTTTCAGTGTCTAGGGTTGACTGATGAACGAAAAACAATGCAAAATAACCAAAACCAAACAAAAGCAAGGAGATATTTCATGAGGAAAAGTCCTAGTTAGTACTACTTTACACCAAGGCAGCCGTAAAGGTCTGTAGCTGATCATTTCCACTAGCAAAACATAGGTTGTAAGTATGCCTTAGGAAAGAGTGCTAATAGAGAAAGAATTTCTCTATTTGGGATGTATAAAAATAAGGCAGGTTTATGGAGATTGATTTAAAAGGCAAGATGGTAACTACTAGAGTAGGTTTTTATCAGAGGCAAGCCTTGTCAGCAGAGCTAGGATCAAAGACTTCAGAAAAAAATTGGGTGTTAGTGACTGAGAGGTCAGTTAGCATGCTGGTGTTCACCACTTAACATTAGCTATAATCTTTAGGTTAGAACAATTGTCCTTTTCTATTGTTCTTGGGAGAGCTCAGTGCTTTGTTTGAGGTCCTCGACCAAGGTTAAGTGTGCTCTGAAGCCATGTGGGTTATATTATCTTTTTCCATATGGCATTGTTTGCCCAACATGTTTTGAGTGTGAGCTACATTTGTGTGTTCTAATAGAAAGAACACAAATCAGGCAGTAAGACGACCTGGATTTCATCCCAGCTCACTTAGTAATAATAATAATAATAATAATGATGGCATTTATTAAGCACTTACTACATGCAAAGCACTGTTCTAAGCGCTGGGGAGGTTACAAGGTGATCAGGTTGTCCCACGGAGGGCTCACAGTCTTAATCCCCATTTTACAGATGAGGTAACTGAGGCCCAGAGAAGTTCAGTGGCTAGCCCAAAGTCACAGAGCTGATAAGTGGTGGAGCCAGAATTTGAACCCACGACCTGTGACTCCAAAGCCCAGACTCTTTCCACTGAGCCACACTACTTCTCACTTGACTTCTATGTGCCTCATCCTCCCCACCTCTAAACCAGAGATAGTAATGCCCACCTTTCTCTAAGACACAGATTTTGTGAAAACAACAAACAAAAGCCAAACACTACAAGATGCAGCTTGGAGGTCATTTGCCCAGGCCGTGCTGACAGTACCATCTCTCCATCATGAAAATGAAGTTCCTGTTGGGCACACGGAAACATGCACTCTGATTTGCACTCAGAATACCTGCTTGACTTGGGAAAAGAGTACTGAGATTGCCTTGCTTTGAAATATCTGGCTATTTTTGCCCACTGTCACACTTGAGCAGACTTCCCATGCTCTTTGGTTAGTTTAGTGAAGTATCAATTACTGTTAGGCATCTCACTGCTGGATATTTTAATTGAATACTTAAACTTAAAGCAAGTTAGTTACCACCTTGGGGGAAAAATGTCAATACTTTGAAGACTGGATGATTCTCAAAAGTGTTTGTATACAGGTATTCAATTTTATTAGCTGCACTGTCTTTTGCTGAAGAAAGTGACAAAGCTAATGGTGTTCCCACCTATATATGCTCATGTAGCTAAAATACTTATGCTGACAGCTGCTTTTTGATACCCCTTATGTGTAAATATCATCTTTGGCTTACTTACAACTTTATCTTCTCTTTATAAAGTCTCTCACTCTTAATAGTGGCATAAATTTCGCAGTGCTTAAGTGTTGTAATGATACAGTGCTTAAGTGCTTAGTACAGTGCTTTGCACACAGTAAGTGCTCAAATATGATTGAATGAAATTGCATGCTTACCGTGCACAAAGCACTGTAATAGGAATGTAAACTTGATTATGGATTCTGCTACCCAGACTGCACCCAACCTCTTTCAGTAAGAGTCTATCCATCTGATAGCTAAACAGTAATATACTTCTACAAGCTGGATAGGCCTCCCTTCAATTGTATGTCCTCAACAACACAGAGCTTGAGAACATATCGTCACCGCAACCTACCGGTTTCTAAAAAGATATGCTAGTCGTTTCTCCTCTTTATCATTTGGGAGCAACAATAATGAAAATAACAATGATAATAACAACGCTATGTGTTAAATTCTGTGTGCCAAGCATTGTAATAAATGCTGGATTGGATACAGGATAACCAGGCTGGATACAGTCCCTGTCTCACAAGGAGCTCCCAGGCCAAAAAGGGATGGGGAAGAGAAACTAAATCTCCATTTTAAGGATGAGGAAACAGGCACAGAGAAATGAAGTGACATGCCCAAGGTCACACAGCAGGTAAGTAGTGGAGGTGAGATTAGAAACCAAGTCCTCCAAATCCTAGTACCCTGCTCTTTCCATTACGACATGCTACTTCAGTCAAATCAACGGCATTAATTGAGTGCATATTACCAAACTAAGTACTTGGGATAATACAACACAGTTCTGTTGGTAGATGTTATACTGCCCTCAAGGAGTTTACAGTCTAATGGAGGAGCTTGAAGTCTAATAAATTCAATATTAACAGTAAGCGCTCAATAAGTACTATTGAATGAATGAATAGTATTCACTGAGCACCTATGGTGTGCAGAGCCCTGCATTAAGCACTTGGGAGAATATACTAAAGCTAGTCTATTTCCACTTCCCATTGCTTAGTACAGTGCTCTGCACATTTAGCACTTAATATTATTACTATCACGTATTTCCTGCCCTGTAGGAATTTGCAATCTAACAATTTGATACTCTCTCTTAGCAGTCACACTGGAGATTGCTTGTACCTCATTCTCCCCTGTCCAGCCGTCAACCCCCGGCCCACGTCCTCCCCCTGGCCTGAAATGCCCTCCCTCCGTACATCTGCCAAGCTAGCTCTCTTCCTCCCTTCAAAGCTCTACTGAGAGCTCACCTCCTCCAGGAAGCCTTCCCAGACTGAGCCCCCTCCTTCCTCTCCTCCTGCCCCTCCCCACAGCACCTGTATATGCATATGGGAACCACTCAACATCTGTGTCCCAGTCCTACAAGCGAAAGTTATGGGAGTAGGAGGGCTAAATCATAGGGTCCCAAGTAGGCTCTGAGACTAAGAACTCAATTAATCTCATTAATCTATTTATTTTACTTGTACATATTTACCATTCTATTTATTTTATTAATGATGTGTATATAGCTATAATTATATTTATTCTGATGGCATCGATACTGTCTACTTGTTTTGCTTTGTTGCTTGTCTCCCCCTTCTAGACTGTGAGCCCGTTGTTGGGTAGGGACCGTCTCTATAGGTTGCCAACTTGTACTTCCCAAGCGCTTAGTACAGTGCTCTGCACACAGTAAGCACTCAGTAAATACAAATGAATGAATGGGAGCCTGAATACTGGTCTATTCCCACCATCCCAGGAAACTTAAATCAGCAGGCTATGTCATCAAAAGTCCTCGTAACTGAGGCAGAGAGAAGTTAAGTGACTTGCCCAAGGTCACACAGCAGACAAATGCTGGAGACAGGTTTAGAACCCATGACCTTCTGGCTTCCAAGGCCTGGAAGTTAGACCTCCTTCCCTTCCCACAGCACCTGTATATATGTTTGTACATATTTATTACTCTATTTATTTATTTCACTTGTACATATCTATTCTATTTATTTCATCTTGTTAATATGTTTGGTTTTCTTCTCTGTCTCCCCCTTCTAGACTGTGAGTCCACTGTTGGGTAGGGACTATCTCTATATGTTGCCAACTTGTACTTTCCAAGCGCTTAGTACAGTGCTCTGCACACAGTAAGCGCTCAATAAATACGATTGATTGATTGATTGGGCACTGTCCACTACGACAGAGTTGGCAGATGGGTTCCCTCCCCATGATTTTGCAGCCTAGAGGAAAATCCAAACTAGCATCAACTACCTAGCTGATAGCAAGACAGGATTACAAACAAAGAAGTCGTGCAGTTTAGTCTACCACTACAAGCACTGTGCTCTTATATCCCTGGTTGGGATACATATTCAAAATAGATGAGAGAAGATCCAAGATGTGCTGAGTGGAGAACTGAAATGATAAGAAGGCAGCAAAGTGCAGTCTCATATGGTGCCTCAGGACGGCTAGTATCCTGAAATCAACTAATGAGACAGAGGCAAAATTGAAACAAGAGCAGGTTCTGCAAGCAGTAAACTTGTCAGCACAATTGGTAGACCATCTTAGTGGGTATGTAGTTTGTCAGAATCTATCAGCCTTTTCCAATCAGAACCATCCAAGTGATATTTAACTGAGCTGTTCTTGTGAAGCAAATTATTCCCAGGTGGCAGAATTTAGGGACATTTTGGTCTCTTTATTGGCAATTAAATATTTCTGGCTAAATCTAAGGTGTCCTGGAGGCAGGATAGCATGTGATCTTAGTGTTTCTTCAGACATCAACAGTCTTGACTGTAAAAATCACTGGGCAGGGAACTAGGCCTCTACTTCTGAAATTTTCAACTTCTTTGTAAAACTGCCATATAGCTGCCAGAATTCAAGTAGATCATGATGAGACTGACTGTTCCTGTGAGGTTCAAGAATGCTGTAGTTGGCTGGATATTGTTCCCTCCACCGCTCTGTATCTGCTCAGTGGCCAAGACCACGTCGTACCCTAGGGCCATAGTGAGATTCTGATTGTCCCAGGGGACAGTGTCATCATCTGTACATCATCATCATCATCAATCGTATTTATTGAGCGCTTACTATGTGCACAGCACTGTACTAAGCACTTGGGAAGTACAAACTGGCAACATATAGAGACAGTCCCTACCCAACAGTGGGCTCACAGTCTAAAAGGGGGAGACAGAGAACAAAACCAAACATACTAACAAAATAAAATAAATAGAATAGATATGTACAAATAAAATAGAGTAAAAAAATATGTACAAACATATATACATATATACAGGTGCTGTGGGGAAGGGAAGGAGGTAAGATGGGGGGATGGAGAGGGGAACGAGGAGGAGAGGAAGGAAGGGGTACCCCCATGTACCCCTCATGTACTCATGTACCCCCATCATTATTCTTTGTCTCCTTTCTGGATGTTCAAAAGTAATCCAGTAAACCCAAGACAGAGCATGTTGAGCCTCCAATTATTTGGATAATTTCTTTGAGTCAATCCATACCTCCGTGTTCATGACACTCCATAAAGACACTGGCCAGGATCATGCCAAGTGTGGAGAACATAGAGATATGCCACAGGAATTGACCTGGTTCACTAAATGTACACCAGAAATTAGCATAATAATTGAAATGTATTCATTAATATGGGATTAAATACACTTTTTAAACTGAAACTATCATCCTTGGAAAGGAATAGAGGGCAACTAGCAGTCTACTGTTATGTAATGAAAGGTGTTCAAATTTCCTCTGCTTCACATAAACCACATTGGTGATACTTTTATTGCTTTACTGCTTTAAATCATATTTTCCTACTGACTACCCACATCTTATTTGTGAGAGGCTATAAGGAAGCATCAGTTGCCTTCCCTCTCCTCTGATGAATTTTATTTTTAGTATGCTTGGTGGAAATCGACTTAACATTTTGTTCCTTGTGAGAAAAAAAGGAGGCGGACACCACTCACGCTGCTCTGAGACACCATTTCAATTCTGCAATCTTACCATGGAAAAAAGGGAATCATTTTCAACATTATGGCTGTTGGACCCGGCTCCCCTTTTTTGCCTCTCACTCGAAGTCACACGATTTTTCCACAAGCGACTCACAAATAAGAAGTGCTTCCACTTTTATGACACAGGAAATATTGCTGAAGCTAATCTCTTTGTTAGAAGGTTGGCCTTTAAATAGGATTTCCTTTCACTGCACAGTCTTTGCCTCTGAAAGTCCCACTCTGAGTCAATGCTAAATGCACTTAGTTTTCAACTTGAGTCGGCTTGCAAACGGTGGAGCCCATGAGTCATAAATTCCATTCTGACCTTGTTTGCCTCCCATTCACACGATGGCAGGGGAGCAGAAGTGTTCAGAAATGTCAGGTTATAAGGAGGAAATAGACACTCTGTGTTGAGACTGTTTGTGAGGAAAAAAGATTGGACCTAGATAAACATAGTTCACATTGTTCAAGAGATGTGAGTGTAGAACAGGGCCAGAGGGAAAAATGAAAAAGTATTTTTTTGGGAAAAGTATATACAGAAGCCTCTTGGAAGTGAATTACATCAACATATCTGGGCATCACCCTGAATCCCACATTCTGCATTTGGCCACGGCTGTTAGCTAAAAGCAGGGCATCAGTTAACAGTATTCTTTCTAGACTGTAAACTCCTCGTGGGCAGGGAGCTTGTCTACCACTTTTTTTTATATTGTACTCTCCCAAGCTCTTAGTAAGTGCTCAATAAATACAATCAATCAGTGGTAATTATTGAGTACCTACTGTGTCCGGGGGAGAATACTAGGCTCTGGGGAGAGAACACTAGAGTTGAGAGATACATTCCCTGCCCACAAGGAGCTCACAATCTAGAGCTCTGCCTAGTCTCTAATTCTTCACTGGGAGCTCAGGAAATAGAGGGAGCTGGTCTAGTGCCTGCAGGCTAGCCCCTTTCCGGGTCCCTCTCCTACCCTGTGTCTAGTATTCTTTCCTCTCAATAGCCTTTGTACTGCAGAATAATATGGAGTATGGAGCCAATCCACACTCAACATCTGTGTCTCAGTCCTACCAGTGAGCGTTATGGGAGTAGGAGGGCTAAATCATAGGGTCCCAGGTAGGCTCTGAGCCAAAGAACTCAAGCCACTGCAGGGCTTTGCCCAATGCAAACCTGAATCCTTAATTATCCTCCACCAGCCTAGGTCACTCGAACTTCTGTCTAAGGATGATCCAAGCCTAGATGTTCCTGCACTTAGGCAGATTTCTTGAACCCAAACCCTTGGCACCAACTTTAGTCCCCAAAAAGAAGTAATCTGCCAAACACCCTCAGCCCAAGGGAGCAGAACCTTATGAGAGTGAGTAGAATCAATCAATCAATCGTATTTATTGAGCACTTACTGTGTGCAGAGCACTGTACTATGCGCTTGGGAAGTACAAGTTGGCAACACATAGAGACAGTCCCTACCCAACAGTTGGCTCACAGTCTAAAAGGGGGAGACAGAGAACAAAACCAAACATACTAACAAAATAAATAGAATAGATATGTACAAGTAAAATAGAGTAATAAATACGTACAAACATATATACATATATACAGGTGCTGTGGGGAAGGGAAGGAGGTAAGATGAGGGGGATGGAGAGGGGGACGAGGGGGAGAAGAAGGAAGGGGCTCAGTCTGGGAAGGCCTCCTGGAGGAGGTGAGCTCTCAGGAGGATCTTGAAGGGAGGAAGAGAGCTAGCTTGGCGGATGGGCAGAGGGAGGGCATTCCAGGCCAGGGAGATGACGTGGGCCGGGGGTCGATGGAGGGACAGGCGAGAACGGGGCATGGTGAGAAGATTAGCGGCAGAGGAGCGGAGGGTGCGGGGTGGGCTGTAGAAGGAGAGAAGGGAGGTGAGGTAGGAGGGGGCAAGGTGATGGACAGCCTTGAAGCCCAGGGTGAGGAGTTTCTGCCTGTTGCGCAGACTGACTGGTAGCCACTGGAGATTTTTGAGGAGGGGAGTAACATGCCCAGAGCATTTCTGGACAAAGACAATCCGGGCAGCAACATGAAGTATGGATTGAAGTGGGGAGAGACATGAGGATGGGAAATCAGAGAGAAGGCTGATACAGTAGTCCACTTAATGACCTATACAGCTTACTGAAATGGTCATTTTCTGTGTATCAATTTATCTCTATACCCATACATCTGTGCCTGGTTACGCAGCTTAGTGGAAAGAGCATGGGCGTGGGAGTCAGAGGATGTGGGTTCTGATCCCGCCTCCATCACTTGTCTGCTGTGGGACCATGGGCAAGCCACATAACTTTTCTGTGACTCAGTTACCTCATCTGTAAAACAGGGATTAAGACTGTGAACCCCTCATGGGACAACCTGATTACCTTGTATCCACTCCAGCGTTTAGAGCACTGCTTGGTACATGGCATGTTCTTAATACAATCATTAGTATTATCACATCTATGCCATTTTTTACATTTTTACATCGTGTACACTTGGGAAGGCTAAACCTGATCTGTAATTTAGGGTCACTGTAAACTGATGAGCCACTGAAAAAATATTTAATAATTTTCATTCCCTGAAAAGTTGCATTCTGGGACCCCTTCTATTCCCCATCAACACCCACTCTCTTGGAGAACTCATTCACTCTCATGGCTTCAACTTCCCCCTCTATATAAATAACTCCCAAATATACATCTCCAGCCCTGATCTCTCTCTCTTTCTCTCTCTCTAGTCTCGTGTTTCTTCCTGACTTCAAGATATCCCCACTTGGATGTCCCGACACCTCAAATTTTACATGTCCAAGAGAGAACTCCTTATCTTCTCACCCAAACCCTGTCCTTCCCATGATGTTCCCATCACTGTAGACAGCATCATCACCCTTGCTGTCTCAGAAGCCCCAATATATCTGTTATTTAATATACATCTCCTCTTCTAGAATGTAAGGCACTGTGGGCAATTGTGTCTACTATCTCTGTTATATTGTTCTCCCCCAAGTACACAGTAGATGCTCTACACACAGCACTATGGTGATTGGGTAGAGCACGGGCCTGGATGTCGGGAGGTTACGGGTTCTAATTCCAGTTCTGTCACTTGTCTGCTGTGTGACCTTGAACATGTCACGTCACTTCTCTAAGCTTCAGTTACCTAATCTGTAAAATGGGGATTGAGACTTTGAGTCCCATGTGGGACAGGGCCTGCATCCAACCCAATTTGCCTGTATCTACCCTAGTGCTTAGTACAGAGCCTAGAACACAGTAAATACTTAACAAATACCACAATTATTAAGTGCTCAAATATGATTGATTGCAAGAATTGTTAAAAGAGGAAGTCAAATTCTCTTGATTCATGATGAAGTTAATATTTTGTTGTAAACAAACACTTAGGAATTTGAGTTCTTATATTTAGATGATATCAATTTGTATAAAAAAGTGTCAATCATGCATTGGTTTTAATATCATACTAATATAAGCTCACCATTAAATACCAAAGACAACTATTTATATTTATAGAATGTAGCTTATTACTATATCTGCAATATAATCAGGAGGCACAGAGGATAAATTGTTCTGGAGAAAATAAAATCTCTTGTTAAGTGTACAGATTATGAATCGTAGTTGAATTTTAGTTGCTAACATTTAATCTTTTTGGAAATTATTATTCTAAAATTTTATTCACTGCAAACATCAACTCTTTACCACCACAAATAAGAGCGCTTTGTTCTCTTATTCAAGAATATTATAAACACATATCACAGAGTAATGCAATAGAAGAAAAAATAAGCATTTCACTAATTGTGCCCAAATAAATCATTCTAAATCATGATTACCACAGGATATAATGCCATATTAGAGCCACAGAGTCACTTTAAATACCTTCTAGCTGATAGCTATTTCTAAGCATGAAATATGTTTGTTTTCAATCATATTGAATTGCATATTCTTCATGTTTGTTTTTCCTCTAATCCGAAAATAGTTTACACAGATAAATGAATATTATACAAAAGGTGGAATGAAGGAGAGAGAGAAAATGAAAGGGAATTAGATACAGATAAAGGGAAAGGAAGGAAGATTATTTCTGATCAAATTTTAATTTAGATGTTGAAGTAGAGCGATATATTAATCCCACTCCAGACAATAGGGACAGCATTGGAAAAGGCCTTTTTAATAAGGGTGATTTAATAGCAGCTAGATTAGGCTAATGAATGCCTGAATCCTGTAAGCAGAAGCTTCAGTGAGGGGAGTTCAGAATCAAGGCCCGGAGGTAGGTTGGCTACAAGGTGTTTGTAAAATACAGATGGTACCTTTGAACTGGGATCCTAAAACATTTAAGAGCAGCTTGTGATCTATGACAAGATCATATTTCTCTGCCCATAAAGTCTACAAAAACTATTCCACACATCTGGATCTTAAGAGACCTAGGGCTCAGGTGGTCATAGAGTTGGAAGATTTTACAGTAAAAGTTGAACAATGAGAATCACAGCTCACTAAAGTGGAGAAAGAATGGTGGTAACCCTGAAAGTGTCAAGGAAGTGATGACATAGCTGAAGAAGAAAAAGTTGAAGAACAAATGAAATATGTATGTTTGAAGAAAAAAAAGAAACTACAATGGTTGAAGTTAACAGATAATACACATTGAAGGTTAAATTTCTTTCCAAGAAAATACATTTTTTTTCTATGAAGAGAACAGAAACAAATTATGAAGTTTAGAAATAGGACAAAAACTACATCAACTGGAGTTGAATTGAGATGGCTTAAGAACTTCAAGTATGGTTTAATGTGAAATCATGCAGAATCTGCTTTCTTTCAGTCTTGCACATGAACAAGATGAATTCCTTCACGCATTCAGTTAATTATATTTAGACTCTCAACTGTATTCTCCAGGCATGTTATGTTATACCTAATGAAAAGGCAGTCGACGCCTAAAATCAAAACGGGGTAATCTTCTTTCAAAGATTGTCCGTTGGAATAAGTTCTATTCCTAACTGCTCACAAAGGAATATTGATGCTTTGTAAAGGGGTCTTCATAAAAATCAGTAAAACAAGAGGAGGATTTATGTCCATCCAAGATTGTAGCATTGAACATCTTGAAAAATAGGTGTGTGATAGTATAAGAGAATCAATTAAAAAGTTAAAAGGGGCTAAGCAAGGCAAGAAAGATGTGCTCCAGTGGGGCTTTACAAAAATCTCAGGCACATCTTGCTTCCAATGGTGGAATCCATCAAGAGTGACTTTTCTGAAGACAAATTTGATTTAATTTTTTGAGAGCAGGGATGATGTCTTTTAGGATATCTCATCCTGGATATCCTGCCATCACTTCCAAATCAACATGGAAGATGAACTTTTCACACACCCCCTTTGTAAAAAAACACCACTCACCATCCTTCCTGTCTCCCAAGCCCACAACATTGGTATTACACTTGATTCTTCATACTCCTTAAGATTTAATTGTAGGCTACATAGGCAGATCAATTCAATCTCCACTTCTCCGAAAGTCTCCTCTTCCCCATCATCTAAATAGCGTGGGCTGGGTCAAGCACGTATCATATCCCACTTTGACTACTGCAGCAGCCTTCTCACTGCCCTCCTTGATTCTGGCCCTTATTTACTTGCTGCCCAGATCTTTCTAAAAACCAAAACTTAAGAATAAGTGCTTTAACCTCATCTCCCCCGTCATCAAGTGCCTCTGACCACATATAGCAGAAATCCATGGAATTTACTGAAACCCAAACTGTGCAGAGCACTGTTCTAAGTGTGCTCTAAGTGTTCCAAGTGCTAAGTACATTAAAGTTGGTAAACAAATTCCATGCCCAAAATGAGATTACAGTCTAGAGTGGGAGGCAAGCATTAATACAAATAGCTCCTCACTATTAGATTCAAGGCTGTGTTTGCCCATCCACCACAAACAAAAACTCCTTACCACTGGCTTTAAAGCAGTCAATCACCTTGCCCCCTTCTACTTCACCTAACTATTCTACGACAAGCCAGCCTGCACACTTAGCTTCTAATGCTAACCTTCACACTGTACCTCAAACTCATGTATCTCACCACCAACCCCTTGCCCACTTCCTGCCTCTGGAAAGAGATGTTTCCCCATCTCAAATCCAACAATTACTCTCCTCCCATTCAAAGCATTATTGAAAGCATATCTCCTCTAAGAGGCCTTCCCTGAATAAACCCTCCTTTCCGCTTCTCCCACTTCCTTCTGTGTCACCCTGACCTGCTCCTTTTTATTCATGAACCCCAGCACTTATGTATATATCTGTAATTTATTTATACTATCTGCCTCCCCCCAGACTATAAGCTCTTTGAGTTTGTTATATTTGACTCTAAGTGCTTAGTACAGTTCTCTGCACACAGTAAGCTCTCAATAAATATGATTGAATGGCACTGAATCTATTCTCTCCAGCAAGTTTATTCTTACTCCTCTCCCACTAAACAGTCCACATGCTTCACTCCTCTAATACTAACCTACTCATTATCCCTCACCCTCACCTCACCATCAACCTCTTCCTCCTTCCTGCCTGGAATGCCATATCTAACAGGCTAGCACTCTCCTAAAGTCATACCTCCTCCTCCAGAAAGCCTCCCTAACCTAAACTCTCACTCTCTCCCTAATTTCCCTCCTTACTGCCTCTCCCATTCACTTAGTCCCGGCCTCCAATCCAAACTCGGGAACTCATTCCCGTCAACCTCAGAGCACTTATGTACATATAATCATACTTTCACATTTCACCAATCTATAATTCAATGTCTGACTTCCCCTCTAGACTGTGAGCTCCTTGAGAGCAGGATTATATCTATGAACTCTATTGAATCATACTCTCTCAAACACTTAGTACAGTGCTCTCTGAACACAGTAAGCAAAAACCATTGAATTCCTTCAATTGTGTTTATTGAGCACTTACTGTGTGCAGAGCACTGCATTAAGTGCTTATTGAATGATTTTACTTCTCTCAATCATCTTTTGTCTTGCACTCTATGCACTCCAAAAAAATCTGTTGAATGATTTTTTCTCCCTGTAAAAGCACTACACCTAATATTAGGGAACAGCTCAACACCTGAAGTTGCATTTTTAAAACCCAATTTCCAGAATGTCAGTTTCCCAGACATCTGAAAATTGACTTGATGAGCAGGTAAAATTTGGGGGTCTTCAGTCTTCAGCCCAATCCCCCACATCTGGGCCTAGTGGCAACAGGATGAAGACAGGAGATAACTCTGAACTGCCAGCTTTCTCAAAAAATAACTGCCCATCATTCAGAAAAGTCAGAGGGCATACATACACCTACATGCAATCTTTAGGAGAAAAGTATCTTTTCACTAACTCAAGTAACTACTTTTAGATATTATTCATTCCAAAAAAAGGTAGTAGCATAAATCATACTGATGTTAACTTGCAACCATGGATGATATATTCAGTGCTGAGAAGCAAGTGGATTCTGGGAAAGTGTTTCAAGTTGAAATTATATCTTCCCAAAAGCAACTTTCCCACAGAGGGGGAAAGAGGAGGAGGAGGAAAATGAGTGGAGATCAGTGTTTATAGGAGCCAATTCATGCGATTGTGACTGAATGGGCTCTGCCTCAAAAATGCCAGTATGGTTTTAAATAAAAATTACTTTAAGAAGCACATATTAAAGCACCAAGGACAAAAACTCAAAACATTTTGGATTGTGTAATATATTTTCAGTGAAGAGGAAACAATATTTTTGAACCTTCAAGTAGGATAAGTGCAGTGAGTAATTAGAGACAGCAGTAGTACACTGCAAAAATGATAAGGGCATTATTTGTGATCTTGGATGTATAAGGTTGCAATGATGTTGAAATGAGCCTTGAGTAACAACAACAAAAAAACTATGAAGAACTATTTAGGTGAATAACAGTTTTATGTGAAAATTGAATATATGGAATCTATCATTGTTATTCCTTTAGAGATAATTAGAAGAATGATGTTATAAAAATGACCTCGTCTGGCACTTTTCTAAGACTCACAGTTAAAAGATAAAACACATAGAACCATATCAGGGAAGAAGTGCTGAATAAATAGGCCAAGTCCTCAAGATTTTATGATGTTTCATTGCAAGAATTTTACAGGGAAAGTGTCACAATTTCCACTTAAATTTCAATATCTCATTCTTCTGAGTTCAGCTTAGTGGATCATAATGTCATCTTATTAAATGATGTCCAATTTTTGAATTAAACAATCAGGTATAATTTCAGCTCATAAAATCATTGATTTTTATTTTTCCTAAGGGCTCCCAAGGTTACCAGCCTGAATTATCTCCATAAAAGTTTCAAGAAAGTTATTGGTGATTTGGAGGTATACTATTCCTAGGTCATTTTCCACCTGCTAAAAGGTAAACAACAGCAGGCCCAATATATCTCAGCCTTCACTTACTGAGTAATCATTTTCTTGCTGAGGGTCTTGTGGTACTAGAAATGCATTTATTCAGCCGTTAGCAGAATACCAGCAGCTGGAAATGAGTTCCCTTGCTGACTATAAGAAAACTATTGGGAGCTCATTTATTTACTATTAAAACATAAGCACTTGGCTGGGCATCTGGCCTTATTTTGCTTGGTTGAGATAGGTTCGAGGAAGGCAGGAGTGATTTTTGAAATATTTAAAATGCAACAGTATGTGGTGATGAATTTCTTCATATCACTTGGTTTCATTAATGACAGAAAAATTGTTTGCCCCATTGAGAATTTCCTAGACTTTGTGTCTTGGATCCATTTGTGCTCAATTCTAGTTTTTTTGGGGGGAAAAAATAGGCATTTTGATTTGAGAAGGCATTACTCTCCCAAAACATTTGTTTTTAAAGTGACAGTTGAGTTCAGGAGGAACACATCAAAAACAAAGATGTGCCATTGCTTGGCTACAACTGTACTTTACACTTAACCACAACGTAAAGTATTTGAGACCATATGTATAGGTTTTCAAATTATGCCACCCTTTGCCAAGAATATGCAGTCCATTTGCAAAGCTATTGAGCAAGACTAACTCTTCCAAGCATTGATCAAATAACTTGTGATTTTTTGGTAAAGTCTAAAAAAATGAAAACCTATTTTCTTAGGAAAAAAACAAAAAAACCAAGATATACCACTTTCACCCAATTAAAAATTCAATACTTTCAGGATCCACGCAGCATTTCAGAAATGGGTAGAACAGTATGAGCTGAATTGCATTTAAAAAATGTTTCTAAGCAATGATCCAAGTCTTTGAAAACGTTCTTGTAATCTGATTCTATAAAATAAGAATTTCTGGGAGTAAAATGGCCTCTCCTCCATGCAGCAGATTAATTGTTTTAGGGACACAGCTATACTACTCTGCTGCCCATTTTCTACAGGAGAACATTTTCACTAGTCTTTATGAGCCAAGCAGGTCAATGGTCATCATGCCTAAGTTCCTTGCCTAGATAGTCAAATGCTACCATAATTCCACACAACATTTGAGAGATCCACAAAATGCTCAGTGAAGTTTGCAATGTCCTTTGTGCCCCAGGATGAGGTAATATAACAAATATTACCAAGGTCACAGGGAAAAATTCATTTATACTCCATAAGCAAGTGCTTAACTGAGAGAATTTCACTTACCTTTCTTCTCAGTAAAGGATCAGGAAACATAATTATATCTGAGTCCATATCACCCTGATCACATTTTTCCACATTCCAAAAATAGGCTAACCAATAACTCAAGGTGAGTTTCATTTCCCCAAAATGTCATGACTATTTAACTACATTTGAGAACCACAGTTAGCCTCAGGTCTATTCTGTTACAGTTTCTCTGTCCCCACACAGACTAAAATGAACTACAGGAAGCTGAAGAAACTGGTCTCCGCCTCTTCAGAGTCCCTATTAAACAGGTGCAAGTGATTGGAAGTAATTCCCAGGTGATACTGATCAATCAATCAATCAATCGTATTTATTGAGCGCTTACTATGTGCAGAGCACTGTACTAAGCGCTTGGGAAGTACAAATTGGCATCACATAGAGACAGTCCCTACCCAACAGTGGGCTCACAGTCTAAAAGCTGTATTACTGATACATGCTGATCTGTATTACTGTCCTCCCTGTCTCCGCTCAACCCAGTTTCAGAAGGCTCAAGAAGAAAATGTAGAAAAGAAAAGGAAAACAGTTGCCTTGACAGCATTATTGCCAAAAAAAGCATCTGCCATCCTTCCCCTAGCTCACCCCCAGTCAGACCAGTGCACGGTTATGGGAGAGAAGCAGTGTGACACAGGCCTGGTCAGAGGCCCTGCGTTCTAATCCTGGCTCTTTTACTGTTGTGGAAGCCTGATTTAGTCACTTAACTTCTCTGTGCCTCAGTTCTCTCAGCTGTAAAATCAGGATTCAATACCTGTTCTCCTTCCTTCTTAGACTGTGGGCCCCATGTGGGACTGGAGCTGTGTCTGACTTGATTGTCTTGAATTCATTCAATCGTATTTATTGAGCACTTACTGTGTGCAGAGCACTGTACTAAGCGCTTGAATCTACCCCAGTGTTGAGAACAGCACTTGATGAACAGAAAACACTTAACAAGCACCATATAACACCTCCACTTTTGTACTAATAAAGTTAATGAAAATATTTTAAGACTGCCCAAATTCCTATTTCTGAATAGTTAAGAGGTTATTACATCATCACCATAATCAACAGAAAATTCAGGCGGAAAAATGTGTTTCTGTTGAAGAAATTCAGATGCTCCTGACCTAGATTGATTTAAAAACCTTATGTTGGGGTAGAATAAGGATCATTTGTTTATACCCTGGGTGATTGTTTTTGGTTCTCGACTTGAATACACAATTAGTGTGCTTAGTAGGTCAGAAAATGTGTACCAATATTAACCGCATAATTCATCCTGTAGGATGTAATTCCACTGCTTGGCCTTCTGGCATTGAGGATTCTGTGCTACTTCCCCAGATTTTTAATGTGGATTTTCACTACAGTGCTGTCATATAGCAAGTCAGTGGCAATTCTGGAAAAAAATACGATCAATCAAGCAGTCAAGTAAGCAAGTAAGCAGTGGCATTTACTGAGGACTTAACTGGTGGCAGACTCTCTACTGAGCATTTGGGAGAGTTTATTCACTCATTCAACTGTACTTATTGAGGGCTTACTGTGTGCAAAGCACTATTCTAAGAGCTTGGGAGAGTACATGATAACAACAGACACATTCCTGCCCACTCTGAGCTTACAGTCTGGAGGGGGAGACAGACATTATATAAATAATATAATATATAAATATAATATATAAATATATAATTATATAAATAAATAATTATAGATATATACAGATATATAGCAGCATGGCCTAGTGGCAAGAGCCCGGGCTTGGGAGTCAGAGGTCATGCGTTCTAATCCTGATCCTTCACTTGTCTGCTGTGTGACCTTGGGCAAGTCACTTAACTTCTCTGTGCCTCAGTTCCCTCATCTATAAGGTGGGGATTGAGACTATGAGCCCCACGTGGTATAACCTAATTACCTTGTATCTACTCCAGTGCTTAAAACAGTGCATAACAGATAGTAAGCACTTATCAATACCATAATCATAATGTTGAGGAATTTTTGTTTGATGTGGAGGTGTATGAGCAACCAGAGTATAATATAACAGTGTCAACAGACCCTTTCCCTGTCCCCCAGGAACTTAAGATAACCTTCCTCTTAGATTGGGAGCCCTGCATGGGACAGGGACTGTTTATGGTCTTACTATCTGTGCTTATCGCAGTACTTAGTGCCTAATGAGCAAGAAATAAATATATCAAGGCTATTGTTAATCAATTAATCATATTCATTGAGCACTTACTATGTGCAGAGCACTGAACTAAGCACTTGGGAGAATTCAACATAATAATAATTATCATTAATAATAATAATGTTAGTTGTAGTACACAATTAAAGAACAAATAGAAATATTCCTGTATCATATGTTTAAGTCAATTTAATAGCAAGGCTTTGAGAGCAGGGCTAGTGGAATTTACTTCTACTGATACTTTCAAGAAGGTGACTTCTTGCAGTATGGCCCAGGGGAGAAGAGCATGAGTGTAAGAGTCAGAAAACCTGTGTTCTAATCTCAGCAGTGCCACTGGTTTTCTGTGTGACATTGGGTAATCAATATCTTCTCTGTGCATCAGTTTCCTCATTTGTATGCTGAGGATAAAGCACCTGCCTCTCCTTACCTCTTAGGTTGGGAGCTCTATGAGGGACTAGCAGTGTACCCAGGTGGATTAATTTACATTTACCCTAGCAATTAGTGTGATGCTTTGACACCTGTTAAGCATTTAATAAATACCATAATGATTATTATTATTCTCTGCACAGGAGGGCTCAAAAATACTCCTGAGTGAAAGTCATCATGATGTATTCCTGAGTAATTCCTCCACTATTTCAATCAAACCATCCCCTCATTTCAAAACTCGGATGTTCCTAACTGTTATAAATCAGGAAGCAGTATGGCCTAGTGGATAGAGCATGAGCCTGGGAATCAGAAAGACCTGGGTTCTAAACCCAGCTCCACCACTTGTCTGTTGTGTGACCTTGGGTAAGTCACTTAACTTATCAGTGCCTCAGTTCTTTCATGGATAAAATGGAGATTAATAATGTGAGCCCTGTGCCCAACCCAATTACTCTGTATCTACCCCAGAATTTAGAACGGGGCCTGAAAAATAATAAGTGCATAACAGATGCCATTAAAAACATACATTTTTAAAAATTGTGCCATGGCCAGATGACCAGAGGGCAATTAGCAAAGTAAACCATCTCTCTGTTTTTGTTTTCTACTCAGCTTCTATATCCTACCACTGAAAGCCACCAAGAAAGGGGGCTGTTGGGAATGAATAGCTTCCCTGCTCCATGCCTACTGGAGAACACTGTGAGCCTACAATGTTCAGGGGCCTGGTATGTTTTAATTGAATTTTTCATTTTCTTTTTTTTTCAAGGATAGCATACAAAGCGGATTCAGGCAACAGGAGGGCAGTAAACAGAACAAGCTATTTGTCCTTATTCTGTGTCCCCATGGACTTGACCCCAAAATGAAGGTTTCTGTGTAGCAACAGGGTTCCCTACTACTGGCTAAGGAGCCAATTATTCTGAGCATTTTTGTACCACCCGGTACTATTTTCTCCTTTGTCTCTTTGTCTTTTTTAAAAATCATATTTGTTCATTCATTCATTCATTCAATCGTATTTATTGAGCACTCAATGTGTGCAAAGCACTGTATTAAGTGCTCGGGAGAGTACATAACGACAAACAGAAACATTTCTGCCCGCAATGAATAAACACTGCAATTGTCTTTTGTTCCTTATTAGCCTACCTTTACTTATGCTCCCAGTTCCCACTTTATGTTATCATCTATGAGTAAATAAATTTTACTGAACCTTTAGAGAAAATTGTTGAGGGCAAACTTTTAAAAAACTTCCGTCCTCTCCATTTTTCTCCTGTGGTTTCAGTATCTCATTATATATATACACGTTTCTGGTCACTTAATCAGTATGCATGATTATAAAAAAGGGATTTTATAGAACCTTTCCAATTTTAATTCTTCTTGGGTTTAAAATGACTAAAATGCTGTTTATGTTAAAAAGATTATGGCCTAGTAGAAAGACCAAGGGGCTGGGAATTAGAAGACCTGGATTCTAATCCCAGGCTCTGTCACTTGTCTGCTGTGTGACCTTGGGCAAGTCACTTAACTTGTCTGTGCCTCAGTTTCCTCTTCTGTAAAATTGGAATTAAATCCTATATCCTCTTAGACTATGAGCTCTTTGTGGGAAAGAGAGTATGTCCATTATCTCAGGTAGATACCTGAGTGCTTAGTACTTTCCTTAACCCATAGTAAGCATTTAACATGTACAATTATTATGTCATTATCATATCCAATTTTCCTTAAAATAATTCAATCATTCAGTAATTGTTTACAAAGCTTTAGACATGCTAATTTAGCATACACAAATAATTAAATTCAATAGAGGACTTATCTTAAAAAGTCTCTTCAATGCACAGGTTCTAAATAAAGAGAGCAAAATCACTTTAAATGAGTCCTTAACACAAAACAACACTCTAGAAACCAGTCTTTAGGGTGAACAGTCTCTCAAGTGCATGTTCATTCCTGTTCCTAGGCTTCTGCCACATTTGGAAGTGATGATCAATGGTGCAAGGGGCCCTGAGGGCAGGGCCTTTGTCCTTTATCTATTCAATTATGGCTTTCCACAGTGCCTGAGTTCAATAGGCACTTTCCACAGTGCCTGAGTTCAATAGGAGGCCTTCCCAGACTGAGCCCCTTCTTTCCTCTCCCCTCGTCCCCCTCTCCATCCCCCCGTCTTACCTCCTTCCCTTCCCCACAGCACCTGTATATATGTATATATGGTTGTACATATTTATTACTCTATTTATTTATTTATTTATTTATTTTACTTGTACATTTCTATCCTACTTATTTTATTTTGTTGGTATGTTTGGTTCTGTTCTCTGTCTCCCCCTTTTAGACTGTGAGCCCACTGTTGGGTAGGGACTGTCTCTATGTGATGCCAATTTGTACTTCCCAAGCGCTTAGTACAGTGCTCTGCACATAGTAAGCGCTCAATAAATACGATTGATTGATTGATTGATTGATAATTATTGATGTTGACAACTTTGAAGCAGATACACTGCATACACTGAGTTGTCCTCTCCCTTTCATTTTCAGGAAGCGGTCAGCAGGAACGGTGCTCAGAGGAAAGTGATGATCCTCTATCCTTGCATAGAAGAGTTTAGACAACATAGCTTTCAGGATTTATAAATAGTCTTGTTCTTCTCCAGGAGAATAATCTCAGCAATTAAAATAAGAACTTGGTATTTTTCTAAGTGCTTACTATATGCCAAACTCTGTAGTGGACACAAGATGGTCAGGACAGACACAACCCCTACCTGACATGGGGACTCACAATCTAAGTAGGAGGAAGAACAGGCATTTAATCCCCATTATTCAGATATGGAAACTGAGATATTGAAAAACCAAGTGATTTGCCGAAGGTCACAGAGCAAAGAAATGGAGGAGCTGAGATTAGAACCCAGTTCTGAGAAGCAGCAAGGCATAGCAGATACAGCACAGGCTGGGGTGTAAGAAGACCTGTGTTCTAATCCTGGTTCTGCCATTTTACTCCTGTGCGACCCTTGCAAGTCACTTAACTTCTCTGTGCCTCAGTTACTTCATATGTAAAATAGTGATTAAAACTTTTAGCTCCATGGGGGACGTGCACTGTGTCCACCCTGATCATCTTGTAGCTACCCTGGTGCTTAGTACAGTGCCTGGCACATAGGAAGCACTTAACAAATGCCATTTTTTTTAAAAAAAAGTCCTGATTCCCAAGCCTCTACACAAGACCAGATATCTACTTTATCTATCTTACCTACCTTATATATCTTTTATACACTCAGTCTCTCTCTCTCTCTCTCTCTCTCTCTCTCTCTCTCTCTCTCTCTTTCTGATGAATGACCATTGGAAGATGGGATACTCTCTCTGAGCAGAGACTTTAGGGAGATCATGATACCAAAGGACAGAGTTCATTCATTCATTCAATTGTATTTATTAAGCACTTGTGTGCAGAGCACTGAGCAAGCACTTGGGAAAGTACAATACAACAATAAGCCGTGGCATTCCCTGTCCACAGTGAGCTTATAGTCTACAGAGGGAAGACAGACATCAATCCAAAGAAATAATTTAGATATGTACATATCCAGATAGCTGACCCAGTCACCCTTACTGTCCGTGCCACCTCCACTGACGCCCACACCACGTCATCCTGAGCCTTCTTCCTGACCTGCCTTACTCCACCTTCACGGGAGCGGTGGTGGCAGCAGTGGCAGGGAGCTGCTTCCACATTGTGGAGAACCTCAGGAAGATCACAGCTAGGGAGGTCACAGGGACTATTGTACTCAGCCTAAAGGACCCCTGAAGGTCTGCTTCCCTAGGGACAGTGCCCTGCATTTTATTTTAGTTTGTATTTATCCCTGTCCTCATCTTTTACATCAATTTTGCGTTTTGATTATTTCATTTCCTCCTTACGTGTCAGCTCCTTGTGGGCAAGGAGCATGTCTACCAACATCGTCATATTATGCTTTCCCAAGTGCTTAGTATTGTGCTTTACAAACAGTAAGCACTCAATAAATTTGGTTGATTGTTTGATGTATCCATCACCAGCCTTCTTTCCTCCTTATTCTTGAACTGTGAGCCCTTTGAAGGCCAAGGACCCTGTCCAATTATCACCAGTGTATTCTTTTCCTAGACCTATGGCAATACTTTACACCGAGTAAGTATCTGTTATGGGGCAACCTGATCACCTTGTATCCTCCTCAGAGCTTAGAACAGTGCTTTGCAAACAATAAGTGCTTAATAAATGCCATCATTGTTATTACCTATTATATATGTACTATTACTACTGCTATTTGAAATGAGTGTGTGTCTGGCAAAACGCAAATGCATCAGGGCAACAAAGAGTCATCTTTATATGCTCACCCTGTGGAACGGATGTTGGCCACACATGAGTTGGCCTCCCCCTCGTCCCCCTCTCCATCCCCCCCTTCTTACCTCCTTCCCTTCCCCACAGCACCTGTATATATGTATGTACATATTTATTACTCTATTTATTTATTTATTTATTTATTTTGCTTGTACATATCTATCCTATTTATTTTATTTTGTTAGTATGTTTGGTTTTGTTCTCTGTCTCCCCCTTTTAGACTGTGAGCCCACTGTTGAGTAGGGACTGTCTCTATATGTTGCCAATTTGTACTTCCCAAGCGCTTAGTACAGTGCTCTGCACATAGTAAGAGCTCAATAAATACGATTGATGATGATGATGAGTCACTGGTACTTCTTGAGCACTTATTATGTGCAGAGCACTGTACTAAGC
Organism: Tachyglossus aculeatus; assembly: GCF_015852505.1. Lineage (NCBI taxonomy): Eukaryota > Metazoa > Chordata > Mammalia > Monotremata > Tachyglossidae > Tachyglossus > Tachyglossus aculeatus. The sequence goes on along the minus strand of NC_052066.1, from coordinate 118,137,405 downwards.
ACTTGACAGAGTACAACACCACAGAATTAGCAGTCATGTTCCCTGTCCATTATGAAATTACAGTCCAGAGGAGACACATCAGTCTTTTCAATCCTGCTCATGTGCACGGACAGTATCTGACCATTAATAGCTTCATTTTCATATACAAATGGCAGTAATATGTTGTCAAATATGATAACACTGTATTCAGTGATTAGCTTAGTACTAACTACTGCCATTCTTATTATTAACAATATAATTTCCCATATTAATGTATTTGCTATCTAAAATTCATTGTGCCATTTTCACTTTTACCTCTTGGTATCACATTCTGCTAGAAGCCTCTAGAGGAAAAGATAATGATAATATTTTTAAAACAGAAATTGGTGAATGGCAATAAATGTGGGGGGGAATTTGGAACACTTTCTGATTCAGAGGTTTTTCCTGCCGGAGACTGGAAGCCACAGGAGTTTCTCTCTAATGCTTTATGTTTCTTGAGCTCTACCTCTCCCCTTCAAAGTGCCTTCAGTGGATTCAGAAATACTGAGCAACTACATATACTGGGCTACGCACTGGACTAGGTGCATGAGAGAATGCATTTTTGTCACAGTTCTGAAGGAAGTTGGCATCTTAATTCATTCAGCTAGATAGTAAGCTCATTGAGGGCAGAGGTCATGCCTGTCTTCTCTATTGTATTGTTCTCTCTCAAGCACTTGGTACAATAAGAGTTCAGTAAATATCATCGATTGATTTCTTGACAGGCAGACATTAAATATAGGCCTACAGTGGCAGATAGATGTAGTTGGTACCTACAAAAGTATTTTTTAAAATACTGAATTATATGTAAATCTCTCTCTCTCTCTATATATATATATATATATGCATATATTCATGATTAGTGATGAACAATAAATAAAATAAAGGTAAGTTATAATCATAAATAGTAATGAATATATTACCTATTGATTTATATACACCATTTTACAATGTGGCCTAGTGGATAGAGAATGGGCCTGGGAATCAGAAGAACCTGAGTTCTAATTCTGGCTCTGCCACTTGTCCTCTGTGTGATCTTGGACAACTCTCTTGACTTCTCTGTGCCTCAGTTACCTCATCTGTAAAATGGGGATTAAGACTCGGTGCCCCATTTGCAACAGGGACTGTGTCCAAACTGATTATAGTATCTACCCCAGCACTAAGAACAATGCTTGGTACATAGTAACTGCTTAACAAATGCCATCATTATAATTAGAGATATACAGGGATGATATGCCTGGGGCATTGAAAATTAGTTATGTAATGTTTCCTGGAGGAGATGGGTTTTCAATATTCCTGAATATTGGAAAGGAGGTCACCTGGTGGATTTCCAGTCAAGAGGAATGAGAAAGTGGAGACTTGTCTAACTTCTTGCCTCCCTGAATGGAATGTGTGTGGAGAGGATGAAGATCAGAGTGATGAAGTGCTGGCAATCGCTCCCGGGAATGTCTTTTCCTGGAGCCACCATAAAGAGCTTTTGGTAAATCTGCTAGGGTTTGACAGGGACTCAAAATCCACACCGAGGCAGGTGTCATAAGCTTCTATAAACCCCATGAATCTCTGCATAAAAGTAGGTAATTTTGAGGGGGGTTTTGTATGTAAAATAACTCCATGGGCCACAGCAGCTTACAATTAACCCTGCCAAATTGTACAGCCCCCTTTTTTTCACTTTCATTTTTCACCATATGCTCCTTTTCTTCTGCTCTGAATTTTATTTAAGGATCCAGATGCTAAACTCTGGAAAATATTTTTACCTGGTTGCAGCCAGCATCATCTGGCTAACTGTCAAAACTACCAAATATTGAGTTGGCAGTTCAGAGTTACCTATTTTAGCATTCCCTCACTGTTAATGCCTAAAGCTGTTATTTGTCTTCTACTGAGACTGTCATAGCTCCTTAAGAAACTTATTATTGTCTAGTTCTGGACACTGACCACATGGTGGATATACACAGCGAGAAGATTTCAAGTAACTCTTTTGATCCCATCACAGAAATTTCACCTTTGTGTACTAGAAGTGTGTGTAAACTGAAAACAACTTTAGAAAAAATAGAATCTGATTCTCACTGAGGAAAAATCAGCCATGCAATCTAAAATAGGATTGAAATTATGAACAGTTTGTAAATGGATACAAACAATGTTCTAGTAAGGAGGTAAAACAAACCTAGGCATATGTATGATGGCAAACAGTAGCTGTAAGACACCTTTATGAAATTGCAAATACTTCTTAACTGAGTGTCAGTCCTGCCATCTATAGAATTATTTCTTGCTAGAAATGCTTTTAAAAGTTAGTCTGAATTTAGTACAAGTTGTGGTGTTTGTTGAGCACTTAATAAATGCCAAGGACTGTGCTGAGCGATGGCATAGAAACACTGCAAGGTCAGACACAGTCCCTGGACTGTATGTGACTTTATGGGCAGGAAACATGCCTACTAATTCTGTTGTATTGTCCTCTCTCAAGTTCTTCATACAGTGCTCTGCACATAGTAAGTGCTCAATAACTATGGTTGAATGATTGATTGATGGGATTCACAGTTTAAAGGAGAGGGACGACAGGTATTTAATGATCATTTTACACCTGAGAAAACTGAGGCAGAGAGAAGCTGAGGGACTTGCACAAGGTCGCAGAGCAGGTAAGTGACAGAGCAGGTATTAGAACCCTTGACATCTTCAGTACAGTACTCTTTTTTGCCACGAGTTTTTATTTTTCCATAGAGCTCCAGATGGAGTGTAAGTATTATAGAAAGTGGGGATCATTTGTTTTCGTGGTACTAGTTATTTGCTGGGTTTTTCAAACAGTGGATTTTTAACTTGGCAGTTTTCCACTGTCCTCTCCCTGATTTTCCTATCACTGCCGACGGCACTACCATCCTTCTTGTCTCACAAGCCCGCAACCTTGGTGTCATCTTTGACTCCGCTCTCTCGTTCACCCCACACATCCAATCTGTCACCAAAACCTGCCGGTCTCACCTCTACAACATTGCCAAGATCCGCTCTTTCCTCTCCATCCAAACTGCTACCTTGCTAGTTCAATCTCTCATCCTATCCCGACTGGATTACTGCATCAGCCTCCTTTCTGATCTCCCATCCTCCTGTCTCTCCCCACTTCAGTCTATACTTCACTCTGCTGCCTGGATTATGTTTCTACAGAAACACTCTGGGCATGTCATTCCCCTCCTCAAAAATCTTCAGTGGTTGACTATCAACCACTGAATCAAGCAAAAGCTCCTCACTTTCGGCTTCAAGGCTCTCCATCACCTCGCCCCCTCCTACCTCACCTTCCTTCTCTCCTTCTACAGCCCACCCCGCACCCTCCGCTCCTCTGCCACTAATCTCCTCACGGTGTCTCGTTCTCACCTGTCCCATCATCGACTCCCGGCCCACGTCATCCCCCCGGCCTGGAATGCCCTCCCTCTGCCCATCCGCCAAGCTAGCTCCCTTCCTCCCTTCAAAGCCCTGAGAGCTCACCTCCTCCAGGTGGCCTTCCCAGACTGAGCCCCCTTTTTTCCTCTCCTCCCCTCCCCTCACCCCCCATCCTCCCTACCCCCTCCCCTCCCCACTGCACTAGTATATATATATATATATATTTATATATATTTGTACATATATATCACTCTCTATATCTTGTACATAATTACTACTGTATTTATTCTATTAATGATGTACATATAGCAATAATTCTATTTATTCTGACAGTGTTGACACCTGTCTACTTGTTCTGTTTTGTTGTCTGTCTCCCCCTTCTAGAATGTGAGCCCGTTTCTGGGTAGGGACTGTCTCTATATGTTACCGACTTGTACTTCCCAAGCACTTAGTACAGTGCTCTGCACACAGTAAGCGCTCAATAAATATGATTGAATGAATTGAATGAATGAATGGTTTCCTGACTCCCAGTCTTTCCAATCCCTCAATCAATGGTATTCATTGAGCACTTACGTTGAACACAGCACTGTACTAAGTGTTTGGGTGAGTATAATGCAGTAGGGTTGGTATACTTGATTCCTGCCCACAAGGAACTATGGACTATCTACTAGGCCAGGCTGTTTGTCTTGTACAATGTTAATGGGTCACTATTTACGCTCCTCTCTCCAGTCATAAGGAGGCTCTTGAAAGGGTAAGAGTATGTGACTGTTAAGTTGAATTTTGTAGTTCTGATGACTGTTTTCCATGGAAATGCCTTCACTGAGTTTTCCAAGGGTAAGATGCATCTTTTGAATAGGGCTTTGAGCCAGAATCAACAAACTGGAACAGGATTTAGCCTATAAACAGTTGATTACCTGGCATCGTCATTCTTCTGTCTACCTGCTGGCTAAAGGAAGATTGCAAAAAACACCCTGAATAGCTCTTTTGCCAAGTATATTATGCTTCTCTTCAATATGTTACTACTCCCATCAAAGTCATGAAGAATGGTAAAATTCCCAGATCAGTTGGCAAAACTTCCAGCATCTACAAACAGGGCCAATTTTACTGGGAAATTTGCAAAATCTTATGGATTGATGGTAAAGTGACCATAATCAGTGGTCAGGTGCACCTACCAAAGACACACATAAATTAAGATTTCTTTTTACATAGAATAATTACACATACAGGAGTGTTTATATATCAAGCCTGCACTAGGTTGAGTATAGTGGGTTTCATCAGTGGTGTGTCTAGGAATTAACCCAGAATTCTATTATATGGCTACACACTGCCATAGATAAGCTTTTAATGAGTACCACTAATGATGATAGGCTCAATAAGAGAGCAGATCAAGAGGAAAGCATATCCTTCAGAAGCCTGTTACACCAATATGACATTAAGTCCCTGGCTTTTCTTTCACCTGAATTGCCAGTGCTACTCAGTGAGATGTTTGTAGAATCTCTCTGAAAGAAACCCAGCTGATCCAGTACATTTTGGCAGAAATACGAGTGATTTTCAGTAGAATGAAGAATAAGAGAGGGGGTGACGAATTAGGAAACTAGACCAGTTGAAAAGTTGCAGTACTGTAGAGCTCTCTGTCACTTATTGTCCTTTCCACTTTCCACTGATCTTTTTTGAGGGTGGTAGACACAAGAAAAACAAATATATACATAAATATATTGAAAGATATAGATCGATATTCCAAAAATGATTTCTCAAGGAATGTGCACCATTGGTTTTCAATGCTTCTGTGGGTTTGAGATGTCTCATATGTTATAGAATTGGTTTTGCCCCCGGAGGCTCAGCTATTTTGCACTTTTCCCTCCTGCCCCCTAGTAATAGAGGTACTGAAACATGTACCATCAATCATTGGTCAGTTCATGACTAGCCCATCAATATGGAAACAGGAATGAGTGAAGGGGGAAGGGAACCTAAAGAAGGAAGAAAACCAGTGAGAGAGTTTGTTGTGGCTTCTTTTTAATCAGATTGAATTTTCAGTGCAATAGGGGAATGATTAAAGGAGAAAAATCTTGCATCAGTGTGATACAGAAAAAACTGAGTGACTTGTTTTATTTGGTTGTATTCAACACTACTTTGAAATTTTACACTTGAGTCAAGCTTAACCTAAGCTTTCTTTAAGGTAACCCAATTTACAAAATGAAAGCTAGGAATTTTGAAATCCTACTTCTTAACAATTGTATCATTATTATCAAATGTTCTATGAAAGTTGCTACTACTACTACAACTATTCCTACTGCTGCTATTATTACAATCAATCAGTACTATTTAATGAGCACTGTGTGCAGAGCACTGTACTTGGAAGAGTACAATATAACTGAGTTGGTAGACACGGTCCCTGCTCACAACGAGTTTGCAGTCTAGTGGCAGTATGAGTTTGTGGGAAATGGTTCAACTCCACCCTCGAGTCTCCAGGTCAGAGTTGCAGCTAGAAGGCCTGGTTTTAAGTCTTTCCCATTTTGTCCAATTCAGAACAGATTTGCCGGTACTGCTACTAGTATTTGTTTTAGCACCCTGTAAAGCTAATTCAATCTCAGAGTCCAGCTTGGCAACCCTGGTGAGACTGATAATTTCTCATTAGTACAGGACCTCCTGGAGAGCAAACCCAAACTGGTAGCTTAGATAGGGTTCCTGGACTTGCCATACTGTTTTAGGAAGGTGAGTTGGCCATTTTACCCTGTTGCTCTGGTGTCCCATTAGCCTCAACATCCTTGGTGTCAATCTGCCCTTCTTCAGCACCCTCCCTGGCCCAAACAATGACTGGGACATTCCCAGAATACCAATGACAGTGTCAATCTTTGCAGTAAAATGGCACAGATCCCTATAATGTCATCCTGCCTTTTAGAGTGGATAGTGGTTTGTGTTTTACCAGGATCCAGCATGGCTTAGTTGAAAGAGCATGGGTTTGGGAGTCAGAGGATGTGAGTTCTTATCCCAACTCCTACACTCGTCTGCTGTGTGATCTTGGGCAAGCCACTTAACTTCTCTGTGCCTCAGTTACCTCGTCAGTAAAATGGGGATTAAGACTGCGAGCTCCATGTGGGACAAACTGATTACCTTGTACCTACCCCAGAGCTTAGAACATTGCTTGGCATATAGAAAGTGCTTAACAAATGCCATTATTATTATTATTATTGTTATTATTATTATTTTCCCTATCCTGGTGCCCTGGAGGGAAGAAGGAAGGGAGAGCATGGGGTTATCCTCCAGCGCCATGGCTGGCTAGAAGCAAGATGAGGGGAGCAGCATAGATATCCAAGCACTCCGGAGCAGATTCCCAGAAATCCCACATCAACCTGTTGTCTCATAGTCTCTGACTTTAAGATTTCCAGCAAATGTGCTTAACAAATGCCATCATTATTATTGTATGCCTTACAGCTGATCTAAGTAAATATTGATCAACACCCATGCAAAGCTCACTTTGGCTGATTTGAGAACTTGCCTGAATACAGTTGGGCTATAAGGGAGCATAACATATGGTTTCAGGGTAACTTTTCCTTCTCAAATGAGCATTATCTTTTTCTCATTGCAGATGTGGCCACGGATTAAGCATGCATTTCACAAAAATTAATGTAATTTAGAGACTGCTGCTGTACAGACAAAAATGTGATTTATGTTGGTCTTTTCACCTTTGACCTTTTTCCTGTGCAGAACATGAAAACACGTAGACAGCTGTGACCAAAACTTTCATTCCACAAAAGGGTAATTCAGTGGGGTGGTGACAGCTCCATTACTCTTTATGGAGATTAAAGTCGTGGAGGGCAAAAACAAAACAGAAAAAAGCAACAAAAACATAGAACAGAACAGGTGAAGAATATGACAAGTAAACTATTTTGTTGGGGAGATATATGCTACTATAAATAATGTTAAATATGTAGATATCTAGCCTTAATAATAAATAAAACACCAGCCACCTTTGACCCAGCTGCATATGAATTTATGTCATGTAAACATATGAATTAATTTAATGGTCAATATACAAATCATGCTTTTCTCAAGTTGTATTTGTTTTTTGAAAATATCATTTGAATATGCATTTTTAAATGCCCTCTACTATGCTAATTAGATATTGTAAAAACAATCAATCAATTGTATTTATCAATCACTTACTGTGTGCTAAGCGCTTGGAAGAGTCTGACGCAATAGAGATGGCAAACTTGTTTCCTACCCTTAATGAGCTTGTGCAATAAATCTATAGAAGGTATTTATAAAGGACAAACTGGTTAAAGCAGCAGCAACCTCAACACTACCATGCTACCAGTTAACTCATCTGTAAAATGGGAATTGAGACTGGGAGCCCCACGTGGGACAGGGACTGTCCGACCTGATTTGCTGGTATCCACCCCAGAGCTTAGTAATAATAATAATAATAATAATAATAATAATAATAATAATAATAGCATTTGTTAGGCACTTACTATGTGCAAAGCACTGTTCTAAGCTCTGGGGGGTATAAAAGGTGATCAGGTTGTCCCACATGGGGCTCACAGTCTTAATCCCCATTTTACAGATGAGGTAACTGAGGCACAGAGAAGTTAAGTGACTCACCCAAAATCACACAGCTGACAAGTGACAGAGTCAGGATTAGAACCCATGACCTCTGACTCCCAAACCCCTGCTCTTTCCGCTGAGCCACGCTGCTTCTCCTGTACTCTTAATACAGTGCCTGGCTCATATTAAGCACTTAACAAAAACCATAGTTATTACTATTATCATTATTATTATTATTATTATCAAACTGGCAGGCCGTGGACTTCTGCACTCCTCCTAGCCTCTCTGACAGTGCCATCCTGAAGTGTTTCAGCTTGCTTTGAATGAACAGAGTAGTAGCACCAGTGTCATACTTTTACACATTATAGACCTCTGGAAAGCCTGTGACTTTGACTCTGGGCCACCCCATTTGTACGCTTAGAAGCCCGAAAATGACTCCTCTCAATCAATCAATCAATCAATCAATCAGTCAATAGTGTTTATTGACCGCTTACCGTGTGCAGAGCACTGTGCTAAGCGCTTGGGAAATACAAGATGGCAACGTATAGAGACAGTCCCTACCCAACAGTGGGCTCACAGTCTAAAAGGGGGAGACAAAGAACAAAACCAAATATACTAACAAAATAAAATAAATAGAATAGATATGTCACCAGGTTTTTGTGTTCCTTACTTTGTTCATCATTGTCTGTTTGTTCTTACACTGTCTGTTTTTTTTTAATACATTCAGTCTTTCCTTTTGTGCCCAGATCCAGCGTCCCAGCAAACACTCAGACTCTGAGCCCCTTAATGAGAGGGGACCATCTCATTTATCCTCTATTGTAATCTTTTCCAGTATGTAATATGTTGTTTTGCACACAGTAGGTGCTTGGGAGAGACCATTGAATAAATAAATGAATAGATTTGAGTTTACTGTCTCTTCTCACTTAAATTTCCTACCCATGCACCCCATTTCTACTAAGACCATCACTTTAAATGGATTTAAAGTGGATTTGTCAGCACAATAATGTTAAGACTGATTCCAAAGCTTGAGTTGAGGAGGTTTGTCAAGTAACGTGTTGGTGTGGTGAATGCTAAAAAAGAGAAGGATGTGGGTAGACAGAGAAAATTGAATTTGAATTATTTAGGACCCCAATAACATCTGAACGGAACAAAGGAAAATGTAAAATCTTTTAAAATTAATTATTCTGATAAAAAGCACAGGGACAATTTAATTGAGATAATTTCTTGGCAGTGAATTTTGTTCTGGGCATTTGAATTACCCTAAACAACAGATTAATGCCATACTGGGTCTGATTAAGTTGCAGTTAAAAACATAGTCACTAGAACCTACCCTTATAAATTCATTTTATTAATAAGAACCAGATAAGGGACAAAGCTGCCTTCCCTGAATGAGACTCTGGTGACCCTGGTGGTAAAAAGCCCCTGTGCTCTTGTGATTTTTCTTCTAATGGTCAATCTAGAAGGCTGGCATCCTTGGAAAGGGTACTTGATAAAAAAAAAAAAACCCTATTTTTCATTTGGAAGTGTGATCTTTTTATTTCAGGTAGATTGTTGTTCTGGAGTCATTAAAAGAGGGATTTAGTCTCGAGAAGGTGGGAAGACAGGTGCTAAATTGCTTCTAGGAAATATTTCTGCTCTGGTTTATCACCATCAGCAAGAAGACAGAATTTTAACGATGGCCCAGCTGAGCCTGATAGTGAGTGGTAGCAATGTGGGATAGATGCCATTTCTATGCCCAGATTGAACACCTAATTCCAGACTGCTGTCTTGCAGTGAATACTGTGGGTTGAAAGGATATTAGGTTCAAGATCATGGGTCATGCAGTTCAATCATTTGCCATTACTGAAAAAGTGAGTTAAACACAAATTAATGGACTCCCCAAAACCAAAGGTCTTATGAAAGATGGCCCAGTATATTATTAGTTACTCAGCTGTTGAATAGATAGCAGTGTCTCTGTTCAACATTATCCTGAGTGTCTGTGCAATGTCATTTGGGATGCAAAAGACAGAATCACAAACAATCACTGTAGTCAATGCAGCAACATGAAAATTGCAGTTTTTGTGTGTGTGCAAAGACCACAAGGCCCAGTCAATTGTACACTAGCCTTTTCTGTTACACCTTCTCACCTGCAAAAAAAAACAAACCTTAGTGTCAAGACCACCATCTTCAAACATGAAGGACAATTATATATGTATTCTACACATTGGACGGAATACACTGAGTTATTATACCCTGTGCTTTCCCTGTTTTATTTGGCCAGTGCTTTCTGACAGAATTTGGGAATGTTTGTCTGACAACATGCTGTGGGTCAGAAAGGATAGTTTGTAAGCTGGAACACTGCACCAGAACAGGCCCAGCTACAGACATTTGGACATTCGGAGGCAGACAAAAAGCTGCCCTGACCATTTTGGGCTGCTGACTGATGGCATGTACTAGGCACTCAGCAAGTGTAACATAATGTTGTTATATGGAACATGGTTTGGTTTGGAATTCACCCAAACCTGGAACTCTTCTCTGAAGTGAATGCCTGACCCTCCATCTTTTCCTTTCTCCAGAGTTTTTGACGTTCTTTGTCGCAAGATGTATCATGGCCAGAAGCAGTGTGGCTCAGTGGAAAGAGCATGGGCTTTGGAGTCAGAGGTCATGGGTTCAAATCTCGGCTCCACCGTTTCTATATGTTGCCAACTTGTACTTCCCAAGTGCTTAGTTCAGTGCTCTGCACACAGTAAGCGCTCAATAAATACGATTGAATGAATGAATGAAAGTGACTTTGGGCAAGTCACAACTTTTCTGGGCCTCAGTTACTTCATATGTAAAATGGGGATTAAGACTGTGAGCCCTTCATGGGACAACCTGATCACCTTGTATCCCCCCTGTGCTTAGAACAGTGCTTCGCACATAGTAAGTGCTTAACAATGCCATTATTATTATTATTATTACTATTATTATTATTATAAAGCAAGGACCTGGGTTCTTATACTGCTCTGACACTTATCTGCTATGTGACCTTGGGCAAATCTCTTTATTTCTCTGTGCCTCAGTTACCACATCTGTAAAATGGGGATTGATTGTGATAGCCATGTGGGACATGGGTTGGTTACAATCTGGTTAGCTTTGTCTGCCTCTAACACATAGTACAGTGTCTGACAGATAGTAAGCACTTAACAAATTCATGAAGAAGGTCTCCGTTAGCTCAGGTGTCACTACTGAGCCTCGGGACTTTAAGGTAGGAGTAAGACAGAGAAAGGCTTGCACACTTAAAATAAAAATACCAAGCATACCAATACCAGAAATAAAACATAAATCTGACAAATATATATATATATACTCTCCCACGTGCTTAGTACAGTGCTCTGCACACAGTAAGCGCTCAATAAATATGATTGAATGAATGAAGAATAACACATTAAATATCACATATTTTCCTTGAGAAAGTGATTATTTTCACCTGCCACCCTTGGAGATGCTGTGCCCAAGTTGCCTCTCTTACTTACTAACTGAAGTTGGCCTTGGATTGGAATAGCTGAGTTTTCCTTAACCTGGTGTTGTTTAAGCATGGAACCTCTTCGTTTTGGAGATCTGCATAGATGGTCTAGTCATTAAAATATTACTTATCCCAGTGAGAATTGCAAGTTGGAAGAAGTGCAGATGCATAACTATCCAACACACTGGGGCATGTGTGTGCAATCAGTCAAAGAGAAAATCTTTCTCCAGATCATCTCCAGAATGATCTATTTTCTGTCTTGATATGAGAAATCCTCAATGGATTTTAGACTCAATTCGTTTCCCCCACATTAGGACAGAGCAGTCATTGTGGACATTACTTTTATAGCAGCAATGGTGTTTATAGACCACTTTCAATGTGCAGAGCACTATAGTAAATACCTGGGGAAGTGCAGAGTTGGTAGATGGGATTCCTGCCTATAAGGATTTTACAGTCTAGAGGGAGTGGCTAACTTTAAAATAATAATAATGATAATAATAATGGCATTTATTAAGCACTTACTATGTGCAAAGCACTGTTGTAAGCACTGGGGAGGTTACAAGGTGATCAGGTTGTCCTACGGGGGGCTCACAGTCTTCATCCCCATTTTATAGATGAGGTAACTGAGGCACAGAGAAGTTAAGTGACTTGTCCAAAGTCACACAGCTGACAATTGGTGGAGACGGGATTAGAACCCATGACCTCTGACTCCACAGCCAATGCTCTTTCCACTGAGCTACGCTGCTTCTCTAAAAGAAATTACGGATTAGGGAAAATAGCAGAGTTGAAGGATGTTGACATAAATGCTGTGGGGCTGAGGTGAGTGTCAAAGGGCTTTGAAACCATTCTTGAAAGAGGAATGCAATACCTATCAAGAAACACAATACAAATGGCTGACCTCATAGTGGGATCAGTTTACTTGATTATGCTCCTATGAGACTACCACTTAAGAAGGATTTACTCTACCTGGTTCATTGTTTGTGTTGAAGTGTTTTGTCCTGGTGAGTGGGAATGGAAATGCACCATTTAATGGGGAAATGACTCACAGGAAAACAAAGGATTCCGATACTTTGTTTCTATTTGTGCTTCACCCAATTTCTATATTGCACATTTTCTGTCCAATCTGGGTGTGTCTACCTTCCTGGAAAAGCTCAAAGACTGGGGTGAATGGGCCAAAGCATTCTTAATATAATTTCATCTTTAACATGTGTGTATATGTATATATATACAACTATATACAACTATGCAATATATATATATATATATATATATATATGCCTGTGTGTGTGTGTGTGTGTGTGTGTGTGTGTGTGTGTGTGTGTGTGTGTGTGTGTGTGTATCCCTGTATCATTTAAGCTTTTTATATCACTTAAAATTTGGGTTTCCTGAGGCAGGTTCAGGCTCGTTCAGATTCTAACCTCATTTTGGGCCACACCATACAGTTACTAAGAAACAGGGTGCAGCATCACGTGGTGAAAGTGCAAAATCCACCGCACTTTGTAACAAGAAGTTCACTGGGAACTCCCAGTAATATTTCCTGGACTCCAGCCAGTAAATTAAGACTGATTATGATTTTACTGTGACCCACTAAGATAACAGAAAAAAAATGCTGTTCTGTGGCAAGGATCATCTACCCACTCCGTTACCCTTTACTCTCCCGAGCACTTAGTACAGTGCTCCTCACACAGTATACACTCAATAAATATGATTTATTGATTGATTCATTCATCAGAGAAAGTGAAAACAAAATAAAACTTGTTCTGGGGACCATGTCTAACGACACTATTGTATTTTAATGATATTTGTTAAGTGCATACTGTATGTCAAATGGTATTCTAATCACTGTTGTTAACTGGGTCACTCAGAGTCTTGCAGGAGGCACACAGTCTAAATAGGAGGGACAACAAGTATCCCCATTTTACAGTTGAAGAAACTAAGGCACAGAAAAGTTACGTGACTGGCCCAAGGTCCACAGCAAGCAATTAGCAGAGCTGGGTTTAGGGCTCAGAACCTGCACAGGCCTGTGCTCTGTCCACTAGGCCATGTTGCAAGCATTTAGTATAGTTCTCTGCACACAGTAAGGGGTCAGTGAATTCCATTGTTTGACTGATAGATTAATCAGACTAATCATAATAATAATGATGGCATTTGTTAAGTGCTTACTATGTGCAAAGCACTGTTCTATATGGCCATACTAAATTATTTCTATATGGGTTGAAGCCTCTTCCTGACAGCTTCAGTTCCTTGGCATACGGATGTAGGAGTAGGTCCCCACAGAACTTATTTTCATATCCTTATACTTGGTTTCTTCCCTTACCTGTAATTTTTTTTCACGTCTGTCTCCACTGTAAGGCTCATTGAGAATATAGATCACGACAACCAAATGTATTGTACTCTTCCCATGTGTTTAGTAACACGCTCTGCACATAGTAAATATTCAGTAAATATCACTGATTGATCAAGTGCATATTTTATGTTACACAAAGATAAAAATATCACAGTATTATAGCAGTCACAGAATATCATAGTAAAACCTGAAAACATACATATTTATTTACTTATATGCATATGTGTATCATCATCATCAATCGTATTTATTGAGCGCTTACTGTGTGCAGAGCACTGTATATATGTTACCAGGTGTTCTGGAACAAGACATGCCCTGCTTGTGTGTGGGGGTGTGTGTGGATGTGTACAAATTCTAAAAGTGGACCTGGAAACATGATAATAATAATGATATGTGTTAAGCACTTAGTATGTGCTATGGAGAAGCAGCGTGGCTCAGTAGGAAAAGCCTGGGCTCAGTGGTCATGAGTTCAAATCCTAGCTCCACCAATTTTCAGCTGTGTGACAAATGGGGATTTATTTATTTATTTTTTTTAATGGCATTTATTAAGCGCTTACTATGTGCAAGGCACTGTTCTAAGCACTGGGGGTATACAAGGTGATCAGGTTGTCCCACAGGGGGCTCACAGTCTTCATCCCCATTTTACAGATGAGGTAACTGAGGCCTAGAGAAGTGAAGTGACTTGCCCAAAGTCACACAGCTGACAAGTGGCAGAGCCAGGATTTGAACCCATGACCTCTGACTCCAAAGTCCGTGCTCTTTCCACTGAGCCACACTGCTTCTCATTAAGACTGTGGGATTAAGACTGTGAGCCCCCCGTGGGGCAACCTGATCACCTTGTAACCTCCCCAGCACTTTAGAACAGTGCTTTGCACATAGTAAGCGCTTAATAAATGCCATTATTATTATTATTATTATTATTATTAATTATGTGCCAAGCATTGTACTAAGCGCTGGACAGTGTTTTTCTAGATTCTCTTAGAAGAGGCGTAAAAGAAAGAGTTCAATCTTAAATAATCATTTTTTATGTGTGCATTTTATATAACCCATTATATAATTTTAACAAAGTGCTAATCTGCAGTAGGGCACTCTTATGAGTGAATAATCATAATAATCATCATGAAGTTTATTTCATGATCCCATTATATTTCATTAACTGAATTGATTCTGGAGCAAATAGATCAGGAGCCTTGCTCCCATATTTCAAAAATATATGTATATATACAAATCTCTAGCATTTACCAGAAGTTATTATAAAACCCCCATAGAGACCCTGCAATTGACTGGGTATCATCCGTAGTTCATTTACAGATTGAAAATAAGTACAAAGTGAACTCAGCACTTGTAGAATTTCTGAATGATAATTCTTGATATCATTGAACAAGCAGCTGAAAGAATTATCCATTTACCTACCTTCTAAGAGGCTCACAGTATTTTATGACCCTTATTTAGTCAGTCTGACATCTCTGTTAGGTAAAGGGCAGGTATTATCATCTTTATTTTTGCATTTTGCAATATGAAATTAAGGTCAGTGCAAGAATATAATAATAATAATAATAATGGTATTTGTTAAGCACTTACTATGTGCAAAGCACTGTTCTAAGCGCTGGGGAGGGGGGTGATACAAGATAATCAGGTTGTCCCACGTGAGATTTACAGTCTTAATCCCCATTTTACAGATGAGGTAACTGAGGCACAGAGAAGTTAAGTGACTTGCCCAAAGTCACACAGCAGACAGGTGGTGGAGCAGGGATTAGAACCCATGACTTCTGACTCCCAAGCCTGTGCTCTTTCCACTGAGCCATGCTGCTTCTCATAAAATTATTATGGTATCCATTAATAATAATATTGGTATTTGTTCAGTGCTTACTATGTGCCAAGTGCTGTTCTAAGCACCAGGGTAGATACAAGGTCATCAGGTTGTTCCACGTGGGGCTCACAGTCTTTATTCTTGAGGCACAGAGAAGTTAAGTGACTTGTCCAAGGTCACACAGCTGGCAAGTGGCAGAAGCGGGATTCGAACACATGACCTCTGACTCCCAAGCCTGGGCTCTTTCCACTAAGCCATGCTGCTTCTCAATAATAATGATTATTGTATTTGTTAAGCGCTTACTATGTGCCAAGCACTGTTCTAAGTGCTGGGGTAGGTAATCAGGTTGTCCCACATGGGGCTCATACTTTTCATCCCCATTTTACAGATGAGGTTACTGAGACACAGAGAAGTTAAGTGACTTGGCCAAGGTCACACAGAAGACAAGTGGCAGAGCTGGGATTAGAACCCACATTCCCTGACTTTCAAGCCCGTGCTCTTTCCACAAAGCCACACTACTAGCCCCAGTGTATTGAATCATCATCATCATCAATCGTATTTATTGAGCGCTTACTATGTGCAGAGCACTGTACTAAGAGCTTGGGAAGTACAAATTGGATTGAATTGGAAGTACAATTTGATTTGGATTTGATTGATTTGGAAGTACAAATTGAATGAATGAATGGTACCATCTGGAACCCAGAATGCTTGCAAGTGCATTTCCTTCCTCGTTATGGGGCTGGAACCCCGGATCCCGAAGATCCTTGTTCTCCCTCCCACCATGTGTGGACAGTGAGGCCTCTGTGTCATGGACTGTGTCCGATCTGCTTATAGTCAATCTTTCCCAGTGCTTGGCACATAGCAAGTGCTGAACAAACATCACAGTTTTTGAAATGGCATCTTACTTTTCATTCATTCTCAGTTGCCTTCGCTGGTTCCTCCTCTTCCTCTGAGAAGCGGCGTGGCTCAGTGGAAAGAGCATGGGCTTGGGAGTCAGAGGTCGTGGGTTCTAATTCCACCTCTGCCATTTGTCGGCTGTGTGACTCCGGGCAAGTCACTTGACTTTTCTGTGCCTCGGTTCCCTCATCTGGAAAATGGGGATTAAGATTGTGAGCCCCACGTGGGACAACCTGATTACCTTGTATCCACCTCAGTGTTTAAAACAGTGCTTGGCACATAGCAAGCGCTTAACAAATGCCATCATTATTATTATTATTCCACCCCCTAATTGTGGGTGTCCCAAAGCTCAGTTCTGAGCCCCCTTCTATTCTTCCATTTAAACCCACTCCCTGGAGAACTCATTTGCTCACATGGTTTGAACTACCACCTGTATGGGGAGGACTCCCAAATCGACATCTCCAGCCCCGATCTCCCTCCTCCTCTGCAGTCTCACATTTCCTCCTGCCTTCAAGACATCTGTACTTGAATGTCCTGCCAACACCTCAAACTTAACATGTCCAATACAGAACTCCTTACCTTCCCTCCCAAACCCTGTCCGTCCCTTGACTTTCCCATCACTTTAGACAGCACCACCATCCTTCCTGTCTCACAAGCCTGTAACGTTAGCATTATACTTGAATTTTATTGAAGTAGTTGCTCAGGGACAAGACAACGAGATACAGTACTGAGGGATTCAGATATCTGGAATAGTAGGAGCATGGGGGTCAATGAGGGAGAACAAACAGTATTGTTGAATGGAGGAGAGGTGGAATTATAGCAAGTAAGGAGGAAAACACAGCGGATAAGGCTGACTTCTGGTTCTGCAAAACCTTTTCAGCCACAGACCCATGCCAAGATGAATTCCAACTTCCATCTCTGTTGAGTATGAAGGACAGGCACACATACTTCCTGATATAGTGGGGGATAGGAACAACTGAAATCCAGATAATCCAAAAACCTCATTTGAACCAACATTTTCAACTTCTTCCTCACATCATACTCTCTTAGAGCTGCTAATAGCAAAAGGGACTGATTTCAATTTCACCTCCTTTCCCTTCCTCTGTCTGCCCACAGTAGTAAATGCTAATGAACACAGAAATGGTGAAAGGACAGGTAATAAGAAAGAAATAATAATGATGATATTTGTTAAGCGCTTACTATGTGCCAAGCACTGTTCTAAGTGCTGGGAAAACAAGACCCCGGGATAGCTAGCCACATCACAAATAAGTAAAAAGTACCCTCTCATTTCCACTTTTAAACTGTCTTCATTTCTTGTTCCTTGAATGTGAACCACATAAAACTAGCTTTTCTTGGGGTAGTGCCTACTGCAATAAAGTTATGATAAGGGGTTCCTAAAAGTAACTTTTAGATCTCTCCTGGTTGTCACCAATTTATTCAATTGTATTTATTAAACTGTGAGCCCACTGTTGGGTAGGGACTGTCTCTATATGTTGGCAACTTATACTTCCCAAGTGCTTAGTACAGTGCTCTGCACACAGTAAGCACTCAATAAATACGATTGATGATTTATTGAGTGCTTACTGTGTGCAGAGCACTGTACTAAACGCTTGTGAAATAGGAAGTACATATATTGTTTTTTTCAATACACTAATTGATGATTTGATTTACAGTGTTGCTAGAGAGTTTACATATAAAGTAGTGATTTAGGATTGGTTACTGTATCCTCTGGCCATCAGTAAAAACTCAAAATATTTGGGTACTTGGATAATTCATGAATGTGAATGTGCCACATTAGACTCCTCACCTCTTCCTCATCCCTCATAGACTTCTCCTGAAATTCTGAAAAATCAAGCGGTTCAGATATCAACGCTGCATGAAGATCAGATAGGTAAGAAATTGTTCTGACGGATGTAACCACAAAACCAAAAATAATATCCTAGGTAACTAACTGGGCTGATCTCAGAAACGTCTAACTGTTAAGAGAGTTGTGACCAACTTTGTTGGAGTCTTTTTTTGACTCTTCACTCCCCCCTCCAAATTGGGCACTACAGATCCTGTGGTCAAGGGCTCCAACTTTTCATTTTGGGGCGGGGGGAGTGGCAGGCAAACGGAGCAGAGTGTTGAGGGAATGGTTCCAAGAGAGAAGCAGCGTGGCTTAGTGGAAAGAGCACAGGCTTGGGAGTCAGAGGTCGTGGGTTCTAATCCCAGCTCCACCACTTGTCAGCTGTGTGACTCTGGGCAAGTCACTTCACGTCTCTGTGCCTCAGTTACCTCCTCTGTAAAATGGGGATTAAGACTGTGAGCCCCGTGTGGGACAACCTAATTGCCTTGTATCTACCGCAGTGCTTAGGACAGTGCTTGGCACATAGTAAGCGCTTAACAAATACCAACATTAACATTAATTCATTCATTCAATCATATTTATTGAGCACTTCCTGTGTGCAGAGCACTGTTCTAAGCGCTTGGGAAGTACAAGTTGGCAACGTATAGAGACGGTCCCTACCCAACAATGGGCTCACAGTCTAGAAGGAGTACTTGGCTAGAGTGAATGGAGAATACACCAGAGCCACTACAGAGAACCAGCGTGGCTCAGTGGAAAGAGCTTGGGCTTTGGAGTCAGAAGTCATGGGTTCAAACCTCGGCTCTGCTGCTTGCCAGCTGTGTGACTTTGGGCAAGTCACTTCACTTCTCTGTGCCTTAGTTATCTCATCTGTAAAATGGGGATGAAGACTGTGAGCCCCCCATGGGACAACCTGATCACCTTGTAACCTCCCCGGGACTTAGAACAGTGCTTTGCACATAGTAAGAACTTAATAAATGTCATTATCATTATTACTATCATTATTATTCTCTGGGCCTCAGTTACCTCATCTGTAAAATGGGGATTAAGACTGTGAGCCTCCCATGGGACAACTTGATCACCTTGTAACCTCCCCAGTGCTTAGAACAGTGCTTTGCACATAGTAAGTGCTTAATAAATGCCATCATTACAGAGGTGACTTTTTATGGTATTTGTTGTTATTATTATTATTATTATTATGGTCTTCATTAAGCACTTACTATGTGCCAGACACTGTTCTAAGTTCTAGGTTAGATACAAGCTAATCAGTTTGGACACAGTCCATGTCCTACATGGGGCTTACAGCCTTAATCCCCATTTCACAGATGAGGAAACTGAGGCAAGAGAATTTAAATGACTTGCCCAAGATCACACAGAAGACAAGTAGCAGAAGTGGGATTAGACCATCTAGCTCCCAAGCCTGTGCCTTGTGCACTCAGTCACTCTACTTCTCAACTTGTGTCACAACTGCCTGCTGTTCCAGGGCACAATGGCCCCACATTAGCATTATGCTTAAGTGACTTAAGCAATGCATGGATTTGCATATCAAATTCTTGTGGCTCATGGAAAGAGCCCGGGCTTTGGAGTCAGAGGTCATGGGTTCAAATCCCGGCTCCGCCAGTTGTCAGCTGTGTGACTTTGGGCAAGTCACTTCACTTCTCTGGGCTTCAGTTACCTCATCTGTAAAATGGGGATTAGGACTGTGAGCTCCACGTGGGACAACCTGCTCACCTTGTAACCTCCCCAGCACTTAGTGCTTTGCACATAGTAAGTGCTTAATAAATGCCATTATTATTATTATTGTGCTGCCTATCGGCCCACCTACCTGTTTAACTTCATGCCTTAATAAGGACGTGGTTGACAGGCTTGGGCAATGGTTCATAAGCCTGTAGCCCCTAGCAATGTAACCCATTTCACTGCATGGCTGTTCCACACCAAAGTGCTCATGACTGAACTAAGGCCCATCCATTGTTTAAGATGAGAGAGTATAAGCTAATTGTGGGCAGGGAATGTGCCTGTGAACTCTGTTGTATTGTTCTCTCCCACATGCTTAGTTCAGTGCTCTGCACATAGAACATGCTAAATAAATATCACTGATTGAGACGCCATCATCCATTAGAGTATTTGTTTAACACTTTCTATGTGCCAAGTATGTTGCTAAGTGTTGTGGAAGACAGTCAGTCAGTCAGTCAGTCTTATTTATTGAGTGCTTATTGTGTGCAGAGCACTGTACTGAGCTCTTGGGAGAGTACAATACAATCATAGGCATGCTCATTCCCTGCCCACAGAGAGCTTACATTTTAGAGGGGGAGACAGACATTAGTATAAATTAGTAAATTACAGATATGTATATATATGCCATGGGACTGGGAGGGTGGATAAATAAAGGGAGCAAGTCAGGGTGACAGAAGGGAGTTGAAGAAAAGGAATGGAGGGCTTAGTCAGAGAAGGCCTCTTGTAGAAGATATGCCTTCTATAAGACTTTGAAGCTGGGGAGAATAATTGTCTGTCGGATATGAGGAGGGAGGGCATTCCAGACCAGAGGCAAGCCATGGACGACAGGTCAGCAGTGAGATACATGAGATCGAGCTAAAGTGAGAAGTTTGGCATTGGAGGAGCAAATAGTGATGGCTGGGTTTTAGTAGGAGAAACAATCCCTTGTTATACATAAATCTCATGACCTAAGAGGGAGAAAGAGGGTCAGGTGGTGCAGATGCCCACAAATGTCTAAACCCTTTAGAAAATACTTTTTGGACGTGAAATCTCTTAGTACCTTCGAGCAAAGCCAATCAACAGTCTTTTCACATAGTCATTCTTATCCATAAGGCCTTTTAGGTTCCTCTAACTTTTCCATTTGAACTGACAGGGTGAAAATGAGATACGCTTCCAATGTGAAATCAGTAGGTTAAAATCAAATGAGTAGTCTAGCGTAAATAACAAAAACAAACAATGAAATCCAATGGCGTATGACTGAAAAAGAGTTCATTCAGATATTCAAGCAAAATTTTAGTATTACAAGATTTTCTCATTAATTCCGATTTATTCATTTCAAGTCTAATTAGCACATATCAAAAAATAATCCCTGCTCATCTGTTTGAGGGCCCTTCAGATTTGGTGATGATTAGAGTGGTGCCATTTGCACTACAATGAGGAGAAAGGCATCTAGCATTTCGACAAATGCCAATCTATTTCATGCTTTATTAGGTTCAAAATCCTCACTATTGGGTAGAAACCTAACAACATCGTAAATGCGCCAGTTAGAGAATAATTTATTCCAGTGTCAAAATTTGGGGATCATTTTTAAAGGGAAATGACAGACAGTTATGACATCATCCCTTCCTATTGGGCAGACCACCACTCTCCCCATCTTCAAAATCATATTTCCTTCAAAAGGCCTTCCCTGACTAAGCCCTCATTTCCCCGGTCTACTTGCCCCCATCTCTACATTGTTTAGGTACTTGGGTGTGTTCCTCTTAAGCACTTTGATGCTCAACACTCTGCAGCCCCTGAGGGGCATTGATATATATAACCTTATACTCTGCCATTTCCTCTACCTTTAATTTACTTTAACACCTTTCTCCCCCTCTACAGAGATCTCTGCTTGAGGGCAGAGATCATGTCCACCAAATTTTGTTTTTCATCTCCCAAGTGCTTAATACAGTGCCCACAGTAAGAGCTTAATAAATACCATTCAAGCAGCATGAAGTAGCGAGAAGCAGCGTGGCTTAGTGGAAAGAGCGTGGGCTTGGGAGTCAGAGGTCGTGGGTTCTAATCCCGCTTCTGCCACTTGTCAGCTGGGTGACTTTGGACAAATCACTTCACTTCTCTGTGCCTCAGTTTTCTCATCTATAAAATGGGGATTAAAACTGTGAGCCACACGTGGGGCAACCTGTTAACCTTACATCTATCCTAGGGCTTAGACCAATGCTTGGCCCATAGTAAGCACATAACAAATACCATTATTATTATTATTATTATACATACCATTGATTGAATTATGCAAGAGCTACATGCATGCATGAAGTACGTGAGTGTATATCTAAATGAGCAATTTTTAAATCTGGAGGCTGTCTCATTTCTGTAGCTGATGGACTATTCCATTTCCCCTATTACAGAGCAAAAGGTGGGAGAAGAAATGTGCTATGGAAAGAAAAGAAGCTTGGGCTTGACGTGAGTGTGTTGGTAGTGCCTGGTTGTTTTTGAAGAAGTTGGCTCTGCACAATAAGAGATTAAGAAGAGTTCAGTTAATCAATGGGCCAGATTCATTTATGCTGAAAAACTGGAGCATCATAAGTGATTTTTTTTGAAGGCAGTGGCTCTGTACAATAGAGACTAAGAAGAGTTTAGTTAATCAGTGTGCCAGATGGAGTTTTAAATCCAAGAAAGAGGGTGCCCAAGGGCAGAGACCATGTCTTTGGTGTGCTGGAAATACTCCTGCTTAGTATAGTGCTCTGGATACAGTAATAGTAACAATAATAATAATAATGATGGTATTTATTAAGTGCTTTCTATGTGCAGAGCACTGTTTTAAGCGCTGGGGAGGTTACAAGGTGATCAGGTTGTCTCACAGGGGGTTCACAGTCAATCCCCATTTTACAGATGAGGCAGCTGAGGCTCAGAGAAGTTAAGTGACTTGCCCAAAGTCACACAGCTGGTAATTGGTGGAGCCGGGATTTGAACCCCTGACCTCTGACTCCAAAGCCCGTGCTCTTTCCATTGAGCCACGCTACTTCTCGTAGGCACTCAGTAAATGTCATTGACTGACTAATGAATAGCATGGGACTCTAACAGCATGGGTCGTATGGAACGGAGGTATTCCTTAAGTTAGCCACATGCTGCCCTGGGCCCTAAGTTAAATTTTCTAATTGAAAGTAGAGATGCTTTGTCAGTGAGGCACAGTGAAAAAAATGGAAGCAAAATCAAGAAGAATGAAGATTAGAATTCTATTCACGATTTGCTTTTTCTCGCAAACCACCTGACTCCAATCTACCCCACAGGAATTTTGGTATCTTAACTTTCTCCCCATTCAACTCCATACTTCAAGCTGCAGATCAGGTCATTTTCCTAAAGAAAAAAATTAGCCCATGTTTCTCCACTCTTTTAAAACCTCCAATGTTGCCCATATGAATTTATTTCAATGTGAGTCTCCCCATCTAGATGTAAGTTCCTTACAGGCAGGGGTAGTATCTTCCAACTCTACTGCATTGAATTCTCCTAAGGGCTTAGTAGAATGCTTTGTACACAATAAGTGCACAGTAAATGCCACTGATCGATTGATTTAGTACCTAGATAAAAAATAAAAAATTCCTTTCAGCTCTTTAGGGACAATTCTATATAAACATAGTATTATTCTTATATACCATAATTAAAAAATAGATCCTGAGATAGATGAAAGTACAGAAAGCTAACAATAAACATGTCTGCTATTTTCACACACATTTCAAGGGGAACTTCTACAAGAGTAAATGCAACCACAGCATTTATTGAGTGCACACCTAGAATAGAGCAGCGTGCTAGGCTCTTGGAAAGTACAGAATAATGGAGTGACACATCCCCTGCCCTCAAATAATATGAGTGATAAACACAAAACTATTTACAAATATTTATAGCTTCGATCCCAATACCTTTAGTCCCATTCTGCCACTTGCCTGCTGTTTGGCCTTGGGCAAGTCACTTATCTTATCTGTGCCTCAGTTTTCTCATCTGTAAAATGGGGATTCAATACCTGTTCTCTCCCCTACTTAGACTGTGAGACCCATATGGGACAGGGACAGAGTCCACCATGATTGATCGATTTGTATCTAAGCCAGAGCTTACAACACAGTGCTTGACACATAGTAGGTGCTTAACAAATACCATTAAACACATGTCTGTATGCAAATTCAAAAATCATATTGTTCTGTTTTAATATACTTGTAAGCTATTCAGGTTTCTCCCTCCAGTGTTAATGAACACTAGTCTTGGCAGTTCAGACAAAAAAATCTCATCCAGCATTACATGCTCTTTGATTCTGAAGGAAATGATGCTCCCACTATTGACCTTTCTTAAGATAATTTTATTCATCTAGTGTAGAATTTGGACCTTAAATGCTCCCACCATCTGCCACAGAGGGAAAGCAAAATGCTGAGAAATGCACATAGGCATTTTATGAGTTATCCATCTGCAAGTCTTACACTCATCTGTCTTTATAAAGTATGCAATTGATGTAGGACTGAGAACTCTCAGCCTATATGGCCATGTGCTCTTTTGTTCACAATGTTTCCATGAATTCAAAAGACATAGGTTATTTGATTGGTGACTGAAAGAATACAGTTTTTTTTGCATAAATGCCTGCAGAAATCCTCAAAGTTCCCCTCCAAAACCCTCATTACTGAATAGCAAACATTACTCAAGATACAGAGAAAATTTTGTTTGCATTCTGGGACACTGCTAGCTTTCCATCTGTCTTGACAACAATAGAATACACTCCAGTGACTTGCACAGAAATGCGCTTTTGGAATCATAAAACACTGCTCTCTCAATATGCAGGTGGTGTACATTGGCAGATGCAAAATAATGATATGATTTCAATATTTCCTAGATTATGTTACATTTCACACACCTTTAAACACTTGGGAATTCATAATCTATAGGAGGCTGTCTGCTAGATAATTTCTTAAAGGCAAAAGTTACATATCTTGGTAATTAAACATCATTTTCAAATTCAAATTTGTCACAGTTTCCCTTTCTTCCTTTGCTTAACTACCATTCTCTTGCCTGAAATAATTATACTGCTCACAAATCTCTAGAATGATAATTCAGGTAATTTTTATGATGAGAAGATTTTAATGTCCTAGCAATCTCATGGATGAGCAGTATATAAACCTTAAAAATGTGGATTATGTGGTAGGGCGAATGACACGGTATACAATTTGTAATATTTGGGGGTGAACAACCCACTCATCTGCTTCCAGAATCAAAAGGACTCATTTGAATGTTCTTACATGAAGGGTTTATGTTGGACAATAACTCTAGTACTTCACGGCAATAGATAGCAGGAGAGTAAGAATCTGAAGTGCCATTCCTTTGATTTCAGGGAAAATAAAGTACAGTCCCCCAAGAAGAAATGAACAACACCAATCTTTAAATTCTGCAGAAGTCACACTTAGAGCACAGGAGAAATGAGACTCACTGTTCCAGATTCTGTCTAGGTTAAGTCATTCCTTGGCACAGAATCTGAAGTTAGAGAGATTTAATCCCCTTTTGGGTACAAGGTAAAGAGGGTGGAACTATGAAAATCAATCAGTCAATCAGTCAGTGATATTTTTGAGCACATACTGTGTGCAGAGCATTGCTTATATGCTTGTTCCTTGCCCACCAGGAGCTTGCAGTCAAGAGGGGGAAATGGACATTAAATTAAATAAACAAATTACAGATATGTACTCCAGTGCTGTGGATCTGTGAAAATTGAGGTGACCTAGTATTACCATGATACAAATATAATATGATTCTGTCTAAAAGATTGAAATAGCACCTAGAATACAGCAACTTCAGAAATTACTTAAAGAGCAGAAGGCAATGTATACAGTGGCATGGTAGGGGTTAAATAACATTAAGGACTTCAAATATATTCATTTTATATTGACCAAAATTACTTTTCACAAAATCCGGAGGACAGAATGGTCCAGAACAACAAAATATAAAATCCGTGTTTATTGTTTAGTATTGCTTGGATCTGTTCGGATTGACTTTGCTTTTATTTAATTTTTCACTGCAGCAGTTCAGATCTGAGGATTGTTCCCTGAAGCGGTGAGAAGTTTGAGAACTGCTCATGCCCAATACTGTTTAGCACTGATATTTTGTACTGTTGAATGTGAAATGTACATGCATAAGAAAGCCAGATAAGATGTTTTTCAATGAAGCTTCTGACCTAAATAGCTGCTCCAGTGAATGGTTCTTTTATGTGGGCCAGAATTCAATATTTTCAATCAGTCCCAAGACCGTTGCGGCACTCGATAAATACAAGATTAAAATAATAATGAAAATATGGCCTCTGGGGTCATTCAATTATCCTCAAAGGTATTCTCATCAACCTAACGACCATCCAAGCCATAATTGTCTAGCCCTGCATCATAAAAGCATGAAATGGAAGTCTTTTATAGTTCAGGGCAAGGGCCTACAGAAATTGGGCCAAAAGACAACTGCTGGTCATGAGAGGTGTGATGGTAATGGGGTAGCAGAGTTCACAGATCAGAAGATAATGTGATTATATTGACTGAGGCAAATGCACCACACACACACACACACACACACACACACACACACACACACACACACACTCACACACTCACACTTACACACTGCTTTTCAGCTTAAAGCAGTGAACTCAGAGACTGGGTTACTAAATCTCGTCAGGGAGGCGATGACAGCTGATATTCTACTTGATTCCATAAATTAATACTAGAAAGCAGACGTTCAAAGGTCTCTTGAGAGTGAAAATTTTTAAAAAAAGAAAAACCCTCTCCTATTTGGGGAAAGATAGGTATCAATTGACAGAGAAAAATGTTCTAATCAGTCCTCAAACTAACCACATAATTACTATGCCCTTGTACTGCCCATTCAAATTGGGGAAAGGAGTAATTCAAAATCTCACAGCAAAGGTCAGATTGAGAATTAAGGTTTACATTTTGATTTCCCAATCTAGCCACTCAGAATTATATTTGTTAGTGACTGGTTGTTCAGTTATTCTATCCACACAGTCATATTTCTTGACTGGTATTGTGCGAATGTTTTACTCAGATGTCATAGTTGAGGACAGACATATTTTCTGAAAGGAATTTTCTAGTGCAAAAATCATTTTCGGTATAGAATATGTAGAGGGCACACTCATTCAGAAACAAGCTAATTAAGAAGAAGCAAGTATCTTGGTGGAAAGAGAATAGCCCTGTGAGTTAGAGGACCTGGGTTCTAATCCCAGCTCTGACAACTGCTCTAGGCAATTGCTAGCTGTGTAACCTTGGGAAAGTCACTTAACTATACTGTGCCTTAATTTCCTCAACTGTAACATGGGGATTTAATACCAGTTCTCCCTCCCACTTTAGACTGTGCCCCATGCAGGACAGGGAATATGTCCAACCTAATTGATTTGTACCTCCCCCAGTGCTTAGAACAATGTTTAACATACAGTCAGAGCTTAATAAGTACCATTAAGAAAAACAACAAAGCTAATGTTAAGCAGGGATTGTGCTGAATAGAAATATTTTTTCATCAAACATCAGCGTCATCTCAACTGTTGCCAGCTTGCACTTCCCAAGTGCTTAGTACAGTGCTCTGCACACAGTAAGCGCTCAATAAATACGATTGATTGATTGATCTCAAAGCTTCCCTACCAGGAATCCTAGTGTCAATCATCTAAATCTTGATTTAGAGATAACATTGAAGGCTCTTCTAATTCCCAGCCCTATCTCACTACCCTCTGGGTGCAAGGAAGGTGCAAGGCTGTCTTCAGGGCCCAGCAGTCTAACAGCAATAATAGTGATGAGATTGAATACTAAGGACCTGCTTAGACCAGGCGTGGGTGAGGGACCGTGGCTTTGGGTCCCAAGTCCTGGGTTCCAGTCCTGTCCCACTGCGTGACTTTGGGGATTCCGGCTCTGCTACGTGTCTGTTATGTGGCCTTGGGTAAGTCACTTCACTTCTCTGTGCCTCAGGTACTTCATCTGTAAAATGGGGATTAAGGTTGTGAGCCCCATGGGGGACAGGGATTGTGTACAACCTGATTAGCTCTGCACATCAGAGCAGCTCTGCTCTGCACATAATAAGTGCTCAATAAATACGATTGATGATGATTAGCATGTACAGTGCCTGGCACATAGTAAGTGCTTAACAAATGCCATAATTATTATTACTATTATTATTCTTGACTGGTATTGTGCGAACGTTTTACTCAGATGTCATAGTTGAGGGCAGACATATTTTCTGAAAGGAATTTTCTAGTGCAAAAATCATTTTCGGTATAGAAACCGAAACACTGGGAAACACTGCCGAACACTGGGAAAGATGCAATGTAATCAGATCAGGCACAGTTCCTCTCCCACAGCTGGATCGCAGTCTGAGAAAAGTACTTCTTCCTTGTTTCAAAGATGAAGAAACTGAGGTCCAAAGAAATCAAGTGATTTTTTCGCAAGATGACAAATCACACATGTGATAGATCTGGGTTTAGAACTCAGTTCCCATGACTTTGAACTCTGTGCTCCTTCCATTAGGCCACGCTGCTTTCTGTGAGCAGTATTGTGAGATAAGCAATAAGGATCACCAGTAATACCAAGTAGCTGTCAATCTGGTGTGTGTGTGTTTGTGTTTGTGTTTGTGTGTGTGTGTGTGTGCAAGAGAGAGACAATACTGGAATTAGCTTTTGGGGAAGGACATTTAGGAGAAGGCTACCACTTTGTATGGAGGCTGGTTCTGGAAATTGGGCCTGCGGCTCCGTGCAGGGAACTGGCTTTGTTTGACTCGACTGTGGGACTGAGAAGATCTGGGGCCCTAAATTCTATAGATGAGTCAAACCTCCCTGTACCCACAGTCCCGTCAGTGGGGTCAACCTGCTCCCCCTCAGACCCTGGGAAAGGGATCTGCTTGGGCCTGCCAGTAGTGGCTTCTGGGAGTCCAGTGTCTGGAGGGGGGCAGGAAGACTATTGCTCTGTCTATTCTATTTCTCTCTGAAAAGCAGACTTCTGAGATTGAGTTGTCACAGGTGTGAACAGGGAGCACAGAAGGTAAGCATTGTAGTCACAAATGAAAATAGCCCAGTTAAGGTTGGACCACCAGTCCCTGGAGTACAAGTCCCTCCTGGACTAACAGATTTGGAGGGGGTGGCTAAGTATTAGTTGGATAGAGTTTTGCATTCAGCTTGTGTGAATGATGGTCTGTTTCTGTAGCCCTCACATCTCCATCCAAATCACTACCTTAAGTACAATCGCTCATTGTATCCCAACTAGATTACTGCAGCAGCCTTCTTTCTGGCCTCCCATCCTCCTGTCTCTCCCTATCAATCAATCAATCAATCAATCGTATTTATTGAGCGCTTACTATGTGCAGAGCACTGTACTAAGCGCTTGGGAAGTACAAATTGGCAACACATAGAGACAGTCCCTACCCAACAGTGGGCTCACAGTCTAAAAGGGGGAGACAGAGAACAGAACCAAACATACCAACAAAATAAAATAAATAGGATAGAAATGTACAAGTAAAATAAATAAATAAATAAATAAATAGAGTAATAAATATGTACAACCATATATACATATATACAGGTGCTGTGGGGAAGGGAAGGAGGTAAGATGGGGGGATGGAGAGGGGGACGAGGGGGAGAGGAGGGAAGGGGATCAGTCTGGGAAGGCCTCCTGGAGGAGGTGAGCTCTCAGCAGGGCCTTGAAGGGAGGAAGAGAGCTAGCTTGGCGGAGGGGCAGAGGGAGGGCATTCCAGGCCCGGGGGATGACGTGGGCTGGGGGTCGACGGCGGGACAGGCGAGAACGAGGTACAGTGAGGAGATTAGTGGTGGAGGAGCGGAGGTTGTGGGCTGGGCAGTAGAAGGAGAGAAGGGAGGTGAGGTAGGAGGGGGCGAGGGGATGGACAGCCTTGAAGCCCAGGGTGAGGAGTTTCTGCCTGATGCGCAGATTGATTGGTAGCCACTGGAGATTTTTGAGGAGGGGAGTAATATACCCAGAGCGTTTCTGGACAAAGATAATCCGGGCAGCAGCATGAAGTATGGATTGAAGTGGAGAGAGACACAAGGATGGGAGATCAGAGAGAAGGCTGGTGCAGTAGTCCAGACGGGATAGGATGAGAGCTTGAATGAGCAGGGTAGCAGTTTGGATGGAGAGGAAAGGGCGGATCTTGGCAATGTTGCGGAGCTGAGACCGGCAGGTTTTGGTGACGGCTTGGATGTGAGGGGTGAATGAGAGAGCGGAGTCGAGGATGACACCAAGGTTGCGGGCTTGTGAGACAGGAAGGATGGTAGTGCTGTCAACAGAGATGGGAAAGTCAGGGAGAGGACAAGGTTTGGGAGGGAAGACCAGGAGCTCAGTCTTCGACATGTTGAGCTTTAGGTGGCGGGCGGACATCCAGATGGAGATGTCCTGAAGGCAGGAGGAGATGCGAGCCTGGAGGGAGGGGGAGAGAGCAGGGGCAGAGATGGAGATCTGGGTGTCATCAGCGTAGAGATGATAGTTGAAGCCGTGGGAGCGAATGAGGTCACCAAGGGAGTGAGTGTAGATTGAGAACAGAAGGGGACCAAGCACTGAACCTTGGGGAACCCCCACAGTAAGAGGATGGGAGGGGGAGGAGGAGCCTGCAAAAGAGACTGAGAAAGAACGACCATACTTCACTCTGCTTCCCAGATTATCTTTCTACAGAAACGCTCTGGGCATGTCACCCCCATCCTCAATATTCTCCAGTGGTTGCCTATCAACCTTCATATAAAGCAAAAATTCCTCACTATTGGCTTCAAAGATCTCTTTCACCTTGCCACCTCCTACCTCATCTCCCTTCTTTCCTTCTACAGCCCAGCCCATGTACTCCACTCCTCTGCCACTAACCTGCTCACTGTGCCTCGTTCTTGCTTGTCCCGCCGTCAACCCCTGGCCCACGTCCTACCTCTGGTCTGGAGTGCCTTCCCTCCTTGCATCTGCCAAATTAGCACACTTCCCCCCTTCAAAGCCCTACTGAAAGCTCACCTCCTCCAGAAGGCCTTCTCATACTGAGCCCCCTTTTTCCTCTGTTCCACCTCCCCTCACCATCACCCCGACTCCCTCCCTCTGTTCTACCCCCCTCCCCACCCCACTGCACTTGTGTACATATGTACACATTTATTAGTTTATTATTTTATTTACTTTATTAATGATGCATATATATATGTAATTGTATTTATTTATACTGACACTATTTATGCCTGTCTACTTGTTTTGTTTTGTTGTCTGTTTCCCTCCTTCTAGACTGTGAGCCCACTGTTGGGTAGAGATTTTTTCTATTTGTTGCCGAATTGTACTTTTCAAGCACTTAGTACAGTGCTGCGCATATGGTAAGCGCTCAATAAATACAGTTGAATGAATGAAGAAGAGCAAAGGTCCATCAGGAGCAGCTTGTGAAAATATCACGATTCAGACAAAAAGTGATATCTGTAGGACCAAAGCCTGGTGGTTTTAGTCCTCCTCAGTTGCATTATGATTAAAAAGGAGGAGCAACAAAGCCCCTGCTATTAACTCACTAATAAAGGGCTGATATAAAACCTTTGGTTTTAGTAAAATTCTTTCAACTTGATGTTGCTGTTTCACATGCAGATTTAGCCTAATGCATGTCCTGGGAATTCTTTCTTGTTAAAAGACAGAATGCTTCAACCAGTAAATTTTTCATTCCTATAAAGTTTCTTCATTTATTTCACCCCAAGAAGAGTGAAGTCTAAGTCAATTAAGATTTTGAGTGATCTTCTATTCAATACATCAACTTCTGTTGTATCGTATTTTTCCAAATGCTTAATACAATGCTCTGAACACAGTAAGAGCTCAATCAATGCCACTGATTGATTGATTGATCTTCTATTCCAGATGACTCAGTGCATCTTTCTGAATCACTGCAAGCCTACTTTTTACATATCTAGGCCAGTTTTCTATGTTCAAATGCAGTGAACAGATTAGCCTAAGTACTAATAATTCATTTGGGCATCATTCAGACCAGCTCAAACTGCCAACTATGATGCCTAAGCAGAGAATCACAGAATGAAATGACACTATTCCATCACTGAGTCCTTGAAAAATATTCTCTAACTCTGAACAATGTGATGAAGGAGAATAATATCTTGGCTCTAGTAAATGTTGTCCTAAAAAAAAATTCTAGTGTAGGCTCTCTTTAACTTAGAGTTCTATCTCCTAAATCCTGCAAGACTTAGTTCACAAACTGAATTCAATCAGCAGAGCATAAAGAAAAAAAAAAGCTGCACACTTTACATCTAAAACTAAAGGAATAGAAACAGTTTCTTGCCCCTGGAAACTGCTTTCTTCAGTGATTTTTCTGTGAGTACCTTGGAAGCTAAAATGCTTGAATCCTTATAAATTGCAGCTAAAGTAGATGAGGGTCACAGAGATCAAGTGACTTATCCTTGTGCTACACAATAAAGCTATATCAGAGCCAACAATAAAACAGAGTTTGTGACCCCTTGCTGAAGAATGTAACAACAAATACACCCGTTCCTCTTTTTTCCTAAGCTATTTCTCTAAGTAAACAGTGAGAGGCATATTATGAAATATAACTGGATGATAATTGATCTTAAATAGGATTCAGAGCATTCTTGATGGAACTCATTGTTTCATCTTCTTAAAAGGTGAAATGTGATCCAAAATATTTATTCAAAATTCTGGTTATTGTTTTCAGCAAGCTACTTTTCTTCTCTTACTTCCCTGATGGTTTAGTTAGTTATGATCATGTTTATTACCTTCTTAAATCAATTAATCATATTTATTGAGTGCTTACTGTGCGCAGAGTACTGTTCTAAGTGCTTGGGAGAGTACAATATAGCAGAGTTGGTAGATGCATTCTCGGGACACAAGAAGCTTACAGTCCAGAGGAGACAGACATTAATATAAATAATAATAATAATAATGGCATTTATTAAGCACATACTATGTGCAAAGCACTGTTCTAAGCACTGGGGAGGTTACAAGGTGATCAGACTGTCCCACGGGGGGGGGCTCACAGTCTTAATCCCCATTTTACAGATGAGGGAACTGAAGTCCAGAGAAGTTAAGTGACTTGCCCTAAATCACCCAGCTGACAATTGGCAGAGCTGGGATTTGAACCCATGACCTCTGACTCCCAAGCCCATACTCTTTCCACTGAGCCACGCTGCTTCTCAATAAATAAGTACTGTAGGGTGGAGGGCAGGGTAAAAAAAAGGATACCAGTGCAAGGGTGATTCAGAACAGAAAGGGAGTAGAGGAAGTGATGGCTTAGTAGGAAGCAAGATAGACAAGATGGAGGTACAGTGAGTAGGTTGGGATTAATAATAATAATAATAATGGCATTTATTAAGCGCTTACTATGTGCAAAGCACTGTTCTAAGCACTGGGGAGGTTACAAAGTGATCAGGTTGTCCCACGGGGCGCTCACAGTCTTCATCCCCATTTTACAGATGAGGGAACTGAGGCACAGAGAAGTTAAGTGACTTGCCCAAAGTCACACAGCTGACAATTGGTGGAGCCGGGATTTGAACCCATGACCTCTGACTCCAAAGCCCGGGCTCTTTCCCACTGAGCCACGCTGCTTCTCTATTAGATAAATGAAGTGTGCATGCTGGTTCATAGAAGGAAATCAATAAATCCAAGTTGGAGGGGGTTAGGTGATTGACTGCTTTAAAACCAATGACAAGAATGAATTATTATCCTGCTTGGGCTAGTGGAGATCACTGCAATCCCCTGGGAATACTGCACAACCTCCCTGGTGGTTTAGCTGATGAGAGGAATGCTGCAGGGTACTCAAGTTCCATAGGGAGAATGGGATTTCATCTAGGAAGGCTTCCATCATTGCTGTCTCTTTACAATCAACCCAGTGGATTCATTGCTTCTGTGAATTCTCTTATATAAGCAAAAATTATTTATCTAGCCAGAGCTACTAAAGGATGTATTATCAATCTTTCAAATGGCTATAAAATGGGATTAAGATTGTGAGCCCCATACGGGACAGGGACTGCGTCAAACCTGATTATCTTGTATCTTCCCCAGCATTTAATGTAGTGGTTGGCATAGAGCAAGCGTTTAGGACATACCGTTAAAAATGCTTATACTTGATGACTGAGCAGAGTTACATTAGCTTGGTTATGGTTTAGAGAAGTAGTGTGGCCTAGAACTCAGAAGGACCTGAGTTCTAATCCTGCCTCTGCTACTTGTCTCCTGGGTGACCTTGGGTAAGTCACTTAACTTCTCTGTGACTCGATTACCTCATTTGTAAAATGGGGAATGAGGCTGTGAGTCCTAAGTGGGACAGGGTTTGACCTAATTAACTTCTACTTACCCCGGCACTCCCCTCTCGAGGTCATTCATTCATTCATTCATTCATTCAATCATATTTATTGAATGCTTACTGGGCGCAGAGCACTGTACTAAGCACTTGGAAAGTACAATTCGGCAACAGATAGAGACAATCCCTACCCAACAACAGGCTCACAGTCTAGACGGGGGGAGACAAACAGGAAAACAAAACAAGTAGACAGGCATCAATAACATCAAAATAGATAAATTGAATTATAGATATATACACATCATTAATAAAATAAATATAGTAATAAATATGTACAAATTTACACAAGTATTGTGGGGAAGGGGGTAGGGCAGAGGGAAGGAATGGGATGATGGGGAGGGGAGGAGGAGCAGCAGAGCAGGTCACACCTGGGGAGTTTCCAGTACTCTACCGGTCTTGGCTATGGGAGGGAGAGTCAGGTAGAGGCATACCCATTCCATTCCTAGCTTGGACAGTGGCTAGTGAGGGCAAGGTAATCTGCTACAAGTCAAAACTCACCTAAACTGGGTAGCAGCGGCCTGGGAAAGAGTCGAGGATGGGGACTCAAGTTTACTGGAAGGAGGCAGTGGTAACCCACTTCCATATTTTTACAAAGAAAACTCTATGGATACACTACCAGAATGATTGCAGATGGACAGCGCGGCGTTCTGGGCATCCTTAGTGTCCCTATGGGAAGGAAACAACTCGATAGCATAAGACAAAACAAGACCCCAGCACTTATTACAATGACTGGAACATAGTAAGCACTTAACAAAACACATAAAAAAAGAATAATGGGGGGACTTGGTTTGCATGAGAAGGCCTTGTTTTGGACATGTAAAGTTTAAGGCATCAGTGGGACATCCAAGTAGAGATATCTTGAAGGCAGGAGGAAGCAGGGGACTGCAGAGAAGGAGAGATCAGTGCTGAAGATGTAGATTTGGGAATTATCTGCATGAAGATGGTTGTTGAAGTCCTGGGAGCAAATTAGTTCCCCAAAGGAATGGGTGTAGATGGAGAATAGAAGGGGACCTAGAACTGAGCCTTGAGGGACTCCCACAGTTAGAGGGTGGGAGGAAAGGATGAGCCCATGAAAAAGATTGAGAATGAATGGCTAGAGAGGTAGAAGGAGACTCAAGAGAGGACAGTGTCACTGAAGCCCCTCTCCCAACCCCAGAGCACTTATGCATGTATCTGTAAATTGTATGTTGTCAGTTATTTATTTATTCCTATCTATGGCTGTCTCCCTCTCTAGACTACAAGCTCATCATGGACAGGGAACCTGACTGCTAATTCTTTTGCATTGTACTCTCTCAAGCACTTACTAGAGTGCTATACACATAGTAAGCTCTCAATAAATACCACTGATTGATTGATTGATTGAAGCCAAGGATGAATAATATTTCCAGAAGGGCATGGTTGACAGTGTGAGAGAGGAAGGATGGTGGTGCTGTCTACAGTGAAGTTGGAGGTATTGGCAGGACATCCAAATAGATATGTCTTATAGGCAGGAGAAAATATGACTGCAGAGAAGGTGAAAGGTCAGGACTGGAGAGGTAGATTTGGGAATTATCTATGTAGAGATAATAATGATGGTATTTGTTAAGCACTTACTATGAGCCAAACACTGTTGTAAGCCCTGGGGGAAATACAAGGTAATCACATGTCCCACGAGTGGCTCACAGCCTTTAATCCCCATTTTACAGATGAGGTAACTGAGGCACAGAGAAGTTAAGTGACTTGCCCAAAGTCACACAGCTGACAAGTGGTGGAGCCAGGATTAGAACCCATGACCTCTGACTCCTGAGCCTGAGCTCTTTCCACCGAGCCACATGATAGTTGAAGCCATGGAAGTAGTGGCCCTGCACCTCCAGTACAGCTTCACCATGATGGAGATGCTCATCTGCCTTGCCCAAATCACCATGCTTCACTACATGATCACAAAGCACTTTGTGGAAATCAAGGCTGTGTGGCCCAAGAGTGGCACTTTTTTTATGGTATTTGTTAAATGCTTACGACGTGCCAGGAATTGTACAAAGTGCTGGGGTACCAGGAACTGGACAAAGTTCTGGGGTAGACACAAGCTAATCAGATTGGACACAGTCCATGCCCCACACGGGGTTCACAGTCTTAATCCTCTTTTAACAGGTGAGGGAACTAAGGTACAGAGAAGTCAAATGACTTGCCTAAGGTCACACAGCAGACAAGTGGTAGAATTGGGTTTAGAGCCCAAGGTCTTCTGACTGCTAGGCCTGTGCTTTTTCCACGAGGCCATGCTGTTTCCCATGCCTTCAGCTTTGTGGCCACTTTTGAGGACCCAGAAATGGCTACCTACATGTAATTCCTGTGAGAGGGGCTGCGGTAAGCTTGCCCCTTCCTCCAGCCCTAAACTTGCCCTGCAGCTGAGCAAGTGTAGAATGACTATTGAGGAGCCCCTAACCCCTGCATCCCTGACAGAATCTTGTTCTCTAGCTCAGATGCTACCGCAGTGTAAGCCCTGGCTGGGTGCTTGTGGGACAGCTATGGCTATTTGGGGTAATTCCATAGGACTGGGGGATCCCGATCGCCTTGACCAGCTGATCTTTGTGATAGGAAGATTCAAAATCCCAGTGGGATCTGTCTTGATGCTGGGATGGCTCTATCTTGAAGGGAAAGAGCTTGCTTGCTCTTCTCCCTCAGAATCAATCAATCAATCGTATTTATTGAGCGCTTATTGTGTGCAGAGCACTGTACTAAGCGCTTGGGAAGTACAAGTTGGCAACATATAGAGACAGTCCCTACCCAACAGTGGAGTCACAGTCTAAAAGGGGGAGACAGAGAACAAAACCAAACATACTAAGAAAATAAAATAAATAGAATAGATATGTACAAGTAAAATAAATAAATAAATAAGCATCTTGGCCTTGCAGAAAGAGCATGGACTCGGGAGTCAGAGGACCTAGGTTTTAATTCCAGCTCCACAACTTGTCTGCCTGATGACCCTGGACAAATCACTTCACTTTTCTGGAACTCAGTTTCCTTATCTGTAAAATGGGGATTCAATACCTATCCAATCACCTACTTAAAATTTGAGCCCCGAGTGGGTCAGGGGCTGTGTCTAATCTGATTATCTTGAATGTACCCTAGTGCTTAGTACAGTGCTTGGAACATAATGAATGCTTAACAAATATGGAAATTATTATTTTTTTTTATTCTATACCCAAGGGTGTGGGTATAGATGGAGAATAGAAAGGGTCCCAGAACTGAGGCTTGAAGGGACTCCTAAAGTTAGAGGGTGGTAGACAGAGGATGAGCCCATGAAAGAGACTGCAAAGGAGTGGCAGGGAGATAGGAGGAGAAGCAGGAAAGGACAGTTTCAGTGAAGCCAAGGTTAGATACTGTCACAAGGAGAAGAGGGTGGTCCACAGTGTCGAAAGCATCTGACAGGTTGAGAAGGATTAGGATGGACTAGAAGGCATTGGATTTGGTAGGAAGGAGGTTAATCTCTGTGAAGTGAAGAGGGCAGAAGCCAGATTGGAGGGGTTCATGGAAAGAACTGGAAGAGAGGACGTGGCCTGCATGGAGTTTGGAGAAGAATGATAGGAGAGAGATAGGGCAATAACAATAATAATAGTTACTGTATTTGTTAAGTGCTATGTGCCAAGCATTGTTCTAAACACTGGAGTAAGTACAAGGTAGTCAGGTTGTCCCATGTGGGGCTCACAGTCGTAATCCCCATTTTCCAGATGAGATCATTGAGGCCCAGAGAAGTGACGCTACTTGCCCCTGGTAGCACAGCAGACGAGTGGCAGAGCTGGGATTAGAACGCATGACCTTCCGACTGCTAGGCCCGTGCTCTATCCACTACAACATGCTAGTGAAGGAGAAGTCGTGGAGAATAAAAAAAAACTTGCTGCAAAATAATTCATCTTGTTTAATAATTAGTTGATATAGTTAACTGCACTAAACACTGGGAGAGAATACATAGGTGAGAATTATTGACAATCCCTATTCATTTTTAAAGTGTGCTCCCTACCTTGCTGTTTAAAACCCTGCCAACTTTGTCTATTGTAGGCATTGGCCCAGATTCTCACCTTGTGGTGTTCTAATTTACTAATTGCATTCTCTGTTTCCACAATTTCCTTCTATTGTGCTGTGATGTAATCCATGGGAATTAGCAAAATATTACTGCTGCTGGAATTTAAACTCAGTCATCAATTCTATTGACTCCTTGAAATAACTATTGCTGCTGTTAGAATTTAAACTCAGTTATCCAGAAACTGGGAATAGCATATAAGCTCCTGTGATGGCTTGAGCTTTGCATTTTATGCATTAAATATGCAATTATTTTGATCTACAATCAGCAGTAATTGGCATTAAAAATACATTGATAGTGTGTGTGCTTTGCACATATGTTGAGAATACTACAAAAACATGATACATTTTTAAATGAATCCATTAATATATTGCTCAATTCAAAGGAAATAAAGAACACTCTAGAGTGTCATTGTCAGTGCTGATTTTCACTACTTTTACTGTTATTGCAAGGATGCTGGAAAGTAATTAAATTGCGAAAGCTACATTAATAAAGCATCATAGGAGTCACATTGAAAGTAAAGAAAGGCTTCAAGCATTCTTAGTGCTAGATTAAAAAAGCATGCTCTTCCATTCTATGAGGGGAAACAATTTACAAAATGAAAAAATGGTAAAATTCCAAGATTCCAGCTTTTCCAAGATTCTCCAGGAAATCAGTTAGCTCTTCTAAGAGAAGAGGATCATTGATAAAATTTCTACATTTCCTTGCTACCTTAGCAATCATTGGTAAGCAGACAACTAGGTGAATTCTCCCTTACCTCTTGAGTTTTGCTTATACACTGGCAAATTTTATCATATTTTTGACAGGTTGAACAGAAAAGAAAGTTGAAGCTCAAATCATTCTCTATAAGTATTTCTTATATTATTTTTTTATGTGGGATGGCCTTTTGATACAGTACAAATAGCAGCAAATTACTTCGGCTTGTTGCCATATATAGGAGCAGGAAAGGTTAATGGTGACATTCTTCCATTTCTTTCCTTTTTGACACGTTCCCTTCCCCCCAAATTGAAGTAACATAAAGATTGCCATATTTAGAGGTGATTTGGACAAGGACTTAAATGACTAATAACTGACCCAATCTCCCTGCCAATTTCTTTACATATCTTCAGAATACGTATTTACTTTTTCCCCTGAAACATTAAAACAATCTTTCCAGCTTGTTGGCTTGATTAAACATCTTGGATTCTGTCCATATCCTGTGTGTTCAACGAGCAGGTTACTATTTTTTCCTGGGAGTCTCAAAGCTAGGATTAATATTTAGATCAAGATAAAAAGGGTAAGAATTTGAATGTGTTCACAATCAGGTATGAAGGGAAAATCTGAACCCATAATTTATCTAGAAATTCATGACTCCAGGGAATAAAAGATGTGATACAAATAAAAATTTGGTTTATCTGATTAGGTATTGCAGAATAGAAAATTAAATTTTATTTTCATTGCATGTGCCATGAAGTTGTATTTTAACCCTAGGATAAAAGTATTAACCACAAATTGTTCATATAAACAAATTGTTGCAAAAGTGTTTTACAAAAAAATGCCAGGACTGTAAGCTTAAGAAAATAAAAAAAACGGGGTCATTAATTTTTTTAAGTACATTTTTTTAAAACAGGCTTTGAGTGAAAATTACAAATTAGATGTCTAATCTATAAATACATTGTCACATTGATTTTATGTACAAGTGCTGCTGTTACCAAAAGCCTGCCAGGCATGACAACTCGATCAATAAGTGATTTCATTCACCCAGACCTGCAGGTGCCTTTTGTACTCTTACCACCAGAAGATGACAATCAGACTCATTAAACACAACACAAAGCCTCATGAATGACATGTTTCTTGTCAGAGAAATACAGCCAGTGCCTATTAGGGTTTTATCTCAGAGAAATTGATTTAATCAGCAGCCCAGGACTAACCTATTGTTAATAATGCAATCTGGACATTTTCTTTCGTATTTCTGATCAACATAACTGGAATTTAAATGGTTAGAATTGACGTGAATAAGCTCTAAGTAGTCAGTAAGGCATACAGGGTATGTTGATATCATCTTTGTCTCTCTCTTTTGTGCTCGATCTCTGGATCTAACTCTTTGGGCTCAGAAAAACGCCTATTGTACCTGCAAATGACACCTATTGTCCCCTGAAAATGATTTTCCAGTAAAATTAGAATTGATTTGACTATGACACCTGGGCAATCTCTTGCTCCTCTCATCTTTTTACATCTAGAAATGAACAATGAGAGAGGTGGAAAGAACTTAGAGAGACCACTGGGGTCAGTACCCTGCATCTGTGCTTGTGATTGTCTAAAGCACCTCAAACAGACGATTGCTTAAAATGCAAATAGCATTTTGCAAACTGTACAATTTCTGTAATTGAAAGCCCATGAGTAAAACTCAACCTCAGTGCAGTAATAGGAAACATCTAAAGAACTGGTGAGTTGTAGCAAGGTACTTGTGCTTTGCATTAATATTGATCTGAAATTACAGCTTTATTATTAAATCTAATATAATTTTGTGCTGATCTACAATACTATAGTTTGAGTTTCCTAAAATACCCTATGAGTCCATTTTCAGGATGAAATTCTAATGGACATTATTTTCCATGAGATTGAATTACAAAAGGCTTTTACAAATGTTGAAATATTAATTACATCAAATATTGAAAATATGTTTTTATTTTTTACTGTAGCTCTCTATCTTAATACCTTTACAGTGAGGGCATTTCCATTAAGTGATTAGTGCTTATTAATACCAACATTCAAAACTGGCTTCATTTCCTATTTTTTAAAATTTTCTGTTCCAGAAATTTTATCAATAGAAAATTGTCTATGTGGTCTCTGTCAACAAATTGCTTTTTGCTTAGTGGCAAAATCTCAGCAACACCTGACTCAAGTTCATTGACAAATGGTTCATTCACAGTCAGTTTCAAAGAGTTTTTGTTCAAAGCTTCATGTGCAGTGGCTGTTGATTTTCTATTTAGCCTTTGGTTGGAAATGGAAACCTACTTTCATCTCTGCTTTTTTTTCTAGGAATTTTGCAATGCCTAGTATCACAATCATCTTCCAAGTGCTTAATTATTCTGCCACATGATTGACTAGATATAATGGACAGGAAGCTCTAATAAATCAAGCATGACTAGTAAGGGTGGTGTATTGCCTCTTTCAACAACCAGAGAGGATTTTATGGAGGATGAGAAGACTTCAGAATGATCCTCCCCTCTAGTTTATGGATATTTGCAGTTTAACAATGTTTGGAGAAGAGGTGGGCAGACATGGAGTGTTGCCAAGAAATCCCTTAAAATCTCATCAGCTATTAGAGTGTGAAAGCGGAGGAAGGGGAGAATGACTAGAACAACAAAACACGGATGTGGAACCTTTGAGTAACTGAGTTGGCTCTGTTTCTTACTTAGAAGTTGGTAAAGATCAGGCTACTAATTGGCTGTCATTAGGAAAGACGATTAATGGAAATTGTTAGGAGTCAGGAGGACCCCACTGGTTTGAGTATGTTACTCATATCTGCATGCCCTTAATCACTAAACAAATTTCAAAGGCAAACATTCACTGAGAAGATACATTTTTCATATAGGCATATATATTAAGAATAGAAACCCAGCATGCGGTGATCTAGGGATGATAGTCTCATTTCTAAACTTATCTCGTAGTGTCTTGCCTTTGAAATACCATCCCAAGCTTTGAGAATCAATCAGGTTCAGTTCAGAATCCTTCACTGTTCATTCATTCATTCATCCAATTGTAATTATTGAGTGCTTACTATGTGCAGAGCACTGTATTGTGCACATGCAAAAGTACAATACAACAATAAACTGTAAAAATCGCTGCTCACAACAAGCTCACAGTCTAGAGTGGTGGATACAGACATCAATAAAAATAAATAGACATCAAAACCACAAATATATACATAAATGCTGTGGGCTGGGAGCAGGGGGAAGAGCATAGGGAGCAAGACAAAGAGATGCAGAAGGGAGTGGGAGATTAGGAAAAGTGGGGCTTAGTCTGGGAAGGCCTCTTGGAGGAGATATGCCTTCAGTAAGGCTTTGAAGTGGGGGAGAGTAATTATCTGGCAGATTTGAGGAGGGAGGGCATTCCAGGCCAGAGACAGGGTGTGGGCCAAGGTTTGACAG
This sequence comes from Tachyglossus aculeatus, assembly GCF_015852505.1. Classification (NCBI taxonomy): domain Eukaryota; kingdom Metazoa; phylum Chordata; class Mammalia; order Monotremata; family Tachyglossidae; genus Tachyglossus; species Tachyglossus aculeatus. Next base: position 118,094,873 of record NC_052066.1, on the reverse strand, counting down.
CTAGAGAGGTGAGATGGAGGCACAGTGAGAAGGTTGCACCAGAAGAGAAAAGTATGCAGGCTGGGTTTAGAAGGAGAAACGAGAGGTGAGGTAGGAGGGGACAAGGTGTTGGATTGCTTTAAAGCCAACGGTGAGGAGTTTTTGTTTGATACCGAGGTGGATAGGTAACTCGTGGATTGTACCTCAAGTTCTAGGGTACTTGCAGGGATATTTGTCTGGTTTCATGAGAAATAAAAGTTCGGGTGCTTTGTAAAGTCTTCTAGCTCCTTGTATACATCTACTGAAAATTACTTCCAATAAAACTGCTTTTAAGAGAGGGGAATGGCAGGATACTTCCTACTTTGTTTGAAAACAGACATTTTTGTACAGAATCCTTTCAAGTCTTCCTGTAACTGAAACACCTAAACTATTTTTGGTGCCTTTTGCATGTAAATGTGATGTGTAATCTCTTCTTTAAACATTTCTCTAGTCACTAAAGTGTTTATACTAACAGGGGTTAATGAGTTTGGAATGGGTTATAAATTGATTGATTGCCTTAATTCAGTGTGGCTTAAAGTTTACAAAATATTATGGGTTTCAAAGAGTAGTGAGTAATCCAAATATAAACCAGTTTCACAAAAGTGATGTAATTCAGATTAAAATATTATATAATAGCATTTCCTGGGGAATAATTCAATGGAAATACCCTAGGGAATATCCCATCTCAGTATGATCAGTTCTTCTGTTTTACCATAGTAGGTCTTTTTCTGGAAAAACCCAAAGCACTACACAATTTTATATTCTGTGGTGTGAAAAAGTTTTGTCACTTCAAATATATCAGAAATCTTTGTTTTATGCCAGTCATAGAATTTAGAGAAAATAATTTCCAATAAATAATGTAGTGGGCATCTCTCAAAGGTCACTAATGATCTCCTTCTTGCCAAATCCAATGGCCTGTATTCCATCTTAAACCTTCTCATCTCTCAGCTACCTTCAACACTGTCGACCACCCCCTTCTCCTAGAAAGATTATCCAACTTTGGCTTCACTGACACTGTCCTCTCTCTGTTCTTCTCTTATCTCTCTGGCTGTTCATTCTCAGTCCCTTTCACAGGCTCCTCCTCTGCCTTCCACCCCCTAACTGTGGGGGTCCCTCAAGGTTCAGTTCTTGGTCCCCTTCTATTCTCTATCTACACCCACTCCCTTGGAGAACTCAATCACTCAGATGGCTTCAACTGCCACCTCTATGCAGACAATACCCAGATCAGCATCTCCAGTCCTGATCTCTCTCCTTCTCTGCAGTCTCACATTTCCTCTTGCATTCAAGACATCTCTACTTCAATGTCCCCCATCACCTCAAGCTCAACATGTCCAAAACGGAACTCCTTATCTTCCTATACAAACTTCTCTTCCCCCTAATTTTTCCATCACTGTAGATGGCATCATTATCCTCCCTGTCTCACAAGCCAATAATCTTGGCGTTATCCTTGACTCCTCTCTCTTATTCAACCCACGTACTCAATCCATCACTAAATCCTCTTCACAACATCGCTAAAATCAGCCCTTTCTTCTCTGCCCAAACTGCTACCATGTTAGTACAATCGCTCATCCCATACAGTCTGGATTACTCCATCAGTCCCCTTGCTGACCTCTCAGCCTCTTGTCTCTCCCCACTCCAGCCCATACTTCACTCTGCTGCCCAGATCATAATTCTAACGTTCAGGACATTATTTTATCACTCCTCAAGAAACTCCAATGTTTGCCCATCCACCTCCACATCAAACAAAAACCCCTCACCATTGGCTTTAAAGGACTCATTTGCCTTGTACAATCCTACCTCAGCGCGATACTCCCCTTCTACAACTTAGCCCACATACTTCGTTCCTCTAATGTCAAGTTTTTCACTGTGCCTCAAACTCGCTTATCTCACCACCGACCTGTCTCTGGCCTGGAATGCCCTCCCTTTTCATCTCTGACAGACAATTATTTTCCCTCCATTCAGAGCCTTTAGTAAGGACATATCTCCTCCAAGAGGTCTTCCCTGACAAGCCCCCATTTCCTCTTCTCCCACTCACTTCTATGTTATGCTGACCTGTTCCCTTGACTCATCTCCTATCCCAGCCCCACAGCACTCATGTACATATCTGCAATTTATTTGTTTATATTAATCTTTTGTTCCCCCTAACTGGACTGAAAACTTGTTGTGGGCAGGAAATATGTCTGTTTATTATTATATTTTGTTCTCTCAAGTGCTTAGTTCAGTGCTTTGCACATAGTAAGTGCTCAATAAATATGATTGAATGAATGAATAATAATATTTATGGTACTTGTGGAGTGCTTACTATGTGTGAAGCACTGTTCCAAGCTGTCATAAAGGTGTGGAAGTAGCATGGTCTAGTGGATCGAGCATGGGCCTTGGTACTAATCCCAGCTCTTCCATTTGTCTGTTGTGTGACTTTGGGTAATCACTTCACTTCTCTGTGCCTCTGTTACCTCATCTGTAAAATGGGGATTAAAACTGTGAGCCCCATGTGGGACAAAGAACTGCGTCTAACCGGATTAGCTCATAGCAGTGCTCAGTAGAGCGTCTGGCACATGGTAACCAGTTAACAAATTAGTTAGAGAAGCAGCATGGCTCAGTGGAAAGAGGAAAGGCTTTAGAGTCAGCGGTCATGGGTTCAAATCCAGGCTCTGCCAATTGTCAGCTGTGTGACTTTGGGCAAGTCACTTAACTTCTCTGTGCCTCAGCTACCTCATCTGTAAAATGGGGATTAAGACTGTGAGGTCCGTGTGGGACAACCTGATTATCTTGTAACCTCCCCAGTGCTTAGAACAGTGCTTTGCACATAGTAAGCACTAATAAATGCCATCAAAAAAACAAACAAAAAAACCCAAATACCAAATGGGGTATATATTCATTTATTCAATCGTATTTATTGAGCACTTACTGTGTGCGGAGCACTGTACTAAGCACTTGGGAAGAACAAGTTGGCAACATATAGAGGCAGTCCCTACCCACCAGTGGGCTCACAGTCTAGCAGGGGGAGACAGAGAACAAAACAAAACATATTAACAAAATAAAATAAGTAGAATAAATATGTACAAGCAAAATAAATAAATAAATAGAGTAATAAATACATACAAACATATATACATATATACAGGTGCTGTGGGGAAGGGAAGGAGGCAGATAGAGGGTAATCGTGAAGAATGGAAGAACACACTTATGATCAGACCTATAGCAGATGAGAACTGAGTTATATCACACTTGGTCCATGTTTTCCCACTCCTCAAGAAACGCCAGTGATTGCTCATCCACCTCTGCATCAAACAGAAACTCCTTAGCATAGGCTTTAAAGCACTCAATCTCCTTGCCCTCTCCTACCTCACCTCCCTGCTCTCCTACTACAACCCAGCCTGCAAATTTCACTCCTCTTATGCCAACCTACTCACTGAAACCTTGGTCTCATCTATCTCACTACCTATCTTTCACCCATGTTCTGACTCTGGGCTGGATTGCCCTCCCTCTTAATATCCGACAGAACACACTCTCCCCACCTTCAAAGCCTTACTGAAGGTACATCTTCTCCAAGAGACCTTCCCTGATTAAACCCTCTTTTCCTTTTCTCCCACTCCCTTCTGCATTGCTCTGACTTTCTTGCTTTATTAACCCTCCCTCCCAGTCCCACAGCACTAATGTGCATATCAGTATTGCATTTATCTTTATTAATGTTTGTCTCCCCCCATATAGACTGTGGGAAGGAAATTGTCTCTGTTACACTGTTATATTTTACTTTCCCAAGACCTTAGTACAGTGATCTCCTCACAGTGAGTGCTCAATAAATAACATTGATTAATAGGTTTGAAAGGTTTTGAGGTATACGTAATAAGTATTCCAATAATACTGGGGTTGTGTTCCTGAAGAATCCCCTGTATTACAGAAAATTCATGATATAGTATTCATCTCTTTTAACAACATGTGTACTTATAAAACTATTTCTTCTAACACTGCAATGCAATATATTTAGAGAGATGCGTGTTGTATACAGAAAACTCCCAAATTCTTCAATAGCTTTTCTCCAAGAAAGTATAATGACACATATCATAGCAAAACTGACTACATTCTTTACAAACTGACTCTTCCCCTACCCATCTACACAGGACACATCATGGAAGGCAGGATTGGCATGAATCAGACCTTTTAGCCACACTTGAAAAAGTAGAGTGCCCACTGAAAGTAGGGATCATGTTCACTATCTTTACTGTACTTTCTCATGTACTTAATCCAGTGCAAAGCACAGAGTATAATTAATGATCTCACTATCAGTTAATGTCATTTCTGAAAATAAGATCTTTCTTTCCACATATGTATTTACCAATTCATCTAATCCCTCTTAAACGGTCTTTGTTCACAATGTCATTTAACTAACATATATAATGATTTTATTTTTATAAATAGTACCTAATGACAGTTAAAGAATATTTCCTTAAATAAAGTCCATTTAAAAAGTACTTCCCTTCCTGAGGTATACTTATAATAAATCTTGCATAAGAGAAGCAGAATGGCTTAGTGGATAGAGTCCTTGCCTGGGAGTCAGAAGTCCTGGGTTCTAATTCTGCTTCCACCACATATCAGCTATGTGACTTTGGGCAAGTCACTTCACTTCTTAGTGCCTCAGTTCCCTCATCTGTGAAAAAATGGGGATTAAGTCTGTGAGCACCATGTGGGACAGCCTGATTACCTTGTATCTACCCCAGCTCTTAGAACAGTGCTTGGCACGTAGTAAGTGCTTAACAAATGCCATTATTATTATTATTATTATTATTATTATTATTATTATTATAAGAGGAAAGAGCCTGCATCTCAATCTACTCTCTTCTGTTGCCAAATTCCTGCTCACATTTCCCCCCTTCCTACAACTCCCTCCTCCTTCAGAGCCAACAAACCACTGTTCTCCCCAACTTCAAAACCCTTCTGAAATTAAGTAATTGTCAAATTTCTTTAGTACCTATTATGTGCCAGGCACTGTACTAAGCCCTGGGGTGGGTACAAGCAAATCAGGTTGGACACAGTCCCTGTCCCACATGAGGCTCACAATCTCAATCCCCATTTTACAGATGAGGTAACTGAGGCACAGAGAAATGAAGTGACTTGCCCAAGGTCACGAAGCAGACAAGTAGTTGAGCTGGTCTTAAATCCCATGACCTTCTGACTCCCACGTCTGTGTGCTATCCACTATGCCATGCTGCTTCTCTCACACCTGTTATCAGCTGGTGGATTAATCTCTCCACTTCATTTCCCTCCTACTATCACTATAGCACTTCACCTAATTCATTCATTCAGACGTATTTATTGAGCGCTTACTGTGTGCAGAGCACTGTTCTAAGCGCTTGGGAAGTACAAGTCGGCAACATATAGAGACGGTCCCTACCCAACAACGGGCTCACAGTCTAGAAGGGGGAGACAGATAACAAAACAAAACATGTAGCCAGGTGTCAAAACCGTCAGAATAATTCGAATTATAGCTATGATTAAATCATATTATACATAAACATAGCTATGATTAAATCACTATCACCCAAACTGTTCACTACTCAGCCCTGGCCCTTCCCCACCAAAGTACTTACATATAATATCTTTGTACTCTATTACTTCCTCCCCTCTGTAAAGTATTTTAATGTCTCTGCCTCTCCTGTTAAATTGAATATTCCTTGAGGGCTAGTTCAAGTCTACTATCTCTATGATACACTCCTAAACAATTAATCTAGTGCTCAGGACATGTAGGTATCAATAGCTACTTGTGGTGGGTTGACTGAAAAACTAGAAACCTTATTTCAGGTGAATTAACAACTTTTCTAATGTTTTCAGGTTAATCTGCTTCCCTGATCCTACTAAATTGGACTTCATTCTCGATTGTGAAAATGATGCTCTATTTTCTAAATATGATGCAACCTAGAAGCATAACTTCTTTTTAAAGCTTTAATTTCATTTTTCACTCAGGTATTTGAAGAGCACTTGCTGACCTTCTGTACTCGGGTTTCCTGAAACAGGATGAAGCAGCAGCAACTGAACACAATGAGGGCTACTCACATGGTATTTGTGGCAAAGCCAAATCAAAGTCATACTGTAAATTCAAATCTCATGAGCCCCTGAGCCTTAGTTCCAGGAGCTAGAGGTTTGGCAATTTTTCCTGGCTTTCCAGAGATCTACTGAAACTCCTGGGCTTTAAGCAGAGAAAGCTTCACTACATTTTGACATTCACCAGTCAAGTAGTTCAGTAAAGGACTGAAAAAGGGGACTTGGTCTATTCCTTAAAATTAGGGGGTGCAGAAAAAGGGCAGTCCATGCTAATAAAATAATATGGAAAATTAATTGGTCTGAGGTGTTGAAATAAACCAAGAAGCTTGAACTAAGTCAGAAGCATGTTTATCATAAATCATTTTTTGCCTCGGTAGCTTTGATTGTCCATGTGTGCTTATTTCACTATTGTAATGAGTAGAATGTGTGTAGATCCTAAGTGACTGAAAAAGACATCAGTACCCACAGATGCAGAAAAAGTCTATGAAAATGAGAGTGACACCTAGAATGATGAATGCCATATTTATTCATACACAAAAATATACAGTGCAAGGAAAATTACACCCTGGAGTTGTTAAGCAAAGCTTTTAATGACAGTGACAATCATGCAAAAAAAACGAGTATCGGACATCAGATTTTCAAATTGTCATACAAAAATAATGCTGGAAGTCTGTAAAACATAATCAGAGAATCTGAAATGGAATTTCTTGTCAGAATCATTAAATCATGAAAAACAAAAACCATCTGCATTTCTAAAGCGTTTCTCTTCTGGAGGTCTCAGAGAAGAGAAGCACCTTGGACAAGTGGACAGAGCACATGTTCGGAGTCAGAATGACCTGGGTTCTAATCCCAGCTCTGCCACGTGTATGCTGCATGACCATGGGAACGTCATTTTATTTCTCTGTGCCTGTTATCTTGTATGGAAATTGGGACTGTGAGCCCTATGAGGGACAAGGACTTGTCCTAACTGATAACTTTGTATCTATCTAAGTGCTTAATGCAGTGCCTGGTACATAGTAAACACTTATCAAATACCACAAAAAAAGTTCACACTATGAACCTAATATTACTAATATTCCATTTTTATAGCACTAACATTTAATGAGTGGAGGATTCATTCATTCAGTCATATTTATTGAGCTCTTACTGTGTGCAGAGCACTGTACTAAGCTCTTGAGAAGTACAAGTTGGCAACATATAGAGATGGTCCCTACCCAACAACGGGCTCACAGTCTAGAAGACGTGATTTAGAATAAGGTTAAGTGAGCTAAGAACACTAAAACCAGCGCTTAGTACAGTGCTCTGCACACAGTAAGTGCTCAATAAATACAATTGAATGAATCAATCAATCGTATTTATTGAGCGCTTACTGTGTGCAGAGCACTGTACTAAGCGCTTAATGAAGAAAACCATCCCTTTGAAACCACACAAGTGACAGAGCTGGGCTTAGAACTCAGGCCCATACTCATTTACTAAGTGCCAAGCAGTGCATTCAGCACTAGGATGGATACAATATAATCAGATCAGACACAGCCTCCTGTCCCGGGTGAGTTTCACAGTCCAAAGCGAAGAGGGAACAGAAATAGAATCCCCATTTTACAGATGCAAGAAACTGGGGAACAGAGATTTGCTCAGTCATGCGGGTGGTGGAGCCAGGTCGAGAACACCCGTCTCCTAAATCTTGAGTCTGTGCTCTTTCCGTTAGGCAATACATTTCCCTAGTAATATTTCTCACTGGCAATGCTGATGTTGGAGAGAGTTACTAGGTTCATTACACATTTCGGGCCAAGAACATATGGTACAACAATACAATTTGAACTCTTATGGCTTTATAATAATAATAATGGTGGTATTTGTTAAGCACTATTCTAAACACTAGGGTGGATACAAGCAAATAGAATTGGACATGGTCATTGTACTGCATGAGACTCACAGTCTTAAAACACAGACTAACTCCTCCTTTTCCTCAGCTCCCCCTCCAAGCCACCTCACCCCGACTCGCTCCCTTCGCTCTTCTAGACTGTGAACCCGTTGTTGGGTAGAGACCGTCTCTATATGTTGCCAACTTGTACTTCCCAAGCACTTAGTACAGTGCTCTGCACAACAGTAAGCACTCAATAAATACGATTGAATGAATGAATGAATTACCCCACCCCAAGCACTTGTGTAAATATGTACATATCTATAATCCTATTTATTTATATTAATTCCTTTTTACTTGTTCTGATGTGTCTTGTTTTGATGTCTGCCTCTCCCCTTCTAGACTGTGAGCTTGTTGTGGGCAGGGATGGTCTCTGTTTGTTGCTGAATTGTACTTTCCAAGTGCTTACATATATCTCTAATTCTATTTAATTTTTTCTGAAGCTATTGATGCCTGTTTACTTGTTTTGACATCTGCCTCTCCCCTTCTAGACTGTGAGCTTGTTGTGGGCAGGGATGGTCTCTGTTGGTTGCTGAATTGTACTTTCCAAGTGCTTACATATATCTCTAATTCTATTTAATTTTTTCTGAAGCTATTGATGCCTGTTTACTTGTTTTGATGTCTGCCTCTCCCCTTCTAGACTGTGAGCTTGTTGTGGGCAGGGATGTTCTCTGTTGGTTGCTGAATTGTACTTTCCAAGTGCTTAGTACAGTGCTCTACATACAGTAAACACTCTATAAATATGATTGAATGAAAGAATGAATGACTCCCCATTTTATAGATGAGGTAACTGAGGAATGAACAAGTTAAGTGACTTCCCAAGGTCACAAGCAGACAAGTAGGGGAGTGAGGATTGGAACCCAAGTTCTTCTGACTCCCAAGCCTATTCTCTAACCACTGTACCACTTGTCAAATTGCATTCTTTAAAGGAAACAAATACAACATTTCTTTCCACATGTTTTGTGTGTCTATTACCATTACTTAGAGCAAACTTGTGAGAGAGGAAAAATAATCCTAGGAGCCTGTAATACCTCAATTCATATCCAAATAAGACTTTTAAATGCAGACAATATTGAAGGGTAATTGATCTTTGAACTTTGTTTTCTTAATTATTCCAGTTTGCATTTTTGTAAAACCAACACCCTTTGCATACTATGAATTTAATTCAAATAATCCATGAGGGTCAGTCATCAACTTCAACAGGATATTTTAAGGATGCAAATAGAAGAATGGTATAATTTATTTCTTTTGTCCTTAAACAGACCTCAGCCACAATGTGACAGCCAGTAAATGTACTATCTGTCCTCACTTGTTTGTTCTAGTTTGATAACGTTCTGTTTTTCATGTTATATTTTAGAGGAAAATTTCACACTTTTATTGAATTGTATATCAGATAAAATAAAAATGCTATCCTGTTCTTAATATTTTAGGACTGCACTTTGGGGGCAGATTCATTAGTGAATCTATATGAAGCTGCTGTTTTCAAACTAATGTAAAGTTCACAGCAAATTTTCCATTTCAAGCCAATTAAATGTTTAAAGTCATTTTCCAAAGCCTGTGTGATTGGGTCATTTAAATTCCAATCTAAAACTTTTTAACAAGACCTTTTCTCTGTCACATTCTTTTAACCAGCAGAGTCATAATTATATTTCTCCCTAAACAGTTGTGTGTTATGCTCCTAAAGTCAACCTTTGTGGTAAAAATCAAAGACAGATGAGGACATTATGAAGATAATTAATTGTCATATTCCTTTATATTTACTGTTCTCATAATGGCTAAATTGTTCTTCTAGTGGAAAAGATTTCTAATGCACACCACCTACTTGTGATAAGTATCTACGTTTCAGTTGCTTCTCCTTGGATCAACTCCATCTTAAAATGTACACACTTATATATGAACAAGCACAACTACACCAGGATGTGGCCCCAAATAATGTCTCACTGTGCATCCTTCATAAAACTGTCAGGATATGTTGCTTTACTTGCTAGAATTTTAATTTCCTTTTGTTGTAGTGTATGCTCCCGAGCACTTAGCTCTGCACACATTAAGTGCTCAGTAAATAACTTTGACTGATTTAATGATGCAGCGTTAAAATTATCCCCAAATTACAGAAAACTAATTGAATCTGCATAAGAATAAAATTCAAAAGTCTACTTCTGAATATATATATATATGCTCCTTTGACAAGAACTGTAAGCATTTCACTTAACCTTATGGGGTATCCCTTAAAGTGTAGTTCTCTTCAAGCAAAAGTGTTTTATGGAATGAAAGACGAGGAGGTAAAAGAGAAAACTAGGAGCTGCAACCATTGGCAGTACAGAGTTTAGTGCTCTGCACACAGTAAGCACTCAATAAATACGAATGAATAAGTGAATTGGCTATATCAAGGGACAAGTCTTTTTGTATGTAAGCCCCTTAGCAGTATCTTCTGTGTCCTGAGTAAAAAAAAAAAAAATGTCCAGAAGCTATAAATCACACTTGGGAAATTATTGATCGATTGGATAGAGCTCTGAAGTAGGATAAAGGTAATCTGATTCCATTTCTGACCCTGTCATTTGCTTACCAGTTGACCTTGGAATTGAAACCGCTGTTTGTATTTCTTCGACTCTTCCAGTCTAAATTACCGTAATCCCGGATCAGGTCTATTAGACGACTTGTTTCCCTCATTGGTAATGAGTTAAGGAAACAAACAAAACTCCCTCCATTTTGATATCAGCAGCAACACTACTACAGACTTCTATCTCTCAAGGTAGAAAAACATTTTTAGTTGTTGCCAAACCAGATAGATTATACTAAAAATCACCAGAAAATGACCTAAAATGCTAAAAACCCATCTTAAATTCTAGGTTTCCTTGGAAATCAAGGAAGCGCCATGCTCAGGAATGACAAAGAAAGTATCAGCAGAAGCAGCGTGGCTCAGTGGAAAGAACATGGGATTGGGAGCCAGAGGTCATGGGTTCTAATCCCGGCTCCATCACTTGTCAGCTGTGTGACTTTGGGAAAGTCACTTAACGTCTCTGGGCCTCAGTTACCTCATCTGTAAAATGGAGATTAAGACTGTGAGCCCCACGTGGGACAACCTGATCACCTTGCATCTATCCCTGTGCTTAGAACAGTGCTTCACACATAATAAGCACTTAATAAATGCTAATATTATTATTATTACCAGTGGTTTAGGGAATAGTGACTTCACTTAAATTAGTTTATGTTTTCTGCTGTGCTTGAATCATGGAAAAGCCACTCTGTTTCTCAGTTTACTCAGCTGCAAATTCTGGAGAACCATTGTCCAAATGATGAAGATGACATCTGTGAAGTGATAATAACTTAATGGAAAAAGATGCTACAGAAATATCAACTGTAAACATTAAATTAACATTTCTGTCTATTAATTTTAATTTCTTAGCAAAGAATTTTGATGTTTGTCTACTCCCTCAGAAAATGTTAGAATGTTATTTTATCATAGCACATCTCTTCTTAGAGTTGCTGACAACTATTATGGAAATCATGGAAAGCATCTGACAAGCAAAATTACAGCATGTAAATGATGGGTGAATTAGATGAAAATCAATGAAAAATGTAAATAGACTGAATTATTCTTGGATATGAATCTACTTCCCAGGCAGTCTTTGCTTCTTAAAAGGCACGGCATTAATATAAGTCAAATGATGATAGGAGTGCACATTCATGCCTCTGTCTCTATAAATCAAACTGTTGTGCTGGTTTAAAGCTGCACTGAAAACACAAAAATGATTTTGTTGCTACGGCACTTCCACTCTGGACATAAGCCAAAAAATATTAGTTAGCTCATATGTATTATACATGAAATAATAATAATAATAATGGCATTTCTTAAGTGCTTACTATGTGCAAAGCACTGTTCTAAGCACTGGGGAGGTTACAAGGTGATCAGGTTGTCCCACGGGGGGCTCACAGTCTTAATCCCCATTTTACAGATGAGGTAACTGAAGCACAGAGAAGTTAACTGACTTTCCCAAAGTCACACAGCTGACAATTGGCGGAGCCGGGATTTGAACCCATGACCTCTGACTCCAAAGCCTGGGCTCTTTCCCCTGAGCCATATGCATTGTACCCTCCGAAGTGCTTAGTACAGTGTTCTGCACACAGACAGCGTTCAATTTGTTGTGGGCAGGGAATATGTTTGTTGTTATATTGTACTCTTCCATGTGCTTAATACAGTGCTCTGCACGCAGTGAGCATTCAATAAATATGATTGAATGAACAAATGACTAACTAGCATTGATGATATATACTTAAGCGAGTTACACATAATAATAATAGTAATGGCATTTGTTAAGCACTTACTATGAGCGAAGCACTTTTCTAAGTGCTGGGGGGGATACAAGGTGATCAGGTTGTTTCATGTAGGGCTCACAGTCTTAATCCCCATTTTACAGATGGGGTAACTGAGGCTCAGATAAGTTAATCAATCAATCAATCGTATTTATTGAGTGCTTACTGTGTGCAGAGCACTGTACTAAGCGCTTGGGAAGTACAAGTTGGCAACATATAGAGACAGTCCCTTCCCAACAGTGGGCTCACAGTCTAAAAGGGGGAGACAGAGAACAGAACCAAACATACTAACAAAATAAAATAAATAGAATAGATATGTACAGGTAAAACAAATAAATAAATAAATAGAGTAATAAATATGTACAAACATATATACAGGTGCTGTGGGGAAGGGAAGGAGGTAAGATGGGGGGATGGAGAGGGGGACGAGGCGGAGAGGAAGGAAGGGGCCTCAGTCTGTGAAGGCCTCCTGGAGGAGTTCAGCTCTCAGTAGGGCCTTGAAGTTAAGTGACTTGCCCAAGGTCACACAGCAGACATGTGGTGGAGCCGGAATTAGGACCCATGACCTCTGACTCCCAAGCCCGTGCTCTTTCCACTGAGGCACGCTGCTTTCTCTTACACACATAGATACAGCAGAACATTGATTCCACAACAACCAGGTTTCTACTCCTCCCCTCAACTAAGACTGCCCTCTCTAACTTCACCAAATCCAGTGGACTGTACACAGTCCTAATCCTCTGTGATCTCTTGGCTGCCTTTGACAGGGTGGACCAATTTCTTCTCCTGGAAATGCTTTCTGACCTTGTTTTTGTGGACCTAGTACTGAACTGATTTCCTTCCTACCTCTCTGACTGCTCCTTTTCAGGTGCATTTGCTGGCTCTTCTTCCTTTTTATATGGGATCTGTTAAGTGCTTACTATGTGTCAGGCACTGTACTAGGTAATGGTGTAGATACACGCTAATCAGTTTGGACACAGTCCATTTCCCGCATGGGATTTACAGCCTTAATCCCCAGTTTATGGATGAGGAACTGAGGCTCAGAGAAGTGACTTGTCCAAGGTCACACAGTATTCATTCAATCATATTTATTGAGCACTTACTGTGTGCAGAGCATCATCATCATCATCAATCGTATTTATTGAGCGCTTACTATGTGCAGAGCACTGTACTAAGCGCTTGGGAAGTACAAATTGGCAACATATAGAGACAGTCCCTACCCAACAGTGGGCTCACAGTTTAAAAGGGGGAGACAGAGAACAAAACCAAACATACTAACAAAATAAAATGAATAGAATAGATATGTACAAGTAAAATAAATAAATAGAGTGATAAATATGTACAAATATATATACATATATACAGGTGCTGTGGGGAAGGGAAGGAGGTAAGATGGGGGGATGGAGAGGGGGATGAGGGGGAGAGGAAGGAAGGGGCTCAGTCTGGGAAGGCCTCCTGGAGGAGGTGAGCTCTCAGTAGGGCCTTGAAGGGAGGAAGAGAGCTAGCTTGGCGGACGGGCAGAGGGAGGGCATTCCAGGCCCGGGGGATGACGTGGGCCGGGGGTCGATGGCGGGACAGGCGAGAACGAGGTACGGTGAGGAGATTAGTGGCTGAGGAGCGGAGGCTGAGGGCTGGGCTGGAGAAGGAGAGAAGGGAGGTGAGGTAGGAGGGGGCAGGTACAGAGGTACAGGTACAGAGTACAGAGCACTGTACTAAGCACTTGGGAAGTACAGTTTAGCAACAGAGACAATCCCTGCCCACATTGGGCTCACAGTGTGGTGCAGGAGGGTTTAGAACACAGGTGCTTCTGATTCCCAGGCCCATGCACTATCCACTAATAATAATAATAATAATTATGTTACTTATTAATCACTTACTATGTGCAAAGCACTGTCTTAAGTGCTGGGGAGGTTACAAGGTGACCAGGTTGTCCCAAAGGGGGCTCACAGTCTCAATCCCCATTTTACAGATGAGGTAACTGAGGCACAGAGAAGTTAAGTGACTTGCCCAAGGTCACACAGCTGACAATTAGAGGAGATGGGATAGTTCATGCTGCTTCCTCCTTTTATCTCTGCTGGTGTCCTGCGTAGCTTTGGTCTGTCCCCTGCCCTTGTTTCTCGACTCTGACTCTCTCAAGGAATTCATCCACTCACATGGCTTCAGATACTTCCCCTATGCAGATTATTCCCAAATCTATCTTTGTCCTCTAACCTCCACTTCACATCTCCTCTTGCCTCCAGGATATCTCCACTTGGATATTCTGCTGGCACATCAAAAGTATATTGTCTTGATTCCACCTCATTTTTGCTCCTGCATCTCCCACTTCTCCTCCTAGCTACTCTATCTCAGTCAATGGCATCACCCTCCCTCCATCCCCAAGGCATATAACCTTGGTGTCATCCTTGACTTCTCATTCTCTTTCAATTCTCACATATACTGCCAAATCCTTCCAGTTCTTCCTATAACACATGGCCCAGAGCTGCTATTTCCTCTTTCCACCCAAATAACTGCCACTCTGATTCACACTTTGATCATCTTGATTAGACTATTCATTCTATCAGTCTCCTCGCTGGTCTCCCAGCTTCCAGTTTCTTCATTTTTCAATCTATTTTTTCTATTTCTTCAATTTTTCAATGAATCATTCATTCAGTGGTATTTATTAAGCACTTCCTGAGTGCAAAGCACCGTACTAAGCACTTGAAGGATTACAATATAACAACAGACGCAGTTCTGCCCACAACGAGTTCACAGTCTACATGTTCATTCATGATCATCAAGGGACACTTAGCACACATTTCTTCTGCCTTTCAAACCCTCCATTGTTTCCTCATTCCCTCTACATAAAGAAAAAAATTTCCTCACAATTAACTTCAAATGTCTACCTTAAGCCGCCCACCTATGTATCTGTTCTTTTCACCCATTAATTCCCAACCTTTCTCTCGATTCCTCTAACTTATAACCAGGCCTTGTTCTCTACTTTCCTACCTTGAAATCCATTTCCTTCAACTCACCTTCCTTGATTAATTCCAAGCAATCTGTCATGAAAGTCATTAATCCATCTGTAAAATTTATGTACTTACATCCATCTGTAGCCCTATTGTATATGCATTTACTCAGTTGTATTTTCACATATTTATTTATTACTCTATTTGTAAATGAATTAATGTCCATCTTCTTAATTAGAGTGCAGTTTACTTAAAAATGTGCCACTTGGGTGTTTGGATTTCCCAAACATACAGCACCCAGAGGGCACTTGATAAATGCTACTACTACTACTGATACTACTACTATTACTATTAGTACCATTACTACTATCTGGGTCCTTAGGCAAGTTGGATCAATAAGAAGCATCAGAAAAGTGATACTTTTCTGACTTTCAGCTCTTATCCTCAGGCCTAGAATGAACTTCCTGAATTTTCACGATGGTCCTTTTTCCTACCTGATTCCATCAGATTTTTTTTTAAATGACACCACAAACTTCCTTCTCTGATTCTCACCTTTCATTGCATTTTAAACCGGTTGCCTGAGGAAAAAAAAAAAGCTATAGGGATTCATCCTCAGCAACTGAACTCGAAAATTAAGGAAGAGTTGGGAAATGTCTCTGGTTTAACTTCCACATTTTGAAGCGCTTAGTACAGTGCTCTGCACACAGTAAGTGCTCAATAAATATGATTGAATGAAATATATGGCACAACTATTGAACCAGTCATTCATTCATTCAATCAATCATATTTATTGAACACTTACTGTGTGCAGGGTACTGTACTAAGTGCTTGGGAGAGTACAAAACAACAATAAATGACACATTCCCTACCCACAATAAGCTTATAGTCTAGAGGAAATTAAAATGAATAATTAAAATGTATGAGTCTTCTACACACAGACAGTTATCCTCTAACATGGTAGTTGTGTTCTTGAAGAACCTTGTGTTATGGAACATTGTGCTATAGTATTCCTACCTTGGCCGATGTCACATCCGTGCACATAATCATCATTCCCAGTTTGGGTCTGTCTTCCTTCTCGCTCCTTCTCACCCTCCTTCTCTCCCCCTTCCTCACCTTCCCCCCACTATCACACATAGAATAACACATACCACTATGAAAATAAGAGCATCCCATGTACTGTAAAGTGTAAAAGAAATTAGGAGAGTCGGATCAAAGTCAATCATTACATCGTATTCTTAGATTAAAAGAAAGTTTCTAAAGAACTGTTCGCTACTTTTTGTTTGTATTCACTGATATTTGGTTTTTGAGGGAATCAATTATGGGGACAACTCTGAGTGGATTTTTATAAGAAGTCGCATGTATTCTAATGAAAAGCAGTAGGAGGAAGTAGCGTTTACACCCAGTTCTGCCAGACTGCATGTTTCACTACACACTTTGGATAGAGTGTTGTTAGGAAATTAGGGAATGTTTGCCTGGCAACGTGAGCTTGTTTGGATACAGATGTCAGAACTAAAGACATTTACATGCATATGGTGTTGGACACTGTGAGTACCAGAGTGTGAGTTTTCCTTAATGTGTAATTTCTGTGAAAGTGCAACCACCATGTTTTAGGGGAATTGGGTGTACTAGGAAAGGTGAAGAGAAGATTCTGGCAAATATGAAAGACCAAGACAAATTGTGTGGATTAAATGGAAGTTCTGGATACCTAAGACTATATCAAAATACATATTTTCTGTTTACCTACACACACACACACATTCACACATAAGCACAAACAACTTCATACTATTGTGGAACAAAATTCTTAAGGAAATAATTGATTTAAAAGATTTTCACAGAAAATTCAGCACTTTTTGACCTGATGAATACAAAGGATGCCAAAGGAATCGATCAACCAATAGTGTTTATTGAACAGTTACTGTGGAAAGAGTATTGTAAGAGGTTTAACTTTCTGTATATGCCACACTTTTTCATAGCAGAACCCTGTACTAAGTACTTTGAAGGGTATAATATAATGGAGATAGTAGACATAATCCCTGATTTCAAGGAATTTACAATTTAGTCAGGGTGACAAACATTAAAATGAATTACAGACAGGGGAAGCACCAGTGACTAGTGTATGTACAGAAGTGTTGTGGGGCTGTGGTAGGGTGAGCATTACAGTGCTTAAAGAGTACAGACCCAAGGGGAAACAGAGTGGGGAAAAGTAAGATCATCATCATCATCAATCATATTTATTGAGCGCTTACTATGTGCAGAGCACTGTACTAAGCGCTTGGGAAGTACAAATTGGCAACATATAGAGACAGTCCCTACCCAACAGTGGGCGTTAGGAAGTGCTTCTTGAAGGATATATATATGATTTTCGTAGGGCTTTGAATATGGGGAGAGTGGTGGTCTCTTGGTTATGAAGGGAGGGGGAGTTCCAAACCAAGAAGGATGTGGGCAAGGGGTCAGCAGCAAGAAAGACAAGATATTTGTTAAGCACTTACTATGTGCCAGGGACTGTACTTAGCACTGGGGTAGATTCAAGAAAATAGGGTTGGATACAGTCTCTGTGGTACATGGGGCTCACATTTTAGTCCCTATTTTACAGATGATGTAACTGAGGTACAGAGAAGTGATGCGACTTGCCTAAAGTCACCCAGCAGATAAGTGGCGGAGTTGATATTAGAACCCAAGTCCTTCTAATTCTCAGTCAGTGCTTTATCCACTAGGTCACGCTGCTTATCCTAGTAAGTTGGCATTAGAGAAGCAAGGTATGCCAGTTGAGTTGTAGTGGGAGATGTGCAATGTTAGTTTGGAGGGGGAGAGCTGATGTAGTGCTCCATAGGCAGCGTTAAGGAGTTTGTGTTTGTTGTGGAATCAAATTATTTTGGCCTATGGGACACAGGTCAGGCAGATGGTGTAATTTTTCTCTGTACCTTTAGAGATGTTCAAAGTGTCAATATTCATGATGAGACAGTGGATGAGAAGGGGAAATCTTAGGGCTGCTACTTATTGCCATCTTCCACCACCTTCTGCCATTATCCCGCACTGATGCCGTTACCCAAATCATGACAGTTGGGACTGCACGGTCTTGGTCTAGAGGATGGAGACTCCTCTACCAGAATCTGGCTGATAAAAGCTTGGCCTGCTTGTAGGTAGGGAATGTGTCTACCAGCTCTGTTATATAGTACTCTCCCAAGCACTTAGTAAAGAGTACACATATGCACTTAATACAGACGACTAAATGATTGATTGATAGTAATGGCCAGAAGGCACACTCTTGAATTTTCAATCCATCAATAGTAACTTTTGACTAACCCCTGCATGTAGAGCACTGTAATAATAATGTGTGGCTTAGTGACAAGAGCCCGGGTTTGGGAGTCAGAGGTTGTGGGTTCCAATCCCTTCTCCACCACTTGTCTGCTGTGTGACGTTGTGCAAGTCGCTTACCTTCTCTATGCCTGTTACCTCATCTGTAAAATGGGGATGAAGACTGTGAGCCCCAAGTGGGACAACCTGATTAGCTTGTATCTACCCCAGTACTTGGAACAGTGTTTGGCACATCATAAGCACTTAAAAAATGCCATCATTATCACCTATCTACTTGTTTTGTTGTCTGTCTCCCCCTACTAGATTGTGAGCTCATTCTTGGGTAGGGACAGTCTCTATATGTTGCCGATTTGTACTTCCCAAGCATTTAGTACTGTGCTCTGCACACAGTAAGTGCTCAACAAATATGATTGAATGAATGAATGAATGAATGAACTGTGGTATTTATTAAGTGTTACTATCTGCCAAGCACTGTTCTAAGCCCTGCGGTAGATACAAGGTAATCAGACTGGACACAGTCCTTGTTCCCCATGGGGTTCACAGTAAAACCCATTTTTCAAATGAGGTAACTGAGGCACAGAGAAGTTAAATGACTTTCCCAGGCTCATATAGCAGATTAGTGACAGAGACAAGATTAGAACCCAGGTCTATCTGACTCTCAGGCCCATACATTGTCCACCAGGCCACCCTGAAGCACACTGGGAGAATTCAACTGAGTAAAAAAACAATTCCTCCCCTCAGGGATCCTACAATCTAGTGACAGTGATAGATACAAGGATCTCTCTCCCTCTCTGCAGTCTCACATTTCCTCCTGCCTTCAAGACACCTCTACTTGGATGTCCTCCCGAAATCTTGAACTTAATTTGTCTAAAAGAGAACTTCTTATCTTCCCACCCAGATTCTGTCCTCCCTCTGGCTTTCCCATCACTGTAGATGGCACCACCAGCCTTCCTATCTCATAAGCCTGTAACCTGGGTGTTATCCTTGACTCCTCTCTCTTGTTCAATCCACATATTCAATCCATGGCTAAATCTGGTCGGTTTGACCTTCACAGCATCACTGAAATCCTCCCTTTCCTCTCCATCCAAATTGCTACCATGTTAATCCAGTCACTCATCCTATTCCATCTTGATTACTGTATCTACCTTCTTTCTGACCTCCTTGCCTCCTGTCTCTCCCCACTCCAGTCCACACTCACTCTTCTTCCCAGATCATTTTTTCTACAGACATGTTCAGGGCGTTTCTCCCCACTAATCAAGAAACTCCAGTGGTTGCCCATCCACCTTCCCATCAAACAGAAACTCCTCACCCTTGGCTTTAACACACTCAATTACCTTGCCCCTTCCTACTTCACCTTACTACTCTCTTACAACAACCCAGCCTGCATACTTTGCTCCTCTAATGCTAACCTTGTCCCTGTACCTCAATCTTATCTATCTCACCACCAACCTCTCACCCACGTCCTGCCTCCGGCCTGGAATGCCCTCCCTCCTCATATCTGACAGACATTTACTCTCCCCTCATTCAAAGCCTTATTGAAGGTACATCTCCTCCAAGAGGCCTTCCCTGAGTAAACCCTCCATTCCTCTTTTCCCACTCCCTCTGCGTCACCCTGACTTGCTCACTTTATTCATATATAAATATATTTTTGAATATATTTATCACCAAATATATATATTTTGCCTGACTACCCCTCTAGACTGTAAGCTCACTGTAGGCAGGGAATGTGTCTGTTATATTGTACAGTGCTCTGCACACAGTAAGAGCTCAATAAATATGATTGACTGACATCTACAACTCAGAGAAAGAGAATGGAAAAATGAGTGTGAATGAATGATTGCTTAGATAATATGAGTAGGAGGAGAAAGAAAAGGAGGAGGAAGAGGAGGGAGATGAAGATGATGAAGAAGAGGAAGAGGAGGAGAAGTAATAGTATTTATTAAGAACTTATTGTGTGCAAGTGCTGTGTTCAGCACTTAGGAAAAAATAGATAGGTAAGAAATAAATAGTGCCTCCAGGGGCCCATAGTCCACAAATAAGGTGAAGAAGGTTTGCTATAGGTACAAAAGAAAAGGTGAGACTATGTAGATATAAAAAGAATATAGAAAACAAAGCACATTGTTCAAAACATACAGAAGTAAAGGTGACTGGTCAGAGCTTCAGGGAGCTGCCACCCAGGAAAATGCAACCAAAGCCAAAGCTTCCCCAATATTCTAATATGTGGAAAGACAGTGTGACCTAGTGGAAAGAGCAGGGGCTTGAGAGTCAATCAATCAATCAATCAAATTTTTTGAGCACTTACTGTGTGCACAGCACTGTACTAAGCGCTTGGGAAGTACAAGTTGGCAACATATAGAGACAATCCCTACCCAACAGTGGGCTCACAGTCTAGAAGGGGGAGACAGAGAACAAAACCAAACATACTAACAAGATAAAATAAATAGAATAGATATGTACAAGTAAAATAAATCAATAAATAGAGTAATAAATATGTACAAATATGAATACAAATATGAATACAAATATGAAACCAAGTCAGATGACTTGGTTTCTAATTCCAGCACTTATCTCAGTTTCCTCATCCATAAAACAGTGATTCAATACCTATTCTCCCTCGTACTTAGACTGTGAATCCCATTTGAGAGAGGGACCAAGTCCAATTTATCTTGTATCTTTCCCAGTGCTTAATATGGTGTTGGGTAAATAGTAAGGGCCTAAAAAAATACCGCACTTGTTATTATTAGAGGCCTCACTTCTGCCCTTAAAATTCCCTTATATGCCCATCCAGGTCCAGGGAATTTCAGGAGCAAGAGCACTGTTGTGACGTGGTGTCACAAGGGTTCCTGGTAGAGGTTTAACAGTTTGTGGAGCCTGAAATGTTTGGTTAATTGAGTGTGTAAATGCATATATACAGAAGTACTCTGGAAAGTTGTGAGTGCATACCTGTGCTGAAGTGCTGAAAGGGTAGTTGGGAAGATATTACCTAGAGAGAAGAAAAAAATAATCATGGAAAGGCTCTTAGAGTAGATGAGATTTCAGATGGATAGAGAAGATGGGGTTAGCTGTGGTCTACTAGGCTTGAATGAGGGGAATGTCTGGGCACGAGAACTGGCATGAGAAAGGGATCGAAGGAGGGAGAGTTGAAACTTAAGTGAAGTGAATAGGCTAGCTACAGGAGAATAAAGAGTGTGAGCTTGGCTGCATCACTAGAAGCAAATGAGTAAGAGGCAGAGAGCTGATGGGCTGACAAAAGCAGTGATCAAGAGTTTCTGCTCAATGTAGAGAGGGATGGGTAACCACTGAAGGTTTTTCAGAAGTAGGGAATGTGGGCAACCTACCATTTTAGAAAAATGATACGGGCAGCAGAGTGAAGTATGGAATGGCAAGGACAGAGCCTGGAGACACGGAGTTCTGCCAAATGTAGAAAGACAATCAATCCGCGATAAGCAATGCCATGAAGATGGTGGCTTTTTAGGTGAAGAGCGTTCCTTTCTGTAGGCCATAGAGGTGGTGAAGTCTCCATTGTCCCATAATGCAGCTGCATAACCGCCTTTGGCTAAGGCCCCATAAGGTGTAACTTCCACTCCCAAAATGGTCCTTGAGGTTTCTGGTGTCATTTAGCCATGGCTACTAGAGAAGCAGCGTGGCTCAGTGGAAAGAGCCCGGGCTTTGGAGTCAGAGGTCAGGGGTTCGAATCCCGGCTCTGCCACATGTCTGCTGTGTGACCTTTAACTGCTCTGAGCCTCAGTTACCTCATCTGTAAAATGGGGATTGAGACTGTGAGCCCCACATGGGACAACCTAATCACTTTGTATCCCCCCAAGTTCTTAGAACAGTGCTTTGCACATAGTAAGCGCTTAACAAATGCCAACATTATTATTATTATTATTACTAGTTCCACTAGGATCCCTTATGTATTGGCCATTCCATATATAGGGAATGATTGAACATGTCAGAATTGTAACTGAAACTGTAAAACTGCCTTCATAGCATTATTTTAATTAGATTAGATTGTAAACTATTTGAAAGAAGGTCATGCGTATCATGTTTCTGTTGAGCTCTCCCAAGGAATTAGGTGTCCAATAAATATTGTTGATTTAGTGATATTTTAAATTTAGTGTATCACATATATTGAAGTTGTGCTTATAATTTGTTCAGCGTTTACTATGTGCCGAGCACTGTTCTAAGCACTGGGGAAGATACAAGATAATCAGGTTGTCCCATAGGGGACTCACAGTTTTAATTCCCATTTTACAGATGAGGTAACAGAGGAATAGAGAAGTTAAGCTGCTTGCCCAAGGTCACACAGGATTATAAAAACTACTTGAATATTGAAAGTAATTGGTAGGGAAAGTGTTGTATACAAAAGCCAATCTTATTTCCCTTAGATGAATTCCCACCCGCTTAGTATAGTGCTTTACATATAGTAAGCGCTCAACAAATACAAATGAATGAATGAATATTTTTCTAGCAATATCAAAAATGATAGCTCACAGTAAGTTTTATGATGATTATATAAAACAGCCAGGAAAGAAGTAGATGAGGAGGCACCATTCCTAGTCTCACTGAAATATCTGATGTGAAACAATCAATGCCATTTAAGGGAACACACTCAATATATCTTGAGCTGATGCCTTTCCCATCAAGTTTAGAACTTTAGATTTAACTATGAATGAAATTTTCCAGTGGCAAAAAAACTGGCACATGATAAAGTGCCAGCTTGAATGGTGATGGGTCAGCTAAACAAATGGATTATGCATTAGCTTCCATTGCATTAGGATGTCTTTATTCATTGTATTGAACTGTTTTCATCATTCTTTCTTTTTCAAACGATTAATAAACAGTGTTGAAGTTAGAGAAGCAGAATAAGAAAATAAAAGTTTTACAGTGACAATTCATATGCTAAATACCAAAGGTGGGGGAAAAAAAAACACCTCATACCCATTTAAAGTGAAGCATTACAATGAAAGTCACCAATTATGGATTTTTCCTTATGGTTGCATCAGTTCATTGTACTATGGTTGTGACAAATAGTGTACAAGCACCTAGGAATACATGGGAGTATTTTCTTGTATACAACCACTGACTGTCTATTGAAAAGGATGTGAATATAAGCAAAGATTAAACTGCAAGCTCCACGTGGTCAGGGAATTTATCTTCCACTATTATACTCTTCCAAGTTAATCCAAGAAAGAACACTGTTTGGGGAATTAGGATTTCTGTGTTCTTAACAATCAATAAATCAATAATTCTACTTATTGATTGCTTACAGCTTGCAGAGCACTGAGCGATTGGGAAAGTTTGTTACACCTGAGTTGGTAGATACAATCCCTGCTCACAAAAAGTTTACAGTCTCCAGGGAGATACAGACATTTAAATAGATTACAGATAGGGGACACTGGGGAATATAAGACTATTTTTGTAAGTACTGTGGGACTGGGGTGAGTTTCAAAGTGCTTAAGGGGAACACTAATGAATGCAACACAGAAGGGAGGACATTCAATCTTATTTATTGAGCGCTTACTATGTGCAGAGCACTGTACTAAGCACTTGGAAAGTACAATTCAGCAACAGAGACAATCCCTACCCAACAACAGGCTCACAGTCTAGAAGGGGGGAGATAGATAACAAACCAGGTACGAGTAAATAGTCATCAATAGCATCAATGCAAATAATAGAATTATAAATATATGCACATCATTAATAAAATAAATAGAATAACAAATATGTACATTTATACACAAGCGCTGTGGGGCGGGGAGGTGGGTAGAGCAGAGGAAGGGTGTTGGGGCGATGGGGAGGGGAGGAGGAGCAGAGGAAAAGGGGGGCCTAGACTAGGCCCAATCAATCAATAAATGGCATTTATTGAGTGCTTACTCTGTGCAGAGCATCATCATCATCATCAATCATATTTATTGAGCGCTTACTATGTGCAGAGCACTGTACAGACGGGGACAGATGGGGAAATAAAGGGTTCAGTCTGAAAAGATCTCTTGAGGGATATGTGCTTTTAGGAGGGTTTTGAAGGAGGGGAGAGTGATGGACTGTTGGATATTAAAGGTAAGGAGTTCTAGGCCCAGGGAAGAATGTCGGTAAGGTCAGTAGTGAGATAGACAAGTTCAAGATTTCAGAGAGTAGGTTGGTGTTAGAGGAGCTGAGATCAAGGTGGGTTGTAGTAGAAGATCATTGAGGTTAGGTACAAGGGAGAGAGCTGACTCTGTGCCTTAAAGATGGTCAGGACTTTCTGTCTGACGCGGAGATGGATGGGCAACAACTGGGGTTTTAGAGGAGTGGGGAGACCTGGACTGAATGTTTTTTTTTTCAAAAAAATAATCCGGGCAACCGAGTGAAGTATGGACTGGAGGGGAGAGACAGGAGATCAGCAAGGAGTCAAGATGAATATGATGAGAGCTCGGATCAACGTGGTAGCAGATTGGATGGAGTGGTAAGAGCAGATCATACAGAGGTTGTGAATCAGTGTTGCTGAGTGGATAGACCACAAGCCTGGAAGTCAGAAGGACTTGCCTTCTAATCTTGGTTGTGCCACTTGTCTGCTGTGTGACCTTGGGCAATTCACTTCACTTCCGCGTGCCTCAGTTACCTCATCTGTTAAATGGGATTATGTTGAGAGCCCCATGTGGGACAGGCACTGTTTACAACCTGATTATATAATGATAATACTACTAATAGTAATGATGGCATTTGTTAAGTGCCTGCTATGTGCCAAGCACTGTTCTAAGCTCTGGGGGAGATACAGGGTAATCAGGTGGTCCCAGGTGGGGCTCATAGTCATAATCTCCATTTTACATATGAGGTAACAGGCACAGAGAAGTAAAGTGACTTTCCCAAAGTCACACAGCTGACAAGTGATGGAGCCAGGATGAGAATCAATGACCTCTGACTCCCAAGCCCGTGGTCTTTCCACTGAGCCATGCTGCAGTGATTAGAACCATGCCTGGATCAAATCAATCAATCAATCAGTCGGATTTATTGAGCACTTACGTTGTGCAGAGCACTGTACTAAGCGCTTGGGAAGTACAAGTTGGCAACAAATAGCATAAAGTAAAGAAAAAGGTAGAATTGACAGGATTTTGTGACAGATTGAATGTATCGGTTGAATGACAGAGATGAGTCAAGTGAAGCAGCATGGAATAATAATAATAATAATAATAATGATGGCATTTGTTAAGTGCTTACTATGTGTGAAGCACTATTCTAAGCGCTGGGAGGGATACAAGGTGATCAGGTTGTCCCACGTGGTGCTCACAGTCTTCATCCCCATTTTACAGATGAGAAAACTGAAACTGAGAGAAGTTAAGTGACTTGCCCAAGGTCACAGAGCAGACATGTAGCAGAGTCAGAATTAGAACCCACGACCCCTGACTCCCAAACCCGGGCTCTTTCCACTGAGCCACTCTGCTTCTCTGGTGGGTAACACACGGGCCTGGCAGTCAGAAGATCAGGGATTCTAATCCCAGCTCTGCCACTTGTCTGCTGCGTGACCTTAGGCAAGTCACTTCACTTCTCTGGGCCTCAGGTACCTCATCTGTAAAGTGGGGATTGAGACTGTGAGCTCCACTTGCGACGGGGACTATGTCCAATTCCATTTTCCTGTATCCACCCCAGCATTTAGTACAGTGCCTGGCACATTGTAAGCACTTGACAAATACCGTTATTATTATTATTATTATTATTATTATCATTATTATTATTATTGTGCCAAGGTTACAGGCTTGTGATATGAGGGAGGTGGTGGTGTTGTCTTTTGTGATAGGAAAGTTACAGGGTGGACAGGGCTTGGGTAGGAAAATGAATTCTGTTTTTGATGTGTTAAATTGAGTAGAGATGCTCTGAAGGCAGGAGGAAATATAATAATAACAATAATAATTATGGTATTTGTTAAGCACTTACTATGTGCCAAGCACTGTTCTAAGCACTGGGGGCATACAAGGTAATCAGGTTGTCCCATGTGGGGCTCACAGTCTTAATCCCCATTGTACAGATGAGGTAACTGAGGCCCTGAGAAGCTAAGTGACTTGCCCAAAGTCACACAGCTGACACGTGGTGGAGCTGGGATTAGAACCCACGACCTCTGACTCCTGAGCCCAGGAACTTTCCACTAAGCCACGCTGCTTCCCATGAGAAGAAGTGGAAAGAAGTAGAGAAGTAGAAAGATCAGGGCAGGAGATGTAAATTTGAGAACTATCTGCATAGAGGTGGTAATGGAAGCTATGGGAAAAAATGAATTCTTCAAGCGAGGGGGTGTAGGTGGAATATAGAAGGTGACCCAGAACTGAGCCTTGAGGGACTCCCCTAGCTAGGAGGTGGGAGGCAGAGGATGGCCCTGCGAAAGAGACTAAGAATGAGTGGCCAGAAATATAGGAAGAGAACAAGGAGAGGAGAGTGTTGGTGAAGTCAAGGTTAGGAAATATATCCAGGAGAAGGAGGTGGTCCGTAGTATTTAAGGCAGCAGAAGAGCCTAGGAAGATTAGGGTGGCCATTGAATTCAGCAAGAAGGAGCTTACTGGTGGCCTTAAAGAGGGCCATTTCCATGAAGCAAAGGGAATGGAAGCCAGATTAGAGGGGGTTGAAGAGAGAATTTGAGTAGATGAAGTGGCCTGTTATGGTCATTGTTCTTACTGCTGGGACTATGCCATCAGTGATTTAGGTTTCTGACTGAAACATTTCCGTAAGGCATTCTGTGAGCTGAACGAAACCAGAGGAAATCCTGAAAAATGGCTGGGTGGTGTAGGCTAATAAGGCCTGCTGGGATCAATCAATCAATCAATCAATCATATTTATTGAGCGCTTACTGTGTGCAGAGCACTGTACTAAGCGCTTGGGAAGTACAAGATGGCAACATATAGAGACAGTCCCTACCCAACAGTGGGCTCACAGTCTAAAAGGGGGAGACAGAGAACAAAACCAAACATACTAACAAAATAAAATAAATAGAATAGATATGTACCAGTAAAATAAATAGAGTAATAAATATGTACAAACATATATACATATATACAGGTGCTGTGGGGAAGGGAAGGAGGTAATATGGGGGGATGGAGAGGAGGAGAGGAAGGAAGGGGCTCAGTCTGGGAAGGCCTCCTAGAGGAGGTGAGCTCTCAGTAGGGCCTTGAAGGGAGGAAGAGAGCTAGCTTGGCGGATAGGCAGAGGGAGGGCATTCCAGGCCCGGGGGATGGAGTGCTATGGTACAGTATTGGAACTTTACTTTGGTCATTTTGGCTGTAAATAGGTCCTGAATGTTGAAAATACCCTAAAAAGTAATGGTATGTATTTCTGTTCAACTATCTGCACCATCTACATTATGCCCCAGTGGAAACTAGACAAAAAGAGAACTTGTACTTCCCAAGCGCTTAGTACAGTGCTCTGCACACAGTAAGCGCTCAATAAATACGATTGAATGAAAAAAGAGAAGAGAGTGTTAGTGACACTTGCAAACCATTATCACTCCAAACAGTTCCTTCACACAGGTTCTCAGTCCTGTATTGTCAGCATGGAGGCTTACCTGTCATTCTTGACAGGAAACTCCATCAGTCTCCTAAGCAGAAGAATGCTCTGAACATAGGAAATAGTACATACTGATGATGATGAGAATGATGATGATGTTGATGGAGTTTTTCTCTCTGGAAAACTCTTCCTCAGCAAACTGAGCATCTTCAGCTCTCCTTGTACCAGTCATGTTGAAGCTATGTGCCTTTGATAACTATTCTAGAAGGATACACAAGACCACACAGGGGTACCTGGAATGAAGAGAAAAGGAAACATTCAGAGGGTAGCAATCTTTGAATAGCAATTTCATCCTTTAATCATTAACAAAGATTTTTAAAAACTGAGTTATTAATCTGAGTTACATTCATCAGTTAATTTATTGGTTGATGAGTGTGCCATTTTGATGACTTGAGAAGTTAAGTTATAATGAGCAAAGAACCAGAGGCAAGATCAGAGGCAAGTAGACCTTCAGTTTGCCAGTTCAATAACTACTGTTAACTATGTTGCTCCATAGGAGAAAAAAATCCCAGAAGAATGTCATTTTAGATCTCTGAACTTTTATTATGAAGACTCAAAGGAATTCTGTTAATAGTGCATCCATGCTTTGTTTTATTTGTGTTGTCTATTGTGACTCTGTGGTTATTTCCATTGAGGAGTCTAGAGACACCTAGAAATTAATGTCTTATTGACCAATTCTGTGCTAATTTCCAACATTCTTCTCCAGGAATAATGTTATTTCTATGGCCTAATTGTTTAAACAATCAGAGTATTCATTATTTGAATTGCATAATGATGCATAGCATTTTAAAGAAGGAAAATACTGAGAATTTACATGTCTCTTTCTACAAATGGTAATTAGTTCATCCACAATCTAACAGGATTGTACGAGGACTCTAGGGTAATCTGGGAAACAATGATTATGTAAGGGACATTCAAGGTCAGAACTGAAATTAGAGCTCCTATCTTTACATCTATTTAGGATGTGGGCAAGGCAGCCTAAGGATCCCTGAAGCCCAACTAAAAACAAGATTCAAGTAGTCACAGGGATATCTGTGGAGTGTTCACAGAATGCAATGCACTGTACTAAGCACTTATTCCTTGTCCTCAAGGCTATTACAACAGTCTGTTAGACTGTTCTCTATCACTTATTTATTTATTTATTTAATTCGTACATATTTATTATAATTATTTTATTTTGTTAATATGTTTTGCTTTGTTTTTAATCTCCCCCTTCTAGACTGTGAGACCATCTCTATATGTTGCCAACTTGTACTTCCCAAGCGCTTAGTACAGTGCTCTGCACACAGTAAGCGCTCAATAAATATGATTGAATCAATGAATGAATGAATGTTCTATTAAACTGGAATGGACAAGTACCGGCTAACTACAACAACTGCTGGACCACCTGGTCATGCAGTAAATGGAGATGAGATAATTTATTTTGAATAAAAATTTGGGGAAGCAATAAATGTTTGCGCCCAGATGGTGATAGATTCTGCAAACATTTACTAAGATCACAGGTAGGAAGATGCTCTTTGTGTGTTCAGGGGGTGGCGATGATATCATGAAAATTAATTTTTCCACACTCAGAAAAAAATATCAATAGAGTAAAATAGCATCTGAGAAGCCAATAAGAATCTGAGAGCAAAGATGATCCAAGGATAGCACAGAACAAAACTCAAGGACCTTGACTATAAAGACATTAATTGATGACCTTTGAAAATGCAATCTAGGTGGAATGAAGGGGTTGAAAACCCGATTGAAGGAGGTCACATGGAGAGTTGGCATCAAGAAAATGAAGACAGTGAGTGTACATATCCTGTTCCAAGACTTTGGATCCGAATGGGAATGGGGAGCGAGGTAACAGCTGGAAGAGGCTGTGGGATACAGAGAGATTGTTTTTCACTATGGGCAGGATTTGAATGTGCTTTGTCTTAAAGGTTCTTTATCTTGACCAGGGAAAATTCTCTCCAGGGTTTATGTGAGTGGTGTATTTATCTTACATTAGAGTCTTTTCATATATGCTTAAGGGGTATGAAAACTTCAGGCAGTGCTGAATACCAGTTGAAAACAAGAAGTCAATCGTCTCAGCTAGAGCAACATGGCACATTGTAATCAATCAATCAATCGTATTTATTGAGCGCTTACTGTGTGCAGAGCACTGTACTAAGCACTTGGGAAGTACAAGTGAGGAATGGCTTCTTTTGACCAGACACTTCATAATAATAATAATAATGATGGCATTTGTTAAGCGCTTACTGTGCAAAGCACTGTTCTATGCGCTGGGGAGGATATGAGGTGATCAGGTTGTCCCACGGGGGGCTCACAGCCTTAATCCCCATTTTACAGATAAGGGAACTGAGGCCCAGAGAACTTAAGTGACTTGCCCAAAGTCACAAAGCTGAGAAGTGGCAGAGATGGGATTTGAACCCATGAACTCTGACTACCAAGCCTGGGCTCTTTCCACTGAGCCACACTACTTCTAAGCTTCTCAAGTCCGGAAGGGAAAAAAAAAACAGAAAATGGTGTCAAGTGCTAAAAATATCAATCTGCCACCACATCGAAATGACAGCATTTGTTCACATCCAGGGTGTCAGGGGCTGAGGGTCCCAATTTGGCCTTTCCAGCCATATATAAAGCCAGGTGTAAATGTTAGCATCAATGAGGTATTCCTTAAATCTGATGAACAACTATTTTCTGAGATAGCTCTTTCCTGAAAGAACCTAATGGGTCATTCAATATCTAAATTACTTATTGTCAGAGAAGAAATATTTATGTAGATTTTATTTTGAAGAAAATGATCTCTATTTTCAAAGAAGTCTCTTGGATCTTTAACACAATTTCTCATGGCCAGTGGAGATGAACAAAAAGATGCAGGATATTTAAATACAACTCTTGAATTGTACACCAACAGAGCACAATAAAATGGGAAAATGTGGCCTAGTAAAAAGAGCACAAGCCTGGAAATCAGAGAACCTTGGTCCTAATCCTGGCTTTACCACGTATCTGCTATGTGACCTTGGGCAATCACTTAACTTCTCAATTACCTCACCAGAAGAATGGGTCTTAAGACTGTGAGTTCTATGTAAGACAGATACTTTGACCAACCTGATTATCTTGTATCAACCCCAGCACTTAGCATAGTGCTTAGCACATATAAAGACCATAAAAAACTAATAATTCTGAATCACATGATTTTGCTTCAGTGGTAGCATAATAAAATGCTGCATTCAATGTTCACAGAACAAACAGACTAAAAGAAGGTAGGTTTTAGTCATCTCTAAAATTAGCTTTCATCTGATAATGTAACCAACCTCATCGAGAGTTCTTCACTGCTTCAAACTTTTTCTAGGACTTTTCAAGACTTCCTCCAAAATGCTTATGTCAAAATTAACTTTTAGGAGTTAGTGACATTCTTAACCATGACAGTGAAGAATGGATCTGGGATTTGGGGAGTTTTGATTGTTTTTTAATGAAAATCTTCAATGCAAAACAACGCTTTTGCAATCTTTGCCCTTAGACTTATTCAAGTCTTACATTCGAGGCATCCAACAACACATATTCAAAACTTACCATACATTTGTCATGCAGTGATCATTGTTTAGGTAGCAACTTTTCCCCAGTAACCAATCCAAATCAAAATAGCAGAAGCAGCACAATCGTGGAGAGAATAAGGGAAAATAGAAAGGGTTTTAGCAGGAAGTCCTTGACCCCCTAACACAAATTAAAAGTCTCCTGCAAAATTACTTCAGCAAATGCCATGTGGGGTTTCAATCAATCAATCAATTATATTCACTAAGCATTTACTTTGTGTAGAACACTGTACTAAGCACTTGGGAGAGTATGATATAACACTATAACAGAGAGATTCCCCACCCACAACGAGCTTCATTCAAGTTATTACTTACATCCTGCCCTAAATAGAATCATTTGGTCCAAACTGACTGCAAAACACAAGAAGCTCCCCTCCACCCGCCCTTACCCCTGCCCCAGCTAATGAGAAAGATGCTCTACTGCCCTGTGTTAGTCAATCAACGGCACTATTTGATTGCTCTTTGGGCTTGCGTGCATGCGGCAAACCCAATCACAGCCTGGAAAAAAAACAAAAACCTCTTACAGTTTGGCTGCGTCTTAATGACACTAATTATACTGACTCATTAGCCAGCTAGAATTATCGAAATTTGAAACTAGTATTTTGTGTCAAATTTAGCATGTGGTGGCTCCAAGCTTTTAGAATTAAGTGGGACAGCTATTTCTTCATTCATTCATGCATTAGCATTTATTAGATGCCTAATGGATATTGGGTGTTTGGGAATAAGGGTAGCAGACCTAGTTCATTCATTCAGTCATAATTACTGAGTGCTTACTGGATAAAGATCACTGTACTAAGCACTTAGGAGGGGACAATACAACCATAAGCAAACACATTCCCTGCCCACAGTGAGCTTACAGTTGAAGAGGAAGCCTTGAATCAGAACTTCCAGTCCTATGCAGTGACACTAAGAAGCAGAAGGGAAGCAGAGGGGAGATTTAAGAGGAAGACAGTGAAACTCTGGCTTTAAGAAGGAATATGGAGCTGGGTCAAAATTTTTAGGAAGGAGAAACAGAGAGGAAAGGAGATGCTCAGCTCCCATTCCCGCTTATACAGCCTTGGGCCTCACACTGGATCCCACACTCTCAAATACAGTAACTCACAGGCTGACACCCCAGCAAGCACTACCTCTAACTCACTCCTCTGCCATCTCACTCCAAGGCAGAGGGCAGCAGCTACCTCAGAAAGATTTAGGGGAAGAATCTGAGGTTCAAAGCCCTGGATAGCCTGGCAGTGTTACTAGAGGAAGTGCTGGACTCAAATTGGGTCCCTCAGGCCAAAGGCACACTTCAGGTGGAGGAGTAAGCTCTATACTGTAAGCTCATCATGTGCAGGGAATGTGTCTACCAACTATGTTATATAGGACTCTCCCAAGTGTTTAGCACAGTTCTCTGCACATGACTTGACACCTGTCCACATGTTTTGTTTTGTTTTCTGTCTCCCCCTTCTAGACTGTGAGCCTGTTGTTGGGTAGGGACCATCTCTGTATGTTGCCAACTTGTACTACCCAAGTGCTTAGTACAGTTCTCTGCACACAGTAAGCACTCAATAAATACGATTGAATGAATGAATGAATAATTGGCACTAAATGCCATTGATCGATTGATTGATAAGTGGGCGTCACCTCTCATAATGATGAGGTCCCCATGGGAGAGGGTTTACTGTAATTTTTGCAATTTCTTAGATCACAGTCTTAATACAGCCTCTGGGTTTATGGAACTAAATTAGCCCAAATTAATTACATTGTGTTTTGGGAGAAACACGGAACTCATTGCACTACTATATCCTAGTTTAAGAACAAGGCCATGGGCACCACAGACACAGAGAATCTTCAAAATAGAAAATAATAAAGCTCAGTTTGAAGAATTTCAGTGGGAGTCAATAAGGTACAGAGAATAGATCAATGTTTGTGAACTCAGGATTGAAGGTGCTTAATGACAGGTATGACAAATGTTAAAAACTGTGAGATCCTAGGAAAGTTATCAAACAAACAGCATAACTGCTCTTCCTATCACACCTTCCTGGCCTAAGACATGTAAAAGGAATTGACAACAGCAGGATATCCAAGAAACGGCTGAAGTGCGGTTAACAGCAAACCAGGAAGAAAATCCTTTAATGATACACTTCAGCAAAACCTAACCCCATGTGGTATAAGAGTCGCATGAGACAGGTCAGACTGAGCAATAACAATCAGGAATGGGTGCTATCTGGAAGGGAGCCTACACGATGGTCTTCTCACTAAGAGGGAAAAACAAAACTGGGACAAGGCCCTGGGGTTAACAAGTGAGAAGCAACTATGTCTAGTTGATAGAACATGGGTTTAGGAATCAGAGGACCTGGCTCTAATACCGGCTGTAATACTGCATGACTTTTTTTGTTTGTTTGTTTTTATGGTATTTGTTGAGCGCTTACTATGTTCAAGGCACTGCACTAAGCACTGAGGTAGATACAAGCTAATCAGGTTGGACACAGTTCATGTCCCACATGAGGCTCACAGTCTTAATCTCCGTTTTACAGATGAGGTAAGTGAGGCACAGAGAAGTGAAGTGACTTGCCCCAGGTCACACAGCAGACAAGTGGTAGATTTGGAATTAGAATGCAGGTCTTTCTGGCTTCCAGGACAGTGCTTTACCCTCTAGGCAACACTGCTTCTCAAGTGACTTTGGACAAGTCACTTAACTTCACTTTGCCTCAGTAACCTCATCTGTAAACTGGGATAATGTATCTTTTCTTCCTCCCTCTTAGACTGTGAGTCCCATGTGGGTTAGGGAAAATGTTCAACCTACTCACATTTTATCTACCCCAGGGTTTAGTACAATGCTAGGTACATAGTAAAACCTTCACAAGTATCACAGTTATTGTCATTATTATTTTTCTTATTATTACATGCAATAATTTAGCAAGTGGCAATCTTATATACACAAAAGTGGAAGACAGTTTCATTTACCAATCTTATTAATCATATCCATACAGGTTGACTAAATCTCATCTTCAGTATTGTCATCTTCAAACACAAAGGACTATATATATATATATATATATGTATACTATGATAATTATTATATTATTATAGATTACATTATTATATATAATATTATATACATTATAAAGTATGATCTCTCCAAGTTCACTGGAACTGCTTCTGAAATAGTTGAAAAAATAACTGTTCTAATTATCTGGAGTCTTACCTTCATGCAGCTTGGATAGATTAAATTTCACATTAACTCAAAGTTTCACAAAACAGCCTACGTTTTGAGGAAATATCGTTATTAGAACACTGACAACTTTATTGAGAATGCTATATTTCTTGATTTAAAAAAACTGTGGCATCAGAACCATAGAAGAATGTTGTCTCTGAAAGAGAGTAATTCATTTGCAAAGTTTCACAACAGTGGAATTTGCTCCTGGGAGAAAGCATTTCAAAAGATCTTCAGTTCTCTATTAGTCCAAAGTAAAATGATCAACAGAGATCATTAGTAATTTACTTGAGTATTAACAGTAGGAGGCCTTCTGGCAGGCTGACCAATTTTGCAATTTTATTTTCACTAGGAATGGTCCCTGTGGTTAGCAGAAATTACAGTCGGGATTTTAAAATATAGCAATGCAATTATTGACAGTGAAAACGAACAACAGAAAATGAAAAGCAATTCCTATTATCAGATATTTTTCCATGACATCAGACCTTCGTGAAAAATATCCAAAACGAATCTTCACCTTGAATGGGACTTAATTATTCATAGCCAGGGCTTTGTTTGAATTTCAGTATTCTAAGGATGGATAAATAAATCCCATGCGCTTCCATGTATAACAGCATACATTAGTTTACTAATCATAGAGTGCACGGAGACAAAGTCATTAATCTTTTTAAACCAGAGCTGCAAGAAAATAGAGAGAAAACCCTGAGTGGCAGTGTTTACTGAATTATAGCTCCTGCATGAGGTGCTTTCTTATAAATCTCATTTCCTAATCTGACTTGGCACAAACTTGTTGATCATTAACCCCCTGTTGACCAAAGGAAGTCAATCAACAGTAGTTAATGGAACTGCATTTTTTTTCCCTAAAAATATAGTCAATAGGCCATTTGGAACATTATTCCCCAGGAGCTACCATCATTAATAATGGTCTGAAAAAATGACCATATAATATTGATTTTATGGCATGTAATACATGTTGATTCAATTTATTTAATACTTCATTATGTGTGACAGAGGGAAGGTGGTGAAGACAATAAAGAAAGCTTTTGTATGACCCAATCCATCAATTTCTAGTGCTTAAATTTTATAACTGTTGGGAAAGCAGTCTCTTCTTTCCGAGACTGCATGGTTATATAAGACTTTTGTTTTTTTACCCTTGGTACAAAATTTACTGTTCAATAGGTGTGGTTTACTATTTCATTCTTTGGTAACTATTGCTCAGCTGTTAATTCAACACTGTGTCTGTCCACAGGCTTCAACTCAGAAGCAGCGTGGCTCAGTGGAAAGAGCACGGGCTTGGGAGTCAGAGGTCATGGGTTCAAATCCCGGCTCTGCCGCTTGTCAGCTGTGTGACTCTGGGCAAGTCACTTAACTTCTCTGTGCCTCAGTTATCTCGTCTGTAAAATGGGGTTTAAGATTGTGAGTCCCACATGGGACAACCTGATCACCTTGTATCCTCCCCAGCGCTTAGAACAGTGCTTTGCACATAGTAAGCGCTTAACAAATACCAAAATTATTATTATTATTATTATTTACTGAGTTATTAAGTAAGGTTCTGAGATCTTTCTAGATATTTTGGTGTTCCTAATATGACCAAAGTATTTTTCCACCTTTTCTCTTCCTAAACTGATGCACATCTAAATTGATGCATATTATAAAGGATATTCCCGATCACATCCTCTAACATCTATACATTTTTCTATTGCTCTACTGCTCTTCAAAGGCAAGTGACGTTCAAGGTAATAACAGATATAACTGAAAATACCTTTTCCTTAAAACCAACAGATTACATTTCTACTTATTTCAATTCTCTATTGCACATTTTTAAAATATCTACTTCCTGTGAAATTAAAGTGACAAACCGTGGCTCAGTGGCAAGAGCATGGGCTTGGGAGTCAGAGGTCATGGGTTCGAATCCTGATCCACCACTTGTCAGCTGTGTGACCTTGGGCAAGCCAGTTAACTTCTCTGAGCCTCAGTTACCTCATCTGTAAAATGGGGATGAAGACTGTGAGCCCCATGTGGGACAACCTGATCACCTTGCATTCCCCCAGCACTTTAAGTGCTTACTATGTGCAAAGCACTGTTCTAACACCATCCTTATCATTATTATTATTATCTACAGGTTTGGTTTCTACAGGTGGGAGAAAAATGGTATGCTTTGAAGGATAATAATAATAATAATGGCATTTATTAAGTGCTTACTATGTGCAAAGCACTGTTCTAAGCGCTGGAAAGGTTACAAAGTGACCAGGTTGTACCACGTGGGGCTCACAGTCTTAATCCCCATTTTACAGATGAGGGAACTGAGGCCCAGAGAAGTTAAGAAACTTGACCAAAGTCACACAGCTGACAACTGGCGGAGCCGGGATTTGAACCCATGACCTCTGACTCCAAAGCCCGTGCTCTTTCCACTGCGCCACGCTGCTTCCCCAAGGATGGTACTATATAGATGCAGTCACAAAAATCTGATAAAATAACTACCATAAGACTTTTCAAACAAAGTAAACTGAAAAATGGTCAAGTGGAGCATTGTCATCCAAGCTTCCTTGTAGTTTTATGGGGTGATTAAAAATCCCCTCTGAAGGCAAGCTTGATGGTGCTGCCAAAGGCCAAGATCCCGGCTGAAGGTGGGGGAGAACCACAAAGTACTCTCTCCCTCGGGAATCTGCAACTCCTGTCTTCCACCTGGGTTGTCTCTGGCCCATGGGAATGATTAGCTGACTCCCTCTTATGTCCAGATAAAGGGAACAGTTCAGGAGAAGAGGGGAATCAGCCCTTCTCTTTTTGCCTGAGGATCATATGTTTTCTGGTACAAAGGGAAGTACTGAGGTGTTCCGTGCCCTTCAATCTTTTCAGCCTGTGAAATGCACCTGGTGACAAAACTGCTTATCACTGAAGTGCCACTGGAATAAGATACATAGGGTTATAGCAGCATTTGTGCCGCATTCTTGTCAATTGAGAATTAATAAAACAGAGAGTAAGATAGTCCGAGACCAGCCGAGCTTCTGAAACTCCACCATAACTCATCCTCAAAGGAACGGCCCATTTTCAACCTATCTTTTGTTTGGAATTGATTTTGCAGTGAGCAACTGATGGTCAGTATAAATGAAAAATTTTTAATTGAAATACAGCCTATTTAAACACAACACTTCAGACAGGAGCATTTTTAAATCAATGATTCAATCAATCAATTGCATTTTTGATAGCCTGCTGTGCGGGGAATACAATAGTATTAATAGACATGGCCACTCCTCCTAAGAGGTTGGCAATCTAGTGGGGTGGACGGGCAGTAAACTAGAAGGAAGTGAGAGAATATGTAACAAATACACACAAGTGAATGTCACTATCAGTAAATTCAAAGGACAACTTTGAATATATATATATATATGTATATATATATATATATATATATACACACACGTATATATATGTATATATTTGATAATGACCAATGATCAATGAACACTGGTCATCACCTGGCAGCTCTTCCTGATCACAACAAAAGAAAAACTAAAACATATGTGATGTAGATCAACCCATGAAAGTTGCACACCCAATAGTATGGGAATTTATTGAGTGCTTAGTGGGTGCAGAGCACTGTAATAAAGCTTGGGAGGATAAAATACAGTACAATTCATAGAAACAAACCCTGACCATAAGGATCTTAAACATTACAGCTTACAATCTATTATAGCACACTTGGCACCTCTAACATCAACCTAGTCACTGCATCTCAATCTTGTCTATCTCACTGTCAACTTCTTGTTGCAGAGACTCATGGGGCTCAAATCCTGGGCTCAAGGTGGGCTAAGAGGATTCAGAAGTCCCACTCCACTCCAATACCTCCTGACCTTCCACCATTATATTGCGACTCTGAAGGGAGCCCTGCTAAAGCACTACCGCAAATGGCATTTATTAAGCGCTTACTATGTGCAAAGCACTGTTCTAAGCGCTGCGGAGGTTACAGGCTGATCAGGTTGTCCCA
This sequence comes from Tachyglossus aculeatus, assembly GCF_015852505.1. Taxonomy (NCBI): domain Eukaryota; kingdom Metazoa; phylum Chordata; class Mammalia; order Monotremata; family Tachyglossidae; genus Tachyglossus; species Tachyglossus aculeatus. The sequence goes on along the minus strand of NC_052066.1, from coordinate 118,056,043 downwards.
CAGGGGGCTCACAGTTTTCATCCCCATTCGGCAGGTGAGGGAACTGAGGTACAGAGAAGTGAAGTGACTTGCCCTAAGTCACACAGCTGACAAGTGGCAGAGACAGGATTTGAACCCATGACCTCTGACTCCAAAGCCCGGGTTCTTTCCACTGAGCCACACTGCTTCTCAAATACATGAGAAGCTGCACAGCTTAGCGGATGGAGCCCAGGCCTAAGAGTCAGAAGGACCTGGCTTCTAATCCTGGCATCGTCACTTGTCTGCTGTGTGACCTTGGGCAAGTACTTCACTTCTCTGGACCTCAGTGACCTCGTCTGTAAAATGGGAATCAAGACCGTGTGCCCTTGGTGGCACCGGGACTGTGTCCAACCTGATTAGCTTGTGTCTACCCTAGTGCTTAGCACTTTGTCTGGCACAAAGTAAGGGCTTAGCAAATACCATCTAAAAACAAAAAACGCACCTTTGAACATTTGAAGATCTACCTTTTTTGGAGAAGGTCTTGTCCCTGTCCTCCCTCAAACCTGGTAATTTTTCTGTTGTCTAAGATTTTGTCCCCTTACTTTGGTCATGCTTTTACACAGGTCTCTAAGTAGCCTTAATATTTTAGTATTGTGAACTCTGAATTATTGACCACATGGACAAATGATGGGAAAGTGAATAGGTTTCAGGTCACCACTTACAAGTAGGGTGTTTTCGCCTCGTAAGGGCCTTTTGACCCAAGTTGCTTTTGGAGAATATAGGTAGATCCTAGGGTTTAGATTTGATCCAGTCCCAGTCTAGTGTGACTGAGGCAACTGGCTTCCACCACCCCAGAATTGGGTTTTCTCGGGGCTCTGGTGGTGGACACCAGCGGAGAAGGTGACGACTTGACACCGGTCTACATGTTTTGTATTGTTGTCCGTCTCCCCCTTCTAGACTGTGAGCCTGCTGTTGGGTAGGGACCGTCTGTATATGTTGCCAACTTGTACTTCCCAAGCACTTAGTACAGTGCTCTGCACACAGTGAGTGCTTAATAAGTATGATTGAATGAATGAATGAATGGTGCCACTATCCCACGTAATTCCACCGTCCCCTCCCTTCACACACCTTCACTTCCCACCTCCAACGTGGCCTGCTGCTGCCACCATCACCCTCTTCCATCCCCACTATGTCTCCGTGGGAATCTACCAACTTCCCCGGCTGCCAGGAAGGTGCCGGGCTGCCCTTACTATGAGATTTCAAACCACTGCTCCAGTGACCGCAGCCACAGGGGTCAGGTAGCTCTTGTGCTGCCACCAGAGTTTCCCATCCTGCTGCAGTTTGGAGTGTAGTGTCCCAGTGAGCCCCTCGGGCCACTACCACTTAAACGCCTAATGGTGGGATTTAAAGGTAGAAGGAATTCCAGTAAGGGTGGAGGGGTATGTTGCAACATGATGCCCAAATCGTGCCATTCATTATATCACCATATAACAACCTGTGCAATTTCCTCTGCATCAAGTGGCACGTGGGGGCCTCAAGAGGCCCACAAACCCCAGGATGAAACAGTCCAAGATCTGGCCTAGACCTTATCATCATCATCATCATCATCAATCGTATTTATTGAGCGCTTACTATGTGCAGAGCACTGTACTAAGCACTTGGGAAGTACAAATTGGCAACATATAGAGACAGTCCCTTATCTTATCTTACCTTATCTTCTCAGAACAGCCAAAAGAGCTTTTCGTTTTTTCCCTTTCAGTCAGCCCCCTCCCTCTTCTTTTTTTAGGAAACAATTCCCTCAGCACCCCTAAATAATCATCCCATTATGAAATCCTGCCTTTCTCATCATTAAAAGGACCTATTTGATCATAAGGGTCTCTTCATACGTTTACAGTTTTATTGTTTTCCCAGAGATTCCCTGTAAGTCAGAAGGATTAGGATACAGGGCGGAGGTTGGTCCTTCACTTCAGGTATCCTAGGAAAGACTCTGAGGTGACACTAATGGTACATGGCTTCCAAATAATTTCTCCTCATTATTTATAAAGCACCTTAGCTCTTTGTTTATGAGCAGAATATGGAGGAGCTGTTTTACTATCAACATAGGCTTACAAATTTTCCTCTTCTGGCCCTCAGGAATCTCTCAAAAAATAGATTTTCCTCAAGCAGACAGAATCTCGAAGTGTAAGTGATTCACCGTCATCTAGGTCCTTTCTTATTAGTGGATCAGTTCATTTTGTTAATAGAAGTTTCAATGAAAAATTGCAGAATGTGGTTTTAGGCTTAAGCTTTAACAGGGCAGTGCAGGAGACTAAATACATCACATTTCTGGACAGAAAAATTGATCGGTTTATTTCTAGTTGGTATTAAACTTAATGGATTCCAAATGTTAAGGACTTGAGTTCTAAAATAGCAATCTGGCAGAATCTGACAGGAAGGTTGAGCATGGCAGGTTAGAGATGATGTTGGCTAGGCTAGAACAGTGTCAGTGGGGAAGAGAGGTAGGCCAGAGAACCCAGAAAAGACTGGGAGCCCGGGTTTGGCAGTTTTTTAAACTCAATTCCCAAACATCTTTCCTGTGAAAGGAGTCTGATGCTTTCCCCCCAGCCCATTCATTCTGCTGTCTGAATTATTTTTCTAAGATATGATTCATCTCTCCTCATAAATCTCAAATGGCTGCCCATTCTTCACATCAAGCAGAAATTGCTTCCCTTGGTTTTAATAATAATAATAATAATAATAATAATAATAATAATAATATTTGTTAAGCTCTATGTGCCAGGCATTGTACTAAGCACTGGGGTGGATACAAGCAAATCAGGTTGGACATAGTCCCTGGCCCATGGAGGGCTCACAGTCTCACCTCCCATTTTACAGATGGGGTAACTGAGTCACAGAGAAGTTAAGTGACTTGCTCAAGGTCACCTAGTAGACAAGAGGTGGGGCCAGGTTTAGAACCCAGCTGTGATTCCCAGGCCCATGCTCTATCCATTAAGCCACAATTCCTGTTTTTGTCCCCCACCACCAATCTTTGGCTCCCATTCTCCTTTCTTCCTGAAACTCCCTCCCCCATCCCACCCAGCAGTCCACTGCTCTCCCCATATTAAAGGCCCTTTTGAAATCATATCTCCTCCAAAATACATTGCATGATTAATCTCTTATCTTCCCAATTTATATTCCCCCTCCTTCCACTTTGGCACCAAATTTGTGGTAACTCCATAAAGTGCCAGAGATGTACTGAATACTTCTAAATCCATGGCAGGGCCGAATTTCTCGGCCATTCTCAATACCCCTTCGTTTCATCCAGATATATTTATTACCCACATCAGAATCTGCTTTTACATGGCCACAGGGGCAGAGCCAGACTATCTCCATGGTGACTGTAGGCACAGGTGATGATTTCCAGGCCCACCAGGGCCCGCATGTCATAACTGCTCCCAAGGGTCTACCACTAACAGCCAAATAAGTCTGGGAAGAGGGGAGAGGGCACTCTTTTTGCCTATTTTTGTAATCGAGGCCAATTTTGGGCAGGGATGACTACCTCAGCAGACTACCTCGGAACCATCACGGTGTGGGACTAGCAGGGCACTGCCTCAGATGGAATAAGCAATGGTTAGTTGTGGTGGCTGAGAAACCTTTCTCTATAAAACTTTGCATAAGGTGTCATCTGGTTGCACCTTGTACCAGGTGTGACAGGATTACATTACGCTTAATGTCACCTGGGGGTGGCATTTTGACTTCTTTACTCTGGGTGGCCCAAACTCAGAAGCCATCCCTGCTTGCTACTGGCCAACGTCATCGGGGTGGCAGAAGTGGTAAGACAGTACTATAGTGGACAGAGTGGCAGCAGCTCAGTGGAGATTGAGAAATGCTCTTTGAACAGCAAATTGCAGTGTTGCGTATGACATCATCATGTTACACAGCACGTGCCTGTAGCATTATGTAATAACATCATCATCAATCGTCATCATCAATCATATTTATTGAGCGCTTACTATGTGCAGAGCACTGTACTAAGCGCTTGGGAAGTACAAATTGGCAACATATAGAGACAGTCCCTACCCAACAGTGGGCTCACAGTCTAAAAGGGGGAGACAGAGAACAAAACCAAGCATACTAACAAAATAAAATAAATAGGATAGATATGTACAAGTAAAATAAATAAATAAATAGAGTAATAAATAAATAAATAAATAGAGTAATAGGAATCATAAGGAATGGGATGGGGCAGCAATTTTTCCCAACCTCAGGTTGGCCAAATTCTGAAGCCACTCCTGGGATTCAGGCCTGAAGGCAACGTAGCTGAAGTGATCTTAGCTGCACATGACTTACAGAGAAAGTGTATGAAGGAATATCAAGTCCCCTAAAAGGGCCCTGAGCAGTAATCTATACCTGCATTTGGGGTGGCAATCAGATAAGGGTAGCTATTTTCTGACAGAAACTTTAAGAACTATATTAGAATTGAAAACATTTTCAGGCCCTAAAAATAGTAAAGTGGATTGTAGACTGTGTATCAGTGTTCCAAACATACCTTCACCTCTGGAAAAAAACTGCATGTCAATAGCATCATCTTTAAAGCTCTATGGCAGAATGTTATGAAGCTCTGTGGCAGAATGCTATCAATCTATACACTCTCTCTCTTTCTCTCTCTCTCTAACATGTGACACACTATTCTCACTCTCATGGCACTGTCTCAGGAATGAAGCCAAATACATGAATCAAATGAACAACTCTTAGGAAAGAACAGTGTGGACACTGACAGTTTTTTAATCAAGTGCACAGTTTCAAAATAATTTTCAGATAAATCTCTGTCAGAGTTCCTAGAGTTCCCTTTTAATTATATTCATCTCAAACTCTGTGTGATTTTGTACTAGACTGTAGCAGCAAATATCACTCTGGGTAGCAGAAAGTTGTTACTCAATTTTAAAACCTAGACACTGCAGAGAAGAGCCATACTTTAAAAAAAACAGAATCTGTTCCCTCGAGTCAGGAGTTGATTCTTTATGAGGGAGTGCCCATCCCACTCAGTAATCATCCAGAAAACCAGGACTATAATACTTATCCCAGGATACTTTTTTCCAGTTCACAGAATTAATAAGTGTTCTGGATTTTTATTATGGTATTTGTTAAGTGCTGGTGCTGGGGTAGATACAAGCTAATCAAGTTTGGCATAGGCAACATCTCATGTGGGGCACACAGTCTTAATCCCCACTTTATAGATGAGGTAACGGAAGCACAGAGAAGTTAAGTGACTTGCTCATGACCACACAGCAGAAAAGATGCAGAACCCAGGTCCAGGCCTGTGACACCACTTCTCATTATTCCTAAAGGTTGAATTGAAGTCAAGACTATAAATTTTGACCCTTTTGATCATTCATTCTGAAACTTCTTGCAAGAGATTGTTTTTTCAAATAATGCTGGCACCCCAGGGACAAGGTAGCCTGAGAACAAAAGGTCTAGGTTATTTATTACTCAAATAATGAAACACGATGAAACATTAAGCAATCAAAATAAATGCTTGACACGTTACCCAGATTTCTAGTCTTAAACTTTCTTAGCCTAGCTTAAACTATTCCTGTGTGTGTTTTATTTATTATCTTTTAATGGATCATCTTTATTCTCACTCCTAACTTTCCTCCAAGCTTTACATTGGAAGCATTTTCCCCTTGTTGTATATACAATATATTACATTTGTGTATTTAATATACATATTTGGTCAATATTTATCTAGCTTCCTGAGCTATCACTGTATGCCTGCTATATCAGTGTTTTCTGTACTAGATTGTAAACAGCTAGGAGGCAGGAATATATGTCTGTTTAATCTGCTTTGTACCTCATTTATTTCTAGGGGGTGCACAGAACAGCTGGGCTGTATTTTAAAAAGTGTACTCTAATCTTTCGGAACACAAGAAAAAGTGCCTTTGTTTCAAAATTTTTTTCTTGTGTTTTGAGAATCAGGAAAAAGGCATTCTTGAGAGGGATCTAGGAATAAACCACTTTCCAAATGAAATTACATATTTTCTTTAATGGTATCTGTGAAGCACTTAATTTATTATGTATCAAACACAGTTCTAAGTGCTGGGGTAGATATAAGTTAATCAGGTTAGATAGAGTTGTTGTCCCACAGGAGCTCACAGTCAAAGTAAGAGGAAGAACAGATATTGAAACCCATTTTGCAGTTGAAGAAACTGAAGTACCAAGATGTTAAGGTCTCACAGAAGGCAAGTGGTGGGGCCAGAATTAGAACTCTGGCTCACAGGCCTATAATAATAATGATGGTAATAATAATAATGACATTTATTAAGCACTAACTATGTGCAAAGCACTGTTCTAAGCACTGGGGAAGTTACAAGGTTATCAGGTTCACCCACGGGGGGGCTCACAGTCTTAATCCCCATTTTACTGATGAGATAACTGAGGCACAGAGAAGTTAAGTGATTTATCCACTAGGCCATGCTGCTTCTCTATACATCTACTCTATGTTTTTTCAACTCACTAATGAATTCCATTATTTTTATTGTTAATGGTAATAATTCAAGCACTCAGAGAGAGAAGAAATGAATAGGAAAAACTATCATGAAAGGAAAAATGAATTAGATTAGAAATTGTTCAAACGGAAAGGGTGGAGAGAGAGAAAAGGAAATAATTTTATAGGGAGGTGCATAACACAATTTGGAAAACATGGAATATTTTTAGTTGTTTTTAAATTCCTCAAGGTAGCAAGGAGATTCAAATGAAGGGAAAACGCATCAGAAGAGAAACATGTGCAGAAGGCAGTATGTATTTGGATGCAGTTTAAAATTATTTTCAACTGACCTTATTTGCCAATCAACAGTATTTGTGAGGTGTCGGATTCAGCATTCAAGAAAGCTTTAAAAGGAATTACAATAAGAAATTTACTTTTTCTTACTGAGGGAAACTAACTTTAGCATCTTGTTTTCTAATCAAAGGTGTAATGGAAATTGGATTTTTTTCCAAGTAGATAGTTATATCTCTAGCTGGGAATGAAGACAGTCTACTACTTAGACTGTCAGACCAATGCAGGACAGGAACTGAGTCCAACCCATTTAACTCATACCTACCCCAACACTTAAAACAGTGCTTGACAATAATTACAGTGGCATTTGTTAGGCATTTACTATGTGTCAAACACTGCACTAAGCACTGGGGTAGTTACAGGGTAGTCAGTGTGGACATAGTCCATGTCCTCCATGGGTTTCAGAGTCTTAATCCTCCCTTTACAGATGAGATAACTGAGGCACATATAAATTAAGTGACTTACACAAGGTCACACAGCAGACAAGTGGAGGAGCAGAGATAATAACCCGGGTCCTTCTGATTCCCAAATTCATTCATTAAATTGTATTTAATGAGTGCTTACTGTGTGCAGAGCAAAGTACTAAGCTCTTGGAAAATACAATTCAGCAACAGAGACAATCCCTACCCAACAACAGTCTCACAGTCTAGAAGCGGGGAGGCAGACAACAGAGCAAAACAAAGCAAGTAAACAGGCATCAATACCATCAACATAAATACATAGAATTATAGATATATACACACATCATTAAACAAATAAATAGAATAATGAATATGTACATATATACACAAGTGCTGTGGGGCAGGGAGGGAGTTAGAGCAGAGGGAGGGAGTAGGGGCAATGTGGAGGGGAGGAAGAGCAGAGGAAAAGGGGGGTTTAGTCTGGGAAGGCCTCCTGAAGGAAGTGGGCTTTCAGGAAGGCTTTGAAGGGGGAAACAGTGCTAGTTTGGCAGATGTGAGGAGGGAGGGCATTCCAGGCCAGAGGTAGGACAAGGGCCAGGGGTCGATGGTGGGACAAGTGAGAACGAGGCACACTGAGAAGGTTAGCGGCAGAGGAGCGGAGCGTGCGGGCTGGGCTGTAGAAGCAGAGGAGGGAGGGGGCAAGTTGATGGAGAGCTTTGAAGCCAATAGTGAGTTTTTTGAGGTGGTGATTTTTGAGATGGGGGGTGACACACCCAGAGCATTTCTGTAGAAAGATAATCCGGGCAGCTGAGTGAGGTACAGACTGAAGTGGGGAGAGACAGAAGGTTGGGAGATCAGAAAGGATGCTGATGCAGTAATCCAGTTAGGAAATGATGAGTGAATATACTTCCAACAGCTCTATCCACTAGGGCATGCTGCTTCTTATTATTCCCAAAGGTTAAATTGTCTACATCTATCATGACCCAGATCTAGAATCAGCACCAAGGATGTTGGCCTTTAAGTTTCTATATAGAGCTCATTCATTCATTCAATCATATGTAAGCCCGGTGTGGGCAGGGACTGTCTCTATTTATTGCTGAATTGTACTTTCCGATTGCTTAGTACAGTACTCTGCACACAGTCAGTGCTCAATAAATATGACTGAATAAATGGATTTATTGAGAGTTCAATGTGTGTAAAGCGCCCTACTAAATACTTTGGAGAGTATAATACAATAACAAACAGATACATCTCCTGCCCACAAGGAGCTCAGTTCCTGTCCTCTGCTTTTGTCTGTGCTGTGTCAGGAAGAGAGGTGAGAAGTGTGTGGGAGTGGTAAGGATAATATAGGAGACATCAGGAGTGGAAAGGAGCATGCAGAAGACATAAGGAGTGTACAGGAGAGGTGAGGAGCATGCAGGAGAAATGAGGAGTGTGAGGGAGAGATGAAGAACATATAGGAGAGATGAGTAGTGTGAGGGAGAGATGAAGAGCATGCAGGAGGGATGAGGAGTATTCAGGAGAGGTGAGAAACATGCAGGAGAGGTGAGAAGCATGCAGGAGAGGTGAGGAATGTATAGGAGAAGAGAGCCCGGTGCAGGAGGCAAAGCCCCTACTCCAAGTACCCACTAATTTGGACCCTCTTGAGTTTGGAAGGATGGAGGGGAGTGGTGAGAGGAAATCTCTTACAAAATATGCAGGAACAGGAAGGAGGGATGAAGATGAAGTAGAGGAAGTCTAAAGAAAGGATGTCATGGAAATGCTGAAAAGTAGAAGTGAGGAGGAGTTCCAGTGGTAGCAAGAACTATAGCCGCCGTGTGCTGTTTCCTCTTAGTGAAAGCTGCAGGCTCAGTTAATGCCAGTAGCCTGTGGTAGAGCTGGATTTCATGGAGGACATATTGCCGATGCAATCTTAAGTGGGTTGCAGGAGGATGGAAATAGAGAATGCTAATGTATGATAGTGCTGTCAAGGTATCAGCTGGATAGCCCATTGATCATTCATTCATTCATTCATTCGTATTTATTGGGTATTTACTGTACTAACCATTGTACTAAGTGCTTGGGAGAGTACAATACAACAGCAGACACATTCCCCGCCCACTGAGTTCACAGTTTAGAGGAGGAGACAGATATAAATATGCATAAATAAATGAATAAATGAATAGTGACACATGCGGGGAAGGGTGAAGGGAGACAGTCAAAAGGTAGATAAGACTCAGAATAGTAACCACAATCAGCTAGTGAGGCTATCATTGACATGGCTGTCACTACTCTGCTCCTCTCCAGCCTCAGAACACCTTAAAGCTCCAGAAGGGAGATTTATGGATGGCAGCACAGACTACTGAAGCTTGGACAGTGAGTTTCTGCTTGAGGCAAGCAAACACCAGCTTCCAAAAGACAATTCATTCCTTACTTTCCCCTCCAAGTTCCAAAAAGAGCAGAAATGGGCCTCAGATACCTCAGACCAGAAAGGTAAATTCAACATTATCTCCATTTAATCTGTAATCAATCAATCAATCAAGATATGTACTGAGAGTTTACTGTATGCAGAACACTCTACTACCTGCTTGGGAAAGTACAATACAACATAGTTGGTAGACATAGGGAAATTACAGTCTGTGGGGGAGATAGGCATTTAAATAAATTGTGGATATGGACATAAGTGCTGTGGGACTGAGGATGGGATGAATTTCTAGTGGATACATATCCAAGTGCAAAAGTGATTTTGAAGACAAAGGGAGTAGGGAAAATGAGACCTCTTGGATGAAATGTAATTTTAATAAGGCTTTGAAGGTGGAGAAAGTGGTGATCTGTCATAACTGAAGGGGGAGGGAGCTCCAGGCCAGAGGGAGGATGTGTGCAAGGCGTCACTGTCAAGAGAGAAGAGATCGAGGTACCTTGTGTAGATTGATATTAATAGAGCAGAACATGTAGGCTGGGGTGTTGCAGGAAATTAGGAAGGTAAGATAGGAACAGGTGATTTAATTGAGTGCTTTAAACCCAGTGGTAAGGAGTTTCTATTTATTCCTGAGGTAGATGGTCAACCGTACCTCTCCAACACATTGTGGGTAGATGTTACTGGAATTAAACTCGAGCATCACAAAACACTTTCAAATGGACAGGGGAGGAGAGACTACCAGCAGAGCCATGCACGTGTTGAAAAGGAACTTGGAAACAATGTAAAACCCTTTTTCACTTTTTCCTAAAATTATCTGGGTCTGCTCCTTGAAGACTGGCTAATTAATCTAATTCATAGCTATTTTGGCAACCTTTCATACAAACAGTCTTTGAATATCCCAGTTATCCTAAGCAATTTAATCCCCTCTTCTCTAATTTCCCTCTCTCTTTATTGCCTTAAATAATGACCCATGAAAATTTAACAACAGCAGCAGTGCAGCCCTATATTCACCTCAATCAACCAAGCTCATTAATTGTGTCAATGAAAAGCTTGAAACGTATTTTATTGACATGACAAGCAGTGTCAATAGTTATGTTAAAGGCTGGAAATTTTCCAAAATGCTAGCTGTAATGTACTTTAAATTTTTTTTTTTATTGACAGGATACTGCATTTGATTGACTTATTTGGAATAGAGGAGGCTTATAAGTCACTGCTGTCAAGAGGAAACAGGCTAAGTTAAAGCCACAGGAATCAAATAATTGACATGATACCCAGAGACAATTTGATGAAGAAGCAAGTCCAGTAAGAGCCCACATTCCCCCTTGAAATCTGGGGCTTCGTGGAGATTAAAAGAATTTGGTAAACTGAAAGGATAAACTCATTGACAGTACACTGGCCTGTTCTTGCAAACTTTAGCAATTTAATCTATCATCTAAATGCACTTTTAAGAAGACAAACAACTCCCGGCAGGTTAATAGGTCCTTAACCTGAACAGGAGTGAAAGGAAAGCTAGGAACCCAATCAAGGTATTTGTGACAGAGGGAAGCAATTTTCTGGGAACATTGCACAATCCATGAGCTCATTACCAGGCATCTGACCACACGATTGGCAGAAGACTGGGCCATCTGTGAGCTCATTTAGCTCATTTCAAGCCAAATGCCAAGGGCCTTCAAGTCTGTTGCACAAGAAGTTCATTCAAACTCACATTCCAGAAGTTTCAATAGAAAAATACAGACAACTTGGTAAACCAGAGTGACTGGCACTAAAAAGGCCAAGCATCTCAACTTGATCTGAACCAAGTAACTATAATACCTCAGGGCCCTAAAGTATCTCCCCTCTAGACTGTAAAGTCATGGGCAGGGAACATGTCTGCTAATTCTGCTGTAATCATACTCTTCCAAGAGTTTAGTACAGTGCTCTGCACATAATAAGCACTCAACAAATTCCATTGACTGACTGACCTATGATGTCCACAGCAGCTGAGGCCAGTGTCCCTTAGTCCGGAATACAACTCAGACACGCCAGTTCGTCCTTTAAGCCTTTGTTTAGAGCATTCAGTGGGATTATGGTCGAACGAGTTTGGGAACTTTGGAAATGTTTCATTCTCATGCTGCCTGGTGAGCTAGGACAGTCTGGGAGGAAATCTGCACACTGAATCCTATCAGCTTAGATTTTGCAAGAATTCAGAGAGATCCCTCTTTCTCATCCATCAATCGATTGGATTACTGAGCACGTACTGTAAGCAGAGCATTGTACTAAGAGATTGAGGGAGTACATTATAAAAGAATTGGCAGGCACATTCCCTACCCACAATAAGCATACAGTCAACTTAATTACACATAAGAACATGCAATCCCAACATTCTCAAACAGGTAGCTCTACTTTTGGTATTCCCTTTGGTAACTCGTCCTGCTGTCAACCCCCAGCCCACGTCCCTCCCCTGGCCTGGAATGCCCTCCTTCCACACATCCACCAAGCTAGTTCTCTTCCTCCTTTCAAAGCCCTACTGAGAGCTCACCTCCTCCAGGAAGCCTTCCCAGACTGAATCCCCTTTTTCCTCTCCTCCTCCCCATCCCCCGCCTCACCTCCTTCCCCTTCCCACAGCACTTGTATATATTTGTACAGATTTATTACTCTATTTATTTTACTTGTACATCTTTACTGTTCTATTTATTTTGTTAATGATGTGCTTATAGCTTTAATTCTATTTGTTCTGACGATTTTGACACCTGTCTACATGTTTTGTTTTGTTGCCTGTCTCCCCCTTCTAGACTGTGAGCCCATTGTTGGGTAGGGACCGTCTCTATATGTTGCTGACTTGTACTTCCCAAGTGCTCTGCACACAGTAAGCACTTAATAAATATGATTGAATGAATGAATGAATTCCCAATTATTTCTACTCCCAATTTATGTCTTGCCACATTGGATTATAAGACTCTAAACCCTAAGATCACTGTGGGTTTTGGACATGTCTATCAACTCCTTGTAGTATACTCTCCCAGTTGCTTAGTACGGTGATCTGCACACATAAATGGTCAATAAATATCACTGATTTGTTCTTGGGGGTAAATGAAATAACTTACACATATATTGTCCTTTATTGTCTTTTTCCAAGTGAGCAGTAGTACTAATAGTATTTATCAAATGCTTACTATTTGTAAAGCACAGTACAGTGCACTGGAAAAAAATACACCATTCATTCATTCAATCACATTTATTGAGCACTTACGGTGTGCACAGCACTGTACCAAGCACTTGGGAAGTACAAGTTGGTAATAAGGCCCTACTGAGAGCTCACCTCCTCCAGGAGGCCTTCCTAGATTGAGCCCCCTCCTTCCTCTCCCCCTCCTCCCCCTCCATATCCCCCCCGCCTTCCCTCCTTCCCCTCCCCACAGCACCTGTATATATGTATATATGTTTCTACATATTTATTACTCTATTTTATTTGTACATATTTATTCTATTTATTTTATTTTGTTAATATGTTTTGTTTTGTTGTCTGTCTCCCCCTTCTAGACTGTGAGCCGCTGTTGGGTAGGGACCGTCTCTATATGTTGCCAACTTGTACTTCCCAAGCGCTTAGTACAGGGCTCTGCACACAGTAAGTGCTCAATAAATACAATTGAATAATAAGGTGCCCATAGCCTAAGAATAAGGAAGGGACTGGTGAGAAACACATAAAGAAAACTGAAAAAGTAGAAACAACATAGGAGACATGGGCAAAAATGAATTCAAAAAGGAATAATAAGGCTCACAGCCTTAATCCCCATTTTACAGATGAGGTAACTGAGGCACAGAGAAGTTGAGTGGCTTGCCTACTCTCAGACAAGTGGTGGAGCCATGATTAGAACCCACATCCCTGACTCCCAAGCTTATGCTCTTTCCATTGAGCCATGCTGAGTGCTTACTGTGGGCACAGCACTGTACTAAGTACTTGGGAAAGTACAATAAACCGGGGAAGTCTCCTGCTGCTCCTGCCAGTGTATTTTTTATGGTATTTGTTAAAGCACTTACTACTTGCCAGGCACTGTTTTAAATGCTGGGGTACATACAAGATCAATCAGAGTGGAGACAGTCCCTGTCCCACACAGAGCTTAAAGTGTTAATCCCCATTTTACAGATGAGGTAACTAAGGCACAGACAAGTGAAGTGACTTGCACAAGGTCACACAGCAGGCAAGTGGCAGCACCAATCAATCAATCAATCGTATTTATTGAGCGCTTACTGTGTGCAGAGCACTGTACTAAGCGCTTGGGAAGTACAAGCTGGCAAAATCTAGAGACAGTCCCTACCCAACAGTGGGCTCACAGTCTAGAAGGGGGAGAGCACCAGAATTAGAACCCAAATCTGACTCCCATGCCCACTGGCTATCCACTAAGCCATACTGCATCCCTTTTATTCCTACTGGAAAAAGTCAGGGAGCAAAACCTGAAAATGGCACAGAATGTGGTATATAATAATAATTTTGGTGTTTGTTAAGCGCTTACTATGTGCCAAGCACTATTCTAAGTACTGGGGGAGATACAAGGTAATCAAGTTGTCCCACATGGGGCTCACAGTCTTAATCCCCATTTTCCAGATGAGGGAACTGAGGTACAGAGAAATTAAATGACTTGCCCAAAGCCACACAGCTGGTAAGCGGTGGAGCCAGGATTAGAACACATTACCTCTGACTCCCAAGCCTGTGCTCTCTTCACTGAGCCACACTGCTTCTCTATATGAGAGGCCCACGCAGCATATCAACAGTGCATTTTTCACGGAGGTACTGTGAATGAACAAAGCACATTTCCAAAGTCATTTATACTAATCTTAATATCGGATTGCACTAACTCTTTGGATTCTAAACTCCTTGTTAGCAGGGTTCAGGTCTTCTAGCTTTATTGTACTCCCCCAAGTACAGTGTTCTGTACCCCTTGTGGAAAGAATACAGGATTGAGACTCAGGAGACCTGGGTTCTAATCCCGACTCTATCACCTGCCTGCTGGGTCACCTCGGGTAAGTCACAGTTTCCTTGTGCCTGAGCTCCTCCTCCTCCTCCTCATCAACTGTATTTATTGAGCGCTTACTGTTTGCAGAGCACTGTACTAAGAGCTTTGGAAGTACAAGTTGGCAACATATAGAGACAGTCCCTACCCAACAGTGGGCTCACAGTCTAAAAACACTGTAACACTGATGATTTAAATACCTGTTTTCACTCCCCTTGAGACCATGAGCCTCGTTTGCAGTGGGGAAGGACTGTGTCCGATCTGATTGTGTTCTATCTACTCCAGCACTAAACAGAAGCTTGGCATACAGTAAGAGTAGTTATATCGCAAAAATAATGATTATCATTATGGTTATCATCCAGCAAGCACTCAGATGCTATTGATTGATTAGAGAGAAATGATAGTTTTTGTTCAAAGAGGCAATGTCACCCAAAGTGCAATTGTTGGTGAAATCTCTGAGAAGTCATAATATAAATGAGTCGAGGGATTCTTCTCCAAGATCCGGTCCTCGAGGAAGAGGTCCAGAATTTTCTGTTCCTTGGCAAGGATCCTGTTTCTTCTACACCCCACATTGCAATATTTGTTGATCTAGGCAGGGATGCAGAGTCAGATCTAGTCAGGGGAAGACCACCCACAAAGGGGCCTTGGAATGCAGTCAGTTCATCAATATTGAAACAGAATGCACTGCTTTAGAAAGGAGAGCTCGGAAAAACACAAATACGTTTTCCAAACTAAACCCCCAAGGGTGCAAAGACCCTTTTCCCAGCTGGAACATTCTTTCCTTGGCAAAAGAGAGAAATGGCATCTCCTCAAAGCTACAATGGCATCTAGCTGCTATATTCATCTGGCTTTTTAATGGCAAAACAGTAGTTCTGTGTCTCCATTTTTAATGAGAAAACACACAGAACGCCCAGTTTCCCGCTGAGCGTTTATGATGGCTTCGGCCTACAGACATGCATTAGATCAGGTCCGCTGAATGTCCCCTGGGAGCTGCAAAAGTGAAGACTAAAGAGATGGATTTCTCAAGCAGCAGAAAATCCCCAGGACTTAATGAGTTCAGGGTTGGAGTGTTCTATTACTCTTTCTTCACCTCCTGTTTGAAGAAATAGAATAATGAATGGCGAGCATTTAACGGAGCCCAAATGGAGCGCAAATAACAAAATAGAATACTATTGCACTGCCAAAAGCAGATCTATTCTACTCACAGATTTGGTCAGATGTACCCCTCAAAATCATTTCCCAAGCATCACCCCCATTTCAACTGAACAATAATACCGTCCTGAACTCAGCCTCGGCTTCTCAAATTATTTGCAGGTCCTCTGGGTCGATAATGCTCTTCAAGACTGAAAAAAAATTGGGTGAAAGGTCAGTTCACTGGAGGCTTGTCCATACTCTTTAAAGAAGTTGTGTGACCTAATGGAAAGAGCATGGGCATGGAAATCAGAGGACCTGGGTTTTTGCTTACTATGTACCAGGCACTGTATCAGTTGCTGGCATAAATACAAGCTAATCAGTTTGCACAATCCATGTCCCATATGGTATTCACAGTCGTAATCTCCGTTTTATAGATGAGGGTGCAAATGCACAGAGAAGTTGTGTCTTGGCCAAAGTCACTCAGCATACCAATGGAGGAGCTGGGATTAGAATCCAGGTCTTCTGACTCTCCTGCCTGTGCTCTATCCACTAGGCCATGCTGCTTCTCCAAAGAATATGGGCAAGACCCCAGTGTACTAGCCTTTCATCCAATTTTCTGTCAGTCTAGAAGTCTATTACTGAGCTTTTTATTCTAATACCAGCTCCATCACTGGTCTGCTGTGTGACCTTGGGAGTTAACCTCTTTGTGCCTCGGTATCTTCAACAGTAAAATGGGGATTATATACTACTCTCTCCTTCTTAGACTGTTAGCCCCACACAGGATAGGGACAGTGTCTGAACTGATTTTCTTGTATCTACCCCTTTGTTTAGTACAGTGCTTGGCACAAAGAAAACACTTAACAAAACCATTCCCTCAGGGGAAAGCAACATCATTCTGTTATTGAACTCTGTATATGCTCTTTACCCTTCTGCCGAAGACAACTTGTTAGATACAGGATCTCCCAATTTACAGCCACAGTTGTGTCATGATATTTACATTCCAGGGATCCAGATGCTATTGTTTGACACCACCGTGACAATCCAATGCATCCTTGCAAGGTGCCAAAACAGCTGGTGGTGTTTCTCCACCACCAGCTAAAATCTTTGAATTAAAAAGTCTTGTATCAATTTTAAAGAAGGTGGATGGATATATGAAACTGAAGAAGATCCTGGTGCAGTTTGAGGTGTTCAAAGTACTGAGGAGGAGTTAAGAAGGAGTTGGCCTGCTAAAAGGTACTTTAAAATAAGGCATTGTCCAGTTAAAATTGAGTAAAGTATTCCCTAAAGTTGCACAGCTACTACCACTTTCAACAGAATAAGTTGCTACTTTGGCAGTCTCCAGACTAGATTCACAATCATACTACAAGGCCTCATTTAATGCTGTGATATTATGCTTTGGATTACGTTAACAAAGATTAAGCATATGTTTAATATAACAGTACAGTGCTCTGCACACAGTAAGTGCTCAATAAATATGATTGAATGAACTGTAAATGATGTATAAAGAGATGGCATCATTTCTTCAGATATTTTAAAATGGATCCCAATTTCTAGCATGTAAGTTTATGGGGAAAGGTTCCGTATGAAACATCTATTTACAATGAAGCCACATTTTCAAGGAATTTAACCCTGCTGTATTACGAGGTACACCAGTACTAGAGCTGCAGGGAGATAGCAGAGAAGGGGGTTAAATTTAGGGTGCAAGGGGGCTGAAAGTCCCTAAGAACAATGGAGGGAAATAAACCAGAGGAGTTAGTTATGTTATATTGTACTTTCCCAAGCACCTAAAACTGTGCTCTGCAGGTAGTAAGTACTCAATAAATACCACTGATTGATTGATTCAGTTAGTAGGGAGGGATTTACCATACAATTTTTACTTACCTTTATTGCCTGGTCAGCATTTTGAGGCTGGTTCTGGAATGGAATCTAATGAATTACATGAAGATATACGGGAAAACAGACCCACAATACAACAGTTCATAATGCAGCTGTGATTTTTGTATGGTATTTGTCGTGATCACAATGTGCCAGCACTGTACAAAAGGCTGGAGTAGGTACAAGCTAATCAAGCTGGACAGAGTCCATGTCCCACATTCATGAACACATCACAGTTGCGTGTGGAGTACTGCTGTATCTCTAATCTATTGATTTTGTCAATGAAATGGTCCTGGCAGGTTCAGAGGAAGTAATCCAGCCCTGATTAGAGCTTCCATTTGTGTGAGGTACATAACAGACTAATCAATAAAATTTACTGAGTGTTCACTAGACACTATGCACGGACTAAGTACTTGGGGAGAACAAATCAAAAAAGTGCACATTCCCTACCCACAACGTAAAGTATTTACAGATAATAATAATAATAATGATGATGATGGCATTTGTTCAGTGCTAACTATGTGCAAAGCACTGTTCTAAGCACTGGGGAGGATAGAAGGTGATCAGGTTGTCCCACGTGGGGCTCATAGTCTTCATCCCCATTTTCTTTGAGGCCCAGAGAAGTTAAGTGACTTGCCCAAAGTCACACAGCTGACAATTGGCAGAGCCTGGATTTGAACCCGTGACCTCTGACTCCAAAGCCCGTGCTCTATACAGTAAGCTAAATAAATGATTGATGTGAAATGGAGTAAATGTATATTCATAAGTGCTGAGGTGCTGGGAATTAATCAGGGAAGGCTTGTTGGAGATGAAATTTCAGGAGAGTTTTTAATTTAAGACAGAAAGAAAAAGTGAATTGACTAGTACTAAGGTAGACTCAAAACCTAACTATGAATGCTGCGACTTTGTACATTGTTTTAACTGCTAACTGCTATAAAACTTGAAATTGAGCCATTACTAAAGTGATCATATTCTTGAACTTCAAAGCAACTGTCTAATTTTCTGTTCCATACAGAATTTTATGTTCTTTTGCAAAATGCTGACACTCAATAAATGTCAAATAGTAAAAACAATGACAATTATTTTTGTCATTAGAAATGTACTCACCACTGTGTCTCTAGGCGCACATACCAGAAACAATGCCACATTGAAATATCTATTGTCTGAGATCAAATTGTCCAACTCTCACTGGTCATGTATTTCCAAATCAACCAAGAGAATGCAAATAAAGAAATTTCAAATAACGTTATAGGATCCAGCTGTTGTGGGACAAGAACATGGCTTAAACCAAATAGTAAATAATGGGGCATCTCATCAAATGTCTGAAAAGTCTAATGTCTGAAAAATCTAATGTGGGCCTAAAACCTACATTGCTATGTAACTGTAAAATATATTTAAATCTGAGGACACACCTAGTAGCAAATTAAACACTTTAGGAGGAGTGTTAACTGTTTATACTAGTCAGTTAATTGGATTTATTGAGCACTTTATGCAGAACACTATACTAAGTGCTTGGGAGAGTACAAAATAATGATATAACAGACACAGTCCCTGCCTACAGTGGTAAAAAGAAAGCCAGAAAATAGTCCATCAGAAAATATTCACGCTCCTCCTAATATAATAACTTCTGTAATAATAATAATAATAGTATTATAATAATAACTAAGAATTTATAACCATCTTAGACACTGAAGTAATCTTTTTGAGATGTGTACAGTATTGTACCAAGCACTCTCTGCTTCCATTAGGATTGGGGATGTATGCCGGAGGAAGTAATCTGCCACTTAACCTCTGATCCAATCAGATTGATGAGTGAAAATGAATGGGTAATGCTTATTGTGGTTAACCAATCTCACATTCCCATCCCATTCAACATTGAGAATAAAGGAACTAAGAAAGAAAAATTGCACAATAATCCCTGTATGAAAGAGGGCCCAATTGTCTTTCTAATTTATTAAGACCAATTGTTTCACTACTGATACACAGAAATACATTTCATATGCACACCTCTATCTCCTCTTGGAATCCAGGAGTTCTTCCTGAAAGCTTGTTTCCTGAACTTCATACTCTTCGGATGACCAATGCCTTTGTTTTCCAATAACTTTTTCTTGAGAGTGGTTAAGCCAGATTCATTTTAACAAACTTCTTTTTGCATTCATACACAGACTAAATCAAATGTGGCTAATTGGGAGAGATTGTGCAGTCCCCATACCTATATCTCTCTGAACCCTGGACAACTATTTAGGTGGCTTAAGTATTTATCACCCTCAAGTCCATGTGAGCTATCTCATGTTCAGATGGTCATTTTTCATTTGAACATCTCAAAAATCCCTTAAGAATTATGTTTTGGTTTGAAACTTGACAGTATACTATGGTTCAGAAGTAGCATGTAGCGTACTGGAATGGACATAGGTCAGAGGAACCGGGTTCTAAACCTAGATTTGCCCTTTGTTTTGGAAGTACACGACCAGTGAGAGTTGGAAGATTTTATCTGAGACAATAATGTGGCATTGTTTAAATGTGGCACTGTTTTTGATATGGTGCCCAGAGACACAACTTCTTTGTGCCTCAATTTCCTCACCTGTACAATGGGTATTCAACACTTGTTCTCCAACCTACTTAGACAGTGAGACCCATGAAGGCCAGGGACTGGGTCCAACATGAATATCCTGAATCTATCTGGGAACTTAGTAGACTGCTTGGTGCAAAGTAAGAACTTAACAAATGCCATAATTAGTACTATCATTGTAATTATTGTGCCATGCTATGACACTGGTTTTAAAGAGGCAGTAGTAGAACCCACAGGGGACTTTTCTCAGCCCTGGAGACCTTGACCAGAAAAGAATTTCATCTCATATAGACTTTCCTCAGAATTGCCTGTAAAATATATCATAATCCCAGGATCTTCATAAGAAATGTTTCCAACATGCCTCTGGATTTATAGTCTACCCTTCCCACTTGCTATAAAACCTTTGTATAAAATTGATACAAGACTTTTTCATTCAACTTTGATAACTTTATCCTGCTTTTATTAAGGCAATTTTAATACCTCCATCTAATCCTGACCATGGTTCTTAAACTAGGTTTCAAATACATTTTTGGAAAATGTATCGTTGGAAAATCAATGGGGATCTGCTCTCTGAATCTTTTACAATATAGTTTCTCTAAAAGTTAACAGCAACAGGAAATGCCAATAAGATTTAACATTTTTAGTATTCAATCATATAATTTGAGGATAATAGACAACTATTTTTAGTGCGCCCCCCGCCCCCGCCGACTCTCCCCTCCAAAAAATGTTTTGAATGACAAACTGAAAGTAAGACAAATGTCTTTAATAGGCTGCCCAGGATAAATACACATTTCGATGTGATCATTTGTGATAGCGACGTCAGCTTAATGGCAGTGCATTTAATATAAATTATTAATAAATTCAGAGGCACTTTGGTCCCTTAATATACATTTTTAGCTATTACTAATGTATTTGTCTTTAGGTCTTAATCTTAAGCAATAGTACTGCTCTTAGCTGAGTCAGGTACATGGCAACGTAGAATGTTTTTACTAACCGAACACGTTCATATCAAAGACCTGTAGCAACAACCCACCTTAGCGGCTAGAAAAATTCCACTCTCTTTTTCAGGTCTCTGAATCAGTGCTTTTCTACCATTCTTCAAAAGAATAGGCATTCAGAATACAGCTGAATCAACTGACATCTCCCACCCTACTTGTATGAGGAAGTTAAAGAGAAGGTGGTACTATGGATCATAGTAGGGGTTGAAAAATAACTGCATGTACAGCTGTTTATCTGTCTTGGACAATAGCATTCTATACAAAATTCTATGTTAGATTAAATATTGGGTCAGCAAAACCACATCTATTTTGGTCTTCACAGCTGACATAATTCTTAGGATATTTTGGCTCAACACGTGTATTTCATTTAGGGTACTGGAAAGGAAAATGTTCAATGGGAACATTAACAGATGAAATTCCCTCCCTCCCCTCCAATACCCACAATATAGAATGGTAACTTTTTCACAGGGAGAAACTTGATCAGCTCCGTTCATTTTGCTGTCTAACAGGAGTTTCTAAAAATTGCTAATGTCCTTTAGACTTGTGTGGAAGAATTAAAAAAAATATTTATACAGGCATTATTAGTGTAGCTACAAACTCACAAGTAATGCACCAAATAGCAGTGAGCCACAGAAAGAGATATAAAAAGCGGGACTATATTATAGAAGAAAAGATCCTTTAAAAGCTATTCCATGGACAGTTGTGACAGATGGAAACCTCCCTCGAAATGTAGTAATTGGGTGACATGGCAATAAACCATATGGAACAAAACCATGGGAAGCAGCATGGCCTAATGGAAAGAGCTAGGACTTGGAAGTCAAAGGACCGTAGTTCTAATTCCTCCTTTGCCACTTGCTTGCTTTGTGACCTAGGGCAATTCACTTGACTTCTCTGTGTTTCAGTTTCCTCAACTGTAAAATGGGAATTCATTACCAGTTCTGCCCCCTACTTAGACTGGGAGCCCTATGTGGGCCAGGAACTCTGTCCAACTTAACTGGACTAACTCCAGTGTTAGAACAGCACTCGACACATAGTAAAATCATATTACTCTATTTAATTATTTATTTTACTTGTACATATCTATTCTATTTTATTTTGTTAATATGGTTTGTTTTGTTCTCTGTCTCCCCCTTCTAGACTGTGAGCCCACTGTTGGGTAGGGACTGTCTCTATATGTTGCCAACTTGTACTTCCCAAGCGCTTAGTACAGTGCTCTGCATACAGTAAGCGCTTAATAAATACAATTGATTGGTTGATTGATAAAAACCTATTGTATTACCTTATAATGCAATGTGAATTAAACATCAACCTTTTTTTTCCTTAACTAAGCTGATCTATGATATGCTTCAGAGCATTTTGGATGCAGCACTAGCAAGTATTTTTGCAGATGGCATTCTTGCTCTGGTAGCTACAGGAAATAAAGGAGCTTGAAACAGAGTGACTTTAAAGGAGGGTTTCCACAGTCTGGTCAGGTATAGTTCATAGTGATAAATAATGACTGGTAATACACTGTGTGATTTGGATTACATATTTTCATATACTAGCTACCTCAACCTGAAATCTAAATTCTGAAATACTAAATATTGTATCTCTTTAGATACAGTTTGCCTTGCTGACCTTCATCTAAAACACTGGGAGGTAAGCTCACACAAAGGCCCTCCTGCATTCCTTCTCCACCAATCCTTCACTGATTGCAAAATGTGTGCGCTGCTTTCTTTTCCAGAACTTTGGAGTGTCTTACTGAACTATTGTCCAAGGGCAAATTCTTTTTGTCAAACAGACCTGCAAGGTTGCTAAGCACACACAAGGATAAGGATACATTCTGGTTACTCAATACTTGTTTTGCAAAGTCTGTTTAAAATAATTGCATCACTTCACATCTGATGATTGTGCAACCCAGGGTGGGTACCTAAATCCAAAGTTAAGCAAGTTTAAGCTCTAGGCACCTTTACAATTTAGATTTATCTGTTTATATAAAACTGAAAAATATTAAATTGTTCCCTGTATGTAATAGAGATCGGAGCCAGTGAAAATACAACTGAAAATCTCTTGGGACACATGGTGCAATATGTACATCCACTGTTACTCTAGGGCATTACTGGAACAATAGTAGAGTTCTCCAGCCTGGAACAGCTTATGAAGGTTGACATCCTACACTCAGCTCCACTACAGGTTTTCTTCAGAATGTTTTCAGAAAATCAGGAAACATTCTTCTCTATCTGGATAGAATGTGATCCAGTGCATGAAGAAACAGTTACACGTGGTGGCGGACAAGGAGTGCATTTTCCAACACGAGCTTAACATGGGATAAATCACGAGCATAACACCAGTGCTGTAAGAGAATAATAATAATAATGGCATTTATTGAGCGCTTACTATGTGCAAAGCACTGTTCTAAGTGCTGGGGAGGTTACAAAGTGATCAGGTTGTCCCACAGGGGGCTCACAGTCTTAATCCCCATTTTACAGATGAAGTAACTGAGGCACAGAGAAGTGAAGTGACTTGCCCAAAGTCGCGCAGCTAAGTGGGGAAGCCGGGATTTGAACCCGTGCCCTCTGACTCCAAAGCCCGTGCTTTTTCCACTGAGCCACGCTGCTTCTCTAGTGAGTGTACTGAAGAATACTCCGGAGTTTAGTACAGTGGTTGGCACAAATGCTACACAAACACCACAGTTTTAAGCAAAACTGCTATCACCACTCACAGAGGGAAACTTTGTTTTGTTTTCATTAGTATTTCAGCAGAATGGAGAATGTTACATAGGAGTTGTAACTGACTTAAACCACTGCTGATCGTGTACTGGACCCCTCCAGTGGGAGGTCAGTCAGGTGACTGCTCTGGAAAGTAGCATGGTCTGGTGGTTAGAGCACTGGCCTGGGAGCAAGAAGGCCATGAGTTCTAATTCTGACTCCACCATTTTGTCTTCTGTGTGACCCTGGACAAGTCACTTCACTTCTCTGTGCCTCAGTTACCTCATCTGTAAAATGGGGATGGGGGCTGTGAGCCCCTTGTGAGACAGGGACAGTGTCCAACCCAATTTCCTCATATCCACCCCAATGTTTAGGCACATAGTATGCACTTAACAAGTAGCACAATTATTATTATTATTATTATTATTATTATTATTATTACTGCCACCCCAACAATCACAGCTCTCAGGACCCTCAGTGTCCTCCTCTAGTGGATGGCCATGCTGTCTCCCCAGGATCCCACATCAGCTCTCCTCCATGTAGAGGAACCTCCATCCTGACCCGCCTTCCACCACCAAGAAGATCAGAGGAAAACAGTGAAAGCCTGGCACTGCTTCCAAAGAAACTCAGGAAGACTCTGGTGGCTTCTGCTCTGGTGCTTCCCGAGGCCATGGGGATAACCACGGACTCTGAGCCATGAGGAGCCTGAAATTTTCTGCCTCTAGCCATCGTTCCCTGTTGATCTTTGTTTTTCTCTTCATATTTCTTTATGGTTTGTTCCATCCCTGATTATGAATCTGTTGCCAGTCCCCTCTCCTCTTTTTCACTTTTCAACTGTGAACCCCACCAAGGGGCAGGACCATGTCTGATTCCCACCTCTGTATTTATTTCCAGTGCATAGTTCTTTGCACACAGAAAGTACTAAATGAATACTATTATCATTACAGCGTGGCATTGCAATACTCTATTGCATTGTACTCTTCAAAGTTCTCAGTACAGTGCTCTGTACTGAGTGAGCCGTTTCCTTTTCCATTTCCTTCTAGACTGTGAGCCCACTTTTGGGTAGGGACCGTCTCTATATGTTGCCAACTTGTACTTCCCAAGCACTTAGTACAGTGTTTTGCACATAGTAAGTGCTCAATAAATACGATTGATTGATTGCTGGGTATATCCATCAACAGCATTGACTGGGTGCTAAATGTGTCCCTCTCACCCTGTACCTCCCATTCCTCTACTTTCTCCATCCCTATTCACTTCTCTTGACAGTGTTAGTCATTTCTCATTTCTCTTTTCAAGAATTCTTCAAGGTCGCTCCTAGTGTATTCTCTTTCTTTGAGAAGCAGCAGGGCTTAGTGGAAAGAGTCCGGGCTTGGGAGTCAGAGGTCATAGGTTAACTTGCCAGCTGTGTGACTTGTGGGCGAGTCACTTAACTTCTCTGTGCCTCAGTTACCTCATCTGTAAAATGGGGATTAAGACTGTGAGCCCCAAGCAGGACAATCTGCTTACCGTATATCTACCCCAGCACTTAGAACAGTGCTTGGCACATAGTAAGCACTTAACAAATACCATAATTATTATTATTTTTTTTCAATCACTGTTTTTCCAGCTTCTCCTTTTCCATTCTTCCCTTTCTCCCTGATGCTGTCTTGCAACCACACAGAATGGGAACTGAATTTATCTACCGTTCAGTCACCTTGGTATTTCAGCGGGTGGTAGAGCTGTAGTGGTGAGAGGGAGAGGAAAGGCCAGTAATCAATCCCACTCCCAAAGGGAATTTTTCCTACAATGAGGGTGGGTTGATAGATTCACAGGAGAGGATCTGGGGTGGCCTGATGATCTCCTCTCTGGCATTTTACTAGCATTCTGGCTCCCATAGTGTGTATGTTTTTGGTGGGCAGATCAATCAATCCATCAATCATATTTATTGAGCACTTACTGTGTGCAGAGCACTGTACTAAGCGCTTGGGAAGTACAAGTTGGCAACATATAGAGACAGTCCCTACCCAACAGTGGGCTCACAGTCTAAAAGGATGGGTTTGGGAAGGAGGCAACAGCAGGCCACTGGAATTGAGGACTCTTTTTGCTCCTCTCCAGTGATCATCTAATTGTTCTTGCCTCTCCTGTCTTCATCCCCTTAGCCACACTCTTCCTCCAGCCTGGAACTCCCTGCTTCCACAACTCTGACTGGGCACCCGAATCCGCCACTTGTTGGCTGTGTGACTTTGGTCAAGTCACTTAACTTCTCTGTGCCTTAGTTACCTCATCTGTAAAATGGGAATCAAGACTGTGAGTCCCAAGTGGGACAATCTGATAACCTTGTATCTATCCCAGCACTTAGAACAGTGCCAGGCACATAGTAAGCACTTAACAAATGCCATTATTATTATTATTCTTACTAAAATCCCACCTCCTTACAATAAACTTTTACCAATTAATTCCCAAGTCTTACAACCCACCTATAATCTCTGGTATTTATGCATTTATTTATTCCCATCCTGATCACTGTCATATGTATGTCTTTCATTTATACATTCAACTACTTCCATTGATTGCTCTAGTTACAACTAGTAAATAGTTGTATTTTCATTTTCTTTATAGGCAGGGAATGTGCCACTCGCATTTTACTTCAAGAGTTTAGTACAGTGCCTTGTACCCAATGTGTGTTCAGTGAATACTAGTACTACTAATTCATACAGGTAACCTTCACATGGCCTTGTCCTTTGGATTTGTGGGGTAAATATGCTGCACACTAAACCCTCAGCCAATCAGAGAGCTCTGGGATCAAATCAGGTAACTTGAACCCCAACTGGAAACTATATTAGCCAATCCTAGGCTTGAAGCAGTAACTCAAGAAGTCACCCAAAGCCAGTCTAAATAGCTGAAATTTACCTACAGAAGTTTTCTTGTATATGTAAACTAGTTATTTCATCCAATCAATAATACTTATAGATTAAACCCTAAACACTAACACTAACACACTGAAAAAGGAACATAGTTCCTGTCTTCAAAGATCCTATAATCTAACAGGGAAACTCAAACCATTCCTAAATAACAGTTGAGAAGAAAACACTACTGTTACTGAGTATTTCTATAGTTTGTAGATTTGAAAACTAATAATAATAATAATGATGGCATTTATTAAGCGCTTACTATGTGCAAAGCACTGTTCTAAGCGCTGGGGAGGTTACAAGGTGATCAGGTTGTCCCACGGGGGGCTCACAGTCTTAATCCCCATTTTACAGATGGGGTAACTAAGGCACAGAGAAGTTAAGTGACTTTCCCAAAGGCACACAGCTGACAATTGGCAGAGCTGGGATTTGAACCCCTGACCTCTGACTCCAAAGCCCGTGCTCTTTCCACAGAGCCACACTGCTTCTCACTATCCAGTCACTTCACAGTGACAAATGATTGAACTGTGAGCCCATTGTGGGGTAGGGACAGTCCCTATACGTTGCCAACTTGTACTTCCCTAGCGCTTTGTGCAGTGATCTGCACACAGAAACGGCTCAATAAATACAATTGAATGAATGAATGAATGAATGAATGAATCTCATTATAATTATCAGGAAAAAGCAGCAGAGCATGTGCCATCACAAAATGCAGAATTTTTTAGAAACGTTTAACTGCGAATTCAAGTATCTTTGCAACAAGACTAAACATTTTGCATTTTAATGACTGTTACTATTCAAGAATAATGTTTCTCACTTTGACAATTTCTATATTGCATTTTCTTTCAGTGTGAATTGTTTCAGATCTATACATTTTTCTAATTCAGTACTAATTACATATTTTAAAATGCTAGACTTTGAACCCTACAGCATTTAAAACATTAACCGGTATGTGGCTCATATGTCATCAATGTAGTAACAAAATACCCAACCAAATCGTCCACCAACTCTGTTAAATTGTACCCTCCCAAGTGCTTAATACAGTGCTCTGGACACAGTAAGCTCTCAGGAAATTGGAATGCCGAAACTTTGAGTCATCCAATCACCATTTGCAGGAAATGATGAAATTCTCCTGTTCCTATCTTCAAACACTGACAGAAACATGATACCCCATGAAAGTACACAATTTTGAAATTCATCTGGCCTCCAGTAGATATTTCTTCATTCAGTGCCGAAACCATAGGAACATAACTGGGGAGATTAAAAAAAAAAGTTCCTTTCTATTTGGGACTAAACCAGAGTGGGATGCAATACAGTTTGAAAGAATACATAGGGAGAGTAGTGAATCATATAGATTTTATAAAAATGTAGTACCTCTTAATGGCAGACACTGTAATATGGGTTATAATAGCCCGTCCTCTCTTACTAAATGGAGTGGAATAACATTGTCAGGTCTGTTACTAGGGGAATCCTGATTGAATCCCCTTTCTCTAATCAGTCTGAGTAGTAGGCTTTAGGAGCGACAAAAGTAAACAGTCACTTATGTGTGTTTGAACTCTTCACCCCATTCTCTTTCCTCCTTCTTTTTCTCCCCTACCTAAGGTATACTCCCTCCCAGTGCTTTAGTCAGCATTCCATCCCTTTGGTTGGTGGCATATTAAAATTACTTCCTGCCTACAAGGGCACATGGAGATAGAAAATGCAGCTCAGCTACACCAAATCCCTTCAAAACGCAGGGGTCTCTGTGCAGTTAAACTAGATAAACCTGTGCAGTTGTCTCCCTGCTGCTGAGGCCAAGACAAAAGGAAACCAACTTAGGTCAGAGCAAGAGTGATTTAAGTTCTGCCTAATGAAGAGTGTCTGAACTGTGAGGATTTTTAATAAACAGTAGGTTACCAAGTGAAGTTGTGGAATCTGTCTCTCTGTCTGGAATTCCTCCATCCTCCAGCTCAGTCTTCAACCCACTCCTCCCCCTTAACACATTCTTCTAAGCAGATATTTTTCTCTTCAACAAAGGAACCCAGAGCTGGAGACTTCTGGAGTCCAAACAAGACTATAATATGGGAAAGTTCATCACATAAGGGACGAGTTAATATTGGGCCTGAAGGCCAGATTTGGGGATGACAGGGGAAATAGTTTTTTAAAGCTCCTCTCTATACTTCTCTTTTCTTCAGGGAGGTAGTGTTGTGCCTTTACCGTTGACTGTAAAAACGTACTAAATATGTTCCGTGTGTTTTTCATTTCCCCCCATTATCAGAGGTAACTTTCTTATTGGTGCATTCCTACAAAAAACACATGTCCTCTATATCACAATTGTACCTCATCTTCACTATCATCTTCCCAACTAAACCCTGTATTATTCATGTTTCCCATCAGTGTTGACAACACTACTATCTCTGTCTCAAAAGCTCATAACTTCAGCAAAATCTTCGACGTCTCTCATTCAACTAGCACATTCAATCTGTTGTGAAATTATGTCAATTCTGCCTTCAGAGCATCTCTAAAATCCAAACTTTCCTCTCCATCCAAACTGCTACTATGCTGTTCCAAGCATTTATCATATTCCACAGGGACTACTGCATCAGCCTCCTACTGTCTTCCCTGCCTCCTGTCTCTCGCCACTCCAGCCTATACTTCACCCTCCTGCTTGGACTGTTTTTTTGAAAAAATGTTCAGTCTATATCTCCCCACTCTAAAAGATCCTCTACTGGTTGCCCATTTATCTCCACATCAAACAGAAACTCCTTGCCCTTCACTCCCACCTCCAACCTTACTTCACCGATGTTCTATTAATATTGTAAACTCTTTTGAATAATAATAATAGTGATAATAATAATTGTGGTATTTATTAAGTGCTTATAATGTTCCATGCACTGTTCCAAGAGCTGGGGGAGATACAAGGTAATCAGGTTGGACACAGTCCCTCTCCCACATGGGACTCACACTCTTTATCTTTATTTTTCAGATGAGGGAACTGAGGCCCAAAGAAGTGAAGTGACTTGTCCAAGGTCACACAGCAGACATGTGGCAGAGCCGGGATTAGAATCCACATCCTCTGACTCCCACCCCGATTCTCTTTCCACTAGGCCATGCTGCTTCAGGACAGGGACCATACCTATTCTTTAATAGGGCACCCATTGAACACAGAATAGCACTTTGGGACAATCAATAGTATTTCCTGAAGGTTTACTGGCTGTGGAGCATTGTATAAAGAGCTTGGGAGAATACAATAGAGTTAGTAGACATTGTTCCTTCTCTCCAGGAGCTTACAATTTATCAGGTTTAACATTAAAATAAATTACAGATAGTGGGACGCAACAATTCACATTGAGGAACTAGGAGTCCTTATAAACATGATTATGTCCACGTTAGAGTTCTACTTCAGGGCAGGGATAAACCAGATTGTCTGTCAGAGTCCCTTCTAAATCTAAAAGTACAATAAGAGAAAGAGAGCATAGGATGAAATGACTAATGCATATAGACTAGAACTTAGAAATCGATACATTATTGTGAGCATACAGTTGCTGAAAAGTTATCAAGGATATATGGTAGCAGTTCCTGCTCTGCTTCTGATCATTCAGATAGAGACCACATTATCGTAATGTGATTTCTGATCACATCTGTAAAAAAATGGAATGTTACCACTGAGATCATTTCCTCATTTCATTCAATCAATGATCATATGGTTAGGCTTGATCTATTCATTGAAAATGCTTGCATTTACAATATGGTACTGCCAGGAAGAGAAAAATATCCTCAGCATTCTTATGAAAAACAAAGAGTTTAAAGATCAGGGCACCTTTAGTTTGAATATATATTTACATTGCTTTATAACCTTTTTTAGGCAAGGAATTTTATAGGAGACACTGGTGTCTGAGAAACCTCTAAAACTCGAGTGGCTGCAGAATGCAGAGGCGGGAAAATAAAAAGACAAATCACTGAGAATGTTAAATGCATCTAAATATGCTTAAGTAATAAATATGATGTGCTCAGTGCAATCTACGTATATTATTGTAGACTGTTTTAGCTCCCAATATCTCTAAATTCATTCCTGTACCTTGATGTTCCTCAGTGTTCCGTTTGCTTGGTACTTGAAAACCTGGGAACATATCTACATTTTTTTCTTGAAAAAACATCTCAATTTAAGTGAATTTAAGGGGACCCTGTGTTCCCATCACTTAATAGAGGATAATGGTAGGGGAAGATTGAAGGAGATAAGAGTGGGAGCAATGTTAACTCTACCAGCTGTGAGTTTTATTTGAGACATATTCAGAAGGTTGCTCAGCTCAGAGCATTTCAACAGAAGCTACAATTTTTCAGAAGACTATTCAGTATAAACATTAGATTTGAGTCTGGTTTAGCCTGTGTAATGAAAGAGGAAAGAGGAACCTGGTGACAGTTAGGACCCTCTCTTCTTGGCTTTCCTCCGTCAAAAAAGGATGAGGAAAGGTGGCAGAATGCAGTACTCCTCTCTAATAATAACAATAATAATTGAGGTATTTGTTAAGTGTTTACTGTGTGCCAGGCCCTGTACTAAGTGCTGGGGTAGATACAAGCAAATTGGGTTGGATAGAGACCCTGTCAGATGTGGGGCTCACAGTCTCAATCCCCATTTTACAGATAAGGTAACTGAGGCACAGAGAAATGTAGTGTCTTGTCCAAGGCCACACAGCAGACAAGCAGTTGGATTAGAATTAGAGCCCATGACCTTCTGACTCCCCGGACCGTGCTCTATCCATTATGCCATGCTGCTTTTCAAGACTGTCAGCTCATCGTGGGCTGGGAATGTCTCTACCAACTCGGTTATATTGCATGCTTCCAAGTGCTTCGTATAGTGCTCTACCCACATAAAGGGTTCAATAAATTCTATTTATTGCTCATGATCAAGGTCCAATAGACCAGCTGTGAATCCAGCTCCGCTAGCCAGACTGTAAAGGAAATCCTTGGGGTCAAAATGTTCAAGGAAAAAAAGAGTGAGGAGGGAGAGAGGAGAGAGAGAGAGGAAGAGAGAGAGAGAGAGAAAGAAATACAGGGAATAAAACAGAACAAAAGTAATGCTGAGAGTGAGAAGTAGGTCAACCCTTCCTCCCTTCCCTAAGAGATGGAGAGTGTAGATGAGATCCCCTAGAGAGTGAGAACAATAAAGGATAAGGTTATCAGGTGAAGGAAGAGTTTCAGTGAGGGCTAGGAAGAAAATCAATCAACAGTATTTATTGAGTGCTTATGTGCTAAAAGTTTGGGAAAGTACAGAACAGCAGAATCGGTAGACTCATTCCCTGCCCAAAGGAGTGTGTAGTCTCTGGAGGGAGACAGTCATTAATATAAATAAATAATTATTGATATGTACATAAGTTTTGAGGGGCTGAGGGTAGGGTGACTACCAAGTGATTGAAGGGAAAAGGTCCAAGTGCATAAGTAATGCAGAGGGGAGAGGGAGTAGAGGAAAAGAGAGTTTAATTGGGAAAGACCTCTTAGAGATGTGACCTGAATAAGGCTTTGAAAGTAAGGAGAGTGGTGTTCCGGCGTATATAGAGGGCGAGAGAGGGGATGTGAGAAAGGTTTAGCGGTGAAGGAGATTGAGCCACAGTAATCAAGCAGGTGCTAGAGGAGAAAAATATGCTGGCTGGGCTGTAGTAGGAAATAAACAAGTGAGTGGGCCAGAAACAAGTCAGATATTAGTGGGGGCTTGTTCAGCCCTTAGCTGAATGGAGATTTGAGAGGGAAGGGTGATGGGGGAAGAGAGTGGTGGGAGGAGTTACAAGAGAAGGGATGTAAGCGTTTAGTACAGTGCTCTGCATGCACTCAATAAATCAATCAATCAATCAATCAATCGTATTTATTGAGCGCTTACTATGTGCAGAGCACTGTACTAAGCGCTTGGGAAGTACAAATTGGCATCACATAGAGACAGTCCCTACCCAACAGTGGGCTCACAGTCTAAAAGGGGGAGACAGAGAACAGAACCAAACATACCAACAAAATAAAATAAGTAGGATAGAAATGTACAAGTAAAATAAATAAATAAATAAATAAATAAATAGAGTAATAAATATGTACAACCATATATACATATATACAGGTGCTGTGGGGAAGGGAAGGAGGTAAGATGGGGGGATGGAGAGGGGGACGAGGGGGAGAGGAAGGAAGGGGCTCAGTCTGGGAAGGCCTCCTGGAGGAGGTGAGCTCTCAGCAGGGCCTTGAAGGGAGGAAGAGAGCTAGCTTGGCGGAGGGGCAAAGGGAGGGCATTCCAGGCCCGGGGGATGACATGGGCCGGGGGTCGACGGCGGGACAGGCGAGAACGAGGTACAGTGAGGAGATTAGCGGTGGAGGAGCGGAGGTTGCGGGCTGGGCAGTAGAAGGAGAGAAGGGAGGTGAGGTAGGAGGGGGCGAGGTGATGGAGAGCCTTGAAGCCCAGGGTGAGGAGTTTCTGCCTGATGCGCAGATTGATTGGTAGCCACTGGAGATTTTTGAGGAGGGGAGTAATATGCCCAGAGCGTTTCTGGACAAAGATAATCCGGGCAGCAGCATGAAGTATGGATTGAAGTGGAGAGAGACACGAGGATGGGAGATCAGAGAGAAGGCTAGTGCAGTAGTCCAGACGGGATAGGATGAGAGCTTGAATGAGCAGGGTAGCGGTTTGGATGGAGAGGAAAGGGCGGATCTTGGCAATGTTGCGGAGCTGAGACCGGCAGGTTTTGGTGACGGCTTGGATGTGAGGGGTGAATGAGAGAGTGGAGTCGAGGATGACACCAAGGTTGCGGGCTTGTGAGACGGGAAGGATGGTAGTGCCGTCAACAGAGATGGGAAAGTCAGGGAGAGGACAAGGTTTGGGAGGGAAGACAAGGAGCTCAGTCTTCGACATGTTGAGCTTTAGGTGGCGGGCGGACATCCAGATGGAGATGTCCTGAAGGCAGGAGGAGATGCGAGCCTGGAGGGAGGGGGAGAGAGCAGGGGCAGAGATGTAGATCTGGGTGTCATCAGCGTAGAGATGATAGTTGAAGCCGTGGGAGCGAATGAGGTCACCAAGGGAGTGAGTGTAGATTGAGAACAGAAGGGGACCAAGCACTGAACCTTGGGGAACCCCCACCATAAGAGGATGGGAGGGGGAGGAGGAGCCTGCAAAAGAGACTGAGAAAGAACGACCGGAGAGATAAGAGGAGAACCAGGAGAGGACGGAGTCTGTGAAGCCAAGGTCAGATAACGTGTGGAGGAGAAGGGGGTGGTCCACAGTGTCAAAGGCAGCTGAGAGGTCGAGGAGGATTAGGACAGAGTATGAGCCGTTGGATTTGGCAAGCAGGAGGTCATCGGTGACCTTTGAGAGCGCAGTTTCCGTGGAATGAAGGGGACGGAAGCCAGACTGGAGGGGGTCGAGGAGAGAGTTGTTGTTGAGGAATTCTAGGCAGCGCGTGTAGACAACTCGTTCAAGGAGTTTGGAAAGGAATGGTAGGAGGGATATGGGACGAT
Source organism: Tachyglossus aculeatus (assembly GCF_015852505.1). Classification (NCBI taxonomy): domain Eukaryota; kingdom Metazoa; phylum Chordata; class Mammalia; order Monotremata; family Tachyglossidae; genus Tachyglossus; species Tachyglossus aculeatus. The sequence continues at coordinate 118,021,872 of NC_052066.1, read as the reverse complement.
AACTAGAAGGTGAGGTGGGGTCAAGAGAGGGTTTTTTTAGGATGGGAGAGACATGGGCATGTTTGAAGGCAGAGGGGAAGGAACCAGTGGAGAGTGAGCGGTTGAAGATGGAAGTTAAGGAGGGGAGAAGGGATGGAGCGAGAGATTTCATAAGATGAGAGGGAATGGGGTCAGAAGCACAGGTGGCCGGAGTAGCACTTGAGAGGAGGGAGGAGAGTTCCTCTGAGGATACCGCTGGGAAGGATGGGAGAGTAGCAGAGAGTGTTGAGAGCCGGGGGGTTGGAGAAAGGGGGGAAGAGACTTTGGGGAGGTCGGACCTGAGGGATTTAATTTTGTTAATGAAGTAGGAGGCCAGATCGTTGGGGGTGAGGGAAGGAGGAGGGGGAGGAACCGGGGGCCTGAGAAGGGAGTTGAATGTACGGAAGAGCTGGCGGGGGTGATGACTGAATGAATGAACGAAAGTGCCATAGGGAAGTTACCTTAGCAAGGGCAGCAAAAGAGACTATAAGAGAGATGGGGTAGTGGAGAGAGTGCAAGGATAATGCTTCTGAATTCTCCCATTCCACTCCTGGAGGGGTGAGGCATGTGGTTGTCATCTTCACAAAGCTTGGAGGCAACTGAAGAGTGAAGGATGAGTTGCTTGGAATCAGCCAGAGAGTGGTGTTGAAGTGCAAAATCAGGAGCTTTTAAACCCTTTGCTCTTTTCTGGCAGGGAAAGGGCTTGTAGCTCCCTTCTTCCTGGAAAAAATGGAGAGCCCTTGACCACTGGAGGTTATCTCTCTGGAGGCCAGATATGGGGGGCTAGAAAGACACGCGATCCCATGGCTTCTGAATCTCCTACTGCGTTCTGGGAAGAGGGATGTTGGGCTGTGGTTTCCATGCCATTTGGAGAGGGCTGAGCTGAATGGGATAAGGTGACTGGAGGTCAGTTACCTGAGAAGGGGACTAGATGAATGCTCTAACACCTCACTGAAGCTCACTGTGGGCAGGGAATATGTCTATTTTACTCTTTCCGGTGCTTAGTATAGTGCTCTGCATGCACTAAGAGCTCAATAAATATCATTGATTGATTGATCGTACCTTAGTGGTATTTTACTGTTGTCGGGTAGGGACCGTCCCTATATGTTGCCAACTTGTACTTCCCAAGTGCTTAGTACAGTGCTCTGCACACAGTAAGTGCTCAATAAATACGACTGAATGAATGAATGAATGAATAAACAGAAAGTACTTTACAGTGAACTATTATAAAACTATTATAAGGTAGAGGCCATCAATCAGTCAATGGTATTTATTTAGGGCTTACTGTGCATAGAACACTGTACTAAACACTTTTAAGAGATCAACAAAATAGAGTTGGTAGGCAATCCCTCTCCATAAGAAGCTTACAGCAGAGAGGGAAGGCAGACACTAAAATGCATAAGTGCTTAGTACAGTGCTCTGCACACAGCAAGCACTCAATAAATATGATTGAATGAATTAGATGAAAGAAAATAAGGATATGTAAATACGTGCTGTGGGACTAAAGGTGGGGTGAAGAGCAAATACTTAAGTGGAAAATATCTAAGTGCATAGATGGCACAGAAGGAAGGGCAAATAGGTGGAAATGAGCCTTAGTTAGGGATTGACTCCTGGAGGAGTGGTGATATTAGGGAAAGTGGTGGTTTGTTCAATGTGAAGGAGAAAAGAGTTCCAGGCCAGAGGGAGGATTTGAGTAAGGGGTTAATATTGGGATAGACAAGATGGAAGTCCCATGAATGGGTTGGGGTTAGAGGAGCAAGCATGTGGAGTTGGTTGCAATAGGAGATCAGATCAGTCTAGGAAGCTTAGCAGCCTCGTGCTTTCTCTGACACCATACAAATGCGCAAAAGCATTTCTCCCTGCACTGACTCTACTTCTGAACCATGTTATGCCCAGACAGAATCCTATGTGAGAACAAAGTTCCTCAAAGCTTCCATCTTATTATATGAAAACTGGGTAATGTAAACACAGGCAATAGCAGAAATGGCTGTATCCCACTAAAAAGTAGGGAGACTCTAGGACTTCAAGATACTGCCAAACACAAATGTATTATTTTTCATTTTGCAAAATGATGTGTGTGTTCACGAGAGAGAGAGAGAAAGAGAGAGGGGGAGAGGGAGAGGGGGAGAGAGCGAGAGAATGAGAGAGAGAATGTCTGTGTGAGTGTGTGTGTGTGGGGGGGGGTGGTAATTTATATTTCTCAAACCACCGACAGACTGAAGGACTCAGTACTAAGTGCTGAAAGAGGAGAGAAGTTTAGCCTGCCATGTGGAAAATCATTCTACTGGGTTATAGTCTAGTCATGCCGATGGCCCCACGAAAGCTTGCACAGTATGCACTCTAATGGAAACCATCCTCACTTTCCTGTGGTCGGTGCTATTTGTAAAAAAGTTGAAGAAGGAAAATAAAGTTGGTGTTGACAAGTCATTTGGGAGGTCTTTCAGGAAGAAAATTGAAATCTTATTTCTGGGAGAACCCTAAATGCCAGTTGTACAAAGAAAATTAAATAACCAATTTCATCTCCCTTTTCTCTTTGTTACCCCTTACCATCCCCCATCGCCTTGGCACATGGCTGTATCCTTTCCCATTGTTATCTTCCTCACTTGTATACAGCTTTGAATGGGCAAACACACACACACACACACACACACACACACACACACACACACAAAAAAAAAAACAAACCCCAAAAACCTCAAACTTCTGACTCTAGGAATCTGGCTCTCAGTGTGAGCAAAAATGAGGATGCATGGAACAGCAACTGGTCTGCCTGACTAGCTGCTTCTGCCCAATAGCCACTACCTAAAGTATTCTGATATCTTTGCCAATTAATTTTGCTCCTGACTTAGGACTTGGGACTGCATTAGATGTGCAGTTCCAATTATAGCTATAAAAGAAATGAGTTTCTCCACAGAAATAATGGAGGAATCTTGGTCCTTAGGCTTCAGGATTAAGAACCATGGAGAAGAAATTGATTTTAGTGTTAGTGGTTTGTGCGACACCATTCACTCTCCCAGCCTCATCAGCCATCTCCTTGTTGGGGCACAGAGTGCGATGAACATGGAGGTGGGCAGAGGTCGGCACAAATTTTGAAATGTGTGGGCATTTTATTTATCAATTTATTTATTTATTTATTTTATTTACCCACAACCTGATTGCCAGATCTGTGCTCTTTCCACTAGACCAACAGCAGCTAAATGGAAATCATATTTACAGATTGGATGTAAGTTCTTTGAGGGCAGGGATCATATCTACGATTTCTATTGTACTCTTCCAAGTGCTTATTACAGTACTCTGCACGGAGTAAGCTCACAATGAATTCCATGGATAATAATAATAATAATAATAGCGGTATTTGTTAAGCACTTTGTGCCAAGCACTATACAAAATCCTAGGGTGGATACAAGATAATCAGGTTTCACATGGGGCTGGCAGTCTAATTCAGAGTTATAGTAGGTTTTGAAACCCCATTCTACAGATGAGAGAAGCAGTGTGGCTCGGTGGAAAAAGCACGGGCTTGGGAGTCAGAGGTCATGGGTTCAAATCCCAGCCCCACCAATTGTCAGCTGTGTGACTTTGGGCAAGTCACTTAACTTCTCTGGGTCTCAGTTACCTCATCTGTAAAATGGGGATTAAGACTGTGAGCCTCCTGTGGGGCAACCTGATCACCTTGTAACCTCCCCAACGCTTAGAGCAGTGATTTGCATGCACTAAGCGCTTAATAAATTCCATATTTATTATTCATTTTTTGAGAAGCAGCATGGCTCAGGGAAAGAGCATGGGCTTGGGAGACAGAGGTCATGAGTTCAAATCCCTGCTCTGCCAATTGCCAGCTGTGTGACTTTGGGCAAGTCACTTAACTTCTCTGGGCCTCAGTTACCTCATCTGTAAAATGGGGATTAAGACTGTGAGTCCCCTGTGGGACAATCTGATCACCTTGTAACCTTCCCAGCACTGAAAGCAGTGATTTGCAAGCACTAAGCACTTAATAAATGCCATATTTATTATTGATTTTTTGAGAAGCAGCATGGCTCAGTGGAAAGAGCATGGGCTTGGGAGTCAGAGGTCATGGGTTCAAATCTCAGCTCTGCCAATTGTCAGCTGTGTGACTTTGGGCAAGTCACTTAACTTTTCTGTGCCTCAGTTACCTCATTTGTAAAATGGGGATTAAGACTGTGAGCCCCCCGTGGGATGATGTGATCACCTTGTAACCTCCCCAGAACTTAGAACAGTGCTTTGCATTTAACAAATACCATCATTATTATTATTGTTATTATTAGAATAGTGCTTTGTACATAGTAAGTGCTTAATAAATGCCATCATTATTATTATCATTATTATGAGGTAACTGAGGTGTAGAGAAGTTAATTGACTTGCCCAAGGTCACACAGCAGGTAAGAGAAGCAGTGTGGTCTAGAGGGAAGAGCAGAGACCTGGAGTCAGAAGACTTGGATTCTAATCCTGGCCCCACCACCTGTGTGCTGTGTAACCTTGAGCAAGTCCCTTAATTTCTCTGTGCTTCAGTTACCTCATCTGTAAAATGGGAATTAGGGCTGTGATCCCCATGTATCACAAACATCCCCAAACTATGTCCAGCCCAATTATCTCCTATCTACCACAGGGCAGCACTTGCCTGGCACATAGAAAACCCTTAGAAAGCGCCAATAAAGAAAGAAAAGTGGAACGGAGGGGATAAGAATCCAGGTCCTCTGACTTCCAAGCCCCTGTTATTTCTATTAGGTTGCACTGCTGGGTGTGTGAGTGTGTTTCTGTGTGTGTGTGTGTGGGGGGGGGGGGGGGGGCAGGGAATATGTCTGCTTTTGTTATATTGTACTCTCCCAAGTGCTTAGTATAGTGCTGTGCACACATTAAGTGCTCCATAAATGCGATTAGATGAATGTAGGTAGGTATGAGACCTGTCTTTTAGATTCCAGGAAGTATAAGCTTTTATGGTTGGTAACAGATGAAGGAAAAGATTTGATATTTTTGGTGACCTTTAATGTGCTTCTTGTGTACAGAACATTATACTATGTGCATGGGTAAGTACAATATCAGGGAGTTGATAAACTTACCAGCCAGTAGAGGAGCTTACACTTCATGGAGATGCTTTCGCTGATTTTTCACTTGATAGTTCACAGGATGACTTAAGATAATCAACAGGCTATTTTAAATTACATAAAATAAAGGTTTGTTTTTGTGACTTGAAGTTCATTTCTTTGAATGCTACCAATGATAATTTTTAGAAAGAAAAAAAAGAATTGTAAACTCTATAGGCACCAGAAGAAAAATAGAACTATTTTATTAATAATATAGCTTGCTTTTGTACTGGGCTTTGTATTTCCCAAGTGCCTTCAAATGAAATAATTCCATACTCTCTGTTCCCCTTGACTTCACCTGGCTCAGGCTCTGTAGCAGAGAGGTGAGCACAGGGTAATAATAATAATAATAATAATAATAATGGCATTTGTTAAGTGCTTACTAGGTGCAAAGCACTGTTCTAAGTGCTGGGGGGGATACAAGGTGACTAGGTTGTCCCACATGGGGCTCACAGTCTTAATCCCCTTTTTACAGATGAGGTAACTGAGGCTCAGAGAAGTTAAGTGACTTGCCCAAGGTCACACGACAGACATGTGGTGGAGCCGGCATTCGAACCCATGGCCTCTGACTCCAAAGCCTGTGCTCTTTCCACTGAGCCACACTGCTTCTCTATTTACAGGGTATATGATAATAATAATAATAATAATAATGGCATTTGTTAATCACTTACTATGTGCCATTCATTCATTCATTCAATCATATTTATTGAGCACTTACTGTGTGCAGAGCACTGTACGAAGAGCTTGTAAAATACAATTCAGCAACAAATAGACAATTCTTACCCAACAATGGGCTCACAGTCTAGAATGGGGAAAACAGACAACAAAACAAAACAGACAGGTATCAATAGCATCAATATAAATAAACCCCAAGCACTGTTCTAAGCACTGGGGTAATAATAATAATAATAATGGCATTTATTAAGCGCTTACTCTGTGCAAAGCACTGTTCTAAGCGCTGGGGAGGTTACAAGGTGATCAGGTTGTCCCTCATGGGGCTCACAGCCTTAATCCCCATTTTACAGATGAGGTAACTGAGGCCCAGAAGTTAAGTAACTTGCCCAAAGTCACACAGCTGACAATTGGCGGAGCCGGGATTTGAACTCATGAGCTCTGACTCCAAAGCCCGTGCTCTTTCCACTGAGCAACGCCACTTCCACCATGGAGTCCAGGTACGGAGCCTCTGCTGCCATGGGTCATCCTCTAGCTGCTGCCACTGTTTTTTCCCCCATTCTGTCCCCTCGCCTGCTCCAACCTGTGGTCCAATTTGAGCTTTGCAGTGTGTGGAGGGAGATGTGAGCCAAAATGCCATCCCTGTGGTCCAGAATGGGTCCTTCATCCTGGAGAGGGACTCTCCAAGCTGCCACCACTGTGGAACTGATGCCGCTCCATCCCTCCCCCATCCCCTCACCTGTGGCACACTCCAAGGTTCACCTCCGAGCATCTCCGGGTACCTCCAGTCCCGCACACAGCATGCCCACCCACCTACTGGTCTTGAGTCCTGCCTCCACTGTTGGATAGGCTCTCTTAGCTTGGAACTGCCAGCCCCTTCTGACACCAAGGTGCCATCATGTATCCCCTACTGCCCTGGAGAGCAGACCACGGTGTTCCCTGGAAGTGTTACCAGCAGAGGATACCTCCAATCCCTGCCTCATCACAGCTTGGGATTCAACCTAGCATTCAATCTTTCCCCCATTACTTGGTATTTTCGGTGTGCCATCTGTGTTCCCCCACACCCAGGCTACAAGATGACAAATCAGGTCACGAGGTGGAGATCATTGGGACATCTGGAGGAGTGTCTAAGAGCAATTGAGACCATTGAGACTGAGGGATGTCACGTTTCTGCTCAACAGCTCACAAGAAGACATAGAACTCAACTAATAGCAAAGGGGCTAATAGTGGTTTACACAGTCAGTCTGTCAATCATATTTACTGAGTGCTTACTTTGTGCAGAGCACTGTATTAAGTTCTGGGGAGAGTACAATACATCAAAATATTGTTAACCTTAGGGAGACAATCTTCACAAGGGCAAAAGGGAACCGACTTTGTCAATTTGGGGTGGGCTTTTCATTCATTGATTCATTCAATCATTCATTCAATCATATTTACTCAGTAATTACAGTGTACAGATCACTATACTAAACGATCGGGAAAATACAATACAACAATTAACAGTGACATTCCCTGCCGACAGCCAGTTTAGAGCCTGGGTACGGAGACAGATATCAATACAAATGAATAAAATTACAGATATGTACATAAGTGCTAGCCCCTCTCAGGGTCTCAACTGGAGAGTTTCCAGTACTCTACCAGTCTTGGCTAAGGGAGGGAGAGTTAAACAGAGGCCAACCCATTTAATTCCTAGTTTGGACAGTGGCTAGAGAGTGAAAGGCAATCTATTGCAAGTCAAAACTCACCCATGCTGGGCAGCAGCAGTATGGGAGAGATTTGAGGGCGGAGACTCTAGTTTACTGTGTGGAAGGCGGCCGTGGTAAACCACTTCTGTATTTTTACCAAGAAAACTCTATGGATACACGACCAGAACGATTGCAGATGGAGAGTGGAGTGTTCTGGAAGAGGTTTGTCTATGGTGCTGCTATGGGTCGAAAACGACTCAATGACATAAGACAAGACATAGTGCTGTGGGACTGGGAGTGGGGAAGAGCAAAGGGAGCAAGTGAGGGTGACACAGAAAGGAGTAGGAGGTGAGGAAACATATGGTTTAGTCCGGGAAGGCCTCTTGGAGGAGACATGCCTTCAGTAAGGTTTTGAAGTGGGGGGCTTTTGCAAATTGATTGTATTAAAACCCCACCCACGTAACCCCACACTCAGTACCTGGACCTCTCAGGGAGTGGTAATCCTCTCAACATCACTGCAAGACAGGGAGAGACAAGTATTATGATCTCCATTTTACAAGGAAGAACTCAAGGCACAGAGAGTTTAAGTTATTTTCTAAGGTCACAGCAGGTCAGTGGTGTTCCAGAGACGGGAATTCAAGGCTCCCAGCAGTCCCTAACTGTGAATTTTTGTGGACCGTGCTTTGTTGATTCTGTAATTATGTATACCAATATATTACCAATATAATATCAACAGGAAAAAAAACCTCATGACTTTGCGGGAATTACAAAGTCAGAAATAGATCCATTATTCTATAGTCAACTTGTACTTTGAAGTGTTCAACTTTGTTTTTTCTAAAGTTGGCATCAATAAACCCACTAGTGAGAGGACATATGAATTTAAGAATTGCAGAAGCAGCATGGCTCAGTGGAAAGAGCCTGGGTTTGGGAGTCAGAGGGCATGGGTTCTAATCCCGGTTCCACCAATTGTCTGCTGTGTGACCTTGGGCATGTCATTCATTTCTCTGTGCCTCAGTTATCTCGTCTGTAAAATAGGGAGTAAGACTGTGAGTCCCACATGGGACTCCTTGTATTCCCTCCAGCTCTTAGAACAGTGCCATGCACATAGTAAACACTTAACAAATACCAACATTATTATTATTAGTTGCAAAAATGTTCCATGTAAACTAAATTCTGCAAAAATTAAATTCAATTTTTCCTGAGTGTGTGCCAACTACTTCAGGGTAGGGTGAGTGCTTCATTTGTACTCACCCAGGCATTTATTTGTTGCCACACTGTAATATTTGTTGTCTAATTGTACTCTCCAAGAGCTTAGTACAGTGCTCTGCACACAGTAAACACTCAATAAATGAATTGAATGAATGAATGAATGAATGAATACAGCATACACTTTGCACTCTGAAAATACTACTGAATGATTGACTGGCCATTAATCCTGTTTATATTGCAACTGGCATCTTGAGTCAATGCTTCAGGAATTAGAACCTCACTCCCCCCAAATCCATCTTATTTTTCAGACATAGCACGTGGAATATTTGGGGTAGTCCCCTTTCTATGGATAAGGATTCCCATAGTTCAATCCATAGTTTCCAAATTTAAGCACTTACTGTGTGGAAAGTACTGAACTAAGCACTTGGGAGAGTAAAATATAACAAAGTTGGTAGACATATTCCCTACCCTCAAAGAGCTTACAGTCTAGAGGAAGTTTACAGTCTCGAGGGAGTTTATTATTATTATTCACTATAGCCAATTACTTATAATCTGAACTGAACAATAATCCAAAAAATAATTTAAAAATTGGATGGATAATCAAATATTGAGTTCGGAAACTGTCAGATAATTAAATAAACAAAGGTTTTGGTTACTTGAACTGTTAATTCAAGTATATATGCATATGTATATATATATGTATATATGTTTGCACATATTTATTACTCCATTTATTTATTTATTTTACTTGTACATATCTATTCTATTTATTTTATTTTGTTAATATCTTTGGTTTTGTTCTCTGTCTCCCCCTTCTAGACTGTGAGCCCACTGTTGGGTAGGGACTGTCTCTATATGTTGTCAACTTGTACTTCCCAAGCACTTAGTACAGTGCTCTGTACACGGTAAGCACTCAATAAATACAATTGATTGATTGATTTATAATGGCATTTGTTAAGCTCTTACTATGTGCAAAGCACTGTTCTAAGCGCTGGGGGGATACAAGGTGATCAGGTTGTCCCACGTGGGGCTCACAGTCATAATCCCCGTTTTCCAGATGAGGTAACTGAGGCTCAGAGAAGTTGAGTGACTTGCCCAAGGTCACACAGCAGACATGTGGCGGAGCCAGGATTCGAACCCATGACCTCTGACTCCAAAGCCCGGGCTCTTTCCACTGAGCAACGACCTTCAGCCCCTATACATTTGAATAGCTGGCTTTCTCTATCTGACTGACCATCTTAGAAGATTAGCTCACAGATCAGTTAAAAAAAAATTCAGTGAAAAGGAACTGGCTAAGAAGGAAGAGAAGAAGGTCATGGGTTCTAATCCCGGCCTCACCATTTGTCTGTTGAGTGACCTCGGGCAAGCCATTTCACTTCTCTTTGCCTCAGTTACATGATCCATAAAATGGGGATTGAGTAACTTAACTACCCACAGCCTGAGCTTTTAGAGTTACAGTAGAAAAATCACTAGTTTGTGTGGATGCCAGGGTTTGATCGAGGTAGAGTGTACACAGGAATCTATATTAGTCCATTTTATCTTCCTTTGCAATAAGCGAAAATAACTTTCTGCCTTAAAGGAAACATGCCACAGTATCTTGTAGAAAGAGTCCAAAGCACCACTAGCCAGAATGAATGGGATGTGTGTTCTGGGGAGAGATGGCAGGTTTCAATCTAAATGGTGGATGAAGATGCAGCTTCCCATTGAATGGGAGCTCCCTGCCCTCCCCCGTGACATAATAATAAGAAGAAGAATTGTGTTTTTTGTTAAGCGCTTACTATGTGCCAGGCGCTTTAGTGCACAGCACCCTCAAAGAGTAGACTTCTCAGCTGTCCCGACAGCAACACACCCCCTCACCCTCCATTGTAGAAGGAGCGTGGTGTAGAAGATAAACCATGCTCCTGGGAGTCAGAAGGTCATGGGTTCTAATCCCGGCCTCACCATTTGTCTGCTGAGTGACCTTGGGCAAGTCATTTCACTTCTCTTTGCCTCAGTTACATAATCTGTAAAATGGGGATTGAGACTGTGAGCTCCGCGTGGGACAGGGATTGTGCCCAAAATGATTTACTTGTATCCCCCGCAGTGCTTAGTACAGTACCTGGCACATAGAAAGCCCTTAACAAATGCAGTAATTATTATTATCATTATTATTAGAGGAGCTAGACATCTAAGTAAGGCCCGGAGCTCCGGGAGGGGAGGACTGGAGCTGGGTGGGGGATGCGGTTTATTTCCAGGGGGGTGCGTGTGTTCGGGAGAGGAGATTTGGATGCCAGCCGGTGGCGGGAAGGAAGCCGTGTATCATCCCCCCATAGCTGTCAGCTGGGTTTTCCCCCAAAGCGGGCACCATAGCCACGGATAGGTAGAAGCAGTGTGGCTCAGTGGAAAGAGCCCGGGCTTTGGAGTCAGAGGTCATGGGTTCAAATCCCGGCTCCGCCAATTGTCAGCTGGGTGACTTTGGGCAAGTCACTTCACTTCTCTGGGCCTCAGTTACCTCATCCGTAAAATGGGGATGAAGACTGTGAGCCCCCCGTGGGACAACCTGATCACCTTGTGACTTCCCCAGTGCTTAGAACAGTGCTTGGCACATAGTAAGTGCTTAATAAATGCCATCATTATTATTATTAAAGAGCCCGGGTCTGGGAAGCAAAGGACCTGGGTCCTAAACTTGGTTCCGCCACGTGTCTGACGTGTGACCTTGGGCAAGTCACTTCACTGCCCTGGGTCTGTTCCCTCATCTCAATTGAAGCACTTAGAATAGTGCTTTGCATTCATTCATTCATTCAATCGTATTTATTGAGCGCTTACTGTGTGCAGAGCACTGTACTAAGCGCTTGGGAAGTACAAATCGGCAACATATAGAGACGGTCCCTACCCAACAGTGGGTTCACAGTCTAGAAGGGGGAGGCAGACAACAAAACAAAACATATTAACAAAATAAAATAAATAGAATAAACATGTACAAATAAAATAATTAAAGAGTAATATAAGATAAATAAATAAATAAATAAATAAATAGATAGATAGAGTAATACACATGGTAAGAGCCCGCTGTGGGACAAGGCCTGCGTCCAACCCGATCTCCTTGGGAGCCACCCTGGCGTTCATTCATTCATTCAATCGTATTTATTGAGCGCATACTGTGTGCAGAGCACTGTACTAAGCGCTTGGGAAGTACAAGTTGGCAACATATAGAGACAGTCCCTACCCAACAGTGAGCTCACAGTCTAAAAGGGGGAGACAGAGAACAAAACCATACTAACAAAATAAAATAGAATAGATATGTACAAGTAAAATAAATAGAGTAATAAATATGTACAAACAAATATGTACAAATATGTACAAACATATATACATATATACTTTGCACACAGTAAGCGCTTAATAAATGCCATTATTGTTATTATTATTATAAGGGGTACAGTACCTGTTCTCCCTCTGACTTAGACTGGGTCCTCCTTGTGGGCCAGGGTCCTGCCCCCGAACTGATGAACTTGTATCTACCCCAGTGCTTAGAACAGCACTTGGCACACAGTAAGGGCTTAACTAATTTTATAATCATTATTGCCGACAACTTCTCCTTTCCTGTATTTAGAGACATCCTTTCCCCGGGGCATCGTCCTACCTAGAAGCCGTTGGCAAACGTGAAGTTCGATCCACCTCATTTTTTTTAGAGGAGGAAACAGAGGCCCTAAGTCAGTGACCTCCTTAAAGTCCTCGTCAGGTGTGACCCGACGGGTCGGAGGCCGTCAAGTCCTCCATTTGATGATGATGATGATGATGATGGCATTTGTTAAGCACTTACTATGTGCAAAGCACTGTTCTAAGCGCTGGGGGGATACAAGTTGATTAAGCTGTCCCACGTGGGGCTCACAGTCTTAATCCCCATTTTACAGATGAGGTAACTGAGGCTCAGAGAAGTGAAGTGACTTGCCCAAGGTCACACAGCAGACATGTGGCGGAGCCGGGATTTGAACCCATGACCTCTGACTCCAAAGCCCGGGCTCTTTCCACTGAGCCACGCTGCTTCTCTATTTGTTCCCTAGACAAATATTTCCATTTGTTTTAAATGGTATTTGTTAAGTACTTACTATGTGCCAGGCATTGTATTAAACGCTGGGGTGGATGCAAGGTTACACAGTCCCTGTCCCACACGGGATTCCCGGTCAGCATGGCTTAGTGGAAAGAGCCCGGACTTGGGAGTCAGAGGTCATGGGTTTGAATCCTGGCTCTGCCACGTGTCTGCTTTGTGACCTTGGGCGAGTCACTTCACTTCTCTGAGCCTCAGTCACCTCATCTGTAAAATGGGGATGAAGATAGTGAGCCCCCCGTGGGACAACTTGATCACCTTGTATCCCCCCCAGTGTTTAGAACAGTGCTCTTTGCACATTGTAAGTGCTTAACAAATACCATCATTATTATTATTATTATTATTAATAAATAACACAGCTATTATTAATCATTATCATTATTATTGTTATTGCTATTATTAGATATCACTCTTTAGGTGTCAGAAAAGGGGGACACTCCCCAGAGGAAGGGATATTAATGGCCTTTGGGGGTGGGGGTGGGGAAGAGGATAGGGATTTGGAAAAGATATTGTTAAACAAATAAACTCAATAAAACAATGAGAGAAGAGGTTGTTGGTCAATGCTAGAGAAGCAGCATGGCTCAGTGGAATGAGCACAGGCTGTGGAGTCAGAGGTCATGGGTTCAAATCCTGGCTCCGCCAATTGTCAGCTGTGTGACTTTGGGCAAGTCACTTAACTTCTCTGTGCCTCAGTTACCTCATCTGTAAAATCAATCAATCAATCATATTTATTGAGCACTTACTGTGTGCAGAGCACTGTACTAAGCCCTTGGGAAGTACAAGTTGGCAACATATAGACACAGTCCCTACCCAACAGTGGGCTCACAGTCTAGAATGGGGAGACAGAGAACAAAACCAAACATACTAACAAAATAAAATAAATAGAATAGATATGTACAAGTAAAATGGGGATTAAGACTGTGAGCCCCCTGGGGAACAACCTGATCACCTTGTAACCTCCCCAGCTCTTAGAACAGTGCTTTTCACAGAGTAAGCACTTAATAAATGCCATTATTATTATTATTATTCATCCTTTTAAGCATATACTTCTTATGCATATAGAGACATATTCAACAGCTGAGTCCAGTTACAGGGGAAAATAGCATCAGAATGGTTCAGATGGCCAGAAATGAAATATTAATAACCACTGACCTAACTCAAGGCATTTTCCAATATACTCTCTATGCCAGCAATCTAAGGAGGCTATCAGACTTCAGAGCATTATTTTAGTACAGCCAACCTAACTTTTAAAAAATAATTAGAAAATCAGATTACCTGTAAGAGGCTGTTAAATTTAACTACAGGCTGTTTTGATTAGTTGTCATAATCTTGACAAGTCTTGAATCTTTAATTAACTACATTAAGGAATAACACTTCTTTCAAGTTCAGGAAAGTCTGCTTTCTAGCGGAATAATCCAAGGGAATTATGTGCACCTTAAAATATCGACAACAATGAGCAAGACCTCAGACTTCTATTGTACTTCCTTCTGTTGTTTTGGAAAAAAAAAGACAAAAGACTACCAATAAACAGCAGCTGGTGATTTGCTGATTAGATTGATAGAAAATAGCAAAAAAAAAGTTTTAACTGCAAAAATAAACCCGGTTTGAATGATTTAGGATCCAAATAGTCATTTTCATCAAACTTTTAATCATGGTTGGGACAGATAGTCACATAGGGAAGCAAATGTATAACTTCTGCATCCATCTTCCCATTATACTCCCTCTCTCTCTCATGCTCTCTCTCTCTCTCACATTCATTTATTCAATTGCATTTATTGAGCGCTTACTGTGTGCAAAGCACTGTACTAAGGGCTTGGGAAGTACAAGTTGGCCACATATAGAGATGGTCTCTGCCCAACAATGGGCTCACAGTCTAGAAGAGGACTCAGAGAAGAGGCAGAAACCAAATCACAGAGGGTCAGAATTGGATATAGAGGAGATAAAGGAGGGAGCAGGTGTATGATAGTAATGATATAATAATAAAACTGAGGTATTTCTTAAGCATTTACTATGTTCCAAGCACTTTACTAAGCACTGGGGTAGATATAGGATAATAAATAATAATTATAATAATAGTATTTGTTAAGCATTTACTATGTGCCATACACTGTTCTTAGGAACCACATGGAGCTCACAGTCTAAGTGGGAGGAAGAACAGGTATTGAATCTCCATTTTACAGATGAGGGAATTTAGGCACAGATAACTAAGTGACTTTTCCAGGATTATACAGCAGACAAGTGTCAGAGTTAGGATTAGAACCCAGGTTCTCTGACTCCCAAGCCCCTGCTCTTTACATTAGGCCATGATGCTTCTCCACTCAGTTCATAGACTTTGAATAGGAGCAGATGGGAGGGAGGGCATGACAAAATCCCCAAATTATATTTTTTTAGCATATAGGGGAATCAAACATATTTGAAGACAGAGGGGAAGGAAACCATCAAAATATAAGCTACTGATGTTGGTCAGGGAAGGAAGAAGAGTGGATGGGAGTTTTTCTCTAGAATTTAAGAAGGAATACAGGTAGAGAAAACAGATTTTTAAGTAAGCAGGTTATCTCCTCTAGATATATGGCCAAGGAGAATGAGAGGGTTGATGAGATAGGGAGTACCTGAGCCTGTTGTTGGGTAGGGACCATATCTATATGTTGCCAATTTGTACTTCCCAAGTGCTTCGTACTGTGCTCTGCACATAGTAAGTGTTCAGTAGATATGATTGATTGATAGAATGAATGAATGAGACAATGGGAAGTTCACATCTGTTCATCTCACTTTCATTAACTTTCATTCTCTATATGTTGCCAACTTGTACTTCCCAAGTGCTTAGTACAGTGCTCTGCACACAGTAAGCACTCAATAAATACGATTGATTAACCAGATAATTGGTAATGCCATCAAAGGTAAGGTATGCAGGAAGTGAGGGGGTTAGAAAAGCTAAGGTTTAGAATAACTGATAGGGGTAATGAGTATGTAGGACATTGAGGGAGGAGAATTAACATTGCTGAATGAGAGACAGCAATGAGAGAGCAGAGTTATAGCAAGTAAGGTTGAATTTGAAGTGGCGAAAGTTAAGTTGGTACATAGATTTCTGCTGACAGAGTTCACAACTTAGGTGCAGGAGTTGGGGGGCAAGCAAACCATGGAGGTTGGACTGGGATTTGATGGGGCCTGGTTAATGGCAGGACATGGGGTTGAAGGAATCAAGCTTCGCAGAAAGGCTGTGGAAAGGGGAAGTTAGGTTGGGAAGTTCGCTGAGGCATGATGGCCTGTGATAAGCAGAGGAGCTCATTCATTAGTTCAGTAGTATTTTTGAGCTCTTACTGTGTGCAGAGCACTGTACTAAGCACTTGGAAAGTACAATTCAGCTACAGAGAGGGACAATCCCAGCCCACAATGTGCTCACAGTCTAGAAGCGGGGAGACAGACAGCAAAACAATTAAACAGGCAGCATTGCATCAATATAAATAAATAGAATTAGAAATATATATATACATATAAGAACAAGTAAAATAGGTATTAATATAAATATGTAGAACTATAGATAGACAAACAGAGGTGGGGCATTCGTTAAGCACATAGAGGTGAATGACTTGGGGTTCCAATAAGTAGAGAGAAACACCGAAATAGCTAGACCAGATTCAAATCCTTACATCTTTCTAATAATATGATTCAATAATGAAGCTACAAAGATTCATGAACATACAAACTTACATAAAGTCCCAATTCTAGAAGCCATTTTCTTAGGCCTGACCACATTACTCGCAGTTCAGCATGGAGAACAGCCAATTTGGAGAGAGCCTGATAGTGTAAGCCTGCTTTCCTAAATTTGAGAACTCTGACCAGCTTGCCAATTGTGTCTTTATTATCCTCCCAGGAGGTCCCAAACAACGAGAGCATTCTGTGAGATGTCATTCCCAGGAAGAAAGATTGCATGAATAAGCTTCTTACCCTATCTCTTTATCTCCTTTGACTACCGTTTCAATTGAGATAGGGGCTTAACATTTCCAGAACCAAGGGGACTGCTTGATCCCAAGTATGTTTCCTATCTCTGAGTTGGTAGGTGATCAATTAATCAATCACATTACTGAGAGCTTCCTAGGTGCAGATCATTGTACTAAGCACTTGAGATTATGCAATACACTTTCAATAACATGCTTACAGTCTGCAGGGATGGGCTGATCTCCTCCAAATGTCTTTCTTCAGCCTTAAATTAAAAATGATCACATTTGCTACAAGTTGCCTTTCCAAAGAAAATGGAGAATATTTGGAAAGTGTATGGGTTTTTCCTCATGTGGAATTTATGAGTCCAGCATAATACTACTAAAATAAATGAATGAGAAACAGATGCCAACGACACTGCACTTTTCAGGTGATTGGTGTTTGTGACCACTAGATATCAGGTAGGCTATTGCACTGAATTGTAGGAGATTCTGCAAACATTTTGGAGTTAGTCAGATGCTTTGTGTGTGATGTCTTCCACGTTTGGCAAAGTGGTTCAATTCCAATACTAAATTTTAAACAAAATTTATAGTTTCAAATGGTGAAAAATTATTTGGTCAGAAAGTGTCTCTTTTAGAATAGTAAACTCATATTTACAATTCATGCTTTCCATAATCTGAAATCACTTTGAAATTAATTGAGTCCTCATTTAGTGGATAAAGAGCATGTGTGGTATGGTCCAAGGATAGTATTTTCATATTTTTCACTATATTTGAATCAAATTCAAAGTCTTATATTGTTAAATGGCAACAAAGTTTCTCGGATTCTTTTCTTTGTCATAAAAACTGGTCTTGATTACATAAACAACCAAGTTTACAAATCATATGGAGCAGAGATTTGCATTTTCTTATAAAACAACTCAGTGCACCTGGGAAAAGAACTGGTTTAATCCTCTCCAAACTACCAAAATATCACAGAAAAACTTAATCCTCTGGTTTGGTTTTGTGTAAACCATTGGAACCCCATTCAGATGGATTAAAGCTGACTCATTAAATTAAACCAAACCAACCTGTTTCCTTTTCAGGAATCAACCTCTGATGAACTAACTGCCATCCAGTCCCCAGGAATATCTATCTGAATCCAAATATCTTCACTCTATTCTATCTGAATTGGAATGCTCAGACCAAGGATTGTGATAAGCCAAAAGAATTCTGAGAATATTTGAGGTAAACGATTCAATTTTTGCCTCTCATGGAGATGTACCATTGTTCTGGTGTTAATCAGTGTGGCCTAGTGGAAAAAGCACAGGCCTGAGTGTTCAGAGGACCTGGGCTCTATTCCTCGCTCTGCCACTTGTCTGCTGTGTGACTTTGGACAAGTCACTTATTTTCTCAGTTACCTCATCTGTAAAATGGACATTAAGACTGTGAACTACATGTGGGACATAGACAGTGTCCAACTGATTATCTATCTGCCCTAGTGCTTAGTTCAGTACCTGCTACATAGTACTTAACCAACATGAGCCCACTCTTGGGTAGGAACTGTCTCTATATGTTGACAACTTGTACTTCCCAAGCACTTAGTACAGTGCTCTGCACACAGTAAGTGCTCAAAAAAAATAAATATAATTATTTGCTGGAGCCGTAGCTAGTAGAGAATTCTGCACAAGCCATAAGTAGGATTTCAAAAAAAGAACAAGTTATGACCTTCAGAGAGGCAGGATGTAGTCAAATACTTGAACATAAACATAGAAAGGAACATATAAGAGTACATAAAAGAAAAAGTAATGTAAGTAGGAACAAATAATTTCTAGAACACATAAATTGTTGGGGTAGTTAAGTGATCATAGCAAAGGTTCAGGTTCAACTACATTGGCTTCTGAAATGGAGCTTTTCATGAAGGGAGGTGATGAAGTTTAGCGAAAAGCCATTTCCTGGAACATCACCCTTAAAACAGCCAATGAAGTCTAGGCAACCTCCAAGCCTTGCCTGTTTCAGAGACCTTTATGCAGGACCTATATAATTTTTAGAGTTCCATCATAAACCACCCAGTGGTTTTTGGCCAGTGTGGCAGTACAAAATATCTCAGTAATGGCAGTAATGGGGTGACTGGTGGCTGCCATCCAGTCCCCAGAAATATTCTGACTGTTGTTAAGGTGAGAAACAGGATAGCCTAATGGATAGAGCATGGGACTGGGAGTCTGATTCTAATCCCAATTCTGCCACTTGTCTGCTATGTGACCTTGGGTGATTCATTTAACTTCTGTGTGCCTCAGTCACCTCATCTGAAAAATGTGGATTAAGATTGTGAGTCCCCTGTGGAAGAGGAATTGGTTCCAAACTCATTAACTTGAATCAACCCCAAAACGTAGTACAGTGCCTGGTGCATAGTAAATGCTTACGGAATGCCACAAAAACGGCTGGCGAAAAGGAAGAGAAAGAGTCCTCTTTTTCAATGGCAACAATCACGACTACTACCGCAGTTAGTACTGTCGGGGTGGAACTGGCTCTTGGAACTATAAAAAGGAGTTTCCAACATGGCTAGATGATATTATCATGGTATTCGTTAAGTGCATACTATGTGTCTAGCACTGTTATAAGTGTTGGGGTAGATACAAGTAATCAAGTTGGACACAGTGTCTGTCCCACATTGGGATCACAGCCTAGGAAGGAGAGCAGATTTTGAAATCCCTATTTTACTACGGAGAAAACTGAGACCCATAGAAGTTAAATGATTTGCCCAAGGTCACGTGACACGTAAGTGGCAGAGCCTGGATTAGAATACATGTCCTCTGACTCCCAGACTCCCTGAAGCAGCCTGGACTAATGGAAAGAGCATCAGGAATGGGTGTTGAAGGACCTGGGTTCTAATCTCCGCTCTGCCAATTGCTTGCTGAGTGACCGTGGGCAAATCGCTTAACTTCTCTGTGCCTCCATTTCCTCAGCTGTAAAATGGGGATTAAAAAATCTCTTAAATAGGGAAGCAGCATGGCTCAGTGGAAAGAGCACAGGCTTTGGAATCAGAGGTCATGGGTTCAAATCCCTGCTCTGCCAATTGTCAGCTGTGTGACTTTGGGAAAGTCACTTAACTTCTCTGGGCCTCAGTTACCTCATCTGTAAAATGGGGATTAAGACTGTGAGCCCCCCGTGGGACAACCTGATCACCTTGCAACCTCCCCAGCGCTTATAACAGTGCTTGGCACATAGTAAGCACTTAATAAATGCCATCGTGATTATTATTATTATTAAATACCTGTCCCCCTTCCTACTTAGACTGTGAGGCTCATGCACAGCAGGGACTGCATCCCACCTAATTAACTGGTATCTACCCCAACACTTAAGAACAGTGTTTGACACCTAGTAGGTGCTTAACAAATACCTCAAAGCAAACAAACAAACCAATCCATGCTTTTTCCACTAGGCCCCGCTGCTTTCCCAGCCTTTATGATGTGACCAGAAAAGCTCACGCAGGATCTGGAATGCTGGTTTTGATGTGGCCAAGTGGCCGCAATTGAGTCTAGATCACCAACTAGAGATGCCAACCTTGCCCTACCCTGCTGGGACCAAGAAGCGGCGGATGACAGGGGAGAATGAATTATACCAGCCACTGTAGGGAATAATAGCAACTAGGAGGGGCTCCTTGGCCTTAACACAGCTTCTGGAGGCAGGTGGTGGAGATGAATAATGAGACAATGGTGGACATTCACAGCAGAGGAAATCGGTGGCCGGGGCCAATAGCAGAGGAGCATATTCTTGTATCTCGCCTAACTTTCCTTCTTCCCCTATTACTCCCTTTTCCCCCAGGGATCTTTTCCCTTTCTCTTTTCATGTCCACCTTCTTCCTCTCTCATTTTTCTTCTGCCTATTGTTCACTTTTCATTTACACTGAACGCTCTTCCCCCCTCAGCTCCACCAAACCATGTCCCTCCCCTCATTTATAGTCCTCCAGTCATGTCTCCCAGGAGGGTAGAGTGTAAGCTTGTTCTGGGCAGGGAATGTGTCTGTTTATTGTTGTACTCTCCCAAGTGTTTAGTATAGAGTGCCTCACACAGTAAGCACTCAATAAATACTATTGAATGAACGAATGAATGACCAATTCCCCTACTGTTTTGGTTCATGTCACCTCAGCAGCCTCTAAAGCACTCCTGTGTGTATTTAATTATTTGACTGCTTGCTGCATTGGGGTTTTCAAATTTTTATTTGAATCTGCAATCTCACTCTTTCACTGACTGTACTTTTGGCTTGATTCAATCACCAGGATGAAAGCCGTGACAAGGCAGGGTTTATTTCTATTGAATGTCTCCAAGCACCTAGAGCAATGCTGTGTACACAGTAGCTGATCATTTTATGCTGTTGATGATTAGCTGATCATTTTATGCTGTTGATGATTAGCTGGTCATTTTATGCTGTTAATGACGACAGTGATGATGATGATGATGATAATGATGATGATGATGACAATAATGATCTGATTAGTGTTCAAAAGGATAGAGTGATTAGAGGGACAAAACCACTCTGGGCAGTTTGTAGCCATATAAAGAGCCAATTAATGTGGCTAAAAGAGAGAGCGCAATCCTGGGTTCTAATCCCAGCTCTGCCACTTGTCTTCTGTGTGACCATGGGCAAGTCACTTCACTTATTTGTGCCTCAGTTACCTCATCTGTAAAATGGGGATTAAGACTGTGAGCTCCATGTGGGACAAGGATTGTGTCCAACCTGATTACCTTGTATCTACCCCGGTGCTTAGAACAGTGCTTGGAACATAGTAAGCACTTAGCAAATACCATAATAGTAATTATTATTATTAATATTATTATTTTTGGAGAAAGAGTCTAAGGAACTTGGACAGAAGCCAGCCATTAGTGTTAGGGAGAGAAAGTCAGGATGTCACAAGCAAAAGGCAGAGAAAGAAGCTTCTTCCCAACTTTCTAGTTAGTAGGGGCTTGTATTTTTATTTTTGGACCCAATAATAATAATAATAATAATAATAATAATAATAATAATAATGGCATTTGTTAAGCGCTTACTATGTGCAGAGCACTGTTCTAAGCGCTGGGGGAGACACAAGGTGATCAAGTTGTCCCACGTGGGGCTCACAGTCTTAATCCCCATTTTACAGATGAGGTAACTGAGGCTCAGAGAAGTTAAGTGACTTGTCCAAGGTCACACAGCAGACATGAGGAAGAGCTGGGATTAGAACCCAGGAGTGCGCTCTCTCTTTTAGTCACTTTAATTGGCTCTTTATATGGCTACAAACTGCCCAGAGTGGTTGGGTGGTGCCCAATAATGATGCGGTAAGTGAGGCAAACAACCAGATCCTTCTTTTCCCACAAAATCCATAACCCTAGCCTCTGTGAAACACCTCCCATGTGCAGAAGTGATGCATGAGTACTCATTTTCTTGAATTTTCCTCTACTCTGATTCATTTTCACATTAAAAACATCGAGAACAAATTAGGTCAGAGATTAAATAAAAAGAACCAACTGGGTAGAAACCCCAGAGATGTTACATTCTAATTTTGTTAATACCTGAGGATGTTCTTAAGAGTAGAAACAAGAGAGTTCACATTGACAATTCTAGCTACTGTTTCTGAGTTTTAATTTTCTTCTCTTACTGAGAACAAAACTGGATTCTACGCACAAAGCAGTGGCCTACTCAACAAATAAGGCCAAGAGTTGTGCAACTGTGATGAGAAAGGGAGGTGGGAAAACCATTTCTATTATTTTCAAATTGTTGGTAATTATAGGCAAGTTTCTACTTGTAGGTCTACTGGTTCAGTTAGAACTTTCAGAAATGGCAGTGAGGTTGACACAAGTGATTTGTGAAGTAGGAACAAAGTGTCATTATAATTGTGACATTTAACAAGTGTCTTTAATAACTAAGGGTCTTAATTTGCGTGTATTACGAGAATATCCTTCTTGTCTGTCATTCTTCAGTGAATGTCTGTGTCTTGTCCTGATCTGATACAGTTTATTGTAAACATTTACTTAATTATTTATTTATACTTTCCAAGTACACTTAGTCTTTTCCCTTCTGTAAGCACAATGCCATTGAATGTAGAATACCAAAGGAAGCTGCACATTTTTATTCAACTCGCCTATGTTTTCTGTTGAAGAGTACATTGTGGAATTTCTCAATGACATCCATTTTGAAATATTTAAAAGGATTTGTATTTTCAAGGTCAAATTCAAATATCTTACTCAAATTCTGGTATGGGACTGCTTCTTATTCATCCTGCATGTGTATTTGCATTTCAAAAACAAAGGATTTCTGGGAAAGGTATTATTAGAACCAGGGAAGATTGAGATGAGAACAAGGGATAAAGAAAGCTGAGGGGAAAATTATTCAGCTTTTGGCTAGGTAATTGATCATGTGACCAAATATATGTTTTGTAGCAAGTAGGTTAGTGTACACCTATCAAATTGTTTGATTAATTTTGGACATTTCTAAGTACCAGGATACCCCAAAGTTCTTTCCCTTGGTGGTTCTAGTCCAAGACTATTGTCAAATTGTAGTAGCAAAACAGCTTCTTCAGAGTCCATTTCCTGTTCTTATTCAACTGGGTTGGTTTCATACAGTTTGAATGAGTGCGGAAGGATTTAAATCATCATTAGAACTAGAAAGATCGGTCAGCTGCTCACGAGTCAAATTTCCAGATCAGTAGTGGCTGGAGGTAGGTCAAGAGGGCAATCTCATTTCTAGTGGGACAGAGGCCAAATGCATTTTAGAAAAATCATCCAGGCAGCAGAATGAAGTAAGTACTGAAGCAGGGAGAGACAGGAGGCAGAGGGTTTCAACAGGGAAGCTGATGTAGTAATCAAAGTGGAATACATAAATGCTTAGATCAGCATGAGAGCAGTTTGGATGGAGAAGAAAGAATACAATAGATTCTAGAGATGTTTTGGAGTTATTTCTACTACCACTACTACTAGATTCTAGCTCTTCTGCCATGTTGTAGGAAATGTACTTTCCCTCCCATTCTGGATGGATGCACTCCTCACTGTATTCTTTTTTTATGATATCTATTAAGTGCTTTTCTCCTCCAAGAAGCCTTCCCTGACTAAGCCCTCCTCTCCTCTTCTCCAACTCCCTTCTACACGACTCTTACTTGCTCCTTCATTCATCCTCCATCCCATCCCCACAGTATATATGTGCATATCTGTAATTTATTTATGTATCTATTTATTTATTCATATTAATTTTTATCTCCCCCCTCTAGATGATGAGCTCATTGTGGACAGGAATGTGTCGGTTGTTATATTGTACTTTCCCAAGTGCTTAGTACAGTGCTTTGCACACAGGTAACACAATAAATATGATTGAAGAAGAAGTACTTACCATGTGCCAAGCACTGTACTAACTGCTGGAGTAGATACAAAATGACCAGGTTGGACACAGTTCCAGTACCACATAGGACCCACAGGCTTAATCCCCATTTTATAGGTGAGGTAACAGACCCAGGGAAGTTAAGTGATTTGCCCAAGGTCACACATGGCAGAAAAATGGTAGGGCCTGGATTAGAACCCAGGTTTCCTGGCTCCCGGACTCAAGCTCTTTCCAGAAGGCCATGTTGCTTCTCACCGCTGAAAATGTTATCAGGAATAGGTCAATCATGTTACAAAGGTAATAATCAAGTCATAGCCCTTCACATTTCCCAATCTCAATTAGAATATGTATCTTGTTTCCATTGCAAACTAACCAAGTATTCTGTATTCCAAACACCTCCTGAATGTCCTATTTTTTGCACTGCTTTCACTTTTCTTTGCCCTTGTTTTGTTCTTAAAAATATGTTCCTTACATGAAAAATCAATTTTTTTGCTTCCTTCTTCCTCTAGAGATGGAAAAGCAAACATATTTCTTTGAGGAAATTAAATGCTATCTTGTATTTGCAATGAAAATTTACAATGATTCATATTGTGTCTCTGAAGGAAGGCGCACTTTCCATTTCATCTTCTTAAGGTAGAGTGGATCTTGCCTTGATCAACCTATCTGGATCCAGACAATTCTGAATTTCAACAGATCAGTAGGCCACAACCATTAACAGACCTCTATTCCTCTTTCTGTTTTTTCCATGTCCGTCCTCTCACTCATGCAATTCCCTCAGTTTGGGGCTCCTTCCCTTCTCTCATCAGACAAGACCACAGCTCTACCAATGTTAAAATCCCTCCTAAAATCCACCTCCTACAACCAGCCTTCCCAATGAACTTCCCAGCACTCTGCGCCAAATTATCACTTAAGCCAACTCTAGTACTTCTGAACTGACATAAACTCCCTTCAGAACTCAGGGCCTCTATTTGTAGTTTAGGTATTTTTCCTTGTGGATGAGCAAAGCGTCACTTCATTATTCTGTAGTCCCCAAGTTTCTAGTAAAGTGTACTGCACCAAGTGGGTGCTCAATAAATACAACAACTATTAAATATTGTATATATATATTTAGTGCCCTTGGCTGAATTGGGAATGAAAGCAAGGAACAAAATGCTTAAATAGACTTCAAATATATTATTTTGTCACTGTGTAAATCTATGGTACTATGGTATGGTATTTAGTCTGTTAATCTATTGAATTTAGAATACTGTGGACAAATCTGGTCACCACATCTAAAAATAATGTCATAACCAAGGTGGAAAATATGGTCTATATTATTATTATCAGTCTCTGTGATTGAGCAACTAAGATGACAGACCATATTTTATTTCAGGATATACTTGAAAGACTAGGAGGACTCTTCAATTTGGAAAATAAATTTGAGAAGTAATAGAGTCTAGGAGTCAGAGGACCTGGGTTCTAACCCCAGCTTTGCCACTTGTCTGCTTGGTGACCTTGGGCAAGTCACTTAACTAATCCCTAACTCAGTTACCTCATCTGTAAAATGGGTATTAAGACTGTGAGCCCCACATGGGACATGAACTGGGTCCAACTTGGTTAATTTGAATCTACTCTAGTACTTATTACAGTACCTGGCGTGTAGTAAACACTTAATAAATGCCATATAAAAACCAACAAAAATAAAAAACTCTATTATATATTGTACTGCCTTGCACACAGTAAGCACTTAATATAGTTAAATGATTAAATGGGAAGGAAAGAATATCATTTGTCTGTGTGACCTTTTGATATTGATTTTGCTAGTCATGCATGTTCACATGAAAATGCTTCAGAGCACCTTGGGACACTCTTATGGAAATGATAACCTTCCTCTTCCCCACTCATAGTCTCTAGGTAAACCAGTAGTATGACTGCTTCTTCTAGATAATAATTCACCCACCTGCTTGGCCACTTTCTCCATTGTATTAGGTGCTTTTTGCTGTTTTTACCAGAATGGACTGACCAGTAGCATGCAGCTTTGGCCTCAAACTTAGCCCATACCCAGAGTGTGCTTCTCCTATTATTCTGTCCATGGGAGCATGGCAACTCAAAGTGTAAGTAGGGGGGATAGGTATCTAATACCCATTTTACAGATGAAGTAACTGAGGCAAGGAGAGGGTAAGTGACTTGCTCAAGGTCACACAGCAGACCAGTGGCAGAGGTGGAATTAGAACCTAGGAATTCTGACCCCCATGTGTTTTTGCCACTAAGCAACACTGCTTCTTCCATTGCCATCCACGTCATTTGTCTAAAATATCATTTTGCCCGGGTCTCATTACTGATCCCAAACTTTCAATGATTGGTACCCATTCCTTGCTTCATTAAACAGAAACTCTCGACTGTTGGCCATAAGGCACTTTATCATTTCCCCCCCACCATATTTTAGTCCTGTTTTTCTCCCAACTCACCCAATTTACAGGCTGCATTCCTTTCAAGCCAACTACTTGCTATGCCTCATTATCAACTTTCCCAAAATCAACCACTCGCACACACCCTCCCTTCAGCCTGAAACTCTTTCTCTCCTTCCTTCAGTGGTAAATCACTGCTCTCCCCATATTCAAAGCCTATCTGAAATCCTATCTCCTCTAAAATTCCTTTACTGATTAATTTTTCATCTGGCCAACTGATATTCTCCCATGGCAGTAGATGTATGCTTCATACTACACGGTGGCCAATAGCAGCCTTTAATTTCCATTATAAAATGCTTAGGATAACTTGAATAAATCAAGTCTTTAATTGAATTCACTGTTAAGAAATATGTAATTTTTCCCTCATTAAAGTCCAAGATCTCTAAAACATGGAAATGTCCACTAGTAGTATTTACCTACCTTTGATGTAAGAGGGAATGTTCTAATTTTAAATAGCCATCATGCTTAAATCCAATCAACTACTTTTCATAACCCACCTTAATTGAATTACCTAAATGAAAGTCATTTGAATAAGACTTTTAAGGTTTGTAAAGAGTTGTGATATTGAAAACTTTTAGACTATAAAATCAGAGTTAAGGTTATGACCATAGGAAGGGGATGAGGTCACTAGATTGGGCATCTTTACCATCCCATTCACTATCTGTTCAAATTTATTCATTTATTCAATTGTATTTATTGAGTGCTTATTATGTGCCAAGCACTGAACTAAATGCTTATGATAAACTTGGGTGAAGAAGACAATTGACTAAGCACATTCATTCATTCAATCGTATATGTTGAGTGCTTACTGTGTGCAGTGCACTGTACTAAGCGCTTGGAAAGTACAAGTTGGCAACATATAGAGACAGTCCCCACCCAACAATGGGCTCAAATCTAGAAAGGGGAGACAGACAACAAAACAAAACATGTAGAAAGGTAACAAAACATGTAAACAGGTGACAAAACATGTAGACAGGTGACATAATCTTGGGGAAAAAATAATGGGTGAAAATTTTACTTGGACTGACTTAGCTACCTTTGACTCAGGGCCATATTTTGTATGGTACTTCTCCAAATAACATCAGTATTGAACTCTGTTTTATAATGAACCCTGTTCCGTGTGCTAAATATGAATGACTCTCCATATTGGGATACTTTGGATTTTTTTTTTCTTTTGTCTTGAATATCTGGAATGAGTGTGGGTGTGACATTCAAACTCTCAGAAGAACAATGCTGTAGAAAAATATCTTCCCAAAGCTCGGTGCTATTGGGAGAGTCAGATGTTAAGCATGTTTTTACAAGGGACCTATGGTAATTGTCTAGTCCAAGGTCACATACTAATGATGGAATTTGTTAAGCACCTACTATGTTTCTAGGCATTGTACTAGGCGCTGGGGTGGATACAAGAAAATCAAGTTGGACACAGCCCCTGTCCCATGGAGGGCTCAGAGTCTCAAACCCCATTTTACAGATTGCTGGTTCAATCTCTCATCCTATCCAGACTGGATTACTGCATCAGCCTCCTCTCTGATCTCCCATCCTCCTGTCTCTCCCGCTTCAGTCTATACTTCACTCCGCTGCCTGGATTATCTTTGTACAGAAATGCTCTGGGCATGTCACTCCCCTCCTAAAAAATCTCCAGTGGTTGCCTGTCAACCTACGAATCGAACAAAAACTCCTCATTCTCGGTTTCAAGGCTCTCCATCACCTCACCCCCTCCTACCTCACCTCCCTTCTCTCCTTCTACAGCCCAGCCCGCACCCTCCGTTCCTCTGCTGCTAACCTCCTCACTGTACCCCGTTCTCGCCTTTCCCACCATCGACCCATGGCCCTGGAATGCCCTCCCTCCACACATCCGCCAAGCTACCTCTCTTCCTCCCTTCAAAACCCTACTGAGAGCTCACCTCCTCCAGGAGGCCTTCCCAGACTGAGCCCCTTTTTTATCTCCTCCTCCCCATTCCCCTTGCCCAACCTCCTTCCCCTACTCACAGCACTTGTATATGTTTGTACAGACTTATTACTCTGTTCATTTTACTTGTACATATTTACTATTCTATTTATTTTGTTAACACTGTGCATATAGCTTCTATTTCTTCTGGCTATTTTGACACCTGTCTACATGTTTTGTTTTGTTGTCCATCTCCCCTTTCTAGATTGTGAGCCCATTGTTGGGTAGGGACTGTCTCTATAGGTTGTCGATTTGTACTTCCCAAGTGCTTAGTACAGTGCTCTGCACATAATAAGCTCTCAATAAATACAGTTGAATGGATGAATGAATAACTGAGGCACGGAGACATGAAATGACTTGCCCAAGGTCACACAGCAGACAAGTGGTAGAATCAGGATTAGAATTCATGACTTTCTGACTTCCAGTCCCGTGCCCTATCTACTATGCCATGCTGCTTCTCATATGGCCAGGCTACAGCTGAATTTGGACCCAGGCCTCCAGGAAGATGCCCAAGACAAGAGGGTAGTCCAGCTTTTTTGAGGGTCATTCTGAAAGACTCCACTCCAGAGCATTTCACAACTACCCTAGACCATTTTCCACACTTGCCTAGAAGATGAGTAGCTTTGTTTTGAGCATACTAAATTTGAGGTGTGAAGAGGGCATCCAAGTTGAGATGTCATGTAGGCAGGAGGAAATGTAAGAGTGCAGAAAAGGAGAGTGACTAGGGCTGAAGAGATAGATTTAAGAACTATCTGCACAGAAATGGCAGTTGAAGCCATGGGAGTGAGGGTAGATGGAAAATTGAGGGGGATCCAGAGCTGAGTCTTGAAGTACCCCCAAAGTCAGAGGAGGAACAAGAGAAAGAGCGGTCAGAAAGATAAGATGAGAATGAGGAGAGGAAAATGGACAATGTCAGTGAAGCCAAGGTTGGATAATACTTCAAGGAGAATGGATTGGTCCACAGGGACAAAATCAGCAGAGAGAGAGGTGAGAAATTAGGATAGTGTATAGGCAATTGGATTTGCCAAGAAAGATGTCACTGGAGACATCTGGAGAGTGTAGCCTCTGGAGAGGAGAGGGGATTGGAAGTCAGATCGTAAGGGGTCAAGAAGAGAATTGGAGGAGTGGAAGTGGAAACAGCAAGTATAGACAACTTGCTCAAGAAATCTGGAGAAGAATGGTAGGAGAGAGATGCTTTGATCCTTTCTAGCTAAGCAGTATGGTAGGGGAGAACACAGTGAGGAAAGAGAGAGCTGATGTAACTTTGGAAGACCTAAAGAATTGTCATGTCTTAGTAATTTTGGCAAAACTGCTTAAACATCTGAATTAGAGCCAAGGGTCTTCATCAGTAACCAATACAGCCACTCGCTATCACTTTAGAATTTCAAAGTTTCCTACCTCAGCCCGGCACTAGTAAAGTTGAAACTCCCTCAGATTTATGACATGGTCTGTTATTAATTACACTCTGCCTGACACAGTAGCTCTGAAAAAGATTGATTCAAAGAATGCAAACCCTGTCTATACTGGGCCTCAGACACCCATGCTTCCCCAGTCACTTTCCATTTATAGCATTTTACATCATTTCAGTGCAGCTAAGTCTTTTGTTCTTTGCTTGTCAAAGAGGTTCAAGTTTTCAGGAAAAATAAAGATAAGACTTTCTTGAACAAGATAATTATTCATTGACACAGGAAAGAAATACCCTTTCCCCACCTCCTACAGCTGGTTTATAAATAACTACTGTTTGTATACATAGGTTATGGGAATGCAACAGTTTGCCAAAAAAAAAAAATGGTTTTCATATCTCTGGGCCTGTTATGAAGCTTGTTCTGATCATTGAGTGATCAGGGTCTTAGCAGACTATCACATGAATTCTAAAGCCTATATCCCATCTGCTCAATCATCTTTTGTAGACTGGAAAGGAAAAAATAACGGAGATTTATGGAAGTCATACAAATAGATCCCTATTTAATCCTGCCAGGGCTGTCACAGCTGCGTTAAAGGAAAAAATGCAGCTACACAGAACTCAAAGGGCCTGCTAATTACTGACATCCAAAGTATACTAAGGATTTTGAAAATGCAAGTTTTATTTGATACCTTTGAGGAATTCCATCAACCCCATACACTTCCAACTGGGAATGTTCTTATGAGACATGTTCCATGCACCCATGGAATCTAGACGGAGTGGAGGATGTGCAAACCACACATTTCTTCTATTTAAAATAGGACCAATTCTGAACTGAAACTGAACAGTTCTCTGTTTTCATGCGGGACATGCCGGAAGACTCTTTTAGCCAATAAAAAAAATAGTTGAAGAGAAACTATACAATCAAAATGGAGAAATTCAAACCCAGTTCCTCTCTCACCCAACCCTTTCCCTCTCCACCTCCAGTACACAGATGAGGTGAGTTGCTACAGCGACATGTAAAATGCTTATGAGTATTCTAATCTGGGGTGGGGTGCATTGGGGGTCAAAATGGAATCCACAGAGCAGAAAACTATAGGGGGGTCTGTCTGAATATGGCTACAACTAATCTGGGGTGGAAATTTCCCCACCTTTCTGCTCTGAGACTTTTTGGCAGTTATCCTCAACCAGCATTCAGTTTATCAACAACCATATTTACTATGTGCTTGCTGTTAATCAATGGTATTTATTGAGTACTTACTGTGTGCAGATCACTATACAAAGCACTTGGGAGAATACAATATAACTCAGTATTCCCTATCTACAGTATACTTACTGTCTAGAGGAGTAAAACTGTACTAAGGGCTTGGGAGAGTATAACAGTTCATCTCTTTCTTCTCTACAGAAATTCCAGAGGCAGCTACCTAGCTCTCATGGAATATCCTGAAGGATCAGCAGTGGACTATGAGCCCAATGTGGGATGATCTGATTACCTTGTATCCTTCCCAGTGCTTAGAACAGTGTTTGGCACATAATAAGCGCTTAAAAAGCCATCATTATTAAATGAAAAATCAGAGCTAACAATCTTAAGCATGCACATAGAAGAGCTCAAAGTCCTTCGATAATGAATCCATTTGACAAAGGTAAAGGGATTTACAACTATTTATATTAAGCATCAAAACATTAAAAATATTCTTAGGGCTTAAAAAGGCATATATTATTGCACTTTCTAAATGATAACACAATATAGCTAAAATTCAGATAGTTTATTCTCACGTTTAGACTGTAATGATTAAGCCAGTATACACTGTAAGTAATAGAAGAGAAAATTCAAGAACTCTCCTCTCACACAGTTCTTAATTCATTTATAACTTTTTTGAAATCAGTAAAATCAAGTGGTGAAGGTTAGATCTATAAAGGGATATCATCAGCCTAATTCAAGGCTAATATGAACTATGGGTTCAGATATACACAAACATTTCAGGAGGAAACTCTATTTGTGGGGCCCCTGAAGGACAGGCACCGAATACAATTTCCAACCATGAATTCTCTCCCAATGCTTAGTACAGGGCTCTTCACCCAGTAAGTGCTTAATAAATACTATTACTCCCTGAGGAATCCAGATAATTGAGGCCAAACCTTATTTTAGAGTCAATAATCCATAGATCTGACTTTAAGACTATGTTTTAATCCCTCAATTTCCCCCTTTCCCCTTTCTCTATTCCTTTATTCCCTACCTCCCCCCCCGAGCCCCAAGAATGGTTTTCAAACCTTTCCCGATTTCTCAAAGAGCAGTAACAATGATTAATTCTTCTAGGCCAATTCTTCTTTTTTTCAGAGGTTCAGTATGATTCTTCTGGAAAGCCTGAATTTAGTAAACTTTCATTTGTGTTGTATCAATAGGATAATACACTGAAATATTATTCTCTTACTAGGTGTTCGTTCAAGTTTTCATTTTAAATTCAGTTGAAGTGTCTTCTGCTCAAACCACTGTCATACACTGTGCAGTGCCAGGGGGAGGTTTTGGTGGGTGGGACCAAGATGTGTTTGAATTGGCAAGTCAAGGAGTTTGTAGGGGAAAAGGGAGAGGCCAAAGGCAACACTGGGTGGAGGTTAGGCTGCCGTGGTAGAGACATGAAACAAGGACTTAGCTGAGCATGGAAAGGAAAGAATGGGTTTAGGAGATTATTTTTATTATTTTTAGAAAGAATAATAAGAAGAATAAGAATATCTTCTGTTAAGCCCTCACTATGTGTCACGTACTGTACGAATTGCTGGGATAGATATAAGATATCAGCTTAGACACAGTTCCTGTCCCATATGGGGCTCACAGTTTAAGTAGGAGGGAAAACAGATATTGAATCCAGATGACGAAACTGAAGCACAAAGAAGGTAAGTGACTTGCCCCAGGTCACACGGATGTCAGGTGACGGGGTTGGGGTTGGAACCCAGGTCTGCTGAGTCCTGGGCCTGAGTTCATTCCCCTTAGTCTCCACTGCTCCTCTAAATCAGCTCCTCCTTATAAATACCTCTAAAGGACTGTATACACCATTAGGGCCTTAACCATGTCTTTTATTTTTACTCTGAATCTCCCAACAGCTGTTTAGGTGCTCAATAAATAGTATTGAGCATTATGTTCAATAAATACTATCAATACTACTGAACTCTATGCTTCTCCCAGGAAAACCTTCCCGCTGTCCCTCACTTCTTGCTTCCAGGCCCTTGTTCATGTGCCTGGGAATCTTCTCCCTTCTAAAGCCTCATACTTCAGCTCCCCCTATCTTCAAAGCACTTCTGAAATCCCACTTCTTCTGGGAGTCCTTGCCCAAGTAATTTTCTTTTTCCCAGATCATTTATTCATTCAATCATATTTATTGAGTGCTTACTGTGTGCAGAGAACTGTACTAAGCGCTTGGCAAGTACAAGTTGGCAACATACAGAGACGGTCCCTACTCAACAACGGGCTCACAATCTAGAAGGGGGAGACAGACAACAAAACAAAACATATCCTCTCAACTACCACTTCTTTATTTTTGCATGTACAGACCTCCATGACACTTATGAACATATAATTTTATGAAATGTATTATTTGTTCACTTAACCATCTTTCTATACTCTTTTTCCACCTGAATAGGAAACTTTGTTTCTACTGTGAGATTTTATGCTTCTAGAGGGTAGGGGTAGTGCCTTGTCTCCCAGTTATTTCTACCAGGCTTTAAGTACAATACTTTGCATATAGTAGATGCCCCTAAAATATTATGGATTACCTGATCTAAAAGCAGTAAGGAAGGTGGCAGTAGAAGTAACAAGGGGCGCCATATGGTGGGACAGATAGAAGTGAATTTTGGGGGCTTTTTTATGGCATTTGTTAAGCACTTACCATGTGCCAGGCACTGTACTAAGTCCTGGGGTAGGCATAAGCTTGTCAGGTTGGACAAGTCCCTGTCCCACATAGGGCTCACAGTCTTAATCCCCATTTTCCAGATGAGGAAACTGAGACGTGAAATAACCTGCCCAAGGTCACACAGCAGACAAGCGGTGGAGCTGAAATTAGAACTCAGGTCTTTCTAACTCCCAGACCTTTGCTCTATCCACTAGCCCATGTTGCTTCCCTTTTATTAGTACTAGTAGTAGTGGATTTATTGAGTGCTCACTTGCCGTGGCACATTGTTCTAGGCACTTGGGAATCACAGAAGAGAGAAGTGACATATTTGCCACCCACAATGAGGTAAATGGGGAGACAAACATAAAAAGGTTCATATCAATGTGAAAATAAACACACAGGACACATGAGTGTCAGGTTGTAAATAAATTAATACATTCTTAAGATATGGGGAAGGATGATATGAATCAAGGTGCTGAGAAATTAATTCCAGAAAACGTTTGGATTTGGAAAACTTTTGGATTTGGTCTTCCGATCTAGAGAGGGATATAACGAGAGAATGAGGTGGGTTAGTCAAGAAGAGCAATTTACAACTAGAAGGTTGGAAGGAATGATGACAGCAAGTTGAAGAATAGTGGGTAAAGAAGGCAGATGGGTAAGTACAGTGCTCTGCACACAGTAATCACTCAATAAACATGATTGAATGAATGAATGAAAGGTGGGAGCCTAAATTTATTTAGTCAAGCCTTTGCCATGCAAACTGAAGTCATAGCCTGGCATATCTGGGCATAAACTGCATTCACCCTTTGAAATATAATGCAAGCCTGCTCTCCTACTTGTTGGGTGCATTCTGTGTTTGATAGCCTGCTTCATAACAGTTGTTCTTTAAGAGAGCTGTGTGATTTCAAACAATACAGAGGTCCATTTGAACATCGACAATGGAATTTCAGAGGAGAGGAGAAACTACATTTTACAGGAAGCAAAGGGCCTGTTCACTACCTGTGCCTTAAACAGAAGGGCTACAGTGGGCTGAGAAAGCTCCTAGATTTCATTTTTGGAAGCAGAAACAAAATCTTCTTTTTCATTTCACATTGAACAAGGTTGTGTTGTCCTCTGGCTTGCAGAAGTAGATCCACATGGTTAGCCTCTTTTGCACTTAATTAAGCTTGTGGGAAGGTAAGTCAGAAGAATAGGGCTAGGTGATTAATGTTGGGATTTTCTGGTTTAAATCTTAATTTGTGGTTTTAAATCTCCATTGGAATTTCCTTTTGCATTCTTTCCAATTGTAATAATAATTAATCATTGACTTCGTCATTACTTTAAAACTATCTTAATGGTGTTTGTTAAGTGCTGGGGGGGATATAAGCAAATGGGGTTGGACACAGTCCTTTTCCCAACATGGGGCTCACAGTCTTAATCCCCATTTTACAGATAAGGTAACTGAGCCACAGAGAAGTAAAGTGACTTACCCAAGGTCACACAGGAGACAAGTGGTAGAGCTGAGATTAAAACTCAGGTCCTTCTGTCTCCTAGGTACATGCTCTATCCACTAGGCAACAGTGCTTCTCTATCACTAGGAACGTAGGGCTTTTGTATACCCAGCACCCATAATAAATTTCTAGGGATAATGAGAAGCAGTGTGGCTTAGTGGAAAGAGCATGGGTTTGGGAGTCAGAGGTCATGGGTTCTAATCCCAGATCTGCTACTTGTCAGCTATGTGACTCCAGGCAAGTCACTAAATAATAATAATAATGATGGTATTTGTTAAGCGCTTACTATGTGCAAAGCTCTGTTCTAAGCGCTGGGGAGGTTACAAGGTGATCAGGTTGCCCCACGGGGGGCTCACAGTCTTAATCCCCATTTTACAGATGAGGTAACTGAGGCACAGAGAAGTGAAGTGACTTGCTCAAAGTCACCCAGCTGAAAATTGGCGGAGCCCGGATTTGAACCCATGACCTCTGACTCCAAAGTCCAGGCTCTTTCCACTGAGCCACGCTGCTGCTCTCTGTGCCTCACTTCATCTGTAAAGTGGGGAGTAACACTGTGAGTCCCACGTGGGACAAGCTTATTACCCTGTATCTACCCCAGAGCTCAGAACAGTGTTCGGCACATAGTAAGCACTTAACAAATACCATCATCATCATCATCATATCCTGGTCAGCCTTCCTAACCCCTTTTCATTTTGGAGTGCATTGAGTGCAAGAGGGTGAATATGCTTACTTCATACATTCCTTGTTCAGCATAGATCAACAAGAACAGCAACTGAATGTTTGCAGAGAAAGTGAGGAGTCAAAGGAAAGATTTAAATATAGTTAGTAAGGCCTTTAAGGTAAAATGTCATCGTTGAACCTTCTTTTCTGTCTACATTTTATATGAAATCCAAGATCCCAATCTTTCCAGACTTCAAAATCCTGCTGAGTTGCAGAAGGATTAATCAGATCACTTTCATGCAAGTCAAGCAGTTCTGTTTAATTGATCTGACATTCTGATTTCATTCTAGGAAATAGCTAAACTTTAATTGCTGAGACAAGTGTTTTAGACATATCTATTCTCTGCTTTCTTTGGGTCTGATCTGAACACTTGGTATATTAGGGATAGACTGCGGTGATTTTTCAATTTTTTATTCGGTATCCAGTGTTAGTTATTCTTTGCATCAAGATAATCTCCTTGAGCTGAGAATAATAAATGAAGGAAGGAAGTAAGATCAAGGACTAAGCACCTTTTCCCAGTAGCCTCAA
Source organism: Tachyglossus aculeatus (assembly GCF_015852505.1). Classification (NCBI taxonomy): domain Eukaryota; kingdom Metazoa; phylum Chordata; class Mammalia; order Monotremata; family Tachyglossidae; genus Tachyglossus; species Tachyglossus aculeatus. Next base: position 117,985,425 of record NC_052066.1, on the reverse strand, counting down.
TGATAGAGATATAATACTATCACCCTTATTGCTCTCCCATAAATCAGCCATGAAGACCTTCTGGTACATTATAGTGTATGAAATGTGATTATTCTGGTTATTTCCTGCATTCACTATGTGCCAATAGCCCCCATAATTAGAAGATTTATTGGCTAGTAATTATGAAATAAATGAGCCTAAAAGGGTAATATATAAGTGACCTTGAAAGATCATCAGGTCACCTAACTTTCATCAGCAAATCATTATTATATTCAAGAACATGTAGATTAATTTATAGAACTATAGGCATTTTATTTTACCTTTGAAAAATACTTTCTTGGTTTCAAATATCTTCTTAGGCCAATGGAAAAACATTTATTCAACCTTTAGGAAATAGCTTGAGGTATGGCCCTTTATTTTTAGTTGAAATCATTTTTGAATAAATATCTCCTAGTGTTATGAACACTTTCTGGTTTTTTTTCCCCTTTAATTCTGTATTAATAAGAGGGCCCAAACTAAGATAAAAATACACTGCACTGACTCCAGAGTGGATCATGAAAGAGAGAACTCCTGGTAGGTGTGGGACATCTAAGGAATAATAATAATAGTGGTATTTGTTGAGCGCTTACTATGTTCCCGCTACTATACTGAGCGCTGGGGTAGATACAAGCAAATTGGGATGGACAGTACCAATCCCACATAGCGCTCACAGTCTTAATCCACATTTTACAGCTGAGGTAACTGAGGTGAAGAGAAGTGAAGTGAAGGCCACACAGCAGACAAGTGGTAGAGCAGGAATTAAAACCCATGACCCAGGCCCAAGCTGCATCTTCTATGCCATGCTGCCATCTTACACTCCCATTAGATTAGAAATAACATCCCATCTGCCCCACTCACCAACTTTTCCAGCTCAGAGCAGGTAGTACATTACAAAGTAATTTCAGCACATAGCCAGAAATACCCATTTTATCCCAACTGAGTCATATCTGTTTTTTCCTGTCATGGAAATAAATCGCAATACGTTCCAAAGGAAAAAAATGAGTTAAAAAACAGGAAGAGCCCTACTTAAAAAACATGGAGGTGTTTGCCAAGGAACCCCTAGGGACTGACTTTTGTTTGTAATCTGGGTTTCTTTCTAAGGGATCCAAGGCTGCAGAGTCCTCTCAGTCATATCTCTCAGCATTTTCATCCCCATTAGATTGACTCTATTCAACTTCAGACTGTCAGAGGAACTCATAAATCATTTTACAGATGAAGCAACAGAGAGAGAGGAAAGCTTAAGGACTTGCCCAAGAAGACAGGAAATCAGTGGCCAAGCTGACATGAAAGCTGAGAACTTGTAACTTCTATTTTAGCATTACTAGATTGTTTAAATTAAAGTATCTAATTAATAAGCATTATGTTGTAATACCCAGAGATCCGGCTTCTTCATATAAGAAATATTACATTTGAAGGAACCATTCTTCACAAGGGAAATATGGTCTGATATTGAATTTTCCATTTCAGAGGCACCTCAGCAATTTTGATGAATAATGGACAATTTTTCAAGCAAAGCAAAAAACAATAGTTTTTTTATGTCAAGGCTTTACGTGATTCTTCTTGTCTTCCTTCACTTCTTGGGCAACTGTCACATTTTCGATGGTAGAAATAAACTGGCAAGAAGAAACAGAGAGAAAAGTGTGACGGCAAAGGCCAGAGGAAACAGGGTAGGACAATTAAGACTATAAGGAGAGAAAGGTAGATATGAGAAATATGAATGCTTTGTTCTTTTGAAGTTTCCCTATAAGCCCTTGAGTGCTGCTTTGTACATATCTTTGCACATATCTTAACATGTTGAAAAGAGAACTCTTTAAAACAGAACTTCCCACCCAAACTCTATGCTCTCCCTACCTTTACCATCACTGTAGACAGCACCACCATTCTTTCTGTCTCACAAACCCGTACCCTTGGCATTATCCTCCACTCCTCTCTCTCACATGTTGCCACATATTCAAGCCCTTGGGAAGTACAACTGGGCAACATATAGAGATGGTCCCTACCCAACAATGGGATTATGCTGTGTGTTTATCCTTCCTTGACTACTGTATCAGCCTCCTTGCTGACCTATCTGTCTCCTGTGTCTTCTCACTCCAGTCCATACTTCACCATGCTGCCCGAATCACTTTTCTACAAAAAAAAGTTTTTGTTTTTTTTTCAGGCCATGTTTTCCTACACCTCAGAAACCTCCAGTGTTTGCCCACCCACCTCCACATCAAACAGAAACTCCTTACCAAAGGCTTTAAAGCACTTAATCACCTTGCCGCCTTCTAGCTCACCTCTCCACTCTCCTTCTATAACCCAGGACCCACACCTCACAACCTACTCACTGTACCTCGATCTCATCTGTCTCAACACCAACCACTTGCCCATGTCCTGCCTGGAATGCCCTTCCTTTTCATATCCAACAGAGAATTACTCTCCCCACCTTAAAAGCCTTATTGGGGGCACATCACCTCCAAGAGGTCCTCCTTTACTAAGCCCTTATTTCCTCTTTTTCCAACTCCCTTCTTTGTAGTCCTGACTTGCTCCCTTTATTCAACCCCCTACATCTCCAGAGCACTTACGAATATATCCATAATTTATTTATATTACTATCTGTCTCCCCCTCTAGACTGTAAGCTTCTTGTGGGCAGGGAATGTGCCAGTTATATTGCTGTGTTGTACTCTCTCAAGCACTTAGTAGAGTGCTCCATGCACAATAAGTGCTCAATAAATACAATTGATTGATCTTTAGTTTTTATTGCTATTCTCCAAAGCTAGGAACAAGAACAGCCCTAGCAGTGAGGGGACCTGAATTCTAATCCTGGAACTTCTGCTTGTCTATTTGTGACACTGGGCAAGTCATTTAACTTCTCTGTACCTCAGTTTCCTCATCTGTAAAATAGGGATTAAATACCTGTTCCATCCTATGACAGAATGTGAGCCCCATGAGGGACAGGGACGGTGTCTGGTCTGCTTGCATTGTATCTACCCCAGTTCTTAATACAGTGCTTGGCATATAGCAAGAATTTACTAATATTATCATTGTTGTTATTATTATTGTCATTATTATTTGCATCATTGTTAAATTTTTTACATTATTAGCATAAAGGATTTTGCATGGTTCAGTGGAAAGAGCACGGGCTTGGGAGTCAGAGGTCATGGATTCAAATCTTGGCTCCACCACTTGTCAGCTGTGTGACCTTGGGCAAGCCACTTAACTTCTCTTTGCCTCAGTTACCTCATCCGTAAAATGGGGATTAAGACTGGAGCCCCGTGTGGGACAACCTGATCACCTTGTATCCCCCCTAGCGCTCAGAACAGTGCTTTGCACATAGTAAGCACTTAACAAATACCATCATTATTATTATTTTTTAATAAATCCCAAACCTCTATGCTATAGGGCTCATTTACATATTGACATCCTTCCAGGTATCATAGATGGGAAATGCATTAACCAGGAAATGGGTAAGCATTCCAGTTATAGATTATATAGGCAGGGAAGAGGTTCACTAAACAAGCAGAAAAAAAACATTTTATACAAAATATAAAGCTTTATGATAATAAAAAACTTACTGAGCAAAATCCCTCTGATTAATACAATTAGGAACCAAACCACAGGAATTGTGAAGGACAGTCAAATAAATATTTCCTTGCATTTTGGTTTTCAGCTGAAATTCTTGCTTTTTTATAAATTGTTTCCTCTAGATAACTCGATATCATGAAGCTCGGCAAGCCTCACAAGGAGGAAGAATACTGTAATCATCCAATATGAAAATACTGCATCAGGATGTGTGTTAAAATTGATTCTGAAAAGTGAGCCTCACAGATTAGGATCATTTCTCTGGCAAGAATACATCATTTTCCCTCACCTTTTTGATTGCCTATGCTGCTTAGGCTGACAGAGTTAGAGAGAAAATATAAAGTTTGAGAATGGACTTGTCTTGCTGATTGAATCCTTTGGACCATATTCCTTACTAGAAGGCCCGACTAGGAGTTAGTTACTGCATTTATTGAGTATTCACATTGTGAAAAGCATTGTACCATGGGCAAGGCAGAATTATAAGGACCACAGAGTACACCTGCATTGTGGGTATGGGGCATGGAGTCTGGTGGTACAGACACAAAGAAAGAAAAACATGATAAAAATAATAAATTAGGTTAACAATAAAGGCTGTGTACAGAACACAGAAGCAATTACTGGAGCAGTAATAGTAAAAAATTATGATAATAATAATTGAATTTGTTAAGTATGTAGAGCAGTGCTAGATGCATATTAGTTGCTCAATAAATATTGCAATTATTATTATTGTCATTATTATTATTATCATCATAATCATCATCATTACTCCCCCAGGAACAGTTTTCAGGGTCTTCAATTCTCCAGCACGGCTATTCCCAAGCTAACAGTCACAACCCTCCCAGTGTTCATTAGTTGGGGAAGTTTCCGTTACTTCAGCTTAAATTGATCTATACCAGTGTGACAGGATTGGTCCCCAGCGATATCTGCAGGTGGGGAAAGAGGAATAGTAATAATAATACTAGTAATGGGGCAATACCTTGTTCTAAGCACTCGGGAAGTACAAAAGAAAAGTTACATATTCCCTGACCATGAAGTGCTTGCAGTCTAATGGGGGTTGCACACATAAAAATATTTACAGATCTAGTATTCAAAGTAGATAATTGGACATACAATTGAACAAATGTACACACGCAAGTACTGAGGATGAGTATAAATAAATAACAGTAAATAGTAATAAATAATTTTAGTATTTGTCAAGCAATGTTCTAAGTACTGGGGTAGATTAATCAGGTTGGCCACAGTCCCTTGTTCACCTGGGGCTTACATTCTTAATCCTCATTTTGCAGATGAGGTAACTGAGGTGCAGGGAAGTGAAGTGACATGGCCAAGATCACACAGCAGACACGTGGCAGAGCTGGGATGAGAATCCACATCCTCTGAATCCCAGGGACCAACTCTTTCCACTAGACCTTCTGCTTCCCTGCTTAAATACTTAAGTTTTGGGGAGACTGATGTGAGAGAGAGGTGTCACTTTGAGGTACTGGAGCTCAGGAAAGACCAGGGGTCCAGGTAGCGTCCATCAGTCCTTCTGCTTGTTTACCTCCCTCGGAAGTTGAGAGAGGCAGTGTTACCTAGTGGATAGAGCCTGGGAGTGAGAAGGACTTGTGTTCTAAATTCGGCTCTGTCATATGTCTGCTGTGTGACCTTGGACAAGTCACTTCTTGGATACTTCTCTGTGCCTCAATTACCGCATGTGTAGAATAGGGATTAATATTCATCCATTCATTCAATTACATTTATTGAATGCTTACTTTGTGCAGAACATTGTATTAAACACTTGGGAAAGTACAACAATAAACAGACCAATTCCCTAAGATTGTGAGCCCTACCTGGGACAGGGACTGTGTCCAACCTGATTAGCTATGCATCTACCCCAGTGCTCAATACAGGGCTTGGTAAATAGTAAGCGCTTAACAAATACCACAAAAAAAAAAGAACTCCAGATGCAAATGGGTTCATAAAACAAGTCAGGGTAACTGCCCTAATATTGAGATGGAACCCCAAAATATTCAGACTTACCACTTCTTTGGTAATGATTATATATAATTTGTCCTTCAGAGTCAAAAAAGATGCTATTGTTGGTTCAGTTTACTTATGTGTAACGGAATAAGCCAACACAGGATTTACAGCCTTGACTGCATTGTGCACAATTAGTTATATTTATTGAGCGCTTACCGTGTGCACAGCACTGTACTAAGCAGTTGGGAGAATACAATACGGTGACATGATCCCTTTTTTGATCCCAGAAATATTTTAATTTATTGTGCTTTAACTTCAGCACTCATGACCATGTGTGTAAATTTTCATATTTATTTTGTGTCAAAAAAAATGTTCTCTCTTTATGGCACATGGGAAATGAAAGATTTTGGAACCAATAAAGCTGGACAAATCAATCAATAAAAATGGTTTTGGTCAATCTGAAAAACCTATAGTGGTTGGTTCATGTAAATGGAATTTACTTGTTAAGCCATTTGCCTTTTTTCCTTATTAATTCTTGTAGCCGTTATACATTGTGGGAAGGGAACGTGTTTATCGACTCTGCTATAGTGTACTCTCTTAAGTGCAGGCACAATGCTAGTGCAATGCTCCAGACACAGTAAGTTATCAGTAAATATGAATGATTGATTAATGATCATAACATCCTCCCAAATCAAGGATTGGAAAGAGGCAAATTCTATTTCTACAAAGTGAAAAAAGATAATTGTGGTTAATAAAATACAAAAGTAGCTATTTAAAAAAAAGAGGACACATGACCATCATCTAAATAGGTTAAATTCTAGATACAATTCTTCAACTCTCCACTTTGAATTTATATGTGTAGATAGAGAAGCAGTGTGGCTCAGTGGAAATAGCATGGGGTTGGGAGTCAGAGTTCATGGGTTCTAATCCTGGCTCTGCCACATGTCTGCTGTGTGACCTTGGGCAAGTCACTTAACTTCTCTGGGTCTCAGTTACCTGATCTGTAAAATGGGGATTAAGACTGTGAGCCCCACGTGGGACAACCTGATCAACTTGTATCCCCCCAGCACTTAGAACAGTGCTTTGCACATAGTAAGTGCTTAATGAATGCTATTATTATTATTATTATCTAAGCCTCATTTGGGAGCAAACATTACATTATTCAGGACTGGGAACCTGGTAATTAAGACTATAACCAGCCAGAAAGTCTTTTAAGCTATTTTTTGATACTTCTTGCAAATTGCAGCCTCTGGAAAAAAAAAACAACACTTCTATTGTTATCTATATAATATATATGTATGCGTGGCCCAGTGGAAAAAAGCACGGGCTTTGGAGTCAGAGGTCAGGGGTTCGAATCCCGGCTCTGCCACTTGTCAGCTGGGTGACTTCTGGCAAGTCAATTCACTTCTCTGGGCCTCAGTGACCTCATCTGTAAAATGGGGATTAAGACTGTGAGCCACCTGTGGGACAACCTGATCACCTTGTAACCTCCCCAGTGCTTAATAAATGCCATTATTATTATTATTATGTATAGATATACCCATACTCCCTTCAACTTTCCAGTTTATGTCTAAAACATAGAAGCCAATTAAGCTCTTAATCACCTCTAAGATCACTGAATCATTGGATAAGAATTTTCTCTCATTTTTTTGCTTTCAATGTGTACCTCTTTTCTGAAATGTCACCAATCAATGGTGAATTTTAGTCCTGTCCAGGTATATTTCCTTCCCTAAGTGTGCTGATATCTCTGAAATGCCAGCAGCTGAACTTTCAGATGGTTAATTGTCTCTCTTCTTCAGATTGCCCTGTGTTGCCTTCTTAGAGTTAATCTTTCATCTATGAATCTCTAAGAGCTTCTAAAGGCATATCAGCGTTTCACTTTAAAACATGGCCAATACTCTGAGGCTGAGTGCTGGTGGAAAAACTAGAGAAGGAGCCTGCCTACTGTCCCTTTTCCCAGGACAGATTACTCAAGGCACAATCGCAGAAGTTGCTCTAATGAAAATAATGCTAGAAACCAACTCACCCCAACTCTTTGGCCCAAAAATCTCACTAGCATTATATGGCTTGACAGTCACTTTGCCCCATAAGAGATTTCATGCCTACTTGTTGGCTGAAATTCCAGTTTTAAATGGGAATAGATATGACCCAGCAACTAAAAGTTGCCGTAAGAAGATTATCCTTAAGATCAGCATAGTGAGCCATATTGAGGACATTTTATCTGTAATTAGGTCTATATTCTACAAATGTAGAATGAGTGTTTATGAAAAGCCATATTTGTGTAAACCTGTATGTGAATAGACAACTTTTTTTCTGTTTAGAAAAAATTTTGGTGTCTCTGGTGTCCCCATTGCCCCAATGATATAAAGTGTAATTGTCATGTAAATTCTCTACCACCCTGAGTAATAGCTTTGGGAATAGACCATGGCATTTCAGGAACAAACACAATGACAAATGTGTGCGGTCCGGACCAATAATAAACAAAACCTCTGTAAACCATCTGTCTTGTGGACTTAAAAAAACAACCCAACAAGCGAAAGCGCCCAACTTCACACATAAAATAAACTGTAAATTGTGAAAATACTAGTGCCCACTGAAAGGAATCAATAAACTGCTGAGGGTTCGCACTACTGTTTTTTTTCTAATTTCTTCCAATTCCTTTTTGAAGAAATGATATGAATTATAAATTGTACTGCATTTTACAGAACAAATGTGTTGTTGAAATTCTGTTCTAATTTTTAATTGAATCCATTAATTTTACCAGGAAGTATTTTAAGCAACATGCAGACAGGCTATACTGCTTTCATTGATTTGATTTAAAATACTCCATAAATTATTTGCAAGACATACATTTTTGGAAAGGCTAAATGAAGTGACCCTGGGCACCTGTTTCAAGTTTAATTCTTTTTATCTACCAGTTCATCTGTAAAGGCAATGGATCAGTGAAAAGACAAAAAAAAATGCAGAGCAAAGATCCTAATCAAGACACTCAACCAGCATAACTGAATACTTTTAGGTGAAGCCACCTTTGTGGGTTCCCTACACAAAAGAAACTGACAGTTAAAGAAGGTGGTCAGCTCACTCAGAACTGCCTACCCAGCAGAGAGAGATAAAATCAAAAACAAACTGGAAGATGGACAGGAAAATGCTGACAGCCATTGTTCTAGAAGGTTCAGTTGACAATGGAAACTAGATAGGTCAGTACATTACCTAGAAAATTAAATGAAGAACTAACTGATTCCTTGCCTCTCCTGTGCATTTATGAATTTGGTCTTGTGGGCTTCTAATGATTTATAAATCCTTAGCTTGAATCAAAACCATCACTCCTCACTCAATATACTGGAGATCCATTCCAACATATCCTAGTATTCTTTCTTTGTGTGTCAACGGGGCAAAGAAAAGAGGGGAAAATCAGAGGCAGTAAATTCCCATTCTGACTGCCTGCAAAATACTGAATATTCAGTAACAACTCTGAACTGTATTCATACCACTCATGTAAATTAGCATGGTCCCACATATCTCAGACCCAAATTAATCTGTCCACATGTAAAATAAAGCTATAAATTGCTCTTGATTATAATGAAAACACAACCCACAGCCCCAGAGGTCAAGTTAATAATGTTCTATCCTATCATGGTGCATTACTATGGCCCTGGTAATAATGGGAAAGACTAATAGATTTCAAACACTTTCAGCTGGTAGAAATAATCAGCAAGAACAATCTCAGTAGAAGTGCAAGTAGCCATTTACCTCACTGTGATATATCAAGAAAACCTTACTAACTGCCACTGAAATGAATGCAATATATTGTGTTCAATATTTTGTAAATATGAAGTAGAAAGAAATCTTTTTCCCTTATGTATTTCACAAAGTACTCACAATTTTTTTTACAGGTGAAACATAAAATCATTAAGCTGAGGTGTTTGTGCTATGCATTTGTAGTGAGAGACTCACTATTTTGTCCTTCTGTCACCTTCATATATGTATATATGTGTGCATATATATGTGATAGATAAATAATTAATATACACATATATTAATTACGTTCACTTGGGAATACCTGGCATAACTATTTTCCTCCCAAAGCTGATGTGCTTCAGATCCATGACTACTTCATGAACAAACTAGCCCATAGAATCCTCTAATACATATTCATACTAAAACAAACTACTTTCCATAGTTTGGGTTAATTGGTTATTACAACTTGTGTGATTTCTAGGAAAATCTAGTAGATATGGTTCATTTAAAGATACTATCTGTGGTAACGTAAAACAAAGTCAACTGAAAAGTTATATTTCTATTTTCATGTTTAAGTGATATTTTCCTCAAGATTTACAGGAAGGAAAACCAGTAAAAATAATAGTATTAATATATGGTATGTGCCAAGCACTGTTTTAAGTGCTAGAATAGATAAAGATAATCAGGTAGGACCCAGTCCCTACCTTACTTATTGGCTCACAGCTCAAATAGGTGAGACAGCCTGTGAGTCCCCATTTTACAGATGAGGAAACTGAGGCACAGAGCTAAAATATATGCAGATTCAAAGCAGTTCCTTCCTCAGGTGGGGCTCACAGTTTAAGGGGGAAAGAAAACAAGCATCTATTCCTACTGTACAAATGAGGAAACTGATCCATAGAAAAGTTAAGTGATCTGACAAGGTCATGCAGCAGACAAGTGATGAAATCAATCAATCAATTGTATTTATTGAGTGCTTACTGTGTGCAGAGTGCTAAGTACTAAGTGCTTGGGAAGTACTAGTCGGCAACACATAGAGACAGTCCCTACCCAACAGCGGGCTCACAATCTAGAAGGGGGAAATCAGGATTTGAACTCAAGTAATATGACTCCCAGGGTCCTTGCTCCTTTCACTAGGGCACACTGCTTTTCCAGTGGTCTTAACATTGGGGGAAAGTGTTAGAAGAGGGCCTAGGTGGAAGAGGGGCATAAAGAAAGAGTGAGAAAGTAAAAGAAGAAACAGTAAAAAAATGAGAGAGTTCAGGAGAGAAGTAAGTGTTACTAGAAAGCACCATTAGCATTGTGGACATCAGTCCTAAGGAGTAAGATACCCTATCCCTCTGCTCACATCTGATTTCCAAAATCCACTGGGCTATGACCAAAATGAGATTTCCCACCAGAAGTACACATACCAACAGTTAGGGAAAATCTCGTTGTACTAATGTGTTTGCAGATAGATCTGGTCAGATATTCGGTCACCTGATATGTGAGACCAGTAAAAGACTGCTTAGTTTCATAGATCAATCAGTGGTATTTATCGAGTGCTGCCTGTGCAGAACATTGTACTAAGTGCTTGGGAGAGTAATATGCAACAGAGTTGGTGGACATGTTCCCTGTCACCAAGGAGTGTACAGACTAGAGGGGAATAGAGCTTTAGTTTAGGGGTATGGGGGAAGGAAACAACATGGCCTAATGGAAAGAGCATGGGCTTGGGAGTCAAATGAGCTGGGTTCCTATCCCTGCCCTGTCACTTGTTTTCTTTGTGACCTTGGGAAAGTTACTTAACTCCCTTATGTCTCAGTTACCTCATCTGTAAAATGGGGATTGAATCCTCCTCCCTCTGACTTTGACTGTGAGTCCCACACAGGACAGGGAATGTGTCCAACCTGATTATGTTGTATCTACTCCAGTGTTTAGTACAGTCCTTGGCTCAAAGTAAACATTTAACAAATACTATTTTTTTTTAAAAAAGGAAAGGTTTCCTACTACCAGCAGGACAGGTGCTGGTTCAATTGCTTGGTTCAATTTTCCATTGGTGGAAATGAGCTCAGCCAATCTAGCAACCTGTCATTGGAGTAGGCACTGCTAGTATTCCTGCCTTAAAAGCAGTGTGTTAACAGAGGTTTTGTAATGAAAAAGTGCTGAAAGCTCTAACTTGGTTAGTGGAGTTAAAATAAATACAAATGTATCAAGTAGAATCAAGAACATATTCAAGGGACACCCAAGCAGGCCCAAGCTCAGTTTGCACATGGTCTGATATAAAGCAGGGTGCTATCAAGGTGCAAATATCATTGAAAAGACAGAAAATATTATTTTAAAAGGACCTTGGCTGAAAGCCTAGAAAAACAACCATAAGGACCCAGAGACAACGGGAAGCCCCGATGAATAAAATATTTGAATTAAAATGCATTGTTCAGCCTGCAACATGAACCCAAGAGTTAAAAAGTCCTGTAAAAGACTTGCACAAGTCTGCTTACATTGGCATTTTGGCCCAGTGAAAGTCTGCAGTTGCTTTCATTGGCAAATATTTGTTGTTTTTCTACCAAAACCTACTACTCGGCCCAGATTTCCTGTTGAAAATTTACCTTAGATGTGTGTGTCGTTAAGAACTGAAGGAATAGAACAAAGGAGCCCAGCAAAACATGCCAAAATTGAGCCTAACCAAGATTTGCTTTCCCTTTTATGATTCTATTAGGATTCTATTGCATGAATGGGAAGATACAGTTCTATGTGAGCTGAATTAAGCTCAAGAACCCAAGCCCAAATAATCTTTGGACCAGGTTGGGCCATAAAGAAACAAACCAAGTGCCAGCTGGGCTCAGGTTGTACTTTCAGGTCCTCCCACAAAATAATAATAATAAAAATGCCCAAAGTCGGCCTTAGGGAGGACTTATGTGGAAATCAAGAGGCACAAAGTGACTCACTGAAAGAAAAGAAGGCTGCCACTGAAACTGACATGCCTCCAGGATGTATTTAATCCATTGGCAGGATCGCAAGGCTATTGGGAATATTCTTTGTGCCAGCTGCATTCAAAGAGGGTGCACTATTGACTGCTATCTAGGTGTGGAAAAATGGATACTAATCATTTGGGAGGGTACAGTACAAGAGTTGATAGATCTGATCCCTGCCTTGAAGGATCTTACATCTAGTGGAAAGCAGAGTTCAGTTTTAGACATACTGAAAAGGAAGTGTTAGCCTGACCACAATGTAGGGATATCTTAGAGGCAGGAGGAAATGCAAGAGTATAGTGGAGGTGTGCAGTCGAGGCAAGCAAGATAGAGTTGGGTGTCATCTTCAGAAAAGTGAGAGCCATGGGAGTCCAGGTGCTACATCACCTCCTGCAAGCTTTCTCCACTCCTGTACTCATACACTGGCTATTTTTTCAATCAGTCAATCGATCAATGGTTTTTATTTAGCATTTAATCAGTGCAGAACACTGTACTTCTATTTTAATGGTATTTTGTTAAGCACTCTCTATGTGCCAAGTACTGTTCTAAGCCCTAGGGTAGAGACATGATAATTAGATTGGACAGAATCCCTGCCCCATTTGGGACTCATAGTCTAAAGCTGGGGTAGGCATATTTAACAGAAGTAACTAACGCTCAGAGAATTGACTTGCCCAAGGTCACCCAGGAGACAAGTGACAGAGTCAGGTTTGATAATAATAATAATAATTTTAATAATAATAATAATAATGGTATCTGTTAAGCGCTTACTACATGCCAGGCACTGCGCTGGGGTGGATATAAGCAAATCAGCTTGGACACGGTCTCTTGTCCCACGTGGGGCTCAGAGTCTCAGTACCCACTTTACAGATGAGGTAACTGAGGCACAGAGAAGTTAAGTGGCTTGCCCAAGGTCACACAGCAGACAAGTGATGGATACAGGATTAGAACCCATGACCTTCTGAATCCCAGACCCATGTTCCATCCACATCCCAAGTCCTCTGGCTCTCAAGTTTATACTCTTTCTACAAGACCATGTTGCTTCAGTGCTGCTGGACTATTTAGGAGAGTATGATAGAGTAAATAAACCTGATCCCTGTTCTCAAGGAACTTAGATTCTAAATTGTTTTCTATCACTTCAAACTCAATCTGATTTGCTATAACAAAGCTTTCTCTTCTGCTTGGCTACTTTCTTACACCTCACTGATTCCTCTAACCATAGCCTTCACCTACTATTCTAGAACTTTAACTCACTCAAGAAACCTTCAGTGTTTCCACTGACCAACCACTTTATTTATAAAATAGAAACTATTATGTGGGAATCTCCCAATGTTTTCCCTTGGACTGTTCTCTCTACTGTCCCTTCCTTTATCTCCTCTTTCCCTCGTGTCTCAGAAGGAAATCGACTCCCTGTTCTCTAAAGCTACCTCTCTAACTATTGTTTTGATACTTGACTTGTCTTATGCCATTGAGTCATTTCCGACCCATAGCGACACCACAATACTATCTCCTCTCAATTCTTTAAAAAAGCACTGCTCCCACTGTCCCACTCTCCTCCACACCATAACTGTTACCTTTATTCTCTCCCTCTAGGATGGCTCCTCCCCATCTCTCTTCAATCATGCTAAAGTCTACTTTGTACAAAAAAGCTTCCTCCAGCTATCTCTCCCACTTCCCCTCCTCTAATTCTTGCCCAAACTCTTAAAAAAAGTAATTTACTCCACTGCCTTTACTTCCTCTCTATAAATTCTCCTCTGCATTTCCACAGTCAGGTATACTTCTTTCTGTGTCTCCCTTGCACTTGGATTTGCCCTCTTTATTCACCCCTCTCTCAGCCCCATAGCACCAATGTACATATCTGCAATTTACTTATTCATATTAATGTCTGTCTCTCTACTCTAGACTGTCAGCTCACTGTGGGCAGGGAACATGTCTACCCCCTCTGTTATATTGTATTCTCCCAAGAGGTTAGTAAAGGGCTCTACACACAGTAAGCACTCAATAAATATGACTGATTGATTGATGGATGGATTTCATCCCTTCAACTGTATTAAGACTGTACTCTCCAAAGTCACCAGTTATTTTATCAATACGTTCTAGGAGGAGCAACATGGTCTAGCAGATAGAGCATGAGTCTGGGAGTCCAAAGGACCTAGGTTTTATTCCCAGCTCTGTCGTTTGTTTACTATGTGACCTTGGGCAAGTCACTTGACTTCTCTGGGCCTCAGTTACCTTGTCTGTAAAATGAGGATTGAGACTGTGAGCTCCATGTGGGACAGGGACTGTGTCTGACCTCATTTGCTTGTATCCACCCCAGCGCTTAGTACAATGCCTGGATCATAGTTATCACCTACCAAATACCAAAATTATTATTATTATTATTATTATTACCTTTTCAGAACAGCCCAATGTCTAAGATCAACTCTGACCCTGTATCAGGCCCTTAAAATATTGTGGTTGGGCTACTTTACCTGCCTTTTTGCTCATCTTTCTGCTTCCACCTTCTCTCCAAATCAGTCCATAATTAACACTGCTGCCTGGGTCATCTGCCTGGCTGTCACTCTCCCTCTCATTAAATAAAAACTCCACACGATTGTTTTCAAAACTCTCCACTAGCCATTTCCAACTTAAGTATTGGCTTCTTTCACCTGCTACTTCCCAACTTACTCTTTCACATTATCCCTTTATCCTGGAACACCATCTCCTCTCCCAAAATTTTCCAAGCCTCAGTCCTCCCCGTATTTGCAGCCCTCTTAAATCCCTTCTCCAGCAAATCTTTCTTTGTTGAATTCACAGCATCCTGAGTCATATCCAGCAAGCATCCACTGCTAGCTCATATATTTATATTTATCTTCAACAATGATGTTTTAGTTAGTAATGATGGTACTTGCTAAGCACTTACTATTTGTCAAGCACTACTCTAAGCACTGGGGTAGATATCTAATCATGTTGGATACGGTCCCTATTCCACATGGGGCTCACATCTTTAAGACCCATTTTACAAATGAGGTAACTGAGGAACAGACTTGCCCATGGTCACACAGCAAAGTGGCAAAGCTGGGATTAGAAGCTAGATCCTTCTGATTCCCAGGCCCATGCTCTATCCATTGGGCCACGCTGCTTCATTCAGTTCTGTATGCAATTATGTTTTCTGATTTTTTTGCTGTTGCACTTACATTCCACTCCCTGTCCAATCCTTGTTCTTCTTACTGCTCCCACTACTTATATCTTGTATGTCCATATTCCTCATAAGAGTGTAGACTCCCTAGTGGGTAGGAAATGCACTGTACTTTTAATTTTATTCCACTGTACATTCTTTAGTACTTTCTTTAGAAAGTGTTCAATAAATACCACAATTATTAATCCTTCTATAACCAGGAATAGCAAAATTTGTGCTAATACACTCTTGGTCACCCTTGTTAGCCCTCCCATTAAAATAAGTTCAGCATGAGGCAGTTTACATTGGCACCTAATTTTCCAGACTGATGTTGGGTAGACAGGATAAAAGTGTGGCCTAGAGGAAAGAGCACAGACAGGCCTGGAAGTCAGAGGACCTGGGTTCTAATTACAACTCTGTCACTGGGTGACCTTGGGCAAGTCATTTAACTTTTCTGTGCCTCAGTTGCTCATCTGTAAAGTAGGGATTACATATCTACTCTCCCTTCTACTCAAAGAGTGAGATACATGTGTATGTGTGGAGTGTCCTTTCCTCTTCTCCCACTGCCTTCTGAATCACCCTGATTTGCTCCATGTATTCATCCATTCATGCATTCATTCATTTTAGACTGTGAGCCCACTGTTGGGTAGGGACTGTCTCTATATGTTGCCAACTTGTACTTCCCAAGTGCTTAGTACAGTGCTCTGCACACTGGAAGTGCTCAATAAATATGATTGATTGATTGATTCCCCCTCCCACCCCCATAGCACTTATGTACATGCCTGTATTTAATTTATTTATTTATGTATTTATTTACACTCATGTCTGTCTTCCCCTCTAGACTGTAAACCTGTTTTGGGCAGAGAATGTGTCTGTTTATTGTTACATTGTACTCTCACAAATACCTAGTACAGTGCTCTGCACATAGTAAACACTCAATAAATATGATTGACTAATGTGATTATTTTGTATCTCCCCCAACGCATAGTAGAGTTCTTGGCACATGAGAAGCACTCAACAAATACCACAGTAAATACACTTCCTGCCTCTCCAGTACTTCTGGTCTTGGAAACGAACCATTGAGGACGCAGTGTGATTTTGGACCCTGGAATCAGTGTTTCCTGGGTCTTGGTCTAGGGAGGAAGTTTTTCAAGAAGGAGCAAATAGTTCTGCCCTGCAAGCACTTCTCCCCTCTGCCCCCCCTACCATCAGAAGAGCTGCCAAATACAGGTTTTCCCAGAGCCACTGGAATGCTAATGCTGGCATCCTTCCTGCTTCCTGGTGACAGTTCAGCCAGTCCATGGCCTGTGCCCTAAGTGACCTTCTCCTTCCCCATGGAAATCTGTGCCCTAAGTGACCTTCTCCTTCCCCATGGAAATCTCACCCACTAATGTTCGTTCTATTATTGCTCAAAAAGGTCTCATGTACCAATTTCTTTCCAATTTGTTCCCTTTAATAATATGAATTCAATTGCTTATGTACATATCCATAATTTATTTATTTTAATGTCTGTCTCTGCCTCTAGACTGTTAGCTCCTTGTGGGCTGGTCACGCATCTATCAACTCTGTTGTAGTTTGCTCTCCCAAGTGTTTAGGGTAGCGTTCTGCACAAAGTAAGTGCTCAATGAATGTCAATGATTGATTATTACAAGTGACAATTTCATAATTAGCCATTTTGAAATGAGCATGCAAACCCACTAAGAAAATGAAACTGCATAAGTAACCTTTCTAAGAAAGAATGGAGGTGATTGTTCTAAAGAACTGAAGGGTCTGTGTGTGGAAGACTCTCTGTTTACTACTAAGTATAATGTGTGTGTGTGTGTGTGTGTGTGTTAAATTAGAAGCTGAACCAAGATGAACAATTCCTATCAGAGTCTCTTAAAGAAATAAATTTGAAAACAACAATGTGGAAAAAAAATTGACCTCATTTAAGTTTCTTGGTCTGGTTTTCCCAGTCATAAAATACAGTTTTGTAAGCAAACTGAGCTTATTGGATTGCACCAAGGCAGAGAATTTTCAGTGTTCTGTTCTCTCGGCTTCATGAATATTTAATGTTTCCTGTGTCTTGAGAAAATCAGACCCCAATGTAAAAGAGTATCTTTTTTTCCTAGATGAATATCCCTACCCAGTTAAGTGAAGACAAGGTTATTCTTATTCATATCACTATTATTATCGTTACCAATGATGATGATAACAATCATAATAACAATAGTAATAATAACAATGATTGTGGTATTTCTTCAGACCTTAATATATGCCAGCACTTGAGGTGGACATAGCTCTTATCCCAAATGGGGTTCATAGACTAAATAAGAGGGACAGCAGGTATTGAACCCCAATTTTACATTTGAGGAAACAGGCACAGAGAAGTTCAGTAATTTGATCAAAGTCACACAACAGGTAATTGGCAGAGCTAAGATTAGAACTCAGATCCTTTGTGTCCCACATCCATGCTTTTTCCATTAAGCCACGCTAACTTCATATTTAATATTAGCTCTTTCGCAAACATGCACATGTTTAAAAGGAATGTTGCTGTTTAATATCTTCCAGAGGTTGGAAAGTTTGTACTGGGGCTATAATGCTTGGTTCCCAGGAGACCCCTTTCAGAGATAGATGGTATTATAAATGTCAACAGTTTATTTACAGAGATAGTATGTTGTTTACTGCACATATTTCTCTTTCAGAATTGCAGATCAATCTGTTAGTCTATGTACTGGTTTCGTGAGACGCATTTCACTCCACCTGTTGCAAGTTCCTGTTAAATGGTCCATCTTGGACAATCATTTCCAAGGTCAGTAATGCAAGGGGGAGTTGTTGAGGTTAGCGTTTAGAAACAGTTGTACATAATTCACCCCTTCTGGAATTTGGTTTTACTAATATAACCTCAGGCATGTGAAACATTAACTCAGCTAGAGCAGTCTTTAAGAGCCTAAGTTTCCTGACTGTTGAAAGAAATGAAACATGAGCCACTGTCTAAATTGATGTTGTGTTACTAACCTGAAAACGGTAATAGCTGCCAAAAACACAATTTTAGCTAGGAATCTTATGGAAAGCAACTGCAAATGTCTGCGCTACCTTATTATCAGTTTGTGACGTTAAAGGTCTGAAGTGGGTTAAGAGAATAAGGAGCCCACAAAACAAAATTAATGAAAATAATAGAGCCAGTAATAATGGGAGTAGGCTGAATCCAAAGAACCAGCTTTAAGGCAGGAAGACTAGTGGCATGATCTCTGCTAGAAGCAGCGTGGCTTAGTGGCAAGAGCACGGGCTTGGGAATCAGAGGTCATGGGTTCAAATGCCGCCTCCACCACTTGTCAGCTGTGTGACCTTGGACAAGTCACTTAATTTTTCTGGGCCTCAGTTACCTCATCTGTCAAACGGGGATGAAGACTGTGAGCCACATGTGGGACAACCTGATTACCTACTGTCTCCCGCAGCGCTTAGAGCTGTGCTTGGCATGTAGTAAGTGCTTAATAAATACCAACATTATTATGAGAAACAGCATGGCCCAGTGGAAAGAGCATGGGCTTGGGAGTCAGAGGTCATGGGTTCAAATCCCAGCTCTGCTGCTTGTCAGCTGTGTGACTTTGTGCAAGTCACTTAACTTCTCTGTGCCTCTGTTACCTCATCTGTAAAATGGGGATTAAGATTGTGAGCTCCACATGGGACAAACTGATCACCTTGTATCCTCCCAGTGCTTAGAACAGTGCTTTGCACATAGTAAGTGCTTAACAAATACCAAAATTATTATTATTATTATTACTGTCTGTCCCATTCCCCTTCTGCCTTTATAGATGAAGGTAATTTAACAGATGCAGTCATAGAATGCAAACAGCTTTGACCCACTGCTCTAACCAAACTCCTTGTTAGTTCAGCTCTTTTCTGATTTTATGTGTTGGCCCATGGGAACAACTTCATCCCTCCCACCTTTATTTAACTTCTCATCCCATCTGAAATCCAACAGGAAAGAGGAAATGCTATTTTCAGAGTTTGCCTGGATTCAAGAACAATGAAAGTTTTGGAAATATAGTGAATTAATTTTAATCATTTTTTCCTCAAAAAAGGACAAATGTAAATGATATCAACATGAGCAGCTTTTAAAATGGAAAAAGAAGAAAACTGTGCTACATAGCTTCCTTAATGGAATTATTCAGACACATTTTTCACAGCTAATTTTTCTCCTCCCCAGGCCATTAACTCCCAGCAACTACCTCAGCACTTATGCAATTACAGTTTTTCTTTTGTACATATAGCTTTGCATACGCTAGTTTTTTTACATGATTACTTATTCCCTTATTTATCTTCCCATTCTTTTGCCTCCTATCTGTACATTACTTTGTGTTTAATCCCTTGGCTAGATTGTCAAATCCCAGAGGGCAGGGATGGATACATCTACTAGATGTGAGCCCACTGTTGGGGTAGGGACTGTCTCTATATGTTGCCAACTTGTACTTCCCAAGCGCTTAGTAGAGTGCTCTGCACACAGTAAGCGCTCAATAAATATGATTGATGATGATGATGATGATCTACTATACACCACCAATGTTTAGTACAGTCCTCTAGCCAGAGTAGTTGCTGAATAAATACTATTGTGTTTGACTGAGAGACTTTTCCACTACTTCTCTCATGACAAAGGCAAAATTTTCAGACTCATCTTATTCATGACAACTTATAATAATAATACTGGCATTTATTAAGCACTTACTATGTGCAAAGCACTGTTCTAAGTGCTGGGGCAGTTACAAGGTGATCAGGTTGTCCCATGTGGAGCTCACAGTCTTAATCCCCATGTTACAGATGAGGTAACTGAGGCACAGAGAGGTTAGGTGCCTTGCCCAAAGTCACACAGCTGACAAGTGGCTAAGCTGGAATGTGAACCCATGTCCTCTGACTCCATAGCCTGTGTTCTTTCCACTGAGCCATGCTGCTTCTGTTAGGGACAAAACTTAGGGACAAAACAGTGAATCTGAGCCCTGGGTATTACATTGCCCAGCTCAAGTTCTGGTTATATTTATCCAGAGCCCAAGAAACAGGATTCAGATTTTGGGAGAGTGATTACTGACATTTTCCTTTTCCACTTATAAAATATACTAAACATTATTAATATTTCTAGTTGACTGGAGTGCTGGGTAAGTCGTTCATTTGCCACACTGTTATTTTATCCATTGTCCAAGTTTAACTTCTCATTTTATTTTTAGCTTGCTCCAAAAATAAATCATTCTCAGGCTCAATGAACTTTAAAGATCTCCTTCTCTTTTAGGGACAAGCAAGGTTGTAATGTCCTAACCTATGGTTGCCAGAGAGCATAACATTACCTCAATTAATTTTTCAGGGGCATGGTTATTTTCTAATTTAGCTATTAATACGATAGTTAATAGTCTACATTTGTACAAGCCTTCAAATATGTAAACTGACATCTCATTATTTCTTTTTGTTTCTTTTTTAAGGACTAACAAAATGCCCAAGCATTATGGGCATAGTTTTTAATAGGTCCTCTCAGAAGAATGTTAAGTCTCCAAAGTGTTCACCAATTCTGCTCAAATTTACTAAACCTCAAACTGATGGGCTAGTTTATATCAATTTATCAGTCCACCAATAAGTCTCAGGAAAAAACACAAATCTAAAAATTATTTCACAGGAAAAAGGGTGATTAAAATAATTCCAGAGTTAATTAAATCATTCAAATTTCCTTTCCTTATGATGAAAAGGCAAATGCTACAGTTAAAACAGATTACCTTTTGGGGGTCACAACTGACTCTGATCATCCGTCTAGTAAGGCTAGTAAGGGCTTTTTTCCACCTTGAAAAGCAGTGTGCCCTACTGCTGTGTGAGCTAGGGCAAGTCACACCTTCTCTGTGCCTCAGTTTCCTCAACTGCAAAATGGGGATTTGATACCCTTTCTCCCTCCTACTTCGACTGTAAACCCCATGTTGTCTGTAAACAGCCTAACTAGTATCTACCCCTCCACTTAGAACAATGCTTGATATGCAGTAAACACAAATGCCATAAAAAAGGGAGAACACAGGTTCTAATTCTGTCTCTACCTGTCCCCACTGTGAGGCCTTGAGCAACTCACTTAACTTCTCTGTGCCTCAGTTTCCTTATCTGTAAAATGTGGATTATAAACCTGTTCACCCACCTTCTTGGATTATGACTGCTGTGTGGGGCAGGAACTGACCCTACCTGATGACCTTGTATCTACCCCAGCACTTAGTACAGTGCTCAGCACATAGAAAGCACTTAACAAATATCACACTAATTATAGATTGCCATTTTTCTCTTGTCCAGCATTATTGGTATCACTAGTTCATATCTTTCTGGACAGGGAGGGAAAAGGTCATCTGTGGAGAGTCCTAAATGAAATATGCCAATCAATCAATCAATCAAATCATATTTATTGAGCGCTTACTGTGTGCAGAGCACTGTACTAAGCGCTTGGGAAGTACAAGTTGGCAACATATAGAGACAGTCCCTACCCAACAGTGGGCTCACAGTCTAAAAGGGGAGTCTAAAAGGGAGTCTAAATCACCACCCCCATCACTCCTCAAACCCCAGACCAATCTAAGCCCCCTTCCAGGTTCCCCCTAGAAAAAGGTAGCATTGGTACTACATCCTCCATGATTCCTGTAGGGACTTCCTGGGCAAGGGAAGCTTCTAAAAATAATTTATTAAGATGAAACCTAGTAATTAAAAAGAAATCATTTGTTTTTAGCCCAAATTAAAGGGGAAACATGAAACCAGATAATTACTCCTACCCCAGATTATGACTTTTTAACCTCAGAATTCATACTCCATTCACCTTTTATGAACCATAATACTAATAATGATGATATTTGTTAAGCACTTACTATGTGCCCAGCACTGTTCTAAGCGCTGGGGTAGGTACAAGGTAATCACATGTTTCCACATGGGGCTTACAGTCTTCATCCCCATTTTACAGATGAGCTGAGGCTCAGAGAAGTCAAGTGGCTTGCCCAAGGTCACACAGCAGACAAGTAGTGAAGCCGCGCTTAGAACCCATGTCCTCTGACTCCCAAGCCCGTGCTCTTTCCACTAAGCCACGCTGCTTCTCTACCATACCATATTCATAGTATTGATTCATCTACTAGTGGAGCTGTGTAAATGCCTTGGTTCCTTGAGAAATAAAATTCTCCTCAAAGGAACTCCTGGCAGCTAAAATCAGCGAGACTTTTTGTTGAAAATGGGGAAGCTGAAGACAGTTTTCCTTAAAGGGACTTTATCTAATAATCTTAATCTGTTAGAGGTAGAGGGCTTTGATTTTACAGGATAACTGATAAACACAATTTACTTTTATCTGTGGAAAAAAAGGTTTCCATGGTGAAAATTGTTTGGGGATATCATTTCACTTGCTATGGCTATCAACATCCTTCGTGGCCCAAATTGCTTGATAACTGGTAACATATAAAAGGTTTCTTCAGAGCCATAATGTTAGTATGACACATCAAATGATATTATTAAATAGTAAGAATCAAAGACTGAGAACATAATGCTGACTAAAAGTAAGATTAAATTGCCCCTAGCATTTGGAAGTCCCTGGCACAAACATGGTTGTCATACATAGCTTTTGTTTGAACTGACAAGTAAATAATCTGAAGAAACACATACAATAGGCAAATCCTCTGACTCACTGAAGGAAACATTAGAGATTCCAGAAGCAGCACTGATACCAAAATAGCAGCTCTAACTTCTCTTCATCATGATCATCATCAACAAGAAGTTTTTTTTTTTATCTTTTCTTCCAAGAAATAACTATGACTTTAAGAATAAAAGTTTTCTAGTTGAGGAGCTAACTTTGAAATACAACCTGTGATATATTTTCCGCCACATATTTTGGTGTTCCAAGTTGATTCTCCTGTTATGTGATTAATGGGATGGTTTCTAGATATGAATATAGGTTGCAAGTGGAATCTATTAGGGCTTCTCCCTGCCCACCATTTACCTCCAATTGGACTCTTCTTTTATTTATTTATTTACTTTTTTTCTATCCATCCAAACTGTTGCTATGGTGATCCAAACACCTACCATATCCCACCTTAACTACTACATCAGCTGACCTCCTTACTTCCAGTTGCTACTTCACACTGCTTCCCAAATCATCTTTCTAAAATAAGTTTAGTTGATGTCTACCCTCTCCTCACAAACCTTCAATGGCTGCACATCCATCTCCACTTCCAACAGACGCTGCTTACCCTAGACTTAGGCACTCAATTAACTCTCCCTCTACAACTTTACCCTACTGATCTATTACTACAACCAAGCCCATACACTGTGCAACTCTAATGCCAACCAAATAACAAGACCTCAGATTCATCTATCCCACTATTAACCCCTTTACACACCGTCCCTCGGGCCTTGAACTTCTGTTGAGCCCACAACAAACTGCCTTGCTAGTGACTGTTTTTGATCCCATGAACAACAACAAGGGAGAGACTTTGTGAAGGTGCTGATGGGCTTCACTTGAGGGCAGGTGATTGCTGGTCTGTTGGGGTGGAGCATGGAGGGTGGCAGGGCTTTCTCTCCCTATTCTTCCCAGTAATGGGCCTGAACCAATCAATGGTTGCCATGTGGAGCCACAGCTGTGATGCCTAGTCAGATAAAAAGTGGTCAGTTTGAATTGTACTGGGGGTATCTGGAGGTGTCTGCAGAGAGAGGCAAGAATTGGAACAGCAAGAGAGCAGAAAGAAGAAGCATTGGCAGAATGGGCTCCTTTGACCAAAGACTGGTACTGGACCCTTGGGGGAGTGGAGTGATTGTGTGTATGTTTATGTCACTCCCTTGCATGTTGGTAAAACTAAGTAACAAACTTTTCACAGTACCCTTGGTGCTCAGAGGTGTGATTTGACTTCTATGTGTCACTGAGGCTCCCCCTGGTCTGGGAAGGTACTGGTTGGTATGAACTGGGGGTTCACAACAGACCTCTCTTCCCTTCAGAGAAAATGGATCACAACTCTCTTCACTTTCAAATCCCCCCTAAGATCACATCTTTTCCAAGAGGTCTTTGGTGAATAAGCCCTTGATTTCCCTCTTTGCCTTATCTTCTGCATTGCTTATGCACTTGGGTATGTGCCTCTTTGGCCTTTGAATTTTACTCTAACCCCCAGTCCCACAACAATTATGTACGTATCCATTTGTAATTTGTTTTGATGTATGTCTTCCCCCTATCAGTGGGATTTTATTGAGTGTTAACTCTGTGCAGAGCACTGTACTAAGTGCTTGGGAGAATAAAATACAATAGAGATGGTAGACATGTTCCCCACCCACAGGAGCTCACAGTCTAGAGGGG